>NC_140755.1:23920000-25170000 GCF_051527215.1 Medicago sativa
AGCATATAAATAATCTCTACATATCCATATCTATCTATCGAAAGAAAAAATTATTATGAAAAGGAACTGCTATAAAAAAAAATTACAATGATGTTAGTGACTTAAAAAAATGAATTTTCCATGTGCTACCTGATTCAATTCCTTGCAGACCTTTTTTTTCATAAAAATTAATTATGCCCGCCAAAAAGGGTGATGTTATGGTTGTTAGGTGCAATTGCATGATGGTGAGATATGATTTAGAGATTGTGAGTTTGAAAGAAATAGGACCCAATATTTGCGTTGAATACATAACATTGAAGCAATCACATGTCACCAATAGCATCAGTGCCCTGTTGGTAAGAGTTGTGAATTTGAAGCATAAGGTATCTGGAAGATTTTTTTCATATAATACTTTCTACAAAGTTGTTTTATTTTACTTTATCATAGTTTATTTCAATAAATTTATTATTTTTTAAATATTTTTCAAATTTTTAGTATATTTTATTTAATATTTTTTATGTAACATAAATGTCTCAACAAACTACATATATTGTATCTTTTTCTTTCTTTTAAAGGTTTTTGTTATATTTTAAATTGCTTAAATTATTTGTTATTTCTTTATCTTTTAGCATCATATGCCAATTCAAATTTTAACTACTCACATATTTTTAGGACTATAAATTAAGGGATTTTCGCTAAACAACTATTCACATAATTTTAGCACAAGTAGAATTACACATTTGAAATCAACCTTTCTCATTCTTCAGGTTTGACAAATATCACTTCTATAAAAAAAAAATTCATATACTATTGATTTTTTTTTGGAGAAACTTTATTAACATTATTATGACTCTAAATATAAAATATTGAGACCCAAGATTAGGATCATTAGAATGTGGAGAATGCCGAATTCCAAGGAGATCACATATATTTAATCGATGTGATTTTTATGGATGATAGAACATGCATTAAATTTGTTTCTTCGTTAAACTTTTACTGACATGATTTCACATTAACTTAATTATTTTCCTATACTAATATTTATTTAATTTTGTTGTTGGTGGTATTCTAAGGGATTATAATTCAATGCACTGTGTGAAGCGATAATGTTACAAAATATCAATATTTGTTATTATAAAAAAAAAAACAATATCATTCTACGTTGATTGATGTAATATGTTATGAGATAAAAAAGTATCTTAATTTCTAATAACAACCATAAATTTAAACCACTTTCCTATGAATATATAATATTTTATAAGACTATAAGCATTGTGAAGCCGTATAATTTTTTTCAAGGAGTTAATTTATATGTCTTTTGTCTATTTATTCGTAATACTTTTTTTTTGGTTAACCATGATATATGTACACAAATTCCACCATCATTAGTGATGACCAATCTCCGTCAGGAATCGGTGGGGCGCAAATGGTGGGTTCTTCCCTTTCAATCAATTTTTTCATACGCATGAGCCACGAAACAAACCCATGACCACATGTTTAAAGAGACCCAAAACTCTTACTACTTGGACTAATTCATTGTTGATTATATGTTACACTTTTTATTCTTGCATTGGACATTCATCTCACCATTTATAATTATTTTTAAGATATTATTATAATTGTAAATTTAAATAAATTCAATTTAGCATACTTACAAGTGTATTCGTGCACAAAAACTTATTTAATATCTAATCCGGCCAACGTGGGGCTCTAAACTAGTTCACTCAAAAAGAAAGTCGTTGTAAAAAAACCTAGTATTTCTCTATATTAAATAGAGTTTGACCTAGGTCAGACTAACCTAATCTCACTAGTTTGGTATCTTTTCCAAAGTTAGAACTCACGGTTTCATTCAGTCGAAGCACAATGGCAACAAAATACAAAGGAGTTGCTATAGGAATTGACCTTGGCACGACTTACTCATGTGTTGGAGTATGGCAAGAACAAACTAATCGTGTCGAAATAATTCACAATGATCAAGGAAACAAAACAACACCTTCTTGTGTTGCTTTTACTAATTCTCAAAGATTGATTGGTGATGCTGCCAAAAATCAGGCTGCCTCAAACCCAACCAACACTGTCTTTGGTACTTTTTCTTTTATCTTTCTCAATAATTTATATATTAATTTTCTTCTCAGCTTTCATGATGATAAAATAAACATATATTGTTGCAGATGCAAAGAGATTGATTGGAAGAAAATATAGCGATTCTGTTATTCAGAATGATATTCTGTTGTGGCCATTTAAGGTTGTTGCTGGTTCTGATGACAAGCCTGAGATCATTGTTAAGTATAAGGGTGAGGAAAAGCGTTTTTGTGCCGAGCAAATATCATCTATGATACTCGTGAAGATGCGCGAGATTGCAGAGAAGTTTTTGGAGTCACCTGTCAAGAATGCAGTAGTTACTGTTCCTGCTTATTTCAATGATTATCAGCGAAAAGCCACCAAAGATGCTGGTGCTATTGCTGCACTGAATGTAATGCGGATAATCAATGAACCAACTGCTGCTGCCCTTGCATATGGCCTACAAAAGAGAGCAAATAATGTTGGAAAACGTAATGTGTTCATCTTTGATCTTGGCGGTGGCACTTTTGATGTGTCTCTTCTTACACTCACAAATGATAGCTTTGATGTAATAGCTACTGCCGGAGATACTCACCTAGGAGGAGAGGACTTTGATAACAGAATGCTGAACCATTTAGTGATGGAGTTTAAGAGGAAGAACAAAGTGGACATTGGTGGAAACCCGAGGGCCCTTAGGAGGTTGAGAACTGCATGTGAGAGGGCTAAAAGGACATTGTCGTTTGATATTGAGGCTACAATTGACATAGACGCTATATACGAGGGAATTGACTTCCATTCGTTAGTCACTAGAGCCAAGTTTGAGCAACTCAACATGGATCTCTTTGAAAAGTGTTTAGAGATTGTCGAGAGTTGTCTTACTGATGCTAAGATGGACAAAAGTAGTGTAGATGATGTTGTACTTGTTGGTGGATCTTCTAGGATTCCCAAAGTGCAACAACAATTGCAAAACTTTTTCAAGGGTAAGGACCTTTGTGTGAGCATAAATCCTGATGAAGCTGTTGCTTATGGTGCAGCTGTTCAGGCTGCTTTGCTTTGCAAAAGCATTAAGAATATTCCAAACTTAGTGCTGCAAGATGTTACACCTTTGTCTCTAGGTATGTCTGTAAGAGGAGATTTAATGGATGTGGTGATTCCAAGAAACACCTCCATTCCTGTCAAGAGGACAAAAGTTTATATTACAAGTGAAGATGGCGTTTCCGGTATGTCGATTAGGGTTTATGAGGGTGAGAGATTAAAAGCCAGTGAGAACAACTTGTTGGGAAAGTTTAGGCTCTCAATTCCTCCTGCTCCTATAGGCGATATTTCTGTCGAAGTATGCTTTTCTATAGATGTTGATGGTATTTTAAACGTGTCTGCTAAGGATAAAACCTGTGGGAATAGGAAAGATATTACAATAACAAATGAAAAGGGAAGGCTATCAACTGATGAAATTCAGAGAATGATTCAAGAAGCTGAGAATTTCAAGGCGGAAGATATGAAATATACGAAGAAAGTTAAAGCGATGAATGCTTTGGATGATTACCTTTACAATATGAGGAAAGTAATGAAGGATGATAGTGTTACTTCCAATCTTTCTCCATTAGACCATATAAATATCAATTCTGCAATCACAAAAGGAAAAGGTTTGCTTGATGACCACGAGCACAAGGAAACATCTGAGTTTGTTGACTTTCAGAAAGAGCTTGAGAGCATCTTTGGTTCTGCTTTGGACAAGATCAACAAAGGTTACTCTGATGAGTAAAGTGATTTGGATTCTTATTCATATTAATAATCTTTTAGTTATTTCATTTCTTTTATGAATTTCAGCTACTTAATGTATAATATTGGAGTTCTTCGTTTTGCTTCTTTGGTGCAACACACAACAATGATAAATTCTTACTGCAGTACCAAAGTATTTATAGATTATCGATATTTATGTTAGGGTTTATAAGATGTTTGTTTAGGTAACAAAGTAGCAGATGATGAAATATCACGATTTAAAAAGTTGTATTGGAATCAAGTTTCATTAGTTAATCCTATAATTAAAGTCTTTCCTTTGATCGATTATATACTTGTAGTGTTTCAGTTATACTTTCATCTATCGTTCAACATACATCTAGATGTCTCGCACATAGCCAGAGATCTGTTTTATCCCGTAGCTTTTGATGTCTCGCTTAGTTAACTAATCAAATGTTATTACATTTCAATAGTGTGTGATTGTAAACTTAACTCAATTTCCCGTGACTAGCATCTACAAATGCTTATATTCCATGTCCCTTAAATAAAAAGACTATATCTAGCACTTTAATGATCAGATTTGGAGTATAACGTTGGAAAAGCGTTAAATGCAGATATAGAAACATCGATATAATGAAACAAAATTTATATATAACCATCTAGATCAAGTATTCACATTAAAATCATAATTAAATATGTCTATTCCCAACATAATGAGAGAGTTAGTTACACATATTCATTGTAACATACAACAGATTAAGAGATAAAATGGTTCCACCCTGGTGTAAACCATTGTTCCTCAAGCCTCTATGTTTCTCTCTTTTGAATGATGATAGAATGGTTCAAAATGAGATTGAGTTGCCCTTTTATAGATTTCGGTAAATGACAATGCGCTAGAGTAACTTTACGCTTGTAGGGAGAATTGTGTTTTTTTATCAAACAAGTCAATAAATGTCTTAAATTATATAGGTGAAAATAGGTAATTTTGACACTTATCAAACACATCACACACAAAAAAACAAAGGGTGTAAAACAGCCATTTTTCGTTCTATAATATTCTTATTTTTTCGTCTCTTTCTCTGCAATCTCGTGCTTCTTTGTACGGGACAGAATGAGATTTTCTGCACAAAGACACTTTTCCAATGATTTTCAACGAAAAGCCACAAAAGATACTACCAAGCACGAGATTGCAGAGAAATTTTGTAATCTGTCAAGATTGTAGTCGTTATTGTGCCTGCTTATTTCAATGATTTTCATCAAAAAGGCACAAAAGATGCTACCGTCATTGCGAAAGGTGGAAGTGTGTTTGTGCCCTGGGATTTGGTGTCCCACTCCGCTATATCCTTTTTGTTTATACCAAGAGGGGGGTAACAAGAGGGAAGTGATCGTGTTTTTTGTCTTCGCAAGTAACAGAAATACGGAGCTATAAACGATGTTAAGTGTGACGTTTATTAAATTGTCGACGTGTTAAGCACATAATTAACAATTTGTAAGTTTTGACCATATAATAAGCATTTAAAATAAAAAAAAATTAAACATAGAGCAAGGCGGAAATAAGCGTTGAGGTCTTTCGAGCTGCTTAAGGTCGCCGCTAACGCAATCCAACCAAACTAGTATATACAACTATGTTAAGATTTTAACTAAATGTTAAAAACAAAAACTTGCATGCAGTTAATGTAATAAGCTTTTAATATCTTAGTCTAGAAATTGGGTTTTGAAAAAGAATGTTCCTTGATCAGCCAATCACTTCCAGCAGGTTGGTGCCGGCGGAGACTTGAATTTCTCACAGTCCTTGACTCCAATTTTTTCAAACTCTTGGACAAGAGTTTTCACATATCCAACTAAACCAGCCTTCAATTTAGATGAGTGCCTTCCTTTACCCTTGTTAACATTTTGAACCCCGCCTTTGTCGAAACAACCAACTTGAACACCTTCCATGTATGCTTTACATGACCCTAGAATATGATGTGCTCTGCTATAGAAATGCCCCATAACAAGGTCTTTAAAATTCTGAAAACAGAAAATGACTTAAATCAGTTGCTTGAACCCCAAGAAAGGAAAAATATTTTAACTACTTAGCGATGACTGTTTATATTATAACCTTTTTATATTAGAAAATATAAAAACCAATGAAACCAACAAAATTTTCTAGTTTTAGAGATATAAAAGAAATGAACCAAGAGTAGAACCAAACCTTAGGAGGACTTCTTATCATATATGTCATTGTCCTCACCGATAGAATGAATGTATCCTCATTATACCGCAGGGCCTCCTTTTCACCATCTCGTGAGCCACTACTGTCTTCAAATCCAGGCTCATTAAAGTAAGGCTTTGCATTCAAGATTAGACCTTGTATGGAGACTAGAACCTGAAGCATTGTCGAAACACCTGGAGTCCACATCTCATCGTGGTCGCCATCCCAGGTGTTAAGTAGACTGAGGCATACATAGCCATTTTCATACAAATTTGGATTGATATGAAGACCACCAGAGTGGTAGTGGACTTCCTGCCACCCAAAAAAAAAAATCACCCCGTTTATCAGAATTGAATTAGAAAGAGTGAACAAGAAAATAAAGTGAGTCACATAACGTATTTTCAACCACGTACCGGGGGTTCATTGGGATATTCAGGGGGAAAGTATACATCAAAAAAGAAAAGACCGTCATGGTAAGGAGTCCCTTGTGCTCCAATAATCACAGCCCTCATGATATGCCAGAAGCAGGTTTCACTCTATGATATGTCTAAGTTTTTGATTCCAATTTCAAAACACCGCCAGGAAAATTTTGGCAATCTATCCATAAGGATTGGATACAAACCATATGGTAAAGTCCATCAGCTTGAAAAAGTAAATTGGATACTACATGTGATGTGTGATATGACATTGAAAATAGTACAAGATATTTAGCATCAAGAATACTAAACTCACCCGGCAAATGCTTCTCCAAAATCACTCATCCTAGATTTTTTTAGCCCAACTCTTCGGATTCTGCTCATGGTAATAGGTAAATCCATTTAATCAAGATCAGAACTGAACCAAAGTTCTTTAAATGAATTTAAAAAAAATATAAAAATAAAAAACTAACATGCTTCATGGAGGATTTTTTTTTTAATATAGTAATGGTCTGAAATATCAGTGACAGTGTCAAATTGCTTAAAACTTCGAAGTTTCCTCAGAGTTTCACTTTCGGGTTTATCAGTAACTGTCATTTTCAGGTTCATCGGTGATTGGCCACGCCTAAGCCTCTGTGATGCACTTGATTTCTTCTTATTAGGGGCAGCTGAAAACATATGAAGGTAGTCATCATCATCCAATGATGGATCAGAACCTTCGCCGTCAAGATTGATTAAATTTTGTGATACCGAAGTTTGACGATTAAAAGACTAAATTCCACTAACTCTTCCAACTTTTTCCATGTGAGGCTGCGAAAAAGTAAAACCAGACGATCTCTTAAAAGGATTGCAAACAAAATGATATAGTCATTTAAAAGTTGAAAAATATAATATCAATATTATAGTGCAAGAATAGCAAATAACATCTTATACAAACCACGACTTGTTGATCACCATGACCCTTATGAATGGCTAGAAGTGCCTTCCCCTTGTTACGTTTACGAGATATTTGACCAAGTACCATTAAATCATCATCGTTGTCGTCACTGTCGTCAATGTCAATCACATCACGGACAATGGACTACAAAAGTAACAAAAAATGATTATTTGTTGGTAAAGAAAAAGATAGACTTTTAGAAACATTTATAAAACATGGATAAAATAAAATGGAACTTGTAGTCAAATATAGCCCTTTATTTCCCTTTATTTTAAAGGTACCAATAGCTTCATAACAACAAAGGGTACCAAAGGAAGGAACCTCCTCAAACTTTAAAACTATATCTTGATAAACCAACAAAAACCTTACTTTATTTCCTTTATTTCTCACAAACTCACTCGTGTAAGAGCCTAAATGATTTTTCTAGGTTGCTATCAAAACATTTTACTACTAACAACACTCACATGAAGCAACAAACAAAAAAAAGTTAATCAAAATCATAAGAGCAGTAGTAGTATGAATTAGCAAAGGTATTGCTTTAAAATAGAATGGAAAAATCAGGGTACGAAAAATGATCATGGTCGAAAAGTGAAAGCCATGTTTAAGATTTTAATGAAAAAACAAAACTTTGAAATCAAGACACCAGATGAGATAAAAGGAACAAAAAAAAAAAACAAAGCCTCATAAGAATTTGAGAAAGAAATAAAAAAAAAAATGTTTGAAACCTGTTTCTTGTGTTTTTTTTTGCTCTGGGAGGGTATTTGTGATTTGGAGGAGGAATTTCAACAACATCAGCGTCCATGAAGAAGCAAAATCCTTAATCAAATGAAACATTTGTACGGTGTGTGACGAAAATCAGTGAAAGAAAGAGAGAAGGTGGAAGAGTGGGTGAGAAGAGTGATCCTTTTAAAGAGTTTGAATCATTTTATCTACATGAAAGTTAACCGAAGCTAAATTTTGCCCTAATTTTAACCTAACCTAATGCTTAATATTACTGTACTACCTCTAAAAGCACAAATCACTCCTATTCCTTTGAACAAAACAACAGACCACTCCTAAATCCAATCCAATCCTACTTTCGCTCCTATTTTTTATTAAAAACAAAAGAAAATCATCCCCTATTTTTTTATGAAACCTAAACTAAACTAAACTAATTACCCTATTTTTTTATGAAAAGTAAAACAAACCTATTTTTGTTTTTAATAAAAACAAATCAAAATCCTTTCCAACCTAATTAACCTATTTTTGTTGAAAAACAAAACAAAAATCGTTTCCTAATCCCTATTTTTTTATGAAAAGTAAAACAAACCTATTTTTGTTTTTAATAAAAACAAATCAAAATCCTTTCCAACCTAATTAACCTATTTTTGTTGAAAAACAAAACAAAAATCGTTTCCTAATTATACCATATCCCCTATTTTTTTATGAAACCTAAACTAAACTAATTACCCTATTTTTTTATGAAAAGCAAAACAAACCTATTTTATCAATGTTTGTACTGTTTCTATTTTATCAATGTTTGTGATGTTTTTGTTTGTTATTTTTTTTAGGGTGCAGTGTGCTTGCCAAACATGTTTGGCGGTGATTTCGGAGATCAAATTGGGCGCTATGCAATCTTGACTGATCCTAAGTCCAACAAGTTTGAAGTATTGGTCGACAGAGTAAACAGAGCATTTTTTTCTCACAAAGGGATGGAAAGCAATTCGTGACTTTTACGGAATCGGTCTTGGTGCCTGGATTACCTTGGTTTTTGTGGGTGACGGATAGTTTGATATACGCTTGACTGATAGGTTTCACAAGAGTATCCCCTACCCGATTTTTGTTCCTTAACTTTTTTTTGTTCCTTTTCCGTTTAGTTGATATAAGTTACATGGATTTCTAATTTTGCAGATTCTACTTTACACCGGCAATGTTCCGCAAATGCTTGGTACACTCAAAATAACTGTGAATATTATCGACGATTGCGCTAACATATGGGTGTGTGAGCTAACTTTTGCAACTATTCCTTATGAACACTTCAAGATAGGAGGGTGTTGGAAAAGGTTTGTTGAAGCTCGCAGGCTCCGTGAAGGTGTGAAGATCAGAGGGGGTGCTCCGATGGTTGGGACACATGATACCATTTACCTTGATGTTATTTACAATTAGTCCATGTTTAGATAAATTGTGCAAGACCTTTCCAGTTTGAATTTTAAGTTTTAATTTCTTAGAGTTTTGGAAGCATCTAATTTTTTTGTTTTTGAATTTAGCAAATGTCCCTTGAATTTCACAAATAATTTAGCCTCGCTTACTTTGCTGTTTGATTTATATATTTGTGTTTGTGTTGCTCAAACAATTTAGTAACATAACATGAATTTTGCTAACAAGGGAAACTTAAAAGTGTGTATATGTTTTTGGGTTGCTGAATCAATTTAGTAGCATGGCTGTGTTACTGAAGCATTTTAGTAACATGGCTTTTAGTAACATTATTAGTAACAATTACTACCTTTTGGTGATACTTTTAGTAACATTATTAGTAACAATTACTACCTTTTGGTGACAATTATTGCCTTTTAGTAACATTCATGAAAGAGCAGATTTTCAAATAATAAATTGTCTTATTTGGAATATGTTAAACTTAAAACGGGAATTTTAAGTCAACATTAGAATCCTTTAAAAATGTATTGCAAACCTTTTCCACCAATGCAAGATTTTTTTTAGTTCCTTTTAGGGGTATGCGCCCTTCCTTTCTTTTTGTGCAAATAATAAACTGAAGCCTGATTTCTCTCATTCAAGTAGTAAAGAGATTACATCCACATCTCTAAAATATCTTTTGGGTGGAAACAAACTAAAATCCTAATTTCTGTCATTCAAATAAGTAAGAGACATTCATCCACGTCTCTAAAATATGTTTTGGGTGGAAACAAACTAAAATCCTAAAATCCTAATTTCTCTCATTCAAGTAACTAAGAGATTTTCATCGACATCTAAAGTATCTTTTGGGTGGAAACAAACTAAAATCCTAATTTCTCTCATTCAAATAAGTAAGAGATTTCATTCACATCTCTAAAATATGTTTTATGTGGAAACAAACTAAAATCCTAATTTCTCTCATTCAAGTAACTAAGAAATTTTCATCCACATCTCTAAAGTAACTTTTGGGTGGAAACAAACTAAAATCCTAATTTCTCTCATTCAAATAAGTAAGAGATTTCACCAGAGTCAACTATGGTAGTCATTTGTTCTGCGCCCCTAAACCTTATTTACAAGCCAATTCTTAAGTCAAACAAAATGCCCTATCAAAAATATTAATTTCATTTTATTCATATTAACCTTTATCTTGCGCCCCTACACCCTATTTACAAGCCAATTCTTAAGTCAAACAAAATGCCCTAGATCAAAAATATTAATTTCATTTTATTCATATTAATCTTTATCCTAAAATGTTGGCTATAATTTTATTCCACTTCAACTGTATCCTTTTGTTCTGCTCCCCCTCCCTATTTACATGCCAATTCTTAAGTCAAACAAAGTGCCCCTACATGCCAATGTCGCAAGATCACGGGTTACTTCGAGGGGTGGTTTAAAGATATTGATTAATGATGAGGACGGCGATGATACCGATGTTGCATCAAATGTGGTCTACAGGGAAGTTTTCCGTAATGTCTAGGACTTTTTTGTGTACTATTCATTTTCTTACTTATTGAAACTAATTGCATGTCAACGAACTTCAGTTTCCCTTTTAAAATTATATGTTATGTTAAAGTAACAGGAACTACGTACTAGAATTATGGAACAATAACAAAGTCTATGGTAATTGACCTTATGGTTTGATTTACGACAATTTTTACATTCAAGCGAACTACATTGTTTTATTTTTATAGTGAATATTAGTTTCTTAAAATGACCCGTGCGTTAGCACGGGTCGACAGTCTAGTTTGGTAAATAGCTGAATTTAGGAAATAATTAGGTCAAAGTAGAGAGCAATCGTTTTGTGAGCTTAGCTCGGTTGGTAAGGGTCAAGTTTTTCTCACTGACCCATTTCGAGAGGAATAATCGTTTACATAACCATCGATTTAGTAATTAGTCCCTTTACTTTTATTTTATTTTTGCGTTAACCCTCAGTTTTCTATGGGAAAGGGGCTTGATAATTTGGAGTTTGGTCACGAGGTAAGATAGTTTGATCAATAATTGTTCCACCTAGGAATCTAACTCGGATTCTCCTAAACGATTCGTCTTTGGTGAAACTCATTAACCACTTGAGTTTAATTGTTTGGTTAATTAGTCCTTTAATTTTTACTTTTTTTTACAAAAATAAACGATATTCATTAATTTAAATTGATACAACACATTGATAAAATAGAAATTCAAAGTAGCTAAAAACAAAAAGGATTAATATATGAACAAACTCGCAACATCCATGTTAATAGCATAAAACGATATAGTACATGTAACATCCTAAATCCTTAAAGCGATAAATTACGCAAACAACACAAATCATGCAAGAATTTAGATGCTACTTCTATAAGTTCAACATGCATAATAATTTTTTTCAAACATCGCAGTGGAATAATAATATCATCACATTGACAGCTAAATAAAACATCTCCAAGTAGTCATGTCACATAATCATACTACATCACCAAATATGAAATCTCAACTCAACATATTGAGTGAATAAAATCTCTCCAAATCATAAATGTAAATAAACAGACAGACACTCCTAAATAATTCATGATCGATTTGATAGTGAGTGTCATAATTCAAGGATCAACTTGATTTTTAATAAATAATAATTCAGCGATCGATTTGACAGTGTACTGACTTTCGTTTAAAAATAAATCCAAGAAAAAAATTCCATCAAATTCGTCCATGTACACGTGAAAGCTGACTTGGAACTCCACGTCAGCGTATAATGTGACATGTCAGCATTGATAACGGTGAGACTTGACGGATGGACTAAATTGATTGACGTTTCTTCAAAAATTTAGTGTCGTATAGACTATTTCAAAAAATTGGGAAATAATTGACCGGTGCATACAAATTTAAAGACGAAAAGATATCCACCCAAATAGAAAGTAGTTATTAAAAAACCCTAGTATTTCTCTATATTGACCTAGGTAACCTAGTCTCACTAGTAGTCTCACTAGTTTGGTATCTTTTCCAAAGTTTGAATTCACGGTTTCATTCAAACGAAGTACAATGGAAGCAAAATACGAAGGAGTTGCTATAAGAATTGACCTTGGCATGACTTACTCATGTGTTGGAGTATGGCACGAACAAACTAATCGTGTTGAAATAATTCACAATGATCAAGGAAACAAAACCACTCCTTCTTGTGTTGCTTTTACTAATTCTCAAAGATTGATTGGTGATGCTGCCAAAAATCAAGCTGCTTCTAACCCAACCAACACTGTCTTTGGTAATTTATCTTTCAACTTGCTCAATAATTTATATATTAATTTTCTTCTCAGCTTTCATGATGATAAACAAACATATATTGTTGCAGATGCAAAGAGATTGATTGGAAGAAAATATAGCGATTCTGTTATTCAAAATGATATTCTGTTGTGGCCATTTAAGGTTATTGCTGGTACTGGTGACAAACCTGAGGTCGTTGTTAAGTATAAGGGTGAGGAAAAGCGTTTTTGTGCCGAGGAAATATCATCTATGGTACTCGTGAAGATGCGCGAGATTGCAGAGAAGTTTTTGGAGTCACCTGTCATGAATGCAGTAGTTACTGTTCCTGCTTATTTCAATGATTCTCAACGAAAAGCCACCAAAGATGATGGTGCCATTGCTGGACTGAATGTAATACGGATAATCAATGAACCAACTGTTGCTGCCCTTGCATATGGCCTACAAAAGAGAGCAAATAATGTTGGAAAGCGTAATGTGTTCATCTTTGATCTTGGCGGTGGCACTTTTGATGTGTCTCTTCTTACACTCACAAATGATAGCTTTGATGTAATGGCCACTGCCGGAGATACTCACCTAGGAGGAGAGGACTTTGATAACAGAATGTTGAACCATTTAGCGATGGAGTTTAAGAGGAAGAACAAAGTGGACATTGGTGGAAACCCGAGGGCCCTTAGGAGGTTGAGAACTGCATGTGAGAGGGCTAAAAGGACATTGTCGTTTGATATTGAGGCTACAATTGACATAGATGCTATATACGAGGGAATTGACTTCCAGTCGTTAGTCACTAGAGTCAAGTTTGAGCAACTCAACATGGATCTCTTTGAAAAGTGTTTAGAGATTGTCGAGAGTTGTCTTACTGACGCTAAGATGGACAAAAGTAGTGTAGATGATGTTGTACTTGTTGGTTGATCTTCTAGGATTCCCAAAGTGCAACAACAATTGCAAAACTTTTTCAAGGGTAAGGACCTTTGTGTGAGCATCAATCCTGATGAAGCTGTTGCTTATGGTGCATAGGGGTGGGAACAGGCCAGGCCGTCCGACAGGGGCCTACGGCCTAGCCTATTTAAAGCCTAGCTCGGCCTAGCTCGTTTATTAACAAGGTCAGGCTCAAGCTTTTTATAAGGCCTATTTAATTAAACAGACCAGGCTAAGGCTTGCGAAAAAGCCTATTAAGCCCATCAGGCCGGCCTATTAAGCTTTTCATATATAATATATCTTCCATTGTTGATATTTTTAAAGTTTTTTTTCTTCATAAACACAAGTCTTTATATGATTGGTTATTTAGTAGTTGATATATTGGTGTGATTATACCTTCGTAAGAATTCATTATTTAGTAGCAAACATATTTGTGTGCTTTAGGCCTTAATAAGTTTTGGCCTATTTAGGATTAGGCTTACATGTGTTGTCAGGCCTTAGCATAAAATAGGATTTTAAATAGGCTTTCAGGCTTCATCAGGCCTTTAAAAAGGTCAGGCTAGGCCTCGAAAATGAGCCTATGACAGGTAATAGGCCAGGCTCAGGCCTATAATTTTTGAAGTAGGCCAGGCTTAGGCCTTACAAAGCCCGGCCCGACCTAGCCCATTTTCACCCCTGTGCAGCTGTTCAGGCTGCTTTGCTTTGCAAAGGCATTAAGAATATTGCAAACTTAGTGCTGCAAGATGTTACACCTTTGTCTCTAGGTATGTCTGTAAGAGGAGATTTAATGGATGTGGTGATTCCAAGAAACACCCCCATTCCTATCAAGAGGACAAAAGTTTATATTACAAGTGAAGATGGCGTTTCCGGTATGTCGATTAGGGTTTATGAGGGTGAGAGATTAAAAGCCAGTGAGAACAACTTGTTGGGTAAGTTTAGGCTCTCAATTCCTCCTGCTCCTATAGGCGATATTTCTGTCGAAGTATGCTTTTCTATAGATGTTGATGGTATTTTAAACGTGTCTGCTACGGATGATACCAGTGGGAATAGGAAAGATATTACAATAACAAATGAAAAGGGAAGGCTATCAACTGATGAAATTCAAAGAATGATTCAAGAAGCTGAGATTTTCAAGGCGGAAGATATGAAGTATACGAAGAAAGTTAAAGCGATGAATGCTTTGGATGATTACCTTTACAACATGAGGAAAGTAATGAAGGATGATAGTGTTACTTCCAAGCTTTCCCCATTAGACCATATGAGTATCAATTCTGCTATCACAAAGGGAAAAGATATGATTGATGACCACCAGCACAAGGAAACATTTGAGTTTGTTGACTTTCAAAGAGAGCTTGAGCGCATCTTTGGATCTGCTTTGGACAAGATCAACAAAGGCTACTATGATATTTTGTGTGGGGTGCAACACAAATCCTTATTGCAGGACCAAAGTATTTATAGATCATTATCAATGTTTAAGTTAGGGTTTATAAAAAG
Source organism: Medicago sativa (assembly GCF_051527215.1). Taxonomy (NCBI): domain Eukaryota; kingdom Viridiplantae; phylum Streptophyta; class Magnoliopsida; order Fabales; family Fabaceae; genus Medicago; species Medicago sativa. The sequence goes on from NC_140755.1 coordinate 23,935,131, forward strand.
ATGTTTGTTTAGGTAACGAAGTAGCAGATGATGAAATATCACGATTTAAAAAGTTGTATTGGAATCAAGTTTCATTAGTTAATCCTATAATTAATGTCTTTCCTTTGATCGATTATATACTTGTAGTGTTTCAGTTATACTTTCATCCATAGTTCAACATACATATAGATGTCTAGCACATAGCGAGTGATCTATTTTATCCCGTAGCTTTTGATGTCTCGCTTAGTTAACTAATCAAATAATATTACATTTCAATAGTGTGTGTGATAGTAAACTTAACTCAATTTCTCGCAACTAGCATCTACAAATGCTTATATTCCTTGTCCTTTAAATAAAAAGACTATATCTAGCATTTTAATGATCATATTCGGAGTATAACGTCAGAAAAGCGTTAAATGCAGATATAGAAACATCGATATAATGAAACAAAATTTATATATAACCATCTCTAGATCAATTATTTACGATAAAATCATTATTAAATATGTCTAATCCCAACATAATGGGAGATGTAACTACACATATTCATTGTAACTTACATCAAATTAAGAGAGAGAATGAAGGGATGTTGCATGAACCACATGAATCTTCAAGTTCCAATGACCCACCCTGGTGTAAACCATTGTTCCTCAAGCCTCTGTGTCTTCTCTCCTTTGAATGATGATAGAATGGTTCAAAATGAGATTGAGTTTCCCTTTTATAGATTTCAGAAAATAACAATGCGCTAGTGGAATTTTACGTTTGTTGGGCGAATTGTGATTTCTTATCAAACAAGTCAATAAATGTCTTAAATTATATAGGTGAAAATAGGTCATTTTGACACTTATCAAACACATCACACAAAAAACAAAAGGGTAAAAGTAAAACAAAGAGATGAAAAGATAAGAATATTAAAGAACAAAAAATGGCCGTAGCATCTTTGTGGCTTTTCGTTGAAAATCATTGGAAAAGCGTCTTTGTGCAGAAAATCTCATTCATAGTCCCTTACAAAGATGCGCAAGATTGCAGATAAATTTTGTAATCTGTCAAGATTGTGGTCGTTATTGTGCCTGCTTATTTCAATGATTTTCATCAAAAAGCCACAAAAGATGCTACCACCATTGCGAAAGGTGGAAGTGTGTTCGTGCCCTGGGATTTGGTGTCCCACTCCGCTATCCTTTTCGTTTATACCAAGAGGGAGGTAACAAGAGGGAGGTGATCGTGTTTTTTGTCTTCCCAAGTAACAGAAATACGGAGCTATACACGATGTTAAGTGTGACCTATATTAAATTGTCGACGTGTTACATGAGTGGATAACAGCACCACAAGCACATAATTAACAATGTGTAAGTTTTGACCTTATAATAAGCATTTAAAATCAAAATATTAAACATAGAGCAGGGGGGAAATGAGTGTTGAGGTCTTTCCAGCTGCTTAAGGCCGCCGCTAACGCAATCCAGCCAAACTAGTATATACAGCTATGTTAAGATTTTAACTGAATGTTAAAGACAAAAACTTGCATGCAGTTAATGTAATAAGCTTTTAATATCATAGTCTAGAAATTGGGTTTTGAAAAAGAATGTTCCTTGGTCAGCCAATCACTTCCAACAGGTTGGTGCCGGCGGAGACATGAATTTCTCACAGTCCTTGACTCCAATTTTTTCAAACTCTTGGACAAGAGTTTTCACATATCCAACTAAATCAGCCTTCAATTTAGATGAGTGCCTTCCTTTACCCTTGTTAACATTTTGAACCCCGCCTTCGTCAAAACAACCAACTTGAACACCTTCCATGTATGCTTTACATGACCCTAGAATATGATGTGCTCTGCTGGAGAAATGCCCCATAACAAGGTCTTTAAAATTCTGAATACAAAAAATGACTTAAATCAGTTGCTTGAACCCCAAGAAAGGAAAAATATTTTAACTACTTAGCGATCGGAGTGTAAAAAATAATATTATAACATAATTAAGTGTTCGTACAACTTTTTGTATTATAGCCTAAAAACCAATGAAATCAACAAAAGAAATGAACCAGGAGTAGAACCAAACCTTAGGAGGACTTCTTATCATATACGTCATTGTCCTCAACGATAGAATGAATGTGTTCTCATTATACTGCAGGGCCTCCTTTTCACCATCTAGTAAGCCAATATCGTCTTCAAATCCAGGTTCATTAAAGTAAGGTTTTGCATTCAAGATTAGACCTTGTATGGAGACTAGAACCTGAAGCATTGTCGAAACACCTGGAGTCCACATCTCATCGGGGTCACCACCCCAGGTGTTAAGTAGACTGAGGCATACATAGCCATTTTCATACAAATTTGGATTGATATGAAGACCACCAGAGTGGTAGTGGACTTCCTACCACCCAAAAAAAAAAAAATTGCCCCATTTATCATAATTGAATTAGAAAGAGTGAACAAGAAAATAAAGTCATTCAGATAACGTAGTCTCAACCACGTACCGGGGGTCCATCGGGATATTCAGGGGGAAAGTATACATCAAAAAAGAAAAGACCGTCATGGTAAGGAGTTCCTTGTGCTCCAATAATCACAGCCCTCATGAGATCCATCCTTGATTCGTAGACTCTCACAAATATTGTATCTGATGAGCGTTTAAGAAAAAAGTCAAATAAATGGTCAGATTGAGAAAAAAAGCCAGAAGCAGGTTTCACATTATGGTATTTCTATGATCTTGATTCCAATTTCAGAACAAATATATGGAGTGGGCCGGGAAAATTTTGGCAATCTATCCATAAGGATTAGATGCAACCCATATGGTAAAGTCCATCAGCTTGAAAGAGTAAATTGGATACTACATGTGATGCGTGATATGACATGGAAAATAGTATAAGATATTTAGCATCAAGAATACTAAACTCACCCGGCAAATGCTTCTCCAAAATCCTCCACTCATCCTGGATTTTTTTAGCCCAACTCTTCGGATTCTGCTCAGGAAATAGGTAATAGGTAAATCCATACAATTAAGATCAGAACTGAACCAAAGTATGTCTTTAAAAGAATTAAAAAATAAAAATAAAAAACTAACATGCTTCATGGAAGATTCTTTTTGAATATAGTAATGGTCTGAAATGTCAGTGACAGTGTCAAATTGCTTAAAACTTCGAAGTTTCCTCAGAGTTTCACTTTTGTGTTTATCAGTAACTGTCATTTTCAGGTTCATCGGTGATTGGCCACGCCTAAACTGTGATGCACCTGATTTCTTCTTACTAGGGGCAGCTGAAAACATGTGAAGGTAGTCACCGTCGTCCAATGATGGATCAGAACCTTGGCCATCAACATTGATCAAGTTATGTGATACCGAAGTTTGACGATTAAAAGACTGAATCCCACTAACTCTTCCAACTTTTTCCATGTGAGGCTGCCAAAGAGTAAAACCAGACCATTTCTTAAAAGGATTGCGAACAAAATGATATAGCCATTTAAAAGTTGGAAAATATAATATCGAATAACAAGTAACATCTTATACAAACCATGACTTGTTTATCACCATGACCGTCATGAATGGCTAAAAGTGCGTTCCCCTTGTTACGCTTACGAGATATTTGACCAAGTACCATTAAATCATCATCGTTGTCGTCGCTGTCGTCAATGTCAATAACATCACAGACAACGGACTACAAAAGTAACAAAATGATTATTTGTTGGGTAAAGAAAAAGATTCACTTTTAGAAACATAGATAAAATAAAAATGGAACTTGTAGTCAAATATTTGCCTTTTATTTCCCCTTATTTCGAAAAGTACCAATAGCTTCATAACAACAAAGGATACCGAAGTTAATCACAATCATAAGAGCAGTAACAATATGAATTAGCAAAGGTATTGCTTTATAGCAGAATGGAAAAATCTGGGACAAATACTGATCATGGTTGAAAAGTGAAAACCATGTTTAAGATTTTAATAAAAATCAAAACTTTGAATAGATTCGAGACACCCCATAAGGGAAAAGGAACAAAAAAACCTAAAGAAAACAAAGCCTCATAAGAATTTGAGAAAGAAATAAAAAAAAAGTTTGAAACCTGTTTCCTGTGTTTTTTTACTCTGGGAGGGTATTGGTGAATTGGAGGAGTAATTTCAACAACATCAGGGTCCATGAAGAAGCAAAATCCGTAATCAAATGAAACTTTTGTACTGTGTGTGACGAAAATCAGAGAAAGAAAGAGAGAGGGTGGAAGAGTGATCGTTTTAAAGAGTTTGAATTTGGTAAATAGCAGAAATTTAGGAAATAATTAGGTCAAGTCAGAGAGTGATTGTTTTAACGTCAAAAAAAAAAGAGTGATCGTTTTGTAAGCTTAGCTCAATTGGTATTTGGTAAGGTAAGAGTCGGGGTTTTCCTCACTGACTCGTTTTGTAATCTTTTACATAATCATCGTTTTAGTTGTATGTAACAAATTAATCCTTTTAATTTTATTTTAATTTTGTGTTAACCCTCTGTTTTTTTGGGAGAAATGGGCTTGATAATTCGGAGTTTGGCCATGAGTTAAGATAGTTTGGTTAAAAATTGTTTCATCCCAGAATAATCGGACTCGGGTTCTCCCGAACGATTCGTCCTTGGTGAAGCTCATTAACCACTTGAACTCAATTGCTTGATTAATTAATCCTTTAATTTTTTTTTACAAAAATAAATGATATTTATTAATTCAAATTGATAGAGTACATCGATACAATACAATTTCAAAATCGTTAAAAACAAAACGGATGAATTTGCGAACAAACTCACAACATACATGTTAACTGCATAACAAATATGATTATATTCAAGCCATCGAAATACTCATGTTTTTGGATCGGTAACGTTGAAGGCGCAAAAGTCATTGATTGAATATGCACTATCAAAACTAATCTTTCAACCTGAATCAAATAAACACCGCACTAAGACAGGAAAACAAAAACACAGCACAAAGACGTAAAATCAAAATAAACAAAGTCATGCTAGCTAGATGATCAAATCACGAAAACAAACGAAAGAAAACTGAAAATATGTGAAATCACATATTTAACTAAAGAGGACGGAAAAAAAACCGGAGGAGTGATTTCAGGTCAAAATTGACCTGAAATCACCCCTCTTTTGTAGATCATGAAGAAGAAAACTTTAGTTAGTCCTTTAATTTTCTTGTGCAATAAATTAAACTTTTAAATTTTTGTTTTTAACAAATTGTTATTTACGTTTACGATATAAAAAAATGTTAATGTTAACATTTAACATTGCGGTGACAGGTCTAAAAAATATTTAAGACACAAAATAAGATTACATAACATGTTATCCTTCTTGTTATCGAATTTAAACCTGGTCTTACAAATAAACTAGCGTATTTTCGCCGCATTGCTTGGATTAGATGTTTCTATAATGAGTTTAATTATGATACACCAACAAATACAATGTAAAATTATTTTACAGAGGCATTCAATGATATGTTGTCATATCCATTAATGATATGATAACTCGTGTGTTTTTCTATTCATTAATTGATATGACAATACATCATTAGATACATGTGTAAAATAATTCTACACCAATAGTATATACCAAATAAATTCATGCAAAATTGTTGTTTGTGTTATGCTTAATATTTATGAAAAGTCCATATACCAAATTGCAAGTTATAATATTACTCACATTTATCTTTATTATTGATCATATATGGACTTTTTTTTAGAGATAAGAACGCAAAGAAATTTAATATATATATATATATATATATATATATATATAAAATAATTAATTATAGTGGGATCAATTTAGTGATATGACTTGTTGTATATTTTATGTGTATTAATTTTGTTTGGTCTATCTACCAAAAAATATGACTTAAGATATAATCTATCGTGGATTATTTTAAGAGTAAATCATATTAACCTCCCTAGAGATATATTAAAATATCATTCACCTCCCTTCTATTTTCGTAAAATCATTAACCTCCCTTAAATTTAACACTCTTGTAATTCCATTTAAAAATTAAAATATCATTCACCTCCCTTCTATTTTTGTAGAAGCATTGACCTCCATGAATTTAACACTCTTGCAACTCCGTTGAAAAATTTAAATATCATTTACCTCCCTCTTATTTTCCTAAAAGCATTGACCTCCCCTAAACTTAACACTCTTCTAACTCCGTTAAAAAAACCTCCAAAAATAAATTTTTGTTGTCTTTTTTTCCAACAAATTGCTGCCATCTTCTTGTTCCAACGAATAAAAGTGTTTATTAAACCCTCTTCTCATTTTTACTGTGTACATCACATGATGTCTCATTCATAAAGCTCGTTTTCTATGATCCCACAATAATTTATCAAATTATTTCATATTTTTTTTCAATTGTATTGCAATAGATTTGTTAAAAATGGCTAAACACAAACCACATTGCTTTAACGTATGAAATCATAAGGGAAGTTGTAGATTCAATCGTTAGACTTAAGGTTACAATTGCATATCAATATCACTACAGATTCAAATTTGAAATTACAAAAGTAGGGGTTTAAAAACAGGAAGAAAAAAATAAGAACAAAAGGCAATGAAAGGGTCCAAGATCGAAGATGAATAATTAAGTAGAGGCTTAATGGTGTGTTTCGCCCCTGCAAATAGGCGGCGTTTAAAAATTGGTCTCTGTAATCGCTAATCCCGGCATTTTACCCCTGCAATTGTTAATCATTTAAAATTTGGTCCTTTGACCAACTTAATCACTGCCACGTCACCAGATTAGCAAAAATGCCATGGGAAATGACGAAATTACCCCTGGCTTATTTTTTTTTTGTTTTTTTTTCCTTAAAAAAAAAATTCAGTTTTTTCCCGAATTTTTTTTACGATTTTTTCCCGAAAATTTTTCAGTTTTAATTTTAACAATTTTTTTTCCGAAATTTTTTTTGACTTTTAATTATTTTTTCAGATTTTTTTATTTTAAAAAAGAATTTTCAAAATTTTGAAAAAAAAAAAATTTTGAAGGAAAAAAAAAATTAGCCCAGGGGTATTTTGGTCAATTCCCATGCCATTTTTGCCAATCTGGTGACGTGGCAGTGATTAAGTTGGTCAAAGGACCAAATTTTAAATGATTAACAATTGCAGGGGTAAAATGCCAGGATTAGCGATTACATGGACCAATTTTTAAACGCCGCCTATTTGCAAGGGCGAAACACATCATTAAGCCTTAAGTAGAAGTAGCTGAGGGATTTGAATGGAAAGCATAGTAAAATGAGTTGAAGAAATGTCAATGTAATTGTCAATGTAAATGTCAATGTAGAGAAAATCTTTTATAGACACAATCACAAATAAATATTGTTTAGGCACCGTCACATGAAATGAAAAAATTTAAGAAAAAGTATTTAGTCAAATCAATTGACATTATTTAATTTTATTCTCTTTTATTTTTCTTTTGATTTTGTGTGTCCTTAAATATATTTATTTGGGCTTGTGCCCAAACAAGTATGTCTCATCAATGCAATTCAGTCATAGAACTTAAACAAATATTGAGCTAAGTTCAAGTCAAGTTTAGTCCCAACTAATATTGGCAAACTTATACTCCATCCGACTCATCATAAATGTCATATGATATTTTTTTATATTTTGAAATAATTATCTTTATTGTTTTTCTTATTAATATGCTTTTATTTATTGAATTTCATTTCATCTAATTACTCCTATAACTACAATTAATAAAAATGTTTTAATAAATTATACCAAGTTTACTATTAAAATCAACTAAATTAATCATGTTCTTAAGAACCAGACACAACTTTAAAACGACTGTCAAAATGATACGGAGTGAGCATAATGTTAAATCCAGAATAATGCAACATCAACAACAAAATATAATTAAAAAAACAACTGGCTTTCAAGGCACATAAAAAGAGGTCACATTTGATTGATCACTAGATAATCTCGGGACCAATTTGACTTTTTTCCATAATACTCCCTCCGTCCCAAATTGTATGTCGCTTTAGAAAAGAAAATTGTCTCAAATTATACATCGTTTTACAATACCAAATATCCTTAATTATATTTATTACTCTCTCTTCTTTTAATTCTTTCATACATCATTTATTAAGGGCAATTTTGTTAAACAACTTATAATATATCTTTTTTCCACACAACAGTAATTATATTTCTTAGTAAGTGTGAGATGCCCAAAACGTCTACAATATGGGACGAAGGGAGTATCCTTTTAAATATCCGTTTGCTGAGATTGTACTATTATTCTTTTAAACTGCGGTCGCATATTTAACTATTGCAATCTCGGCAAACGGCAAAGCATGGGGAAATAGCTTCAGCATCAAGAATGGAGATATAGGTATCAAGACTCACTGAAATGGAGGTATCTTGCTGTAAGTTTTTGGTGTTTAACGTTGCATTTCTTGGAAGTTAGCTAGAGTTGTATCATTGGATTTTTTAATGGTACATAACTCCTCAAATTTGTTGGTCGAAGAAATCTTGCGATATTATGATGCAGATTGGTGTTTTAGTCCTTCTGGTGCGGATCTGTTTGGGGTGTTCGATGTTTGTCAATTTAATTTTAATTGGCTGAAGTGTTTAGGCGTGTTGAAGTGTTTAGGTGTGTTAGCGGATCGTGTTTGTATCTCAAAATCCTTGTACGTTTGGCTCCGGATTAATAGTTGTTTTTCCGTGTTGTCTACGGTTATTCAACATTTCGTTAGTGGCATGGAGCGAGATTCTAAGGTCCTCTTTTAATTCGATCCTCGCATTGTCATAAACCACAACGCTATTTCTATTCCAGTTTCTCTGAGTGAAAAAAAAAATCCAGTTTTCAAATAAAATTCTTTATTTTTCAATGCCCTAAACTAAAACGCTGAAAATAAGATAAATGTGAAAAATTAAAAGAGAAGATGAAATAATGATTGATGAATAATTAAGAAGAAAATGGAGAAATTCATGTCTTTGAGAAGTAGGGGATAAGTTTTCCATCGGTTGGAAGACATCACATGACATGATTTTTTAAATTAATATTCATAAATTAATTTCCAAATCACCTAAGCTTGGTGCAATTAGAGCTGCCACATATAAATTACCTCAACTTGGTCAAAATATGAGTGGAGGTTGTAAATAATTAAGGGGTTAACTTGAGGGGTTTTGAACTTGGAGAGCCGTAATCGCACAATTGTAAAACTTGAGACGTCAAAAGCTCAATTAAGCCTTAATTCTTTTATTTTTTGGAACGGCAATTCAGCCTTAATTCTATTGCCCTGTGATAAAATCTGTACAGAATTGAACGTGGTAACAGAATAATTCAATCTTAAGAGAAAAATGATTCATTGGATAAACACCAATGCATTTCAAGATTACAAAGTATAAGTTAAACAAAAGTGAAAACATCAAGCGACTCAGTTCACACGCCTTTACGTGTTACCTCTTAGCAACGAAAACAAAACTATATCTGCAAGTGTATGTATTCACTTCAAATTTGCATGAGAAAGGTCAAAACTCAACTCAAGCTATATTATTTCCTTATGTAAATTTAAACAAATCAAGTGAACTATAATCCTCAAAAGGGATGAATTTGTAAAGCTTTTCAGAATGGGAAGTTGACTGGCTCGCGTTGAAGGGCTTTCTCGGCAATCTCAGCTTGCTCCTTCTGGTGAACCTTGAGGAAACCGGTGGCTGTGGCAGCAGATGGAGCACGACCGACATATTTGACATCATCAAAACCACCCCTACCTACAGCTTTCATGGAAGACACAAGTCGGGGTAAAATGTAAGTGTATCCACCCATGTTCATTGGCTCTTCTTGACACCAAACAACCTCTGCATCTATAAGAAACAAAACAGGAAAAGGAAAAAAAAATGTAAGAGATAGCCATGAAGTTGAAGATTAAAATAAGATCTTACCATCTTTAATCGTTACAAGTTAAAATAATTTATTGAAAAAATATTGGCAGAACCATCTTCTATTATTATGCTTAGTTAAGAGATGCAACATGAAAGGGAGAAAATTTAAATCTTACTGCCCAACAGAAAGGACAAAGCTCTAAAAATACATGGATATCTTCTAAAACTAAAAATACATACTTGGATATCGTTTAAGCTCTCGTTGGACAAGGTCATACGGGAAAGGACAAAGCTGTTCCACCCTACATATTGCAACATCTGATGCATCAACCTTAGATCGATGATCATCAAGTTCATAGTAAACCTGCAGGAGATAGTTGGTTTTTATGGTCAGAAACAGCATGCTTAGAAAATATTGAAACCCTAGTATAAAAACTAGTTAATACTTAATATGAAGACAGCTGGTTTTATGGCCATCACACACCTTTCCAGAGCAGAGTACTAAACGTCTAATACCCTCCTCAACAGTGTTGTGGTCATTTCGGTCTTTTATGAGGCGCTTAAATCTGGTTCCCTGTTTGTCAAAACCCGGGTGCCCTTGGACATCATCAAACTCTGATAGGTTTGATCTGCAAGCCTTGCTACGAAGCAGGTTCTTAGGGGACATTACAATAAGAGGTTTTCGGAATTCTCTATGTATCTGCAAGAACAAAAACAAGAGGATAAGATTTTTTAAAAATAAAAAAAAAAAAAAAAAAAAGGAACGTTAATTAAAAAACCGACATCAAACCCATTAATTGAACCCACCTGCCTCCTAAGAACATGGAAAAAGTTGGCAGGAGTTGTGACATTCACAATCTGCAAATTACACTCCTGAATCTGTTTCCGAAGAGTTGGATCCATCTCAGGGATAATATACGGATTGTCATCAGCCATCTGCAATAAAATTAGAGAGAATGAGTCATTTGACCACAAACTAATTGTAAAATAATAAAAATATTGAACATCTGTTACTTAAATACCATACAAATAATTTTCAAAGACAGACAAAGCAGTGGAACAAGCTTAAAAAGCAGTTCCAGAGTAAGTATCAGGATGGCATCGCTTAAGTTAATTATTTTCTTGCATGCACAAGTAAAAATTCTAAACTACCAATCTAAATTTCAGAGAAGTCTGGTTTCAGGTTCAGTGTTGTTCCATTGACATTATTACTCATAGTATCCCAAGCTATTGCAATTACGCATAAATCAGTATTCAGTGTTTACTTGTAATACAATGAAACATATATACATCTCAGGAGTCAGGACAAAACAGACAATATTTGATCACTAAGGTTTTTCTTCTATGATTGAGCCATTTAGTTCAAATTGGTACATCAATTTCAAAGTAGCCAGATATAAATAGAATTCAGAGATTACCAATTTGTTTGTCCTCAATATCATCAATCAACAAATTCAACATAGATAAAAATGAGGTCGACTAACAATAGCCAAATTCGGCAAACTGATTCAGCCAGAGGGGGGGGGAAAGCTTTTAAGTAATTTCAAGAAATTATGACATCAATTCAAAAGAGAACCTGAAGAAAGCGTTCCAATCTTGCACTTGAATGCTCAGGGCCCTGGCCATCATAACCATGAGGAAGCAACACAACTAGCCCAGTCTGACGGAGCCACTTGGCCTCACCAGAAGCCAAGAAATTGTCAAATATCACATGAGCCCCATTGGCAAAATCTCCAAATTGTGCTTCCCAAATTATCAATGAATTGGGGTTTTCCATTGAGTAACCCAATTCAAATCCAAGAACAGCAAACTCTGAAAGTGAGCTGCATATAGTTTCAAAGACTTATTAGAGAAGATGATACAAATTGAAAATAATCCATCATTTGTTCAATACAAGTATTAAATGTATTACACTTCAATTTTTATAATATTTAAGATTAATCTTGTCATGCAGAAGAAGGCACATAATAATCCAAGACCTTGTAACACTTAAAGAACAGTCATTAACATGTATGGCAAAGTGCACGCTGGAAGCATAGAACAGGAATTATCTTATCTTAATAAAGAAATGCATATACCCAACAACAATAGTTGATGGTATACAAAAAGGTTCAACAAAACCAGAGAAAGCACGAAAATGCCAAAAAAAAAGTAAGTTGCTATTAATTTGTACCATTACTGATTTCTTTAGAAAAATGACATGGCTTTTTCAATTAAGTGCGATGAACAAGATGACCCGTTCCAAATGCAGATCATATTAACGATGCAATTCATTAAGTTTTGGAGGAGAAACAGTGTTGTTAGCCAATTATTATTAAGTGATCAAGATCTAATTCCTAACCTTTTGCGGCAAACACAGTCCAAGATCTGTTACGATATTATTCCAATTTCCTAACTAATATTATGAAATGTAACCCAATATTTTTCTACACTATTAAAATTTCACTATAAAAATTTAATTGGCAAATACAAAACAATGATATTTACAAAACAAATTTCTTTTGAAAAATAGTAATTAAAAATAAAGGAATGCATGATAACTGTTTAGGGAAACAATATAGCTGTAAATTGGTTATATGTTTGTAGCTTGAACAAGTCAAACCCAAAGACAAGCAAAGACAGGATACAGAGCTTATATCCAAGGAAATCAGGATACCGATCATAGAATAGTTAGAAACCTGACATAGACAAGATAGATATGTATGCATACCTGTTGCTAACAGTAAACATCTCTTCATCTTGATTCAATATAACATTGTCAAGGGGGCAATATTTCTCCCCAGTTGTCTGATCATGAACTATTGAGTGACGGTGACTAAAAGTTCCTCTTTCAACATCCTGACCACTCAATCGAACATGGTTACCTTCAACAAGCAAGGTAGCAAAAGCAAGTGCCTCTCCAAATCCCCAGTCAATATCTTCCCCAGTCTCGATCATTTGTGCACGCTGTTCATAAATCCTCTTCACTGCTTTATGGGGTGTGAAATTTTCAGGGATAGTTGTGATTGCTTTCCCAACAGTTTTCAAAATCTCTGGTTTCACGCTGAATGGGGAGTTCCAAGTATTTCAGACATACGATACAAATAATAATAATAATAATGAAGAATCAAGCAAAAAATAATATTTAAATTTACCATACCCAGTGTTTCGGATACGGGAAAGCTGTTCAGGTGACTTGAACCCAAGCCAGTATGCTGATAGCCAATCTCTTCTTTTTGGAATGTAATCTTTGCTAGCTTGAAATTCTTCATTTAGAATTGAGGTGACCTTCTTGTGGATCTTGTCAATGTCAGCTTGTGTCAGCTCCCCTGTTTCCAAAAGCTTCTTCTGATAGATTTCAAGAGTTGAAGGATGGCTTCTGATGACCTATATTAATCCAACAAAGTTGCAAATCTAATTAATTGACTTATCAAAAAAGCAATATGAATACAAAAATAAGCATAATAAACAAAACGGCTAACCTTGTACATTTTAGGCTGTGTGAAAGATGGTTCGTCAATCTCATTGTGGCCAAATCGACGATAACACACCAAGTCCACAACCACGTCTGAATGGAACGTTTGGCGCCACTCAGCAGCAAGTTCACAGGCATGTACAACTGCTTCCACATCATCACCGTTAACATGAAAGATGGGAGCATCTAAAGCTTTAGCAACGTCTGTGCAATACTGTGAAGACCTGCCAGACATTGGATCAGTTGTAAAAGCAACTTGATTGTTTAACACAATGTGAATGGTTCCACCCGTAGTGTAATTTGGAAGAGCACTTAAATGCAGGGTTTCATAGACCACACCCTGTCCAGCAAAACTACCATCTCCATGAAGCAAAATACCCATGTTTTTTGTCCTGTCCACGTCATTCGAGTAATACTGCTTAGCTCGAGTTTTCCCAACAACAACGGGGTCGACAGCTTCCAAGTGACTAGGATTTGCCACCAAAGACAAATGTATCCTCTTGCCACCTCTAGTAGGGCGATCATAAGACGTTCCCAAGTGATACTTAACATCACCAGTTCCCGTGTAAAGCCCAACTTCATCCTCAGGCGAGAGACCACCACTGAACTCACAAAAGATCTGACGCAACGGCTTCCGGACTACATTACCCAAAACATTCAATCTTCCCCTGTGTGCCATTCCAATAACTATGCTCTCAACCCCAAGATCAGATGCTCGATCAAACATTTCTTTCATACCAGGAATAAGAGTCTCCCCTCCTTCAAGCCCAAACCTCTTTGCCGATGTCCACTTGGTAGCCAAAAAATTCTCAAACAACGAACTCCAAGCAAGCCTATCAAATATAGCCTCACGACGCTCCCTGTTAAACTGCACCGGCGTAGGTGTCTCAATTTTATCCCTAAGCCAATTACACTTCTCACGATCCGAAATATGCATATACTCAAACCCAATACTCCCACAATAAGCCTGCTCAAGCCTCGTCAAAATCGACCTAAGCGTCTGAACAGGCCTATTCTCAGACAAAAAACCCGCCATCCTCCAAACACCCAAAAAAAACTCCCTATCAAGATCTGCCTCACTAAACCCATAAAGCGCCGGATCCAAATCATCCGGTATCTGCCTCGCTTCCAAATTCAACGGATCCAACTTCGCCTTCATATGTCCATTAACCTGATAAGCCCTAACCATCAACAACAACCTCATACTCTCTTGAATCGTTTGCCCCGATATCCCAGGCGACGTACTCGCTTGCCCAACAAAATTCCTAAAGAAATTATCCCACGACTCGTCAACACTATTCGGGTCAGCCTCCCATGCCCTCTGCAACTCCTCCAAATACACACTACTAGTCCCATCTAAAAAACTGTCTGTCAACCGCGATAACGGAACCGCCCGCGGAACCGGTGCAGCTTGCTGCTTAAAAACAGTTGTATGAAACTTTCTACCATGTGTTGATGGTAAAATTCTTGACCTAGATACAAGATATGATGAAGATCTGTTTTGTGAAATGGTTCGTTTAATAGCATTTTTTGCTATACTAGCACCAGCTCTAAACCATGCCATAACTAAAATCTTAACAAAATTTCAACGATCTTATAGCTTCAACGTTGTTAATGCATCTATAATAATCAAAACAGAATTTAATCAGTTACCGTAAAAACAATTATTAACATGAAAATGCAAAAATACGAAGAAAAAAAATTAAAAAAAATTGAAAAAATTGAAATCGATTATGGAAATGATTAAATAATGAAAATTAAGGGATTTAATCGATGGATTTGAAGAACGAACCAGAGAGGAAGAAAATGGGAGAAAGAAGGAACGAACCCTAATCGCGTGGAAGCGAAGCGGTTTGTGTGAGAAAATGAGTGAGAGAAAAAAGAGAGAGATTTATGATTGTCGAAAATGGAAAATTCAACGCTTTGATTTGATTTTTTCAATTTTTATTCACACTATTCCTATATTATTCTCTTTTCACTTGAGTAACCTAGAAACGTGTTTTTTTCTTACATTTACTTTTTTATTTTATTTTATTTTTTATTTTGGTCAAAATATAAATAAATAGGATGTTCATAGTTTGGAAACCTGACATTTTCTTAATCAAGTAATTTAGTGGCTAAAACTCATGCATTTTAAAATAAGAAAAGTTGAGCGTTCGGGGTTCGAACACTAACCCTAACATGTATTATGCATTATCTGTATCAACTGATTTTACAATGCATGTGTCTCGATTAATATTCTTTTATTTATTATTTTAAATAGATAAAAATATAAAATAAAATAACTGAACAATTGAGCTCTTTTTTTTTTTAATAACAATTGAGCTCAATTGATTAATAAGTTCATCAAGATAAATTGTTTTGGAGAATAATTTATGGATAGAATGATTATTGGTTTGACTTTACTTAATCAGAATTCATTATTCCATTAAGTTAACAACAACAGATATAAAATAAATATAAACATTCATTTTTATTGTGTCCTACACTTTTTTTTTAATTTGATACTTCTTCTGGCCTTGAATATAAGCACTCATTTTATTAAAAGTTTATCCCTAAATATAAACCAGTTTTCAAATTATTCCATATGGTTATAGCTTCCTTTTCAAATAAAACCTCAATTAATTAATAGCACTGACTGTCTTGGACTATAAAAAAGAAAAATTTACTCCATACATTTATACCTAAAATGGACACAATAACGGGAGAAGAAAAAGAAATGGACCTATGAGCTTAGCTCATCTGGTAAGGGATAATACATTTGCATGCAGGGGCTGAGGTTCGAACCCCGAACACCCCACTTATTCACCTTTAAGGTGAATTTCTCTAGCCGCTAGGCTACTTGACAAAAAAAAAATGGACACATTAACTTTACACCAATTTTTCTTAATAAAACTGGAAAAAAAAAAGTCAAAGATATTTACATACTGAGATAGAGGGAATATCATCTTTGGCCAAATATATAGACTAATAATTTGGATGACAAAAGTCACCCCTTGAACATTGCTGCATTTTGAGGACTCGATTTGAACATACACCTGATAACGTTAACAGGGATATCTTTATCATATAATTCAAATGTGTTCAAGATCATCCACAATGGGAGTGTCCTAACTCCATAAGCATTAGTACCCGATATGTACTCCCATTGTGGAGAAAAGATGGGTTTCAAATGAGAAGAGTGTCTCAAATAAGGACTCGTTGTGGGTCCCATTCATTTAAAAAATAAAATATTCAAATGTAATGATATAAAGTTATGGATAGATGATTGATGAGTTTTATTTATGAAATTTGTGTGAAGTTATAGAAGAATGATCTATCTCATCTCTTAATTACCTTTTCTCTTTTTCTCTCTAAGTTCAATATGACCACACTAAGGTGAATATGAAATTTTCAAATACACTTAAAGATGTGCTAAAGATATAGTGTAGGCTTGAGTGTATTTGTGATTGCTATGAAACTTGATGGACAAAATTGGTAAATGCACCAAACCGTAACAAGTAACAAAATAGTAAGTTTATTGTTCTCCACAGGGATTATCGTTCAACTTAGTAAATAAAACTTATTTCAAAAGACGAAAGTTAAACAAAATTGAATAGGATTGTAGAGTTGAATTGCCCTGCCCAATACAAGATTAGGTTTGTGATTCAGATGATTAACGGTGATTAGAGCATCCTTGAATCCCCCCTTCGTCTTTATTGGAATTATCTTTTAAGAAACAAGCAGTTTATGTGGGGCTTTATTTGATTTAATGAATCCAACGGTAAAACTCATAGGAAGTTTCGTTAAATAACTATTGTCGGACTAACCTAGGTTTAGATTATGTACGACGTTGTCTAAAGAAAAGAGTAATGACGGAGGGAATTCAAACATGAAACTTCCTTACCTCTATAAGAAGTGGTAATTAGAAAAGCCAATGGAACTGATATAATTTCGTGTTGTCAGGGCATACTTTTATCCTACGGTTCAATTTTCAAGGTTACACTTGTAGCTAACCAATTGAAAAAGTATTAAAGAACGGACATAATCTAATTTAAATCGAGCATAATCAAATCATAAACTAAATGAAAAACTATTAATAAATTCCAACAAAATAAGAAGGGGTTCATCCTGGAATCCTTATCAAGAGGTTTAGTTACTCATGGCAACATACATCATAATAAACACAATAGAAAAACATACCCTAGAGAAAACAAGAGAATGAAGAATCATGCCTTGAAGCTCTGATGTTTGACCCTTGCTTTGATCGTCAATGTTTATGAAAGAATAATAATGTGTGCAAGGGTCTTTATTTATAACATATGGTTACTTAGGGCATAAGAGAAGAAAATTGGGCTTTTTGCATCGATTCGGCTTGGAAAACAAGCAAAATCCATTTTCAACCCGCAGCTGGGCGCCTGAGTCATCCCCTCAAGTGCGTTTTCTTGCGTTTTCGATCGTTCTACCGTCTGAAAACTCCTAGGAACTTGAAATGTTTTTCTTCACATTGTATTTTCTTCAACAACCTTTTAAGAACCATTGGTCTTCAATTTCATATCCTTGATCCTTCATGTGATGTCTTGCTTTGTTAATATACATGATTCCGCACTACAAACACTCAAAACACACATGGAGTTGTGTGATCTAGGATAAAAATGAATTACAATGACTCGAATGAAAATAATACAATATGCTCCTCAAACCATTAATAACTCATCTATCTCTCATCTTATTTGTCTTTAAATGCAAAGAAAAGTACTAAAAAAATATAGTCATAATGGCATATAATGATTTGTCGTCAAGACTAAATCTCATGTTTGAAAATAATTCTCTTCTTTTTCAAGCAATCTAGACTTTCTGCTTCTGATCTTTTTGGATCTGATTCAGATGTAAACATGAGAGTTGTTATGTATGAGAGATATATTATTCATTTGTGTCTTTATAGAACTTTGTCTTGGTGAGAAAGCAATAAAATAAGCATTGTGTTGGATATTTGTATGTTGGCATCACTTTTGCCTAAAATAAATATTCACATCAGATGTGGAACACAATGTTCCAACATCCAGAACTGGTCTGTACGTTCTGTGCTTTGCCTATGTTTACGCACGTGCTTGCTTGATTGAAGGAATCCACACCAGCTTGAGTTGGTCTGAACCGTGTGCAATTATGAGGAGATCAGAACATATGTGATTTCTTAAGGAATTGTTAAAATGACTTAGGAAAGTATTTTTAAGGTTATAATAATGTGACTTTTAATGAGCCTACTTTCTAGGAGTTTCCTTATCCGGCCATAATGATTGAGCAATAAGTCACAGGTTTGATCTGAAGCTTGATTGAAGGGAGGACACGCTTTGCTTCAGTATATAAAGGAGGCTGCAAGACCTGAAGAATTATTCAAGACATTGTTTTACAAAATAGAGTTTTGTTTAGGTTTTGAGTCTTATATCTTGTGAGCCTTTCGTGTATCATCTTGATGCATGTTTAGGATTGTACATTGAGTTGTAATACTGTGCACTACTCCGAAGCTTTTAAGCAAAGAGTTAGATAGATTGTGAACTGCATCTAAGCTTTTAAGCAAGGTTGCATGTTGTTATTTTTTAGGGTAACCTCATTTGATTTGAGTCTGTAATTTGGGAATCACAGGGGTTTGTGATCAGTTGTAAGGGAGTGAGATGTGATCTCAGATCTAGGAGTTCCTTGGTTGAAGTCTAGTTGGGGTAGGTCCTAGGTCATAAGTGCAAACGTGGTTTGCTGAGAGCTTTTGAACACGGACTGCACTAGTGGATTTCCTTCCTGGCTTGGTAACCCTCAGATGTAGGTGACGTTGCACCGAACTGGGTTAACAATTTCTCTGTGCCTCTTATTTTCTTCCTTGTCTGTTATCTTTATCTTATTATGTTTGTTAGCTTAATGTTCTAAACATCGTACACAACATCTGTTATCCGTGTTTCATGTTGAAACATCTCTTAGAACATCGTAAGACTAACGTGCCAGAATTTCAATTGGCATCAGAGCAGGCACCCTGCCTGTTATTGGATGAGATCCAGAGGAGATCTATTCTGGCAATATGGAGAAAGAAGGAGGTTTTGTTAACAGACCACCGTTACTAGATGGAACGAATTATGACTACTGGAAGTCATGTATGAGTGCCTATCTCAAGTTTATTGACAGCAAGACTTGGAAGGCTGTGATGAAAGGTTGGGAACATCCAGTTGTTCTTGACAAAGATGGCAACAAAACCACGGTTTTGATGCCAGAAGATGAGTGGACACTGCCAGAAGATGAACTGTCTCTTGCAAACTCCAAGGCCCTAAATGCCCTTTTCAATGGAGTGGACAAAAATATGTTCAGACTCATCAAAAAGTGTGATGTTGCCAAAGATGCTTGGGACATCCTGAAGACAGCTCATGAAGGTACCTCCAAGGTGAAGAGTTCAAGGATTCAACTCTTGACGACCAAGTTTGATAGTCTGAGAATGCAGGAGGATGAGACTATACAGGATTACTACATGAATGTCCTTGACATTGCTAATTCATTTGATTCTCTTCGAGAAAAACTATCAGATGAAAAATTGGTAAGGAAAATTCTCAGATCTCTGCGAAAGAGATTTGATATGAAGGTCACAGCCATTGAGGAAGCCCAAGACGTATCCAACATGCAGGTGGAAGAGCTCATAGGTTCTCTACAAAATTTTGAGCTTGTTGTTGATAATAGATCTGAGAAGAAGGGAAAAGGCATTGCCTTTACAGCTAATACAGCTGATGATGAAGGATTGGAAGAGGGTATAGAAGATGAGAACCTGTCGGAGGACTTTGTTATGCTAGGGAGACAGTTTAACAAGATTCTCAAACAAGTAAGCAGCAGATCCAGAGGTAATGGGCGGAACATCAGATGGAACACTGACAGGCAACAAGGTAATCAAAGGTATGACAGAAATGAAGAGAAAAACGGTTGTTGCAAAGGAGTACAATGTCATGAGTGTGAAGGTTATGGTCACATCAGAACTGAATGTGCAACTTTTCTCAAGAAGCAAAAGAAAGGGATGATTGTTTCCTGGTCTGATGATGAAGGAACAGATGGAGATGTTGAAAGTGATGTTGCTAAACGTGTCAGTGCTATGACTGGGAGAGTGGAATCTGGGTCTGAAAATGAGGATTCTGACTATGAGAAAGTAACTTTGTCTTATGGTTATCAAGACATTCATGATGAAAGCACTTCCAGGCATGTGATGGAGCAGGAAGAAAGGATTGGTCATCTGGCTAAAATCTCGGATCTAAACAAAGAGGTAATGTTACTTAATTCTAAACTTGATAATGTCCTTAAACAAGTTAGAATGATGACCACTGGAACTGATGTTCTAGATAGGATGATAGAAAGTTAAGTGATAGGTAAACCAAATGGCATAGGCTTTACACATGAACACCTGAAACAGGAACAATAAAACAGTAGCTATGTTCAGGCTTTAGAACACTATCATAAGGCCAAGAAGGGAAAACCAGTAAAGAAAATTAAGTTTGTAGCTTCAATTAGAACAGATAATGTCACTGGTAGAGGTCCAACGTTGGAACATTCTGTACAACATCCTAAAACTGACTCAGTAAATGAGAATCTCTCTTGGAAATGTCATTTTTGCCACAGACAGGGTCATAAAACATCCTTCTGTTTTGATCTATATGGGGTACCTAGACAACATCAATATAGTTCAACCATGAGAGGGGTCAAGAAGGAGTGGAAACCTAAATGCTTAGGTCTAATAGCCCATACCTCCTTAAGAGCATCCTCCAATGAAGATTGGTACTTTGATAGTGGGTGTTCTCGTCACATGACAGGGATGGACAACTTTCTAGGAAATGTCAGACCTTATGCCAAAAGTTATGTCACATTTGGGGATGGTGCTAAAGGGAAGATTGTGGGGATTGGAGACTTAGTTAGTGAAGGATCAACAAGACTGAATAATGTCTTGTTGGTCAAAGAGCTGGCAGCCAATCTGATTAGTATTAGTCAACTATGTGATCAGGGGCTAAGTGTAAACTTTAGTAAAACTGAGTGCCAGATCCTAGATGAGAAGGGTAAGGTGAGTATGAAGGGTACTAGGTCTAAGGACAATTGTTACTTATGGATATCTCAAGAACAGGCTCTCATATCTTCATGCATGCTAAGCAAAGATGAAGAGGTCAAACTATGGCACCAAAAGCTTGGTCATTTGAACATGCAAGGAATTAAGAAAGCCATTTCTCTGGAAGCAATCAGAGGCATACCCAGACTAGAGATCACTGAAAGGAGTATATGTGGGGAATGTCAGATTGGTAAACATACTCGAATGTCCCATCCAAGGTTGGAACATCTGGGAACCTCTAAAGCTCTTGAACTTCTTCATATTGATTTAATGGGACCCATGCAAGTGGCAAACATTGGTGGAAAGAGGTATGTTCTGGTGGTTGTTGATGATTTTTCAAGGTTCACCTAGGTGAACTTTATCAGAGAAAAATCTGACACCTTTGAAGCTCTCAAAGAACTTTGCATTCAACTTCAAAGAGAGAAAAATAGAGGTATTGTCAAAATAAGAAGTGATCATGGAACAGAATTTGAAAACTCCAGGTTTCAAGAATTTTGTGCAGATGAAGGAATCAGGCATGAATTTTCATCTCCCATAACACCTCAACAGAATGGAGTGGTGGAAAGGAAGAACAAGATTCTACAAGAATCAGCCAGGGTCATGCTACATGCTAAACACCTTCCCCTTTATTTCTTGGCTGAAGCTATGAATACAGCTTGTCATGTTCATAACAGAGTCACATTGAGAACAGGTACTTCAACTACCTTGTATGAACTATGGAAAGAAAGAAAGCCTACTGTAAAATATTTCCATGTCTTTGGTAGCAAGTGTTACATCCTAGCAGATAGAGATTACAGAAGGAAAATGGATCCAAAGAGTGATGAGGGAATCTTTCTGGGCTACTCCACTAACAGCAGGGCATATAGAGTATTTAACAACAGAACTCAAGTTGTTGTGGAATTCATCAATGTGGTAGTAGATGATGTGGTTAAAGAACCAACATTTGAAGTTGTATCAGGTGTTGAAGCATATCCTAAAACATCCGCTCAAGAAAATGTTGTTCCTGAAGTTGTTGAAGAACCTGAAACTAACTCTGAGGACATTGAGCTAGAGCATGGAGAAACAAGCAAAGGACCTTCAATTAGAATTCAGATGAATCATCCTCAAGAACTCATTATTGGAAATCCAGATCAAGGAATCAGAACCAGAAGAGCTAATGATGTTATCTCCAACTCATGTTTTGTATCCAAATTTGAACCTAAGAACATGAAGGAAGCTCTCACTGATGATTTCTGGATTGAAGCCATGCAAGAAGAACTCAATCAGTTCAAAAGAAGTGAAGTATGAGATCTGGTGCCAAGACCAAATGACATAAATGTCGTTGGTACGAAATGGATCTACAAAAACAAGTCAGATGAAAATGGCACTGTTACCAGAAACAAGGCAAGACTGGTAGCATAAGGTTATACACAAGTTGAGGGATTAGACTTTGATGAAACATTTGCACCTGTAGCCAGACTGGAATCTATTAGATTACTTTTGGGAGTGGCTTGTATCCTGAAGTTCAAATTATTTCAGATGGATGTGAAGAGTGCCTTTTGAAATGGGTATCTCCATAAAGAAGTCTATGTTGAGCAACCAAAGGGATTTGTTGATCCAAACTTTCCTGATCATGTATACAAGCTGAAAAAGGCACTGTATGGGTTGAAGCAAGCACCTAGGGCTTGGTATGAAAGACTCACAGAATTTCTGACCCATCAAGGATACAAGAAGAGAGGAACAGACAAGACCTTGTTTGTTAAGAAGGACAAAGGAAGACTCATGATAGCACAGATCTATGTTGATCACATTGTGTTTGGAGGAATGTCAAATCAAATGGTTCAACATTTTGTTCATCAGATGCAGTCGGAATTTGAGATGAGTCTTGTGGGAGAACTGACTTACTTTCTTGGTCTGCAAGTCAGGCAGATGGAAGACACAATATTCATCTCCCAGAGCAAGTATGCCAAGAATATTGTGAAGAAGTTTGGGCTAGACAATGCTAGTCATAAAAGAACACCAGCAGCCACTCACTTAAAGTTATCCAAAGATGAAAATGGTGTAGCTGTTGATCAAAGTCTGTACAGAAGCATGATTGGAAGTCTCCTATATCTTACAGCAAGCAGACCTGACATAACTTTTGTTGTAGGGGTTTGTGCTAGATATCAAGCAGAGTGATGACACTAGGTCATATAACATATTTTGTTATTGATTTCTATGTAATTTTAGTAGAGTTCAGGTGATTATGCATGAGTTTTTGAGCTACAGAAGGTGTATTTGACATGTACAAGCAAAGGAGACATCGTACTACGATTTCTGGGCATCATACTACGATTTTGGATGTTTTGGAGTCATTTTGTTACTGGAAAAATCGTACTACGATGTAAAAAATCAATGAGCCATCATATTACGACGCTTTCCATCGTACTGCGATGTAAAAAGTCACTGAGCCATCGTACTACGACGTTTTCCATCGTACTGCGATGTAAAAAGTCACTGAGCCATCATACTACGACGCTTTCCATCGTACTGCGATGTAAAAAGTCACAGCATTATTTACATAAAAGCCCAGCTGCACACCAGGGAGGAGGAGCGAAATTTTGGGGAAAGAAACAGACTTTTGGAGCAAGAACCATGGATAGAAGGTTGGAGACCATCAAAACTCATATCCGGTAACCAATTTCATGTAATGAATCCTTCTTTCATATTAGTTATTTATGCTTTAGCCATGAATAGCTAGATCCTTTGTGATTAGGTCAAGAGATGATTATGTTCTAGCTCATGTTTATGTAACCTGTAAATCTTAATTGTTATGAATGTTATTCTAGTTTATTCAGTATAAATTGTTCTTAATGCTTTTATGATTCTGACCCAATATAATTGATTCTAGAGTTTATATGACTACTGACACTAGCGTGTAACTCTGACATATTTATACTGTTCAATCTAACGGACAATCTAGGGATGGAGCGTTGTTAGGTTGTGATAATTGAATTAACGGACTTAAAACCTTCGATGATTATAGGTTCACCTAAGGGATTAGGGAATTGTAATTATAAAAGAGGGCTTAGGATCAAGGGATTGACCTAAGCTATTTTGTTAATTTGTCTTGAATTGAATATTATTAGTAAAATTAAGAAACAGGTTGCTAAAATGAGTGATGAACAGATGAATTGATTGACCTAGTCATCTCTCCATATTATTTCTTAAACCAATTTTTCCTTAACCATTTTATTTACATTTGCAAACCAAATCTATTGCCTCAGTGCACCCCCCATTTTGCATACATCCTTAATAATAACGTTACTACCGAGTAGAAATTGAAACAGTCCCTGTGGATACGAATCTTATAAATTTTATTACTTCGATGCATTTTTAGTACACTTGCTAAAAGTCTGTCACAGAGCCCAAAATGAGTCATCTTGTTCAAGTCAAGAGGATTCTGAAGTACATAAATGGCACCACATACTATGAAATTCTCTACTCTCACAGTGGAAATTGCAGGTTGATTGGCTATTGTGATGCAGATTGGGCAGGTAGTGCAGATGACAGAAAGAGTACTTCAGGAGGTTGTTTCTTTCTTGGGAACAATCTAGTGTCTTGGTTCAGCAAGAAACAAAATTTTGTGTCTCTATCAACAGCAGAAGCAGAATATATTGCTGCAGAAAGTAGCTGCTCTCAGTTAGTCTGGATGAAGCAAATGCTGGAAGAGTATGATGTTCAACAAAATGTTCTAACATTATACTGTGATAATTTAAGTGCTATCAACATCTCCAAGAATGCTATACAACATAGCAGAACAAAGCACATTGACATTCGACATCACTTCATTAGGGATCTTGTTGAAGATAAGGTAGTAACTCTGGAGCATGTGACAACTGAAGAACAACTGGCTGACATCTTCACAAAAGCCTTGGATGTCAAGCAATTTGAGAAACTAAGGAGCAAGCTGGGTGTTTGCATCCATGAGGAATAGCAATCACTGCTCAGAGTGTCAGGTACTTTTAGCTATAATTTATGCTTTTATCAATTCTCAATTTGGCATATTTTATGGCTAAAAAGGGGGAGTAGATATATCCATGTTGTATATTTCCTGACTATGTGCCTACGGATGTTGAGACATCTGATTCTGGCTTTCTGGTGATTTTATTTTTCTGGTATTCTTGTCTGTTTGTATTTAAAAAAAAATATGTTGCTAGTATTCAGGGGGAGTAAAATATATCTGTTTGTGCTCCTTGAGGGGGAGTAAACTTCTGTGTCCCTGAATGTTCCTGTGGATGTTGGAACATCCTGCTGGTTTGAGCTACTGAATATTGTTTTCCTATATTTCTCTAAGTAGCGTGTTGTGACAGTTGATTGTCTGTTAAGGATGTACAGGAATTTATTTTTCCTTATACGTCCTCTGCTGCAAGACTCTGATTTTCTCTCTGATACCTTCTAGTTTCTCTCGTCTGCTTTTTCCATGTGTTAATTGTTGTGTAAAATATTGGAAGCAGAATCTGAGAACTGTAATATATTTCTTCCATGTCCTGAAGATTATCTGTGTTGACTGAAGAACTATATTTTGGTATCTTTTAGAAATCTGAGAATGTGAACCTTTCTTCAAGGGAGATTTTTGATAGGGCCAAACCGCAAGTGCACGGCCTATCGAAGTAATAGTAGTAAGTAGAGTTATCGTTCCGCTAGGGAGTTGTTCAACTTAATTAACTTTTAATGAATGATTAGAGGGGAGAAAGTTAATAGAAGAGAGTTTGATTGCTGAAGGTAAAAACAATAATAATAAAGAGCCTTAGGATCATTGGTTCATCATAATGACTAATCCTTCACTAGACAAAACCTAAACATCTAATTTCATGATTTACACACTAATTTCTAAAGACCGGTTTCCCTTAGCCCCTCACCTTTCCGATGAAAGTCCGGTGAGAGTTTACTTCCAGCAACCAAGCCTATTTCACTGACATGATTACTAGAAGATGCATAGAGGATTGAAACTACTCTTTGTCTCAATAATTGCAAAGACTATTTCACTGTTTTGCAATTATTGTCTAGATTCACTTGTTCCAACATCAAGACTCCGCTCTCGCTTTATGAATTGATGTTTGGGATGATGGATTAACGATTATCAAACCCTCCGCTTTCGCTTCCACAGTTTGATAATTGTTAATCCACGTTAAGACGGTGAATCTAGATTAGAAATTAGGGTTACATAGAAATTAGGGTTTAGACATGTTTTGTTTAGGATTGAGTCATTAGACTCCCCAACAATCCTAAGACGAAGAAGTCTACTCACTCATGTTCATCGTAGACATGGGGGAAGAAGAGAGAAAATAACAGTAAAGTAAATTGCGAAGAAAGTAAAAAGGAAAATAAAGACTTTTATTAAAATAGCAATTGAAATAAACAAAGTAAAGGATGATTGTTTATGGTGGAGAGCTACTCTATTTATAGCTTTACATCTGACTTAGAAACTAAGCAACTAAAAGGATAAAACAGTAAAGCTGCAACAGGGTAACTTGGGCCCGAAGAAAAGCAGCAAAACAGGATCCTGGGGACGGGCACGGCCGTGCCACATGTTGGCACGGGCCGTGCCAAGCTTCTGGTAAGGGGAATTGTATTTTTGCCCCGTATCTTCGTATTCTTGCGCTGTATTTTGCTCCAGTCCTCTTTCTTTTGCTCCAAGGCACCTTCCACCATATATTTATTCCTAAAATAAAATAAAAGACAATTTGAAGTAAAATATTCTAAACTAAAATAAAATGCAATAAAATAAAATCAAATCTAAAATAAAACTAAACTAAATAAGGCAATAAATAAGACTATCTATGACTCATCAAACTCCCCCACACTTGAATCTTTGCTTGTCCTCAAGCAAAAGGCAACAAACATAGTAGCAACAAAAGTTTGATTATGGCAATATTAAGAACAATGTTTCTCAAAAGAAAGGTCTTGCTTCAAGTACACTAATTACAACTTCAAACACTTCTTATGAACCTATTCTACCCAACATCAAGTTTCAAAAGAGTGTGTGTGTGCAGTCCAACCCTTTTCTTGCTCATGTATAAGACATATATTATGAGGAATAGGTTCTATCCCTAGTGCTAAGGTAACCGAGAAAAGTCCTTTCTTCTTTTCATATAAGAGTGATGGGAATTTAGAATTAGATTAGATTAACAATTAAGCACAAGGGGCTGCAGATGCTTAGGGGCTATCTATCCTCGTAGGAGGTCTTCTCGGATGTAATTGTCCTTTCCCCCTAGATTCAAAATCACCCTAAGCAGTGCTGCAAAATTATTATTTGTTTCATCTCCGCGTAGGAAGTCTTTTTGGATGTAATTGTCCTTTCCCCCTAGCATTGATGAATTTGTTTCATTTAAGTTCAAATTAAGGAGTCACCACCACAATTAGGAAGTTAGGATGTAATTGTCCTTTCCCCCACATGTTGGTGCCATTCTCCCGCCCCATTTAACATTAACAAATTAATAAGAATATAACAATTAAGAACAATTTGATTAATTTCCCACACAAACTTATACTACTTTTACTCTTAAGACTTTAAAGGGTCTAAGTTAACACTAAAGACAGAACGTGTTCCTTAAAATACCTATTCATACATTTACTCAAGGATTGCAACCGAGTGCTTTTCTCATTGGAGAATTTTCACATTAAAACAAGATATGGGTATAGCAAGAACATAAGAAACACAAGAAACTACTTTTATGTACAAGAAGCAACCTAAGGAAGAGACATAACAAAAATTTTCATGCCATATTTACATTAAAACAAGCTACTTAGTTATGCCTCTTGCTATAAAAACAAAACAAAAGAATAAAGTTCAAGGGAGTTTGGGAACACTACGACTCTAGACACTTTATTAGGCCCCCCCACACTTAGGGGAAGCATTGTCCTCATTGATTCAAAGAAAAAGAAATTAAAAGAGAAGAAGTAGTAGAAGGAGAAGAAAGAAGGAGATGAGTAGAAGAAGAATGGGAGAGATAGGAAGAAGAAGAAGAGAAGAGAGGAAGAGGAAAGCTCACATTTGTTTATTGAGGTCCGTAAGGAGGACCTTGAAGTTGGAGGTGTTGCATCATCCGACGGAGCATCTCATTATTTTCATCATTGACACGGTTGCCCCTTTGAACTTCATTGCGAAGGCCGGAGATTTCAACACCTTGCCTTTGTTGCTCGGTGCTCATCCTCTCGATCTCATTATGAATCCATGTCCATCTTTGATTTTCATTAAGCTCACCGGCTGCATGGCCATGGTGCCCCTCTTGGTGCAAGATAGCACCTTTTCCTTCATCATGGTGCAAGCTAGCACCCTCTCCTTCATCATCTTGTTGTTCTAGAACCTGCACATCATCAACATACAACCAATTTTCTTCCACCTCGGTGGTAGTCCGAGGTGGGTTAGGCAATAAAAACATGATTGGCACATTAAGCTTAAGTTGGTAATTGAGTGGTGGACGATGTTTAATGAAATTCATAGCAATGAGGGTTTCCCGGTTAAGCTTATTGTTTCCCTCAATTGGTTTGATCCCCTCATCCTCACTCACACCAAAACACCTAGCTATGTATGTAATGATGCCACCCACCACTATGTCTCCCCTATCGGCTGGTCTAGTAGCTACAAAGTCTAGGTAATCAATCAAATAAAAGTCAGTGTTGACGGGGTGGTTGTAGAGCATTGCCCATAACATGAACAACTCATCGGTTCTAGTGTTTCCTAGCTCGGTTCTACCCCAAATAGTGCAAGCCATGACCCTCTGAAGGTACCTAAGTACGGGGTTGTGAATGTTGCTAGCTTTGTTGGCTCTAGGGACATAGTTATCAAGGCCGGTGATACGGTTCCAAAAGGCAGCTGGGTCATAGTTATCCGGTTTCAGACTATCATCCCAATGATGATGAATATACCCCTCAATGACAAAACCTAAGGCTTCACAAAAGTGCTGAAGAGACATATTATAATCAATGTTCATTAACCGGAAAACAACTCTATGATTAGGGTTATCAAACTTCAACTTATCTTTGGTAAAAACAAGTGAGCTTAAAAAATCATAAGTAAAATTCTCATAACCCCTCATAGGTGTTAGCATATCAGTCCAACCTAGCCTACCCATCATCCTAAAAACATCATCTCTAAGCCCTAGCACTTGCAAATCATAGGAATCAGGATATCTAGAGGGATGTAAGGTTTTAGAAGTAAGAATTTTGTACCTATCCCTTTGTTTGTTGTCTTTGAACTGAGTTCCATGATTCTTCACTTGTGCTTGCTTCTTTGGGGGAGGTCCTCCTTGAGAGCTTGCTGGTTCTTTACCACTTCTTCTTGAAGCCATTGACCCTTGTTGGAATTGGTTTTGAAGGTTTAGGGTTTGGGAGGATTTGTGGTGGAAAGGATTGGTTTAGGGTTGGGGTGGATGTTTAAGTAAGGTTTATGGGTTTAGTTATGGAGATTAGTTGAGGTTTTGTTGTGTTTGGGTTAGGTTTTGATGGATTAGGGTTTTGGTGAATTATAGGTTTGGATGGTTGAAAGTTGTTTTTGATTGATGGTTTTTGTTTTGGATGAAGTTTGTGATTGATTGGTGAAAGAATGGGGTAGATTGATGAAGATTTGAGTGAGATATGGAGGTTTGAAGGTTATGGAGGTTTAGAGAGAAGTTTGAAGGTAGAGAGAGGTTTGTGGTTTGAGAATGAATGGAGAAGAAGAGAAAAATTGGGTTTATAAGAGGCTAGAACACGGGCACGGCCGTGCCACCCTTGGCACGGGCCGTGCCAACAATCTGTGGCTCCAAGCTCTTTTTCCTTCAAAAACACTGGCACGGCCGTGCCAGCTCCAGCACGGGCCGTGCCAACATTCTGGTCAGAGGGACTTCAAAATTTTTCATTTTCTTGATTTTTCTCGAATCACACTTGGACAAATACCTACAAAATAAATTAAAACAAAGGAAAACAAAACAAAAGCAATTAAATGCGTGGGTTGCCTCCCACGAAGCGCTCTTTTAATGTCATTAGCTTGACGCTTAGAAAGAGTCCTTAGAATGGATCAAAGATATCATGTTGTGTAGATGGCGCTATAAAACGTTCTTTCACAACATGATCGTTAAGCATGCAACAAGAGTAAAGAGCGGGACCTTTCATAACGTTTTCCAACTCAAATCCTACCATCTTATCACTCACTTGAAAGACTATCCTACCAAGTTTAACATCAATGAGAGCTCCTGCAGTTGCGAGGAAAGGTCTACCCAGGATTATAGGGACGTCATCGTCCTCTTCAATGTCAACGACTACAAAATCAGTGGGGATGTATATCCCTTCTATCTTAACGGGCATTTTCTCGACAAATCCTACAAGTTTCATGGTAGAACGATCAGCAATTTTCAATTCCATCTCGGTAGGTTTCAATTCTCCTATCCCTATCCTTTTAAGAAGAGACAAAGGCAGCAAACTAACACTAGCTCCTAAGTCACATAAGGCTTTGTTTATGGTTTCGTTCCCGATTTCACATGGTATGGCAAAGTTACCTGGATCTCTAAGCTTAGGGGGTGCTTCTTGGATGATTGCACTAGTTTCCTTAGCCAAGGCTATTGTCTCATTATGCTCTATAGCCCTTTTCTTTGAAAAAATTTCCTTTAAAAACTTGGCATATAGAGGCATCCTAGACAAAGCTTCAGCAAAAGGAAGTTTAATGCAAATCTTCCTAAGTATGTTAACAAATTTTTCAAACTTACCCTCTAGTTTAAGCTTATCAGGATTTAAGGGGGATGGAGTTTTGTTTTCTTCAAGTGGTTTTGCTTCTTCTATCATAACTTTATCACCTAAGGGCTTGACATTTTCTTTCCCAATGTTTTTAACCTTAGCAAAAGTTTCGCCTAACTTACTACCCCTAAAAGATATGACATTAACTTGGACTTTGGGATTGGCTTCGGTTTGACCAGGAAAGACTCCCGGTGTTTGGGAAGAGGTAGCCACTTGTTGGGCTATTTGAGCGATTTGAGTTTCAAGCATTTTAGAGTGAGTAGCAATAGAATCAACCTTGGTATTGAGCTTGGAAAGAGAATCATTCCGAAATCCAGTTTGGTTTTTAAGTTCTTGAAGTTGTTTGTTTTGGTTGGCAATAGAATTTTCCAACAAAGTTTCCAAATTGGACTTCTGAGTGAATCTTTGGTTGTTTGCATAACCGGGTGGTGCTACTTGTCCATAGGGATTTTGGTTTTTATAAAAATTTTGATTTTGTCTCATCCCTTGGTTGTATTGAGCATAATTCATTTGCTCAACACCGTTAATAGCACTACCTAGTTGGCAATCAACACCAGCATGACCAGTTATACCACATATTTCACAAGAAGGAGTAGAAGCAGAATTGATAGCACTAACATTGAGTTTTTCAAGTTTTTCAGTTAGTGTATCAATTTTAGAAGCAAGGTGGTCATAGTTAGAGACTTCGTGTATACCTGCCTCCTTTTTGGAGGGTGCAGAACTAGTGATGGCTCTCTCGTCGGTCCATTTGTAGTGATTTTGAGCCATGTCTTCGATCAAGGCATACGCCTCCGTGTAATTCTTGTTCATAAGTGCTCCACCTGCAGCTGCATCAACAGACATCTTAGTGGTATAAGACAAGCCATTATAAAAAGTGTGGACTATAAGCCACTTCTCTAGGCCATGGTGGGGACAAAGTCTTAGCATTTCTTTGAAACGCTCCCACGCCTCATAGAGAGATTCCCCATCTTTTTGGTTGAACCGCGTGATTTGGTCTCTAAGTTTAGCGGTTTTAGATGGTGGAAAGAAACGGGCAAGGAATGCTTGCCTCATCTGATCCCATGAAGTAATGGAACCGACTTCGAGGGAATGGAACCAAGTGCTAGCTCTATCCCTTAAGGAAAAGGGAAAGAGATGAAGTCTTACGGCTTCTTGGTTCTCCTTCATGGTTCCACTAATTCGTAGGAAAACAGAGATGTGAAGATTGGGATCCTCAGTGGGGGATCCCGAGAATTGGTTTTGCTGCACCAAGTTAAGTAGGGCAGGCTTAATTTCAAAATTGTCATCCTCAACCGTTGGGTACACAATAACAGCTTGTGGCTCAGCCGTAGACGGCGTTGCATAGTCTTTGAGAGTGCGATTGGCCATGGCAGTGTTATTTTGTGCCTCTCTCCTCCTTCTATGTAAGAACCTTTCGATCTCGGGTATGAATACCGCTCGATTTCTAGTTCTTCGCATAAAAGGTTGAGAACCCAAGAAGTTAACGATAACAGAAAAATAAAAAGTTAAAAAGAAAAAGAGAAAGAAGAGAGAATTCTAATCACTAAGAAAAAGCTAATTAAATTAGTTAACTCCCCGGCAACGGCGCCAAAAACTTGATAGGGCCAAACCGCAAGTACACGGCCTATCAAAGTAATAGTAGTAAGTAGAGTTATCGTTCCGCTAGGGAGTTGTTCAACTTAATTAACTTTTAATGAATGATTAGAGGGGAGAAAGTTAATAGAAGAGAGTTTGATTGCTGAAGGTAAAAACAATAATAATAAAGAGCCTTAGGATCATTGGTTCATCATAATGACTAATCCTTCACTAGACAAAACCTAAACATCTAATTTCATGATTTACACACTAATTTCTAAAGACCGGTTTCCCTTAGCCCCTCACCTTTCCGATGAAAGTCCGGTGAGAGTTTACTTCCAGCAACCAAGCCTATTTCACTGACATGATTACTAGAAGATGCATAGAGGATTGAAACTACTCTTTGTCTCAATAATTGCAAAGACTATTTCACTGTTTTGCAATTATTGTCTAGATTCACTTGTTCCAACATCAAGACTCCGCTCTCGCTTTATGAATTGATGTTTGGGATGATGGATTAACGATTATCAAACCCTCCGCTTTCGCTTCCACAGTTTGATAATTGTTAATCCACGTTAAGACGGTGAATCTAGATTAGAAATTAGGGTTACATAGAAATTAGGGTTTAGACATGTTTTGTTTAGGATTGAGTCATTAGACTCCCCAACAATCCTAAGACGAAGAAGTCTACTCACTCATGTTCATCGTAGACATGGGGGAAGAAGAGAGAAAATAACAGTAAAGTAAATTGCGAAGAAAGTAAAAAGGAAAATAAAGACTTTTATTAAAATAGCAATTGAAATAAACAAAGTAAAGGATGATTGTTTATGGTGGAGAGCTACTCTATTTATAGCTTTACATCTGACTTAGAAACTAAGCAACTAAAAGGATAAAACAGTAAAGCTGCAACAGGGTAACTTGGGCCCGAAGAAAAGCAGCAAAACAGGATCCTGGGGACGGGCACGGCCGTGCCACATGTTGGCACGGGTCGTGCCAAGCTTCTGGTAAGGGGAATTGTATTTTTGCCCCGTATCTTCGTATTCTTGCGCTGTATTTTGCTCCAGTCCTCTTTCTTTTGCTCCAAGGCACCTTCCACCATATATTTATTCCTAAAATAAAATAAAAGACAATTTGAAGTAAAATATTCTAAACTAAAATAAAATGCAATAAAATAAAATCAAATCTAAAATAAAACTAAACTAAATAAGGCAATAAATAAGACTATCTATGACTCATCAAACTCCCCCACACTTGAATCTTTGCTTGTCCTCAAGCAAAAGGCAACAAACATAGTAGCAACAAAAGTTTGATTATGGCAATATTAAGAACAATGTTTCTCAAAAGAAAGGTCTTGCTTCAAGTACACTAATTACAACTTCAAACACTTCTTATGAACCTATTCTACCCAACATCAAGTTTCAAGTGAGTGTGTGTGTGCAGTCCAACCCTTTTCTTGCTCCTGTATAAGACAGATATTATGAGGAATAGGTTCTATCCCTAGTGCTAAGGTAACCGAGAAAAGTCCTTTCTTCATTTCATATAAGAGTGATGGGAATTTAGAATTAGATTAGATTAGATTAACAATTAAGCACAAGGGGTTGCAGATGCTTAGGGGCTATCTATCCTCGTAGGAGGTCTTCTCGGATGTAATTGTCCTTTCCCCCTAGATTCAAAATCACCCTAAGCAGTGCTGCAAAATTATTATTTGTTTCATCTCCGCGTAGGAAGTCTTTTTGGATGTAATTGTCCTTTCCCCCTAGCATTGATGAATTTGTTTCATTTAAGTTCAAATTAAGGAGTCACCACCACAATTAGGAAGTTAGGATGTAATTGTCCTTTCTCCCACATGTTGGTGCCATTCTCCCGCCCCATTTAACATTAACAAATTAATAAGAATATAACAATTAAGAACAATTTGATTAATTTCCCACACAAACTTATACTACTTTTACTCTTAAGACTTTAAAGGGTCTAAGTTAACACTAAAGACAGAACGTGTTCCTTAAAATACCTATTCATACATTTACTCAAGGATTGCAACCGAGTGCTTTTCTCATTGGAGAATTTTCACATTAAAACAAGATATGGGTATAGCAAGAACATAAGAAACACAAGAAACTACTTTTATGTACAAGAAGCAACCTAAGGAAGAGACAAAACAAAAATTTTCATGCCATATTTACATTAAAAACAAGCTACTTAGTTATGCCTCTTGCTATAAAAACAAAACAAAAGAATAAAGTTCAAGGGAGTTTGGGAACACTACGACTCTAGACACTTTATTAGGCCCCGCCCACACTTAGGGGAAGCATTGTCCTCAATGATTCAAAGAAAAAGAAATTAAAAGAGAAGAAGTAGTAGAAGGAGAAGAAAGAAGGAGATGAGTAGAAGAAGAATGAGAGAGATAGGAAGAAGAAGAAGAGAAGAGAGGAAGAGGAAAGCTCACATTTGTTTATTGAGGTCCGTAAGGAGGACCTTGAAGTTGGAGGTGTTGCATCATCCGACGGAGCATCTCATTATTTTCATCATTGACACGGTTGCCCCTTTGAACTTCATTGCGAAGGCCGGAGATTTCAACACCTTGCCTTTGTTGCTCGGTGCTCATCCTCTCGATCTCATTATGAATCCATGTCCATCTTTGATTTTCATTAAGCTCACCGGCTGCATGGCCATGGTGCCCCTCTTGGTGCAAGATAGCACCTTTTCCTTCATCATGGTGCAAGCTAGCACCCTCTCCTTCATCATCTTGTTGTTCTAGAACCTGCACATCATCAACATACAACCAATTTTCTTCCACCTCGGTGGTAGTCCGAGGTGGGTTAGGCAATAAAAACATGATTGGCACATTAAGCTTAAGTTGGTAATTGAGTGGTGGACGATGTTTAATGAAATTCATAGCAATGAGGGTTTCCCGGTTAAGCTTATTGTTTCCCTCAATTGGTTTGATCCCCTCATCCTCACTCACACCAAAACACCTAGCTATGTATGTAATGATGCCACCCACCACTATGTCTCCCCTATCGGCTGGTCTAGTAGCTACAAAGTCTAGGTAATCAATCAAATAAAAGTCAGTGTTGACGGGGTGGTTGTAGAGCATTGCCCATAACATGAACAACTCATCGGTTCTAGTGTTTCCTAGCTCGGTTCTACCCCAAATAGTGCAAGCCATGACCCTCTGAAGGTACCTAAGTACGGGGTTGTGAATGTTGCTAGCTTTGTTGGCTCTAGGGACATAGTTATCAAGGCCGGTGATACGGTTCCAAAAGGCAGCTGGGTCATAGTTATCCGGTTTCAGACTATCATCCCAATGATCATGAATATACCCCTCATTGACAAAACCTAAGGCTTCACAAAAGTGCTGAAGAGACATATTATAATCAATGTTCATTAACCGGAAAACAACTCTATGATTAGGGTTATCAAAATTCAACTTATCTTTGGTAAAAACAAGTGAGCTTAAAAATTCATAAGTAAAATTCTCATAACCCCTCATAGGTGTTAGCATATCAGTCCAACCTAGCCTACCCATCATCCTAAAAACATCATCTCTAAGCCCTAGCACTTGCAAATCATAGGAATCAGGATATCTAGAGGGATGTAAGGTTTTAGAAGTAAGAATTTTGTACCTTTCCCTTTGTTTGTTGTCTTTGAACTGAATTCCATGATTCTTCACTTGTGCTTGCTTCTTTGGGGGAGGTCCTCCTTGAGAGCTTGCTGGTTCTTTACCACTTCTTCTTGAAGCCATTGACCCTTGTTGGAATTGGTTTTGAAGGTTTAGGGTTTGGGAGGATTTGTGGTGGAAAGGATTGGTTTAGGGTTGGGGTGGATGTTTAAGTAAGGTTTATGGGTTTAGTTATGGAGATTAGTTGAGGTTTTGTGGTGTTTGGGTTAGGTTTTGAAGGATTAGGGTTTTGGTGAATTATAGGTTTGGATGGTTGAAAGTTGTTTTTGATTGATGGTTTTTGTTTTGGATGAAGTTTGTGATTGATTGGTGAAAGAATGGGGTAGATTGATGAAGATTTGAGTGAGATATGGAGGTTTGAAGGTTATGGAGGTTTAGAGAGAAGTTTGAAGGTAGAGAGAGGTTTGTGGTTTGAGAATGAATGGAGAAGAAGAGAAAAATTGGGTTTATAAGAGGCTAGAACACGGGCACGGCCGTGCCACCCTTGGCACGGGCCGTGCCAACAATCTGTGGCTCCAAGCTCTTTTTCCTTCAAAAACACTGGCACGGCCGTGCCAGCTCCAGCACGGGCCGTGCCAACATTCTGGTCAGAGGGACTTCAAAATTTTTCATTTTCTTGATTTTTCTCGAATCACACTTGGACAAATACCTACAAAACAAATTAAAACAAAGGAAAACAAAACAAAAGCAATTAAATGCGTGGGTTGCCTCCCACGAAGCGCTCTTTTAATGTCATTAGCTTGACGGTTAGAAAGAGTCCTTAGAATGGATCAAAGATATCATGTTGTGTAGATGGCGCTATAAAACGTTCTTTCACAACATGATTGTTAAGCATGCAACAAGAGTAAAGAGCGGGACCTTTCATAACGTTTTCCAACTCAAATCCTACCATCTTATCACTCACTTGAAAGACTATCCTACCAAGTTTAACATCAATGAGAGCTCCTGCAGTTGCGAGGAAAGGTCTACCCAGGATTATAGGGACGTCATCGTCCTCTTCAATGTCAACGACTACAAAATCAGTGGGGATGTATATCCCTTCTATCTTAACGGGCATTTTCTCGACAAATCCTACAAGTTTCATGGTAGAACGATCAGCAATTTTCAATTCCATCTCGGTAGGTTTCAATTCTCCTATCCCTATCCTTTTAAGAAGAGACAAAGGCAGCAAACTAACACTAGCTCCTAAGTCACATAAGGCTTTGTTTATGGTTTCGTTCCCGATTTCACATGGTATGGCAAAGCTACCTGGATCTCTAAGCTTAGGGGGTGCTTCTTGGATGATTGCACTAGTTTCCTTAGCCAAGGCTATTGTCTCATTATGCTCTATAGCCCTTTTCTTTGAAAAAATTTCCTTTAAAAACTTGGCATATAGAGGCATCCTAGACAAAGCTTCAGCAAAAGGAAGTTTAATGCAAATCTTCCTAAGTATGTTAACAAATTTTTCAAACTTACCCTCTAGTTTAAGCTTATCAGGATTTAAGGGGGATGGAGTTTTGTTTTCTTCAAGTGGTTTTGCTTCTTCTATCACAACTTTATCACCTAAGGGCTTGACATTTTCTTTCCCAATGTTTTTAACCTTAGCAAAAGTTTCGCCTAACTTACTACCCCTAAAAGATATGACATTAACTTGGGCTTTGGGATTGGCTTCGGTTTGACCAGGAAAGACTCCTGGTGTTTGGGAAGAGGTAGCCACTTGTTGGGCTATTTGAGCGATTTGAGTTTCAAGCATTATTCCAATTGGTGTTCTTTGAATTTCTCCTTCTGAAGTCCTTCTGATCTTGAGAATTTCAATCCCCTGTATTGCAATTATGATCTATGGCTTTCAACCCCAAGTACACTTGCATCCTCAAGTATACTTAATTTCCATTATATTATTCAAAAACTTTGATCTTGACTTATGAGATGAGAATTATTGTTGAACAACCATTTTGTACTTGTTGGTTTAGTCATTTTGAAGTACCTATGATCTGCAATGCTGATCTTCTCAAATGCAATCTGAAGTGCTTTTGATTTCTAATTTAAAGTTCCTGTTTATCGAAGAATTTTGTTCATGAGATTGACATTGATTTGCTTATGATATCATATTTCCTAGGTCAATTTTTCTTCAACTTGGTAGTGCCTATGACATGCTTCTGATCTCATTCTGAAGTCCTTCTGATCATTGTGAAGTCCCTCTTAACATTTGTTGTTTGTTCATATTCATTTTCTTTGGAGATTTGTGCATTTGCAATATCTTCTTCTAAAGAATACTCAAAGAAACATTTTAGACAAACAACACATATCAAAAATCAATTTGATCATTTTCAGTGAAGTATGTTAACATTAAAACATCAACTTAAGAAGAATTTTGTGATTTTCCTCAACAACTAGCTTCTCTTTTGACCACCTTATGGCAGAAAAGTGCAATTCTCGATTTTTTTTTATTTTATTTTTTGAATTCATGCCATTGAATATCTTTTGGAATCATTGTATATCTTCTTCGTTGAACTTATTGATTTTGTCATATGCCTTGTAGTGATCTTTCAAGAGGAATCAATGGATATTATTGTGTTTTCAAGAAGATAGAAGGAAGCTAACAAACATAATATTATAGTGGAAACGTTAAGATTGTTATGTAAAATGCATCAGGGAATTTTTGACATTGATGAAGCAAAAAAATTTCAAGAAAGTACATAAAAGTACATGGATAATGAATCCTGTCAAAAAGAAAATATTCATCATGACGACTCTTATATTTTGATAGAGAGCGTTGGAGAACTTATTGATCAAGGGTACATGGAAGGAAATTTAGAATTAAAAAAGGTTTAATTTAAAGATGGAAAATCAAGTATTAATCTTGCAGAGTCAACAATTATTGATGTAACTCCCCAGTCTAAGTTTCTTTGTGGTTCAATTAGAACACCAAAACTAAATTTATAAAACCATTATTCTATAGAAGCCTTGAAAATGAAACTGCTTAGGTTTTCTTTTGTTTTTTTTTTTTTTTTTGGTATGCACTCCTTTATTTTACTTATTTCTTTTAATAATATAGTTCTATTTTGATAGGTTCTTCAACATGAGAGTTTATGCTTATTACTACATCAATTGCAACATGAATTGCTCACTTTTCAAATAAATAAAATTTTGTTATTCCTGAATTGTTTGATGTCATTGACTTGTAAAATTGATAATGTTTTTATTTCCTGCTTACTTGAGCGCATGACTAGTTCAAAAGGATATTGTTATATAACTAGTAAAGTTTTTACCTCTTCTTATTTACAGATAGATTGTAATTATAACAAATTGGAAGTGTAAACTGACTATTCACATCATAGTTAATAAGCATGTCACAAGTATTTGAGGTTTTGTTTTTCTTGTTGTTAGAGAACGTTGGAATTAAATAATGGTTTGGGTATAGAGGGAGAAAATAGAGTACTCAGTGATAAAATTATATCAATATCAGTGTGAATAATGTGATATGATTCCTTACATAAGATTGAGCACTCAAATATATATATTTTAAACCAATAAAAGATGGCCAATTATAACAAATAAGGGAACACATCATGTAATTAATCACAAGAGATAATTTAGTCTAGGATATTCTATGATAAAATATTAGTTTGAGGTAAATATTAAGAGATTTTGGATTGATAATGCAAGTGATCATTTCTTTTTATTAAATTTTATAGATCATATCAAGAGATTAAGAATGTTGTCTTCTGAGTTTTCACTAACGATAAATGTATCGTATATAACCTTATAAAGAAAATGATCTAGAATTTATTCCACCAATGATTCAATATTGATTCAGTTCTTTTTTGAAATTACTGTTTTCATTTTGCCCTCAAGATAGTCATACTTTGAACTCTGACTAAACACACTGCATTTTCATCCATTTCGGGGTACTTATATAGAGCATACATGATGAAAGTGGCTTAGTCTTTGCCCAAAGAAGCTTTATGTCTCTCTTTTCTATATAAACAGAAAAAGTCTCTGATTTTCAGTCTTCGAGACAGATTCAATGAATTGTTGATTCATTCAAAGTTTGAATTTATCTTCTTGTTTTTGTTCATAAACTTTACATCTACTAACCTGTTTTCTGCATGTCATTCCTCAAAGCTCAACCCTTGTTTACAAATACAAAAATTAAAATTCCACACTCCCTTAAGATTGTGGAAACTCTACCAAAGTCACGTGTGTCAGAATATCATATTGTTGGCATTTCAAACCATATCGAAACCCCTCCACATATCCGTCTAAGGTTCCCAGAAACAAAGTGAAAGTTATTCGCGTCTCAATCTCATAGCAGTTGTTCTTGAAACACCTCCTATGTTCCCTAATGTAAATGCCAGGCTAGTAAAACAACCAAGATAACTGAAACTCAAAATTTAGATAATATTGTGATTTCAATTCATGTTAATGAGAGAGAGAATCTTTGGAAATGATTGATATTAACTAAATCATGAAAGTTTTGCTGATGTTTCGAAGAGGTAATATATAACTAAATCATG
Organism: Medicago sativa; assembly: GCF_051527215.1. Lineage (NCBI taxonomy): Eukaryota > Viridiplantae > Streptophyta > Magnoliopsida > Fabales > Fabaceae > Medicago > Medicago sativa. The sequence continues at coordinate 23,975,939 of NC_140755.1, forward strand.
AAAGTTCAGTTGATGTGTGGAATACTATGAATACTTTCGAATACAACGATAATTGTCTCCACAAAATTAACCTGTAGAAAAACCATATTTAAGTTTAATGTAGACAATTCAAATTCATATGAAACAATAGAGAAAGAGAAAAGCTTCACAAATAAGGAAGATTTAAATATGATGAACGAGTAGTCTGTCGGAAACAATTCAAGAATGCCGAATGTTTCTTATCCACAATCTAAAATGTCAATGCATCCAACTTTCTCTAAACCACAAGTGTTGACTACTATACTAGAGTTAATGCCCAGAACTTATATCGGACGTTCAAGTGCACAATTTCTTAGATACCAATATAAATTTGAAATTCAAAATCCTCGCTTTAATTTTCAAGATAAACAGTGTTTAAGGTGATATATGACTTTTTTCAACAACTATTCAATTAATACTTGACAATTAAGTGTGTTTTTAAGTGATAATTATAATTATAATGATGCTCAATTGTGCAAATTTTGGACTCTATAGGTTGGAGAAGGAAATCCACAAACTACAACCAAATATCTGCAATTTCGCCTAGCTTTTGAGGTTCACAAAATGCCCCTAACATGATGTGTGATTCCTTTACATCTTTTATAAAAATATTTTTAAATTTTCAACTAAGTCATTATTTTCTTGCGATCATACATCTATAATGTTTGATACCGAGAGTTCAATTCTTGATGCCCCTTTTTTTTTTTATAAAAAATTGAGCTTAAACTAGTCATATGTAGGCATCGGCGTTTTCATTACTTCTAAGCCTAAACGAAAGATAATGAAAGGCTAATTTCAAGATGTAGCATGAAACCATTGATGTTCTTGATAGCTTTATGCATGGTGTTGTCAAGTACCAAAGCTTAGTGCTATCATTTTCCAGAAGAAAAAAAATCATGGTCAGCTTTTCCAAAGATGAAAATGTGAAGGAACATCCAATCCTTCAGAGCAATCATTATATCTTTGGAAAACACCAATAAAACTTTGGCAAAAATTACTATGATTTTTTTTTTCTTATGCAAAACGATAGTGTTAAGTTATGGTACTTCAAAACACCATACATAACTCTATCATACACCAACAATCTCAAAATCTTTAAATCTTATGTAAAGTTACATCAAAGGTTCCATGCTACATGTAGAAAGTAACCCCTCATACTCTTTCGGCTAAGCTTAGAAGAATTGAAAATGTCGATGGGCACATATGGTAGGTTAAAATCAATTTTTTATAAGAGAAATGGGGCATCAAGAATTGAACTCTAGGCCTCTTAATTGATAGATGTATGATAATAAAAAACATTAATTTAGTTGAAAATTTTAAAATATTTCTATAAAAGAAGTTGAGGAATCATACATCATGTTGGGGGGATTTTGTGAACCCCAATGCTACGTGCAAGTGTAGATAATTGGTTGTAGTTTGTGGTTGTCCTTCTGCATCCTATAGAATCCAAAATTTGTATAATTAAGCATCATTATAAATTTAATGAGCAGTAACAAACATACATAATTGTTAAGTACTCGACGTAGCTTTGAGAGTTAAAGCGGGGATTTTATGATTCCAAGCACATAATTGTCTCAAGCACATAATTAAATAATTAAATAAATATTTAAATATTTAAATAATTATCTCAAGCACATAATTGTTAATGATTCCAAATCTACAACTATTTTCATTCTTTAATGATTCCTTAATATGTGTGTAATCAGCTAAAACATCAAATAAAAAGGAATGGAGTATTATTTAAATATTTCTTGAAAAAAGTCATAGATCACCTTAAACTCGACGTAGCTTGAGAGTTAAAGCGGGGATTTTAAAATGAATATGTATATTGCTATCTAATAAATTGTCCATTTGAATTCCTCATATCAGTTATGGGCATTAATTCTAGTACAGTAGGCAACACTTTTGGTTCTAAGAATGTTGGATACATTGAAATTTTAGATTATGGATAAGAAACATTCAACATTCTGATATTTTTGGACTTTGCTGCAATGGAGTCATGTGTGACTAGTTCTGAGGTCCTGGTGTCTTCTGCAAACTACTCATTCATCAAATTACGATCTTCATAATACAAGATACATTTATCATTAGTGAAAACTAAAAAATACTTACATTCCTCGGAGGCATATGGTCTAGAAAATTTAATAAAAGAATGTTTACATTGATATAATCACTTGCATTATCAATCAACAATCTCTTGATATTTATCCCCAAACTATTTTTTTTATCATAGAATTTCCAAGACTAAATTATCTCTTAGGTTTGGTTACATGATTTGTTCCCCTTATTTATTAGGCTTAAATGCAATTTTAGTCCCTCAATTTTCTTAATTGTGCAATTTTGGTCCCCCTAGTTTTTTTTGAGCAATTTTAGTCCCCATATTTAACTTCCTTTTTGATTTTAAAGTCCCCCACTCATATGTGGTTGAATTTACTTGAAGTCTATGATGGTAACATAGACCTTTCACAGCCAATCATTTTTCCCTTTTCATCTCTTCCATTCCATCTCATCTCCTTCCCCCACACCGGCATCGCCCTTTCCACATTCGACTCCAGTGAACGTCTCTATGTCTCCGACAACACCCCTCCGTATTCATCAACAACTGCCATCCCCACCACCACAACAACCTATGGGCAAGTTTACCAGAGAACATTATGCGCCACATTAAGCTCCTTCAAACTCACCGAGCCGACAAAAGCATCCGGTAACAGACCCACCAACTGATTAAAACCCACATCGAAAACCATGAGATTCTTCAACAACGGTAATCATGACTTAAACAAATTGTTCAAGAAATTGATTTCGTTTAGTTAGACATGTTTCCTATACTCGAAGGAATGCATCCTTGGAATTTGTTGTTTGCAAAAACGACAACTGAAACAGGTGAGTTACCAAGATTTTCTAGAAAATCAAATGCAAAACGGTTGTCGTTCATGAAAATAAGGTCTTTATCATATAACTCTTTTGAAACCCTTCCTTCAAATAACTCTTTTGAAACCCTCCCAGAAGTTGTTTTACGCTTACCGCTTATCTGTTGGTGGAGTTTACGTGGAAAAGTGCAAGATCTGTTAGAAGACCGAGTTCATCCGGTAAATAACCGGCAATGTCGGCATGGTTGAGATCAATACCGGTGACTTCCCTCAAAAAAAAAAATCAATACCGGTGACTGTGCGTATACTTGGGTTTTCAAGTGCTTGATTACAAGTAAATCTATACTCTGGAGAAATTTTAATTGCTTTGAATTGGATAATACCTTTTTCTCATTATTAATCTATGATGTGTGAAAAAATTTGATTTTGAATCTAATTACTAGGTTTGTGTTTGGGGGTAATGAGAAAGAATCTGAACCATGATGCTTGATCAGAAAAGAATGAGGGAGATAGGATGGAACAGAAGAGATGAAAAAGGGGAAAAAAGTGATTAGGTGTGAAAGATCTATGTTACCATCATAGACTTCAAGTAAATCCAACCACATATGAGTGGGGGACTTTAAAATCAAAAAGGAAGTTATATATGGGGATAAAATTGCTCAAAAAAAACTAGGGGGACCAAAATTGCACAATTATAGAAAATTGAGGGACTAAAATTGCATTTAAGCCTATTTATTATAATTGGCCATCTTTTATAAAAATAGAACTTGGTGCATAATCTGATATCTCATTATTCACACTGATATTAGTATAATTTTATCACTAAGTACTCTTTTCCTCCCTCTACACCCAAAATGTTACTTAATTCAAGTGTTCTATAACAACAATCCAAATTAAATAAAAAACAAAACTTGAAAAAATTGAGACATATTTATCAACTATGATGTGAATAGTCACATCACACTTCCAATTTGTTAGAATTACAGTTTATAAAAAAAAAAAAAAAAAAGGTAAGGACTTCACTAGATATATTACACTATCATTTTGATATAGTCTTGTGTTCTAGGAAGCAAAAATAAAACATTGAAAATTTAACATATCAATGGTATCAAACAACTTCAGACATAAGAATGACTAGAAAAAGAGCATATGGTTGAAAAGAATGATGGCGAAGAATATTCTCTATAATTTCAATGCATATCACAAAATCAATAATTTCAACGAAGAAGATATTCAATGATCCCATAAGATATTCAGCGGCATGAATTCAAAAAATATAAAAAATTGAGAATATTCTTTTTCGTCATAAGGTGGTCCAAAGAGCAACTAGTTTTCGAAACCAAAATCTTCAAACTACAAATAACAAAAACTAATATAATTTGGAGATTAAAAGCGTCGATGGAAAATATCACGAGTACTAAACATCAATATTTTTTTTATAAAGACTACCAGAAAATGATGAAAAAGTATATTTGTATAATAAAAATATCATGTACTGTATCTAATACATAAATAAAACATTACCGCTCACTCACAAAACCATATTGAAGGGACTAAATTACCTGCAACTTCAAATAAAAATTACATGGTCCATATCAAAAAATGAAAGTGAAAACATATAAACTTGATAATTATTACCTTCGTTTTAAAATAAGAAAAAAAATGAATCATAATCAGGAAAATCATAATTGTTGTAAATCATTAAAATGAAAAATAGATCAAGGCATAATAAATAAAGGCTTGAAATGCAAAACAAAGTCGATGATTTCCATTCAATCATGCCTACGATGATGGTCGATCCATGGGTCGAGTTTTTTGCCGACACTCATAGATCTAGTGAGAAGTGAAAAAAATTTAAATAAGTGAAAACAAATAAAAAAAGATGACATCTATTGACAAAAGAAGATGAATGATATCTAAATAGATGTGAGTAAAATGAATTTATAATCAACTTACCTCTCAATCCCTAGTATATTATCCCAATAATAGAAGAATAGATAGGAAAAACCTCTTTAACAACTTTTGGTAAATGATAGAAATATCGCCTGATAAAAAGACTCTAATTCTTTTGGAGTAGCGGCGCTGGATGTCGCCACTTTTGTCAAAGGGATGACATATGCTAGGTTAAAGTTAGGTCAGGAAAATCATAATCGTTGTAAATCATTGAAATGAAAAATAGATCAAGGCATGATAAATAAAGGCTTGTAATGCAAAACAACGTCGATGATTTCCATTCAATCATGCCTACGATGATGGTCGATCCATGGGTCGAGTTTTTCGCCGACGCTCATAGATCTGATGAGAAGAGAAAAAAAATTAAATAAGAGAAAACAAATAAAATAGATGACATCTAAATAAACATAAATATACGACTTTGATGTGAGTAAAATGAATTTATAATCGACTTACCCCTCAATCCCTAATATATCATCCCAATCAGATCAATAATAGAAGAATAGATAGGAAAAACCTGTTTAACAACTCTCGGTAATGATAAAAATGTCACCTGATAACTCGGTAATGATAAAAATGTCACCTGATAAAAAGACTCTTATTGTTTTGGAGCAGCGGCGTTGGATGTCGCCACTTTTGTCAAAGAGGTAGAACGTGGTCACTTTTATATGGGGATGACATATGCTAGGTTAAAGTTATGTTAGGTTTTTTTTCCCGCTCTTTTTATTATGTTAAAGTTTGAAAATTATGAACGGTGTTTTTTTATGAAATTTCGATTAAAACTAAAAATATAAATGTTTGTTGCTTTAAAGTTATAACAAATCAAACTAATCATGATTATCATATTTGAATGACACCAATAATATAACAAAAAATATATAATCTAAATTCTTTTTTTTAATGGCACGAACAACAATTTTATTATAGAAAAAGTTGTTTAAGGGTTTAATAAAAAGTAAGCATAAATATACTAATCTAGTTTGTTACACTTTTTAAATGATAAAGGAAAAAAAAACAAAAAAATATATATTCATATCGTGTTTGTTACATTTGTTTTAATATTTAAATTTATTCTTATCCATTTGTTGCATGTGTTATTTGTATTGAAAATTGAGGGTATTTTTGGAAAGAAAAATCCAACCCAAAAGTGGTGAAAGGGTTAGTTTTCTTTATATATAGTATAAATGAAAATTAAACATACTTGTTTAATATTAAAATCATATATTTAAGTGTTAATTGCTCAAATGGCCATTGTGGTATGCCCAAAATTTGAAAAATGCATCGATAAAAAACGTATAATCTACCCCTGTAATTTGAGATTCTTCCTATTTTATCACCAAGTAGGCCAGTCACACATAAGATGCTGACGTGAGAAGGAATATTGCAACATGGATTTTTTTGATGATGTGGCAATTTTTTTTCCCATTTTTTTTTTGTTAACATTAATTTAGGGGTTGAAAAAATGGATCATTTTTTCACTGTAGACATAAAATCCAGAAACTAGCCTAGAGATTGAATTGTTTCATGATTTTAAGTCACCGACAAAAGAAACATTACTAATATATTGGAAAGATGAACCACCGGCTGTTCTTGAAGCAATGAACTTGCCTCTTTGGTTCCCTTCAAAACCCACAAAGTCTTTCATCTTCAGCGTCATGCTTTGAAACATATGAAGCAGGAAACACTAGAATAGGCATGGCAACAAAACTCATACCCGTGGTTACTAGCCCGAACCAAAGCCAATTTGACGGGTTTTCCCCGTTTTTACTGGGTTTGGGTATGGGTTTGGGTTTTCCCCGATTTCAAAACACGGGTGTGGGATGGGTAACGAGTAAATAGGTACCCACCCCGAACCTATACTCAAACCCGTCCTGAATGCAAAAAATTACTTTATGTTGATATGTCACGTTTTTGTTTGATAATTGTCGTGTTATAAAATTACAATTGATATTTAAAGGAGCAACTAAATCAATTAGTCTAACAAATGTTAAAGTGAGCATATTGTTGGATAATGCATTACAGCATTTCTCTAGGGGTTGCAAAAAAAAAAAACTTCTATTTTTTATTAAAAAAAAAATTTAATGTTGGAACGGGGATGAGGCAGGGATACACGAACCCATCGAGGACGGGGATGGGGTTCAATTTCTCATCCCCGTTGGGTATGGGTAGGGTAACGGATAAGTATATGAGAATCGGGTATGGGGACAAGGAATGTAAAACTCGTCCTCACCCCGCCCCATTGCCATGCCTACACTAGAAACGTTCTAGATATGCAAATAAAACAAAATTTAATAACACAAAATGAAGAGTTAAAATTTAAAATAATAATAAAAATGAAAATCCAAAACTAAATAAAATCAAAATTAAATGAAAAATATAAAAATAAAGCGGATATCCTAAACAAAGCCGCAGTTGCTTTGTTGAAATGAATCAACAATCTCCGACAGCGGTAAAAAAATCTTGATGAACAAAATAGTAAGTGTACGAATTCGTCGACAAGTAGTAAAATTTATAATTTTGTATCCACCATGATTGTGTAGTTTCAACTTAAGGACTACAACAATAATAATGCTATGTAAAGATTGTGGCAGGGTGTGGGGGGTGGGGGCTTTGACAATCATTTGGTTGGCTTGACTTAAGAAAATGGGGTGAAACGAGTAGGTCATGTCAGTTTCCCTTTTCTAAACTATTTGGTATCTAAGCACTATGGACACAGTTGTACATATAGGTTGATCACTAACATTCTTCACTGATTATGTTACTTTAATATCTTAGGTGAGTATGTAACCATCAGAGGATTGAGAGATCGTCAATTTACATTCAAAAACTATTATTAGATTATTTCTAAAGATAATAAAGGTTGAACGGTTAAATAAGGTCAAGCCTCAAATTTAGGCTTAATACTCAATGAGACATGAATTGATTTAAGAACATAACATTAAGAATAAATTTAACCAAATAAAATCAAAGCATTACCTATATTTAAAGGTTGATTCCTTTTCTGAGCTCGCGACACGTTGCTCGTAGCGTGCATCGCGAGTGAGGCTGATGATGAATTAAGTTGTATTCCTCATTCCTTGCTCCATTTCTTCTCACCAAAACGTCTGTATGACTATGCACCAAGAATCAATGATGATAGCTTGTGAAAAAGCATAAAACATCACAACTATTAGAATATGTCTATATTCATTGTTTCACTTGTAAATATTGATTAGTCTTTCCTTAGTATTGATTAGCCATTCATTAGCCATGAATTACAATTCATGAGCCTTTCATTAGTATTGATTAGCCATTCATTAGCCATGAATCACAATTCATGAGAATTGTTTTAATTTCCTAAATAGGTTTGTAAACATTTGTATATATTTTCACAAATGATATCAATACAATCAGGGAAATTATATTCTTATATGGTATCAGCTTTCTTTTTGATCCAATAACCCTAAAATCATCAAAATCGCCGCCCCCTTTCCTCACTTCTACAATGGTTGAACCTAATTCCCCCAAAAATAATGTTGATGACACTTCATCAACAACCAGCCAATCTACTACGGCGGTGAAAACCACCATCCATTCCGCTTTCACCATTAACAATGTCAAAACCATCATTCCGGTGACATTGGACAATGATTCCAACCTTTATCTCTCTTGGTCTGCACTTTTTATGGTGCAAGCACGTGTCCACAACCTACTCGATCATATCATCCCCCCATCTGATGAAAAAGCCATCCGCGCGGCAGCCGATCTCAAAGCCAACGATTCTGACCTTTGGAATCGTCTTGACACTGTTGTGTTACAATGGATGTATGCAACTGTCACACAGGACATCCTCAACTCTATCCTTGTGATTAACGATACTGCCGAAGCATGTTGGAATCGCATTGCTGCTATGTTCAATGACAACAAACACTCAAGTGCTGTGCAACTTGAAAACCAGTTTAGCAACACCAATCTTGAGGATTTCTCTTCCACCAAGGCTTACTGTAACCGCCTCAAACTTCTCTCTGATCAACTTACAAATGCCGATTCTCCGGTTTCCATTACCCGCTTGGTATTGAAAATGATTTCTGGACTCACCGACACTTATGCCAGATTTGTGACCTACATCCAGCAACATGACCCTTTACCAACCTTTGCTGCTGCCAAATCCAGATTAGAGCTCGAAGAATCAACACACAATGGAAATTAAAACTTCGATAAACACACAATTTCAAAAGGAAATTAAAACCATTCAGTGTGACAATGGTCGTGAGTATGTAAATAACAATTTTCGAAAAATATGTGAAACCAATGGAATTCATTTTCGTTTGTCTTGCCCATACACATCTTCTCAAAATGGAAAATCTGAACGAAAAATACGTTCCATTAACAATATTATTCGAACTTTGTTACTTCATGCATCGTTACCCTCATCATTTTGGCATTATGCTCTAGAAATGGCAACCTATCTTTTGAACATTTTACCTGGTAAAACTATTAATTTTGAGTCACCTCTTAAAATGTTATATCAAAAAGATCCATCTTATTCTCACTTACGTGTGTTTGGATGTTTATGTTATCCTCTCATTCCTTCCACTACAATACATAAACTTCAACCTCGCTCTACACCATGTGTCTTTCTTGGGTACCCGTCAAATCATAGAGGTTACAAGTGTCTTGAGTTATCTTCAAACAAAATTATCATTTGTCGTCATGTCATATTTGACGAAACAACTTTTCCTTATGCAAAGATACACACTCCTAAACTCACAACATACACATTCCTAGATGATGATTTATCACCTTACATCATCAACCACCTCTTGACTCAAACTCAATCCAACCTAAATCAAAGCCCACTGGCTCATCAAATATACCAGCCTTCCTCACCAACTTCAAACCACCAAAACACTCCACCTAATCTTAATTCTTCATATCAACCACCCACCTCCCCTTCTCCTACAACACGGTCCAGCCCTCAAAGTTGTACCACATCTCTTTCCCACACCTCAGTTACACCATCACACTCTCAAATAACAAACCAACCATCACCTCCTCTTATTTTCCAACCAGTTTTACAAACAGACACCAAACCGGTAACTAGGAGTCAACATGGAATTTTTAAGCCAAATCCAAAATATTGTGGCCTACATAACCATGTTACCAAATCTCCTCTGTTTTATCTTGGTTTTTCGGGTGTCAAACATTGATTACGTTTGAACCTTTTTAACCGGTGATATCTTATTTTTTCTTGGGAAGGGAAAAAGTAAGCAAAACCCTTGAGAATCGAGGTCCGGGAGTTGTTTTCGCTACGGGAAGGTGTTAGGCACCCATAACGACTATAGTAACCTATAGGAACCGTCTTTAATTTCTACGCGCGCGCTTTGTTTTTAAATGCTATTTGAAAGTGATTATTTAAACCTAAGAGTTTCTAAGTGAAGAATTGGAGGGAGAAGAATGTGTTTGAATTTTTATTTTATTCGAATTGAAGGAATTTTATCCTTGCCTACGTACCCGTTTAAGGGATCAAATCCGTCGTAGTTCGCTTCCAAAAATGTTTTTGTTTTTGTTGGTTGATTTTAATTTTGAAAATTGGAATTTTTTAAGAAGAGAAAGAGGCCTTAAAGGCGTGAGATTGTGAAAAGGTGGGGTTTGATTAGTTTTTTGCAAAATGAAAGTCAAAGTATGATTAGATTCATTGAAGTTCGATTAAGAAAATAAAGGGAAAAAAATTCAATGGGACTTTGATCCCAAGGTTTATTGTGAAAAAGATTTGAGTGAAATTTATTCAAGTTTTTTGGAAAATTGATTTTTCTAAGTGTAAATCCTAGGCATTCATCTAAACATACAATCCTAAACATACATCTAAACATGCATAACCTAAACACATATCTAAAGTGATGTGTGTGCATGTGTCGGTGCTTGTGTCGGTGTACATTATTAGAGTCCATAGTCCTTATTACACCATTGGCCTAGATACATCCTATGGTCTTGCAAGACATTTAAAGGCATAAGAAAAATAGTACAAAATTCCTAAGTCTTTACATTCTAAATCTTTGTACAAATTAAATTGCAAGAAAATAAAGATAAAAAATATAAGAAGGAGATGAGATGCTCATGGATGAATGAAACATGAAATGAAAGGGTTAGTGGCATAAATGACATGGAAACTAGTATTAAAAAGCATAGTAAAACTATTTGTAACTTGCAAGAAAAGTAAACCAACAAGCTTGACAAAAAGTGATAAAAGAACTTGAAACTTAATGCAAATAAACTAAAACTAGGTTGAAGCCTAGATTCTCATAATATTGGAGAAGCCTTTGAATGACTTGTTTCAAGAAAACTAACATGAGAATCTAAGGATTTACCCATGCCAAAGTTTACAAAATTTTCAAGTTATTTATGCACTCTTGTTTCATATTATTCACCAAACACAAAATTCACAAAAGACCATATCAAAACAGCAAGCATATATCAAAATCAAAGGGAAATTCACTTAAAAAAACACATATCCATGGCCACAATTATGCACCAAAATTCAAGGATAAAAACACATCACAAAATTCACAAAAGTTTTGACTAGAAGTGGCAAAAATGACAAAACAAACCCCCATTATTTTCGAAGTAGGTTTTAACACGTAATTACATTCCAAGGAACAAGTATCAAGTGCTAAAAATTGATCACCTCAACATTCACAAAGCACTTAGAAATTTTTATCAAGATTCGAGTAAAAATAGATACAAAGTATTAATCAAGAATCAAGATAAAAATTATATGGTGTGATCAAGATTTAGCATGCAAGATACCCCGAAATTCATCACAAGACACAAGAAAAATACTGGAAATTTTGTGGAATTTTTTTACAAGAGTTTTTGAATGGACGGGGGGTGTGACCAGTCAAAAAAATGGTTAAACAGCACAGGGGGGGGGGGGGGGGGTAGCAACAGCATGCAGTAACATGCAGACTGGGCTTAGGGAGAGTGAAGCGGTCGGGTTGTGGAGCGGGTCGGACTAACTATGGGTTAAAGAACCCGGTTCAGTTAGCCTATGGTATAAAAGGATTGGACCCTTTCTTCCTCATTTTTCCAAACAAACTCTTTCAAAACATTAAAACCTCTCTTCTCTCTCACCCTAACCGATCTGGAACAAGAAAGATAGAAGATGAAGCTTCATCTTCTCCAATACTCCGGCGCGGTGGCCGGCCACCTTAGAGTGGCGGCGCCGCCGCCGAAAAAGCTTAAACCGCCTCCCTTTCTTAAATTTTTTGCAGTTTTCATAACAACTTTCCTTCCTCTATTCAAATCCGTCATCGAAATTCACCAAAACAACGCACAAACGTGTAGATCTATATTATACCGTTCGAAAATTTCTTCTAAAGCAAGTAGATAATGAAGTAACAAACATGAATTCGCGAGTTACCTCTTCACCTTTAAGCTATGCGATTCCTCTTCTTTCCTTTCGTCCGTTCTGTTGGCACTAGATTCGTGTTTGCTGCTGTTGATTTCGGAGATGAATAAACGAGGACGATAGCTTCAAGAAACGCTCCAGCAACTCCGTCCGATCTCCTCTGCGTTCGGATCCGAGTTCGCCGTTGTTGCAACTCAAAATAATTGCCGTTCCAATCTCTGTTTTGATACTTGCATATGAATGAAAACCGAATTTGTGACGAGCTTGATGCTTTGCGAATTTATGTGGATGAATCAATGGATTGGAGGTTGATGATGATGGATATTAGTGGAATGGTGATGAAGGTTGAAGGTTTTTGGTAGTGGTGATGGTTGTTATGGTGGTTGAAGGTTGTTGAAGGTGGAGGAAGAGGTAGTTAGAGGTGATGATGGAGGTTGTTAGGGTGGTGGAAAAAGAAAAGGTGGCGGTGGAAGATGAGAAAAAAGTTAGTTACGGTTGTTGAAAAAAAAAGAGAGAAAAGAGAAAAATTGATTTTGTTATTTTTTGTGGATTTTTGTGGAAAATGATTGAATGTGGACTTTGACCTTGACTTGGACCCATTTATAGATGACATGGTAAGCTTTGGGCCAATTGGAGTGGGACACGTGACACTGAACTCTAACAAACTTTTGTGGACTAATAGCATTTGGACACGTGGCACTTGGACTTAACACACCTAAAAGGGATTAAAATGCAAATAGCAAAAATGCAAGGACGAATATGAAAATTAAAGCTAAAATTGAATTGAAAAAGTAAATTGAAAATTAACGTAAAGCGAGACGATTAAAAACAACAAAGCAGATTAAAATGAATCAGAAATATTGTGAAATGACCAAAACGCCCCTAGGGACTAAAATGACTCGAAATGACTCAAATGCAATTTTAAAAATGATTTTTTAGCAAGGGATTAAAGCAAGAGTTTATACAAGCGAATTAAAAGACTCAGAGACAATTTTTAGAATTTAAACAGGGTTTTAACACATGAAAAGACTAAAATGCCCCTAGGGGCCAACTGACTCAAAATGACTTCAAACGCAATTTTTAAAATGGATTTTGACATGGAATTGAAATGAAGACTTATTCAAACTATTTGAAAGGACTCACACAATTTTTCAAAGATTGAAAGAAATTTTAACATAGAAATGACTAAAATGCCCTTTTTCATGAATTTTGCAAATAATATTGAAATAAAATGCAGAGAAAAATGCAACTGATCAGAGACACATCAAATGACTTGAAATGCAAGAAAAGAAGAATTGAGCTAGTGTTCTTAGGTCCAAAATTAGGGTATAACAGCTGCCCCTATTTAAGTTTCTTTGTCCGGAGAGTCAAGAGACGAAGTCTTTGATTTGACGGGACGAAGATACTTAAATATTAACATTTGCACTGTTTTTGGACATAAGAATACGCTCTTAGATTCTAAAAACATGAATGCCATGCAACATTTTGATTATGAATGCAAGGCAAGTAACTGGAGTCTAACAGAGCATGTCACATCACTGGGGGATTTAGATAGACATTGACAGGGTAGACAAACCAGGGGATAAAAGATAGGTACAAGCTGTTCTTTGGATCGAACCTGCCACTTGACCGAGAGATACAAACAAGAGATGGGTACAAGCTGTTCTTTGGATCGAACCTGCCACTTGACCAAGGAAATACAAACAAAAGATAGGTACAAGCTGTTCTTTGGATCGAACCTGCCACTTGACCAAGAAATACAAACAAGAGATGGATACAAGCTGTTCTTTGGATCGAACTTGCCACTTGATTGAAAACATAGCCATATAGGCAGATACAAGCTGTTCTTTGGATCGAACTTGCCACTTGGTCGGAGATATAGACAAAGGGTAGATACAAGCTGTTCTTTGGATCGAACTTGCCACTTGATCAATACCACAACATGTAAGTAGGTGCAAACTGTTCTTTGGATCGAACTTGTCGTTTGACCGATAACAAAACATAAGCAAGGGTTCAAACTGTTCTTTGGATCGAACTTGCCGTTTGACCGGAAACATAGGCATATAAGCAGGTACAAGCTGTTCTTTGGATCGAACTTGCCACTTGACCGATAACAAGATACAAATTGAAAGTTGGATTTAGAAAGATTCAAATTGAGAGTAAGCTGACATTGATTTGATTTGAAAATAGACATGACCATTTTTGTTGGCCCAAAAGCAAATTGAGAGTGAATTGACATTGATAATGACATTGAATTGAAAGTTTGATGTTGAAAGAGAGATTGAAAGTTGAGATTGATCAGAGACATAGAAATTGAGAGTTGAAATTGAATTGAATTGGAAATTGAAATTGGATTGAAATTGAGATTGGATTGGAATTGGAAATTTGATTTGAAATTGAAATTGAGATTGAGTTGAAACTGAAATTGAGATTGGATTGAATTGAATTTGAGGTTTGAGAGTTGAGATTGCATCGAATTTGAGATTTGAAATGATTTGAAATTGAGATTGGAGAGTTGAGGTTGCATCGAATTTGAGATTTGAAATGATTTGAAATTGAGATTGGAGAGTTGAGATTGCATCGAATTTGACAGTTGAAATTGAAATTGTGATTGGATTGAAATTGGAATTTGAGTTGAATTTGAAAGTGAAGATTGGAAATGCAACATGTATGTATGGTATAACAAGATTGAATTTATGAGCACATAAAATGCATGATTATGCATGTACGAATGCTTGAAATGCATGATTGGTTCGTAGTTTGACAGAGAAGTTTCACAGAGGCAGACGAAACATTGGAAGGTTGGGCACGTAGTGGCTCGTGCTGCAATATATTCACAGGGGAAAAAACCTCTTTGGAGAGACCGTCGTTGAGAGACGTATCGAAACCATGGCTGAGGTCAATATAAACTGTAAAGGAGGGATCCTTGGAAGATTCTTGGATACAGGTCGCCGTTGCTAGGCGTGTCAGTGCTGGGTAAACATTGGATGTTCGCACCTGTGGTCAATGCTTTTCATATCATTTTCATTCTTTCATTCTTTCATTTTCAACCCCATTTTTGCCTGAACCGCCCTTTCGGGTTTTCGATTCACCGGGGAATAAAATTCTTTTCATTGCCCCATTTTTGCCTGCATTGCCTTCATAGGTTGTCAATCAGCGGGGTGCTCATTTTTGCCTAAGCCGCCCTTTCGGGTTTCAACTTAGCGAGCTTTTCATTTTCATTTTTTTCAATTTTTTTATTTTCATTCTCTTTTTTTATTCTTGCCATTGACCACAGATCATCCTGGGGAGTAACCTGCTTGTAACAAGTATTGAAATAGACATTGACATTCATTTATTCATGCATGTTTCATTGAAATGTACCTTATTGCTCAGGTTTGCTTTCAAAATAGACAGGAAAAGATTTTCAATTTTCAAAAATGTTTGTTTCAGATATTGACATTATCAAAATGGAAAGAAAATATTTTGTATATAGCATTGAAAGTGGAAAGAAAAATAGAGTTTAAAACAATAACACAGGCTCAAATTGATGTAGAAGAGTGAGAGTCAGCCGAAGGCATGACTTCACGAATTTACAAAGCTTGGGAAATGGTAATTTTATTGGTTGGTGATACATTGAACACGATGACCGCTACATTTCATAGAAATTTTGAATTCACATGTACAGAAGCTTCTGATGAAGATGATTATTGACAGTTGCAGATGCCCCAAGGGGTGATGGTGGTTTGCCAGATATAGTTACTTGTCTTTTATTGTCAACCTCATTTTTGCATGAACCGCCCTTTCGGGTTTTCGGCTCATCGAGGCGCTCATTCTTGCCTGAGTTGCGTACAATCTCAGCGAGCTTTTTCATATTCATTTTTTGTCCCTAACTTTTGCCTGGATCGCCCTTTCGGGTTTTCGATCCACCGGGAAGCGCATTTTTGCCTAGGCCGCCCTTTCGGGTTTTCGACCTACCACGCTGTTCTTTTCTTTTTAGACAAAGTATTTCTTGACTATATCGGCATTAACAGGATTTGGAAGTTCAACACCATCCATGTGTGTAAGAATCAAAGCACCACCAGAGAAAGCCTTCTTGACAACATAAGGACCTTCATAGTTAGGTGTCCACTTGCCCCTTGGGTCGGGTTGCTGACTTATCCTTCTTTTCAATACAAGTTCGCCTTCCTTGAATTCTCGAGGTCGGACTTTCTTGTCAAAAGCATTCTTCATTCGTACTTGGTACAACTGTCCATGAGCCATAGAATCCATACGTTTCTCTTCAATCAGAGTCATTTGATCATACCGACTTTGACACCATTCAGCCTCAGTTAATTTTGCTTCCATGATTACTCGAAGAGATGGAATCTCCACTTCCAGAGGGAGAACTGCTTCCATGCCATACACCAAAGAGAAAGGAGTTGCCCCGGTTGAACTGCGCACCGTAGTACGATAACCATGCAAGGCGAACGGTAGCATCTCATGCCAGTCTTTATAGGTAGTGACCATCTTCTGAACAATCTTCTTGATGTTCTTGTTAGCGGCCTCAACTGCACCATTCATCTGAGGTCTATAAGGAGAAGAGTTGTGATGTTCAATTTTGAATTCTTCACATAAAGCCTGCATCATGCTATCGTTCAGATTGGAACCATTGTCAGTGATGATCTTGTTGGGAACACCATATCGACTGATGATGTTATTCTTGATAAACTTGACAACCACTTGCTTGGTCACATTTGCATAGGAAGCAGCCTCGACCCACTTGGTGAAGTAGTCAATTGCCACTAGAATGAAACGATGTCCGTTGGAAGCTTTTGGTTCAATTCTTCCGATCATGTCAATGCCCCACATAGAGAAAGGCCATGGGGAAGATATAACATTGAGAGCATGTGGAGGTACATGAATCTTGTCAGCATAAATTTGACACTTGTGACATCTTTTGGCATGTTTGTGGCAGTCACGCTCCATGGTTATCCAGTAATAGCCGGCTCTTAACAGTTTCCTTGACATGGTGTGGCCCGAAGCATGGGTCCCAAAAGTACCGTCATGTACATCATGCATCAATTTTTCAGCTTCTTGTTTATCAACACATCTCAGCAAGACCATATCATAGTTCCTCTTGTATAGGATTTCTCCGTCCAGAAGGAATCTACTAGCCCATCGTCTCAAAGTCTTTTTATCCCTGTTGGAAGCACCAGGCAGATATTCGCGATTCTGCAAGAATTGTTTGATGTTGTAATACCAAGGTTTTTTATCATTCACAACTTCATCAGCTTGATCTAGCATATTTTCAATAGTAAACACATGAGCGGGTCTATCAAGACGTTGCACCTTGATCACGGGCACATCATTCCAGTGATTGACACGAAACATAGAAGACAAAGTAGCAAGAGAGTCAGCCATCTGATTTTCATCTCGAGGGATATGGTGCAGCTCAACCTTGGTAAAGTATGTCAACAGACGTCTTGCATAGTCACGGTATGGGATCAACTTCTCATGATGAGTCTCCCATTCGCCTTTTATCTGATTAATGACAAGTGCAGAATCTCCATAGATGTCAAGGTGCTTAATTCTTAGATCAAGGGCTTCTTCAATACCCAAGATACATGCCTCATATTCAGCTATGTTGTTTGTGCATTCAAAAGTTATTCGAGCGGTGAAAGGAATGTGGTGCCCCTGCGGTGTTACAATGATGGCCCCAATTCCTTTACCATAAGCATTAACAGCACCATCAAATACCAACCCCCACTTGCTATTGGGGTCCGGCCCTTCATTGATCAGTGGTTCCTCACAGTCTTTCGCTTTCAAATACATGATCTCTTCATCAGGGAAATCAAACTTAATCGGCTGGTAATCATCAAGAGGTTGACAAGCAAGATGCTCAGCAAGAATACTTCCTTTAATTGCTTTCTGAGCTTTGTACACAATATCATATTCAGACAACAACATTTGCCAACGTGCAATCTTTCCAGTAACAGCAGACTTCTCAAAGATGTACTTGATTGGATCCATTCGGGATATCAACCAAGTTGTATGATTCACCATATAATGACGCAGGCGTTTGGCAGCCCAGGCTAAAGCACAACAAGTCTTTTCAAGTATTGTATACTGAGTCTCACAGTCGGTGAACTTCTTGCTCAGATAGTAGATAACATGTTCTTTCTTTCCAGTCTCGTCTTGTTGACCGAGAACACAACCCACAGAATCATCTAATACTAACAGATACATAATCAAAGACCTTCCTTCCACTGGCGGGACAAGGATAGGTGGTTCCAACAGGTATTCTTTAATGCTATCAAAAGCTTCCTGACATTCATCATTCCATACAACAGGCTGATTCTTTCTGAGCAATTTGAAAATTGGACCACAGGTAGTAGTCATGTGAGATATGAATCTTGAAATATAGTTCAGACGTCCGAGGAAACCTCTGACTTGCTTTTCAGTCTGAGGGGCCGGCATCTCTCTGATGGCTCGGACTTTGTCAGGATCAACTTCAATGTCTCTTTGACTGACAATGAAGCCTAGCAACTTTCCAGATCTTACACCAAATGTACATTTGTTAGGATTCAACCGCAGCTTGTACTTTCTCAATCTCTCAAACATCTTTTTCAAATACACCACATGCTGCTCTTCATCACTTGACTTCACAATCATATCATCAACATATACTTCGATCTCTTTGTGAATCATATCATGAAACAGAGTTGTCATACCTCTTTGATAGGTAGCACCAGCATTTATCAAGCCAAACAGCATCACTTTATAACAGAATGTTCCCCATGGAGTGATGAAGGACGTCTTTTCTCTATCTTCAGGTGACATTCGTATCTGATTATAGCCAGAGAACCCATCCATAAAGGAGAACACTTTGGATTGAGCAGTACTGTCCACAAGAACATCAATATGAGGCAATGGGAAGTTATCTTTTGGACTGGCTTTGTTCAGGTCTCTGTAATCAACACACATTCGAACTTTCCCATCTTTCTTTGGTACTGGTACAATGTTGGCAATCCACTCAGGATATTCAGCTGTCATGAGGAAACCTGCATCAATTTGCTTCTGCACCTCAGCCTTGATCTTAAGAGCCATGTCTGGACGAGACCTTCTCAATTTCTGTTTGACAGGAGGACATCCAGGTCTTGTCGGTATCCGATGTTCCACAATCTTGGGATCTAGACCCGGCATATCTTCATAGGACCATGCAAAGACATCTGGTTAATCATGGAGAAGCTTAGTAATCTTCCTCTTCACCTCTGGCTCAAGTGCAGCACCGATCTTGATCTCTCGCTTGTTTTCTTCAGTACCCAGGTTGATAAGTTCAATCTCTTCCTGGTGAGGCTGAATGGCTCTTCTTTCTTGCTCAAGCAATCGAGTGATCTCATACGGTATCTCTTCATCATCTTCCTCATCTTCAGCTTCACATACGGGGAATTCAAAATTTGGAGGAACCATAGGGTCACTGTGTTCAACGGGTTTATTGTGGTTCAATCTGCATAATATGGTTGGAATGATTTTTAGGAAGCATATTTTTCATGCAGATTTTTGAAATTAATAAGAAAATACAGATGTTTTGGTTTTTTTCTGGCATTACCATTATTTCCAAGAAAAAGGCACTAAAAAAGTAAAAAAAAAACAAAGAGTCGCGGAAAAGACGACAACTTTTATTAATAACGGCAATGCCGAAACAAACATGCCCTTACAATGATATCACTTTCGCCTTGGGCAGAGCGAAAGGATTGTTATTTTGAAAACAAAGAAAAACATGAGCAACAAGACACATTACATGGAAGCATGCATGACTAAAGGAACATCAATGGCCTCCCAATTTCTCACAGTGCCTCCTGGTACAACAAATGTAGGCACGTAACTACTCTCAGCAGCATCTTCAGCAATAGCATTGATAAACCCATCACTGTAGAAAGTTCCTGTTGAAACGCCTGAAGTCGGGGAGAATCCAAGGCCCTCTTTACGCTTGTTTTCCAGGATCTGAATTACTTTGCCCCAGCCAGCAGCTTGCCCTTCTTGAACAGCCTTCTGGGCGTCTTTCAGTGAAGCCATAGCAGTACCAGCTCTTCGAGGCTCCGCACCTTCAACGGTCAAGCCTTGAAATGACGTCCCTTCGGCGGACCCTGCTTCGACACAAGAGAAAGATGATACTTGGCTAACTAGATATGCTTCTTCACCATGCACAGTGACAATCTTACCGTTCTTCACAAACTTGAGCTTTTGGTGCAAAGTAGAAGTTACTGCCCCAGCGTCGTGAATCCACGGTCTTCCGAGGAGACAACTGTAAGAGGCATTGATGTCCATGACCTGGAAAGTGATCTGGAATGTCTCGGGACCAATGGTAATTGGCAAGTCTACTTCTCCAAGAACATCTTTGCGATATCCGTCGAAAGCCTTAACCAAATAGCTACTTCCCCTCAGAGAAATTCCATGATGACTCAACTGCCTTAGTGTAGATTCAGGCATTACATTTAAAGATGATCCAGTGTCCACCAACACATTAGATATCACGTCAGACTTGCAGTGCACCGAGATATGGAGAGCTAGGTTGTGGTATTTCCCTGCTTCGGGGAGTTCATCGTCACCAAACCCCAAGTTATTGCAAGCAGTGATGTTACCCACTATTCCATCGAACTGATCCACAGAGACTTCATGATCAACGTAGGCCTGTTCCAGTACTTTCATCAACACTTTCCTGTGAGCTTCTGAACTCAAGAGCAGAGACAAGATGGATATCTTTGACGGAGCTTGCAGCAGCTGGTCGACAATCTTATAGTCACTCTTTTTAATAAGCCTCAGAATTTCATCCAGATTGGATTCGTCAATAGATTGGCCTGTTGGGTCGGGGCTCTTGTCAACAGAAGGAGCAACTGGTGGAGTCACTGTGGCAATAGGCGTAACCACCTTCTTTTGGAACAAGGGTGGACGGACTTTTCCGCTTCTCAGGGTTGTAATTTCTCCTGCAACATTATAAACTGTAGCTAGGGATACCAGAGGCACTTCCACTCCATTCTCCGTCATGGTTGCATTGTACTTGTAAGGGATTGCTTTTGTAGAGGCGTAAGATACTGGACCAGGTAACCTGATCACTAAGGGCTCAACATTCCTTGTCTTAGATACACTTTCAGCGGGAGAATCATGAAACACTGGCACAATCACACATACATCACTGGCAATCAGGTGCTTGTCATCCATCAGGCTCTGTATATCATCTTGCACCACACAACAGCCCATAGGATTTTGAAGGCATTCTGAACAGGAAGCATGATCGTGATTAAACAAAGAAGCTTGACACAGTTTGACATGTAGCGGCACCAAAGGAGTAGCAACATTGCGGACATCCAACATGGGATTCTCTCTAGAAATAGGAACCCTTTCAAAAGCCTCGATCATGTTAACTGCGGCATGATTTGGGAGTGGATTGTCAAGAACATGAGGAACACTATTCTCAAAGGTCAGCCTTCCTCTGTCTATCAGATCCTTCACAACATATTTCAAAGCATAACAACCTTCAACATCATGACCTTGAGCACCCTGATGGAATTCACATGTAAGATCCTGTCGGAACCTAGGAGGCAAAGGATTAGGCGGAGGCCTGCCTGGTCTGGTGGCACAATGTCCCTTAGCAAGTAGAGTTGGGAGCAGATCAGCATACCGCATTGGTATTGGTGGAAAGTAAGTCCTGGGCCGCGGACCCTGTTGTTGCTGCTGTTGTTGAGCAGGAGGCTGTTGTTGTACTTGTTGAGCAACGGCATTAACGGGTGCTGGTGGTTGACCCGGTGGCAGAGAATATTGTTGGTAGAATGGTGCGAAGAAGGGATGTTGAGAGTACTGCATGTATTGATAGGGTAAAGGTAACTGAGCAGCATTAATAGGAGCGATAGTAGCTGAAGATTGGTTACCGGACACCATCCCTACTTCGGATTCCCTCTTCTTATGGTGGCCATTACCATACTTCTTTGGTGCGCTAGTTGAGGATTCACCCTTCTCAAGAACAATAATACCTTCTCTGACAGCCTCCTCTAGACGAGTTCCCATAGTAACCATGTCGGAGAAATTATTTGGAGCAGAGACTATCATTCTTTCAACATATTCCTTCTTCAGAGTCTTCAGGAACGTCTGTGTTAATTCTTCCTCATCGAGTCGAGGAGAAACACGGGCAGCTGCCCCTCTCCATCTCTGGGCATATTCACGGAAAGTTTCATCTGATTTCTGAGACAAAGACTTAAGAGAGTCCCTATTTGGCTTCAAGCGGGTATTGAACTCATAATGGCTCTCAAAAGCAGCAGCAAGTTCCTCGAAAGTATGGATATTGTCTTTGCTCAAACCAGTGTACCAATCTGCCGCATCTTCTGCTAGGCTATCTTGGAAGCAGTGTATCATCAGTGCATCATTATCTGCATAATTGGCCATTTTCCGGACGTACCGAATGATATGACTATGTGGACAGGAAGACCCATTGTATTTGTCAAAGTCTGGCACCTTAAACTTCTTAGGAATCTCAAATCGGGATACCAAGCATAGATCATGAGCCTTAGCAGAGACATTGTTTCCACGGCTAGCCTTGACCTCACGGAGTTCACCGGCCAACTCTTTTAACTGTCGTTTCATAGCTTCCATTACAGGGTCTTGTCCACGCGGAGTATCGACATCGATCACCTGTTGCACAGTGTGTACAATAGGATCGGTAACAACAGTAGTCACCCGAGGCATAGCAGTAGATACAAGAATCTGTCCTTGACCAGCAAAACCAGAGACACCAGCAGCAGTATTAGGAGAATAGTAAGCTGAGAGACCATAAGGACGCCCATTGGGCATAACAAAACGAGCATCAGTAGCCACAGTAGATAGTGGGATAGATGGAATTGCTTCAGTAGCAGCTGGAACAGATGTGGCTGGTTGTTCTTGTGCAGCCATCATAGAGGACATAACGTCATGAGCCTTAGCCAAGTCTTCTTTCATAGCAGCCAATTCGGCACGGAGCTGAGCATTTTGTTCTTCAAAGTTAGCCATAATCCTTCTCTTATGAAATCTTGTTTGATGAACTCTATCTGGTTGGTAAACCTTGCGACCACGAGCCACTTTTCAGACTGCGGCGGACAAAACCAGGAGGCAATGAGCACGAGAGAAGTTTTTTGTGACCAATGAATGCATATGATGCATGAAATGTGCATATGCAAAAAGATTCCTTTTTGTGTTATCGAAGGGTTTTAGACAAATTGGAAACTTGTAAACATTACTAAACAACAATTAACATAAACGGGAAGCAAACAACCAACATATAGTTTTACAAGACGATTCCCTTTGAAATGCTAAGCCAAGGGATAGACTTGGAAATGTAAAACAACATAAGCAACTGGAAATAACAACAGGAAAAAGAAATCCTCAAGCATAGGAAGTGAAAGCATCATCCTCAGACTCAGACTCATAGCTGCAGTATCGTGCATAAAAGTCACGGGCACCCCTAGCCCCCTTGGAGTCCCTCATAAGCAGCTTATCTTTCTCTTCAATCTCTCTCCTAGCCTTAGCTAACTCTTTCTTCAGTGTCAAGACCTCATGAGTCTGCTGCTCATCCTTTCCATCCAAAGTCATGATCAAGTTCTCAGCCTCATAGTATCTAGCCCTCCACTGATGCTTCTCCCGACTCTCCATAGCTAGATGCTCCTGATACATCTCCTGAGTAGGTGGAAGTAGAGGCAAAGGCATGGTAGGAATAGATGCAGACACATATCTCATAGAGGGGTAAGGCATACCAATCTCCACAGCTTGGTTTATCACCCACTGTGTATAGGCCTCATGAGCAACACCGGACCTTACACCCATATGCTTCACCTCTTTCTTCCGAAGTTTGGACCAAGCTCCTATGAAATCCTCTCTTATTCCTGTGGGAGCATTGGAGTAGTGAAAGAAGTAAGGAGCTGTAGCAAGATTGATGGGTTTTTCTTTCATCGGGAAACCAAATTGTCGCAAGGCGAGCTCCGGGTTATAGTTGATTCCACCCCGGGTACCAAGAAGAGGTACATTAAGAAATTTCCCACCACCAAAGATAATTTCCTTGACTCTAGAAGCTGGAGTGAGCCAAACCACTTCATTAGGAGTGAGAGCCATAATCCTCTGTGAAATAGACCAATTCTCCGGATTGTCGTGGAAAGACTCCGGAAGGTGCGAAATAAACCACCTATAGAGAAGAGGCACACAACAAAGAATGTATCCACGACCTTTGCCGGAACGATCGTGAATAGCATGGTATGTGTCAGCTAGCAAGGTAGGAACCGGATTCTTGGAGTGGAAGATCATAATAGTATTCATGTCCACGAAGTCATCAAGATTTGGAAAGAGAATAAGCCCATAGATGAGAAGTGCAAGAATAGCCTCGAGAGTGTCCTGACAAGTGGTATTGAGGTTGGCTTTCTCAAGAAGATACTCTGAAGTGAACCCTCGGATGCGTGCCTTAGTGACAAGATTCTTGGAGACGTCGGTGGTCTTGAGATAGAGATCTTTAGCAATAACCAATGGAGTAGGAGGATTCTCAAGTCCCCCAAAGGGCACCCCCTTAGCAATAGATAGACCCATCAAGTGAGAATAAGCCTCTAGAGTAGGCACCAACTGAAAGTCGGGGAAAGTAAAGCACCGATACTCCCGATCATAGAATTGCACTAGAGTGTGCACAAGCTTCTCATCCACATTAGTCTGGAGAATAGTAAGTAAAGCCCCGTAACGGCGTCGGAAACCAGTCGGATCCTTAACCTTGAGTGCCAAATCTCTCAAACTAGCCAAATCCACTTCCTTGAACTTGTAGGACTTAGTCTTCCCCATTCCTACAATGTTTACAAATTCAAATTGTCTAAGCCCTTCGATAACAATGCATGGAAAAAGGTTTATGCATGTATGCATGAATGCATGATTATGTTCAAGTTCGGAGAAAACATGGTGGGTTGAAGTTCAGAGTCGAGGAGTCACGGGTGGACACGGTGTCCGGTGAATCTAGGGCTTTTAGGATAATAGTAACCGGGTTCTAAAAAGGTTCCCAAGTTGCAACCTCTCCAACATATATCATGGTGTCACGAGACAACACTCGCTCCATGATTACCCGTGGAAGGTCTAACTTGAGTGTAGTATCGCGTGACGACTAAAACTCGAGACAACACTCGGTTTAGCCTCCGCACTACATCCTAGAAAATGGCCATGGATGGGTTTGGTTATCTACGGTTCATAGCGTCATGGAACAATTAGAAGTAAAGTGCCTAAACGCGGCAACACGCGCCGACAACATCACCACCAAAATGCCTCAGCTATGTGGGATTGATCGCATAATCCAAAACACGAGGCAACCCCCGGAATGAATTATCGATTATATCCCTCCTAAATCCTAAGTTCACTCAGCCCGGGTGTAGGACTTTTGATATTCTCACCCCACACGTTTGCAAGAAATTAAACATTTATTCACATAGGAAAGCAAGTAAAAAGAAGCAAGTAGAAACAAAGCGCAAGCGTGGAAATAAAGACTAGGCGTAAGTCTCGAATCTCCCTAGTGAAGTCGCCAGCTGTTTTATCTTGGTTTTTCGGGTGTCAAACATTGATTACGTTTGAACCTTTTTAACCGGTGATATCTTATTTTTTCTTGGGAAGGGAAAAAGTAAGCAAAACCCTTGAGAATCGAGGTCCGGGAGTTGTTTTCGCTACGGGAAGGTGTTAGGCACCCATAACGACTATAGTAACCTATAGGAACCGTCTTTAATTTCTACGCGCGTGCTTTGTTTTTAAATGCTATTTGAAAGTGATTATTTAAACCTAAGAGTTTCTAAGTGAAGAATTGGAGGGAGAAGAATGTGTTTGAATTTTTATTTTATTCGAATTGAAGGAATTTTATCCTTGCCTACGTACCCGTTTAAGGGATCAAATCCGTCGTAGTTCGCTTCCAAAAATGTTTTTGTTTTTGTTGGTTGATTTTAATTTTGAAAATTGGAATTTTTTAAGAAGAGAAAGAGGCCTTAAAGGCGTGAGATTGTGAAAAGGTGGGGTTTGATTAGTTTTTTGCAAAATGAAAGTCAAAGTATGATTAGATTCATTGAAGTTCGATTAAGAAAATAAAGGGAAAAAAATTCAATGGGACTTTGATCCCAAGGTTTATTGTGAAAAAGATTTGAGTGAAATTTATTCAAGTTTTTTGGAAAATTGATTTTTCTAAGTGTAAATCCTAGGCATTCATCTAAACATACAATCCTAAACATACATCTAAACATGCATAACCTAAACACATATCTAAAGTGATGTGTGTGCATGTGTCGGTGCTTGTGTCGGTGTACATTATTAGAGTCCATAGTCCTTATTACACCATTGGCCTAGATACATCCTATGGTCTTGCAAGAAATTTAAAGGCATAAGAAAAATAGTACAAAATTCCTAAGTCTTTACATTCTAAATCTTTGTACAAATTAAATTGCAAGAAAATAAAGATAAAAAATATAAGAATGAGATGAGATGCTCATGGATGAATGAAACATGAAATGAAAGGGTTAGTGGCATAAATGACATGGAAACTAGTATTAAAAAGCATAGTAAAACTATTTGTAACTTGCAAGAAAAGTAAACCAACAAGCTTGACAAAAAGTGATAAAAGAACTTGAAACTTAATGCAAATAAACTAAAACTAGGTTGAAGCCTAGATTCTCATAATATTGGAGAAGCCTTTGAATGACTTGTTTCAAGAAAACTAACATGAGAATCTAAGGATTTACCCATGCCAAAGTTTACAAAATTTTCAAGTTATTTATGCACTCTTGTTTCATATTATTCACCAAACACAAAATTCACAAAAGACCATATCAAAACAGCAAGCATATATCAAAATCAAAGGGAAAATCACTTAAAAAAACACATATCCATGGCCACAATTATGCACCAAAATTCAAGGATAAAAACACATCACAAAATTCACAAAAGTTTTGACTAGAAGTGGCAAAAATGACAAAACAAACCCCCATTATTTTCGAAGTAGGTTTTAACACGTAATTACATTCCAAGGAACAAGTATCAAGTGCTAAAAATTGATCACCTCAACATTCACAAAGCACTTAGAAATTTTTATCAAGATTCGAGTAAAAATGGATACAAAGCATTAATCAAGAATCAAGATAAAAATTATATGGTGTGATCAAGATTTAGCATGCAAGATACCCCGAAATTCATCACAAGACACAAGAAAAATACTGGAAATTTTGTGGAATTTTTTTACAAGAGTTTTTGAATGGACGGGGGGTGTGAGCAGTCAAAAAAATGGTTAAATAGCACAGAGGGGGGGGGGGGGGGGGGGGCGAGTAGCAACAGCATGCAGTAACATGCAGACTGGGCTTAGGGAGAGTGAAGCGGTCGGGTTGTGGAGCGGGTCGGACTAAATATGGGTTAAAGAACCCGGTTCAGTTAGCCTATGGTATAAAAGGATTGGACCCTTTCTTCCTTATTTTTCCAAACAAACTCTTTCAAAACATTAAAACCTCTCTTCTCTCTCACCCTAACCGATCTGGAACAAGAAAGATAGAAGATGAAGCTTCATCTTCTCCAATACTCCGGCGCGGTGGCCGACCACCTTAGAGTGGCGGCGCCGCCGTCGGAAAAGCTTAAACCGCCTCCCTTTCTTAAATTTTTTTGCAGTTTTCATAACAACTTTCCTTCCTCTATTCAAATCCGTCATCGAAATTCACCAAAACAACGCACAAACGTGTAGATCTATATTATACCGTTCGAAAATTTCTTCTAAAGCAAGTAGATAATGAAGTAACAAACATGAATTCGCGAGTTACCTCTTCACCTTTAAGCTATGTGATTCCTCTTCTTTCCTTTCGTCCGTTCTGTTGGCACTAGATTCGTGTTTGCTGCTGTTGATTTCGGAGATGAATAAACGAGGACGATAGCTTCAAGAAACGCTCCAGCAACTCCGTCCGATCTCCTCTGCGTTCGGATCCGAGTTCGCCGTTGTTGCAACTCAAAATAATTGCCGTTCCAATCTCTGTTTTGATACTTGCATATGAATGAAAACCAAATTTGTGACGAGCTTGATGCTTTGCGAATTTATGTGGATGAATCAATGGATTGGAGGTTGATGATGATGGATATTAGTGGAATGGTGATGAAGGTTGAAGGTTTTTGGTAGTGGTGATGGTTGTTATGGTGGTTGAAGGTTGTTGAAGGTGGAGGAAGAGGTAGTTAGAGGTGATGATGGAGGTTGTTAGGGTGGTGGAAAAAGAAAAGGTGGCGGTGGAAGATGAGAAAAAAGTTAGTTACGGTTAGGGCTGGCAATGAACCGAGCCAACTCGAATATAGTTCGGAACTCGACTCAACAATTAACTCGTTGAACTTGGTTCATGAACCAAATGAGCTGAACTTGAGCTAAAAAATAAGTTCGTTAACTAAATGAGCTAAACTTGAACTTTATATAGTTCGGCTCGTTTGGTTCATGAGTTGACTCGATTATATATATATATATATATATATATATATATATATATATATATATATATATATTTATAGTAATGTGTTATACAATGTTAACTCAATTAAACAAGTAGGAAGGGGAATAAGGTTTTCTCTAATATTTATATTTATGTACTTGTTTCTAGAAAAATTAACCATAATTTAAATGACAATTAACCATAATTATAATAAGAGATTAAAGATTTGATAATAAAAATAAGAGATTAATGATAACAGGAAGTAAAAGCTTGTCATAGTTTAACAATGTTGAAGTAAGCATTCTGATAAACATATGTATTAAAAATAGTCCCACATCGTTTAGTTTAACAACAATAGAGAGGAGGAATTCTATATAAGAGAAGTGCATCTCTATATGTAATATATTGGTTGTTCTGTGCGCTACAATAAGTGTCATTAAATGTAATATGTAAAGCACTACCACCATTTTCATCATTAGTGGTCTTTAACTCTAGCAGGACGGTTAGTCTTTTGGTGTTCCGTCCTTGAATTCTTTGATAAAAAATTGTTTTTCAAGCCCACGAGATGAACCTAATGAGCAGAACCGAGTTGCTCGTGAACTATAAACGAGTCGAACTCGAGCTTAAAAAAAGGTTCGTTTGAAACTCGAGTCGAGTTTCGAGCTGAACCAATTCTTATCGAGTCGAGTCGAACTCAGACGAGTTCGACTCGACTCGGCTCATTTCCAGCCCTAGTTACGGTTGTTGAAAAAAAAAGAGAGAAAAGAGAAAAATTGATTTTGTTATTTTTTGTGGATTTTTGTGGAAAATGATTGAATGTGGACTTTGACCTTGACTTGGACCCATTTATAGATGACATGGTAAGCTTTGGGCCAATTGGAGTGGGACACGTGGCACTGAACTCTAACAAACTTTTGTGGACTAATAGCATTTGGACACGTGGCACTTGGACTTAACACACCTAAAAGGGATTAAAATGCAAATAGCAAAAATGCAAGGACGAATATGAAAATTAAAGCTAAAATTGAATTGAAAAAGTAAATTGAAAATTAACGTAAATCGAGACGATTAAAAACAACAAAGCAGATTAAAATGAATCAGAAATATTGTGAAATGACCAAAACGCCCCTAGGGACTAAAATGACTCGAAACGACTCAAATGCAATTTTAAAAATGATTTTTTAGCAAGGGATTAAAGCAAGAGTTTATACAAGAGAATTAAAAGACTCAGAGACAATTTTTAGAATTTAAACAGGGTTTTAACACATGAAAAGACTAAAATGCCCCTAGGGGCCAACTGACTCAAAATGACTTCAAACGCAATTTTTAAAATGGATTTTGACATGGAATATAAATGAAGACTTATTCAAACTATTTGAAAGGACTCACACAATTTTTCAAAGATTGAAAGAAATTTTAACATAGGAAATGACTAAAATGCCCTTTTTCATGAATTTTGCAAATAATATTGAAATAAAATGCAGAGAAAAATGCAACTGATCAGAGACACATCAAATGACTTGAAATGCAAGAAAAGAAGAATTGAGCTAGTATTCTTAGGTCCAAAATTAGGGTATAACATCCTCTACGTAAAAACCCAGTGTCTGCACTTAAAGACCCAAATTGGAAAATGGCCATGGATGATGAATATAATGCTCTAATTAAGAATAAGACGTGGGACTTAGTACCACGGCCACCTAATGTCAATGTAATAAGATCTATGTGGATTTTTAGACATAAAGAGAAATCTGATGGTTCTTTTGAGAGGCATAAAGCCCGACTTGTAGGTGATGGTGCAGGTCAACAGGTTGGCATTGATTGTGGAGAAACATTTAGCTCAGTTGTTAAACTAGCAACAATTCGGACTATCCTTAGTATTGCTATGTCAAAATCTTGGCAAATTCATCAATTAGATGTAAAAAATGCTTTTCTACATGGCGAGCTAAAAGAAACAGTGTACATGCATCAACCGTTAGGCTTCAGGGACACGAAAAATCCACATCATGTGTGCCTTCTCCGTAAATCTTTATATGGTCTAAAACAGGCTCCTAGAACTTGGTACAAACGATTTGCAGATTATGTTTCTTCAATTGGCTTCTCTCAAAGCAATTGTGATCACTCTCTCTTTATCTACAAGAAAGGCACTCATATAGCTTACCTCCTCTTATATGTGGATGATATTATTCTCACTACTTCTTCCGATAATTTGAGAAAATCTACCATTTCACTACTAAGTTCAGAATTTGCTATGAAAGATTTGGGACCCCTACACTTCTTCTTGGGTATTGCAGTCACTCGCCACTCCCAAGGTCTATTTCTCTCACAAAAGAAGTACGCAGAAGAAATTCTTGTCCGTGCTGGCATGTCATCTTGCAAACCTTGCCTCACACCAGTTGATACAAAACCGAAACTGAGTGCAACTGATAGCTCTCCATTTGAAGATCCAACTCTCTATCGAAGCCTTGCAGGTGCACTTCAGTATCTCACTTTCACTCGACCAGACATTTCTTATGCAGTACAACAAATATGTCTCTTCATGCACAATCCCATGGAAGCTCACATGCACGCTCTCAGACGTATTTTACGCTACATTCGAGGCACCATCCATCATGGTTTACATCTTTATCCATCATCTACTTCCTCCTTAATTTCTTATACAGATGCTGATTGGGGAGGGTGCCCCGACACTAGACGTTCCACCTCTGATTATTGTGTGTTTCTTGGGGATAACCTACTCTCATGGTCGTCCAAGAGGCAACCCACATTATCTCGCTCTAGTGCTGAAGCCGAATACCGTGGAGTTGCAAATGTGTTGCTGAATCATGTTGGTTACACAATCTACTTCTTGAGTTACATTGTCATATTCACAAAGCCACCATGGTTTAATGTGACAATGTAAGTGCAATATATCTTTCAGGTAACCCAGTTCAGCACCAACGAACGAAACATATTGTAATGGACATCCATTTTGTTCGTGAAAAGGTAGCTCGAGGTCATGTTCGCGTTCTTCACGTTCCCTCAAGATATCAGATTGCAGATATCTTTACCAAGGGTCTTCCCTTAATTCTTTTTCAAGATTTTAGAGACAGCCTCAACGTTCATCAACCTCCCGCTTCAACTGCGGGGGAGTATTAGAATATGTCTATATTCATTGTTTCACTTGTAAATATTGATTAGTCTTTCATTAGTATTGATTAGCCATTCATTAGTCATGAATTACAATTCATGAGCCTTTCATTAGTATTGATTAGCCATTAATTAGCAATGAATCACAATTCATGAGAATTGTTTTAATTTCCTAAATAGGTTTGTAAACATTTGTATATATTTTCACAAATGATATCAATACAATCAGGGAATTATATTCTTATAACAACGTTGTCTGATGTGAGTGAATTTCCATTATTTCAAGATTTTTGTTTTTGTTTTTGCCCTTTCATGACTTTTTATCGAATCATTTACAAAAATCAACTAAAATACAATCAAATTGGCCACTTTAACTCTAATATGAATCTAAAAAAGAGTTAAAAACCCTATATTATTTCTTGCAGTCAGTCATCGGAAGAAGTTCCAACATTTTCTCAACTTCAAGGTAGTATTGTATGATATTCATGTTTATTATCAACTAAAACCATTAAAAGTCGGGTATAATTGCAATAATAGTACATGGCAAAGAATCAAGAAAATTAGTCTCATAATAAATCCAAAGATCATAATTCATGAAAATACCTTCGGACGCCTACAGTTAAAGACCTTAATTTCTTTGGATTAGAGAAGATAAGAAAAAGAATCAAGAAAGAGGAGTTGACTAACAGAGTCAAGGTTGGTGCATTAGGACAAAAAGTGTGGCATTATTAAATTAAATATTTACAATTCAAACGTGGAAGAGAATAAAATAAGATGGAAGGACAAGTTCAATTTTGTGTCATTTCGGGTGTGTTTGGCTTGGAAAAGAAAGTGTGAGGAAAGATAGTAAAAGGAAAGATTGTTGAAGGAAAGAAAGTTAAGAGAAAGTGAGTAGAAAGTAGGATGATTTTTTAGTTGTTTGGTATTAGTGAAAGTGAATAGAAAGTGAGAAGAAAGAATGATGAATATTTTGCAAATGACATAAATATCCTTATAATAAAATGAGTTGTATTTTTATTTATTACTTTTAAATAATATATTTATAATATATTTATAAATGCATAAAAATTAATAATTTAACATATGTAAATAAATATAAATATTTATTTATATATACGTTGTGAAAATACAAAATATTCAGTAGCATACCATATTTATTTATCAATTTTATCACTTATATACACATATGGGTAAAAGTGGAACAACACAAAAACAAGAGTTTCCTCATCCTTTCCGTGCAGAAGAGGGAAGAAAGGTTTCCATGTGTGGGTTCCACAAATGTTTCTTTCCTTAGTTACTGTTCTTCTAAACCAAACTGTGGAAAGGATTTAGATTTGTGTGCTTTCCATTCCATAGGCTTTCTTTCCTTCAACTATCATGGGATCCAAACATACCCAGCTTTGACTTCAAAATATATATTGGTTTCAATTTGAGAAATATTTACCTTCAAAACTTTCCAGAAATTCTCTTGGTGTTAGTATAACTGAAATGAACTATACCTTATAATAACTTTAAGGATTAAATATGTTTTTGACTCTACTATAAATATATCAACTTTTCGTGTTAGTCCGTTTAAAATTTTCCTTCAACTTTTGGTCTCTATGAAATTTTCAATCACTACTTTTGATCCCTATTTTTAAGTAAATTTTTGTATTTTTTAATGAAATTGTGCATAAATGTATAGAATATTGTAAAAACTACTAAAAAAAAGAATTTTTTTAACAAAACATAAATTAAATATGAATTTTTTACATCCAAAAATATAAAAATAATATTTAATTCAAGAAATAGAAAATAAAAACTTTTGATAATAATCTATACAAGTGAAAGAGGAGATTGTATCAAATAAACCAATTACGCATATCCAATAATCCAATAACTAAGTACAAATGCTCCCATTTCTTATGACATGACAACAACCGTAGCTACCAGATGATGGCAAGGCCAGTGTTGAATTTGCAACCTCTGAATGCAGATACTGATTCTTCTGATGAACCACATTGAGCCGAGTTTTGAGCATCTTGATCTCGACTGGCTGCTTGCTCTGGTCGATTCTTCCCGATAAGAGCAAGCTTAAGCTTTGTGGGTCTCAGTCCATCCCAGCAGGGCTATACCGTTCGTGAGCACCCCTGAGCTCAGTCAAGCTGGGGAGCTCCCTATGTTTGTTCTAATACCATTTATTGGAATCAATGTCATATAGTGAACAAATGTGGCTATATGATCAATCCTTTTGTCCGCATAATTCAACTCGAGAGCCAGACAATCGACATTAACAGCATGTGATTTTTTTAGGGGGACAACATAATTTGGTGGATCAAACATACAGCCGAAATGTAAGTATACAACAAATACTCTCAAACATCAGTGCATAAATAAGTAAATAAAAAACATCCGAAGAATGCCATTCAACTATAGAATTCAACGTAAACAGGGAAGGAGATTACTATATGTAACATCACAACCGAGCAAGATCCCCATGGCTTCAAGGTGATAGGTTGTAAAAACAAGTAACACGGTAAGATTCGCTAGGGTCCGAGAAAACATCAAGACTCAACGACGTACTGATATATAACTCATCAACGAATTCCTCGCACTGGCAGCAAAGTTTGAACACATGTTTGTGTTGGTATAGAACTTTCCTTTCGTAAAAAAAAAAAAAGAGGATGCAATTGAAATTAGAACATCCATCCACAGTATGAACTTCAATAAAGCAACATCTAAACAAATTCATTAGGCAATATCATAACCCAAGTCCACATTAGCTATATACACAATTCAGAGTGATTCAAATCAATCTTCAAAACTGAAGATTCCTCAAGAATATTTACTCCATACTGAGTGATTCATAATGTGTTTGGTAACAGGATCAAATATTCTCACCTTAAATCAATTCTGGTGGTGATAAAATTGAATGGGAAGGAACCATCAGAAAATTGCAAAGTTAGACAACTCTTTTCCATATCTGAAAGGCTTAAATAGTTAGTCCGAAAACTATTTTAGAAATTAAATTATGACAAAAATAAAGTGCAATATTAAAAGAAAAAGAAAACATAACCCAATGATTTTAGACCATAATATGTATGCACACACTCTCACACTGACATGAATACCAAAACAGAAACATGCATAATATGTATAATTTGTATATTTTGGAGAGTATGTTAATATAATTTTACATTTTGGAGACACCGCTGTGATACTAGAATCTTTCCAGAAGCATATACTGCTTTTCACAGTAAATTTGCCTTTTTTCTTTTTCTTTTCCTGAAGTACTTATAAATAAGGAGGTTCTTTGATTCAAAAATAATTACCAACTGACTAAAATTTCAGAACTTTTGAGGACTAATATATAACTACACATCAACTACACCTTACTCTAATGATTACTTTTGGAAATTTAAGACATTAAAGACAGCAATATATGGAGATGCATATTGCAGGTGCATATTGATTTATTTCATATATAACACAGACACACAACAAAATATTGCCCCTCTAGTGTGGATTGGTTACACTTACATGTATCAAATCAATGTCATTGGTCCCCATGAAAAACTGATTTTTCAATTAAGATCATTGGTCTCCTACACATGAACAAAAACCATTCATAACAGCTGGTTTGAGGTTCTTGAGCCGTTCACCTCACCAATAATCACCACAAGAACAGAAACCATCTTTAAAATGATGAAACCGATTTGCATCCCTTACAATTATCTCTCTTTCAACAAGCTTCGATATAAGCTTTATCGCTGAATGACAGTTTACACAAGCTCGGAGGTTTTTCGTTATTCTAAGAGTAGTTCTTGGAGCAGTACTAATAAGCCCATAAGCAACCGCTATTCTCTCGCTATGGATACAAAGATTCTCCTCCTTCTCTTCATAATTCAGATCATGCAAAACAGATTCTGTATGTGGGACAAACCCAACCTCCTTTAACCGTCTTTCTTGCCTCTGAAGTTCATCAAAAATTTCCTTAGCACGTGGATGCGACATGTCACCTGCATGAAATGTATGTAGCTTTTCGTTGATATCAATAACACTATAACCAAGGTACTTAGTCAATCCTTTCTCCTTCATCAGAACCTGAACATATGCAACACGATCCCACATGCGAGAGGAAGCATAGAGATTAGACAGTTGTACATAGTGTCCTGTATTATATGGATCTAATGAGAATAGCTTTTGTGCAGCATATTCTCCTAATGTTACACAGCGATGAACCTTGCATGCACTAAGAAGTGCTCCCCATACACTTACACCAGGTTCAATCGGCATTTTCAAGATAAATACATAAGCTTGTTTTAAATAACCTGCACGTCCCAAGAGATCAACGACACACGAATAATGTTCATTGCGAGGCTTAATTCCAAAGTCTCTCATGCAATGGAATAGCTCCCACCCTTGTTTTATAAGACCAGAATGACTACATGCTGTGAGAAGCCCAATAAATGTGACATCATTTGGACACACCCCTTCTTGTTTCATTGCATGATAAAGACAAACGGCTTCCCAACCTTGACCATGCAATCCATATCCCATAATCATGGCACTCCACATAACAACATCCTTAACAGAAGCACGATTGAATACCAATCGAGCAGATTCTACACTTCCACATTTTGCATACATATCAATGAGTGCAGTATTAACAAAAATATCACCTCCATATTTACTTTTTCTAACATAGTCATCAATCCATTGGGCCAATTTGAGGGAACCAACTTGTGCACAAGCTAAAACTGCAGACCTTACTGTGATAGAATCTGGTTTAATATTTCTCGAAATCATGCCACGAAATAGCTCTACCGCCTCCTCGGCATGACCATTCTTTGCATAACCAGATATCATTGCATTCCACATCATCACATTATTAGGTGTCTTCATTTGATCAAAGAAAGATCTTGCAACAGTAACCTGTCCACATTTCGCGTAAAACGCTGTAAGCGAGATGAGCAAATCCGGCTCGTCTTCAAGACCCATTTTGATTATACAACCATGAAGAGATCTTCCTTGCTCCAAATCATCTATATCAGTATAAGCCCTCATAACACTCACCAAAGAAATCCAATCTGGTTTCACATCAGTCTTTCTCATTTGATCAAACATTCTCAATGCTTCGCACGGCTCCCCATTCTGTCCATATCCAGAAATGATAGCCGTCCACGAAACAATTGTTCTATCATATAACCTATCAAACACCATTCTCGCCATACCAATTCGACCACATTTAGCATACAACGCCACAAGACCGTTCTGTACAAAAACATGCGACCCAAATCCATAAACAATTACATGTGCATGAACCAAACAACTCAAACCGAAATCCAACAACTCACTACAAGCTTTAAGTACACGAGGAAAAGTGAACTTATCCGGATGTAATCCCACCAATTTCATCCATCTATACATTTCAATAACATTCCTATACATATTATTTCTCGAATAAGTTCTAATAATAGCATTCCACATAAACAAATCCGGGTCAGGAAATTCATCGAACAGCTTTCGTGCGTAAAAAATTTGTCCAAAATTAGAACTTTGACTGACCAATTTGGTCATGAGAAATCTATTATGTTGCAATCCAGAGAGAACTAGTTGGTTATGTATTTGATAAAGATGTGTAATGTGGGTGGAATTATCAATAAGAGATGCATAGAAAGAATGTGAAATGCAATGAAGTGATGAAGAACAAAGATGTTTCACAAACTTGTGTATTTGAAAAGGTGTAACATTTTTGTGTTTTGTAATATAAGAAGGTAAGGTACAAAACAATGCCATAGAGTTGTGTTTTTATTGTTAAATGTTTGTTACCAAAGCTTAATACACTTCAATTAGATCAACTGAAGCATAACTCCTATCGTTAATTTCGTTCCTTAAGTGGAAATCCCAAGTACTACCAGAGGATAGTTCGCAGAAAATTGAAGGAGGTAATTAAAGTTTAAGAATTCCGAATTTTACTGAGGTCGGTAACACAAGCTTGTCACCTAAGTAGCTGGGACATTAGGCCAAAAACAACGGATAATTGATAAGCTAGCTAAAATCGGGGGCGGTCAATCTCTAAAACATATGCAAAATTATAAGAAATTGGACTTATATAAAATTTTAAGGGGTCAATTTTGAATCTTTTTGAAAAAAAATCAGGGCCAATTTACAATTTTACTAATTTCTAAAGGACAACTTACAAATTTGTAAAATATAAGGGATCAACTTGTAAAATTTGAAAAAAATTATAACAAAATGAAATTTGGTATTTCTAACTTTAAGGTGTCATTTAGAATTCCTTATACTTAACCTGGACAAAAATAATTAGAGAGTTGCTTTTTTGACAAGGAATACTTCTAATTGACACATGGAAATGACTATAACGCCCCTGGCGGTAGTTAACTGCCGCTGGAAGATACGCCGGATGTTAACTGTCGCTGGGTGCCAGCAGTTGTTAACAACCGCTGGTGTCTTTCCCCCCAAAACCAGAAACCCCTACCTCACATATTCATTCATCACCTTTTTTCACCAAAACCATACCCAAAAAAAATCCCATTTCAAAATTTTTGTGTTAAAATCATGCCTCCAAATCATTGCTGATCGATTGCTAAGACGTTTCTACACACAAAATGCATCAAAGAACAGGTATTACAACGTTAAAATCCATTGCATTTGATTGATTTTTCTGGTTTTTTTTTATTCTGACACGCGTTGTAGCGGCAGTTAACTACCGCTGGCAGTGAGCGGCTGTTAACTGCCGCTGGACACTTTGAAAAATTTTCAAATTTTTCTAAGTGCAGCCACTGTGAAAACAGTGTTTTTTCCAATTTTTTTTCTTTTTTTTTGTTTGTTTATGTTAATATATGATATTAGATAGATGTTTATTAATTAGTTTAGTAATTGTATGTTGTTTATTTATAGATAATGTTGAGAAAAAGCAACTTTCTTAGACTATGTGCAATGGAAGTGTTGAATCTGACATTCAACAAGCAAAACCACTCCAATGGTGTGTTGAAGGTGTGTTTAATGAGCTGCTCGATGAGAGAGATGATGAACCGGTTCAACACAAATTAACCTGCCATCCGATGCCACGTGGCACGCTTCCATTGGACCGAAATGGCGCGTACAGCACACGCGCAGACAGCAGCGTGTGAGCTGCAGACCGGATGAGAGAGGATCTGGTTTTTGGATGACGTTGCAGACGTGGCGCTTGTTGATTGGTCGTGCAGATTGTTATCCTTTTAATTATTTAAATACACAATTTCGTTGAAAAATAATTTTAAAAAAAAAATACCAAAATTCATGATTTTTTTTCCTCTATAAATAGAGACTTGGTTCATTTGATTTGGACACAGAAAAAAAACCAAGTTTTTCACTATCTTCATCTTATTATTATCTTTCTACTAGCAAACTAAGTGAAGTTTTAATCTTCTTTTTTGTGAAATGGATCCCAATAATAACCCTTTCAACAGCCAAAATTATTCTAATTTCCCATTTAACTACGAAAATCCCAACAATCATCCAAATCCAAATCTATTTTTCAACCAACGTCCTCAAAACATACCTCAAAACGTACCTAATTTTGGTTTTACACCAAATTTCAACCAGTCATCCTCTGTTCCAAACTTTCATGGATATTATGGATCTATGATGAGATATCCATCTCAAACACCCCCGTTTCATGGTTATATGCCAATGGAGAATGAAAATTTTCCCAGTGGTAGTGCATCTCAATATCCTGAATTTTCAACACAAATAACTCCTGGTGGCATGGCAGTTGCTGATGAAGGCACTCCAGAAGATTCAACTCCTAAGAGCAAGAAAAGTAAGGAACCAACATGGAACACTCAACAAAATTTGGTGCTAATTAGTGCATGGATTAAATATGGAACAAGCAGTGTTGTTGGGAGAAACCAGAGAGGAGAAACATATCGGGGTAAAATTGCTGAGTATTGTAATGAGTATTGCT
The DNA here is from genome assembly GCF_051527215.1 of Medicago sativa. Lineage (NCBI taxonomy): Eukaryota > Viridiplantae > Streptophyta > Magnoliopsida > Fabales > Fabaceae > Medicago > Medicago sativa. Next base: position 24,015,677 of record NC_140755.1, read on the forward strand.
CATTTGATTCTCCCCGTGATCTAGTTGCATGCCGAAACCGTTTTAATTACATGAACAAAGTAATAAATAAATGGGTTGGTGCTTATGATGTCGCTAAGCGTTTGCAAGGAAGCGGTTGGTCGGAAGATGATGTGGAGGCAAAAGCCCAGGAATTATATGCATGTGGGAAGAATGTTCAATTTACTTTAAAGGAAGAATGGCGCGCTCTCCGTGATCAACCACGTTATGGTAGTCAAGTAGGAGGAAATGTTGGCTCAGGAAGTAGTGGATCTAAGAGATCTCACGAGGACTCTGTAGGATCTAGTGCTCGTCCAATGGGTAGGGAGGCAGCTAAAAAAAAAGGAAAAAAGCAAAGCAAGGACGCTGCCTTGGAGGAGGTGGAAAATGAGTGGGTTCAATTCAAAGAAATGAAGGTGCAAGAGATTGAACACTTGAAAGAGTACACTGCAGAAATGAAAGAGTACACTGCAGTGCAACAAGAGAAAAACAGATTGAAGAAAATGAAATTGTACGTAAAGTTAAGTTCCCAAGAGCATCTCAATGACAGGAAAAAAGAAATGTTGGAAAACTTGGAGCGTGAGCTGTATGGAAATTAATTTCACTGTAATATTTGTTTGTATTCGGTCAAAATTGTCAGTGTTGTCTAGTCCCCAATGTTTACTTTAAATAATTGTCAGTGTTGTCTAGTCCCCAATGTTTACTTTAAATAATTATGCATACTATGCATACGTGACTTTAATTTCACAGCCCATGGTATTCCTCACTATTTGCTTTACACATACTATGCATACTTGAATTTAATTTCACAGCCCATGGTATTCCTCACTAGTTGTTTTACACATACTATGCATACGTGACTTTAATTTCACAGCCCATGGTATTCCTCACTAGTTGCTTTACACATACTATGCATACGTGACTTTAATTATCATCATTGTCCACCACACATATTCTATATATAGGGACTCAGATCTACTTCCAATATCACAAATCCTACTTCCAATATCACAAATCTCATTCATATCTACTACCAATATCACAAATTGCATTCAGATCTACTTCCAATATCACAAATCTTATTCATATCTACTTCCAATATCACCAAAAATTATCAATGGATCCTTATGATTTCACAGCCTACTTCAAAAAACGTGATGCTGAAGACACTTATATCGTCAACCGATTTATTCAGCATCGAAAACAAATAGAGGAAGATAGTGGATCTCGTAGTAGAAAATATTTAAATAGAGATCATTCAGCGACAAACCAAAGACTCATTGACGACTACTTTGCCAATGAGCCTACATATGACGATGCAATGTTTCGTCGTCGGTTCCAGATGCAAAAACACGTTTTCCTTCGAATCGTTGGAGACCTTTCAAGTAGTGATAACTACTTCACCCAGCGAGTTGATGCCACTGACAAAGAAGGTATATCACCCTTAGCAAAATGTACAACAACAATGCGAATGTTAGCATATGGTGTGGCAGCAGATGCGGTCGATGAATACATCAAAATAGGAGGTACTACATCATTGGAGTGCTTACATAGATTCTGTAAAGGAATCATACAATTGTATGAGGAAGTGTACCTGAGAGCACCAAACCAAGATGACCTTCAAAGAATACTACATGTTAGTGAAATGCGGGGGTTCCCAAGGATGATCGGGAGTATTGACTGCATGCACTGGGAGTGGAAAAATGTCCTAAAGCATGGGAAGGTCAATTTACTAAGGGGGATAAGGAAACCACCACAGTTATCCTTGATGAAGTTGCATCTCATGATCTATGGATCTGGCATGCCTTTTTTGGATGTCCAGGAACGTTGAACGATATCAACGTTCTAGACCGGTCACCGGTGTTTGATGATGTGGAACAGGGAAAGGCTCCAAGGGTGAATTTCTTTGTGAATCAACGTCCCTATAAGATGGCATACTATCTAGCTGATGGTATCTACCCTTCTTATCCAACTTTCGTCAAATCGATTAGACTTCCTCAAAGTGAACGCGATAAGTTATTTGCAAAACAACAGGAGAGCTATAGGAAGGACATCGAACGTGCTTTTGGAGTGCTTCAAGCTCGATTTAAAATCATCCGTGAACCAGCTCGCTTGTGGGACATAGCCGATTTGGGTATCATCATGAGGTCATGCATCATATTACATAATATGATTGTTGAGGATGAACGAGATACATATGCTCAACGTTGGATCGATTTTGAGCAATCTGAGGGAAGTGGATCTAGTACACCGCAACCATACTCAACCGAGGTGTTACCCACTTTTGCAAATCATGTGCGTGCTAGATCCGAGTTGCGTGATCCAAATGTTCATCACGAATTGCAAGCAGATCTAGTGAAGCACATATGGACAAAGTTTGGAATGTTTCGTGATTGAAGATGATTTGTATCGTACTAAATAAATTACTTGTGTGTTGTGTGCTTTTTTTTTTTCTTGCATTTTAATCTATTTGTGTGTTGCGTGCTTAGTTTGTTGTATTGCATTTTAAGTTAAGAAAATAAAAATAAATTATTTAAATAAATTTTGTTTTTACAAAAAAAAAAATGTTAAGTGTTTCTTTATTTTAATTTAATTATAATCGATAATTTTAATTTTATGTAATTATAAAAACAAAAATATAAAATTAAATAAGAATAAGAAATAAAAGGTGGTGGGGTAGAGTGTTGAATGAAAAAAACCATTGGAGATGTTAAAGTTGAATGAGTGTTGAATTAAGAGAGAGAAGATGATGTGGAGTGTTGGGAATTGCAAAAGTGGGTGTTGAAGGGTGTTGAATGTGTTGAACCATTGTAAATGGTCTTATTCCTTGTCAAATAAGCAACTTTTTTGTTGTTTATTTATAGATAATGTCGATTCCATTAAGGTTGAGGCTCCCGCTAAGGTCGAAGTCTCCATTAAAGTTGATGCTTCAAGCGTCAATTCCGATGTGGACACGGCTCATTTCTTTTCAACCCAAGACACATGGAAAGATAAAAACGAATTGCTCGGTTGGGTCCGTCGACAAGCAAATAGGGCTGGATTTACAGTTATCATTAGGAGATCTTGTGAAGGAAGAAATGTTATGTTGGAGTTGGTTTGTGAACGGAGCGGCGAGCACAAAGTATCGAAGACAAAAGTGAAGAATGAAACAATTGGATCAAGAAAGTGTGGGTGTTTGTTCAAGGTGCGTGGATATGTCGTTAGAGAAGACAATGCTTGGAAATTGGCCATTCTTAATGGCGTTCACAACCATGAGATGGTTCCGTATGTAGCAGGGCACCTTCTTGCCGGAACGGAGGACGACAAGAAGCTTGTACATGACTTGACCGATTCTTCGGTGAAACCAAAAAATATTTTGACAAACTTGAGGAATAAAAGGAAACAGTCCATGACAAATATCAAGCAAGTCTACAATGAACGTCATAAATTCAAAAAGGCAAAAAGGGGTGACTTGACGGAGATGCAATATCTAATCACAAAGTTGGAAGAGAATGGATATGTTTATTACGTAAGAGAAAAAAAGGAGAGTCAAACCGTTCAAGACATATTTTGGACTCATCCAACTTCAGTAAAGTTGTTTAACACTTTTCCTACTGTTTTGATAATGGATTCCACGTACAAAACCAACTTGTATAGGATGCCATTGTTTGAAATAGTTGGAGTCACCTCAACCTATTTGACATATTCGGTTGGTTTTGCATTTATGACTAGGGAGAAGGAGGATAACTTTACTTGGGCTTTGTAAATGTTGCTTAAACTTCTTGGACCAAATAGTGATATGCCTAAGGTGGTAGTGACCGACAGGGACACGGGTATGATGAATGCCGTAAACAATGTTCTCCCCGGTAGTAGTGCAATACTTTGTTATTTCCATGTTGGCAAAAATGTTAGATCAAGAATCATCACCGATTGCAAAGTTAAACAAAACATTGTTGTGGTGGATGGCCAAAAGAAGATTGTCGACGAGGAGAAGCATAGTAAGTTGATTGATACCATATTTGATGCATGGGAAAAATTGGTTGAATCTCCTACTCAAGAGTTATATGCGGGTAATCTAGTGGAATTCCAAGATGCTTGTAAGGATCATCCAAACTTTCTTCAATATGTTCAAGAAACCATTTTGAAGCCTTTCAAGGACAAGCTAGTGAGGGCATGGACGGACCTTGTGTTACATCTTGGGTGTAGGACCACGAATAGAGTTGAAGGAGCTCATGGTGTGGTGAAGGAATATTTGTCCACCTCCAAGGGTGATTTGGGTACTTGTTGGCATAAAATAGATGAGATGTTGGCAAACCAATTTGGGGAGATACAATCATCGTTTGGTAGGAGCGTTACGGTCTTGGAACATCGATACAAAGATGTCACTTTGTACTCCGGGTTGGGTGGTCACGTGTCTAGACAAGCCATGAATTTTATTTTTGTGGAAGAAGAGCGTGCTAGGAGAACCTTGTGCATTGAGAAGAAAACTTGTGGTTGTGTTCAAAGGACGTCGTATGGCCTACCTTGTGCATGCTTCATTGCTATGAAAATCCGTCACAACATGCCCATTCGATTGGATAAGATACACCCGCATTGGCAAAAGTGGTACATGGGTGAAGAACAAAGTAATGAAGATTTGTTTTCAGTCGCGGAGGAGTGGCATGGTATCCAAGAACGTCTCCAAAGAGTTCTGTTCTAAATGAAACTAGAAATCAAAGAGGCTTTGCGGTTGTTAGCGTTTCCGGAGACCACATTGTTGTCACCACCTCTAAGAAAGGTGGCAACCAAAGGAGCTCCCAAAAAAATTAAAACCACACGTGGTAGGATTCCATCTACGTGGGAGACTATTGATTCTCAACATCCGGAAAGTCAATCTTCATCACGGAAAAAATCTTCACAAACTAAAAGGAAAGGTGCTCGCATTGGCATTTCTCCGGTTCCGGTTCCTAAGCCTAGCTTCACAAGTTATGATCCATCCAATCCTATGTATTACATGCCAAAATTCATGATACCATACATTGAGAGAGTTGTGGATGTTATTGGTGACGGGCATTGTGGGTTTATGGCTATAGCGGAAGCCTTGGGTTTGACGCAAGAAAGTCATGTTATGGTGCGGAGAGCACTTATTCAAGAGTTGAAAGAGCATAAGAGCAAATACATCGAGATATATGCGAGCGAGGACCGTTACAACTACATCTTGGATGGATTGTATCCTCCCAAAAATCCTAGTAGCTTTGCACCTCCCGACAAATGGTTGACATTACCGGATATGGGACACATCGTTGCATCATGTTACAATAGGCCGGTGTTAGAGATGACTACATGGAAAGACTACATCTCCGAGACTTTTTTCCCACTTAGAGGACGGCCTCCGGTTAACCCGAAAAGCAACATGATTTGCCTTGGTCTAATCCCAAATCATTTTGTCCTTCTTTCATTAAAAGATGGTTGCCCACTACCTCCAACATGCACGGAGTGGAGAAATCACAGGAGCGAAGAGGAGGCAACATGGGAGGATGAATTTTTGGATCAACAGGATCGTTTCCAAACACTCATGGACATTGAGGTCAAAGAGAGACCGGTTCCACCAAAGGAGCCAACAAATGAAGACAATCCAATTATGTTTGATGACACTCCGGTTAAAGCAAACACCGAATTTGAAGATGTTCTGGAACATTTAGATGATTTGCTTTTATTAGTTGAAATGTGACACTTTTTGGCCGGTGTTAATCCGTTTTTTGGTTGATACGCGCCGACGTATTTTTTTGGATATATAATGTAATGACCAATTTTTTGGGTGATATAATGTAACTAACCTTTAACTATTTATATGTATATCAATATATTTGAGTTTCGCATTTATTAGTAATTAATGTACATTACGTGTAATGTTTTGCATAATGTGAAAAATTTGATGAATTTCAAACAATTGTTAAACGTTAACGCATTATCGGTTTTGTGTAATGTTACCGAATAATTGATAAACTATGAAATGTTGATGTTTATGATTGCCGGATGTTGTTGTTTCGGTTTGATTTCCTCCGGAATTGCCGTTTGAAATTACAGGTCAAACATGACACATTTCCTGGGCAAAACCAGTTACAGACTGCACTGGTTCTGTAACTGGTGTGAGCGGTAGTTAACAACCGCTGTACCAGCGGCAGTTAACAGCCGGCGTGTTTCCCAGCGGCAGTTAACTACCGGCAGGGGCAATATGGTCATTTCCATGTGTCAATTGGAAGTATTCTATGTCAGAAAAGCAACTCTCAAATAATTATGGTGCGTTTGGTTTGCAAAACAGTAAGTACTAGACAGAACAGTACAAGATAGAACAGCACAACACAAGGTAGAACAAAACATGACAAATTTTTATATGATTGAATTATTTTTTTTGTTTTATACGATTTTTGAGGGACGAAATGCTATTTTGGTATTTTACATAACTTGTACGTGGGACAAAAAGTTGTGTTGTGGTTTGGTGAGGGACAAAAATATCAGTTTTTGTCCTGTCCCTTACCTCCAATTTGTCCTGTATCTGAAACAGTTTTACAAATCAAACACAAGACAACTTGAGTTGTTCTGTCCTATGCTTTATTTTTTAGCAAATGTGATGACATCTCTCTAAATTAATTATCCAAACAATGTAATTTACATGTAAATTCTCTCAAAACATACCACATTCAAACACGCTTTTAATGGGAAAACCAAGTTAATACGAATATGTTTTACAAAATGAAACCAAATTGTGTATAGCACAGAGATGCAGTCCCCTTTGCTTGGATGCGCTAAGGTCATCATTGCACAAAACAGTGGGCATGCAACATCATTGAAATTGAGCTTTGTGTGACCATGTTTACAATATAGAAAGTTGTGTAGTGAATTGGACATATCTATGGATAGAGACTGATTTCATGTTGGTAGTTAAGGCGTTGAGACTGATTTCATGTTGGTAGTTAAGGCGTTTAATTCAAGCACAGATGTACATTTGAGACTACAAATTCATTGGAGCAATTGTTTTATTGATGGCTCAACAGTTAAGATGCTTATGTTCTCACATCTATAGATAAGGCAACTTGGTTACGGATGCTTTAAGCAAAAATGGGCAGAATAGATTACGGAACTCAAAACAATTAGATTATACTCAATTTTGATGTTTAATACAATATTTAGGGAGTCTTTATTGTTAAAATATCATCTTTCAATTATAGTTTATAATACACACGCGCACGCATACATACATATATGATGAAAGGTCAAACCTTTGTTGATCAAAACCATAGTTAACTTGGTTAGCAAGGAAAGTCTAACAATAGTTTTTTTTATTAGTGCAATATTTAAAAAATGATGATTATAGACCTAATTAACAAGTAATATGACTAAAATAAAATTTTAAATTGGGTTTTCATGTCCAATTGAAAGAAATGCATTAAAAAAATATGGGTAAAAAGTTCAAAAAAAAATTACATTTGAATTATGTGAGTCGATCTAATGAGTCGAGTCGAACTGTTTGTTAACTCGAAATGACTCGAGTTTGAGATGTGAAAAAGGTTTGTATCAAACTTGAGCGAGTTTTGAGCAGATTTCATATCGAGCCGAATTAAGTTTAGTTCGACTAGACTCGGCTTATTTTCAACTCTAAATTGGATCGATCTTTCCCTTCCAAGTCTACTATCAGGAGCATGTGTTATTTACATCAGTAAGGACTCCTTTCATCTACAAATACAATGATATTCAAAGAGGAAATATATTAAGCAAAAACTATCTCACTTAGTTTTAAGTTCTCAAGAACACTTCAAAGATTCTTTCATTTTGTGGTCTTGCCCATCATAAGGAAACATCCAACAGCAATTCTTTTGCCGAGTTCTTTATAAAGGCTACAAACAAACAAATCAAAAGCAATAGCAAAAGGCTTCAAGAATCACTAACTATTCTAGTGATTGAAAATTTTAAAAGCTAGTAAGTAAAATCTAGTGTGCTTCTAAAGAAGTGAAAAGAAAGAAAATGTATAGATCCAATAAGTGATCTAAGAAAAGGCACCGTTGAGATATAATTAATACTCAACTACATATTGGAAAATCACACAGTATTATAGGGGAGTGGAGTAGATCACATTGGATGAATCAGAATAACTGTTTCCGTGTGATTTCTCTTTCCCTATCTTACCTTACTTCAACAATGGATACCTAACACATATGACTGGAGGTCAATAAAGTTTTCTCTTCTTTGGAAAAAGTAAGGAGGCTTGGTAACCTTTGGTAACAATGAAAAATCTCAAATAAAAGGTAAATATGTCATTCGTAAGATAATCTTTGCAAAAATTGAAAATGTTTGTTATGTAGAAGGTTTAAAACACAAATTGATAAACATCACGCAATTGTGTGAAAGTAGTTTTGAAATAACATTCAAACCACACAGATACGAAGTAAGACAAGAATCTTTAGGAAAAACCTTCTTCGTCGAATCAAGAAATAAAAATGTTTATGTTTTATACTTAGATGAACTCCCAGTCCAATCCTGCTTTATTTCTCTTGAAAAAGAAAAATGGATTTGGCATGAAAGGGATGAACATATAAGTATTGAAACCATCTCTAAAATATCAAAATTTGATCTAGTAAGAGGACTCTTTTGAAGGTTTTCAAAAACTTTATAAACAAATTCCAAATTAGAAAGAAACCAATATAATTTCTATAAGAAGTGATCATGGGAGAGAATTTGAAAAAAATAGGTTCCACCCTAAAGACACCCAAATTTTACCTATTGTCTAGTTATTATACTATACGGCTTTGGTTTTTATTTATGGGGCATAAAAAGGAAGAAAAAGAAGGTTTTCTAGAGCAGGAGAAAGTGCACGACCGTGCACCTTCAAAACGCACGAAAAATAAAAATAGGCAGAGGCGACACGCACGATGATGCTCCCCACACGCACGACCGTTCTCGTTGCACATATTGTGCAGAGTTTGCGATTTTTCACTATGGGAGCTTCTCTGGCTCCGATGACAACAATTCACCTATTTACAACAATTTCTCATGTATATAATTCACTAATCAAAACGCCTAACCAATTTCAAACTTCCTCTCACAACCTATACACACCAACACCAATCAAAACACCTAGCCACTATTTGGGTTTAGTTTTCTCCTATAATTCTTAGATAGACATGCTATTTGCACCCGAGTCTGGTTACTATTCTTTCTGTAATAGTCTTGTTGTGTACACCTCCCTCTGTCTAAACCACTAAAATGCTACACATCTTACTATTTACACCCTTTTTCCATCCAATTTTACTATTACACCTCCGTTTCGCACTTTACTTTCTTATTCTTACTAAAAACACTATTTTTTTTTTCCTAAAAACTATTTTCTCCCATTCTTTAACCAACAAGTTGACTCCTCTACCTCCTCGTTATTCATAACATCTATAATCACGAATAATTCAATTTAATAATATCGTGCAATCAATATCAATAATAAAAATAATACTAATATTATCCAATAATAATACTAACATGTTAATATTAAAAATCGATGTGTTACACTAAATAATGGTGATTTGCTTGCCTACAAGCCAATCTCTACATCACCCATTGCCTTGTCAACAACCACTATCTCTACCCCTCCCTGGCATGCTCGATTTGGTCATCCTTCACTGAAAATTCTCACACAAATGTTATCTAGTCATGACTTATCTAGAAATTTGCTTAACATAAATTTGCATTGTAATTTTTGTTTTATCAATAAAAGCCATAAACTTCCTTTTTCTATGTCTTCCATAAAAACTACTTCCCTTCTTGAACCTATTTTCTCTAATATTTTTTTTTGACCACTTTACTAGAGATACACATGATTTTATCCTCTCTAAATCAAAAGTGTTTTATTGTTATCTTCCCACGATTTCATTTTAAAATTGAAAAAAAATTCTCGCACAAGGTAGAATCTGTATACAAAGATGGTGGAACTTAATACATGAAACTCAAATCTTTTTCTTAATACACATGGAATATCACATTACATAAGTCCACCTTATATTTCTGAACACATTGGGATTGTTGAACGCAAACATCACCATATAGTCAAAACTGCACTCACACTCCTATCTCATACTTCCATCCCTAAAAAAATTTGGTGCTGCATTTCAAATGGCAATTTACCTAATAAACTGCATGCCGACACCTAAAAGTCGAAACAAGTTTCCTCATGAATTTCTGTTAGGTTCACAACCCAATTACCATAATCTTTGGGTGTTTGGAAGTCAATGTTACGCATGGCTATATCCTTACTCCAAAAGAAAACTATCAAGTCAAATCATGCGTTGTGTATTTCTAGGTCCATCCATTCAACATCATACGTACCAATGCTATCATCCTCCCAATAAAAAATTATATATCTTTTAAGACATGTGGTTTTTCATGAGTCAATCTTCCCTTTCAGTTCAAACTTTTATGCTTCCAACTTCACAACCTCAACTACACATTCACGGCTTGCCTCACCCATCTCTCGCTACCCATTAATTCTTCAACAACTTTACACATATATACCTCCTATAAATATTGCATCCATTACTCTCCAAAATTCAATATCTTCATTATCTACCTCTCTTCTCACTCTCACTACAAATACCCTAAATACACCTACCAATCCCACCAACATACCCATACTTAATCATCACTACATATGGACTCACACGCATTAGTATGGCCTCCGAAACGTACAATTCTTTGCCTAAATACATATATTTAATAAAAACAATGAATCGAATATCAAAACCAAATCCCAAATTCCTTCTTACCACTACACACCATATTCCTATCTCATTTGAATTCACATGTGCAAGACAAAAACTTAAAACAATTGAATAGAGAGATGCAATGAGCAAGGAGTTTGATGCCTTAATCAACCAACACACATGGGATCTTTTCCGTTTCCCGAATAACAAAAATCGCATAGGGTGCAAATGGATCTATCAAGTAAAAAGGAAAGCAAACAATGACATGGAGAGATACAAAGCCAGAATAATTGCAAAAGGCTTCCACCAAAGACCTGGACTCGTTTATACTCAAACATTCAGCCAGTAGTTAAGCCTATAACCGTAACATCAACAAATTGCTGCACATTAACTTCGAAAAGGGGTTCATGTGTAACAGGTTGAACCACAATAATTGCTTCCACATTAGAATCCGCAGTATAATTCCTATCAATCGATTTTTCAAAATCTAGAGCCAAACTGATTCCTGCAGGATTTTCCTTTTCTTGCCAAATCTTAACCATTTGCTTTTGAGTTTTTTTTTTTTTTTTTATTGATGTTTCCCTTTGTCGATCTTACTATTTTGCTGAGGATGCAACCAAGGACAGTTAGAAATGTTGTGGCCACTATTTTTGCAATGAGCAACAAAAACCCAGCAGCCATTCATATTGAACCTCCACATTAAAAGAAAAACCCTCCCTTTCCCCCAATATTTCATGAAATAATCGACGAGAGATATCCATATATACCTTGCAAGCTTCAATACCTTTGACATAAGCATCCTATGTGATTTTGAGGCATAAATCATCCCTTTTAATTACTGGGAGGGGTAACGGTTCAGTTGAAGTGACCAACCTTAATTAAGGTTAAAGACTCCTTTAATTAGTGTAAAAATATAATAGAAAAATAGGTAACATCTGATGAGATAAATTTAAAACCAATTACAACTACTAACTAAAGGTTGAAATCAATTAACATTCATTCCATTCATTGACGCTTATTATTATTATATTTATTATTATTATTATTATTATTATTATTATTATTATTATTATTATTATTATTATTATTATTATTATTATTATTATTATTATTATTCACAACCAACAAATCAATCAAGTAGTTTTCCTATTAAACTTAGTAATTTAAATTTGTAATAATATAAGGTTACATTACCTTTGTTTTCAAACAAAAGTTGTATAAATAAGATCAATGAATGCTATGATATAATAATGAAAATCAAATTTTGGAAAAATGGGCTATATTTTAAGTGATTTTGAGCAAAATAGTTGAATAAGATGAGAAATTTCAAACATATGATTAGACATATATTTTGTACGGTCTAGATTAGACAACCAAAATAAATTTCGTCCAGATTGTTTAACCCAGAGAGGGGCAAAATGGGATTAACAAAAAGGATAGTGTACGGTGAGATGAAATTCTCATACATTTTTTGAAGCGATAAAAAAACATATGTTAACTAGAGATATAAAATATTTCCAAAAAGTTAAAAAAAAAAAGGGAGAGAGATTGATAATTAGGGTTCAATTTTCAAGCAAACACCATCTTGCTTCATCTCGACTCGATGGAGAAGAAATCAGCGGCTGCAATTAATGCAAAGGTGAGCAAGTTTATACCAGATGATATTTCCTTCACGATTTTATCCAAACTCCCCCTTAAATCTTTGAATCGATTTCGATGTGTTCGCAAATCATGGTCCGTCTTACTTGAAAACCATCATTTCATGAACATGTTCCGGGAAAATTTCTTATGTAATTTTCATTGTTGTTCTTATTATGACCAAGCATCTCTCCTACTAAAGTACTTGGATGGACCCTATAAAAGGGCTTTGTATTCTCTTTCTGGTGAGTGTTTTCGCGATAAAGTCAAATTAGATTACTCAAATCTATTTGGAAACCGATTTTTGTTTTCGTATTTTTGGTTTTGGTAGTATTAATGGCTTACTCTGTCTTCATGATTATGAAAATTTTGGACCAATTGTATTATGGAACCCAACTACTCAAGAACTCAAACCCATTCCTCCCAGTCTTGTTGAATCGGTTGAGTTGGGTATCCCAGATGTTTTTAAAGATTTTGTGAGTGTTTTTTCTCCATATTATCTTCATGGATTTGGTCATGACAGGGTTATAGATGACTATAAGGTCATTCGTTATGTGTGTTTTGATATCGATGTGCAAGTGGAAGATAATTTTCTGGAATCCTTATTAGGAGAAATACATTTGGATGACTTATGGGAGATATATAGCCTGAAAAGTAACTCGTGGAGAAAACTCGATATTGATATGCCATCTTCTTTGCATTGTATAGAGGGAACCCAACTTTACATGGATGGAGTATGCCATTGGTTGTGTGAAGAGAATAGCCCTTCAGGACTATGTTTGGTATCTTTTTACTTGAGCAATGAGGCGTTCTTCATAACACCCATACCTTCAGATGAAGATGATTGTTTTAAATTTAAAGCTTCGTGGATAAATTTGGTGGTGTTAAAAGGGTACATTTCCTTGATCGCATTTCATGAAGTGACTAATAATTTCCATATAGCCATTTTGGATGAACTCGGTGTGAAGGGATCGTGGACCAAACTCTTCATTGTTGGACCATTTTCTTTCATCGAGCGTCCTATCGGAGTGGGGACCAAAGGGGAAGTATTCTTCCAAAGAAAAGACAAAGGAATTAGCATGGTTTGATCTAAGTACCCAAATGATTGAAGAGCTTGTTTATAAAGCAAGGGATATTTCAACTCAGATAGTTATATACAAGGAAATCATTCATGTGATGGAGGAATAAGTAATTGATTGTGTTTTCTGGTTTTCAGCAAGAGGTATATGATTATGGTTATTAAGATATCACCTTTTGTGAAAAATGGCTAGTCAATTGTGCATATAAAAATTATTTGGAACTAAATTATGAAATCATTTGATCTTGATTTATCAATTTTATTTTGAATGTTTAGTCTCTTTCCATTAGCAAACTAATATGATTTTCAAATCATTGAAAAGAATAAATGTTGGATAGTTATTTTTAGTTTCATAAACAAGTACTAGAAAGTATACTATCACATTATATGTTGGATGTTTTATTCCATCCTAGTTTTCCCTTTTATTATAATACTTATGAGATATTCTAAGCCGCGTATTTCAATGGTTTGGATCATCCAGGATGATTTTTACAAAGAGAAAATGCTTCGAATAACTCTCAAATATAGAGCAAATATCAATCAATTGTGTTTGTCTACTTAAGTTGCTGCCAATTTTTCAGTGTTAAATTAATCTGATGATCTAGATATAATATTCTTGTCAGGCAGATAAAAATATTAATTTGTTCAACAAAAAGGATGTAAACTGGTAGTCATTTGGTAACTTGTAGAAGAGGGAAAAATAGTTATTATGCAATATATAGATAAAATGAAACTGTTACTCCCTCCGTTTCAAAATGAGGGTCGTTTTAGGTATTTACATACATATTAAGAAATGCAATGATTAAAAGAAAGAGAATGGTTATTTTACCAAATTATCCTTATTAACTATGGGTTAGTTTTAAAAGTAATACTTTGGAAGTAGTGTGCAGAGTATTAATTGGAGGGTACAATTGAAAAGAAAAAATTATTATTGCATTGAAAACTGAAAGTGACATTCATTTTGAAACAAATTTTTTTGGCTAAAACGACACTCATTTTGAAACGGAGGGAGTATTTGTGAACATCGCTATCATTTCAAATAACAATTAATTTGGTACAAGCTTATGATGAGATCTCTAAGGTTTTTACATGGAGTTATTAACGTCATTATGGTTTTTTTTTTGCAGGTCTAATGACAATCCAAACTTGGGTGAAATTTTTGTTAGTTATGTTGATTATCATCGTATGAAATTTAGCCCATATACCAATCTCAAAATGTTTGTCTTTCACCAATACCAAGGATCCGGATCCTCTAACATTTTTGCGGCAACTGCACTCAACCTTGGGAGAATTGTACTGTCTCATAAACCTAATGCTCGAAATTTATTTTATTTTCATTGTGTACGCAATAGGGAAGAACTACTACGCTATTTAAAATATCAGGTCAAGGAAGCATGAAGTCCATTATGCAAATTTGTATGTGTTTTATGATGTTAAGTATGAAAACATTGTATGTTGAGGTTTCTTTTTTGCTAAGCAGGGAGAGAGGACAAACATCAAGAGGAAATACTGACATCCCAACTAGGTTGGCACCCCGGGAAACCTCCATCCTATGCCGCCAAACTCTAATGATTTAGAAAATATGTACAGAAAGGGGGGGGGGGGGGGGGGGGGGGGGGGTGGGGGCTTGGCCAATACCCTCAGACAGAAAGAGGGGGAACTAGACGCCAAACAGAGCCCTGCATAGTATGACCCATATTTGCTAACCTGTCCGCACAACAGTTACCTTCACGAAAGATGTGAGAAGTGTTGGATCTTGTGTTGGGGGACCGCTGCAATATCTTGACCAAAAAGATGATGAAGATGAATATTTTGAAGTGTGCACATAAATTACAAATATTGTTGTATATCTTGATTGTTGGAAAGAGGCTGTTGCACTTGAAACCTGAAAAGTTTAATGGTTATGCATGTAAACTCAAAGTGTATGGGGTTGCCATAATAACATTTAGGTTCGATTCGCCCCCACCAATAACTGTATATTGGATGCAGTAAGGAATGACCGGCGAATTCCCTTCAGGATACTATGAGTTCCTTGACGTGTATTGCACAACCACACCAAGCGTATCTCCTAATAGTATTTTACAGATTTATGGTTCCAGCAATTCACTCATGCATTAGAAAATTGATGGATGATTTAGAGTAAGAGAATGAGGGAGAATTATGTTGTTAATGCAACAAAATTATGTCCAAAGTTGTGTGTTGTTGTGTGTCCAACTAATGCCCAAATGCCAAACATTTATAGTGCATTATATGACTCTTCACATGAGAGAAAACACCCATTTGACTTGAATCAATGATATGATTCATTAAGCATCCCTTTGCCAAAGATTATGATCATATACACTTGAATCAATGCTATGGTTCATTAAGCACCCTTTTGCCAAAGGTTATAACCATATACACTTGAATCAATGTCATGGTTCATTATCTATAATAAATAATAATGTTCCAATGTATATGAATGGTTCCCATGAAGAGTTACAACTTTTTGTTCTTAAGTGATTTCATTATTTTGGAAATCACCAACAAGAAGAAACAATCTGAATTCCATGATTACATGCATTATGCCATCTGTTTCGAAGCATAACTCGAACTAAGGAAGGGTTTGTAAAAATCAGAAAAGCACTAGTTGAGTCACTCTCCAACCATATATTTCACCACCCATGAGAGGACGCGTGCTCCATGGCTAAGATGATAGCAAGAACTTCAGAGTGGAAAACTGAAGCCTCCCCAATGTTACAATAGAAAGCACAAAGAAAAGAGCCCCTAGAGTCCCGAAAGAGACCCCCACAAGCTGCATGACCATCAATAACAGAACCATCAATGTTAAATTTCAGCCAAGGAGAGGATGGGGCCTTCCACAACACCGGGATGATTTCTTTTACAATACGACAATGAGCAGCAACCGCAAAAGAATCCAGAAAATGTGAGTCCGATGGCAAGCATTTCCCACCTGAGGCATTACCAGACAAAGCCACCAATGAGTGTATGCGCACCTTTACGGAATGAAAGGTTGCAGTTTTATAAGAAAACCAAATGTTGTTTCTAGAAAGCCAAATCGTATGAACCGTATGAATAACTGCTGCTAGGAAAATGTCCGCCGTCTGAGAAGAACACTGAGCAGGAATGCAAGATGCTTCAGATTGCTCATTCTCATTTTCTGTTGGTGTTTTGGTTCCTTTACTTTATGGTTCATTCATAGGATAAGGTCTGTTGTGATGGTTGAAATAGCTAGATTTGGCTATGGTTACTTTTTTGTTTACAACTGTGGGGAAAAACAATCAAAGTACTTGATGTTTCTATTGGTAACTTAGTGAAAATTGTCTAATTCTCGCGAAATCATTGCAACTTGTTTTTTCTGCAGGTTGGAAAAAGCGTAACATCAAAGCCTTAGGTGTTCCTATGGCAGTGCCTTTAGACGGTTCCATGATTCATCCATGCTTCGGTCACATAAAAGACTATCTAAACCAAACTTCTTTAGCAACAAATGAAAGCGATGTCCCCTGAAAATATTTCCCACCAGAAGTATAAACGTGAAGAGTTGTCACAGACTTGCTTGCTTCTATAGAAGATGAAAAGGCAAGAATGTCTTCTTGGTGAAATCCATAACATGTTGTCAATGGAGGCTGCTTGTGTTGACTTATTGGTTAAGGGGGTTTCATGAAGATTCAGCATTTGAAGAAGAAGAAATCAAAGGCGCGGATTTGTATGTCTAAGAAGCTGGTTTTGAAGATAAAAGGTAGAGAGGAAGAATAAATGAATTAGAGGATGAAAAGTGCTCTGCAAAAAAGGCATTGTATGACTTGCATCATTTGTCCAAGGTTACTATCTGTAACTTTTCTCTAGTCAAACTATAAATCTTGTTGTTTCATGTTAACAGAATGCAGTAGTATACTACTTTTGTTATTGCAATTGTAGTGTTTTCTTGTATGATGGATTTGGGAGTTTTTACTTTTTGCTATCTTATTGATGTTGTAAAATATGATTGTTTTGCAATGTAATACTATAAGAACATTGTAAAATATGTCCTTTCGATTCAAGTCTGTAACTCTTTGAAGAGGCAGAATAGAATATATTAACATGTAAGGAAAGCATAAGAAATGTCAATTTGATATAAAGAGATAAAGAGATAAAACACAATTGGAAACATACAAAGAGATAAAACTGCTACTATATTCACTTTCTGCATTAACCTCTTTCCAAACCAAGCTGTCATGCCATGAACACAATACTTAGAGCAACATTGTGCTCCATGTTTGGAATATATATATCTATTTTAAGTTATTTAAGACAAACAAAAGAGAAATGCTTTTTGGCAACAAATTATAGACAACTTCGATTCTGCAACAACATTTTCAATGGTTAACACAATTCATCTACTGAACGTATAACCGCCTATTTAAACTTCATCAACCATTTAGATTTTCGTCACAAAAGTTGTCAAATTTCAGTTGTTCGAATAACGCAACCATAAACAAAATAGGCGAACATCACAAATATGCAATTCCCATCATAGGATATCATTATGTATCTATATGGTTATAGATATTAATTCTTTATAGCTAAATAATCACACTAGTCAGAAGTAATCCCAAATGTCATCCATCTGTTTTGTATGGTAGCTCTCAGATGCTTCCATTTTTTCCCTGCGAAAATTAATATGAGATACAGCAAAATCTTGATTGTCAAAGAGAGGCTCAAATACTTAAATTTGAATCTATAACCTTTTACTGAACTTCCAAGTAAAAATATAAGTAATTTTCACAGAAGCCAAAATTACATTATTGAACTCAATGTCCTAGTTAGTTCGACAACCAAATGGAAACAAATTATATTCATCAAAATGGAATGATATAATATATAATTGATTCTCTATTGTATTGTAGGACATGGAAGGGAATTATCTTGCAAGTTTCAATTTATGTTGTTGTTTTTCTTTAATTTTCATAATTTCAAAGTGTTAAGATTTAAGGAGTTTTTGCATGGACAGAGGGAAACTCTCTTACGATTTTTTTTTTTTTTTTTAATAAATATTACAGTTTTGTTTCTTTCGTTTATTTCATGATCCTTTCAATGTGTTCTGCATCAAGTGAACAAGAATTTGGGTACATAACACTTCTCAGAATGAGCTTCTTGCAACATCTCATTATTTTCATAAGATGACTCATTTTTTATTTTTCCATAGAATATTCAAAAACTTATAAAAACGTCTTTTAATTAACACGTTCGGTTAAGTTAGAAACTAATCTAAAGGACTCAATTGAGTAAATAATCATCTTAGTCCTTGAATATTTCAAGCATATACTGTCTTTATATTCTTTGAACGTATCAATTTATCTTTTTTTTTTTTTTTTTTAATTTCCCAAGCATTGTTATCAAAAACCCGACTTAAGTCTCAAAATCCTGGTTTTTGCGACTTTGCGTAGCTTCAACGACTCAAATCCATAGCAAAGTCCCAAAAACAGGCAAAATCCTATCAAAATCGCACAAAATCGTGAAATCCATTCAAAATCGCAGGATTTTGATGGATTTTGAAGGATTTTGTTCATTTTTTTTATAAGGGTCAATTTTTGACCTGGTTCGTAAATTGACCCGATTTGAATCCATGATCCGTTCTATAAATACCCGAAAGGCCAAAAATTTTCATTCCTTCACCTCTCCCACATTTATGTATATGTATTTTGTGGACTTTGAACTTTAGACATTTATGACCATATGCAATTTATAACATATATTTAACATTATTTTTGTTTTGGTAGAATCCTCGATTTTGATTGCGATTTTACGAGTCCCGACTTTGCTATCCTACATCGATTCTACAAAAGTCCTTGAGTAAAATCCTTCGATTTTGATTGCGATTTTACGAGTCCCGATTTTGCTACTCCCTTTCGACTTGAAGTAAAGTCCCGATTTTGATAATCTTGTTCCCAAGTGTCTTTTTTAGTTAGTTTGAACCTAAAATGTGTCTTTCGTTAGGTAGACTTAACATCAGTGAATGTTTTTTCTGGTAGTCAGTTTAGTCTATGAAATTACTAACAAAAGTCATTCAAGGATGTTTTTGTAATTTTAATATATTGTGGGATTATATTGACACTGCATAACACATTTAGGGACTAAATTCCAAATCATCACATACTTCAAATTCTAATCTTTGCATACAAACATAGAAACATGTAAATGAAAAAGGCACAATATAAGCAACATACTTGAGTCTGATATGCAACAATCTCCGGTTCAGTTTCTAGAGCGTCGTAAACTGTCATCTGATTCGGAATTCAAGTCCTCTAAGTACTGGCTGCACAAATTTTGAGCAGACTGAGATGCAACGATCTCCGGTTCAGTTTTCTTATCATTGGAATCAACCTCAGTCTCTACTTCCGGTTCATCATTAACATTATTTTGCTGCTTTCCCTTTGACCTAGCACGCCTATTCTGAAACCAATTATACACACTGGTCTCTGAAATCGGCCCGTGCTTGGTTAAATCAGCGGTTATCTCCTTTATCTTTTCCTTACTAGGAGTCCCCGTCTCAGCTTCAAATATTCGCTCCAAACTTTGCAGTTGCACAGGTGTTGGTGTCCAACGCTGCCTCAGCCTAGTAGACCCTAAAAATCATCATTAAATGTTGATTACAATTTATTTAATCTATTTTAATAATATTCAACTAAAATAAATTCGTAATAACCAAACCGTACTAAAGACCGGTTCATTATATTGAACCGGGCTCCACCCGGTTAACTGTGATACCGTTGAGAATGAGTAACTGAAGTATGAAACTGTAACAAATTTACCAGTGAGAGTGAGATCTTGTTGAGAAGATAAGGTTTTATGCGTTTGAATGAGTTGTTCAGAGAGTACAGAATAAACTGCGATTTGTTTCCGAAGAGTTTCGACTTGTTCATCGGTCATCACATTTACTTGCATCATTCCAATATTGGCGTTCTGATTAAAACCGTTCTTCTGCCACTCCATCTCTTTCTTTTTCTGTAAAATAAATACCTCACTGTTATCAAAATTTTCTGTAAAATAAACTGCTATTTATGATTTTCATTTCTATAAAAATAAATCATAAATGATTGTGCAAATAAATAAATAAAAAGTGATCTGTGAGAGAAGAAGAAACCAATGGTGTTGGCAGCGGCGAAAGATACCGATCAAAATTAGTTTCTAACAACTAGGGCATGAATCAGATCAATATTCTTCTCAATAAAGTCGAGTTTTCAAAACAAAGGCATAAGAAGAAGATTTTTTTTTTGTTCTCTGAACGAGAAGGAATAGTTTTGCTCTATAACAATGATCAAAGATGAATAAGAGTTGGATAGTTCTTACTTGATGATGATGAATCTCGTAGGTTTGCCTCAATCACTTGTAAGAATGAGATTGAGTGTGACTGTGAGGGAATGAGGGAGCCGTGTTTGCTTCTAGGGTTAGGGGAAGTATTTATGTGAATTTTTTTCTTCTGACCCTCTCACCAAAATAAATGATATGTTTGCCCCTAGTTTTAAAATTATTGATACAAATGCCCTTGTTCTTCATTTTTTTTGGGTAGTGGCTGGGATTTGAACCCCGGACCTTGCATATTTTATGCATTGTCCAAACCAACTGAGCTAAGCTCACGAGGACCCATGCCTTAAGTTTGTTTTTTTCGTCTTTTTTTTTTTTATCTTCACTACTATAAATACACTTTTTTTTTTATCTTCACTACTATAAATACACTGTTTCCTCCTATCAGAGACCACATTTCTTCATACATTTCTATCATATTTTCTTTACTTCTATCTTCATCATCAAGTCTCGTCCTTCATTGATAAAAAAAAATTTCTCAAGTTGATTATATAAAAAGACCCTTTGAAATGCTTTTAGAGGCAAAAAACACATTAGGAGATCTGAAGATCCACAACACACCACCCTGCCTGTAGGTCTACCTTTAATGAAAAAATAGGTTGCTTTTTTAATTAAAAAATCCTAACTAAAAAAACAAAATAGAGACATGACCGCCTTCTAAAAAAATTGGAAAAAAATAACAAGCATGTTTGCCAAATTGAGTGGCAAACAGCTAAAAAATTGAAGGAAAAAAAAATGTGTCCGTCATTTTGGAGTTCACCCAGAAACAGAACAAGGTGCTTGCTTTGATGCCAATTAAAATTCTAGCACGCAGTAAAAGATGTTGAGCACGATGTCAAGACACGAGGAATGTTGAGTACAATGTCAAGACATTGTGACAACACAAATAACAAATAACAAACTAAAGATAAAAACTGAAAGTAAATGACACAAGTTATTTGTTAACCCAGTTCGGTGCAACGTCACTTACATTTAGGGGACTACCAAGCCAGGAAGGAAATCAACTATAATAGTATTAGTTTGAAGCCTGCATTAACAACCTCCGATTTACTAGCTTCGCACCTAATCACTACCCGTGATATTTATATCTAAGACACTCCTAGATATGAGATCCCTCTCACTTCCCTCAATCACTCACCAGTCATAAGAACAAATACAATTAACATGGAGACACACTCTGAGAAATATAATCCACTCTTGCTTAAAAGCTTGCGAGTGATTCACAACTTACAGCTCAACTATCAGTCCAACTCTAGCATCAACGTGATACAAGAGTGACTCACAAATAACAAGGACAGACTAAAACCCTAATAAACACTTTGACAATTGCGGCTTCAATCATCTTAGGTTTAGCTTCTTATATAGCCTAAGAAAGCATGGGATTGATAAGCAAACATACAGCTGATTCAAACCGTCTTCAGCACAATATTCCAAAAGCAAATATATTGTTTCCTTAACTGTTACAACATCACACTTCAAAAACACGCAAGGCACAACGGCCTTTTGTAGCTTCTGGAAAACAAACACTTCTTGGTCAACACTCTACCTAAGTCATATCTTCAGAGAATCTTTAGTGATCTCACGCTTAAAACCAAATCTTCCAAGAATGCGAAACAAGACACGTTACGATGTCGTATCAACATGTCAAGACATCTTGTCCAACATCTTGCTAGAACACTTGTTTTAACAAAATGCGGCCAATAACAATCTACAAACCTAACACTCTTAAACCCTAATTAAGTAACCTCATGCTATAAATAGAGACTCTTGCACACTATTTTATTCATTCATAAACATTTGACAATGAAGGTGACGACAGATCATCTTACGTTATTCTTAGCATATTTCTTCAATAACATTTTCGACAAAAACATGTTGGGTGGCAACATTTACTTTATGAACCAAAAGTAGCGAAATCTTGTTCCACCAAAATCGTTTCTTCCATGAAAGTCGCTGCTATAGATGGAGGTGAAAAGTGAACGTCTAAAATTTCCAAAGAAAATTCATTAGAGGTTGCAATCTTAGCGGGCACTGAAAATGCTTCGGAAGAGCTGATACCATCCGGGTTTTCTTTTTCCATAAATTTTTGAATTGTACGCTTTGGTGTCGAGGCAGGATTTTTACTGGGATCAACCTTATCAATAGTTTGCTTAAGCATTAGCCAACGGCAAGCAGTAACATTATGCCCGATAATTTGACAATGGGAACAAAAGACGGACATCCATTCATATTCAACTGCTAGCTTGAATGCAAACCCCCCTCTTTAAACATCAACCAACACTTGTGCATAGTGCTTGAATATTCTATTTTGAATAGCGGTGTCAATAATTAAAGGAATGCAATTGCTCCAACAATTTTGACGAAGAATTATATCCCTCGAGTACTTCTGAGGTAATTCCAACAATTTAAGTCATACTTGTGCATGAGCCGGTCTTTGGGAGTACGTGTTAAAGTCCTTGGTCCACTTTAAGGGATTAAACAAACCAGGTTTCAAATTGACCGTGTCTTGTGACCAAACTGTCCTCAGGTCCTCCACCAAGCCAAATGTAAATTCAAAGATACTCCTACCAAGTGAGATGATGAGTCAAGGATGCAGTGTTTTCCAAAAATTTTATAATTTCATTGAGACTTCCTTTGTTGTATAAGGTTTGTCTCCTTTACTAAGCACCAATTATCCATTAAGTTTCCTTTGACAGTCTTTCAAATTATTTTCATATTAATGCTAAGTTATCTTGATACAAAGTGAGTCTCCTTTAACCTACAGAATAGGGAGTGGTTCATTCTGCACAACATCAGAATTTGAGACAACTTGGGCAAAAGATTTTGTGGCTTCTGTCATGACAACAAGAAGTGAATTCAATCAATGATATAGTAGTGAATTGATTTTGCAGTGAGTGATCACACAAACAAACGATCAAAGCAATATGTGGTGAAACAACGGCGTTCCTGCTACATGTGTATCCTTAATCAAAAGTAATTTTACCTCTCCTTATTTTGTGATGTATATAAATAGTTGATTAAATTTCATATTTAATGGCATTTGCTTCCAAAATATTTAACTTGAATGATTTCATATTCAACGGATATGAAAATCATTAAAAGCAAATGCAACACAAAATATAAAATTAAGATAGCAAGATATTACAATCACCAATATTAATTAGTCTATAAGTAGACGTTATTTCTCATTGCTTTAAATTAAATCACTTTAACAGCAAAAAAAACTATAAGTAGCCACCGATCTAAATATCATTTTGAAACTCAACATCCTTAATCACATTCACCACGGATCCTTCTCGCTAATTGTATATCCTCGGGCATAACAGTGACTCGCTTAGCATGGATAGCACACAATTTAGCGTCCTCTAAGAGACCAACAAGGTGTGCCTCAGAAGCCATTTGCAATGCAAGAACAGCACGACTCTGGAAACGAAGATCAATCTTGACGTTCTGAACAATTTCACGGACCAACCTCTGAAAAGGAAGCTTTTTTATCAAGAGCTTAGTACTCTTCTGGTATCTCCTAATCTTAAGAAGTGCAATAGTTCTAGGAAGATATCGATGTTCCTTCTTAACTCCGATTGTGGCTAGTTTAAACTTAAGTTCGGCCTTGGGATCAACTCGCATCCTTGCAGCCCTTGCAGCACAAGTTGACATATGAGCGGTTTGCTTTGAACGTGCCATAGAGAAAATTTGCTTCCTTCTCTGCATGAAACTGTTCAGTACTTTTGTGAAAAATATATGAAACACATATTTGATATTTATAATCCAAAACTTCTTTTAGTCAAAGATATTTATTTTTAAATTAATGATATTTTTAAAAGTAAAAAATTGTTTTAAATATATATTGATGAATCAATAATTTCATTTGACTACATAAGTTTATAAATATATTACTTTTTTTTGAAGGAAAGTTTATAAATATATTACTAAAGTCTATATTGGTGAATCAATAATTTCTTTTGACTACATAAGTCTATTACTATAATTATTAAACGGAAAGATAGATAGATAGATATAATTTAATTCTTAAACTTGGCATCATTAGAAAATATTAGAATTGTCTATTATTTTAATTCAAGGCACATTTAATAGATAGATAGATAGAATTTAATTCTTATACTTGGCATCATTAGAAAATATTAGAATTGTATTTTTTTTATCAGAAAAAAATGAAGAAAAAAAACTATATTTATATAGTATTTAATATATATTGTATCTTCCTAAAACTATATTTTGATGAATACATAATAAAATATTTAAAGTAAAATTTAAGTAAATTTTTATTATTTCATAAATATCATATTTAAGTGAATTTTTATTATTTCATAAACTTCTTCAGATCTCCAGATCTATTTTTTTTAGTCAAATTCGACTTTAAAACCATCATACCCACTCCACTTTTACGTGGTATAATCATCCAAAATACAAGGTTTCAACTCATGAGTTGTTAAGAGTCCCACATCGGTTAGGAGTTGGCCTGACAATTTGTTTATAAGTGGGGGCAATCCTCACCTCACAAGCTGGTTTTGTGGGGTTGTGTTAGGCCCAACCACCATTTCTAATATGGTATCAGAGCCTCTTCACGATTCTTTGGGCCACCTGTTATCAGGTTTGTTATCAGGTTTCCGTTTCAGGTTTCCGTTATCGGGCCACCCGTCATTTATGTTCACGCTTCAGATGTGTAATCCTGAGCGTGAGGGGGTGTGTTAAGAGTCCCACATCGGTTAGGAGTTGGCCTGACAATTTGTTTATAAGTGGGGGCAATCCTCACCTCACAAGCCGGTTTTGTGGGGTTGTGTTAGGCCCAACCACCATTTCTAATATGAGTAAAGTCGAATTAAAGTCGAATATGAGTAAATTCTTGAAGTCTATTCTTCAAGAGCTATTCAGATGTGTAATCCTGAGCGTGAGGGGGTGTGTTAAGAGTCCCACATCGGTTAGGAGTTGGCCTGACAATTTGTTTATAAGTGGGGGCAATCCTCACCTCACAAGCCGGTTTTGTGGGGTTGTGTTAGGCCCAGCCACCATTTCTAATATGAGTAAAGTCGAATATGAGTAAATTCTTGAAGTCTATTCTTCAAGAGCTAATCTTTGAGTCCACACCTCACAAGCCGGTTTTGTGGGGTTGTGTTAGGCCCAACCACCATTTCTAATATGAGTAAAGTCGAATATGAGTAAATTCTTGAAGTCTATTCTTCAAATATGAGTAAATTCTTGAAGTCTATTCTTCAAGAGCTAATCTTTGAGTCCACAACGACCTACACTTGTCTATCTGAAAAGAAAAGAAAAAAAGTGGAATGAGACCTACTTGTCTCAGTGGATTCCCTAACTACAACGATAATGTCAGTCACTAACTAACTATAATATTCCCTGTTCAGTTAGTCGACAATCAATAACTAATAGTCTATGTATAGGCACTAACCAACATCTATCATAAACCTGAATTACAACTCGATGATAATAAATAAGTCCTGAACAAAAAATAAAATAAAATAAAATAAAGTAAAGGTGGAACACACATTAATTATTTTGGTCGTTTTCATTGTTGTAAATACTATCGGACGAGAGGGTACGTAATAGCATTCACATGCCGGTAGTTTGATATAATAAACAATACTTTACCGGAAATGACTCACATTTTTATTTATTATAATATAATAATTAATCACACATTAATGGTTCAAGTACACTCATAAACTGATTACTCAAAATATCAACATAATCATGTCATTATTTTTATTTAATAACAACCGACCTTATCTACCTTTAAAAATCTGAAATTTTAACTATCATACTAAGAATAAACTCACACCAATGAAGATTTTAAATAACAGTCGTGGACACGATCGCGGTCGCGTTATTGTTGTCGCGATTTCAGCTGTTACGGATACTGTGCTACATATTGCGGTTATCGCGGTGTGAATTAATCAAAACTTTGCACAATTACGCTCACCACTTTCTCTAACTCACCTCACTTTATTATTTCGAGGTTCTTCTTTCAAACTTCTTTTCCAATATCACAATACTGAAGCAAGCAACTACGAATTCATAAACACGAAAAACGAATTCATAAACACCAAAAATCCCATCTCGAAAATCCAAACTCACACAACCATATTCACACAGACATTTGACTCAAAGTTCCAATTCTTTTTCTCTTTAAAATCTCATTTCATCTATGTCACACACTTGCACAACAACACCAAAATTAAGTGAGTCAGTGGAGGAGGAAAAATATGTGAATTGAAGGAGTAACAAAGTTGTAGATAAAGAGGAGGTGATGACCAAGACTTGAAAATTGTGTTATTTTTGTTGCAACCGTAATTGTCGGTCGCGGCTGTAACGGCGTTTTCATGTGATTTGTCTTCCCACCGCTAAAATGTACAGGAAAAAATGGTATCGCCTCTTGCCTATACCGTTTTGTAATGGTAGATATTATCATCAATCCCTTAACAATATATTCCAAAGAATAAAACCCCTCTTGTAAATCTAGTTCTAGTTGGAACAATGGATCTAACTTTAACTTTGCAAAGTAACAAACATTGACACAATACTCATTTTATATCATAAAAAAAAAAAAAAAACTACAGAAATGGGGTTTCTAGTTTCTACTACCTATCTCTTGCATAAAAAGAATCATTTTTCTTCTAAGCACTAATTTCAGTTTTTCATTTTTCATTATTTATAATCAACAATTCCGATTCTAACTTATTAAAATTCAAGCTTAATTTAGGGAACTCACCTTTAGTAGGGAAATCTTCTTGCTCAAGGATACTCAATTCTCTCCCTCCTTCAAAGTTACTTGCTTCCTTCCAAAGCCTATACTGCAAACATCATCTATTAGTCTAATTTCTGCATGCAAAACGTGAACTTCTACCAAAATGGAAAAAATGGAATTTTTGGAGTAAAAATGGGGGCAATTTTCGGCCAGCCCTTTGGAAAGAGTGAGGAAGGAATTTCTCAATTACTTGATGGATTTGATAGAAGATTTGAGCATGCAAGTTTCTAGGGATTAAAAAATGGTGAATTTGTTGGTGAGGGTTTTGGGCTAAGAAGAAAAATGGAGGAATTGAGTTATGGAGAGGAAATCACGCGGAAGAAGAAGTAGAAGAAGAGGGAAGACTGATTTTCTGATTCTCTTTTGTCGTGCTGCATTGCTTATGTTTTTTTTAGCTGTACAATGCATAATGGTAAACAAATTTTCTTATAATAATGTTATATAGTTCGTGTTATTAAAAAAGATAAGATTTTTTTTATTATATTGGTTATATTAATGTTGTCATTGAAAAAGATAAATATGATTCGTTTAGTTTTTTATAATTGTTTTTATTTTTGAACAAATCAAAATGGAATATATATACTCAAACCAAAAGTGATTCACCCCACATAAGATGTGCTAAAAGTGGTGAATCACACATCAGTTGTACAATGTCAATGGCACCTACGCAAGAGGTCACCGACAACCAAGAAAACTAAAAAGATTACATAACACACATACAAAGAAGTGGGTGTCGCCACCAATCATGATAACAAAAAGCAATCGAAACCTGATTCGATGACAACCATAAGAAGGAATTCAGCTTAACTTTTTCAAGGATATTGTGAGGAACGGTAACCGCGTTTTTTTGTTGTTGATAAAAACGGTAACCACGTTTTTGAAGACACGGTTGTTCCTTTCCTTCCATATTATCCAAGCACAAGCAAGCCAGATAACCTTAAAAAATGAATGTGAAGATCGCAGCATACCCGCCAAGTGAGTAAACTGAGCATAGTGATCACGAATCATTCCTGAAGAGACTAAGGAAATGTTGAGCCAATGCCAGACTAAATACCAAATACTACCAAATATGTCGCAGTTGATGAAAAGGTGGCCCGCCGTCTCAATGTTATCGCACCCTCCAACACACAAGTTGTCATTTGGTTGAAGGACACGGTGTCTCGTCAAATTATATTTTGTTGGAATTCAATCTTGAAGAAGTCGCCAAGAAAATAGGGAAACCATTGAAGGAACTAGCTTATGCCACACATTGTGAATGGCACCCCTATCCATAGGTTCATCAGAAGACGTAAGAAATTGCAAAGTCCCACGAACCGAGTAACCTTGAATAGGGTCTACCAGCCACACATTGTCCTGAATATGATCCTGCAAAATGATGTTATTTAACAAAGCAGAACACTCCCTCACACTTTCATCCTCCCACGCCAAAAGACGCCTCCTCAAAACTCACGCATTCCCTCCTTCCTCCCATCCCAACGTCGTCATCTCCTCCACCGAACACTCTCGATGCAAGGGCAAATCAAAAAGGCGGTGGAATTTAATCCCAAGTGGAACTCTGCCCACCCAATTATCAATCAAGAAGAAAGTATTTCGGCCATTACCTACAACCCGCCTAGTGTTATCCTCAAACCAACTCCCCACTCCCGGCCCAACCCCTTCATGAATGTTACATGTCTTCCGCCATCACCCCGATGCGTGTCTCCCCCCTTCCCGAATCCGACCACCCACGTCACCATACCGAGCCTTTAACACTCGATACCATAACCGATCCTTATCAACCAACAACCTCCAGCACCACTTCCCTAACAAAGATAAATTAAATTCTCCTAACATCGTAACCCGCAAACATCCTTCTTCCTTTGGTAAACAAATAGAGTCCCATTTTATCCAAGCAATTTTTTTAGAAACCTCACCACCCCCCCCCCCCCCCCCCCCCCCCCCCCCCAACCCAAAAAAAAAAAATCTTTTAAACATAAATTCGATAAAAGAAATTATACCTGCGGAAGCCTTGAAGAAGGAAAGAAAGTAAACTGGAAGAGAAGACATGACAAACTTCAGAAGTATCAGACGGCCACCAAAAGAAAGAAACTTATTATTCTACAATGACATTTTTATATTATAAATAAATAATAATGAAATTAAATAATAATAAATAATAATGATATGGAAAAAAAAATTGGATAGAAAGTATTTCAATTGGATGGGAATGAATGTAAAAAGGAAAAAGACTTCTATACCGAATAAGAAATTCCTTATTCCCATATTTTGGTTCTTTTCAAAATTAAGCAAATTTTATTATGCATATAAGAGGAATCCTTGGATCTTACCCAAAAAATTCTTTGATTTGCAGCTTTATGGACAAGGTGAATTAGAGTTAGCAACGGAAGAATAATACGTGAGTCCAGTAGATTCTTATAATTACAATCCATGTAGAAAAGATGTTTTTCCATATCATTATTATTTTACATTTGTTATATTATTGTTGTTATTGAAAGAATAATTATGGTTTGTTGAGTTTGTAACTTTTGAAAGTTACAAATATCTATACTTATAATTTTAATCTATATCAAAATAATTATAAAAAAATTTGTTTGTAATTTACATGTAAATTTTTTATAAAATATCGTTAGTAATCTACATGTGTTAACATAATAAAGAGAGCAGAAAGATAGACACGAGAGTGCCTGTCATTATGTGAAAGAATTTACTAGTTATACTCCCTTCGTTTCAAAATGAGTGTCGCTTTAGCCAATTGCACACAAATTAAGGAATGGAATAAAGTAGTCAAATGTCATAGCAATTTTACCAAATTATCCTAATCAACTATTGGTTTGTTTTTCATTAAAGAAAAAATAATCCTTTGGAAGTAGTGTAACATAGTATTAATTGAAGGGTACAATTGAAAAGAAAAAGTTATTATTGCATTGGAAACTGAAAGCGACACTCATTTTAAAACAATTTTTTTTGGCTAAAACGACACTCATTTTGAAACGGAGGGAGTATATACTAGCGAAAAGACGGACACAATAACTTTACCTTTCCTTTTTTGTGATGTATACAAATATTTGACTGAATTTCATATTTAATGGTATTTGTTTCCAAAATATTTAACTAGAATGGTTTCACATTCAACAGATATGAAAATCCTTAAAAGCAAATACAATACAAAATATAAAATTAAGATAGCAAGTTATTACAATCACCAATATTAATTAGTCTATGTGTAGACGTTATTTCTCATTGCTTTAAATCACTTTAACAGCAAAAAAAACTATATGCAGCCACCAACCTAAATATCACCTTGATACTCAACATCCTTAATCACATTCACCACGGATCCTTCTTGCCAATTGTATATCCTCAGGCATAAGAGTGACTCGTTTAGCATGGATAGCACACAATTTAGCATCCTCTAGGAGACCAACAAGGTATGTCTCAGAAGCCACCTGCAATGCAAGAACAGCACGACTCTGGAAACGAAGATCAATCTTGATGTTCTGAACAATTTCACGGACCAAACCTCTGAAAAGGAAGCTTTTTTATCAAAAGCTTAGTACTCTTCTGGTGTCTCCTAATCTCAAGAAGTTCAATAGTTCCAGGACGATATCGATCTTGCTTCTTAACTCCGATTGCAGTTGGTTTAATCTTAAGTGCAGCATAGGGGTCAACTCGCATCCTTGGAGCACAAGTTGACATACGAGCGATTTGCTTTGTACGTGCCATACAGAAAACTTGCTTGCTTCTCTGCATGAAATCGTTTTCAGTACTTTAGTGAAAAATATATGAAACTCGTTTTCGATATTTTAGATATAATAAACAATACTTTACTGGAACTACCTCACAAATTTATTTATTATAGTATAACTAATCACACATTAATGGTTCAAGTGCACTGATAAACTGATTACTCAAACCATCAAGATAATCATGTCATTATAATAACAATTGACCTTATCTATCTTTAGAAATATGAATGTATAACTATCATTAAACAATTAACTAAGAATAAACTCACACTAATGATTAAGTATACAGTCTCGAATTCAATTTCATGGTGAATTTTCCAACACTAATTCTAATGCAATTAAAGCCTATTAGAAGCTCACCAATCCATGTCTCATTCTGAACATTCACTGTTCCATCATATTTGAGTGTGTAGGTTGGTATAGTATTCATAATTTGGTCCATGTATACTTCACTATAAGGAACCCAAATACTGTAAAAACAATCTATTGGAACCCTAAATAAAAACAATCCATTTGAGTGTGTAGGTTGCTAGATTAAAGAATTCACATACTCATTATTTATAATGAACAATTTTGATTCTAACTATTAAAATTCAAGCTTAGTTTAGGGAACTAACCTTTAGTAGTGAAATCTTCTTCACACCCAAACTCCAATGATACTCAAAGTTACTTGCTTCCTTCCAAAGCCTATACTTCAGACCCTAATCCAATAAAATATGTTGGTGAGGAATTGAATTATGGAGAGGAGGTCACGTGGAAGAAGAAGAGGGTCGAAGGTGTGATTTTCCGATTCTACACAGTATATTTGTTACGATATAAGAGTTACAATATTTGTTATAAGGAATTGAGTTATGGAGAGAAGAAGGAAAAAAATAAATAAGAGTTTATATTATATTTGTTATATCGTTGGTATCATTAAAAAAATACGTATAGTTTGTTACAATATGAAAGTACAAAATATCTATTATTTATACTTTTAATTTTAATCAAAAGATAAGTTTAGTTTGTTACAATATGAATGTAAAATATCTAATAAATTATATCTACAATTTTAATCAAAATCAAATTAATTTTAATCGTGTAACTAAAAAAAAAATTAATCAAAAGATAAGTATTGTTTGTTACAAAATGAAAGTACAAAATATCTATTATTTATACCTACCATTCTAATCAAAATCAAATTAATTCTAATCAAAAGATAAATATAGTTTGTTACAATATGAAAGTACAAAATATCTTTTATTTATACCTACAATTCTAATCAAAATCAAATTAATTTATACGCATTACCGCAATATGAAGAGTGTGCATACGGTCACGGAGTTCCCGTCTCCATGCTAGTAATCTATAATCTATATATCTATGTTATATATAAAGAAAATATGAGATTTTTGGTTCACTCTTTCATTATTCTAATTATACCCTTAAACAATACTTTCCTCTAATAATGATTGATGTTGGTGTCATTAAAAATATAATAATTTGTATTAGATTTTTTTGTTCTATTCTTGATGTCATTGAAATATATAAACAAGGTTAGTTTGCTTTGTTATAATATTTTTTTGTTACAAGGCAAAATTGTTATAATTTGAAAGTAACAAGTATTTATATTTATACTTTTAATCAAAATCAAAATTTTATAAGAAAAAAACGTCGTTCATAATTTTTAAACACTGACGCTATAAAAAGAGCGGAAAGACAAACACATGATGAGTGACCCTTTTTTTTGTGACCCATGGTAATCTACATTTTTTTATTTTTTTATTTTGATAAATAAGTTCAACCGGTATACCCCAGCCCAAACTTAAAATATTGCTAATTACAAAGAGCAACCCCAAACTTAGCTTCAAATCATACCAATTTGTAAAAAGTTCTATCTAACTCCAAGAGAAATCAAATATATGATATTTTGGTTTAGAACTGTGGCATGATTCGTCACTTAGTAACAACAAAAGAAATTATTGTTGGAGGCTCAAATAAGTTTTGCAAAGGATGATAAGAATAAAAAAAGGTGGCTTGAAAGGCTCAAGGTACCAAAGAAAAAATTGTCTCGTTTGTAATATAAATGATCGATCTTCCGTAAAGAACGGCCGCAAATTCATACATAAATAACTTTCACATGGAATACTCATGATAGAAAGAATTATAGTAGAACAGATGGAAATATTTGGCTCAAAATCTCACCGGTTATGTTATTCAGAAAAGAGATGGTGACTAATACGAGTACCTTCAGTAGTAAGTCCCAAAAGTTATCGTGCTCTTGAATGTAAAGGGTAAACTAGCCTCCGCTGTAAATGTTTTGAAATAACTTTCTAAGACTAAAACAAATTGAGCATAAATGGAAATGTTATAAATGTAATGCAAAGAAATAAAAATTTTATATGATAATAATGAGGATTACCAACAATAAAAGAAAGGAAATTGTTCAGAAAGGAAATCTAAGCTTAGCTTATTGAAAAGGAAAATAAATGCAGAAAATAAAATTATGGGTTGTTTCCCATTCAGCGCTTCTTTCAGGTCACTAGCTTGACGAAATAGATTGTCTCCTATTCAGCTCAAGTTTTACGTCTCGAACCTGACGGATATGTCTATGTGTTACTCTTGGATCTTTTTGAAGCAGGTTCGTCCTCTTCCAACTGATTAATATCCTATCTACCTAGACTTGACTTACTCCTAAGACCTAAATACTATTATGCAATTTGGACTCGATCTAAATTAAATACTATTATAATTACATTTTTTTTGGTGGTGGTCTTGGTTTGAATCCCAGACCTTTGCATATATTATGCATTGTCAATACCAACTGAGTTAAGCTCACGAGGACATACTATTATTATTACCTATAACTATTGTAATATCCCGCCTGTCAGTATCAGAATATTACCAGTCGATCGCGCCAAAGGATTTATATTTTGGAAAGTAAGTATAATGGAAATATTTATTATGTTATGTCAGCTTAAAACAAGTTAAGTATTAGTGTCGGAATTAACACGCTTGAGGCAAGGGTAAAATGGTAATTGCTCAAAAAAGGATTATTTAAGTGATGTTGGCACCAACATATTCATTCTTCACTTGTCTTTCTCTCTCTAGGGTTGAGAGAAAGAGTTTTGCTCTCCCTTCTCTCTAACCCATCGCCCTCTTCCTCCCTTTCTCTCCATCAATCCTTTACAGATCTTCTTCCTCAAATAGCAAGACTCTAATCTTTGTTCTTTCTAGACAACATAGTCATGTGAAAGCTTGGTTTTGGCTTTAGGCTTAGAAAGTTGGTTGAATAAAGAAATTAGGGCTTGGTGATGAAGTGGTGATTTGGTAGAGGAACCTAAAGATTGAGGAGCTAGCAAGGATTATGGTTCTTTTTATGGTAAGAATAACAAGTTTAAATGGTTTGAGCAAAGGAAACAAGTGGATCAAAAGCTAGGGTTTGGGCTTGTTTGAGCTTGGAACTTGGAGATGTCACAAGAATATTGTTTAGGTGAATTCCTTAGATAGTTTACCACCCTTGGTTTATGTGTTTCTCTCTTGTAAGATAATTATGTAAACTTTAGGGTTTTAAGTATTAGTTTAGTTACCCCTTTTCTTGTCATGCTTCCAATACTTGCAAATACTTGTCATAAACATGTTTTAAAGGTTTCCTATGACCACTAGAGTCATAATATGCATAAAGACACTTGGTTTTGAGGCTTTTGGGTCAAAAACACCATTTTTACAAGTGCTGGACTGTCACAACTCGCCATAGCGAGCTGGTAGCTCGCGAGGCGAGCTAGAAGTCAAAACAGGGGGTCCTGCTCGCCCCCAAATCGCAACTTCGAGCAGCTACTCGCCACGGCGAGCAAGCTTACTCGTGAGGCGAGTGGACAGTGCACAGTGCACTGTTTGCTCGTTTCGCTTGTTGTTGACAAGTTCTGGCTCAAGATTTCTTCAAGCAGTCTTTTTACAAAATAAACCCCTCAAACCAAGGTCTTATTTGATAAATATTGAGCAAGGTTTTCTTCAGAAAAAGCAAGTATTTGACATAGCTAGTAAAGCATGGCAAATGAGAGAATTATGTTATGAATCGGGTAGCAAGTTAGTCATTCGGGAAGAGAATGAAAGTAGAGCCTTGACATAGCTTGTCAAGAACTAGAATAGTTAGTAAAGAATAGAATGCTACGCATTAGTAATATGCTTGGTAAGGCGCGAGGTGATAAGAGTATTATCTTCGCATAGAAGCAAAGTACCATACGAGTATGGCAAGACGTGAATCGATTGATATCTATTCACAAAGTAAGTTAAACAAGCATATAAGTTTACCTCTAGTGGGATCGTTTAAGGATCCGAAGTAAAAGAGATAGTATGAATAGGTTTAGCCTTCATACATGCATAAGACTAAGATTTTAGTAAGAGTGTCATGTCTCTTGTAATCCTTCCAAGGTTGGATTCAAGGGGTTCCCCAAGGGGAATGGTTAAGCCGAAAGGGAGCCGCATGTCACTAAGTTAAGGTGTCGTGTCTTTTGTATTCCTTCCAAGGTTGGATATGAAAAGTTCTCCAAGGGAAACGGGGTAAGCCGTAAGGGACCCGCACGTCACTAAGGGAGTCCGGTGCGCTCTTGCTAAGCATTTCACCGGTAGTAAGGGATTAACTTCCGCATTTACTCCACCCGGGACTAATCCGTAAAATGAACTCAGATAATGTTGTTTGTTACACGCTAACATAATCAATGAAGCTGACTATGCATATTTATTATACATGTATATGTATTTTATAGAGCCTTGACGTAGATCGTCAAGAACAAGTAGAGACTTGGCGTAGATCGTCTAGAAGTAGTAAGATAGCAAGAATCACTTTTGTGATAAGAGATAATATGTTGTAGATACAACATATTAAGCAAGTAGAAGTAAGTAAAGAAAGATATGCCGGTGACGATCTTAGGTTTCCCCTAATCGTCCAGTTTAGAATCGTGTTATGATAGAAGTATATGAGAGCCTTGATGCATAGAGCGTATCTTGGCATTGCGGTTTTAGATTCCCCTTGACCGCCATGGCACGTATAAGAAGTGAAGCCTATAACAAGTTAAGAATATTATGACGGCCCTCCAAGCACATCCGTCTAAGTAAGCAAGTCCCCACACACGTATAATCAGCCGGCAGGTTGTATTGTAGACACGTGGTGACCGTAGGTTTCCCCCGTGGTTGCCTATAGCCTAGGGTTAGGTGGAACTCACTGAGACATTATGTCTCATTCCAATCCTTATTTGTTTTAGATACTAGGATGGATTAGCAAGCTAGTAGCCGGATGGATGTTTCAGCAAGTGTTCTCTGCAGCATGATATGGATATTCAAGGATGCCTTTATCATATTTTATAAAAGTTGAGTTATAATCTTATTGTACGAGCGCATTCGTTGTATATGAAGTTTTTATGTTGTAAATTTTAATGTATCCAGTACTAAACTAACGCACATGCTAAAATTTCTAAATACGTCTAGTATGGGTGTTACAACTACTACTACTAACTGACTACTAATATTAAATTACATAATGTTACTTAGACTTGATCTAATGACTGTAGTTATTATAACAACTGTAATTATTACTACGAATCTCTAAAATGCTTGCAAATAAATTATTACCTAAAACTACGACTCTAAAACAACTAATAGAAAAATAAAAATGTTAGTCCCAAATGAGAAGAGAAAAGAAAAGAAAATTGGTTAGTACTAAAGAGGAAAAATAAAAATAGACTAAATGCAAAAAGAAAAATACTATGTTAGTAACAACTAAGGTTTTGTTTGCGAGTTTTGAGGGGAAGGAAAGTAAAGGCTTAGGAGGGGAGGGGAAGGGAAGGAAAGGGAGGGAAGGGAGAAAGGAGGGAAAACATTCCCCTTGTTTGGGAGTTAAAAAATCAACAAGGAAAGGAAATGGAGGGCTTATGTTATAATTTTACTATTTTACCCTTTTTTTCCTCTTAAAAACAATACATTGTGTTATACTTTGTAATTTATCTTGAAATTTATTCAAAACAACTTATCTCATAAAAAGTAAATTATTACGATCTATTTTTAAAAAACAGCTTATTTATAAAATAAAAAAAAAAGCTTATTACGATCTCTTTTTCAAAAAACAAATTATTTATGCAAAACAACTTATTTATGCAAAACAACTTATTATGATCTCTTTTTCAAAAACAAATTATTCAAAACAACTTATTTATCCAAAACAGCTTATTACGATCTCTTTTTTAAAAACAACTTATCTAAAACAGCTTATTTATACAAATCTGCTTATTACGATCTCTTTTTTAAAAACAACTTATCTAAAACAGCTTATTTATACAAATCTGCTTATTACGATCTCTTTTTTAAAAACAACTTATTTAAAACAGCTTATTTATACAAATCTGCTTAATACGATCTATTTTTCAAAAACAACTTATTCAAAACAGCTTATCTGTACAAATCAGCTTAATACAATCTCTTTTTCAATAACAACTTATTCAAAACAGCTTATTTATACAAAACTACTTAATAAGATCTCTTTTTCAAAAACAACTTATTCAAAACAACTTATTTATCCAAAACAACTAATTACAACCTCTTTTAAAAAAACAGCTTATTCAAAACAGCTTATTTATCCAAAACAACTAATTACAACCTCTTTTAAAAAAACAGCTTATTCAAAACAGCTTATTTATGCAAAACAGCTTATTACCACATCTTTATCAAAAACAGCTTATTCAAAACAGCTTATTTATCCAAAACAGCTTATTACAACCTCTTTTCAAAAAACAACTTATTCAAAACAGCTTATTTATGCAAATAAGCTTTTAACGTAAACTAATGAATGATAACAAAACTATACTCTGAATAAGTTGTTTTTTGAAAAGAGACCTCTAAGAGACCAACAAGGTGTGCCTCAGAAGCCACCTGAAAAAAATGGTAAAATAGTAAAATTATAACATAAACCCTCCATTTCCTTTCCTTGTTGGTTTTTTAACTCCCAAACAAGGGGAAGGTTTTCCCTCCTTTCTCCCTTCCCTTCCTTTCCTTCCCTTCCCCTCCTAAGTCTTTCCTTTCCTTCCCCTCAAAACTCGCAAACAAAGCCTAAGAGACCAACAAGGTGTGCCTCAGAAGCCATTTGCAATGCAAGCACAGCACGACTCTGGAAACGAAGATCAATCTTGATGTTCTGAGCAATTTCACGGACCAACCTCTGAAAAGGAAGCTTTTTCATCAAGAGCTTATTAGTACTCTTCTGGTATCTTCTGCTATCTTGCTTCTTAACTACAATTGTAGTTGGTTTAATCTTAAGTACAGCATTAGGGTCAACTCGCATCCTTGCTGCACAAGCTGACTTACGAGCGATTTGCTTTGAACGTGCCATACAGAAAATTTGCTTGCTTCTCTGCATGAAATCGTTTCCAATACTTTAGTGAAAAATATATGAAACTCATATTCGATATTATAGATATAACAATCAATACTTTCCCAATCAAATAAGAGAGCCTCTATTAATAAATTCATATACTCATTATTTATAATCAACAATTGTGATTCTAACTATTAAAATTCAAGCTTAATTTAGGGAACTCACCTTTAGGATAATCGATTCTCTACCTCCTTCAAAGTTACTTCCTTCCTTCCAAAACGTATACAATAGAATTTGTTGGTGAGGAATTGAGTTATGTAGAGGAGATCACGCGGAAGAATTTGTTACAATATTTGTTATAAGGAATTTGTTACAATATCTATTATCTAATTATGAAACTTAATGTTTACCAAAAATACAATCTTATCCCTTCTTAATTTTTTGAGTCGTCATTAAAATTATCTCCTTTTGTGTCTTTTGCTTCAACCTCCCCCTATATTTTCTCTCTTAAAAAAAAATTAAAACAAACTCACTTGATAACACTCTAACTTAATCTTTTTTTAAAGAACAAACAAACTTAATCTTAATCCCAATCAAAATAATTTTTTCTATAATTCAACTTCTAAATATCTAAAGAGTTAAAAACAATTTACAATCTATTATCTTTCTCTAATTATTAAAGTTAATATTTCTCTAATTATTAAAGTTGATATAATTTTGTAACCAAAAAAAATCCATTTTTTTATAGTTAATTTTGTAACAAAAACATGTGATTTTAGTTACAATAACCAAACAAAATAAATCATGATTTATTTTTGGGTTAATTATGTTTCTAGTCCCTATAAAATAGCGACCTTATAAGTTTAGTCCCTACTTAATTTTAATAGCATTTTTAGTCCCTATAAAAAAAATTTACTTATAATTTTAGTCCCTGCTAAAACAAAGTTTGATTAATTATCCTTAAACTCTTAAATTTTTGAACGATTTTTTTGAGACAAGATTAGAACACTATGAAAGGTTCGTTTACTAAAATTTAGAATTTTCTGACATGAAATGAATTAAATATGAATTTTTTAAAACGACAAAAGTTAAAGATAAAAAGTAATAAAATCTGGATGTAGAAATCAAATTTTGCAATAATTTTTTGCGGACGAACTTTTAGTAATGTTCTAAACATGTCTGCAAAAAATTGTTCAAAAATTTAAGAGTTTAAGCATAAATTAAACAAATTTGAATTGAGTAGGGACTAATACTCAGTGCAGAAAAACAAAATTAGGGACTAAAAATGCTATTAAAATTAAGTATGTACTAAACTTACAAGGTCGCTATTTTATAGGGACTAGAAACATAATTAACCCTTTATTTTTATAAATTCTCTTAATTGATAGATATCAAAATCACTTTTATTTTAATTTGTAACAAAACTGGTCCTAATTTTTTTTTTAAAGAGGTGGTTTTTATCATGATAAAAAAATCTATAAATTATTGAATGTCGTTTTTTTTAATTCGTAACAAATTTGTCATATATTTAATTTACATTTACTAAAAATAAATTTTATGACGTACATGTGATTTTATCTCATCGTGTGTTTCTAATAAAAACATTAATAAATACATTTCACTTATGAATAATATAAAAATATAGGAAAAACATTTTAAACCAATACTTAAAAAAAACACGGGAAAAAAAAGAGTAAATAAAAAAGAAAAAAGCACAAGAATTATTTTTGACAAAAAAAAAAAGCATAGGACTATTTCTCACTTATACATATTTTTACATCTAAATTTAATCAATTATATCCAATTGAATGATCACAAATAAGATAACTTTGAGAGAGTTACAAAATCTTTCTCATTTATAAATTATACACGGGTTAGTATTTATTATGAGAAATACAACTACTTTACATAAATTTACACATCTTCAAGATTATTTCTTTTGTATAAATGATTTTCATACATTTTTTGGTTTATCTTAATGTCATATTATAAAATTATTATTTTTAATTCTTATTCATTATTAATCATTATATCCTTTCAAAGAATGACTATAAAAAAAACACAAGACAAACATTACTCTCTAATTAATTAGACATTAACCAATATTGTTGTACAAATCATACATGGGACAACAATCAGTCACATAATAATTAGTTAAATTGATTTTTTTTTATGTATTGTATCTAGGCATGGTAACAAAACCCATACCCGCGAGTACTCATCCGAACCAAACTCAATTTGACAGGTTTTTCCCCACTTTGACTCGATTTGAGTTTTCCCCGATTTCAAAACATGGGTACGGGATGACTAACGGGGATATAGGTATACCCACCCTGAACTCATACCCAAACTTGTCCTGAATGTAGAACATCATTTTATTTCCCCCTTTTATATAAAAACAAGCTCAAACCATAAATCATTTCAGTCACACAATCAGAGTCTCAGTTTATCAGATGACACTTGTCGCGTCATTTTTCGGAGATCAAGGCTATTTGATTAGCTTTTGACTCACTTTTTATTTCACGACTTTGAAAAAAATTTATTTAAATTGGGGGGTCCGGGGGTTGGTTATATTTAGGGAAGGTATTAGCACCCTAAATATTCGTAGTACTCTACGAGAACCTTTTGGTTTAATTTAACACTTTGTGCTTTAGACTTGCTTATATTTAAAAGAGATAAAAATAAAAATGAACATAAATGATGATTGAAAAAAAAGAAAAGAAAATGTTGATTTTAATTTGATTTGAAAGGACGAGTCCTCTGCCTACGTACCCGTGAAGGATCAAAATCACGTAGTTCGGGTAGAAATTGATTTTTTTTTGTTGGTTTTGTATTTTTTATTAGTTTTTGAAAAAAAGATTTTAAAAGGAAAAGCCAAGTGGCAAGTAAGTTGGTTTGTGTTTTTTAATTTAAAGAAAATAGACTTGAAATATGGTTAAGTGGATTTAGAATTTGATTAAGAAAATAAAAAAGAAAAGATCACTTGGTTTTTGGAACCAAGGTTTATTGTGAAAAAAGTTTGATGTTTGATTAATTAAAGCATGAAATAAACTAACGGAGCGGTAGAAATAAATGCGCGTGGACTTATGGTGGCGTTGGACCACCACAAAGTCCCTAATAATAATATGTAAAACAATAAATAAAACACACACACCCCCACACTATTTTTTTTATTTATATATTACAAACGACCTAATTACATGCTAATTCTTGCAATGAAATAAATAACAAAAAATAAATATGCATGGACAATTAATAAAGATGCAGGATAATAAACCTAAGCTAATAAAAATGCATGAGAAATAAAAATTGAATTGCTGGAAAGTACTAAAAAATGCGTGAGAGATAATGAGAATAGAAAACAGAGGGGGGGGGGGTGTAAACAGTTAAAACAGGGGGCGCAGGAATTAAAAATGCAGACCGG
Source organism: Medicago sativa (assembly GCF_051527215.1). Classification (NCBI taxonomy): domain Eukaryota; kingdom Viridiplantae; phylum Streptophyta; class Magnoliopsida; order Fabales; family Fabaceae; genus Medicago; species Medicago sativa. Next base: position 24,057,730 of record NC_140755.1, read on the forward strand.
GTCCTAAAAGAGACAGAAGACGCGTTGGGCTTATCCAGATTCGATCTGGGCCCTTTGATTCGGATCAGATGATCTGGAAGGTGAGGGTACACGTTAGAGCGTGCACCCTCGCTCACAGGATTAGAAGGCGCCTATAAATAGGCTTGAGTTTCCTATTTCATTCATTTTTCTTCCTCCGTTCTCTCTCTTCTTTTTCTGTCTACCGCTCCCTCTCTCTTCTCCCTTCATCTCCGATGAGTTTTCCGGCGAGCCTTATGAAGGCCGCCGCGAAAACCCAGATTCCGGCGACGGTTGGCGGCTGCGCCGCCGTACCGAAATCTGCAAATCCTTTTTTTATTTTTTTTTTGATCTATTCTACTTGTTTTCTTCTCCTCTTTCCAATTTTTAGCCCTAAAATTATCAATACTAATACCAATCGGCCTAGATCGAAAAATAGAAAATACTACCTTTTGTGAATCCGGTTTTCCTTCGACTAGATGCTTTGAATTCGGAGATTCTGAATCTGAATGTTGTTCTAGATCTGTGAATGGTGCGATGGCCTTATGTGGTTTCAGTTTGGGTTATGGTCGATTGGTGTGACTGGGGTTGTGTTGTTTGGACTGGATCCGAATTTGTGTGATGAAATTGTTGTGAAATCGTGAAAACTTGTGTCTGTTGCGGCTAGGGTTTGGTGAAATTTTTCTGTCTGTTTTCTGTGATTGTAGGTTTTGATTTATAGTACGAGGGTTTTGCTGAAAAAGGACATAACTTTGGGAGGAAGTATGCGCGTCGTTTTGATCTGGAAATAGTGTCGACATCCCTGGAATTGTGGCGCAGCTGAGAAAATTTTTTTTAGCCTCGACAGATGCAGTTTCGGACCTATTGGACTATTTTTGGACATTTTTTTTTGACACTAATTTGGACAAATAAATAAAAAAAGACTTAAATAATAAATGAAAAAAAAATGGATTTTAAAAGAAAAAATAAAAGATGGAAATTAATAAACTAAAATTAAAGGATGAAATAAAAAAATAAAAAAAATTGAGAGAAGAGGGCCCGACTCGGAACCAAAATATGAGGTATTTTAAAATACCTCTCTGCCGAAATTTTAACTGAAATGTCAGAGAATATTCCGGGACAGAGGACACGTGTCAGTGGGACGTTAAGTCAAAAATTGGGGTATGACAGATGCCCCTATTTAAGTTTCTTCGTCCGGAGACTTGAAGATGAAGTCTTTGATTCGATGGACCAAAGAGACTTAAATACAGAAGTACACCAATTTTGGACCTAAGATGTTGTGAAATGCTCATGATGCAAGTATGAATGCAGAACGGCAACGACGATTTGACTGGGGCGGAAACAATAACAGGATACCCAAATTCGTGAAAGAAAGGGATCCGACTCCGCTGGGGTATTACAGTTGCACTGGGGAAGAGATTGTCTAATACCGTATCGGTTTGGGGACGATAGTTTAATGAAGACAAACTTTTTAGCGACATCACTTGAACAGTTAAACTGGGGATGACACTGAAGAAAATAAAAAAGTGATTTCAAACTGAAATGTGACAAAAGGTAAACTCAAGCGGTCCGTTGTTTAGGACTGGCAGCTTGGAACAAGACAAAATGTAGACTCAAGCGGTCCGTTGTTTAGGACTAGCAGCCTGAAATAAGACAAAAAGGAAACTCAAGCGGTCCGTTGTTTAGGACTAGCAGCCTGAAATAAGACAAAATGAAACTCAAGCGGTCCAGTGTTTAGGACTAGCAGCCTGAAATATGACAAAAAGGAAACTCAAGCGGTCCGTTGTTTAGGACTGGCAGCTTGAAACATGATAAAAAGGAAACTCAAGCGGTCCGTTGTTTAGGACTAGCAGCCTGAAATAAGACAAAATGAAACTCAAGCGGTCCGTTGTTTAGGACTGGCAGCTTGAAACATGATAAAAAGGAAACTCAAGCGGTCCGTTGTTTAGGACTAGCAGCCTGAAATAAGACAAAATGAAACTCAAGCGGTCCGTTGTTTAGGACTGACAGCTTGAAACGAGATAAAAAGGAAACTCAAGCGGTCCGTTGTTTAGGACTGGCAGCTTGAAACAAGATAAAAGGGAAACTCAAGCGGTCCGTTGTTTAGGACTAGCAGCTTGAAATAAGACAAAAATGTAGACTCGAGCGGTCCGTTGTTTAGGACTGGCAGCTTGAAACAAATGGGGACTGAAACGAAAGGACATGACCAAACGAGACCTCGGGTAACTGATGCAACCACGTATGAATTGATATATGTTGTGTATGCATTAATGTGTGAAGGTATCAATGTATGAATGTATAAATGTATGAATGTATGAATGTAATTTGTATGACTGTATGAATCGTATATGACAGGTGACTCGATGAGACGAGACAAGACAAGTAAGATGGGAGATGGACTGATGGCGCAGTACAAACACTCGGCAAACTTCCTTGGAGATGAACACATTGGGGACAAAGCAACAACCGATGTCTTCTATTGAAAGCCTGGAAGAAATCGCCATTTGTAAGCCGATACAGAATGTTCTTCCATTGACACATTTTAGTCGTCGTGCCTTTTCTTTGTTTTTTGAATCCCTAACTTTTGCCTGGATCGCCCTTTCGGGTTTTCAATCCACCGGGAGTATATTCCTTTTTTATGCCCCTAATTTTTGCTTGGACCGCCCTTTCGGGTTTTCAGTCCACCGGGACGCTCTCTATTGCCTAAGCCGCCTTTCCAGGTTTTCGACTTAGCGAGCTTTTATTATTTTTTTTATTTTTTTTGAAGGCTTCCCACAGTGTCAAACCATGCTTGCTAGTCAGGACTCGACCATCCTTGAGGTGAAAGTAGACGCGCCTTCTCTTACTAACAAGTTCAAATAAGCTGCATTTGCTTGTTTATGCTTTTAAAGAAACACAAAAGATTTTAAGAAACTTGCTTCAAGTATTATCATCAAAATAGAATAAAATTGAGAAATAGAAGAAATGAGAATCTCAAATAAAGGAAACAGGCTCAAATTTTTATTGATTGAATGGTGGCCTGCCAATGGCGCGACTCCATAGATCTCTACAAAGTTTTGAAAAATGGTAATTAAAAATGGAGAGGTACTTTGAACTTCATAACCCTATTCTCCCTAACAACTTTGAATCCTGATGCTTTTGATGCTTCAGATTGGAGATCCTTTGATAGCAGGTATGCCCCAAGTGGATTGCGCCAGACTGGATGCAGTTGCTTTGTCTTTTCTTTTTTTATCCTTAACTTTTGCATAGAACGCCCTTTCGGGTTTTCAGCCTATCAGGATGATTTTCTGTTTAATGTCTCTAACTTTTGCCTGGACCGCCCATGCGGGTTTTCAGTCCACCGAGACGCTCATTTTTGCCTAAGCCGCCCTTTCGGGTTTTCGACTTACCGAGCTGTTCTTATGATTTTTAGACAAAGTATTTCTTGACTGCATCCGTGTTTACAGTACGTGGAAGTTCTTCGCCATCCATGGTTTGAAGAGTCATGGCACCACCAGAGAAGGCCCTTTTGACAACATATGGACCTTCATAATTAGGCGTCCATTTGCCCCTGGAGTAAGGTTGGAAATTAAGAATCTTTTTGAGCACAAGATCACCTTCTTTGAATTCACGGGGGCGAACTTTCTTGTCAAAAGCCTGCTTCATCCTCTTTTGATATAGCTGACCATGACATAGGGCCGTCATGCGCTTTTCCTCAATCAGATTCAATTGATCATATCTACTTTGAACCCATTCAGCCTCCGATAACTCAGCCTCCATCAGAACTCTCATTGAAGGAATCTCGACTTCTACGGGGAGTACAGCCTCCATACCATATACCAAAGAAAAAGGGGTTGCTCCTGTTGATGTGCGTACGGAAGTACGGTAACCATGTAATGCAAAGGGCAGCATCTCGTGCCAATCTTTATAAGTCACCACCATCTTCTGAACAATCTTCTTTATGTTCTTATTTGCAGCTTCGACAGCACCATTCATTTGAGGTCTGTAAGGCGAAGAATTATGATGCTCGATCTTGAAATCATCACACAACTCTTTCATCATCTTGTTATTCAAATTCGTCCCATTGTCTGTAATGATGCGGTTAGGGACGCCGTAGCGGCAGATAATATGATTCTTGATAAACTTGACTACCACTTGCTTGGTCACATTAGCATAGGATGCAGCCTCAACCCACTTGGTGAAATAGTCAATAGCCACTAGAATGAAACGGTGCCCGTTTGACACTTTTGGTTCAATCCTGCCAATCATGTCAATGCCCCACATAGAGAAAGGCCACGGAGATGAAAGAACATTGAGTGCAGTTGGCGCCACATGAATCTTATCAGCATAGATCTGACACTTATGACATTTCCTGGCATGCTTGTAACAATCAGCTTCCATCGTCATCCAGTAATAACCTGCTCTCAATAACTTCTTAGCCATTGCATGCCCGCTAGAATGAGTTCCGAAAGAGCCTTCGTGTATTTCATGCATCAATAAATCTGCCTCGTGCTTGTCCACACATCTGAGCAACACCATGTCAAAGTTTCTTTTATACAGAATATCCTCGTTTAAAAAGAAATTGCCAGACAATCTTCTTAGAGTCTTCTTGTCCTTATTAGAAGCGCCAAGTGGATACTCTTGACTTTGAAGGAAACACTTGATATCATGGAACCATGGTTTGTCATCAACAACTTCTTCAGTAGCGAATACATGAGCAGGTCTCTCAAGACGTCTGATACAGATCAAGGGCACTTCATTTCCACGATTTACTTGGTACATCGAAGACAAGGTCGCTAGAGCATCTGCCATCTGGTTCTCATCACGAGGAATGTGGTGAAGCTCGACTTTGTTGAAGAAGGTCAATAATCGTCTTGCATAGTCTTTGTAGGGAACCAAGCCGGGGTGACGAGTTTCCCATTCTCCTGTGATTTGATTGATTACGAGGGCTGAGTCACCATAAATGTCAAGGATTTTAATTCTCAGGTCAATGGCTTCTTCGAGACCCATAATACATGCTTCGTATTCTGCCATGTTGTTTGTACAGTCGAATGTCAGCCTGGCAGTGAAGGGGATATGTGCACCCTTAGGAGTAATGATGATTGCCCCAATTCCACTACCGTACACATTAACAGCTCCGTCGAATATGAGACCCCATCTTGATTCAGGATCTGGACCTTCTCCAAATAACGGTTCGTCACAATCTTTCATCTTCAGATACATAATTTCTTCATCAGGAAAGTCGAACTTGATAGGCTGATATTCCTCAACTGGTTGGTGAGCTAAGTGATCTGCAACGATACTCCCTTTGATTGCTTTCTGGGTACGGTATTCGATGTCATATTCAGATAGCAACATCTGCCACCGGGCGATTCTTGCCGTTACTGCGGGCTTCTCAAAGATGTACTTGATCGGATCCATTTTAGAAATCAACCAAGTAGTATGATTAACCATATAGTGACGAAGGCGTTTGGCAGCTCAGGCTAGAGCGCAACAAGTCTTCTCGAGCATGGAATATCGAGACTCGCAGTCAGTAAACTTCTTGCTCAAATAGTAAATGGCGTGTTCTTTTCTTCCAGTTTCATCTTGTTGTCCGAGCACACAACCCATGGAATCTTCTAGCACAGTCAGGTACATGATTAATGGTCTTCCTTCGACTGAAGGGATAAGAATTGGAGGCTCTAGTAAATACTCTTTGATACTGTCGAAGGCTTTCTGGCAATCTTCTGTCCACACAACACCCTGCTCTTTACGGAGTAGCTTGAATATCGGCCCACATGTTGAAGTCATATGAGAAATAAAACGGGAGATGTAATTCAGTCGTCCGAGAAACCCTCTTACTTGTCTTTCTGTTTGTGGAGCAGGCATCTCTCTGACAGCTCTGACCTTGTCGGGATCTACTTCAATACCTTTCTGGCTGACAATGAAGCCCAGAAGCTTTCGGGATCTTACACCAAAGGTACACTTGTTAGGATTTAGACGGAGTTGATACTTTCTTAGCCGTTGGAACATCTTCAGCAAGTACTCGACATGTTCTTCTTCGGTACCTGACTTGACAATCATATCATCCACATAAACCTCGATCTCTTTGTGTATCATATCGTGGAAAAGAGTGGTCATACCTCTCTGATAAGTAGCACCCGCATTTATTAATCCAAATGGCATTACTCTGTAGCAGAAAGTGCCCCAAGGTGTAATGAAAGATGTCTTCTCTCTATCTTCGGGTGCCATCTTGATCTGATTGTAACCGGAGAAACCATCCATGAAGGAGAAAACTTTGGATTTTGCAGTACTGTCAACCAATACATCAATGTGAGGCAGTGGAAAATCATCTTTGGGACTAGCCTTGTTCAAATCACGGTAATCAACACACATTCTGACTTTACCATCCTTCTTCGGAACAGGCACAATGTTGGCAAGCCACTGAGGGTATTCTGATGTGACAAGGAAACCTGCATCAATCTGTTTCTGCACTTCTTCTTTAATCTTGAGGGCCATATCAGGACGGGTTCTCCTCAACTTCTGCTTGATTGGCGGGCATTCAGGTTTCAACGGCAAACGGTGCATCACAATATCAGTATCTAGGCCTGGCATATCTCTGTACGACCAAGCAAATATATCAACATATTCTCTGAGAAGTTTTATTACTCGCTTCTTGACACTTGCTTCAAGTGATGTCCCAATCTTGACCTCCTTCTTGTCTTCTTCAGTACCCAAGTTGATCACCTCTATTACTTCCCCATAAGGCTGAATGGCATTTCTTTCTCGGTCAAGTAACCGAGAGATTTCATCGGGAATCTCTTCATTCTCTTCCTCTTCCGCCTCAAACACAGGGGATTCAAAGTTGGGAGAGATCATAGGGCTATGTTGTTCAAAGGGTTCATTGATGTTTAATCTGCACACATGATTGATGATTTTAGAAAATAAGTAAATGCAGATTTTTCGAAGGTGAATTATATCTTTTTTTGGTTTTTGTTTTACCATTTTTTCAGAAAAAGCACAAAAGAAAAAATAAAACAAAAGTCGGGAACAAAACGACATTGTTATTTAATTGATGATAATTTCTTGAAGCAAAGGGCCCTAGATAGATTCACTTTCGCTTGGGGCGGGGCGAAAGGATTTTTTTTGAAAAAGCGTAAAAAACAAATGCATTACTTGGATAAGTGAGCGACAAAAGGAACATCTACAGCGACCCAATTGTGGCTAGACCCTCCGTGAGTCACGAAGCTTTGTGGTATCCCCTCAGGATTGTCTTCGATGATATCATTGGCTTCTGACAGGGCATTAATAAAGCCCGCACTGTGGAAAGTATCTCTTGCTGGCACGACGACATTCCAAGGCAAATCAGTTGACGGAGAGAAACCCAGACCTTCTCGACGCTTGTTCTCTGGCAATTCTATCAACTTCCCCCAGCTTTCAGATCCTCCAGCTTGTACTATGCTCTGAGCATCTTTCAGAGAGGAGATAGATGCTTCACTCTTCTTGGTATTCTCTTTTTCCACGGCAAGTCCCTGGAATGACGTCCCCTCAACACTGTCGGCCTTGATAAAAGAGAAAGACGACAAATGGCTTACTAACAGAGCTTCCTCCCCATTCACAGTTATCAGCTTCCCATTATGCACAAACTTCAGCTTCTGGTGCAATGTAGAGGTTACTGCCCCAGCTTTATGAATCCAAGGGCGACCTAGCAAGCAACTGTATGATGCTCGGATGTCTATCACTTGAAATGTAATCTGGAAGATCTGCGGCCCAACTGTAATAGGCAGATCCACCTCCCCATGGACATCCTTCCTCGAACCATCAAAAGCCTTTACCATTACCTCACTTCGTCTTAAAGGTGTACCCTTGTAAGAGAGCTGGTCATAAGTTGTTTTGGCCATCACATTTAGAGACGAACCGGTGTCTATCAGCACATTTGACAAAGTGTCGGTCTTACAATTCACAGATATGTGCAAAGCCAGATTATGGTTCCTTCCTTCTTTCGGAAGCCCTTCATCACTGAAACTCAGGTTGTTGCATGCAGTGATGTTCCCCACTATTCCTCCGAATTGACCAACAGTCACATCGTAGTCCACAAAAGCTTGTTCCAGGACCTTCATTAAAGCCTCCTTGTGAGCATCAGAATTCAGCAGTAGCGACATTATAGATATCTTTGATGGAGTCTGCATCAGTTGATCAACCACCTTGTACTCACTCTTCTTGATTAGCTTGAGAATCTCATCAATCTCAGAATTTGCATTGGTCCCACTAGACTGACCGATATCTTTGACTGCACTGGGATCTTTAGCTTGGGTCTCCTCGATTACCGGAGCACTAGCTTTCTTTGGGAGCACCACAGGAACAATACGCCCATTTCTTAGCACTCTACTGACTTCAGCGACCTTCCCTACAGACGGCAAAGGTGGTATTGGAACTTCACGACCGTCCTCTATCATAGTGGCATTGTACTTATAAGGAATGGCTTTCTCAGAAGCATAAGGCATCGGACCAGGCAAACAGATCACTAGAGGAGCAGCAACTGACTTTCGACTGTCGTAGAATATCTCCAAAGGCTCCTCTGAAGTTATAACACATACATCATCACACTTTCTTTCAACAACAAGTTCTCCTTGGTCTAAAAGTCCTTGAATATCATCTTTTACTTTCTGACAACCTTGAGGATCTAGAAGACACACTTCACAGGCGGCATGATCATGTTCAAAGAGAGACGCTTAACACATCTTGGTATGTATAGGGACCAAAGGTGACCGGATGTGTTGGACGTTCAAGATGAGATGAGTCTTCTGGCAATCTTCGATCATGTTGACAGTTGCGGTACCATGGTTTGGCAACGGATTGGTTCGAACATTTGGTGCGGAGTCTGTGAAGGTTATCTTATTGTCATCGATCAGCTTCTGGACTGCATTCTTCAAGGCATAACAGTTCTCAGTATCATGACCTGGGGACCCTTGGTGAAAAGCACAAGTCTGGTGAGGTTTATACCATGCCGGTGGTTTCTTTGGCACTGGAAGAGGTGCTCTAAGTTGAACCAAATTCTTACTGAGCAACCCTGGGAGTAACTCTGCATATGTCACGGGAATTGGGTCAATTTTTAATCTGGTATTTTGTGGCCGAGGCTTTTGTTGTTGGTATGGTTGTTGGGGATATTGTTGGTATGGTTGTTGAGGATATTGTTGGTATGGTTGTTGGGGATATTGTGGAAGGTATTGTTGTTGTTGAGGATATTGTTGATGTTGGGGATATTGTTGTGGGGGATATTGTGGGAATTGAGGTTGTTGTGGATATTGTGAGAATTGAGGTTGGCCATTTGGTGGTTGGATGGTATTGGTAGCAGGTGTGATGGCAGCAATGTGTTGATAGGCTGGATAATTTTGTTGAGGCCTCCCATGGGCCACCTGTTTTATCTTGGTTTTTGGGTGTCAAACATTGATTACGTTTGAACCTTTTAAATCGGTGATATCTTATTTTTTTCTTGGGAAGGGAAAAAGTAAGCAAAACCCTTGAGAATCGAGGTCCGGGAGTTGTTTTCGCTACGGGAAGGTGTTAGGCACCCATAACGACTATAGTATCCTATAGGAACCGTCTTTAATTTCTACGCGCGCGCTTTATTTTTAAATGCTATTTTGAAAAGTATTTATTAAACCTAAGAGTTTCTAAGTGAAGAATTGGAGGGAGAAGAATGTGTTTGAATTTTTATTTTAGTTGAATTGAAGGAATTTTGTTCCTTGCCTACGTACCCGTTTAAGGGATCAAATCCACCGTAGTTCTCTCTCAAAAAATGTTTTTGTTTTTGTTGGTTGATTTTAAATTGGAAAATGGAGTTTTGAAGAATAGAAAGAGGCCTCAAGGGCATGAGATTTAGAAAAGAGTGGGGTTTGATTAGTTATTTGCAAAAACAAGTCAAAGTGTGATTAAAATTTATTGAGATTTGATTAAGAAAACGAAAAGGAAAATCAATGGGGTTTTGACCCCAAAGTTTATTGTGAAAAAGATTTGAGTGAAGTTTGTTCATATTTTTTGGAAAATTGGTTTTTTCTAAGTCTAAAGCCTAAACATACATCTAAACATACAATCCTAAACATACATCTAAACATGCATATTCTAACTATATAGTGATGTGTGTGCATGTGTCGGTGCTTGTGTCGGTGTACATCATTAGAGTCCATTGTCCTTTACATCACACCCTAGATACATTCTATGGCCTCTTTGCCAAGAAATTAAAAGTGCATAAAGGAAAATATTACAAAAACTCCTAAATGTTTACATTCTAACTTTGGTACAAATTAAATTGCAAGAAAGAAATAGAGATGAATATGGGATGAAGTGGAGATGCTTATGAAATGATGAAACATGAAATGGAAGGAGTTAGTAGCACAAGATATAAAGCAAGTCAAAGCTACCATCACAAATGTAATGAAAATTAGCATAAAAAAAACAAGCAAAACAATGTGAAATAAGCCTAAAATCCTATTATCAATGCAAGACTTGAGTGTGACCTATAATCCTCACAATTCAACATGCTTTCAAGGTATAAAAATCCAGGTTTTAAAATGAGGGTCCGAGTGTCATTGCAAACTTTGCATTTTTTATGTGAATTTAGACTTATTTGCACCATTTATTCACAAAACAAAACTTGCCAAGCAAGCAACCAATCATCACATGCACATGTCCAGCAAAAAAACACATTCAAACAGTAGTAAAAATCCTCATAAAATCATCCATCATGAACCACAAACATTTATCAAGGGTTGGAATTGGAATCAAGCAAATTTCATTTATTTCTTAGCATAAAATACCACAAAAATAGTAGGAAAGCTAACACCTTATTTTTTAACCAATTTTAATGTGTACAATTTGTCACAAGAGACCACAAAATTATCAAGAAAATTATATGAATTTTTTTAGGAATTTTAGACTAAAAAGTGCAAGAAAATTACTAATTCTAACAAAAATAGGAAAGAAAACTATACATATTTTTTTCAAATTTTATTATGTGAAAATATCACAAAAAAACATCAAGAATATCATCAAGAACCTATGGAAAATTATTTGGAATTTTGTGGAGAGTTTTAGACACGTAGAAGGTTCAAATAGCAAAAGGCAGTATAGGAATAGCAAGAAATCATAAAAGAAGGGAACCTGCACAAAAGTCCAGTCCAGGCCCAAGGCTGCAGATGGATCTTGGACTATCCAAATGCCTCAGAGGCGTTGGATTGATCCAAGTCTGTCAAAACCCTAGATCTGAAGGCTGGAATTGCAAGGCGCATAGTAACACAGATTAGGCACACAGTAGGAACGAATCTAGGCCATACACGTCACCATCTAGTGAATCAAACGGTCAGGATTAAAGGATAGGTTGAACCAAAGGGTGAACCAGACTGGTTTATGTGAACCGGTCCGGTTCACCTCTTATATATACTTAGGGGCCGGTTCAAACATCACAACTCACCTCTCTTTCTCTCACTAAACCTCTCTTAGAGAGAGAAGCTCTGCAATACTTCTCTTCTTCTCCGACGAGAAGGATTTCTCCGGTACGGTTGCCGGTGGCGGTTTCCGTCACCGGAGAGTCAAAACTTAACCGATCTTGCATTTTCTTACATCATTCTCTTCGTCTCTCTCTCCTCTATTAGAATATGTAACTCTTTTTCTTAAGAACTCTCAAATAAAACCTAGATCTACATTTTTTGAATCGATGAAAACTTTTTCAAAAGAAAGAGAGAGAGGAGAACGATGATACCTCAATTTTAATCGGAGATTTGGGACAAGAATCACGTCGGAGAGCTTGAAATCCTCTTTGAATCGGTGAGTTTCTGGATCTTCGTATTTTCACTGAAAATAAATCGGTGAAAAGCTTCGTATTCTTCTTCTCTCGCTTCGTCTCTGTGAATTTGCTCAAACTGACACTGATTCGCTTTGATCCCTCTTCTTCTCACTATTCGTCTCTGTGATCGTTCAAAATTGCTACCTCGATAGTGAGTTTGAGCTCGTATTGCAGAGAAGAAAGTTCGATGATGAGATTTTCTCAGAAAATCACTGAGAACTGATGCAAATCGAATGAACTCTCTCTTCGAAATTGGAGCTATCTTGACTAAGCTTCTGTGAAATTTGTGTCGAATTCATAAGATTGATGATGAATTTCGTGAGGATCAGTGGAGAATTGAGGTTGAATTGTGATGGTTTTGTAGAATTTGGATGAAGATTGATACGGTTAGGGTTTAAAGTTCATGTGTTCTTGATGAATTTTCTGGAAATTTTTGCGTGTTTGATCCTTGTGATTTTGGAGAGAGATTGTGGTTATGTTTATGAGTTGGCGTGTATTGAATGGGTCTGTGATGATTTGGCCCCTTTTATAGACTGACACTTGGACAGGCTGGACCAATGGAATAGTGACACCTGGACTAGACTTGTAACTGACTGGACCAATGCAAAAACGCCACTTGGACATGGGCTTTGTAACAAACTCTTGGGACTTTTCTGCAATTTAACTAAAATTTGAGGACCAGACTGCAATTAAAAAAAAACTAAAAACAAAAGCTTGAGACTTAAAGGACTGGAACGTAATTTTTAAAATTTTGAGGGACTGAAATGCAAATAATAATAAAATTTTGAGTAAAATTGGGAAATTGGAAAAAACGTAAAGTGAAACGATTAAAATTTGACAAAACGGACTAAAATGAACCAATGGCCTAAATGAGGTACTTTAAAGTACCTCTCTGCCGAAATTTCGTGTGAAATGACCAAAATGCCCCTGGGGCTGAAAACGACTAAAAATGACTTAGATGCAATTGAAAAATGGATTTTTAACAGACATTGAATCAGAGACTCATACAACCAAAATTAAAAGACTCAGAGACAATTTTTAGGATTTAAACAGGGCTTTGGCACATGAAAAGACCAAAATGCCCCTAGGGGCAAAACTGACTCAAAATGACTTCAAATGCAATTTTTGGCAAGGGTTTCGACATAGAATGAAACAGAGACTTATTCTAACCAAATGAAAAGACTCAAACAAATTTTTAAAAGACTGAGAGAAATTTGACATAGGAAATGACTAAAATACCCTTACATGTAAATTTTGCAAATAACATTGAAATAAAATGCAGAGACAGATGCAATTGATCAGAGACATATCAAATGACTTATAATGCAAGAAAAGAAGAATTGACTAGTATTTTTAGGTCCAAAATTAGGGTATAACAGCTGCCCCTATTTAAGTTTCTTTGTCCGGAGGGTCAAGAGACGAAGTCTTAGAGTTGACGGGACAAAGATACTTAAATATTAACATTTGCACTGCTTTTGGACATAAAAATACGCTTTCAGAGTTTCAAAAATATGAATGTTATTGATGACATTCTGTCATTACGTAATATTAGGGACTTATTGTGACATTTTGATAGAGTTCTCATGCAATTTATACTGTTCTGGAGTGCAAAAAGCTTAAATATTGAAGTCTGTTCGAAGGAAATCGAGCCACGCCAATTCCAAGCCGTGCTGCGATTTTTGAAGCAAAATTACATCCTCCCTGTTTGAGGGAAATCGCGGCACGCCTATATACATGGCGCGGCGCGATTTTGACGGGTCAGGCCCATGACTTCTATAAATACTGCACTCAATCTGAAGAACAGGGGTTACGATTTTGGAGAACAAAAGTGCGATTTTAACACCCAGAAGGCTGCAGCGGAGAGGATTTCATCATCTCTAACCCAGTTTATGTATGTTTTAATTCTTTCATTGATTATGCTATTTGTAAACTCAATTATGAGTAGCTAAATCTCTTAGAGATTAGGTCGGAGATGAACCTATGTAACCCTAATTGATCATATGTTGCTGTGAAACTCTATTACTTATTAATGATATTCTAGTTTTCATTCAATTCAATTGTTCTTACTGCTTTTTATATCCTGATCAAATATAAACATGATTTTGTGAGATCGAATGACTACTGACCATAGCTTTCGACTTAGACCTAATTGAATTGTTCTAATAAACATGGTTAGTCTAGGAATGGATAATCGTTTGTTAGTGATATTAGGTTAACGTGCTTAAACCTTTGATGATTATTAGACCACCTAAGGAATTAGGGGTTGTAGTTTAAAAAGAGGGTCCTAACTCAAGGGATTGATTAGGGCTAATTTGTTAACTATCGTGAAACTAGAGAATCATTAGTAATAATAGGTGCAGTAACCAATTAGGGGAAACATAGAGGATTCAAAGACCTGATCTCATCTCTCTCCTATTTTCTTAATCAAATCTTTACTTTTTTATTTGATTTCTTAAAATCAAACCAAATCTACTGCCTAGTGGCAAAACAAAACAAACTTTTATACATCCTACTTTTATAACGAAATTGAATAATTGAAGTTAAAAACAGTCCTCGTGGGAACGATATTTTTACTACTTCGATAGTATTTGGTGCACTTGCCAAACGCCTATCAAGTTTTTGGCGCCGTTGCCGGGGACTGTTGAATTATTTCAACAAGGCAATTACGTTATAATTTAGGGTTTTTGCAATTTAATTTTTCTGTTTTTAATTTTTTATTTTTCTGTTTTCATATTCACTTGATTACTTTGCGTTGTGCAGTGCTACTAAGGTATTTTGCTGTTTATGCGAGGTAAACAGAGCTAGGACGACTTAGAGTACGATCCGGAAATTGAAAGAACTGCTAGAGCACTTGGGAAAGCTGTCCGATCGCAAAGGTTAGCTCAATCCGTTCCACCGGGTGTTCGAGAACAAGTACCGGAGCAACTCTCAAGTGAATCTGAAACAGTCTCTTCTCCTAAATCTGCAACTATGGAAGGAGAAGGAGTTGTACCACCAAGACCTAAGCTTGGAGACTACGGGTTAGCCACTCATCGCGGTCAACTGACCCACACTTTTCAACCAGCTAACCCCGTAGCGTTCGACATCAAGACAACTGTCCTCAACGGTTTGAGGGACAAGCAATTCGATGGGACTGAAGCTATGAGTCCTCATGAACACTTGAGCCGTTTTGCTGAAACCTGCGAGTTTTGTGTGCAACCAGCCACCGTGACTGAAGCACAAAAGAAGCTAAGGCTATTTCCTTTCACCTTGACGGGAAGAGCAAAAGATTGGTTGCTAACAATTCCAAACGGGACTGTCCAAACATGGGAAGAGTTAGAGCTGAAGTTCTTGGAGAAATACTTCCCTATGTCTAAGTATTGGGACAAGAAGATGGAGATCTCTAACTTCAAGCAAGGAGAAGGTGAATCATTGTATGATGCTTGGGAGCGATTCAATTTGCTTCTCAAGAGATGCCCTAATCATGAGTTCACCGAGAAGCAATACCTCCAAATCTTCACTGAGGGGGTAACACCAAACACTCGAATGTTCTTAGATGCTTCCGCGGGAGGTAGTCTCAAGAGCAAAACTGATCATGAAGTCCAAGCTTTGATAGAAAACATGGCTGGAAATGAGTATCGTGCTGAAGCTAAGAAGAAAGAAAGAGGAGTGTTTGGAGTAAGTGAGCAAACTGCTATCCTTGCTAACCAAGCAGCGATGAACAAACAAATTGAAGCTCTAACTAAGGAGTTTCAAGGCTTCACTTTGGCCCATAAACAACAACAAGTAGCTGCAATCAAGTGTGACTTATGTGGTGAAGAACATCCCAACGGTGAATGTGTTCCAGAAGGGTCAAATGAAGAAGCTAACTTCATGGGAGGTTATCAAAGGCAGAATCAATACTACAATTCAGGCATCAACAAGCATCCCAATCTAAGCTACTCAAATAACAATGCTTTGAACTCTCAGATGCTCACTCCTCCTCAACAACAACAAAGGAAGCCATCAGCTCTTGAGGAAACTATGATGAACTTCATGAAGATGACTCAAGGCAACTTTGAAGAGATGAAGAAGAGTCAAGAAGCTGAAAGAAAGAATAATGAAGCTTCTAGGAAGCTGCTTGAAACTCAACTGGGGCAATTAGCTAAGCAATTGGCTGAACAAAGTAAAGGCGGATTCTCAGGTAACACTAAAGATAACCCTAAGAATGAGTCTTGTAATGCTATTGAATTGAGGAGCAAAAAGGTTTTGACACCTTTAGTTCCAAATGCTCCAAAGAAGGTTGATGATGTAGTTGAGGTAGAGGAGGATGATGTAGTTGAAAAAAATGATGAGGGTGGAGTTGAAAAAGAAAATGATCATGGAGTAGTTGAAAACGAAAGGAAGAAAAAAATATAGGGAGAAAAAAGTGAGAAGTTAATTGATGAAGATTCAATCTTGAGGAAGTCAAAGAGTCAAATTTTGAAAGATGGAGACAAACCACAGGTTATTCCATCATATGTGAAGCTTCCATACCCTCACCTTTCAAAGAAGAAAGAAAAGGATGAAGGCCAATTCAAGAAGTTCATGCAACTTTTCTCACAACTTCAGGTGAATATTCCTTTCGGCGAAGCTCTTGATCAAATGCCGTTATATGCTAAGTTCATGAAAGACTTGTTAACCAAACGAAGGAAGCCTAAGGATGATGAGAACATAACACTTTCTGAAAATTGTAGTGCTATTCTTCAAAAGAAGCTGCCACCTAAGTTGAAGGATCCTGGTGCTTTCACTATCCCTTGTTCCATTGGACCGGTAGACATTGGAAGAGCTTTATGTGACTTGGGAGCAAGTATAAATCTGATGCCTCTTTCAATGATGAAGAAGCTTAAGTGTGGGGAACCAAAACCAACAAGAATGACCATTACTTTAGCTGATCGGTCAATCTCTTATCCTTTCGGTGTGCTTGAAGATGTGCTAGTCAAGGTTAATGACTTGGTGTTCCCGGCAGATTTTGTGATCTTAGATATGGCTGAAGATGAGGATATGCCACTCATTCTAGGAAGACCTTTCCTTGCAACTGGTCGTGCTTTGATTGACATTGAGAAAGGAGAGCTAATGTTGAGATTCCATAAGGAGCAAGTAGTGTTTAATATATTTGAGGCCATGAAGCACAAAGATGAAAATCCCAAGTGTTACCGGATTGACATTGTTGAAGAAATAGTTAAAGATGACTCTTGTGAACATCAACCAACACACCCTCTTGAACGTGCAATTGTGAATTCTATAGAAAAAGGTGAAGATGATGAAGATCTTGAAGTAAGTGATTGTGTGAAGCAACTAGCAGCAAGCAAGCAAGAGTTGGGTCCGGTAAAAACAGAAGAATTAATGGGTAAGCACTCTATAGATGCTCCTATTTTGAGTGGAGAAGGAGAGAAAAATCCAGAATTAAAAGAATTCCCTTCTCACTTGAAATATGTTTTTCTCACTAAGGATGCCTCTAAACCAGTAATCATCAGCAATACCTTGACACCTTTGGAAGAAGAAAAATTGATGAGGGTGTTAAGAGACAATCAAGGTGCTTTGGGGTGGACCATTTCTGATTTAAAGGGTATTAGTCCAGCTTATTGCATGCATAAAATACACATGGAGGCTGAATACAAACCGGTGGTTCAACCTCAAAGGAGACTTAACCCAACAATGAAGGAAGTGGTAAAGAAAGAGGTGCTGAAGTTACTAGATGCAGGTATGATCTACCCTATCTCAGATAGCTCATGGGTAAGTCCAGTTCATGTGGTACCCAAGAAAGGAGGAATGACGGTGGTAGCAAATGAAAAAAATGAATTGATACCTACCCGCACCGTCACTGGTTGGAGAATGTGTATAGACTACCGGAGGTTGAATACCGCAACAAGAAAGGACCACTTTCCATTACCATTCATGGATCAAATGATTGAGAGACTGGCTGGCCAAGCCTTTTATTGCTTCTTGGATGGGTATTCAGGGTATAATCAAATTGCAGTGGCTCCGGAAGATCAAGAAAAGACTGCCTTCACTTGTCCATTCGGTGTGTTTGCTTATCGAAGGATGCCCTTTGGGCTGTGTAATGCGCCGGCAACCTTTCAAAGGTGCATGCTTTCCATCTTCTCTGATATGATAGAGAAGAACATTGAGGTATTTATGGATGACTTTTCTGTTTTTGGTAAGTCTTTTGATCAATGCTTGTTCCATTTAAATGCTGTACTTAAAAGATGCACCGAAACTAACCTTGTTTTGAATTGGGAAAAATGTCATTTTATGGTAACCGAAGGTATAGTTTTGGGGCATAAGATAAGTGCTAAAGGCATTGAAGTGGACCAAGCTAAGATAGAGGTTATAGAGAAACTTCCTCCACCAATCAATGTTAAAGGAGTGAGGAGTTTCTTGGGGCATGCCGGTTTCTATCGGCGGTTCATAAAAGACTTTTCTAAAATTTCCAAACCCCTCTGTAACCTCTTGGTCAAAGAAAACGAGTTTAATTTTGATTCTGAATGTCTAAATGCTTTTTCTTTGATTAAAAACAAGTTGGTAACTGCACCAATAATCATTGCACCTGATTGGGATTTACCTTTTGAACTTATGTGTGATGCAAGTGATTATGCTGTTGGTGCAGTCCTAGGCCAACGCAAGAACAAATTTTTTCATGCAATTTACTATGCAAGCAAGGTTTTAAATGAAAATCAAGTTAACTATTCCACAACTGAAAAGGAATTGCTTGCGGTAATCTTTGCATTGGAAAAATTTCGTTCTTATCTAATAGGCTCCAAAGTCATTGTTTTTACAGATCATGCAGCTCTCAAATATCTCTTAACAAAAGGGGATTCAAAGCCTCGACTGTTGAGGTGGATCCTATTATTGCAAGAATTTGATCTTGAAATTCGTGACAAGAAGGGAGTCGAGAACGTGGTAGCTGACCACCTCTCAAGACTGGAGAATGACGAGGTAACAAAGAAGGAGAAGGCCATCAAGGCCGAGTTCCCCGATGAACAGCTGTTTACTATTGGAGAAAGACCTTGGTTTGCTGACATGGCAAACTTTAAGGCCGGCAACATAGTTCCTGATGATCTGACCTACCCTCAGAGGAAAAAGTTCTTCAAAGATGCAAACCACTACTTGTGGGATGACCCTTATCTGTTTAAGGTAGGTACTGACGGTTTGATTAGACGTTGTGTTGCAGGTGAGGAAGCACATAGTATCATGTGGCACTGCCATAGCTCAGCTTATGGAGGCCACCACAGTGGAGAAAGAACAGCTGCAAAAATTTTGCAAAGTGGATTCTGGTGGCCCACCCTTTTCAAAGATTGCCACGACTTCGTCACAAGATGTGACAAATGCCAAAGGACAGGTAACATATCAAAGAGGAATGAAATGCCCCTAAAAGGAATCATTGAAGTTGAACCATTTGATTGTTGGGTATTGATTTTATGGGACCATTCCCTTCCTCTTACTCTTATCTCCATATTCTAGTCTGTGTTGATTATGTCACAAAGTGGGTTGAAGCGATACCATGTGTTGCTAATGATGCCAAAACGGTTGTCAACTTCCTTCAAAAGAATATTTTCACTAGGTTTGGAACCCCTAGAGTATTGATCAGTGATGGGGGGAAGCATTTTTGCAATAATTTTCTTGAAAATGTGCTCAAAAAGTATAACATTAAGCACAAAGTTGCAACTCCCTATCACCCACAAACTAGTGGTCAAGCAGAGGTTTCAAACCGACAGCTGAAACAGATTCTGGAGAAGACAGTTGCGTCAAATAGGAAAGATTGGTCTAGGAAATTAGATGACGCACTGTGGGCATATAGGACAGCCTTTAAGACCCATCTTGGGTTCTCACCCTATCAGTTAGTATATGGGAAGGCATGTCATCTTCCAGTCGAGCTGGAACATAAAGCTTATTGGGCCATTAAGGCCTTGAATTTTGATCAAGTAGCCGCTGGTAAGAAAAGAATTTTGAAACTTAATGAACTTGAGGAGATGAGGCTTAGAGCGTATGAAAATGCACTCATCTATAAAGCCAGGACAAAAAGGTATCATGACAAAAACTTAGTGCCTAGGGATATTAACTGTGGACAACTAGTTTTGTTGTATAATTCCAGGTTGAAGCTGTTTCCTGGGAAGCTCAAGTCAAAATGGTCTGGACCATTCTTGGTCAAAAGTGTGTCACCATATGGAGCTGTTGAACTAGTGACACCTGAAGGAGATCGAAGTTTCAAAGTTAATGGACAAAGAGTTAAACCATACCTAGGTGGCGACCTACCTAAAGGAAGGGTGGCACTCATTCTGAAGGACCTCTGAGGATCCTTAGCAGTCAAGCTAGTGACGATAAAGAAGCGCTGGGTGGGAGGCAACCCACTAGATTTACTTTGTTTTTCAATACATTCAGTTTTTTATTTTCTTTTTAATGTCGAAGTCCATTGAACTTATTTCCCTATTGTAATTGCTCCTGAACTTGTTTATTATTAATGAATTTGTTTTGTTTCATGTGACCTATTCCAGTTTAGTAACAGTTGTTTGATGAAACGGTATTCCAAAAGTTCTAAAGGAGGGGTGACTTGATTCAAAGGCGAAGTGTACGGCATTGCTAGGTAGTCACATACTCCCATAAATCTCAGCCATAAGGTTCATTGCCAAATTTGTTTTTCAATTTACTTATATTTAGATTAGTTTTCCATGCAACTACATTTCTAGAACTTGCATTGTTTCTCTATTATTGATTGGTCTTTGTCAATTACACACTGAGGCAAAAGTGCTTGGTCCTGTGAGCCTTTTTGAAGCCTACCCTGATATTAATTGAATTTATCCTTTCTTAACCAATTGTGAGCCGGTAGGATTAGAACTTTTTGTTCGGTGACAAACTACATTACAAGCCTAGAGACTTTTAGGACTTGTCCCTTAATGAATTTCTGAGTTAAGGCATTGTAGAATGTTGCTAAAGATTAAGTTTGGGGTTGCTATTGGAATTTGCAACCAACTAAGTTTGGGGTGGGGGTACTAGAGAATAAGAGAACAAAAAATGAAAGAAATATGAGATTGTCATGCAAAATATACACATAAAAATGGTGTATCAAAAAAAAAAAAAGAAATTGAATGATGAAAAAGGGACAAAACATTGAAAATCCGAGTAACTTCAAACTCGAGTGTCCCTAAATGTTAAAAATATTCTCTAGTACCTTTGCATTGATTGTTATTCCACAAGGTGAATGATTGAAGGATTGAATTTTGTGCTTTAATTTCCGTAGGAATGCCTAACTCGAATTTTGTGTAGCCTACTTATCCAAATATATCCCACCTTTCACCTAAGCCCCGTTATAACCCTAAAGACCTCAAAAGTGTGTAATGATATTGACTTTGATTGATGTTTAGAAACTTTTCAAGCGTATGGTAATATGTAGACTTGCATGTCGACTGGTAGAACCCTGTTTCAATTTGATGCGAGGAGTTGTGAATTGGTGGATGCGAACAAGTCAAACTAGCTCATCTTTAGCTAGAAGGAGAATGAACTTTTGGGTACTATCGTTTTGTCAGGTAACTGTTATTTTACTGTCATTTGTCACTGTTGCAAGCAAATTCCTTGAGGACAAGGAATGGTTTAAGTTTGGGGTTGTGATGACATTCTGTCATTACGTAATATTAGGGACTTATTGTGACATTTTGATAGAGTTCTCATGCAATTTATACTGTTCTGGAGTGCAAAAAGCTTAAATATTGAAGTCTGTTCGAAGGAAATCGCGCCACGCCAATTCCAAGCCGTGCTGCGATTTTTGAAGCAAAATTACATCCTCCCTGTTTGAGGGAAATCGCGGCACGCCTATATACATGGCGCGGCGCGATTTTGACGGGTCAGGCCCATGACTTCTATAAATACTGCACTCAATCTGAAGAACAGGGGTTACGATTTTGGAGAACAAAAGTGCGATTTTAACACCCAGAAGGCTGCAGCGGAGAGGATTTCATCATCTCTAACCCAGTTTATGTATGTTTTAATTCTTTCATTGATTATGCTATTTGTAAACTCAATTATGAGTAGCTAAATCTCTTAGAGATTAGGTCGGAGATGAACCTATGTAACCCTAATTGATCATATGTTGCTGTGAAACTCTATTACTTATTAATGATATTCTAGTTTTCATTCAATTCAATTGTTCTTACTGCTTTTTATATCCTGATCAAATATAAACATGATTTTGTGAGATCGAATGACTACTGATCATAGCTTTCGACTTAGCCATAATTGAATTGTTCTAATAAACATGGTTAGTCTAGGAATGGATAATCGTTTGTTAGTGATATTAGGTTAACGTGCTTAAACCTTTGATGATTATTAGACCACCTAAGGAATTAGGGGTTGTAGTTTAAAAAGAGGGTCCTAACTCAAGGGATTGATTAGGGCTAATTTGTTAACTATCGTGAAACTAGAGAATCATTAGTAATAATAGGTGCAGTAACCAATTAGGGGAAACATAGAGGATTCAAAGACCTGATCTCATCTCTCTCCTATTTTCTTAATCAAATCTTTACTTTTTTATTTGATTTCTTAAAATCAAACCAAATCTACTGCCTAGTGGCAAAACAAAACAAACTTTTATACATCCTACTTTTATAACGAAATTGAATAATTGAAGTTAAAAACAGTCCTCGTGGGAACGATATTTTTACTACTTCGATAGTATTTGGTGCACTTGCCAAACGCCTATCAGTTATGCAATACTTTGATTATGAATGCAAGACAAATAACTGGAGTCTATGGAACCTATCATGTCACTGGGGATTCAGATAGACACTGACAGGGTAGACAAGCCAGGGAGTAGAAAAAGGGTACAAGTTGTTCTTTGGGTCGAACCAGCCACTTGACCAAGGAATACAAAACAAGAGATGGGTGCAAGCTGTTCTTGGGATTGAACTTGGCACTTGACCGGAAACATAGACATATAGGCAGATACGAGCTGTTCTTTGGATCGAACTTGACACTTGATTGAAGATACAAACAGATAGGCAGACACAAACTGTTCTTTTGATTGAACTGGCCGTTTGGCTGGAGACATAGGCAAAAGGGTTGATACAAGCTGTTCTTTGGATCGAACTTGCTTGTTGGATTATCACCACGTCATGTGGGAAGGTGCAAACTGTTCTTTTAGATCGAACCCGCCGTTTGACTGATAACAAAGCATACGCTGGGTACAAACTGTTCTTCTTTAGATCGAACTTGTCGTTTGACCGATAACAAGCATAAGCCGGGTACAAACTGTTCTTCAAATCGAACTTGCCGTTTGTCCGGGGGTATAGGTATATATAAGCAGGTACAAGTGGTTCTTCTTGGATCGAACCTGGCACTTGACCAGTAACGGAATACAAATTGAGAGTCTGGTTTAACAAGATACCAATTGAGGGTAAATTGTCATTGACTTGATTTGAAAATAGACATGACCATTTTTGTTTGCCCAAAAGCAAATTGAGAGAGAATTGACATTGATTTGAATTGAAAATTGACATTGAAAGAGAGATTGAAAATTGAGATTGAGCAGAGACATAGACATAGACATTGGATTGAGAGTTGAAATTGAAAAAGACATTGGAAATTGGAATTGGATTGAGACATAGACATTGACATTGGATTGGAGGGTTGCAATTGACATTGAAATTGGATTGAAAATTGACATTGACATTGGATATTGACATTGACATTGACATTGGCATTTGACATTAACATTGGCATTGACATTGACATTGGCATTTGACATTAACGTTGACATTGGCATTTGACATTAACATTGACATTGACATTGACATTGGCATTTGACATTAACATTGACATTGACATTGACATTGGCATTTGACATTAACATTGACATTGACATTGGATATTGACATTTGACAGTTGGATATGCAACATGTATGTATGGTATAGCAAGATTATTGGATGTATGAACACATAACATGCATGATTATGCATGTATGAATGCTCGAAATGCATGATTGGCTTTGTAATTTGGCAGAGAGAGTTTCACAGAGATAGACAAAACATTGGAAGATTGGGCACGTAGTGGCTCGCTGCAACATATTCACAGGGGAAAACCTATTTGGAGAGACCGTCGTTTGAGAGACGTATCAAAACCATGGCTGAGGGCAATAAAACTTGTAAAGGAGGAATCTTTGGAAAATTCTTGGATACAGGTCGCCATTGCTAGGCGTGTCAGTGCTGGGTAATCATTGGATGTTTGCATCTGTAGTCAATGCTTTTCAATACTTCATTCTTTCATTTTTCATTTTCAAACCCCTATTTTTGCCTGAACCGCCCTTCGGGTTTTCGATTCACCGGGGAATAAGATTCTTTTCATTGCCCCATTTTTGCCTGAATTGCCTTCATAGGTTGTCAATCGGCGGGGTGCTCATTTTTGCCTAAGCCGCCCTTTCGGGTTTTCAACTTAGCGAGCTTTTCATTTTCATTTTTTTCAATTTTTTTCATTTTCATTCTGTTTTTTCATTCTTGCCATTGACCACAGACCATCCTGGGGAGTAACCTGCTTGTAACATGTATCGAAATAGACATTGACATTCATTTATTCATGCATGTTTCATTGAAATGTACCCTGTTGCTCAGGTTTGCTTTCAAAATAGACAGAAAAAGATTTTTAATTTTCAAAGATGCTTGTTTCAGACATTGACATTATCAAATTGGAAAAGAAATATTTTGTATTTATAGCATTGAAAGTAGAAAGAAAAATAGAGTTTCAAACAATAGCACAGGCTCAAATTGATGTAGAAGAGTGAGTGTCAGCCAAAGGCATGACTTCACGGATTTACAAAGCTTGGAAAATGGTAATTTTATTGGTTGGTGGTACATTGAACACGATGATCGCTACATTTCATAGAAATTTTGAATTCACAAGTACAGAAGCCTCTGATGAAGACGATCATCGACAGTTGCAGATGCCCCAAGGGGTGATGGTGATTTTCCAGATATAGTTACTCGTCTTTTATCAACCTCATTTTTGCATGAACCGCCTTTTCGGGTTTTCGGCTCATCGAGGCGCTCATTCTTGCCTGAGTTGCGTACAATCTCAGCGAGCTCTTTCATATTCATTTTTTTTTGTCCCTAACTTTTGCCTGGATCGCCCTTTCGGGTTTTCGATCCACCGGGAAGCGCATTTTTGCCTAGGCCGCCCTTTCGGGTTTTCGACCTACCACGCTGTTCTTTTCTTTCTAGACAAAGTATTTCTTGACTATATCGGCATTAACAGGATTTGGTAGTTCAACACCATCCATGTGTGTAAGAATCAAAGCACCACCAGAGAAAGCCTTCTTGACAACATAAGGACCTTCATAGTTAGGTGTCCACTTGCCCCTTGGGTCGGGTTGCTGGTTTATTCTTCTTTTCAATACAAGTTCGCCTTCCTTGAATTCTCGAGGTCGGACTTTCTTGTCAAAGGCATTCTTCATTCGCACTTGATACAACTGTCCATGAGTCATGGCATCCATACGTTTCTCTTCAATCAAATTCAATTGGTCATACCGACTTTGACACCATTCAGCCTCAGTTAATTTTGCTTCCATGATCACTCGAAGAGATGGAATCTCCACTTCCAGAGGGAGAACTGCTTCCATACCATACACCAAAGAGAAAGGGGTTGCCCCGGTTGAGCTGCGCACTGTAGTACGATAACCATGCAAGGCAAAAGGTAGCATTTCATGCCAGTCTTTGTAAGTAGTGACCATCTTCTGAACAATCTTCTTGATGTTCTTGTTAGCGGCCTAAACTGCACCATTCATCTGAGGTCTATAAGGAGAAGAGTTGTGATGTTCAATTTTGAATTCTTCACATAAAGCTTGCATCATGCTATTGTTCAGATTGGAACCGTTGTCAGTGATGATCTTGTTGGGAACACCATATCGACAGATGATGTTATTCTTGATGAACTTGACAACCACTTGCTTGGTCACATTGGCATAGGAGGCAGCCTCAACCCACTTGGTGAAATAGTCAATTGCCACTAGGATGAAACGATGCCCATTGGAAGCTTTTGGTTCAATTCTTCCGATCATGTCAATGCCCCACATAGAGAAAGGCCACAGGGAAGAGATAACATTGAGAGCATGCGGAGGCACATGGATCTTGTCAGCATAAATTTGACATTTGTGGCATCTCTTAGCATGTTTGTGGCAGTCACGCTCCATGGTGATCCAGTAATAGCCGGCTCTTAACAATTTCCTTGACATGGCGTGACCCGAAGCATGGGTCCCAAAGGTACCGTCATGTACATCATGCATCAATTTCTCAGCTTCTTGCTTATCAACACACCTTAGCAAGACCATGTCATAGTTCCTCTTGTATAGGATTTCTCCGTCCAGAAGGAATCTGCTAGCCCATCGTCTCAAAGTCTTCTTATCTCTGTTGGAAGCACCAGGTGGATATTCACGATTCTGCAAGAATTGTTTGATGTTGTAATACCAAGGCTTTTTGTCATTCCCATCTTTGTCAGCTTGACCTGTCATATTTTCGATAGTAAACACATGAGCGGGTCTATCAAGACGCTGCACCTTGATTACGGGCACATCATTCCAATGATTAACACGAAACATGGAAGACAAAGTAGCAAGAGCATCAGCCATCTGATTTTCATCCCGAGGGATATGGTGCAGCTCAACCTTTGTAAAGTATGTCAATAGACGTCTTGCATAGTCACGGTAAGGGATCAGCTTCTCATGATGAGTCTCCCATTCACCCTTTATCTGATTAATGACAAGTGCAGAATCTCCATAGATGTCAAGGTGCTTAATCCTCAGGTCAAGGGCTTCTTCAATGCCCAAGATGCATGCTTCATATTCAGCTATGTTGTTTGTGCATTCAAAAGTTATTCGAGCGGTGAAAGGAATGTGGTGCCCCTGTGGAGTTACAATGATGGCCCCAATTCCTTTACCATAAGCATTAACAGCACCGTCAAACACCAATCCCCACTTGCTATTGGGATCCGGCCCTTCATTGATCAGCGGCTCTTCACAGTCTTTTGCTTTCAAATACATGATCTCTTCATCAGGGAAATCAAACTTAATCGGTTGGTAATCATCAAGAGGCTGACAAGCAAGATGCTCAGCAAGGACACTTCCTTTGATTGCTTTCTGAGCTTTGTACACAATATCATATTCAGACAATAACATTTGCCAACGTGCAATCTTTCCAGTAACAGCAGGCTTTTCAAAGATGTACTTGATTGGATCCATTCGGGATATTAACCAAGTTGTATGATTCACCATATAATGACGCAGGCGTTTGGCAGCCCAAGCTAAAGCACAACAAGTCTTTTCAAGCATTGTATACCGAGTCTCACAGTCGGTGAACTTCTTGCTCAGATAGTAGATGGCATGCTCTTCCTTACCAGTCTCGTCTTGTTGACCGAGAACACAACCCACTGAATCATCTAACACTGACAGATACATAATCAAAGGCCTTCCTTCCACTGGTGGGACAAGGATAGGTGGCTCCAACAGGTATTCTTTAATGCTATCAAAAGCTTCCTGACATTCATCATTCCATACGACGGGCTGATTCTTTCTGAGCAATTTGAAAATGGGACCACAGGTAGTAGTCATGTGAGATATGAATCTTGAAATGTAATTCAGACGTCCGAGGAAACCTCTGACTTGCTTTTCAGTTTGAGGGGCCGGCATCTCTCTGATGGCTCGGACTTTGTCGGGATCAACTTCAATGCCTCTCTGGCTGACAATGAAGCCTAGCAATTTCCCAGATCTTACACCAAATGTGCACTTGTTAGGATTCAGCCGCAGCTTGTACTTTCTCAATCTTTCAAACATCTTTTTCAGATACACAACATGCTGCTCTTCATCGCTTGACTTCACAATCATGTCATCGACATATACCTCAATCTCTTTGTGAATCATATCATGAAACAGAGTGGTCATACCCCTTTGATAGGTAGCACCAGCATTTATCAAGCCGAACGGCATCACTTTATAACAGAACGTTCCCCACGGAGTGATGAAGGACGTCTTTTCTCTATCTTCAGGAGACATTCGTATCTGATTATAACCAGAGAAACCATCCATAAAGGAGAACACTTTGGATTGAGCGGTACTGTCAACAAGCACATCAATATGAGGCAATGGGAAGTTATCTTTTGGACTGGCTTTGTTCAGATCTCTGTAATCAACACACATTCGAACTTTCCCATCTTTCTTTGGCACTGGCACAATGTTGGCAATCCACTCAGGATATTCAGCTGTCATGAGGAAACCCGCATCAATTTGCTTCTGTACTTCAGCCTTGATCTTAAGAGCCATGTCTGGACGAGACCTTCTCAATTTCTGTTTGACAGGAGGACATTCAGGTCTTGTCGGTATCCGATGTTCCACAATCTTGGGATCTAAGCCCGGCATATCTTCATAGGACCACGCAAAGACATCTGGATAATCATGGAGGAGCTGAATAATCATCTTTTTCACTTCTGGCTCAAGTGCAGCACCAATCTTGATCTCTCGCTTGTTCTCTTCCGTACCCAGGTTGATAAGCTCGATCTCTTCCTGGTGAGGCTGAATGGCTCTTCTTTCTTGCTCAAGCAGTCGAGTGATCTCATACGGTATCCCTTCATCATCATCATCCTCATCTTCAGCTTCATATACAGGGAATTCAACATTTGGAGGAACCATAGGGTCACTGTGTTCAACGGGTTTATTATGGTTCAATCTGCATAATATGATTGGGGATGATTTTTAGAAAAAAGTTTTTCATGCAGATTTTTGAAATTAATAAGAAAATACAGATGTTTTGGTTTTTTCTGGCATTACCATTATTTCCAAGAAAAAAGGCACTAAAAAGTAAAAAACAAAGAGTCGTGAGAAAAACGACAACTTTTCTTGATAACGGCAATGCCGAAACAAACACGCCCTTACAATGATATCACTTTCGCCTTGGGCAGAGCGAAAGGATTGTTATTTTGAAAACAAAGAAAAACATGAGCAACAAAACACATTACATGGAAGCATGCATGGCTAAAGGAACATCAATGGCTTCCCAATTTCTCACAGTGCCTCCTGGTATAACAAATGCAGGCACGTGACCTCTTTCAGCAGCATCTTCAGCAATAGCATTGATGAACCCAGCACTGTAGAAGGTTCCCTTTGAAACAGCAGATGTCGGGGAGAATCCAAGGCCTTCTTTGCGCTTGTCTTCCAAGATCTGAATCACTTTGCCCCAGCCAGCAGCTTGCCCTTGTTGAACAGCCTTCTGGGCATCTTTCAGTGAAGCCATGCTAGTACCAGCCCTCCGGGGTTCTGTACCCTCGACAGTCAAGCCTTGAAACGACGTCCCTTCAGCGGACCCTGCTTCAACACAAGAGAAAGATGATACTTGGCTAACCAGAAATGCCTCTTCACCATACACAGTGACAATCTTACCATTCCTCATGAACTTGAGCTTCTGATGCAAAGTAGAAGTGACTGCTCCCGCGTCGTGGATCCACGGTCTTCCGAGGAGACAACTGTAGGAAGCATTGATGTCCATGACTTGGAAAGTAATTTGAAATGTCTCAGGACCAATGGTAATTGGCAAGTCTACTTCCCCAAGAACATCTTTGCGGGATCCATCGAAAGCCTTAACCAGATAACTGCTACCCCTCAGAGAAATTCCGTGATGACTTAATTGCCTTAGTGTGGACTCAGGCATTACATTCAACGATGATCCAGTGTCCACCAAAACGTTGGATATCATATCAGACCCACAGTGCACCGAGATATGTAGAGCCAAGTTGTGATACTTCCCTGCTTCGGGGAGTTCATCGTTACCAAACCCCAAGTTGTTGCAAGCAGTGATATTACCCACTATTCCGTTGAATTGCTCCACAGAGACTTCGTGATCAACGTAAGCTTGCTCAAGTATCTTCATCAACACCTTCCTGTGAGCTTCTGAGCTCATGAGCAGAGACAAGATGGATATCTTTGATGGGGTTTGCAGCAGCTGGTCAACAATCTTATAGTCACTTTTCTTGATAAGCCTCAGGATTTCGTCCAGATTGGACTCTTCGATAGATTGGCCTGCTGGGCCGGGGTTCTTGTCAACAGGAGGAGCAACTGGTGGTGTTATTGTGGCAATAGGTGTCACCACCTTCTTTTGAAACAAAGGTGGACGGACTTTTCCACTTCTCAGAGTTGTAATTTCACCGGCAACACTGTCAACTGTAGCTGGGGATACCAGAGGTACTTCCACTCCATTCTCGACCGTGGTTGCATTGTATTTGTAGGGAATTGCTTTGGTAGAGGTATAAGATACCGGGCCAGGTAGCCTGATCACCAAAGGCTCAACATTCTTTGCACTTTCAACAGGAGAGTCATGGAACACTGGCACAATCACACATACATCACTAGCAATCAAGTACTTGTCATCCATCAGGCTCTGGATATCACCTTGCACCACACAACAGCCCATAGGGTTCTGAAGACATCCTAAACAGGAAGCATGATCATGTTTGAACAAAGAAGCCTGACAGAGCTTGACATGTAACAGTACCAAGGGAGTAACAACATTGCGGACATCCAACATGGGATCCCCCTGAGGAACGGGGACTCTTTCAAAAGCCTCAATCATGTTAACAGCAGCATGGTTTGGAAGCGGATTGTCAAGGACATGAGGAACACTGTTCTCAAAAGTCAACCGTCCCTTTTCTATCAGGTCTTTCACAATATATTTCAGAGCAAAGCAACCTTCAACATCGTGGCCTTGAGCACCCTGATGGAATTCACATGTCAGATCCTGTCGGAACCTGGGAGGCAATGGATTAGGCGGAGGCTTGCCTGGTCTAGTAACACAGTGTCCCTTGGCCAGTAGAGTGGGGAGCAGCTCACCATACCGCATTGGTATTGGTGGAAAAGAAGGTTTGGGTCGGGGACCCTGTTGTTGCTGCCGTTGCTGTTGAGCAGGAGGCTGTTGTTGTACTTGCTGTGCAATAGCATTGACGGGCACTGGTGGTTGACCCGGTGGCAGAGGATACTGTTGATAGAATGGCGGGAAGAAGGGATGTTGAGAGTACTGCATGTAGTGATAGGGCAAGGGCAATTGTGTAGCAGCTGCAGATGGGTTACCAGATACCATCCCTACGTCAGATTCTTTCCTCTTGTGGTGACCATTACCATACTTCTTTGGTGCACTGGTTGAAGATTCGCCTTTCTCAAGGACAATAATACCATCTCGAACAGCCTCCTCTAGACGAGTTCCCATCGTAACCATATCAGAGAAGTTGTTTGGGGCAGAGACTATCATTCTTTCCTTGTATTCCTTCTTCAGAGTCTTCAGGAATGTCTGTGTTAATTCTTCCTCATCAAGTCGAGGAGAAACACGGGCAGCTGCCCCTCTCCACCTCTGAGCATATTCACGGAAGGTTTCATCTGATTTCTGAGACAGAGCCTTGAGAGAGTCCCTATTTGGCCTTAGACGGGTATTGAACTCATATTGACCTTCAAAAGCAGCAGCGAGTTCCTCAAAGGTGTGGATGTTGTCTTTGCTCAGACTAGTGTACCAATCTGCTGCATCATCTGTCAAGCTACTCTGGAAGCAATGGATCATCAGCGCATCATTATCGGCGTAATTAGCCATCTTTCGGACATACCGGATAACATGGTTGTGTGGGCAAGAAGTCCCATTATACTTGTCAAATTCTGGTTCTTTGAATTTCTTAGGAACCTCAAATCGGGATACCAAGCATAGATCACGAGCTTTAGCAGGAGCACCGTTGTTTCCTCGGCTAGCCTTGACCTCACGGAGTTCTCCAGCCAACTCCCTTAACTGTCTCTTCATAGCTTCCATTGCGGGATCTTGTCCACGCGGAGTGTCAACATCAATCACCTGTTGCACAGTGTGTACAATAGGGTCGGTAACAACAGTAGTCACCTGAGGCATAGCAGTGGACACAGGAATCTGTCCTTGACCAGCAACACCAGAGACACCAGCAGCAGTATTAGGAGAGTAGTAAGCTGAGAGGCCATAAGGACGGCCGTTGGGCATAACAAAGCGAGCATCAGTAGCCACAGTAGACAGTGGGATAGAGGGAATCACCTCAGCAGTAACTGGAACAGAAGTGGCTGGTTGTTCCTGTGCAGCCATCATAGCAGACATAGCGTCATGTGCCTTGGCCAAATCTTCTTTCATAGCGGCCAATTCGGCACGGAGTTGAGCATTTTCCTCTTCAAAGTTAGCCATCATTCTTCTCTTGTGAAATCTTGTTTGATGAATTCTGTCTGGTTGGTAGACTTTGCGAACACGAGCCACTTTTCAGACTGCGGCGGACAAAACCAGGAGGCAATGAGCACGAGAGAAGCTTTTTGTGACCAATGAATGCATATGATGCATGAAATGTGTTAATGCATATGCAAAAAGACTCTTTTTGTGTTACCGAAGGGTTTTAGACAAATTATAAACTTGTAAACATTACTAAACAACAATTAACATAAACGGGAATCAAACAACTAACATATAGTTTTACAAGACAAATCCAACATGAACAAATGGAAATAACAACAGGAAATGGAAATCCTCAAGCATAGGAAGTGGAAGCATCATCCTCAGACTCAGACTCATAGCTGCAGTATCGTGCATAGAAGTCACGGGCACCCCTAGCCCTCTTAGAGTCTCTCATAAGCAACCTATCTTTCTCTTCAATCTCTCTCTTAGCCTTAGCTAACTCTTTCTTCAGTGTCAAGACCTCATGAGTCTTCTGCTCATCCTTTCCATCCAAAGTCATGATCAAGTTCTCAGCCTCATAGTATCTAGCCCTCCACTGATGCTTCTCCCGACTCTCCATAGCTAGATGCTCCTGATACATCTCCTGGGTAGGTGGGAGTAGAGGCAAAGGCATGGTAGGAACAGATGCAGACACATATCTCATAGAGGGGTAAGGCATACCAATCTCCTCAGCTTGGTTTACCACCCACTGTGTATAGGCCTCATGAGCAATACCGGACCTTACACCCATATGCTTCACCTCTTTCTTCCGAAGCTTAGTCCAAGCTTCCATGAAATCCTCTCTTATTCCTGTGGGAGCATTGGAGTAGTGAAAGAAGTAAGGAGCTGTAGCAAGATTGATGGGCTTATCTTTCATCGGAAAACCAAATTGTCGCAAAGCAAGCTCCGGGTTATAGTTAATTCCACCCCGGGTACCAAGAAGAGGTACATTAAGAAACTTTCCACCACCAAAGATAATTTCCTTAACCCTAGAAGCGGGAGTGAACCAAACCACTTCATTAGGAGTGAGAGCCATAATCCTCTGTGAAATAGACCAATTCTCCGGATTGGCGTGGAAAGACTCCGGAAGGTGCGAAATAAACCACCTATAGAGGAGAGGCACACAACAAAGAATGTAGCCACGACCCTTGCCGGAACGATCCTGAATAGCATGGTATGTGTCAGCTAGCAAAGTAGGAACCGGATTCTTGGAGTGGAAGATCATAATAGCATTCATGTCCACGAAGCCATCAAGATTCGGAAAGAGAATAAGCCCATAGATGAGAAGTGCAAGAATAGCCTCGAGAGTGTCCTGACAAGTGGTATTGAGGTTGGCTTTCCCAAGAAGATACTCTGAAGTGAACCCTCGGATGCGTGCTTTAGTGACAAGATTCTTGGAGACATCGGTGGTCTTGAGATAGAGATCCTTAGCAATAACCAATGGAGTAAGAGGAGGCTCAAGTCCTGAGAAAGGTACCCCCTTAGCAATAGACAGATCCATCAAGGAAGAATAAGCCTCTAGAGTAGGCACCAGCTGAAAGTCCGGAAAAGTAAAGCACCGATACTTCGGATCATAGAATTGCACTAGAGTGTGCACAAGCTTCTCATCCACATTAGTATGAAGAATAGGAAGTAAAGCCCCGTAACGACGTCGGAAACCAGTCGGATCCTCAATCTTGAGTGCCAAATCTCTCAAACTAGCCAAATCCACTTCCTTGAACTTGTAGGAATTAGTCCTCTTCATTCCTACAATGTTTACAAATTCAACTTGTCTAAGCCCTTCGATAACAATGCATGGAAAAAGTTTATGCATGTATGCATGTATGCATGAATGCATGATTATGTTCAAGTTCGGAGAAAACATGGTGGGTTAAAGTTCAAAGTCGAGGAGTCACGGGTGGACACGGTGTCCGGTGAAGCTAGGGCTTTAGGATAATAGTAACCGGGTTCTAAGAAGGTTCCCAAGTTGCAACCTCTCCGACGTATCTCATGGTGTCACGAGACAACACTCGCTCCATGATTATCCGTGGAAGGTCTAACTTGAGTGTAGCATCGCGCGACGACTAAAACTCGAGACAACACTCGGTTTAGCCTCCGCACTACGTCCTAGAAAATGGCCATGGATGGGTTTGGTTATCTACGGTTCATAGCGTCATAGAACAATTAGAAGTAAAGTGCCTAAACGCGACAACACGCGCCGACAACATCACCCCCAAAATGCCTCAGCTATGTGGGATTGATCGCATAATCCAAAACACGAGGCAACCCCCGGAATGAATTGTCGATTATATCCCTCCTAAATCCTAAGTTCACTCAGCCCGGGTGCAGGACTTTTGATATTCTCACCCCACACGTTTGCAAGAAATTAAACATTTATTCACATAGGAAAGCAAGTAAAAGAAGCAAGTAAAAATACAAGCGCAAGCGTGGAAATAAAGACTAGGCGTAACTCTCGAATCTCCCCAGTGAAGTCGCCAGCTGTTTTATCTTGGTTTTTGGGTGTCAAACATTGATTACGTTTGAACCTTTTAAACCGGTGATATCTTATTTTTTTCTTGGGAAGGGAAAAAGTAAGCAAAACCCTTGAGAATCGAGGTCCGGGAGTTGTTTTCGCTACGGGAAGGTGTTAGGCACCCATAACGACTATAGTATCCTATAGGAACCGTCTTTAATTTCTACGCGCGCGCTTTATTTTTAAATGCTATTTTGAAAAGTATTTATTAAACTTAAGAGTTTCTAAGTGAAGAATTGGAGGGAGAAGAATGTGTTTGAATTTTTATTTTAGTTGAATTGAAGGAATTTTGTTCCTTGCCTACGTACCCGTTTAAGGGATCAAATCCACCGTAGTTCTCTCTCAAAAAATGTTTTTGTTTTTGTTGGTTGATTTTAAATTGGAAAATGGAGTTTTGAAGAATAGAAAGAGGCCTCAAGGGCATGAGATTTAGAAAAGAGTGGGGTTTGATTAGTTATTTGCAAAAACAAGTCAAAGTGTGATTAAAATTTATTGAGATTTGATTAAGAAAACGAAAAGGAAAATCAAAGGGGTTTTGACCCCAAAGTTTATTGTGAAAAAGATTTGAGTGAAGTTTGTTCATATTTTTTGGAAAATTGGTTTTTTCTAAGTCTAAAGCCTAAACATACATCTAAACATACAATCCTAAACATACATCTAAACATGCATATTCTAACTATATAGTGATGTGTGTGCATGTGTCGGTGCTTGTGTCGGTGTACATCATTAGAGTCCATTGTCCTTTACATCACACCCTAGATACATTCTATGGCCTCTTTGCCAAGAAATTAAAAGTGCATAAAGGAAAATATTACAAAAACTCCTAAATGTTTACATTCTAACTTTGGTACAAATTAAATTGCAAGAAAGAAATAGAGATGAATATGGGATGAAGTGGAGATGCTTATGAAATGATGAAACATGAAATGGAAGGAGTTAGTAGCACAAGATATAAAGAAAGTCAAAGCTACCATCACAAATGTAATGAAAATTAGCATAAAAAAAACAAGCAAAACAATGTGAAATAAGCCTAAAATCCTATTATCAATGCAAGACTTGAGTGTGACCTATAATCCTCACAATTCAACATGCTTTCAAGGTATAAAAATCCAGGTTTTAAAATGAGGGTCCGAGTGTCATTGCAAACTTTGCATTTTTTATGTGAATTTAGACTTATTTGCACCATTTATTCACAAAACAAAACTTGCCAAGCAAGCAACCAATCATCACATGCACATGTCCAGCAAAAAAACACATTCAAACAGTAGTAAAAATCCTCATAAAATCATCCATCATGAACCACAAACATTTATCAAGGGTTGGAATTGGAATCAAGCAAATTTCATTTATTTCTTAGCATAAAATACCACAAAAATAGTAGGAAAGCTAACACCTTATTTTTTAACCAATTTTAATGTGTACAATTTGTCACAAGAGACCACAAAATTATCAAGAAAATTATATGAATTTTTTTAGGAATTTTAGACTAAAAAGTGCAAGAAAATTACTAATTCTAACAAAAATAGGAAAGAAAACTATACATATTTTTTTCAAATTTTATTATGTGAAAATATCACAAAAAAACATCAAGAATATCATCAAGAACCTATGGAAAATTATTTGGAATTTTGTGGAGAGTTTTAGACACGTAGAAGGTTCAAATAGCAAAAGGCAGTATAGGAATAGCAAGAAATCATAAAAGAAGGGAACCTGCACAAAAGTCCAGTCCAGGCCCAAGGCTGCAGATGGATCTTGGACTATCCAAATGCCTCAGAGGCGTTGGATTGATCCAAGTCTGTCAAAACCCTAGATCTGAAGGCTGGAATTGCAAGGCGCATAGTAACACAGATTAGGCACACAGTAGGAACGAATATAGGCCATACACGTCACCATCTAGTGAATCAAACGGTCAGGATTAAAGGATAGGTTGAACCAAAGGGTGAACCAGACTGGTTTATGTGAACCGGTCCGGTTCACCTCTTATATATACTTAGGGGCCGGTTCAAACATCACAACTCACCTCTCTTTCTCTCACTAAACCTCTCTTAGAGAGAGAAGCTCTGCAATACTTCTCTTCTTCTCCGACGAGAAGGATTTCTCCGGTACGGTTGCCGGTGGCGGTTTCCGTCACCGAAGAGTCAAAACTTAACCGATCTTGCATTTTCTTACATCATTCTCTTCGTCTCTCTCTCTCCTCTATTAGAATATGTAACTCTTTTTCTTAAGAACTCTCAAATAAAACCTAGATCTACATTTTTTGAATCGATGAAAACTTTTTCAAAAGAAAGAGAGAGAGGAGAACGATGATACCTCAATTTTAATCGGAGATTTGGGACAAGAATCACGTCGGAGAGCTTGAAATCCTCTTTGAATCGGTGAGTTTCTGGATCTTCGTATTTTCACTGAAAATAAATCGGTGAAAAGCTTCGTATTCTTCTTCTCTCGCTTCGTCTCTGTGAATTTGCTCAAATTGACACTGATTCGCTTCGATCCCTCTTCTTCTCACTATTCGTCTCTGTGATCGTTCAAAATTGCTACCTCGATAGTGAGTTTGAGCTCGTATTGCAGAGAAGAAAGTTCGATGATGAGATTTTCTCAGAAAATCACTGAGAACTGATGCAAATCGAATGAACTCTCTCTTCGAAATTGGAGCTATCTTGACTAAGCTTCTGTGAAATTTGTGTCGAATTCATAAGATTGATGATGAATTTCGTGAGGATCAGTGGAGAATTGAGGTTGAATTGTGATGGTTTTGTAGAATTTGGATGAAGATTGATACGGTTAGGGTTTAAAGTTCATGTGTTCTTGATGAATTTTCTGGAAATTTTTGCGTGTTTGATCCTTGTGATTTTGGAGAGAGATTGTGGTTATGTTTATGAGTTGGCGTGTATTGAATGGGTCTGTGATGATTTGGCCCCTTTTATAGACTGACACTTGGACAGGCTGGACCAATGGAATAGTGACACCTGGACTAGACTTGTAACTGACTGGACCAATGCAAAAACGCCACTTGGACATGGGCTTTGTAACAAACTCTTGGGACTTTTCTGCAATTTAACTAAAATTTGAGGACCAGACTGCAATTAAAAAAAAACTAAAAACAAAAGCTTGAGACTTAAAGGACTGGAACGTAATTTTTAAAATTTTGAGGGACTGAAATGCAAATAATAATAAAATTTTGAGTAAAATTGGGAAATTGGAAAAAACGTAAAGTGAAACGATTAAAATTTGACAAAACGGACTAAAATGAACCAATGGCCTAAATGAGGTACTTTAAAGTACCTCACTGCCGAAATTTCGTGTGAAATGACCAAAATGCCCCTGGGGCTGAAAACGACTAAAAATGACTTAGATGCAATTGAAAAATGGATTTTTAACAGACATTGAATCAGAGACTCATACAAGCAAAATTAAAAGACTCAGAGACAATTTTTAGGATTTAAACAGGGCTTTGGCACATGAAAAGACCAAAATGCCCCTAGGGGCAAAACTGACTCAAAATGACTTCAAATGCAATTTTTGGCAAGGGTTTCGACATAGAATGAAACAGAGACTTATTCTAACCAAATGAAAAGACTCAAACAAATTTTTAAAAGACTGAGAGAAATTTGACATAGGAAATGACTAAAATACCCTTACATGTAAATTTTGCAAATAACATTGAAATAAAATGCAGAGACAGATGCAATTGATCAGAGACATATCAAATGACTTATAATGCAAGAAAAGAAGAATTGACTAGTATTTTTAGGTCCAAAATTAGGGTATAACAGCTGCCCCTATTTAAGTTTCTTTGTCCGGAGGGTCAAGAGACGAAGTCTTAGAGTTGACGGGACAAAGATACTTAAATATTAACATTTGCACTGCTTTTGGACATAAAAATACGCTTTCAGAGTTTCAAAAATATGAATGTTATGCAATACTTTTATACATCCTAGTGGCAAAACAAAACAAACTTTTATACATCCTACTTTTATAACGAAATTGAATAATTGAAGTTAAAAACAGTCCTCGTGGGAACGATATTTTTACTACTTCGATAGTATTTGGTGCACTTGCCAAACGCCTATCAGTTATGCAATACTTTGATTATGAATGCAAGACAAATAACTGGAGTGTATGGAACCTATCATGTCACTGGGGATTCAGATAGACACTGACAGGGTAGACAAGCCAGGGAGTAGAAAAAGGGTACAAGTTGTTCTTTGGGTCGAACCAGCCACTTGACCAAGGAATACAAAACAAGAGATGGGTGCAAGCTGTTCTTGGGATTGAACTTGGCACTTGACCGGAAACATAGACATATAGGCAGATACGAGCTGTTCTTTGGATCGAACTTGACACTTGATTGAAGATACAAACAGATAGGCAGACACAAACTGTTCTTTTGATTGAACTGGCCGTTTGGCTGGAGACATAGGCAAAAGGGTTGATACAAGCTGTTCTTTGGATCGAACTTGCTTGTTGGATTATCACCACGTCATGTGGGAAGGTGCAAACTGTTCTTTTAGATCGAACCCGCCGTTTGACTGATAACAAAGCATAAGCTGGGTACAAACTGTTCTTCTTTAGATCGAACTTGTCGTTTGACCGATAACAAGCATAAGCCGGGTACAAACTGTTCTTCAAATCGAACTTGCCGTTTGTCCGGGGGTATAGGTATATATAAGCAGGTACAAGTGGTTCTTCTTGGATCGAACCTGGCACTTGACCAGTAACGGAATACAAATTGAGAGTCTGGTTTAACAAGATACCAATTGAGGGTAAATTGTCATTGACTTGATTTGAAAATAGACATGACCATTTTTGTTGGCCCAAAAGCAAATTGAGAGAGAATTGACATTGTAGGTCACTTCGATCTGGGGCCATATCCACATTGTAACTGTATTGCTCCACAAAAGCATCACACAGATCTTGGAAAGTTTGGATATTTGTTTTATCTAGATTCATGTACCATTTTGAGGCAGGACTAGCCAAACTTTCATGGAAGAAATAGATAAGAACTGAATCATCCTTGGAATAGGCAGACATTCTTCTCACATACATTGTTAGATGTTCCTCAGGACAGGATTTTCCCTTATACTTCTCGAAGTCTGGTACCTTGAACTTGTGGGGTATTTGAACATTTGGCACCAAACAGAGATCATAAGCAGTCTTCCCAAATACTTTCTTCCTGTGGAGGGCTCTCACATCTCGCTGAATTTCATCATATTTTTGCTGCAAGTCATTCACTCTATCATAGGCTTACATATCCCCTGAATGGTAGATGGGCTCTTCTTCTTGTGGAATGGTATGCATCACAGGTGCTGAATAGGTCATAGCGGCTGGAGGAGCTCTTACAAGAGGTGGAGGAACATAAGCTGCATTTTGCTGAGTAGGCATCGGCATTTCTGAAATAACAGGGCGAAATACTTCACTGAGACAAACAGGCACACCCCAAGGACGACCTTCTGGCATAGAATTCGAAGCTTCACAAGCAATGGGGCGGAGTATTTCCCCAGCAGTAAAGGGCGAGAACCGAGGTGCAGAGCGCTGCAGAGCAGAAGGTGTCGGAGTCTCGGCACATATTGTCCATCCAGGGGCAGCAGACGTTTCAGCCTGAGTTCTGATAGGAGGAGGAGGCGGTGGCGCTTGTGCTTGGGATTGTGCTTGAGCTAGTGCTTGAGCTTGTGCTTGAGCCAACGCTTGGGCTTGTGCTTGAGCTTGTGCTTGAGCTTGGACTTGAGCTTGGACCTGTGCTTCCGCCATTGTCTTCATTACTTCAGCCATTTCGTCCATCTTAGCCTGCATGGCTGTCATTTCTTCACGGAGCACTCGGTTTTCGTGTTCGAGAGAATCCATCTTCTTCTTAACGTTTGCTCGAGTGTAGATAGTGCGGGTAGGCTTGTGGATGATACGTGGGGCCACCTTTTGAAATGGACTGACTTTTTCTGGAAAAGAAGATTTGTGTGAGACTTTGGCTTTGAGACCATGCAATGCAAAATGATGCATGATATGTTTATGCAAAAATAGACACATTTTTATTTATCGAAGGACTTATAAAAGCAAATTTGTAAACATCATAACTGAAAATTGAAAGTACTACAAAATAATTCCCTTTTAACAAAACTGAGCCAAGGGATAGACTCCAAAGTACATCACAAAAAAGCTAGGAAATAACATAAAGTGGCGAAACAACTAAGATACTCTTGAACTCCTGTAGTAGACTACTCTTCGAAATCTGGATGGGCGCCGGCGAACATATCCATGTACTCCTTCTTCCTTTTAGGATCCCGCCGGAGTATATCATCCTTCTGCTGGAGGAGATCATTCTGCTTAACAATTAGTTGGCCTAGCTTGAGGATTTCACGATCCTTTTGCTCTATCAGTCCATCCTTTGTCTCCATCTGAGCCATAACCATCTCATACTTCCTCTTCCAATTGTTCCTTTCACGTGTCATCTTGGACAACTGGTACTGGAATTCTTCCACATTTTCAGGGAGTACGGGCAGTGGGGGAGCCGGAGTAGTTGAAGATGGGACTCTGGATAAAGTGTAAGGCATCTTGTACGTTGTAGCTCTATCAATGACCCATTCCGTGTAAGAGCTATGGACGAAACTTGATCTTTTTCCCATTTTGCTCCTCTCTTTTCTATGGATGGCATGCCAAGCTTGTATGAATTTTTCCTTCTCATTTGTGGAATCATCATGGTTATGGTAGAATACGCTGGACAAGTCGAGGTATAAAGGTTTGGCTTTGACCGGGTATCCGAGCTGTTGTTGGGCAAGGATAGGGTTGTAGCTAATTCCTCCCCATATTCCGATAAGAGGTACATTAGGGAAGTCACCACAGTGGATAATGACGGTCTTGGTATCACTGGCTGGGTTGTACCAAACTATGTCCGCGGGGGTAAGGGACATGATTCTTTGGGACCACGAGAGCTTTTCAGGGTTTTTGATGAAGGGCTGAGTTCGAGGTAGATGGGAGGTAAACCATTTGTAAAGTAAGGGTGCACAGCAAAGGATAACCCCACGACCAGCTAGATTACAATCATGAATGGAATGGTAAGTGTCTGCAAGTAATGTAGGGACAGGGTTTTTGGTGAGGAAGATTTTGATGGCGTTGATATCAACAAAGTTGTCAATATTTGGGAAAAGTAGGAGCCCGTATATGAGTAAGGCTAAGATGGAGTGAAAGGCTTTATTGTTGGGTAGTCCGGCGAAGAGGGAGGCTTTTTGGAAAAGGTAATATGTAGGCAAGCATTGGAGTTGGGGTTTCCCTTTGATGGTAAGTTGAGCTTTCAATTCAGAGGCATCAAGGTGAAGAGCTTTAGCAATGGTTGAGGCTTTAGGATTGGGTTCAAGGCCATGGAAGGGTACTTCATTGGACACAGGCAAGCCAACCAAGTCAGAATATTCTTCAAGAGTGGGAACCAATATGAAGTCAGGGAATAGGAAGCAATGATAGAGTGGGTCATAGAATTGGACCAACGTATTGAGGACCCCTTCTTCAACTTTTGTTTGGAGGATGCTAAGTAGTCTTCCATGATGAGCTTGAAAATCCTCTGGTCTGGTTACTCTCGATCCTAGCTCCCTTAGCTTCAATAAATCGGGTTTCTTGAAAGTGTACTTCCTAGTGCTCCTTATTACAGGATTCATATCTACAACATTTACAAAAAGCTTGTTTTAAGTCCTTCGATGTTTAATGAGGAAAAAAAAAATTGATGAATGAATGCGTGCATGCATGATTATGCTACACAAACGGTGAAAACATGGTGAGGTTTAAAGTTCATGATGATGGAGTCAAGGGTAACAACGCCATTTGGTAAGGACTATGGTTTTATTTTCACTTGTAACAAGGGTTCTACCAAGTTCCCAGAGTTGTCAACCACTTCCGAACATTATCGGGTTGCGGAACTACTTCCGGTCCAACAACGTTCGTAAGAAAGTCTCGTCTGAGTGTAGTATCGCGTATCAACCAACTCAAGACTACTCTTGATTAGCCACCGCACTACGTCCTAAAAGGCCAAGATGGGTTAAAGGTAACTAAAGGTCCTCAACATTAACAGTCACTTGAAAATAGCAATGCCAATCACGACTACTCATGTCGACATAAATTACTTCCAAGAGACCTCCGTTGAGTGGGGTTATCACATGTGCCATATCCCGAAACTTACTCTCGGTATGGGACTTTGATTATACCACCATCCTATCTTATGTTTCCCTCAAGTCCGGGTGTAGGACTTATCTCACCACTCACGTTTAAGAAAGGAGAAAGAAGAAGGAAGAACAAATATATACACGAATTTCCATCTTTTATTTTTTTGATTTTTGATTTTTTGATTTTTAAGCAAGTTTAAAGCACAAAATTTTAAACAAAACCAAGTTAGGCTTAACCCTCTTAAGGTATTCCCCAGTGAAGTCGCCATTTCTGTCGCGTCATTTTTCGGAGATCAAGGCTATTTGATTAGCTTTTGACTCACTTTTTATTTCACGACTTTGAAAAAAATTTATTTAAATTGGGGGGTCCGGGGGTTGGTTATATTTAGGGAAGGTATTAGCACCCTAAATATTCGTAGTACTCTACGAGAACCTTTTGGTTTAATTTAACACTTTGTGCTTTAGACTTGCTTATATTTAAAAGAGATAAAAATAAAAATGAACATAAATGATGATTGAAAAAAAAGAAAAGAAAATGTTGATTTTAATTTGATTTGAAAGGACGAGTCCTCTGCCTACGTACCCGTGAAGGATCAAAATCACGTAGTTCGGGTAGAAATTGATTTTTTTTTGTTGGTTTTGTATTTTTTATTAGTTTTTGAAAAAAAGATTTTAAAAGGAAAAGCCAAGTGGCAAGTAAGTTGGTTTGTGTTTTTTAATTTAAAGAAAATAGACTTGAAATATGGTTAAGTGGATTTAGAATTTGATTAAGAAAATAAAAAAGAAAAGATCACTTGGTTTTTGGAACCAAGGTTTATTGTGAAAAAAGTTTGATGTTTGATTAATTAAAGCATGAAATAAACTAACGGAGCGGTAGAAATAAATGCGCGTGGACTTATGGTGGCGTTGGACCACCACAAAGTCCCTAATAATAATATGTAAAACAATAAATAAAACACACACACCCCCACACTATTTTTTTTATTTATATATTACAAACGACCTAATTACATGCTAATTCTTGCAATGAAATAAATAACAAAAAATAAATATGCATGGACAATTAATAAAGATGCAGGATAATAAACCTAAGCTAATAAAAATGCATGAGAAATAAAAATTGAATTGCTGGAAAGTACTAAAAAATGCGTGAGAGATAATGAGAATAGAAAGCAGAGGGGGGGGTGTAAACAGTTAAAACAGGGGGCGCAGGAATTAAAAATGCAGACCGGGTCCTAAAAGAGACAGAAGACGCGTTGGGCTTATCCAGATTCGATCTGGGCCCTTTGATTCGGATCAGATGATCTGGAAGGTGAGGGTACACGTTAGAGCGTGCACCCTCGCTCACAGGATTAGAAGGCGCCTATAAATAGGCTTGAGTTTCCTATTTCATTCATTTTTCTTCCTCCGTTCTCTCTCTTCTTTTTCTGTCTACCGCTCCCTCTCTCTTCTCCCTTCATCTCCGATGAGTTTTTCGGCGAGCCTTATGAAGGCCGCCGCGAAAACCCAGATTCCGGCGACGGTTGGCGGCTGCGCCGCCGTACCGGAATCTGCAAATCCTTTTTTTATTTTTTTTTGATCTATTCTACTTGTTTTCTTCTCCTCTTTCCGATTTTTAGCCCTAAAATTATCAATACTAATACCAATCGGCCTAGATCGAAAAATAGAAAATACTACCTTTTGTGAATCCGGTTTTCCTTCGACTAGATGCTTTGAATTCGGATTTGGAATTGATTCTGAATCTGAATGTTGTTCTAGATCTGTGAATGGTGCGATGGCCTTATGTGGTTTCAGTTTGGGTTATGGTCGATTGGTGTGACTGGGGTTGTGTTGTTTGGACTGGATCCGAATTTGTGTGATGAAATTGTTGTGAAATCGTGAAAACTTGTGTCTGTTGCGGCTAGGGTTTGGTGAAATTTTTCTGTCTGTTTTCTGTGATTGTAGGTTTTGATTTATAGTACGAGGGTTTTGCTGAAAAAGGACATAACTTTGGGAGGAAGTATGCGCGTCGTTTTGATCTGGAAATAGTGTCGACATCCCTGGAATTGTGGCGCAGCTGAGAAATTTTTTTTT
The DNA here is from genome assembly GCF_051527215.1 of Medicago sativa. Lineage (NCBI taxonomy): Eukaryota > Viridiplantae > Streptophyta > Magnoliopsida > Fabales > Fabaceae > Medicago > Medicago sativa. The sequence goes on from NC_140755.1 coordinate 24,102,467, forward strand.
AGCCTCGACAGATGCAGTTTCGGACCTATTGGACTATTTTTGGACATTTTTTTTTGACACTAATTTGGACAAATAAATAAAAAAGACTTAAATAATAAATGAAAAAAAATGGATTTTAAAAGAAAAAATAAAAGATGGAAATTAATAAACTAAAATTAAAGGATGAAATAAAAAAATAAAAAAAATTGAGAGAAGAGGGCCCGACTCGGAACTAAAATATGAGGTATTTTAAAATACCTCTCTGCCGAAATTTTAACTGAAATGTCAGAGAATATTCCGGGACAGAGGACACGTGTCAGTGGGACCTTAGGTCAAAAATTGGGGTATGACAACACTCACTTCTTATAGTTCTCTCTATTCTCCAACACCATCGCCATGATCTATCGGCTATCGTCGTCATTTCTTTGCAAGATAATACATTGCAACATTGTGTGTGAGGTAGAAAATACCTCTATTTTATTAAAAGAATATTATCCATTGCGGGGATGGGGTGGGGATACCCGAACCCGTTGGAGACGGAGATGAGATTCGATTTCTTATCCCCATTGGATATGGGTAGGGTAGCGGGTAAGTATATGGTAGTAGGGTATGGGGACGGGGAAGGTAAAACTTGTCCCCACCCGCCCCATTGCCATGCCTGATTGTATCTTCTAAATAATAATGGGAGTAATTATAATATACTAATTAGAATTTGATATAACAATCTTGCACGATATACATATTTATTGTTTATAAATTCACATAAAAATAAAATAAAAATGCTAAAAAAATTACAAATATTTTTCAATGATATATAAAAATCACGGGGCTTATTAATGTCCCCGCTATCATTATTGTGATTTTATCATTTATAATATTTTCACATATTTTTAGTCTACCACTTTATAATATTTAATAACAACTATTTCAATGATTTTATTATTATCTTCATCTTTATCATTATTTTTTTCTTCTTATTTCTCAATGTAAATAATATTGTAACTGCGTTGTGACGTATAAATCACGATTTAAGGAATAGCCCGTGCGGAGCACGGGTCTGTTGCTAGTTTGTTATAAGAACCAAAATGTTGGAGTTTATATCATATTTGTTATATATTTTTGAAAGATATTATATTTGTTACATTGTTGGTATCATTGAAAAAGATAAGTATAGTTTGTTACACTATGGAAGTACAAAATATATATTATTTATACCTACAATTTTAATCAAAATTGCATAAATATTATTGTTCATGATTTATACGCATTTCCGCAATATGAAGAGTGTGCATACGGTCACGTAATATCTGTCTCAACGCTAGTAATCTATAATCTATTGGTGTCAACGCTAGTAATATATAAGATTTTGGGCTAAACCTTTTCATTATTCTAATTATACATTTAAGCAATATTTCTGTAATAATGATTGATGTTGGTGTAATTAAAAAGATAAGAATTTATATTATATTTTTTTGTTATAATCTTGGTGTCATTGAAATAGATAAACATGGTTAGTTTGGTTTTCCCTCAAAAAAAAAATGGTTAGTTTGGTTTGTTATAATTTTTTTTGGTTACAATGCAAAATTGTTATAATTTGAAAGTAACAAGTATTTATATTTATACTTTTAATCAAAATCTTATTAAAAAAATACACTGTTCGTAATTTTCAAACAGTATCGCTATAAAGAGAGCGGAAAGACGGACACATGGGTGTATGTTTTTCGCTAGTAAAAATGGAGTTGTTACAAATAGTATTTATTTAAGGAGAAAACTTAGGTACAGTACCACAAGTGCTGTTGGTACTGTTCCCAATCAAATTGTAACATCTGTCTTGTTTTTATTCCACGTCAACCCACCTTCTATTTAAGAGGTATAAACGGATGATACAGTGTTTGACGATAAGCTTCTTCAACCCACGTGGATCCAAGTCCCTTCTTCTCTGCCATAAAAGCTTGAAGTTTATAAAACGTGATTCACCACCAACTTTGATGCCATCGTTGTTGTCGATTCCAGATATAAAATTTAGATCCAAATTCATAATCAATGGAATTGAAAACTCCAATCAATGGAATCTGGAGAGATCAATGGAATTGAAAACCCCAATCAACGGAATCTGGAGAGATCCAATTTTCCTGTATCCAATTTATTTCAGTCCAACATTTTTTGGTGTTGCATATGAGACTCATTGAGGAGATAGGAAAGATACAGAAATAAGCATTGTTGGTGGTGAGTGCAACTGGGTTTCACAATGGCAGTGAGGTGTGAAGGTTCAGGTGACGGTGGTGGAATCTTGGAATGGTGGGTTATAACTAAAAACAATCTCAAAAATGGTGTGTGTGAGGCAATTGTTATAGATGATTCACGGTGGTTATTCTCAATTCCTCAAACTCAATTAATTTCAATGTGAAATAGAAACAAACAGGGAAGTGACGTGGAATAAAACAAGCCATGTGTTACAATTTGATTGGGAACAGTACTAACAGCACTTGTGGTACTGTACCTAAGTTTTCTCCTTTATTTAATTTATTCTATTATTATAGAATTGAGGGATTGGGAAGTTTTGATTCAAGTGAAACAAATGACTATTTCACAGTAGAATTGAGGGATTGGGAAGTTTTGATTCAAGTGAAACAAATGACTATTTCACAATCATACAAAAGTGGATTCGAACTCAATTTCTTTAGGTTACATTGTTAAAGTCATACCACTAAGCTAGTACCTTTAGGGTATTCCATGTGAGTAAGAAAAATTAACTAAACATCACCAATTAAAGTATATATGTATTATGCAATAAAAAAATCTTTAAAAAGTTTATGATTTATTATTAACTTTGTCGTAAGACTTTGACCTTGTAATACCGAAAGTCGAAGTTCAAATCTTGTAAGGGACAAATGAAAAATGAACACTTATGTATCTTTAAGAAAAAGTAATTTTACCTTTGATGACAGAGTATCATATGATATTTTGGTTATGTTTTTAGTACTTTTTTGTTGCATTTGAAGACAAATAAGATGAGAGTTAGAGGGGTTGTCAATTTTATCTTTGATGACAGGGTATATTTTTCACTCGAGTCATTGTAATTCAATTTTATTCTAGATCATGCAACTTCATAGGTGTTTTGAGTGTTTTGTAGTGAGGAATCATATAAATCAACAAATCAAGACATCACGTGAAGGATCAAGGATATGGAATTGATGATCAAAAGTGCACAGAAGGTTGTTTTCAGACGGAAAATTCATTTCAAGTTCATAGGAGTTTTCAGACGGAAGAACAAACGAAAATTCATGGAGACAATACAAAGTGAAGAAAATTCATTTCAAGTTCATAGGAGTTTTCAGACGGAAGAACAAACGAAAATAGGACGAAAACGCAAGAAATTAATCGCACCTCAGGGGCTGCCTCATGCGCCCCTGCACCTGGGACATCATTCCTTGCTGCCTCAGGTGCCCAATCTTCTTCTCTTAAACCCTAAGAAAGCTCATGCTATAAATAGAGACCCTTGCAAGCTATTTTATTCATTAAGAAACATTTGACAGTGAAGGCAAGGGTCAAACATCAGAGTTCTAAGGTATGATTCATCCTTCTTTTGTTCACTCTAGGATATGTTTTTCTATTGTTTTCTTGTTATGTATGTTGCCATGAGCAACTAAACCTCTTTATTAGGGTTCCAAGATGAACCCCTTCTTATTTGTTAGAATTTATTAATGAAGTTTTTCATTCTGTTTATGCTTTGAGTGTGCTAAGATTTAAATTAGATTATGTCTATTCATTAATGCTTCGTCAATTGGTTAACTTCGTGCGTAACCTTGAGGATTGATCCGTAGGATTAAAGTAGGCCCAGACAACCTGAAATTTTATCAGTTCATTGGCATTTCTAATTACTACTTCTTATAGAGGTTACGAAGTTAAGGTTTAAGTTCTTTCCGTCATTACTCCTTTCTTTAGTAAAACGTAGTACACGACTCTGGTTCGTCCTACACAAGTTATTTGAAGAAACTCGTGCAGGTTTTAAGGTTGAGATTCATTAAATCAATGATGCACCGCATAAGTTGTTTGGTTTCTTAAAAGATAATTCCAATAAAGAGAAAGGGGGGATTCAAGGAAACCCTAATTGATGTTATTCATCTTGATCACAAAAACCTAATCTTGCATTGGGCATAGCAATTCCACCCTGCAATTCTATTCACTTTTTATTACTTTCGCCTTTTTCAAATAAGTTTTATTAATTACTAAGTTGAACAACAATCCTTGTGGAGAAAAATAAACATATTACTTTAGTACTTGTTACGATTTGATGCACTTGTCAATTTCGTCCATCAACCTTTCCATTTTTGTGATGTATATAAATTTTTGACTGAATTTCATATTTAATGGTATTTGTTTCCAAAATATTTAACTAAAATGGTTTCATATTCAATAGATCTAAAAATCATTAAAAGCAAATACAACACAAAATATAAAATTAAGATAGCAATTCCGATCACAATATTAGTCTATGAGTAGACATTACTTCTCATTGATTTAAAGTGATTTAAATCAGTGAGAAATAATTTCTACTCGTATACTAATAAAAAGCACCATCCTCTTCTCTTATACACATACCAATACATCTTTTGTCCAGTTACGTAGAAAAAGAGACATCAATGTTACATTTAAGGAGACCACATTGTGGACATTGCCAACGAGCATGAAATGATTCGGTTGGCAGAGCAAGAACATTCCGGTTTCTTATTCTGGGAGTGGAAGGCAGCCCCGACACATATGTTGAACGTTGCAAAGCTCGCACTACATTGGTGGAACCCTCGACACAGCTTGCTCGTGTGATATTTACACAATTTGTCTGGCACTAAACACACCTATCTGGCAGGCACACTCGACAGATGCGGCAAACTAGATTCTTGATTTTTGGTGGAAATTTCAAACACCAAATACAAGATCAAATACCCGGTCTTCTGATATGAGAGGTGTCACCAAGTCTTCCGCACAAAGTCGGTAGTCATTTTAAGAGAGTACAACTCATGTTTCTCAGCTTTCCAAACCAACTTGTCCTCGGGAACTTGTTCAAGTAGTGGCGTCCTCAAAATAATAGAGGCAATGTCGACACTGAATACCTTCTGAACCAACTCTTGGTTTCAAACCGTTAATCAAACTAATAACAGAAAAAGGGCGGACATGGTTTGCGCCTAAAATAATACCATCAATATGACAAGCATCCATAAGCCACAGTTCATCACGAATTGGAATAGAACTACCTGAACCAATACACCACCGTGCATCCCCTTGAACAATAAAGTGAGCCTGTAATATACTCCGCCAATCAAAGCTCAGATTGTGACCCGGCCTGAGCCGTTAAATAGCTCAGAGTGTAGCACTTTGGAGCAACACTATAAATAAAAGATCTTCTCCTCATATGTATGATCACCATATTTTCACGATACTGATTCATTTGCTACCTGTTAGCACACTGCTTGACTTTGGCATCAAACTTGTCCCAATTATTATCAATGACCAAATTATATTTGTTTTAATTATTAGTAACTTATTGTTCATTAAAAGGATATCATTATTAAAAACACAATTTCTTTGTAGTTGTTCAAGCAAGGACTAAACTATCTTAATATACTTTTCTGGTGGCATTTAGTGTCTTAACATATTTCTTTGTAGTTGTAACCATCGTACTTTTATTTTTGTCAATGATCAAATTGAGTCTCACAATTTTTCTTATAAATTGAAATAGGTCTACACTTTTACATATGATTAAATTTTTAATTGAACTTCTTTGAAGAAAAACAGTCGTATTGATATTCGAAGAAAACCAGTGGTATTGATATCATACATTTGAAGAAAAATGCATATATTCTGGTGGTTTTGTTATAGTGGTTAATGTTAACCGCCACTATAACCAGTGTATTACGACGGTTTCTTTAACCGCCGCTTTTTACAGTATATTATGTTGGTCTCAAGTGCTGCTTTGGTCTTCTTGTTCCTGAAGGCATTAACCACTACGAGACAAGCAAATATTGTTGAAACAAAGACGAAGTTTCTGCTAATCTTTTGTTGTTATGATATTTTTCTCCTAGGATGTGTTCTTACCTACTCATGAGAATTATTTGATGAACACTTAGGTTTGATGAAAGATATTTAGATTCTATGTTTTTGACCATTTTCACGTAATATAAAAGATGATTTGATTTAATTTTTTATCAAAACGATTTGATTTAATTTTATTGATTCTTCAAATTTGTAATTGAGGAAAAACATTTGTCTACTTTTATACGTTGATCAATCATGAATTAATTTTGTCAAAAGAAAAACATTATGCAATTAAGAGAATAATATCATAATTTAAATATGTTTCTCGTATTAGTTTTGAAGAATTTTCTGTTGGATCAACTGCCGTCTTTAATCATTATTGCATTGGGTTTCACTCCACTTTCTAACATGGACAAGAGCTTACGATTAGAATTAGAAGACTAAGCTAGATAACCCCTGTGATCCACCTCAAGAGGGTAGGGAGAGGTTGCATCGTTAGTTTTTAGTTGCCGAAGGCATTAACCATTATCAGACAAGCAAAAACTGTTTAAACAAATAACTAAGTTTCTTTCTTATCTTTTGTTGTTATAATTCTTTTTTTGCTCAGGAGAATTGATAATGCACAACGAGGTATGGTGGAATATTTATAGATTCGATGTTTTTGACCATTTTACGAGTAATGTATCCCCCTTCGAGGGACACTCCCACTATATAAGCACTACTAAGTGTGATCCATCTAATACAGGACTTCCACTTTTTTTTAATTCACACAATATTAGTTCTACCCAATATATGAATTCGTGTTTAGTCTTTTAATTCAATTTCCACTCATATTCCATTGGTAAGTATATAATATGTTAATTATTAACCATGCCTTTAAATATTTGTCATCCCTATTTATCATGAGTGACCGTTAGAAATACAATATAATAGAGCAAGGTTAGTTCCTTACATCAATTTGAAGCATCATCATTCATATAGTTGTAGGAAAGAAAAAAAACATATTATATTGCAACTGCACTAATACTTCCTTACATCAAGTCTAACATTTGATCATCATTTATCAGGTCTATCTAATTCAGAAAAGAAAAAAAAAATAGAAGATGATTTTCAACTACTTATTCAATACATTCCTTAAAAAAAAAAAAAAACTACTTATTCAATGCATAATATGAATGTAATTCCTATCTTAAAGGACTGAAGAAAATATTCACTTCCGCACTTAAATGTTTTGTTTGAAAGTTTGACATCATTCTCCACTACATTGTCTTTCATCTCACACATATCAAATGATCATCTGCACCCTGCACCACATTCTCATTCATATCAAACAATATTAATCACTTGATTGTGAGAAAGAGAAAACGAACTGATAAGATAGAGAGAAAAAATATAAAAGATATAGATAGAGTTATGACCCGAGATCATAGTTTTAAAAACCGGACCGGCCGGTCGGACCGGTCCAGCCAAGAATCGGTAGGGTAACCGGTTCGAACTGCTCATTGGATCGGTTATGTAGTCAAACCGGTGTAAACCGGTGGGATCCGGCCAAACTCGGTAAAAACCGGTGACCCGGCGGTTTGATCAAACCGGCTGAGTCAATGGCTTGCTTTGACCGCGCGCTTCTACTTAAATGTTAAAAAAAAATCTGAAAATTGGCTTGAGGCTTTGACTACGCGCTTCTACTTAAATGTTAAAAAAATCTGAAAACTGGCCTGAGAGCCTGAGAAGAAATCTGAAAACTGGCATGAGAAGGATTCAAACACGCGACATGGAGCTTCTAGGAAGCTTTAACCACCACGCCAACATGCTTTTTATGATTTCATCATTTATATATAAATAAATCTAGTGCAGAAACAATGCAAAAATATTCATTTTTTTTTTGGTACCCTCAACACTATTATTATTTTCTTAAAGTTATAATTTATTTTCTAATATAAAAGCATTCCTCCATGACAAACAACATAACCATTAGATCATTGGTCACATGATTCAATTTGTTAATTTAACTCTTATTTTAAATTATAATATATCGTTAATGTTTCTAATTTATTAGTGTGTGTGTGTGTGTGTGTGTATATATATATATATATATATATATATATATATATATATATCATATTTTTAATACAATTGTTTCTTTATAAATATGTGTATTAAAATTGAAATAATTTTTTAATATTTATTTAAATATAGTATTATTTTGTGTAGGTATAAAACACACATATTACGGTTAATTTTGATGAGTTATGACAATTGGTAGGTTTTATAGTTTTTAAAGTGACCAAGTCGTCAATTCAATCCGATTTTTAATCAGGTTAAATGCATATATAGATTTGATATCAAGACCGAGTTATCTAACCGAGTCATCCGAGTTGATTCGGTTCAGTCATGCGGTTCAACCAATGACCCAATGGTTCGACCATTAACCCAGCGACCCAGTACCCCTGCCGAGTCAATGGCCGAGCCGAGTTTTAAAACTATGCCCGAGATACATCAAACAAAAGCAAACCCAAATAATTAATAGCAATCTAAATTTCCTACTAAAGGTATGGATTATATCACATTCAACTTAGCATCCTTAAAAAAAAAAAAACTTTGCAGATAATTTATATATAAAATTTAACCAAAGAAACTTGAATCAAACTGCTAAATCTAATTGAAGCATATTCAATTTGCTAAATATTTTATATTCCTTTAATCAATGTTGCTGTTGTGAATCATTGTAGAACAAATGGGTTGCTGTTATACACGAGACCCCTAAATAAGAAGGGATGCATCATATTGAAGAATGCAACAGTAAACTTGGGAAATAGAAATCGCAATTAATCATCAATGCAAACAAATTCTAGCGTGTACTGAATAATGAAGATACCCTAGAAAAGAGGTTAATTTTTGAATTTTTTTTTTTGGTACAAAAGAGGGCCTTAAGCCCAAAAGAAAGAGAACAAAAAACTAAATTACACGCAGATTCCTAGGCATGCACGCCCTAGAAATATCATCATAAATGAGTCTTTGAAGTTCACTAGGTGGAGACTCCAAAACTACCAAATTCCAAGAATCCAAAGATAGGCTAAAATTTGCCAGCCAGTCAGCACATCTGTTGCCTTCCCGCCAAGTGTGAATAACCTGAGTATGCCAATCTCGCTGAAGGATCTCCTGAATACGTCGAACCAGAGAAGGGATGGTTCCATTGATCTTGCAATTGTTAGTAAGCATATCGATAAGCACTTTTGAGTCACTCTCAACAATCACGTGAGATAAACCCTCACTCCAAGCCATATCAAGCCCCAAATAAAGACCCCACATCTCAGCATGCAGAGCATCACAAGCTCCAATTTTCCGGCTAAATCCCTTGATCCATCTTCCATCAGATTGACGTAAAATTCCGCCACACCCAGCAAGCTCCCCTTTACCTTTGCACGCTCCATCACAATTGAGTTTCACCCAACCATTTGAAGGTCTCTTCCATCCAATATACACAGTTTCCCTTTGATGAGGATTGTTTTTCAATTGATCATGAGAGACTTCTTCAATGGACATGATGAACTTTTGGATTACAAAAGTTGGATTATCCGGTCTTTGAAATCCTTCTTCAAAAATAGCTTTGTTTCTCCATGTCCACAAATGCCAACAGGTAGTCATGAACGTTGTCTGCCACCTAGAGTTGATAACTCCATTCCATCTTTTACCGAGGTTTTTAAAAACTCATTCCCTGCAATCAACAAAGGAAAAGAAATTAGTTATATAATCTGGAGACACAAGTCTAGTCCATACCTGAGATGCATGCCTGCAATCACGAAGCACATGAATAACGGTCTCATCTGCATTCCCACAACAAGGACAAGTAGGCGAAATTCCTGTCCCCCACCTACTTCGACGGTAGTTAGTAAGAATACGACCATGAGCCACTAACCACATGAAAGTTTGAATACGATGAGGAGCCCTCCATCTCCAAAGAACTTTCCAATCCCCCTCCACATTGGTCTGGTTACGAAGGAGCGAATTGTACGCACTTTTAACAGAGAAATGTTGAGTACTAGTTCCTCCCCACCCAATGTTGTCAGGCCCATCAGCCTCAATGGGCACAGGGAGTGCAATTACTTTATTCGCAATGTTTTCAGGAAGATTGTGAAACAAGAAATCAGTATCCCAATTTCCATAGTCATTCGTCACATCCTTAACATTAAGAGTGGTATGTATATAAGATTGAGTAGCTACTGTAATAAGAGAAATGTTGTTGGAGCCCCATTTATCCATCCAAAAATTGGTACAAAGACCATCTCCAATTTTCCACACAATATTTCTTTGAAACTCCCCCCAAATTCCAGCAAGAGCTTTCCACAAAGAAGAGTCGTAAGGTTGGGATTGAATGGCCATACTTAAATCATTATTTCGACCATACTTACTATAAAGCACTTTGCACCAGAGATCATCTAGATTAGAATTTAGATTCCAAAGCATCTTCATTAAAAAGGCTTCATTCATAAGGTGGGGGTGCTTAAGGCCTAACCCACCATCCACCTTAGGCAAACAAACAACATCCCACCGAACTAAATGAGGTTTACGACCCTGATCACTATCTCCCCAAATAAAACCCCTTTGAATTTTTTCCATCTCCACACAAATGGTTCTAGGAAGTTTAGCATACTGCATATGGTAGTAAGGTATTGAACTAAGGACCAAATTAGAAAGGGTGATTCTACCAGCTAAGCTTAAACATTGATGCTTCCAACCACTCAGTTTCTTTTGAATCTTGTTGATAATATGACTATAATGTCCTCTAGACGTGCGTCCCTGAGCTATGTTTGCTCCAAGATACTTGCCCAAACTATTAGCTTCAGAGAACCCCGTATGATGTAAAATATCCTCTCTGAGTTGATTATCAACATTCTTAGAAAAAAACACCTGGGTCTTCTGGTAATTTATTCGCTGTCCCGAGGCTTGGCAAAACATATCCAAACAATGTAAAACACAATGAGCTTGCTAAATAGAAGCCTCTGCAAAAAGAAGAAGATCATCAGCAAAAAGCAAATGAGAGATTTGAGGTCCATACCTGCCTGCTCTCATAGGTTTCCAATAACATGCATCCACCTGATCTGCAATGATATGAGACAATTTCTCCATGCATATGACAAAAAGATAAGGGGAAAGGGGGTCACCTTGCCTAATACCTCTAGTGGGGACAAAACTGTCAGTTTTCTCTCCATTCCACAATATTTTGTAGGAGGGAGAAGAAATGCAATGATGAATTACCTGAATGAGCTTAGGCGGGAAATTACATTCCTCTAAACATTTTTCCACAAAATTCCAGTTTAGACGGTCATAGGCTTTTTCCAAATCAATTTTAACAGACATAAACATCTTATTACCTTTCATTCTAGACATAGAGTGGACCATCTCTTGGGCTACAATGATGTTATGGTGGATGCTTCTACCAGGAATAAAACTAGACTGGTATGGAGAGATTATCTCATCAAGTAAAGGTTTGATTCTATTAACAATAACTTTAGAAATAACTTTATAAATAACATTACATAAAGCTATGGGTCTAAATTGAGAAACAAATTCAGGTTTATCAATTTTAGGAATCATCACAAGCATAGTATTGTTAATGTAAGATATAAAAGAAGGGTTAGACCACACCTGATTGACAAAGTGAAACATAGACTCTGCAGTTGTATCCCAACATTTCTGGAAAAAGATGGCGGGGTACCCATCCTCCCCTGGCGCCTTATAAGGTCCCATGTCAAACAAAGCTTTCTTACATTCTTTTATCTGAATATTAGCACTCAAAGTATTTTGGTGCTCTTCCATAATCGAAGGATAAGTGTTCCGGGAGATGACATTATCACGGTTAGTTTTGTCCTCTTTAAAGAGATCCACATAAAAATTACGCACCAAAGATTTAAGATTATTATAGTCTTCTATCCAAACCTCATCATTATCACGTAATGTCATAATCTTATTCCTCCGACGTCTGATAATGGTCTTGGAATGGTAGTATTTTGTGTTTCGATCCCCATCCTCAATCCATTGACTTCGAGATTTCTGAAACCATAGACACTCTTCCTGGTATAAAGTGACGGCAAGTTGATTTTGTAGATCCTTCTCTAAAGATTCAAGAAAATTGCTATAACCATAGCTGGGGCTATTTTGTATACCATTCAAACGAGCAAGCAATTCCTTTTTACGTTTAAATATATTCCCAAAAACCTCTTGATTCCATTCCTTTAGCTGAGGGGTAAAATCATGTAGCAGGTGAAGAAAATCATTACCTCTTTCCCAGTTTGCCTTCAAAAAATTATGAAAATCCATATGGGACAACCAAGCAGCCTCAAATCTAAAAGGACGAATCCCCCCAATGTTCGGTAGTCCTTCCATAACAACTAGCAAAGGATGATGATCTGATTGAACTCTGGGAAGAACCTTTGTAAAACCCTCATGATATTTTAATCTCCACTCTACATTACATAGAACACGGTCTAATTTTTTAAAAACCCTGTCGCGACCGTTCCATTTAGGGCCTCTCCAAGTAAATTTAGTACCAGTAGTAGTGACCTCTATCAACTTACACTCGTTAATCCAATTTGAAAAATTTAAACATTTTCTAGGATCATGTTGAGCTCCTCCTTTTTTCTCATCAGGGCTAGCAATCTCATTGAAATCTCCGACCATCATCCAAGGCTCCTGAATACCATCAGCAAGGACCTTAAGTTGATGCCATGTTACAACTCTCTCATTTTCACGCGGGCTCGCATATACCACAGTAAGAAACCAAGGATCATTGTCTTTCTCCTTAATTTTTGAATTTGATAGCATCATAAGGTTATAGTTTTAACATGAAGTTGGGGCTTCTTGATTTTAATGAATGAACTGAGCAAAGCAATGAAAAAATATAGTCACCTTGAAGCAAAGAGCACGAACGAAGGAAGAAACGATGGTCAACACAACACATGCAAAATATTAAAATTGGATGAAGAAACGTGGAAGACAAGGAAAAAATACTATCATTGAAAATGGCCCTTACCAACAATTTTGCAATTAATATTTTTAGAATTAACAAATTAAAATATATTTTTTTTGGTCAAGAACAAATTAAATAATTAATAAATATATAAAAAAACAATTGAGGTCTTGAGGAATAATTCTATTAATAGAAATTTTTAAATTAGAAAGGCTCTCAAAAGCTGACAAATGACAAACTTGTCAAAGAACTAACCTTGTTATATTATATTGTATGATATGATACTCACATTACTCGTTTAACAAAATCCTCAACAAACACAACATTTATGTAATGTGCACAACTCAAAACGTGAACTTCCCTTGAGAAATCAAGATCTGCTTGATAGCCACTAGATTTTAATTGTTTCATTGCGATAGCTTAGTCATCTTTAAGTAATTCCTTTGTGATCCACATCAAATCCACCTTCAGCCAAAAAAAAAAAAAAAAATAGAAATGTGAAAACATGTTAGTAGCTCTTTTTCGATCTCTTTGTAAGAAAATCGTCAAGAAAGCTTTCCAAATTATATTGGTGCTATATCCCGACACATGCTCCCATATGTAGTAGATCACATGAAACTCTACCATTATTTATGTTTGGATGGCTGCTTCTTGTTGTTGTTGTTGTTGTTGAAATATGTGTGGAAATTTAGTTAAAAGACTAAACACAAATTCCAACGTTGGGTAAAACTCGTGTTGTGTGAATTGAAAAAAAGTGAAAGTCTCACATCAGATGGAACACACATATTAGTAGTGTTTATATAATTAGGGTGTACCTATAAAGTATTGCATAATTATGTGAATGAATTAAATATATTAGTAGTGTTTATATAATTAGGGTGTACCTATAAAGTATTGCATAATTATGTGAATGAATTAAATAATTAATTTAATCATTATTAGAAAGTGTTTTCTTAGTCCCCAAGCTTTGCTAAAATATTTTGGAACGCAATTCAGAATATTTTGGAACACAATCTGAAATACTTTGGTATGCAATCTAATATATTTTGGTGCACAATCTGAAATATATTTTGGTACATGATATAATATATTTTTGTACTCGACATAATATATTTTTGTACTAGATCTAATATAAGAATTACTTTTTTTTTTGAAAAAGACTATGGTATATTATCGATTAAAATTGTCCCGAAGGACTTCGGTTACAATACATGGGGGAACTTCCTCTAACCAAATCATATTGGGCTCACTAAGGGCATAATGGGCCAGCTTGTGGGCTGCACCATTATCCTTTCTACCCACATGTCTGTAAGCCACATGTCTAAAATTCATAGCTCTACTTTGGATTCCTCTTATCACATTTCCCACATAGGTATTGGGCACATCTTGAGATCCATTTAGAATTTTGATGTGAATTGCTTAATCCTTACGTGTTCCCAAAGTTTCTCGCTTATTAATTGTGAATTTTCTATATAAATAGAGAACTCACATAGTGCATTCTACACACCAAAAAATTCTATTGAGTTGTCGAGAACTCTTTCTCTCATCTCCCTCCATACCGAATCATAACTATATACTTTGGCGTTTATCTTCCATACCGAATCATAACTATATACTTTGGTGTTTATCTTCGACATAATATTTACTCAAATACTGGTCATTGACTCATACTGGTCATTGACTCTTAGAGGGACACATGTACCTATTAATGTTCCAAAATCAGCAACATTCTTCTTTTTTCTTTGACCCTTGGTTGCAAAAGAATAGTTCCAAAATCAACACTGAAAATTTGCTTAATTCCAAAATAAGCATTGGAAAATTGCTTAGGCATATATACCAAAAGATACAATACCATCAATTTATAAATCATAAATATCATAGTTTTTATTTTTGATCAGGAAGCTAACAGAGAAGGAATTTGGGAGCACCATGAAGTTTAGACTGAATATGTCCTCAAACATTTTCTCCACTCTGACCATGGGTGGAGCTTGTTTAAAATCCTTTGTTTAGATGAGCCCCACCAATGGTTTGAGTGGAGAAGATGTTTGAGGACATTCAGTCTAAACTTCCTAGGGCTCCTCAATTCCTTCTCTATTAGATTGATATTTATGGTTTGTAAATTCATGGTATTGTATCTTATGTATATATGCCTAAGCAATTTTCCATTGCTGATTTTGGAATTATTCTTCGACATTTGAAGGTCATGGAAGAAGAAAAATCTTGCTGATTTTGGAATCATTAATTAGTTCATGTATCTTCTAGCATTATGTTGAAGATAAACGCCAATGTATATAGTTACGGTTCGATAATAATGGTAAAAAGTTGTGTGGTTACTTTCTACATGTAGTGTGCAGTATTTGTTTCCCCGTCTACTTGAATAAATATGGTTTGATACTATTGTTTATTTTTATTGCTTTTTTGGTGATATCAGGATGTTTTATATATTATATCCGTCTATTGTCCTTGATGTTTGAACTTTTTGTTGGATGTTGAAAGTTCTCCATCTCTTCTTATTGTTTCAAAAACTCCTACCCTCATTCTAGGCATGATATTGTGACCACTTAAATATGGTGTTATCACCATTCTAACATCTAACTTCTACAAAAATTGAAAAAGAATACATTTTTAAGATCATTCTTAATTTTCGAGGGGACATTATACCTCAAAAGAGACTAAGATCTTAAAAATACTACTTATGTCGAAGGGACATAAATTATCAAATGGATTATGCTCTTAAGACCATTCCGAATGGACATTATATCTAGAAATGTTTTTTGTCTTACAAACACTCTTAATTTTGAAGGGACGGAAAAAAGAGAATACGAGAAGAAAAACTCGTCAACACAAGTCGGAGAGGGAGAGAGAGAGAGAAGAAAATGATTAGAAATTTTGAAATACTTTTTTGTGTATAGAATGTACTATCTAAGCTCTCTATTTATAGGAGAAAAAAATCACACTTAATAGAGAAAATTTACAACTAATATGTGAGAAACTTGGAGAACTGGTAATTATGTTAATTTGAGAACAAGTAATTCATATATTAGATCAAATTCAAAAATATCTTAAATTGAGTACCAAAATATATTAGGCTTAAATGCGCTTTTGGTCTCTTAACTATTTATTTGGTATCGCTTTGGTCCCTTAATTAAAAAAAAGATTGTTTTGGTATTTTATCTTTATCTCCGTTACCTGTTTTGGTCCTTTCCGTTAAATAAATTCAAAAAAACGTTAGGGTTTGTACTATTCATCTTCTTCTTTCTCAAAACCTTCATCATTCATCAACTAAACTCAGACCTTCATCATTCATCAACTAAACCCAGATTTTGGGACCAAAACGATACCAAATAAATACTTAAGGGACCAAAAGAACATTTAAGTTTTTTTTTTATCATCTTCTTCATCTTCATCAAAACTCATATTCATCAATTAAATCCAAAAAAAAAAAAAAACACAGAAAATAATCCAAAAAAAAACTAAAAAATAGCATATCCTTCAATCTTTTCCTCTTATGTGTCCTGTGTTAAATCTCAAACTTAAACCTCCTTCTTTGAGTAATCCTTTGTTGAATCTCAAACTCAAATCTTCTCCTGTTTACAACCTCAATCTCTTCTCGCAAAACTGAAATTTTTGAACCTTAATTTTCACCCATTTCGAATTCATTCTGCATAATCATACTCTTTTCCTGTTTCAAATTCATTTTGCAGAACCTTACTTTTCTCCTGTTTCGATTTTTTGAAGGATGGGTTTTTCTAAAGGATGTTTTTTCAAATTTGAGCATTATGCATAACTCTTCTAAAGTTTTGATTTTGATATGAGTTTAAGCCAAATTTGAGTTTTGATTTGAGCATTATGTGTTTTTTTTTTCATTTTCATATGAGTTTAAGCCAAATATGAGTTTTGATTTGAGCATTATGCATAACTCTTCCAAATATGAGGATTTAGTGTTTTTTTCGGATTTAATTGATGAATATGAGTTTTGATGAAGATGAAGAAGATGATAAAAAAAACTTAAATGTTCTTTTGGTCCCTTAAGTATTTATTTGGTATCGTTTTGGTCCCAAAATCTGGGTTGGTGTGTTGGTGATGATGAAGATCATGAAGAACAGGATCGAAGGAGAAGGAAGAAGATGAATAGTACAAACCCTAACATTTTTTTGAATTTATTTAACGGAAGGGACCAAAACAGGTAACGGAGATAAAGATAAAATACCAAAACAATCTTTTTTTTAGTTAAGGGACCAAAGCGATACCAAATAAATAGTTAAGGGACCAAAAGCGCATTTAAGCCAATATATTATATTGAGTGCAAAAAATATACATTATATTATGTATCAAAATATATTTCAAATCATGCACCAAACTACATTGATTGCATACCAAAATATTTCAGATTACATACCAAAATATTTTAGAAAAACTCAGGGACTAAGAAAACATTTTCTAATAATGTTTAAATTAATTATTTAATTTAACATTTCCAAATAATAAAATATATAAATATATATATTTTCGCTAATATTTACTTTATTCACGTAATTATGTATCCCCTTTAGAGGGACACTCCCACTAATATAAAAGATTTGATTTAATTTAATTTTTTTCAAAAAGATTTGATTTAACTTTATTGATTCTTCAAATTTGTATTTGAGAAAAAATAATTGTCTACTTTTATACGTTGATTAATCATGAATTAATTTTGTCAAAAGAAACACATTATGCAATTTAGAGAATAATATCATAAGCTAAATATGTTTTGCGTATTAGTTTCAAAGAATTTTTTTTGGATCCAAACCTCCTTACACCTTTTGTCCTATCCCTCCCACTAATTAAATATGTACAATATGAAAAAAGAAAAAAAAAAACATTTTTTTTTGGTAGATAGACTAATAAAAAAAATCATTTAAAAAAATAAAAAATAAGTTGTTTAAACTAATTTTTATTATAATTTGTCAAAAACACCATTTTAATTGTATTTGATGCCCTAAACAACAATACTCCGGAAAAAAATCACATATATATATGATGCCTCTTACCTTAACGCTAAATTAAGATTGGTCGATGTCCCCGTGAGCATAGCTCAGTTAGCAGGGACATGCATTGTTATATGCAACCTCGGACACCTCACTTATTCACCTTGAAAAATGTGAATTCTAGCCAATAGGCTGCTTGACCAAAAAAAATTAAGATTGGTCGATGAAACTAATGAATAATGATAGTAATTAGATTTGAGTTACAAATTAAAAAATATATATTTTGTCAAAAAAAATTAAAAAAATATATATATCCTTTTTAGGAGAAATTGTTCTTTTTTTTTTATTGACTATATTTTATGTTTTTTTGTTTATTTTGAAAAGAATAATGTATTTGATGTTAAATCATAAGATCGTTCTTATATTAAGACCATTTTTAAATTCAAAGGGACATCTATTTTTTTTTTGTGGTGGCCGAGGTTTGAACCATGGATCTTGCATATATTATGCATTGTTCATACCAATTGAGCTATGCTCGCGAGGACATTCATACGGACATTCATAAGAAAGTTGTGTCAAGAGCTAAAACATCAACAACAAAAAAAAAACACGAGTGTTTAAAATTAAATTTTGGAATATATATTAATATATCGCTAGTGTTTACTCCATTCATATAATTATGTGTACTCCCCTTGGGTGTGTTTGGATTGAGGGTTTAGGAGGGGAAGTGTGGGGAGGGCTTAGTTTTATTTTTTAAATTACGGACATTATAAAATGATTTTTAGAAAATTGAATTAACAACATGATAAATAATCATATAATAATTCAAAAACACTTACTCCCTCCGTCCCGGAATAACTGACTCATTTTCTAAAAAAAAGTGTCCCAAAATAACTGACCCATTTCAATTTTCAATACAACTTTCATCATTCTCAATACAATATAACGCTAAATAATACTACTTTTATCATGCCCGATACAATATATTCCACTTTCCCCTTTATTTATACATTTTTCTTAATATGTGTGAAAAACAAAATTGTGTCAATTAAATTGAGACGGAGGTAGTAATTTATTTTTAAAAACATTTTACATTGTTCGTAATTTAAAAAATAAAAGTGAGTCCTCCCCTCCCTTCGCCTCCCAAACCCACAATCCAAACACACTATATAAATACTACTAATGTGTGTAACCTGTAATCTATCCAATACCCGACTTCTACCCAATATAGGAATTTGTGTTTACTCTTTTAACTCATTTTCCACACATCAGTTTTGAAAATAAATTTAGTTTACTTTTTATAAGTAGTTTTAGTTTATTTAATACGATATAATATTTACTTTTTTTTTTTAAAAGACGATATAATATTTACTGGTTTAGTCTTTGTAAGTGTTTTTTACGGTTATTCTTTATACAAATTGTATATAAGATTTTGTTCGAAAATTCGATTTAGATATATCACTATAATAGGAAACATGAAAAGATCTTCTACAAAAATTGTTGGAAGAAGAAGTTACTCGGGAGAGTCTATATATAACTCTCTTGTGCAAGTTAATCCCAAGTTGTATTTGAAAGAAAATAGGGTTTAGTGCTTCTCATAAAGCACTGAGATAGTAGTATTATTACAAATTTTGGTGGTTTGTTCTCTTTCAGAACTTAACCTTAATTTCATCATGACTCAAAGCTACTACTTGCTTCTACGTCTTTGGATAACCCCTCATACCCACAGACTATTTTCCTTAGAACATGACTCTTCAGTTAAGCAAATCTCAATATCTTTGCCAAACATGAGTAGTACTTATCTATCATATCATGTTGTTTCCAATTCTTGTAATGGCTTAGTATGTTTGTATACAGATTGGTCTTGCGGAAGGGATGTTTTTCTGTGCAACCCAACAACAAGGGAGGTGAGGCTTCTTCCATCATCAAATTTGGTCACAACAGTAAAAGATGGGATGGTACTAGGTGTTGGAATGGGACAAAATTATAGTACTAACAATTTAATTAAGGTTGTTAGGATGTGGGTTAGTTACAACAATTGTCGTTGTAAGAAGTATACTGTTGAAGAATATGATTTGAGAAGTGATTCTTGGAGAACAATTGAAAGTGTTAATCCATGGTGTTGTGAGTTTGACACTTCATGTTTTGCAATGCATTTTAATGGAGTTTATTATTGGTGGGGGGAAATAAAAGGCTTGACTACAACAATCCTTGCATTGGATGTAGGAGGTGGGTTTCTTCACAAGGTGCCATTGCCAAAAGGTGTTGATATTAGTCCTTCAAGTGGTAGATATTTGGGTGTTTTGCATGGATGCATAACATTGGCTTGTCGTGATTTATTTGATCAAAATGCTAACTTTGGCATCTGGGTGTTGGGTGGGAGTGGTGCTGTGGATTCTTGTTGGACCAAACTTCGAACTATAGAGCATAGTTCACCTTGTGTGCCACTAGTTTTTTGGAAGGGAAATGAGCTTCTTCTAAAAATGTTTGACAAAGTGATATCTTATAATGTTGATACAGAGGAAATTCATAACATCGATTTTGGGAATGAAGGGAGAGGAATTGCTGATATATGTGAAGCTATGTTTTGTGAGAAGAGTCAAGTTTCAGTCAACCCTTTACCAACATCTAATGTTCAACAATGATTCAATCTCTAGCAGAAGAAACAAAAGATGTCAACTCTCGGTACTTTTTTGAATGAATTGACGCTCTCAACTTAACCTCTTAACCTTTTGTATTTTTATTGCAACCAACAGATTAACTTTGAGATCAAATAGGCTGTTTAGTTTTTATTTGCTCGAGATTAAATAGTCTCTTTCTTAATGTTTAATTTTCTTTGCAAGTTTTAGAAATTGACTTAGTTTTTATTTGCTCGAGATTAAATAGTCTCTTTCTTAATGTTTAATTTTCTTTGCAAGTTTTAGAAATTGACTCATGATGATGATGATTTTATTATTGGCAATGAAGTGTTTCTTTTATAGTATGTGTGATATGCCGTGTGGCAAAATAATTGTTATTTTATATACTAGTAGCCTAATATTAGTGACATTGAATGACTCTTTAAAATTTGAAGTAGAGAGATCGATTTTTATGAATGATCTTTAAATTTTGTTGTAGAGAGATCAATTTTTATGAATGACTCTTTAAATTTGCTGAATGAGATTATTCTTAGAATTGTCCATTTAAAGATAGTTCATTCTTCTTGAGTGAAGAGAATAATGTTTATTTTTTTTAAGTATTTTACATGGATATAAGTTTTAATATAAAAAAATTTGTTAATGTATCTAAAACGTATCGTGTCTTAAATTTTAACAAATGTGTGTATCCGCATATCATGTATCTAAGCTTCCTAGATTAGAAAAAAGAAAAGAAAAAAAAAACAGATGCCCACAATTGAGAATTTGTCCTATGGTGGGTCCCAATGGCCTAAGCCTTTAGGATAACCTGGGGTCCGTATTGAGAGTCAGAGCATAATTAGAGTGGGTTAAATTATAAAGTGAATTAAATTATAAAGAAAAGTAATTGTTGTATTATAATGGCAGAGATTTAAAATGAAGAAAACTTGAGAGAACTATCAATAGAAAGAATCCAAATGCCCTATCAGCATTGTGTATGACCGCTAAATAACCCCAAGAAAACTACAACATTTATTGCATAGTATGTGAAAACTTTTAAGTACCACGAGACTGAGACTAATAGGTAGGCAACTAAAATATTCTTTCATTCATTGTAATGTAACAACCTGTAATTAACTGTCAAGAAAACTACAACATTCATAGCATAGTATGTGAAAAAGAAGAAATGCTAACAACCTAACATCAGTTTCAGTAAAGATGTAATTGCTGGGAATGGGAGGTGATGAAAACCAAAAATGAAGACAGGAAAAGGAAGATCAGTAATCCAAAATTTTCTTCAGCCCAACTGTATATTATATTCCTAAGAAGTTACCTTGACATTGCTAGTGTATTCACATTTTACTTACCTGTACTCTAAGAAATTTCTGTCATCAGAACTGCATCCAAATCCAAATATTCTAAATATATTGAGTGAAAAAATCATCTAAGTTGTTGATCCTCCCAACTGGCATTCAATCAATTAGTAAATCATCAAGGTTAATACCCCTTTCTTTTGCTTCTTCAATAATACTGTTTGCATCTCCATTGGACAAAAGCAACTTATAGTAACATTTCCACAACATTATAGAAAATGGATACACTGACACAGCCTTTTTATAAAACCTCTGGGATATTGCCTCAATGCCCATAGCACTTTGTAGAAACACTGCAGCTTCCACCCAGACATATTCTGGTGGTATCGGGATAGCACCTGTAATTGCATTAACCAGGGTTGAACAAGACCAAAACCACAGACTGGTTGAGTTTAGATCAGAAGAACTGTAATCCTTGCTCAAAAGTTTGCAAACAGCAATAGCTAATTGAAAGTTGTGAGGAACTACCTCCATAATGCGTTCAACAAAATCCACCAGAAGTTTTGGGTCACTCACAGTATGAGGTAAAAGAGATGAACCAAACCATGATTGAAGCATCAAATTTAGTACAGAACAATCAAATGAAACTGGCCTTAATATGTTGTCAATGAGATTCTGTACTATTGGCTTCTTGATACTGTCAAGAAATTTTCTTGTTAGCACTCTAGGGACTAGCAACGCCTGGGAGGAACCATCCATATATACTTCCAACATCCTCTTGACAACACTCTCAGGATCACCCTCATTTAAGCTAGATGCATCACAAACCATAAACATTGCATATTTTCTTATATAATGATCTAAACCCACAAAACTGACAGTATTCCTAGCCTTATTAACAGCTATGCTTGCTTCTGTTTTATCCTTCTGGAAAAAATGATAAATGGACAGATTAAGATATCCAAACATCATATCCATTTGTTTGTGACCAGAATTTGATGTGTCAGAAACAAATTTTGACCCTGATCCCACTAAGCCACAAGAATTACCATCATCAGCGGCATCCGTCCCGCCATACGGGGGATCCTGCACTTGCCATGCAGAATGGAACCATCGGACTGTAATTTCTTTTGCAAGGTCAATCCTTTGATTATGGATAGCATTTGCAATGTACTGATTCCAAATGCACTGGATTCCTGGAACTATTTTTGGCCATCTATTAATTGTGTCCTCAAATACCATGAAATTACCAGCACCAAGATCTTGTTTCTGTATTTGAGCTGAGACCAGGACCAATTCTATGCAGAAAGGGTACAACTTAACATATCTATCAAACAAACTCCTTGCGCATTCTAATCCATCAAGAGCAACCATGCACCTGAGATGATTGAGAGCAAAATGCTGAGCACACTTGAGATCATCTTCACTTTCCATTGTGAAGACACGAGAGTTTATATATTCAGCTGCTGTTTCCATAAGTTTAACAGCCCTCTCCTTTTCATCCTCTGATAAACTTACAATGGGCCATTCAATGTCAAGGAGATCTTTCGTGCATTCAAAATTCTGAACAATAGCACCAGGCAGCTTCCTGTAAATAACTAAGTAAACACAACAAACCCATAACACACATTTGTCAGAAACTGTTAAGCAATTGAGTAAATCTGAGAGTGACAGAAGATTAGACTCGTCAGATTTAGTTGTAGCTGGAAAAACTCCATAACTTCGCTGAATGGCACTCTCAACATTCCTCGACATGCATAAACAATCCATCATCTGCAGAAACAGATCTAAAATGCATGCACTTTCGTACGTTCTGTCTTCAGGAGCAGCAGATGCATGCCGACAGAGAGCTGAGATGGCAGAATCATAGGCAGCTATCCGATCATCAAGCTTTCTCCGACTATTGATGTACATGAGCCACAGTACATAAGATCCTTCATAGAGCTTAACCTGGAAAATATCAGTTGAAAATTCCCAAGGTAAAGCACATAATCAGTCCTTATAAGGAGGGCTTAACATACTAACAAGAAGTTAAAAAGGAATTTAAGTAGAGTCTCAGATAAATTATAAAAGGCTCTTTCTTCTCAATCAAAATAAGAAAATTATGAAAGCAATGGTCTCTCCTATCTATACCACATTCCTGCCAATACTAGGTCTTTAAATATTTTTATCTCCCCCATTCACCCATCACTGCCTGAATATCACGACAACAACCAGCCTTAAAACAATGTATAAAACCATCTAACGATACAAGCAGGTCAATAGCCATGGGTAGAACAGCTCTCAATCTTTAGCATTTTAAAATGACAGATTTCATAGTGAAACAGTGAACATAATGTGCATATAAAAGCAAGTCAGAAAGACATGCTTACTTTGTCACAAAAACCTGAATATATACTGCTGGTATAAGAATCAAGCTACAAAATAACTGAGAATGCCCAGTGGACTTCAGGGGTTTACCATTAATAGTAACTCCTACTCTTCCTATATTATCAAATATTCCCCCTTCTCCTAGTAAAAGAAAAGAAGAAAAAACATACCGCACACAAGAACATGTCCTCTTTTTCATTTGGCCCAAAACTTCCATAGTAAATGAGTGAGTAAACTATCCAGATTACCACAGATGTTGGATAAGTCTCCAGAGCTTTGGACAGTACAGATAGAGCCTAAAAATTCAATTTTTTGAAAAGAATAAATACATAAGCAGACTCAAACACTAACCACAAGGACTGAAAATGCATTGACAACTGTTACCTTTCGCACCCCCTGCAACTTATGGATTTCCTGGTTGAGAATAAGAAGGGCCATCTCAACAGCTTGCTCACTATCAGTCATAGCCTGTTTAATTTGATTCTAAGCATGCAATAAATAAAGGGGAAGTTAGCACGAATAAACGAACTCAAGACATCCAGTATTTCAAACAATATTATACAGGTTAATCATAAAATCAAGGTTAGATTAATCAAGAGCTGTTCACCAGGAAAACTATATGAGAGTTTAGAACCCAGTAATGGTCAGTAATGTGTTAAACAACAGCTGCCCTTGCTAAAGACAGCTGTCCTTTGTGGTGCAGGACAAGATTTGTTAGTGTAGGATACGAGTCAGCTATATATATACACAGCAACAACAACCAAACCTTATCCCACTACGTGGAGTCGGCTACATGAATCAACGATACCATAGTGTTCTATCAAAAACCATAGATCCTTCTTGATAGTTTCTCTTCAAGTTCTATCAAAAACCAAGCCTTCTAGTTTTTCTAGTTTCTCTAGTGATTTGACTCCCCTCCATCTGACCTACTCTCCTTACTATAGAATCCACAGGTCTTCTCTCTACATGCCCAAACCACCTAAGTCTAGTTTTTACCGTTTTTTCTACTATAGGTGTTACCCCAACTCTCTCTCTCTCTCTAATGTCGTCATTTCTAATTCTATCCCATCTAGCCTTACTACAAAAACATCTACATTAGTGAAATAAGTTAATAAGCTGATCAAGTAAGGTATAGCTTATAGGCCTTGCCATGCAAAGGCCAAGGCATGAACATCAATACGTGAGGAATTTTAGTATTGTTCTGTCACACAACCTAATCCACTAGGCAGGAACTTCTAAGGATACCAGGATATAAGAAGTTATTGAAAATTGGAATACTTATAGATTGCCAAACATAAGAGAATGATCTAGTTTAACAGATTCTAGATTCTAGGTCCCTCGATAGGCATAATAAAATTCAATTGGTAGTAAGCAAGTACTCTTCTAGGAGTTTCCCAATCCATCTAGTATGCTTACTATTTCTATCATAACTATATGCGACATAAAATAACCAAATATAATAGAATCCAAAAACATTCCTACAAAATAAAATCGAAAAAAAAAAATAGTTATAATTGACTCATTGTGCTCACTTCTGCATTGTGGTGTTAGACTTTACAGAATTGAAGGAAAAACTATTTAAATAAACCAGAAAAGTAATGTTAGTTAGAAGCAACAAACCCCAACTCCATTTCTCCACTGAAAAGATAACTGCTTGCTCCATGTCCCACGGACCTCAATGCGTTCATCACCACCATGTGATAAGGGACCATCTTCGGGTGACCCATTTTGTAGCAAATTTGAAGTAGCCAAAGTGTTACTGAAATGCTGCTGCCAGTGTTGAGCAATCCTATGTGCAGCAATGGGTTTATATGCAAATTGATCCGCTTTTAGAACATCTAAACTAACAAGGTATGTTGGCAGAACAGTAGCTTTGTGATAATTGGTAACTTTCATCAGACCATTACAGTTTTGTTCTTGCAACGGCGATCTATCTTGAGAATCTGCTCAAACAGTACAAGTCTTTTTAGAGAAGATAATTTTAATAACAATAATATATAGTGGCTATTATCATAAAGAAATCATACTTCCGAAATTGCAATTGCTATCCATATATTAGTATATTAATACCACCACATGTCTAATAGTTACAGAACCTGAAATACTTTTTCAAAACATTAAATCCAATCTAAAGTAGGACTACAGCCTATTTTCTGTATCATCCCATTCATCCTTCTTAGCCTAACTACCTCCTAAATATTCAGTCAATATTTAGTTCAGCTTCAGAAAACATGCCAAAAATACAAATAACAATCATCACATGGACGTGGATATTTTCATAAAGTTCGATCATACAACAAAAACGAAAGGCAAAAATATATAAGTTTTCAACTGTAATTTTTTATACCTCCATTATTAGTATCAGTGTGCTGATGCTGATTAATGTTTCCATCACCATAGTCCTTGGCATGCTGCCAAGGACACTCATCATTGTTGCATTTTCCTCGCAGCTCATACATGCAAAGCGGCCAAAACGGATCAACTTCAGGACTGCAGCCATAAGAGCCTTCTTCCGAGAGTGAGTTCCCAATGGTGACTGCCATTGAGATTGCCAACATGTTCCTCTTTGCTTCATCAGAACTGAGGCAAGTAGAATTTTGACTTTGACCATCATTATCATGAGCGGATTTATTTTGATTTGGTAATTGATTTGAACTAAATGATGACATTTCTCTCAGCTCACTAAATGCACTCCTAAAAATCAAAGGTGGAATGTTCACTGGATTAGTTGAGTGATAAACTTGAAAAGGCATATCTCCTTGATCGCCTAAACCAGCACTGCAGTTGGTATTCACAGTATTTGCACCAATGTTTTGCTGACTTTGAATCTCATTGGAGTCCATATGAATGTTCCTTTCATTTCCTAGATTTAAAGAACAAAATAATCAGGAACGTAGTGATAAATTTGCAAGTTCATCACAACTTAACTAACTACAGCTAACTTCAACTTGTGATTTCTCACAATAAAGACCAAGAATGTGAAACCTGAATATTGGTCAGTGTCTAATTGTGCCGATATACCAGAATTGACATAACAGTACTTCGAGTTATTTTTACCAAAATATATGCAATATTTTAGGAGTATTTGGCTCTTGGTATCACAATTTTAAAGCCTTATTTTTAAAGCATTTAGAAAGTATATGAAGTTTGATTCTTACACACACAACACACATATCAACACCTCTTTTGCCATCAACAGTTCATAGTTAAAAGAAGAAACAATGACTGTCTGCAGCACCAAAATTATTCCAGTTACAAAAACTTAAGTAATAAAACTGAGTGAGCAAGAGAATATATTTTAGTTAAGAACATGTAAACCAAATGTATGGGGAAGGCTGATAAGAGTAACAAAATTATACAGTTTGTCCAAGTTGTACATTATTATGTTTTTCCAGGATTAAGGATCGGCATTACAGACTTAAAAATAAGACCGATATAAAAATAACACATCACAACATGTTCATTCCACAAAAAAAAAAAAAAAAAAATATATATATATATATATATATATATATATATATATATATATATATATATATATATATTACCTTTAAGATCACTGTTTTCTGCATTAATCAATTGGACTGTGCCATGATGCACTCGGTTTTTCTCACTTCCAACCTCATTTTCAGAACCTGGTTCAGTAGTTTCAATGTTGTTGCATGGAATATTACTCTTCTTAGCTCTTTTCCCTAACCGTGCAAATAATTCAGACCTTAATGTTGCTTCAAGAAGCAAAGAATCCTGAGGACTTCCGGTGGAATAATCAGCATTTGATGCAGTGTCTAAGTCTGTTTGTTTCGCCTTGGAGTCTTGTTTTCTACAATATTCAGCATCAAGATTATTAGAAGTGTGTCCAGCTGGAGAAATCTCTTCATTTTCATTATCTGATGTGTCGACCTCATCCATAGGAGAATACACTCCATCCGCTGCATGATTACCCCTTTGAGACAATGGCTCAGATGTACTAGCATCTGGTTCAATGCAAGGCTCAGATCCTAAATTTGCTCCATTTTTGTGGTGACAGGAAGTATCAGAATGCCTATTATTGATGCCTTGATCATTAGAATCAAAACTAGGATTATTAATATTATATTCAGCCTGCCTCAGACAGCTTGATGTGGGTATTTCATATCCAAGTTTAGGTAAGTAATCTAGACCTATTCCAAGTTGTTGGTGCTGTCTTAAAGACAAAGAGAAGCCGGATCGTAGCTTAGCTGAATACAACTCCCTTTGGTGATAAAGATCGTTGCATCGAGCATTAGCCTCAAGCAAAGACCTCTGAGCTTTAACATAAGCTCTGTATGCATTTCTTTCTTCAATTTCACAATTATGCCTGTGTTCTTGAGCTTCCTCCAGTTTATCTATCAATTCTTCCATATCAATAAACGACTGTAACTCAATGTTGCTATGCTCGGAGACATTTGCATTACCATTATCAGTCATAAGAACAGCATTGCTTAATGCTTCCTGAGACAGATGACAGGAGAAAGTGAGGAAATTCAACACAATTCACAACACTTAGACAACAAAACAAAAAAATAAAAAAATGACTATCAAAGGTATAGGACCCCTTTGGATTGCTTACTGTCAGTAGTTAATTCAGGAAAAAACTTGGTAACCCTATAGTGTTATACTATTCTGGAAATATAAAGACAACAGAGATTACATGATGTCAAGAATTTCAGATTTATATAGAATGATTGACATTGTAATGACAAAAGTTTATCTTGGCTAATCTATGACCTATTATTAACTACACTCTTTAGAGAACATCAACCAAGAGTGGCGCTAGAATTGCACGTTAAGAAAATTGGAGCATCGCTTATGAATCAAACCATAAGTCATAGTAAATTATATTTGACTGATCATTCATAATTTCTGAAGAATTTAAAATGATAACGAGCAGGAAGATTAACTACGGTTGATTAGCAAGCAACAAAATATCAGACCGAGTTTTCAGTGAAGTCTCCCAGTACATGCAATTTTCATGTATGTAAAGTTATGACTTACAACCAGTTATTAAACCAAAAAACCCCAAATACAAATAAAGGTGTGAATAATAACAAGTTATAACTCACTAAATTAGTCGGCACGCTGCTAGCTGGCATTGAACTTTGGATGAAAGCTGCACAAGGGTCAACCGGCCTACTACTTTTGTCAGTCTGATTGCAATCATAATTGACATCACCTACAAAGTATGATGCGACCATGAGATTCGAACCAGAAAAGGACAAACATGTTTTAGTGACAAGTATTTGGGCGTGGGTGGAATCATGCAGACCATTTTGTCATACTTACAAAAATCATTTAAGCCAAAACAAAGTTCTGTAAGATTAGACAACGATATATTACACAATAAAATGACAAGGCAATATAATTTTATATTTTGACCAAAAAATATGACATCGAATTTGCAGTAGCACTTGGAAGCAGCCTTACATGAACGTGTGATCAAGAAACCGAGAAATAAGACCACCACGTGACACACGCTAATAACTTATTTAAATGAATACACATGTGCACACGCATGCATATATTTGAAGGACATTCTTAATTTTAGAGATTAAGGAATTTTACTGATTACAGGCAACTTCATTAAAACATATTTTAATTCAATGTTGCCAATTGCAGAAAATAGCAATTTGTTCAAATTCCGCTATATGACGACACTTTGTACTGAATAACATATCGCAGAACAATAACAATTTGAACAATTCCGCTGCACTATAGCTCCGTTAGTTAACAACAATGTTATAACTTCTGAAATCCAGAATAGTACAACATATTTCCGATAATTTGTTCCCCAAAACGTGTAAGTTACAGACGAAATAAAAAAAAAAAAAAAAAAGTATTTACCTTCTCTTGATACACAAGGCATATTTTGTACTGAGTTGCTGAGATGGTTGCCAGTTTCCCTTTGTGATTTGATGATTATTGACTCCCCTCTACATAATGGAATCTCTTTCGGGTTATGATCAACCTTGTTTCTCTCCTGGGGATAAATGTTTCCACACACAGAATCTTTAGATGGTAATATAGATTTTACAACAGGAACTTGCTGACCAACAACAGCCTGAGGGGTATCATGAGATGTGTTGATTTTCATGCGCTTCCTATCAGGTCCTTTCAGCTCCAATTGTGCAGCTCCTGAGGAAACTGGAATATGTTTCCTAGTTGTATCATTCTTCGGATCCCTATCCAAAACTAAAGCAGACTCCTTCATTTGCTGGGCTGCCTTCAACTTAAGTTCACTTTCCCGAAGTGCAATCTGATGCCGCAAATCCTGAAGTTTATTGTTGTTTGATACTGCTCCTTGGTCACGTCCACGCTCTTGGCTAGCTAAAGTTTTGTTCGTTGACTTGAAATTTCTAGCTCGCGGACCTTGTCCCAATGACCAGGATCCAGCACCCTTAGAAATAGAACTAGGATTCTTGGTCACTGATGAGATAAATGTGCGCTTCGAAGGAAATTTTATGGGTGTTTCGTTGTGCAAACTTCTAGCATTTTGTTGCAACTGTAACTTGTTTGAATTTTCCAAGGAAGAGCTAGGACGCTTGTTATTTCTTTCCAACCTGGAATCGGTACCTTTATTTTCAATATCACTACCACTGTCATCATCAGAAAAGCTTATCACAAGATTATTATCATCACTTGCATGACCAGTCCATGGAGAAGATTTAGGGGGTAATTGGTTCTTTTTTATGATGATCTTCCGTGAAATTGGTTGTATAGCTGTTCGCGTCTGTATATTATTGGAGCCTCCTGTAAAACATTGTCATCGGAATTTACCCTCCATAAGTTCTACATGCAATTAAACTTAACATGGTTTTACATATGAGTGCACGACATGTTTAGACTAAAAAGAGAACTACCATGCATGTAAGAAAATCCAAAACCGTAATAAAAGAAAAAATACAGTGAAAAGGCTGTATCCAACGCATAAAATTAGAGCCAATATATATATTCACACAAATGACATGATGAGTGATGATCAATTGCATATATTTGAACAAAACCAAGTTCATTCGACAATTAACAAGACATACCACCCTGAACGCCTTGGATACTTTGTTTCACCAAAGGAACAGATCCGGACCCTGTAGCAAGGGTGGCTTGCACAGTAGAGCCATTAGGGTTTTCCTGGAGGAAAAAAATTAGTCAGCAGCAAATCCATACCAGTTGAATTGAATGTGCAAGAACAACACATTGATTCAATCACGTTGAAATTTTGACACACGCTCATTTTTCATTTCTACAGATAAAATTAAGCTGGACTAGCATAACACCCTACGCAGTGTTGGCAACGTAAAATAAACAAAACCAATTGCTGTGTTCTACAGAAGATACATTTGCAAGGTAGTTCAGATTAATTGCAAAATTACTCATTATCAAATCCATATCAATTTAAGTAAATTTGCAAGTACAGTGCATTGATTCAACAACAAGCTTTCAAATTTTGACACGCTCGCATTTTTCATTTCAACTGTTTACACTCGACAAGTATAAAACCAAACACCGCAGTGTTGGCAATATAAGCGAACAAAACTGTTGTTACAATATAAGTTCTACAGCAAATAAATTCGCAAACTAGTTCAGATTAACCGCTAAATTACTCATTAACAGATTCATATCAATTGAACTAATTTTGTAAGAACGGCACATTGATTCAACCACAAGTTTTCGAATTTCAATACTCTCGTTTTTTCACTTCAACAAATAGACATGAGAAGCATAAAGCCCGACATCGCAGTACTGACAATAATAATAATAATAATAATAATAATAATAATAATAATAATAATAATAATAATAATAATAATAATAATAATAATAACAACAACAACTACACAAAACCGATTGTTGGAATATAAGTTCTACAGCATACAAATTTGCAAACCAATTCAGATAAACAACTAAATTCACTCATTAACAAATCTATGTAACCAAACAATCCATAAACAACTAAATTTAGTCATTAACGAATTCATATACAAGAACGAAGCATTGATTCTACCACATGATTTCAAATTCTAACACTCTTATTTTTCATTTCTAATGTTTAAGCTATACAAGTATAAAACCCTACACCTCAGTGTTGGCAATATAAGCTAAACAAAACCGTTGTTGTAACATCAGTTCTGTTCAGATTAACTACTAAATTACTCATTAATAAATCCATATCAGTTGAACTAAATTTACATAAACAATGCATTAATTCAACCACAAACTTCGATATGCTCTCATTTTTTTCATTTTGACTATTTAAGCCACCAGAAAAGAATAAAACCCTCCACCGCAGTATTTGCGATCACCAACACTTCTGATTGAAGGTGTGTCAATCCAACATGTGTTCATGTGTCTGTGTCTGACACGTGTAATTAATTACATTCAATTATATCATTTACTGAAAGTACTACGGGTGTCATCGTGTCAGTGTCGTGTCAGTGTCAGAGTTCATTGTTTGCAATAATAATAATAATACAAAACTAAACAAAACCGCAGGGTTGGCCATAATAAATATCTAAATAAAAACCGATTGTTGTAATATCAGTTTTACAGAAAATAAATTTACAAACTAATTCAGATTAACCGCTGAACTACTCATCAATAAATCCATGTCAATTTAGCTAAATAATAACGCATTGATTCCACAACATGCTTTCAAAAAATTTATATGCTCTTAATTTTTCGTTCAGCTAACACTAAATTAGTTTAGCTAAACAACTAAATTAATCATTAACAAATCAACATGCAAGAACAACGCATTGATTCCACCAAATAATTTCAAACTTCAATACACTCTCATTCTTCATTTCTACTGATTAAACCACAAGAAAAGCATAAAACCCTAGTTTTCGCAAATTGAAGCTGAATGAACAAAATCGATTCATGTTAACTCAGATCCAACAACAACAAAATCAACAAGAAGTTAACATACAAATTAGAATGAAGAACTTCAACAAAAAAAACGAAAAAAAAAATCGCAGAAGCGAGAAATGGATACGGTAGTTAGAGTTTTGAGGAGAAGAAGAATACTTCGGCATCGTCAACATCGGGAGAAGAAGAGAGTTCGCCTTCTTCTCTAGCTTTGGTAACAAGGTTGGTGTTGTGGTGGTTATCGGAAACCACCGCCATGGTTGTGGTGGTTTTGAGGTCAATGGAATTTTCCTCCATCGTTTCTCTCTCTCTCTAAGTTTCTCTCTCTCTAACCGTTTTTGTTTTTTTCCACATTAATGTGTAAGAGAGAAATGAAGCGACTTGTTTTCAGATATATGCTTTTCTTCGTTCTTCCACAGCCTTCAAATACTAGTCATCATCACTATCTTCCACCTCATTTTTCTTATTTTCTTGATTTATCATTTTTTTAATTAAGTTTTTATTTTACTTGGCTATTATTTTTCTAAATTAATTGATAAATTATTACTCTTTGTGAGAATGAGGATTGGTTTAAGGGCTAGTCATTAGTACTATTGATCTTAGCTACGACTATTATTTGGTGCAACTTACGCATTCGGATTTTCATTATTACTGTTATAGTAAATGGTCAATGATTAATTTATTGATCTTAGTTATGACTTGCTACCTTGTGTGATTTCCGCATTTAATCCAGATGATCATTATCATGGCCTGGTAAATGGTAAATAACTAATTTATTATTAATAATGTGGAAGTTTGGGTGATATTCCATGGGTTATCTATTGAATACTATGATGTGAAATTGTTGTATTTTATCGGATAATAATTGTTAAATTGGACAAAAATACATTGATGCAAGAAAGAGGTAAATGTCATGTGTGTTGAGATTGGGTGGCATTTAGCCTACACACTGCACAAATTTTTGTATCATGCACAAATTCAACAACCAAGGCCACCTGTCAGTTTACCACCTGCTGATAAAAAAAACAAAAAAATAAGGCATAACATATTTTAATTGGAATTAATGAATAGGAATTTTGCTAACGCACCACCGAATTGAGAAACGCACCCCCTGTTTAAACAAACAAAAAGCCAGCAATATACTTCTGGTCTTCATTCAACAATTTTTCCAATCCCTTCAACCTTCTCATTTCCTTCATCCCTTCCCTTCAATTCAACCTCATATTTCTCATTCTCCTTAAATTACAACTTAATCATCATTAAACTTCTTAAATTTCTGTCCATTCCTAATTTAAAGTTTCTTCATAGTTTGTTCTCTAGATCTAGAGTGATAAAAATTGTTGGTTGTTTTCTGCTTTCAACAGAGATATATGTAGAAAGAGACAACCCTTGTCATTTGAATTTGTAGTAATACCTTATAACAGTTTTTTTCTGGATCTATTTTTCTGGATGCTAATATCATGGAATTGTGAGTTATAATAATTGTAGATTATAATAACATGGATTGTAATAATCCTTCTCTTCATGATTTGACATACACCCTATTTGCCATTGTTCCCAACATAGAGTTCGGTTTACTGTGTATAAAAGATAACATAGATTGTAAGTTATAATAATCGTTGGTTATTTATGGATTGTTTTATTTATACATAAATTGCTGTTATTAATTAATATGTAATTAAAAAAATGTTAAAATTCTTTAGATGGGAGGCAGCGTGATTGTGGGAAGCAGTGAAATAACCACAATCCGTTAATTTAGTCCAAAGTATGTGTAATATTGTCGAAAATAAAATACTACAACTACTATTTTTATTAGACTTTTAATTTGTTTTCTCATGGTCATAATGTGAAATTTAATAGGTCTATAGAAAAATTTAATTCAATGGCCCATCTCACAAACCCAAGCAAAAATAACTATAAAATAATGTTTTGGTGGGGTAATGTCTTGGATTCCATGTAAAAAGTAAAAGGAATTTTGCAGGTTGCCAATCAGACATCCTAGCCGTCCAATTAGATTTAATATATATCAATGGCTGATATTGATTTATGAGAATCTTTGTATATCATGCACAAATTTGTGTAGTGTGCATAGTAAATGCCACCTTGAGATTGTTCTCATAAACTCGCTTTCAGCATTCTTTACCATTAAAGATCGATAGTATAGTGTGGAGTATGAAGATTTACATTTTCTATGATCTTCATGTAGTAAATTTGGTCACTATAAGGAGAGGTGTTTTGAGAAGATTTCTAATCAGTAATGGAATGGTGGTACTAATGAAGAATCTGAAGCATGAAACAAAAGCAAAGGAGTAAGTGACGGGCACTGGGGCGGACATGGATCGACAATATCATTGAGGCAAAAAAAAATATAAAAAAAAAATAAATAATACTAAATTTAATAGATTTCAGTAACCAAAATCTAAAAGCTAAAATCAAGTTCAATTTTAGTACTACTATCACTATTACTCTCACTATCTTGATTCAATTTCAATTTCAATTTCCTGACTCAATTACTCTCACTACTACTATCAATTTCAGTATAGTAATTACAAAACTGACCTGAAAAAGGAGAGGAGACGAGATGAGCTGAGAGAGGAGAGGAGGGTGAGAGCGAGAGCAATAGTAGATGGGCTGAGAGAGGATAAGAGAGCGACGGTTCACGGTTGGTTGGTGGGTGGTGGTGCTGCTGCAGAGTTCGTGTGTTGTTGTGATAAATCAGAAGGAAAACGTGAGCATGAGGTTATGAAAGAAGAAGAAAAGGAAACGCGTACTGATACTTATAGAAATCAGAAAAGAAAAGGTGATGGGTTGGGCTATCGAGTGAGTGAACTGATAACAAAAATTAAAAAACAATTGGGTATGGGTTGATGTGGCTATTGCCACACCCTGCCCTGCGTAGGCTCGCTCCTACTTGGACACTAGTCCAAAAGTAGCCCAAGCCACGAAGAATGAAAGACAAAGAAGATTTTGATAATGGTAGTGGTGGTAGTCCGGCATCAATGAAACTTGAAAATGGAAAGGCAAAAATGCAAGGGTCTCGTTTTGCTACATTAAGTGAAGAGATTCCTGACTTGAATGTTGAGAAAATTAAATAGGAAAGATAGATTGCAATAGATGTGCATTTAGGGAAAGAAGGAAACAAGGAGAACTATTTACAGAAAAAGTTCACCGCAACAAATAAAGGAAATTTAAATGGGTTAACACGAGATATTAGTGTGGGGAGGAATTTTTACCCCATATCCTTGCAATTATACATCTACCCCTACAAATTATAAAAAATACCAATTTTAATCTTATCCAAAAAACATTCATTCACCATCCCTGCCTTCTTTCTCATCCTCTTGGTTACCCTACACAATACACCTCACCACTTCTTTTACCTTAATCTTGCCCCCAACATCTACAATCCAAACCCATCAAAAACATATGAAGGAGAAAAATGAGTCTCAATGTTTTACATATCAAAGTTCTCTTATAGGTCAAATATTCCATTAAAATTTCTCATCAATTTCATAGATAACGAATCTATTTTTTATTTTTATTTTTTGCATTTTTAAGTTTCGCCTCCATGAGTTTAATATGCAATTTAACATTTCCTTCTTTTGTTGCAATTCAAAAAGTGGTGTTTTATTTCGCAACCTGATTTTGGTATGCGAGTGATGTTTTTTATTTTTTTATGTGGGCTGGGTTTTTGTGGATCGAGAGGATGATATTGTAGTTTTAGTTTTATAGTTCTAAATCACTCACATGGTTGAAAAAAAAATCCACTTCTTTCTAAACTTAACTTCAAACCCATAACCTTCAATCAACTATTGATTTCGATTAATTATGGTATCTCTTCCAAGATTTTTTTTGCAGCAAACTACCTGAAATCTTACGAATAATCCTTCCTATATTTGAGGAATTCCAAGCCATTACCATCAAGAATTAAAGTATTTCATTCACTTGGATGATATATTGAACCAAAATGAGTTTTGTACAATGCCTCTAAAGCAATTACAATTTTAGGAAAAATTTATAATTATAAGTGAATGGGTAAACCTCTAAAGCAATTACAATTTGAATTTTTCACATATTAAAGCACAAAATATCACACGCTTATCAGCACCAATAATTCATGTGCAAAAAAACACATCAATAGCAAAGTGTGTAATAACTATGTCTCTTGCTCTTTCTATATGACTAAAGAATCATCATCAATCTCCATTATTATACACAAGTTTTTTCACAGTCTACATGCAGCACCAGGCAAACTATTACTAAATCATTTAAAACAAAAAGAACTACAACTAAGGTCAAAATGTCTCATCACCTTAAGACTATTGTGCGCCATGAAAACTAAGTAGTTTATTTTATATATTAGTTTATATATCAGCTAATACAAGCAAATAAATTGGAGATTACTGCATAATTGTGACAAAAAGAACATACAGATTTTACGGCTAATTCTTATCCAATTGAGATTAGGGTCAGTAGCCATAATTGATTATTAGTATTTATCAGTTGAAGATCAATAACGAGTCAATATTTGTTCACAAGTTTGGTTTTGGAAGGCCATAATTACCTAAATGTGTAGTCCAACTTTTTAAAGAAATACGAAACATAAATAATTACCATTCAATCATCTTCGAGTGCAATAGAAGTAGACGACGTTGAATAATTAAGGTCGTCTTTCATATAACAAAAGTCTACAAAAGATATAAAACATTTCATTATGCTCAGGTATAGTAAGTAATAATCTAAATAATTCATGTATTGTTGGAACACTTGTGAATTTGAGTGGAAGTTGGAAAGAATAAACACATGCCCCTTTAGAAAGAACTAGTGTTGGTATGAATTGAAAAATGCCCCACATCGGATATACATACCCTCTGGTAGAAGTTTATATAAGTGAGGCAGGTGACCTCCAAGGGTGTGCCTTTAGGGTACCTCACTTTTTTTGCGAATGGGTGAGCGCTTACGAAATATATATATATATATATATATATATATATATATATATATATATATATATATATATATATATATATATATATATCACATGTTGAAGCCGGCAGCGCCGGCGGGGATGGGCTTGGATTAAAAAGAAATATTTTTTTTATCACTTGAAAATGTTAAATTGATTTTTTGTTAATTTAATCATTATCCGAAAGCACTTTCGTAACAAATAAATTTGTTACAATCTGATCTGATCCAACAGAGTATCCGGAAGGTTATGGATATCTCCAGTCGCGTGAGAACGAATCGATCTGTCAATGCTTAAAGATTAAGTCACTTTGGGTTTGTTACGAACTCTCCCTATAAAAGGAGAGCTCGCCTCACTTATTCTTGACTCTGAAAAACACATTTGATGCTTCATGTGCTTTTCCTCTCTTCTCCCTCTTTCGAGTTGTGTTGACGAGTCCTTCTTCTTTCTTCTACTCATATTGTCCCTTCGATTTCGGGTGGCCTCCATACCATATAGAGTGGTTTAATTGAACAATCAAACCATATTTAAGGGTGTTATTTCTCGAATGATTATTTACGGTGCAGTATGTAATCGAACAGGTGAACTGGACTACTTTATCCTGGAGGCGACACAGTTGTTAGTTTACCTTGCACAAACTCAGGTAGTGATGTGAAACATCTTAAAGAAAACGACCTGGTCATGACTTAACCCGGTAATATCTTCGGTGTTGATTTCGTTTTTTCAGTAAGGTACTTTTCTAAATGCAAAAATAACATGTATCAACTTGTTATATCATACCTTGCGCAAACAACTCAAGATTCTCAAAATCTTCAGTTTTAATCAAGGATGAAGATGCTCCTTTGAGCCAATCTTGGGTGCATATAAATGCCTCAATTATGGTAAGTGTTAAAGAGCTACAGTATGGGTCAAGAACTCTCTCACTTATGCTAAATGCAGAAATAATTAAAGAATAAACAACTTGGCATGTCTAATACGACAAATGAGTACACATCTAGCTTGTGCACCATAAAGCATGAACGTTTGAACCAATGCTCAAACCATTCCTCACGAACAAGACAATGTTACAAGTAATGATGAGTAATTTGGAGTGAGTGATGATGATATTGAAGAGGATGTTAAGGAAGAGAAAAGTAAGGAAGAAATAGAACTCGATAGATGTGGCACATTGGGAATAATATAATAAAAACTTAATTGCAGTTTTGACCCCCATGTTTCACAATCTTGCGATTTTGGTCCCCTATAAAAAACAATAACAAATCAACCTCTTAAGTTTACCTCATTTTTCACTTTTGACCCTCTGAATCAATTTTGACACAGTCAACGCACACGTGGCACCTGACTTAAGTGAGTAGGATGCCACATGTGCAATTTTTTATTTAAAAAGTAAATAAAAATGGCACACGTGTATTGCTTTGATTTAAAAATAAAAAAATCTAAAAAGTGAGTAGGATGCCACACGTGACTTTTTTTTATTTTTTTAATTAAAATAAAAGTGACATGCAAAAAGATAAAGGACAAATGTTTTACTTAAATTAAGGGACACGGCGTGAATAATACTGCCTAACATAAGCATACAATTAAACACAATAAAAAAGTGAAAATGTGCCTATATTGAAGCTAGTGAACAATAAAATTGAAAGAGAAGGACTAAATAATTTTTTTATTCCACCACAAAAAAAAAACAATTTTTTTATTCCTTTTTATATACTGTATTTGGTATATATTTGGTATACGATTTAAATTATTTTAATTGGTCTATAATCCACAACTTTTAGTTAAATATATAATTTTTTTAAGTGTTTGCATGTTGAAAGTAAAAGTCTAGCTTGGTTGAGAAGTAAACCCTATTTATTTTTTATTTTTTTGAAACAAGAAGTAAACCCTATTTCTTGGCGTGACCTATATATATTTATTTCCATCGCTTGGTTGAGAAGTAAACCCTATTTATTTTTATTTTTTTTGAAACAAGAAGTAAACCCTATTTCTTGGCGTGACCTATATATATTTATTTCCATCGCTAGAGTATATGCCTTGAATGAAACAAATAATCACACTCTCACGCTCCAGTATATATTCTTCTCCTACAATTGCTTAACGGTAGAGACTCTTGAGTTTTCGATACCACTGTTTGGAAATTAACTTCCTAATCTTAACCTAAGTTTTTGTTGTTGATTTTTTCCTCCAGCTTATTTTGATTACTTGAAAGATTATGGCGAAAAAATACGAAGGACGTGCTGTGGGAATAGACCTTGGAACAACGTATTCGTGTGTTGCTGTGTGGCTTGATGAACAGAATAGAGTTGAAATTATTCACAATGAACAAGGCAACAGAACAACACCTTCTTTTGTTGCCTTCACTAATGACCAAAGGTTGATTGGTGATGCTGCTAAAAATCAGGCTGCTTCTAACCCATCCAACACTGTCTTTGGTAACTTATCTTTTTATCAGTATTGTATATTTTTGGTCTTTATAAATATCTCAACCTTGTGTTTTAGTGCCATAATTTTTATTTTCAACTTTTAGGCTTCAAAAAGTTTTCGATTATAACTTAGTTTTTACAACTTTTGATCCTTGTTTTTAAATTAGGTCATATATACTCATCATAACTTTTTAATCGTTTCATGAGGGACTAAAACGAAAAGTTTGTATATTTATAGGACCAAAAACATATTTATAGAAATTTGTAGTTATTGTTATTTATTGTCACTGCATAGTTTGTGCATTAGAAATTTATAGGTATTGTTAACAATTTTGTTGTTGCAGATGCAAAGAGGTTGATTGGAAGGAAATATAGCGATTCTGTTATTCAAAATGATATTCTGTTGTGGCCATTTAAGGTTGTTGCTGGTTCTGATAACAAGCCTGAGATCATTGTTAAGTATAAGGGCGAGGAAAAACGCTTTTGCGCTGAGGAAATCTCATCAATGGTCCTCACGAGGATGCGCGAGATTGCAGTGAAATTTTTGGAATCCCCTGTTGAAAATGCAGTTGTTACTGTGCCGGCTTATTTCAATGATTCTCAACGAAAAGCCACAAAAGATGCTGGTGCAATCGCCGGCCTCAATGTTATGCGGATAATTAATGAACCAACTGCTGCTGCCCTTGCATATGGCCTTCAAAAGAGAGTAAATAACGTCGGAAAACGAAATGTGTTCATCATTGATCTTGGTGGTGGCACTTTTGATGTGTCTCTTCTCACACTCAAAGATGATAGCTTTGATGTAATAGCCACTGCCGGAGATACTCACCTAGGAGGAGAAGACTTTGATAACAGAATGTTGAACCATTTAGTGATGGAGTTTAAGAGGAAAAACAAAGTGGACATTGGTGGAAACCCGAGGGCCCTTAGGAGGTTGAGAACTGCATGTGAGAGGGCTAAAAGGACACTGTCATTTGATACCGAGACTACAATTGACATAGATGCTATACACGACGGAATTGACTTCAATATGTTATTAAGTCGGGCCAAGTTTGAGCAACTCAATATGGATCTTTTTGAAAATTGTTTGGCGATTGTCAAGAGTTGTCTTACTGATGCCAAGATGGACAAGAGCAGTGTAGATGATGTTGTACTTGTTGGTGGTTCTTCTAGGATTCCCAAAGTGCAGCAGCTATTGCAGGACTTTTTTGAGGGGAAGGATCTTTGCAGCAGCATCAACCCGGATGAAGCTGTTGCTTATGGTGCAGCTGTTCAGGCTGCTTTGCTTTGTGATGGCATTAAGAATGTTCCTAATTTGGTGCTGCAAGATGTTACTCCACTGTCTCTTGGCACGTCAGTAGATATAGATATCATGGATGTAATGATTCCTAAGAACACTTCTTTTCCAATAAAGAGGAAACGAACATTCTGCACACTTGCAGATGACCAATCCGCTGTCAAAATTGATGTTTATGAGGGTGAGAGAATGGTTGTAAGTGAGAACAATTTGCTTGGTTTGTTTGATCTCAAAGTTCGTCGTGCACCCCGTGGACATAAAATCCAGGTATGCTTTGATATAGATGCTGATGGTATATTAAACGTCTCCGCAGAGGAAGAAACAAGTGGTAATAAGAAAGAAATTACAATTACGAATGAAGATGGAAGACTATCAAGGGAAGAAATTAAGAAAAAAATTAAAAAAGCCGAGTACTTCAAGTCTGAAGACATGAAGTTTATTGAGAAGGTTAGAGCAGTGAGTGCTTTGGATGATTACATTTATAGAATGAGGAAAGTAATGAAGGATGATAGTGTTACTTCAAAGCTCACCCCTGTTGAGAAAGTGGAAATCAATTCTGCAATTATAAAGGGAGAAAATTTTATTGATGACAAGCAGCAGTACGAGACATTTGTGTTTGTCGACTTTCTGAGGGAGCTTGAGAGCACATGTGAATCAGCTTTGAAAAGGATCAATACAGATTCCTCTGAGAAGTGATTCTGAATGATTCCCATTGATCAATTTTTAGTTATTTCATTTGTGTTATGAACTTCAGATTCTTCATGTGGAGCTTTTTTTTCTTTTTCTTTAATTTTCCGAATGACAAATGTTAGCAATTAGTTGTTAGATTAATATTTACTCCTTCGTCTGGGTTTGTTTTGTTT
Organism: Medicago sativa; assembly: GCF_051527215.1. Lineage (NCBI taxonomy): Eukaryota > Viridiplantae > Streptophyta > Magnoliopsida > Fabales > Fabaceae > Medicago > Medicago sativa. The sequence goes on from NC_140755.1 coordinate 24,145,143, forward strand.
ATTGGATCATGTATTTTGATAAAATATGCAATTTCGGCTTGTTATTTTTAATCTTATATATTTGTTTCAAAGTGCCAGTAGATTTGAGATTAAGCATGAAATACACTGAAAACTTTTTTTTAATCAAATAAGTAAAGATACTTCAGATTAGGTGACTGAAATTTATACAGACATTGTTCAAAATAGAAACAGGATATTGAAATCCAAAAATGAAGCCCTTGTCCAAATTACTTTGAAATCTCCATATGGAATCCTTAATCTAAACAAGTTTGATTATAAACTAATCTAAATGCCGCATTATTGTTTAAAGCAAAATTGAAGAAAATTTCAGATGTGATTGAACCAAATCGACTGTGATTGAACCAGAAATCACAAGAAAACTAAAGAGGGAAGGAATTGTTTGGAAACAAAACCTTTATCTTGCAATCTCGTCATGATCCAGCAGCGATTAACTCTCTTCATGCGCTCTTCGGTTGATGGATTCAACTAGTGGATTTCACTACATCATAGCTACTTGTCCATATATAAACTTCAATTAGGTAAGTGATATATCAGTCTATCAGATAAGATTTGTTCACTTCGAGCCAAGTTAGTTAATTGTTAGTTATATCTCGAGTTAGTTAGTTAGTACGGATTTGTTAATCGGTTGAGTCAGCCTTTGTACATAAACTTTTCTTTATGACTGCATATATATAATACAAGCTCATTTTATCATTTCATTCACATTGCTTTAAATTATACAAGTGTTTTAAATTTTTGTATGGTTCACTAATAAGTCTATTATATTTTCTGTTTGTGTACAGTGGTGAAACTCATCATGTTGTTGGTTCATTTGTTTAGTTTCATCTGTTGATTTGGGGACTTTGTTGCCTCTTGGTTCTGTTTCTGTGTGCATTTATGCATGATTATGAGCAATATGCATCCTTTTCTCGCTCACTTGTTACTTTGCATGGCATTTGGAAGGGGAGCCTTCTCTTTATTTAGAGGCTATATTTTCACAGATGCTACCTTTGCATATGGACTATATAATAAAATATGAAGATAAAATATAGTATAATATAGTATAAAGACAAAATGGGTATTGATCTTGTTACCACAAACCACTTTCTGTATCATTTTATATTTGGCTGGGTGTTACCAAAATTCACTGAGGTTTGGAAAAATATAATGTTGAAATGCACTCCAAAAAGCAAAATTAATTTAGCTGATGTGAAGAAAAATGTACACGGGTTTGTATGCATTGGAGGATGGCAGAATATTCTTGGTATAATGTAGGGCACTTACTTTTTAAAGATCATATTTTTTCCGTCCCAAAATGACTCACTCAGTTGACTGTTTTATATATATCAATGCACAGTTTTGACCTTCAATGTCTATAATTATCTATTAAAAACAATCATAAAAAATTGTGTTTATATATTATTTGTGACCTCCAGTAACTTCTTATATGTAATATGCTACCGTTTGTGTTTATATATTAGTAGACAAATATGATTGACGCCCTCACAGGGAAAATATAAATGACATTGACGGGAGGTTTGAGTTTCTGATTTGTAGCCCCCCTAAATCCTCAAGTCCTATTTTTGAACTTGAGTCGTTGTCACCTATTGTGTGGATCCACATTGTAAGTGGTCCTTAGTCCTTACTGGTAGCAAATGAGTAGACTTCATAAAACGGTCCACTATTACCCAAATTGAATCATTCTTCCTCTTTGTCTTGCACAATCCATAAGAGGTATTGTTCCACTTCCACTCGGGTATATCGTTGACAAGTCAAGCATAATACAACATATTCTGCCAAATTTATTTTAATATAAGCCACCAAAATCTTTTTTGTTTCAAATCCTGATGCATCTTGGTCTCCCTTGAATGAATACTCAACTTACTCTAGTGAGCTTCGTCTAAAATTACCTTCTTCAAGTTTCCCATGCACGCCATCTACCGCTACATCCCAAGATGTGGTCGAAGCCAACCTTAAAGTTCAGTTATCTTCCCTTGAACTACCAGGATCTTCTTCTCTTGAATCAACTAATTGTTCCGACAATTCTAATGCTTCTTGTCAAAAGAGCATGATTTAGACAATTCTAGAATCCTTGCGCCGTCGGAGTCATGTTTGTGCCATAAACATCTATTGAATCAACATTAGTCAATATTTGTGTTGAGTTGTTTTAATGATGCGCATGGCTTATAAGAAAACTTTACATTTTATTTTATTTTATTTTATTTTGATCACATGTATTATTTTTAAAAAATTAACATATATAATACTATAATAACTAGCGGAAAGACGGAAAGACGGGCACTATCGTGCCCGTCTGTCCGCTCTTTCTACTGCGCTAACGCATGCGATTATTTTATTATGTTTGTTTGTATAATTTTGATTAAAAATTTTAAATTTTTAAATATTATGGAAATTATTGATATATTGATTTACAAACAAAATATTGTCAAGGCATATAACAAAATTATTTTTGAACTCAACATATTTTAGTTTGCCTGCACATAAAATTAAGGTAAAATAATGATCATTTATTGTTTATTATAATAGTAATTAGTAACATCATAACATAAATGTGTGTGTTATGTAAGAGAAACATCATAAATAAATGTATAAATGACATGTTATGTAAAAGAAACATTGTTATGATTGCGATAAAAGAATATCTTTAAAAACTACATTTTTCGCAAAGTCTCTATCTTCTCCTTCTATTTTTCCTTCTTTAATGAGAACTTTTGTTGAATTTTGAGAAACTCCTCTTGATAAAGCTACATATAATTGACCATATGGCTGAAAACATGTCGCGGAAGATAAATTCCGACATTGGAAATTGTCTGCCCTTGTGACTTATTAATGGTAATAACAAAACTAATTAGTCTAATGGAAAACTATTTTCTACTAAGCACAAAGGGAAGTCATAAACTCGCATTTGTTTTTAATTTAATTATGGGCAAGAATGCTCTTTTTTTCAGCATTGCTTCATGTTAGGATTTCCACATCCAACATATTCTTAAATAAACTACGACATAACAATCGTGTTCCATTACACATGCCATATCTTGGGTCTATGTTTCGCAACAACATCAAAGGTGCACCTTTTTTTACCTTTAAAATATGTGGTGGGATACTTCCTTGAGCAGTTGATTTTAGGAATTCTTGTTAATATAAGTTATGAGTATCCCTTTCAACCTCGTTAAATGACAACAAATTATGTTATTCTCCTGAAAACTAATTGATAATTATGTCATTCAATTTTTGAACATCATCATTTGTAGGTGTAATTATGGCTCTTTCAACCATATATGAATTACGATATTACTCCTCGCCTATGAATCACATACACTCCTCATATTAGATGTGTCTAAACATGTGTTGCATCTACATCCACAAATATAATTACCCTAAATTCTATGATTTTTTCAAATTATCAACGTTATTGACGTGTCAGTATCCGTGTTGTATCTGGTGTCGGTGTTCGTATCCATACTTCTTAGCGGTCCTCTCTTTTTATGGCATCTCAGATGGTGGTTTGAATGTAACAAAAAACAAAAGATGGTGGTTTGAAGCTTTCTAGTGTTTCTGTTTTTAGTTGTTGGTAACATGAGTGTGATTATCGTTTAACAATTTTGAATTGTTTAAATGGTTGTAACACTTTGATTTCACTATATTTTGTTGGATATTGAATGGGGCATGAGAGCATTTTATCAATTGTTTACATGCAGAACGTTTGGAATCACAAAGAAAAAAGCAATGCTTTTATTCCTTTAAACGACATTGGAAGGAGCTTAACGGCAGTTGATGTTATTGCTTATATTCCCTTTATTTGATAATTATAAAAAACCACGGTTCTCTTTAAATAAAAAAATAAGTTACACTATCATAGTTTGTATAAGCAATTATAAACCAGTAAAGTCGAATAATTCTTAAAATTAATCGTAAAAATTTGAATCATATAATCTCTTATAAACCAGCAAAGTCAAATATATAATCCATAAAATTAATCGACTTTGATTAGTTGTAACATGAAAGAAAAAGAAAAAAACTAAACAGGTTAATTTTGAATTCTGATGCAGAGGGTTGAGAGAGATTGAGAAAAACTAAACAATGCGGGAACAGACTATTAACTGTGAGAACCATACTTATTAATATTTAATATAATGCTAACAAAACTTTTTCTAAAATATTTTGAGTCCTAATCTTTTTTTAGAGGATTTAAAGTTCAATCTTTAACATTATATTTTGCTCACGTTTGTTACTAATATTTTTTTTAGAGGATTTAAAGTTCAGTTTTTAACATTATATTTTGCTCACGTATGTTACTAATTATTTTATCTGAAGATTTAAAGTCCAATCTCTAACATTACTAGTTTAGAGACCCGGCGTTGCCCGGGTTAAATATTAAATAAGTTTTATAAGTTTGTGTGCACGAATAGACGTGTCAGTATATTAGATTGAATTTATTTAAATTTACAATTATAATAATATTATAAAAATAAATATAAATGATGAGATGAATGTCCAATGCAAGAATAAAAAGTGTAACAAAATCAATAATGAATTAGTTCAAGTGGTAATAGTTTTGGGTCCCTTTAAACATGTGGTCATAGGTTTGTTTCGTGGCCCATGCGTATGAGAGAGAAAAATCGACTGAAAGGGAAGAAAGTGGTTGAAATATATATATATATATATATATATATATATATATATATATATATATATATATATATATCAAAATATATGTATGAGAAATAATAAAATTGGTGTTTGGCAAACCTGAAGAAGGAAAAATGTTAAATGAAAAGAAGGTTTGGAGTTTCTGCTTGTGCTCAAAATATGTAATTATGTAATTAACGAAAATTTATTTATTTATAGTTAACATTTGCATTAGAATATGCTGCTAAAAGATAACATAATAACTAATCGAACCATTTTTTATCAAAAAAAAAACTAATCGAACCTTTTTTTTATCAAAAAAAAAACTAATCGAACCTTTTTTTTCCTCAAACATAAAAACTAATTGAATGATATAGTGCTAAAAGATTAGTGATAACTAATTGAAGCTTCTTTTCCTAAAAACAAATAAACAAATTGGAGTCTTTTAATCATAAAATAAGATCGTATATGTAAACTTTGTTGAAAAAATTATGAGTAGTTTGTTGAGATATTTCTGCTACATAAAATATTAGAAATTCAATAAAAATTTAAAGAAAATATTGAGTGGATAAGATCAAAATGTTGTTGAGATATTTATGTTAAATAAAATATTGGTTTTTAAAAATAGAAAAAATAATAAAAATATTGAGAATGAATGTGGAAGTGACATGTGGCATAAAAAAATCTTACTTTATATATATACACTATTGATTTAGAAATACAAACGACTGTGATTGGTTTGTTATTTAGAAACGACTGTGTGTTCCTATACACTATCGGGTTCACGGTGGCCGCTATATTGGCATGCACCAATTATGAATGGATGCCAATACCTATTGCTATAACGGCACACACCAATTATGAATGTCCGCTATACTGGGTTCACACACAAAACAACATAAAAGATCAACATAAGCAAAAATACCTATTGCTAAACTACGGAACTGGTGAAATAATAATAATAAAATAATAATAATAATAATAATAATAATAATAATAATAATAATAATACAAAATAGGAATGGATGCCACAAACTCAATTATGAATTATGAATAAGAATGGAGAGAAGAGCGGTACTGTTGAATCGGAAAAAGAAAAAGAAAACAATAGTATAGGTGTTAGTTCAAGGACCTGAAACAGAAACAATAGTATAAGTGTTAGTTCAAGGACCTGAAACTCGTAGGTGTTTGTAATGGATACCAGAAACAATAGTTCAAGGACCTGAAAGAAAGAAAAAAACAATTAGTAAACTCACTCGTAGATGTTAGTTCCATCTTATATTATATATATAAAAACAAAAACCTAAGCATAAGTAGAAGAAATGATAGTATAGGTGCTTGTCAAACATGAAGGAAAAAAAGCTTAGATCAAAAGAAGGTTTGAGTTTCGATTTCTGCTCGAAATATGTGATTTTGGTGATTAACAAAATCTCATTTATTTATAGTTAAAAAAAAAACAAACCGAAGCCTTTTTTTCCTCATGAAAAAACTAATTGAATAATATGGTGCTAAAAGACTATATAATAACTAATTGAAACTTCTTTTCCTAAAAAAAGGAAGATTTAATGGATAATATTGAAAGTATTATATATAGTTTTTTTAGATATTTTGGCTACATAAAATATTAGAAATTAGAAATTAAATATAAAATTAAATAAAATATTTAGTGGATAAGATTAAAAGTTTGTTGAGATATTTATGTCAAATAAAATATAAAAAATAATAAAAATATTGAGAATAAACGTGGAAGTGACACGTGGCATAAAAAACCTTACTTTATATATATACTATTGATTTTTTGCTCACGATTTTAAAGTATTTACAGTTCAATCTTTAACACTATTATTTTTTGCTCACGTTTGTTACTAATATTTTTTTAGAGGATTTAAAGTCCAATTTTTAACATTATTTTTGGTCACATTTGTTACTAATCTTTGTTTAGAGGATTTAAATATTTTTTACTCATGTTTGTTACTAATATTTTTTTAGAGGATTTAATGTCCAATCTTTAACATTTTTTTTTGCTCACGTTTGTTACTAATATTTTTTTTATAGGATTTAAAGTTCAATATTTAACATTATTTTTTGCTCACGTTTGTTACTAATCTTTTTTTTTAGAGGATTTAAAGTCCAATCTTTAACATTATTTTTTGCTCACGTTTGTTACTAATCTTCTTTTTAGAGGATTTAAAGTCCAATCTTTAACAATATCACGTTTGTTACTAATCTTTTTTTAGAGGATTTAAAGTCAAATCTTTACCATTATTTTTTCCCACATTTGTTACAATTGATCAAAGGCTAAGGAAGAGTAACTTATATTAATAAAATAATATGGAAATACTATTTTTTGTTGAAGTAATAAAATAATATGAAAATATTGTTTTTTGTGGAAGGGATATGAAAATACTTGGCAATCTTTGTCGGTTTTATTGAGGGGAACAACATAGATGTACAACATAAAATTGGCTGATAAAAATGTAACATGAGTTTTTGTTTTGTGTTAGTTTTTTGTGAGTTTGACTTGTGGTTAACGGAGGTAAAAGAGGGTTAACATGGACGATTAGTGTCATGGATTAGTAATCCATGTGTTATTTTATAATTGGCTAACAGTAAGAACAATTCATAAGAAATTGTGCGTAAGTTTTCTCCTTAAATTAAATTTATTCTTATCTATTTGTTACATGTGTTATTTATATTTAAAATTAAAATTAAAAATTAAGTGTATTTTTGGAAAGAAAATTCCAACCCAAAAGTGTGCTGAAAGGGGTAGTTTTCTTTATATATAGTATAGATGAAGCTTGTTTTCTACAAGTATTTTACATGCATATAAGTTTTAGCATAAAAATTTTGCTAACATATCTCAGCCGTATCGTATCTTAAATTTAAATTTTTTGCGTATCTGCATATCTGTATCGTGTCATACGTGCATCCGTATCACATATCCGAGCTTCATTGGGATTATCCCAATCATGATTATTTTGATTGTATTTTTGCTATTTTAGCAATTGAATGAATAATAAAGTTTATTTACTGTAAAAAAAAATCATGAAAACAACTTATATTTTTTTTAAAGCAAAAATTAATCTGTCCTTGTGAGCTTAGCTCAGTTGGTATGGACAATGCATAATTATATGCAAGGGTCGGGGTTCAAACCCCGGCCACCACCAAAATTTAATTTAACATACTTATAATTATAATTTAACATACTTATAAATATTATAATTTATAAATATTATAATTTATATATGAAAATAATTAACTTATAAATATAAATATTATAATTTATATATGAAAATAATTAACTATATTTTATGTAACTTTGTATATGAACGTTTTTCTTCTCTTTGAGATGTTTTACATAAAGGTTTATCGTGATAAGGACTTATGTTACGAGACTTATGTTACGAATTAATTAATAATCTCTTAATAATCCAAACAGGCCTACACTACAAAACCCTCTCTCTCTCTCTCCATTTCCCTCACTCTCACACACACTCTACTACACTCACTACTCACTCTCTGAAAACAAACCCTACTCTTACTCCCGTTCTCCTCCAAAATGCCAGCCGGCCTCGACATGTCACTCGACGAAATCACCACTCACCGCCGCACCAACTCCAACCGGCCAACTCGCCACCTCGGCGTTCGCAGCAACTCAATCAGAATCACTCCGTACTCCATTTCTCACTCTCAGGTACTTCATTTTGAGTCTTGTTGTTTTGAGTTTTTTTTTTTGTTTTGATTAAAATGAATGAGTGATTGATTCATGAAAATGCAGATGCTGGAAAGAGAAGCGTTGCGAAGAAGCAGTGTTGATGATGTTCGTGAAGAAATGGTTTTGGATCAACCTCAAGCAAAAAATCCTATCACCAAACTCTATTTGTCTAACTTGGATGATAGGGTTTCCAACGAAGACGTTCATGTATTTACTAATTTACTATCATTACTATTTTTGTTGTAAGATTGTTATTTGCTATAAGTACCAACACAAACACCAGACACAAACACACTGAGACGGACACGTCAACACCGTTAAAAAAATGACTTGTTGTCGTGTTAAACATTGTTCACGTCTTTCATCAGAAGTGTCGGTGCTACAAAGGTTATTTGTTTTTCTCTTATTTATATCTGTAATTTTGGTTGTTGTTGTTGTTGCAATATCATTATTATTGCTATCTCTTTAGCACAGACACTTCTGATTGAAGGCGAGTCTGATGTATGACACGTGTCCGCCACCGACATGACATTGACACATGATTACATTTTTTTCTTTCTTTTTGTAGTAGATACATGTGATTGCATTGAATTGTGTTAGTGTCAACGTGTCAATGTCCATGTCGTGTATGGTGTCCGTGTATCATAGATGATAGATTGCTATTGTAATATTGTTGTTATTTTGTGAGAGGGATCAAAGAGACTCTATGAGAAACTTTAAGCTAAGTTACTTACCTATTGCGCCGCTATGGATGCTATTTAACAACACTGATTATTTTTCATATTATATTGATGATCAAGTCCACAAAATTTCATATAAATTTGAAATCTACAACTAAGTAATATTGTGGTTTACATTTATTTTGTTTTAAAAATTAAGAAACTTATGATACATTTTTGGTGAAGTATCAAATAGCTTTATCCACTTGATAAGATTTTATTTAGTAGCTGGAATGGTAAAGTTTAGTATTTATAAAGAGTCCTTGAGCTAAGTAACTTGGCTTAAAGGTGCACTTAGTAACTTCATATCTCCTCTATTTTTATTATTTCCATCTATTTGTGTTATTCAGTCCAAATTTCTCATAAGTCATACCAGTCTTTGGTTTTATGGCGTTACTAGCTCATCATGTAAAACGTGGAAATAAATCTTGATGAATGAAGTACACTGACAGTTGAATTTGACAATTAAGTAGTAGTACATCAGGGCATGGTCATTTTCTGCATAAAGTTTAACTGTGCATTTCATATTCTAATGGTTTTCTTTCATAAGGACAATGCACATACTCTAGTATAATTTGTCGTTTTGATTCTGCATAGTGTGTAGTGTGTGTGTGTGTCTCTCATATTTTCACTTGTTAATGCAACAATTTGCTCCTGCTGTCAAGCTTTTGTGAGCGTACACTATCGGTTTCACATTATCGGTTTCACATTATCGGTTTCAACGCGTCAATGTCCATGTCGTGTTTGGTGTCCGTGCATCATAGATTGCTATTGTAATATAGTTTTTATTATGTGAGAGGGGTCAAAGAGACTCTATGAGTAACTTTAAGCTAAGTTACTTACCTACTGTGCCGCTATAGATGCTATTTAACAACACTGGTTATTTTTCATATTATATTGATGGTCAAGTCCACAAAATTTCATATAATTTGCTATGTTTTAAAAATTAAGAAGCTTATGATACATTTTTTGGTGAAGTATCAAATAGCTTATCCACTTAATAAGATTTTAGTAGTTGGATTGGTAAAGTTTAGTGTTTATAGAGTTATTGAGCCAAAATAACTTGGCTTAAAGGTACACTTAGAGTAACTTCATATCCTTTATTTTTATTATTTTCATCTATTTATGTTATTCAGTCCAAATTTCTCATAAGTCATATCAGTCTTTGGTTTTATGGTGTTACTAGCTCATCATGTAAAACGTGGAAATAAATCTTGATGAATGAAGTACACGGACAGTTGAAATTTGACAAGTAGTAGTACATCAGGGCGTGGTCATTTTCAGCATAAATTTTAACTGAGCATTTCATATGTTAATAGATTTTCTTTCATAAGGATAATCCACATACTCTGGTATATTTTTTGTCATTTTCATTGTGCATAGTATGTAGATTGTAGTGTGTGTGTCTCATATTTTCAGCCCTTGTTACTGCAACAATTTGCTCCTGCTGCCAAGCTTTTGTGAGCGTACACTATCTTTACTTTTAGCTTCTCTGCATTATTGGTAGTTCATGTGCATGTTAGATTTACTTTATAGTTTCTCTTCATTATTTGAAGTTCATGCGCATGCTAGCTTTACATTTTAGTTTCTCTGCATTATTGGAAGTTCATGTCTATGTTATGTTGTCTAGAACATATCGTTTGTTTTGAAGATATTGTTCTGAGAATGTTGATGCTTGCTACTGTTTGGCAAGTATATTCAATTAGTCTCATTTGTAAATACTATTTCTGATGATGTCAACCCCATATCAATCTGGTGTATGAATCTTAATTTGGGTCTCAAAAGTGTTTTATTTTCTTTTATGTCCTCTTTTAAAGGTAAATCAAAGAGTCATTATTGCAATTAGAAGGTATGACATGTACCCAAACACCAAATTCACCCCTACCACTAATGTTACACCCAATTGATCTTCATCTTCATCAAAGATATTTTTTCCTCACCCCTTTCTTTTCAGAACCTTTTTTTTTTGTTGTAAAAAAATACTATGTTTTTTTGTCATTCAGATAATGTGAATAATTTAAAACTCTTCTCTGTATTTTACAGCTGTTGTTCTCGGAAGAGGGTGAGTTGGAAAGTTACTCCATTCATTATGATCAATTTGGGAGATCAAAAGGAACAGCAGAAGTTGTCTTTACAAGGCAGTCTGAGGCTTTAGCAGCTCTCAAGAGGTACAACAATATGAAGCTTGATGGAAAGACATTGCAAATTGAGCTTGTTGGAGCAAGTTTGGTTACTCCTGCTGCTGCGCCTCTTGGACAAAGTAGCTTACTAGGAAAACCAAATGATGTCTTTGCAAGGTGCAAAATTCCAAGTCCTGGTCTTATGAGCTCTGGAACAAATTTGGTTACTCCTGCTGATATGCCTCTTGGTCAAAGTAGCTTACTGGGAAAGCCAAATGATGTCTTTGCAAGGTGTCAAATTCCGACTCCTGGTTTCATGAGCTATGGAACAAGTTTGGTTACTCGACCAAATGATGTCTTTGTAAGGTGCGAAATTCTAATTCCTGATCTTATGAGCTCTTAGCTCTCTAAATATCATATATTTAGTCTGATATGTAAATTTGTAGTACCTTGTGTAACATCTAATAAACTTCAGTTAAATGTTACATTTTGCTCCATGAAATCTCAAGTTCTGTTCATGTGTGTGTCATGGATAAGGTGTTAAATTAGTTGAAATTAGTCACTAGTTTGATACTATTTTTTTTTACAGGGAAGAAAGGAAATTTGGAGGTAGCAGGTACAATAATAGCTTTACACCAACACATGGCCATCTTCCAAGAAAGAATGACCATACACGAAAAGCAAAACGCCAGATTCCAACGGTGTCTGCGAAAGATCTTGATGAAGACTTGGAGAGGTATCGCTCAGAGGCTATAAAGGAAAACAAAGGAAAAGGAAAGGGAAATCATGATTGATAGCTATAATGATTCCGATTATATGAGTAAATAGGTCAGAAAAGTATTGGATAAAGGATTATGGTCATATGTTTTGGATTCTGATTTACATGAGGTTACTTAAACAAATATTAGTATGCTCTTTGTACATGTCACTTGAAACTTCAAAGTTTTGGCAGATTTAATGTCTTTGGAAATTAATATTAACAAACATGCTATTAGTTACCGAATTTGGTTCGGGCGCTTAAAAGGTATATTTGGCCAGCTAAAGCCAATATGTTTGCTGCTTTTACTTGTTTGTGACGGTTCAGTGCAGAACTGCAGATTCCAAAAGATACATAGTTGTGTTTTTTTTTAGTAGAAAACCAAAATTTCGATGACATATGTGCTTGGATGGTGAATAATAATCTGTAGCTGTTTGCCTCAGTTCAAAAATAAATAGTTTTGAGTGCCCAGTTTACTGTTGTTAAAAAGTAAATTTGCCACTTGATTTACGGTTTGGCTGACCAATTAAAGAAACGTTGATAATGCTATCTTTATAAAAAATTCTTCACCCTCAGTTTTATCATGAGCATTTGGATTACTAAGTTTTATCAAAACTAATAATTGCATTTAAAATCTAGAGATCAACAATGTCCACAAACATTAGATTAAACCATCTAACATGTGAGGGAAAAAAAATCAAAAATCGTTAAATTAGTAAGTAATTTTGTATTTTAAAAGTTCAAAAAAGCTTCTGAAAAATCACGCTCATTAATTTTGTATCTGAATGAAGACCGGTAGCAGAGATGACAACAAAATTGTCTGGTGTGGAGCTGCAGAATGGTGTGGCAGACGCGTTCTGCTGGACACAGGAGGAAGGCATCAGATTTATTGTCAGAGGTTGTTACTTGTTATGCAGTTTGCAGGTGCATGACAATTTTGACGATGATTTCCTTGCAGTGGTGCAACGACTGTGGAATACCGCTGTACTGTCGAAGATAAATGTGTTTGGATGTCAATTACTCTAAGACAAGTACCAAGGCGGGCGGAGTTGTGGAGAAGGATCAAATTTTCAAATGGTTGGACTGGAGCGCAATAGATTGGGGGGTTGAATTGGTTGATAATTTACTACTCTTTAATTCACAATCTAATTTGATTAACAACGACGTGGTGCATATTTCCAAGGTTATAGACCGGATAAAGCGAATGTCGTGGTCTTAGATTATCTGTAGGTTGTTCCTTCAGATGACATACCCAATAGCAAGGATGAAATATCCATTGAAGTTTTGTGCAATCGATGAACAAAGGAGAGAAAAGTTTGTGTCAAAAGAAAGGTTTGTTGTAGTGTTGGCTGCACCAACGTATGGTATGAAGTTTGTCAAGCACAAACTTAAACATAGGAGAAAGCTGAAGTAGACTAACGATAAATACGATGTGTAGAATTCATGTGAGTTGAGTAAGCAAAAGTTCATTGATTAACATACTTGAAGTTTCTCTCAAAAAAAATAAAAAATACTTAAAGTTTATATGCACTCTATCTGTTTTATAATAAATGGGTGTCATTTTAGCGTAAAAAAAATTATTTTAAAATAAATGTTACTTTAAGTTTTCAATGCAATATTAACTACTAATTTTTAATTGTATCCTCCAATAGTTAGTAAGAATAATTTGGTAAAATAAGTATTCTTTTTCATTTAATCATTGTATTTTTTTAATATGGTTAAATATGTTTTTGGTTTCTATAAATATAGTGAATTTTGTTTTAAGTCCTCATAAAAAAAGTAACTTTTTTTTTTACGATAAAAAAGTAACATATCTTGATCCCTATAAAAAATCTCAGTTTTAGTGTCTTTTAAATTAAAATTTATATAATTATGCTTAAACTTATAAAAAAAATGTAACGAATTAAATATGAATTTTTCTAAACATAAAACTTTTAAATTAAAGTAATGGAAATTTGGACCTAAAAATCAAATTTTGAGCTAATTTTTAGTGGAGAAAGTTTGTATAATGTTTTAAATAAGTATTTTAAAAATCATTCAAAAATGTAAAAGTTTAAGCATAATCAAACACATTTTAATTTTACAAAGACTGAAAGTATGTGCTCAAAATTTTGATAGGGACCAAAACATGTCACTTTTTTTATGATGACCAAAAGCAAAATTGATTATATTTATAGGGATCAAAAACTTATTTAACTCTTATTAATATACGTGTAAAAACCTTAAACAACACTCATTTTAAAACGGATGAAATAATATAAATGTACACTTAATGGAAATAAGAGAATACTCACCTCTCTTTCTCTCTTCTCTTTTCCACTCATTCTCTCTATTTTTTCTATTCAAAGAGTTTCATAATACGTTATCAACACAATCTTACCAATTGAGGTATGCAATTTTTCCTAATCTACTTTTAATATGTAAATAAGTTTTACCTTTGTAAGTTATCATGTTACAATTCCATCAATTGAAAATGGTGATTATAGATATATTTAATCGTTTTTATGTGAATCATATTCTATTAGTGTGTTATTATATGATATGCATCCCTGAAGTATTACATAAACATTGATAATTATAGAGTCCTGTTATATAGCTCCTGAAGAACTCAATTTTTATTCACAATGAAATCCGGAAGAATTCAAAAGTTTTACATCGCTGAAGGATTGTATAAAAAGTCTCAATTTTATTGTTTAAATCTGGTGTATAGTTCCTCAAGAACTTTGCACCGCTATAAATAATATGAGTGACAAGCGAGTCAAGCATGTGCTCGCCACGAGTAGGAGGAACACTTGTATACGCGACACCTTAACTAAGTCCCCACATGAAACACATTAGCCTTTGACTCAGGCTGGAGAGGTGGAGTATGGGATTCATCATGATCTCCATTACTCTGCACCAACTCTCCATAACTCATTCACTTCTTCTATCCCCACTTCACAATCTTACCGAGGGAACTGCATAGCTCTAATTTCCTAATCACTTAGGGATACGTAGGACTCGAGGTCCTCCCCTGTCAAGTTATAATAAAAACACCCCGACCTTCTGGCTCGTAGCCGGCGATGTCTTTTTAACTTGAAGTTCCTCTCACCGTCATGGGAGAGGAGGTTGTAGACTATGTACCGAACACTAGTATAGATGGCGTCCACCATGGGGTCTAATAAAACTGACATAAGCCTCAAGATCTCATAAGCAACACGATGATCACTAGACATCCACCTCCATATCAAAGATGATAATTTTTCTCAATCAGGTGTCTGGGTTCCTTATTTACTCGTCTATTTTATAGATCTTTTGAAGAAATCAAACCGAGACATAAAACACTTTTATCAAAATAGTTCCTTGGTTCCGAACGATTTACCAATTGCCTTTCTCCATGTGTTTCTTGAGTTTTGATAGCATGTTATTTGTTTTGAATACAATTTAATAACAATAATATTAATAAAAAAATAATTTTTTATCAATTTTTTTGAAGGAGAATAATTTTTCATCATATCATTACGCTTTAATTAATTTATCATCATATATTAAAAATGTGTTTGTATTATTCGAACTTATCTATTGACATAAACATTTAATGATATTTATAGAGAAATTATGAAAATAACTTATGACAAGTTTATAAGATATTTTTAGCTTATTCTCCAAACCTCTCTTAAATAGCTCACGAAAACAACTTTTAATTTTTTTTGAGACAAAAATTAAAACAAGTTGTAAATTATATTTGAAAAGCATATATAAGTTAGCTCATGAAAACAAGACAACTTATATTCCGAAAATCCAAACATGCCTTGATAAAATAGAACAGTGTTGTTGTGTTGTCGATCATAGCTACTCTCTCTCCCATTTCCCTCTATTTTTCTCTCTTATTTCTCACTCTCTCAAAAGTAAAACAAACGCTCCAAAATGTCCAACTCTCACCACCGTAACAACCTCCCTAACGTACCAACCCGCCACCACGCTGCCGGAATCACTCTTATGGTACATCATTTTGCGATTCAAATATTTTACACATAACACAAAATTAACTGAAACAATTTTGATTTTGAAATGAAAATGTAGGAGTTGGAAAGAGAAGCTAGGAGGAGCCTCCCTTACGGACCAACCCCGCACCACCACACTGTTCACAATCCTGCCAGATTTCTTTCTCAGCATGAGCTTATGCTTATGGTACATTACATTATTTTGCGATTCAACTATTTTTTAACAATTTTAATTTTAATTTTATTGCTTTTGATTTTGATTTTTAAATGAAAATACAGGAGATGGAAAGAGAAGCAATGAGGAACTTTTTTTATGAGCATGGCGCTATTGTTCATCACGAACCGAAACTTAAGGGTTTCAAATGAAGACATTCGTGTATTACTTACTATTACTATTTTTATTTTTCTTAATTTTTCATCATTGTCATATTTTTTTTTTAGTATTATTATCATATGAAACACTCACACCAGACACGATACTAACACAACGAAACTCGTAGTAATTTAATGGTTGGATTGTTATAATTTATTGTTTATAATGATTTTGAGCGAAGTAATAACATGCACATACTATAGTATAATTTGTGACATTTTGATTATGTGTAGCGTGTAGTGTTTGTGTATCATATCTTTTCCCTTTGTTGGTGCAACAATTTGCCCTGTCTGTTAAGCTTTTCGCCTTTTCCCCTTCATGAGCATGCTAGCTTTACTTTTAAGTTTCTCTGCATTGTTGGATGTTCATGTCCATGTTCTGTTGTCTAGAACATATAGTTTACTTTGGAGATATTGGTTATGAGAATCTTCCTGCTTGCTACTGTTTGGTAAGTATATTCAATTAGCGTCGTTAGTAAATACTATTTTTGATGATGACAACCCCATAACAATCTGATTTCTGAATCTTATTTTGGTAGTTTTTTTTTTTTCCCCTTTCCTTTTATGTTCTCTTTTGAGGTAAATCAAAGAGTCCTTATTGCAATTTTAAGGTATGACATGTACCCTGACACCAAACTCACTCCTAACACCAATGCTACGCCCATATAATGATATTCATCGAATATATATATTTGCCTCACACCGTCTTTTTTTAGAACTTTTTTTTTGGGTAAAATATGCTATGTTTTTTCGTCATTCAGATAATATGAGAAATTGAAATCTCTTGTCTGCCTTTTACAGCTGTTGTTCTCTGAAGGAGGTGAGTTGGAAGGGCACTCCATTCATTATGATCAGTTTGGAAAATCCAAAGGAACCGCACAAGTTTTCTTTACTAGGGAGTCTGATGCTCTAGCAGCCCTCAGGAGGTGTAACCAAATGAAGCTTTATGGAAAGACATTGCAAATTGAGCTTGTTAGAACAAGATTGGTTACCCCTGCTCCCACAGAAATACCAAGGTTTTCTATTATTTGAGTAAATAGGTTGGAAAAGTATTGAATACAGGAGAATGATCATATGTCTGAGTTCTGATTTGCATGACTTTACTTATGTTAATACTGGTGTTCACTTTGTACTTGTCATTTCGAAACTTTGATCAGACTTGGTTACCAAATTTGGTTCAAGCCCCTGTCAAGTTTGGCCAACCAAAGCCAATATCTTCCACGCTTTTTACTTGTTTCAGATGGTTCAGTGGAGATTATTTTCATTTACTAGAAAATCAAAATTGCCAAGACATATTTGCTTGGTCAATGTAGTAGTTGGAATAACCTTCCTCACCTATGTTCCCTAATTTTTAGCTCTATTGTGTTAGTAAATGAGTTATATGTTTGAATTTGAATACATTGTGAAATACTAAAAAGGTTAACCTTTCAATTTTAACTTCTAATCATAATTGAATGATATTTTTTTAATGACAAATGTTAGTAGCTAGTTATTATATTAATATTTACTTTGTTGCTCGAGTTTGAACCCGTGATCTCAATTGGTCATCATTCCAGGTTGGACCGAACTTCTTAACCCTTAGCTTAAAGCAGTTGTTATCATCTGTATTAACTTCCCCGCTTAAATAGACTTGGAGAGTATTGGATTTGTTTGGTTCTAAGAATGGGTTGGAATTAAGAGAATGACTTGATATTTAGAGTTAGGAACAACAGAAAAAATATAACTCTTTCCAACCCATCACTTCCTCCTGCTTACATCAATACAATCATTTTCTTTAGTTCTCTGTTATATGAATATCGGAGGTGCCCAAATTCGAACCCAGTTTACTGTCAAATAAGTGATTTGAGGGAAACCGGTTAAGTCATGTGAATGTGTAAACACTTTTGAGATGCCAGTTTATATTTTTGTCAAAAAGATGTCCCTACCTTTCTACCCTTGGCTTAAAGGTACACTTAGAGTAACTTCATGTCTCCTCTATTGTTAATATTTTCATCTATTTATGTTATTCAGTCCAAGTTTCTCTGAAGTCATATCAGTCTTTGGTTTTATGGTGTTACTAGCTCATCATGTTAAACATAGAAATAAATCTTGATGAATGAAGTACACGGACAATTGAAATTTGACAATTAAGTAGCAGTACATCAGGGCATCATGAAGTGCAACAGTGGCTAGCTTAAGCTGAAAAATCCGTTGGACACGTCCGGGTAAACCTATCTTCCCAACCAAGTTTAATGAAGAGCGTTATGACTACTCTCTATCACTCACTCTTCTCTATCACTCACTCTTTTATTGGATCAAATTCAAATATAGGTCTCACACTTTAAAAATAGATCTCACATAAAATTGTGGGATCCACATAGATTTCATTCAATTGTTGAAAATTGATCTTAACACTCTTGATCTAAAAACACCAAAACTAATAATTGCGTTTAAAACCACCTAACATTTTGGAAAAATAAATAAATCAAATCTCGTTAAATTATTAAGTAATTTTGAAACGAGGCTCTTTATAACGTGACATAAACACTCCTTTTTAATTTAAAATGGAAAATCTCATAAAGTTAAATTAAAACTAAACTAAATAAGAAAGAGATTAATTGGAATAGACTGACAGTGTAAAACAAGTTTACACTGTCAACCAATTAAAATCATCTAATTAAACACCTCATCTTAAGTGTTAAACAAAGAAACAATCAAATCAAATATTATTTTGTCAAAAAAAAATCAAATAAAATCTTATAATAAATGCATTCAACCCACGTTTCTAATTTTGGCATTTGATTTCCTAGTTTAAAATTTGCATCACACCTACTACATCCTTCTCCCACCTTCTCCCAATAAATCAAGTTTTGCAATTGCACTATTCAGACGTTGAATCGCAAAATCATGATGTTTTTCGAACCGCAAACCTCTTTCATATGGTTCAAGGGAGTGAGCCATAATGCTATTAAATAATGAAGTGCTTGAAGCTTTTCTTTTTTTTTGAGAGAAGTGCTTGAAGCTTTGTTTCTTCCTTCCAATAACTCTTCAATTATCGATCCTTTTACTTTTTCTTTCTTGTCATTAAGGGTCCATCTCTGTGGAACATACTGTGATGGGAGAGTATAAACATTTTTCTAAAGGAATGCACTTAAGACGTGTCTACAAAGAATACCAAAAAATCAAACTTGTGACAATTACAAGTTGCTTCGTTTGAAGTAACATGATTTTGCGATTGATTTATTGGGAGAAGGTGGGAGAAGGATGTTGTATGTGTGATGCAGATTGTAAGGAAATCAAATGTCAAAATTAGAAATGTGGGTTGAATGCATTTATTATAAGATTTTATTTGATTTTTTCTTTGTTTAACACTTAAAATGAAGTGTTTAATTAGATGATTTTAATTGGTTGACAGTGTAACTGTCAGTCTATTCTAATTAACCTCAATAAGAAATATGATAAATGAAACGAAATCTACTTACATTATTATACTGCAAAAAAGAACTGGAAAGATTCGATCAGTACGCGAATTTTATTCTATTGTATATCTATCTATCTATCTATCTATCTATCTATCTATCTAACGCCTCAAATGGCGAAAGAATCCTCATATGCTCCGGAAGATAGATTATTGCGAGCTATACTTGGAATTCAGGTATCGACCTCGAAGAAAATTTGTCTAAAACTACCTATAGGTGGTAGGGGCCGAGTTATTGATATGAGATGAATCCAAAATTAAAAAAGTTCTAACTATAATTCAGAAACGATTCATATATATTTCACAGAAACGTGAAATTTAAGTAGGTGATTAACTGACCGGGAGAAATATTCAACTTTATAAAAGTTTATCTAATCATTGTATTTCTTCATAGGGTTAAATATGTTTTTGGTCCCTATAACTAAAGTGAATTTTGTTTTTAGTTCTCATAAAAAAGTAACATATTTTGATCCTTATAAAAAAAATCAGTTTTAGCTTTTAATAAATTAAAATTTGTTTAATTATTCTTAAACTTATTAGAAAAATATATATATTTTGTTAACATATAATGAATTAATTATGAATTTTTCTAAATGCAAGAATTTTAAAATTAAAGTGATGAAAATTTGGACCTAAAAGTAATAAAACAAATTTTAATTTTACGAAGACTAAAAGTGTGCACCAAATTTTTCTATAGGAACCAAAATAAATCACTTTTCTATGATGACAAAAAAATAGAATTGATTATGAGTAAACCATCAAATTGGTCCCTAATTCTATTTGTCTTTGGATATTATTTAGTGGTTAATGACATAATGTTTTTTTAGATCTTATTTAATACGTTAATTGTTTAAAATACAAAACAACCAAAAATGTCAGAGATGGATTAAAAAAACATTTGACAAAAACCATTTTAAAAAGAGAAGTTGAGTTTCAAAAACAGTGTTACGAAACCCAGAATCAATTGGCATAAGCCTCCTCCGGCGTTACAGAACAATCGAACCCGTCCATCTGGTTCGTATTCACTGATGCTTTGTTCAGCTCTATCTATCTATCATCCAATCCATTCTTCAGGTATGTCTCTCTCTCTCTCTCTCTATTTTCAAAAATTGCCGTATAATCTCGCTGCAATGCAAAATCATGATGTCTATAAGCCCCATTAGTATTCTAATTTGCTAATTTCATTACTATTCTGTTGTTGTGAAATTTCACCCAAACAAATCATGATGATAGAGTAGACCCACTTCAATTTATTATTGTTACTGGAAAATGAAAATGATGATGCAATTTAACGAATGAATTGAGTCAACGAGATGATGGTTATTTACAGCCTTATAGGGTCCCTGGATGAGAATCTGTTAGTTTGATAATGAAGATGTGATGTTGATAATGTTTGTTAATGATCTATCTCTTTTACTATCTGCTCAATAAGTGTAGTACCAAATGCATACTATGTCTCTGAGTTTTATTTTTTTTTTTATTTTTTTTTTTTTAACTGAAAGTAATATTGAATTTGCAGATCTTGAAGTATCTCTTTACCGTCACAAGTTTACGTATAACGTCACAAGTTTACGTATAACGGTTCCGACAGATCTCACCACAACACTATTGTTAAAAGGAGGAAATTCTTTATCCAGGTTTCTCGGGTAACTTCTGATAGAGGATTCCTTTCTAGCAGTGCATTGCACGGGTCGCTATCCTAGTCCTTCACATTCACACTCTTTCTTCCTCCTCCCACATTGCTTCACAAATCCTGGTTCAAGAAAAACCACCCTAACGGTTGGACCGCCTGGTCTGACCCAACCGGATTCAACAACACTAACCCACTGCACGTTACACTAAACTTCACTTCAAAACTCATTTCATTCATGATTAAACCCAAATGATAAAAAAAAAAAAAAAAAAAAACCATGATCACTCGATTATCAACGAAATTCATGAACATAACCATATCCACAATGTGCAAATCAAACCAAATCGCAAAAGCCGAAACCGTTTTAATAGACGGAATCAAATTAGGACTAAACCCTGACATTATCACTTACAACATATTAATCGATGGCTATTGTCGTTTCGTCAGCATCGACGCCGCTTACAACATTCTCAACAGAATGAAAGAAGCTGGAATTAATCCTGATGTTGTTTCCTACAATTCATTAATGTCTGGTGCGGTTCGAAAATGTTTGTTACAAAAGTCACAGCATCTGTTTGATGAAATGCTTCGATCAGGAATAAGGCCTGATGTGTGGAGTTATAATATTAAAATGCATTGTTATTTTAGGTTAGGGAAACCGGAGGAAGCGAACGGTGTTTTTCGGGATATTGTTGAGAGAGGGGAGTTTTTTCCGAGTATGGCGAGTTATAATGTTATGATTAATGGTCTGTGTAAGAATGGTTATGTGAATAACGCGTTGATGTTGTTTAGGAATTTGCAGCGTCGTGGATTTGTTCCGGAGGTTTTGACTTATAATGCGACGATTAATGGGCTGTGTAAGGCAAGGAGGTTCGCAGATGCAAGGAGGGTGCTGGATGAGTTTTGTGATTTTGGTTTTGTGCCTAATGCGATTACCTATACCACGGTTATGAAGTGTTGTTTTAGGTGTGGGAAGTTGAAGCAAGGGTTGGAGATTTTGTCGGATATGAGGAGGAAAGGTTTTACGTTTGATGGGTTTGCGTATTGTACGGTGGTTGCTGCGTTGGTGAAAACGGGGAAGATCAAAGAAGCGGATAAGATTGCTGAGAAGATGATGAGTAATGATTTGGTGCCGGATCTTGCTTCTTATAATACAATGATAAATTTGTTCTGCAGGCAAGCGAGGTTTGATGAGGCGTTGAGGTTGGTGGATGAGATAGAGAAACAAGGAATGAAATGTGATCAGTATACACACACAATTATAATCCATGGATTATGTAAGGGTGGCAATTTTGCAGGTGCCGTGAAGCATTTGGATTACATGAACACGTTGGGTTTTGGTTTTAATTTGGTGGCATTTAACTCTATTCTTGATTGTTTGGGTAAAGCGGGTGATATTGATGAAGCAGTGAAGGTTTTTGATGATATGGAGGTTAAAGATTCGTTCACTTATACTATCATGCTGCACAACCTTTGCAGGGCTAAGAAGTTCCGAATTGCTTCCAAGCTTTTGGTTGCTTCTATTAAACATGGCTTTAAGATCTTAAGGGCTACTCAAAGAGCTGTTATTGATGGTCTCACTACCTCTGGTCTTGTCTATGAAGCCAGAAAAGTTAAGTTGAAAATCCGGGAGGCTCGATTGGTGCGTTGATTACATAGAAGTTGCTGTGTTGAACTTCGGGGTGTGCATTGAAAATTTCGAAATATGTTGAGCTAACAAAAGAATGAGACTCTGATTCTGATACATTAGTCCGGTGGTTTGATCGCGGTAACTGTCATTCAAAGGGAGACTGTTATCATCATGCCACAAGGCCTTTGGTAATTTACAGTTAAACTACGCCAGCTGTTATATCTTTTGATTTTTGGATTGTTACAATTTATTGTTTATAATGAGTTTTGAGCGAAATAACTTTGCTTAAAGTGACTCTTAGAGTAACTTGATCCCTTCAGTTGAGCCTTTGGTTCAAGTTTCTAATATCAGTCTTTGAATTTATGATGTTAATTGTTAATAGCTCTGGCTTATATATATCATCATGTGGACATAAAGCTTGACGAATGAAGTAGACGGTCACAGTTGAAATTTGAGAATATATGAAGTAGATGGACACAGTTGAAATTTGAGAATTAAGTAGTAGCAGTACATCATGGCATGGATATTTCCTGCATAATTTTTAATTGTGCATTTCATATGCTACTAGATTTTCTTTCATAATAACATGCACTTACTATAGTATAATTTGTGACATTTTGATTCTGTGTAGTGTGGTAGTGTTAGTGTATCATATCTTTTCCCTTTGTTGGTGCAACAATTTTCTCCTGCCGTTAAGCTTTTCCCCTTCATGTACATGCTAGCTATACTTTTAAGTTTCTCAACATTATTGGATGTTCATGTCTATGTTCTGTTGACTAGAACGTATAGTTTACTTTGGAGATATTGGTTATGAGAATCTTGCTGCTCGTAGCTGTTTGGTAAGTATATTCAATTAGCGTCATTAGTAAATACTATTTCTGACGATGACAACCCCATATCAATCTGATTTCTGAATCTTATTTTGAAAGTGTTTATTTTTACTTTTATGTTCTCTTTTGAGGTAAATCAAAGTCATTATTGCAATTTTAAGATATGACATGTACCCAAACACCAAACTCGCCGCTAACACCAATGCTACGCCCATATAATGATCTTCATCGAAGATATATTTGCCTCACCCTGTCTTTTTTTAGAACCTTTTTTTTGGGGTAAAATATGCTATGTTTTTATGTCATTCAGATAATATGAGAAATTGAAATCTCTTGTCTGCCTTTTACAGCTGTTGTTCTCGAAAAAAGGTGAGTTGGAAGGGCATTCCATTCATTATGATCAGTTTGGGGAATCAAAAGGAACAGCAGAAGTTTTCTTTGCTAGGGAGTCTGATGCTCTAGCAGCCCACAGGAGGTACAACAATACTAAGCTTTATGGAAAGACATTGTAAATTGAGCTTGTTGGAACAAGTTTGGTTACCCCTGCTCCTACAAAAATACCCAAGTTTTCTATTATTTGAGTAAATAGGTTGGAAAAGTATTGAATACAGGATAATGATCATATGTCTGAGTTCTGATTTGCATGACTTCACTTATGTTAATACTGGTGTGCACTTTGTTCTTGTCATTTCGAAACTTTGATCAGACTTGGTTACCAAATTTGGTTCAAGCCCGTCAAGTTTGGCCAACCAAAGCCAATATCTTCCATGCTTTTTACTTGTTTCAGATGGTTCAGTGGAGATTATTTTCATTTACTAGAAAATCAAAATTGCCAGGACATATTTGCTTGGTGCCGAATAATAGTTTGTAGGTCAATGTAGTAGTATGGGTATAACCCGTCCCTTCCTTGCCTATGTTCCCTAATTGTTAGCTCTATTGTGTTAGTAATGAGTTATATGTTGAATTTGAATACAATGTAAAATACTAAAAAAGTTAACCTTTCAATTTTAACTTCTAATCAAAATTGAATGATTTTTTTTTTTAATGACAAATGTTAGTAGTTAATATTTACTCTCTTGCTCGAGTTTGAACCTGTGATCTCAATTGATCATTATTCCTGGCCGGACCGAACTTCTTAACGCTTAGCTTAAAGGAGTTGTTATCATCTGTAATAACTTCTCCACTTAAATAGACTCGGAGAGTTTTCGATTTGTTTGGTTCTAAGAATGGGTTGGAATTAAGAGAATGACTTGATATTTAGAGTTAGTAACAACAGAAAAATATAACTCTTTCGCACCCATCAGTTCCTCCTGCCTACATCAATACAGTCATTTTCTTTAGTTCTCTGTCATATGAATATCGATGGTGCCCAGATTCGAACCCATTTCACTATCAAGCAAGTGATTTGAGGGAAACCAGTTAAGTCATGTGAATGTGTAAACACTTTTGAGATGCCAGATTATTTTTGTAAATAAGTTGTTCCTGTCTTTTTTACTGTTCAACTATCGAATTAAAGAAACGTATTTTGTTTTAAAAATAACACGCTTTTGTTTTGGAAGTGACTTCTTCTCTACTGTTCAACTAACCAATTTTTTGGTTCTATCACAAGGATTTGGATTATTCAATAGTGTAAGTTGAGTTTCTGGAGCTGCAAAATGCAATTAATGTAAAATGAGGAATCATATGAAGCCATAGGTTTGTCAATTGCACTAAACACAAGTGAAGTCGTTAGTTTTAATCTGAATATAAATCAAAACTAATATTACCGTCAAAAGTATAGAAAGGTCAACGATGTCCCAAAAGATTAGATAAAATCGCTTACTTACTGGAAAATAAATATGAAAACATGTTATTAAGTAATGATAATATCACAGAATTTTTGTGTTGCCCTGTGAAGTTTGTGGAAGAGTAACACAATTCGATATGGGAATGTATTGTGGGAAGGCCGTCAGAAATAATTTAGAGAGGAAAGATGATGCTTTATGAATGGAAGGCCTCTAGACTTTCCAAGCAGAGTAGGGGAGAGAGGATTGAATATGCAATGCAAATTAAGTGGAAGAGACCTCTTCAAGGCTATCTAAAGTGTAATATTGATGCTTCTTTAATAGAGTTGGAATGGAATCGGTTTAAGAAATGAGTCGGGACTCTTCGTTGGAGCGAAAACCTTGTGGTCGGAACCACTAGTTACAATGTCGGTGGGCGAGGCAACAACGTTACTAACGGTTACTAATTGAGTGAAAGAATTGGAATTAGTTAGTGTTATTTTCTCAACGGACTAATTATGAATTCTGCTCTTTACCCAACAGTTTTTGCTCAATCCCAACAGAAATGATAATTTTACCCCTACGTGAGTTAACTCACGTTAGTGCAAAATTCTGCGTGACTTGAGTCACGCTGCGTGAGTTAAGTCACAATAGTGTTAATTTCAGCATGAGTTAACTCCTGCAGCTTTTGTGCTCGTACCAGAACAGGCGGTAGTGCCTTGTTCCATGTTTTCCTTTATTACTTCATATACATAGGTACAATCATTAATTCATTCAACCAAAACTCAGAATTTAAAGAACATTCATTCAACAATTCATTAAATCATGCATTCATTCATTCATAATTTAGATACACAATATTAACGAAAATTAACTAAAAACTCATAAATAAGTGCAAATGCTCAAATGTAGATATTTTACATCCAAATCCGACAAAATGTTATAAAAATACTACAAATATTAAAAAGTCATAAAATAAGACTCTACTGATGCTGCTCCCGCGGACTCCTACTCCTCCTCCGTGGAACCGGCTCCTCGTCAAACACGATATAATCGGACCGGAGGCCCTCCAAAATGCTGAAAAAGAGTGGATTTGAAGCCACCTCTGGAATCTCCATCGCATGCTCCACTCTGGCTCTCATGCTGCTGATGACCTGCAATGGATTGAAAGGATGTCTTGCCCACTCTTGCTCAACAATAACATCCTGGTAGACAGGTCTGGGAGCTATGTACTCAGGAATGGGAGCAGGGTTGACGATAAGAGGATGAGATACACTGTAGAACCATTTAATGTACCCATCTGAATGCTTCCACCCCTCGTCATCCGGGACCGGCTCACCCCTCTCCTGCTGGCTAAGGACATGGACAACAAACTCCAAAAAGGCAGTAGCCACCTCTGCTGGGGCAAGAGGCACAATCGTCGTAGGAGATCGGGGAACAGTCTGAACATATCCGTACTGCCTCAGAACTCGCTCCGGCAAATGGCGCACCATCTTTTGTTTGCCGGCCATGATCCATCCGGAGTACCAGCACACGTCCTGAAAAGGCGTCACGTCTCGTCGGTGCTCGTATGGCTTCCAGATGACATGACAATGCTCCATCGAATCCATCAAGCCTCTGAAATGATCAGCATCAGCAAACCCCCTTTTAGGTCTCCATCTACCTACATACGGGTTCTCTCGTTCGTAATCTTCATATTTCTTCCTCGGAACGACATGTCTGAAGTGAGCTATAACCCATCCCTGCACACACAAAGAGACAAATTTATATCAGCACACAAATATCATACAAAAAACTATACATTTACGGTTAACTTAAAAAAAAAAAAAATTACCACAAGCAAGGTCATGTAACCACCAATGGCGCCAACATGTGAGCTGGAGGTAAGAGAAAGTTGCTCATACAAGAAAGCAAGTCCCATCCCGCCCCATGACCACTCGCCTAACTCATCCAAATTCCGAATCGCAAGCATCCACAACAGATTAATGGTTTTGCTGTTTTTGCCGGCAAAAAGGGTGTAGCCAAGCAAGAGCAACAAAAACGCCTTAACACAAGCGGGCCTAACGCGACTCTGCTCCTCCTTCTCCTCCTCTGATAAATCCTCCCCCATCAACTGGTTACACCTATTCAACAGCTCCTCATAACGCTTTTTCAGGGCTGTGTAACTGACATAAGCACCAGAATTATTATTCACCTGCTCCACCGCTTCCTCCACCGGAAACAATAGGTGATTCACCATCAGCCCTACACCATGGTCATGATCTAAATCATCCTCCTCAATGAGCCGTCCAACGATGGGGATGTTTAGAAGACAAGCCACATCATCAAGTGTGATGGTCATCTCCCCAACAGGCAGATGGAAGCTGCTGGTCTCCTCATGCCATCTCTCAGTCATAGCACAAACTAGCCCGTGAGAGATGCTTTCGTACCCAGTCAGAAGGAGGGACCTTAGACCGGATGTACCCACCGGGCCCCAGAACCAAGGGTTATCATCTACCGGCAACGGAAGTGACAAGGCTGAAAGCTTAAGTTTCTTCCCGTGCGAGACGCCGGTCACCTTACGCTCCGCTTGCAACTGAAATACAAAATAAAAATTAAATGTCACGTATTGTAACAAACACCTTTTAAAAAAATAATTCGTAAAATAAACATGAAATATTCTACGTAAAAAATAAATGTCACGTATTCTAACAAACAACTTTTAAAAAAAATAATACGTAAAATAAACATGAAATACTCTACGTAAAAAAATAGATGTCACGTATTCTAACAAACACCTTTTGAAAAAATAATACGTAAAATAAACATGAAATATTCTAAGTAAAAGTAATTAGTAAAATAAATAGCAAAATATCATTAAATTAAATAAAGCTGTTATACTTACTACTTTATCGTTCCAAAGCTTGTATGCCACGTGTTTACCGAAGTTCGGTAAAAGAGACAACTCATAAGGCCCCCCTGGAAAGCCTCCATCCTCATCCTCCATACCAGGCTCAGCCTGCTGCTGAGGATATTGCTCATAATTCTGCTGAGGAAGCTGCTCATGCTGGTACTGTGTCGGGTCCACCAATTGGGATGCACCCGTCTGTGACGATGAGGCTCCCGCAGCATCAACCCTAGCAAGTCTAGTGCCCTCTCCTCTCGCTCGACCAGCCAAAGGACGGTGCACTGGTTGCTTCTCCCTCCGTGCACTACTAGTAGAATTCTGCTGCCTCCCAAACCCAAGTTTGTCAGGCCTGTCAGGCATCTGAGACATATCTGCACAACATTTCATACAGACAATCCAACAACAACACTTAAATTTCGGCAGTGTCATTTCAATCCGTAAACTATCACATTGCGGTCAAACTAACTATAATCAACATTAACAAACATATTTCTAACAAATTTCATCGTTAACAATCCAAAAAACAAAACAAAATTCATTGAGACATTTTATCAAACACCTACCGTGCAACTTTCAATCAACTTAAAATCAAACAATTTCAAATACCTAAAACTATCACATTTCACTCTAAACAACATCTAAAATACAATTCCTAACTTAATTCATGACTAACAATCATAAAAACTAACATGCAAAACAAATTTATAAAAACCTAAAAATGATAAATTTCTCACAAAAATCTAAAATTTCAACCAAAATAATGCAATGAAGTAGGATAATCATCACTTACTAGATATTGTGGGAGAAATTGGTTTTGAATCGTGCAAGAATGATATAATTCGGATTTAGAAAATGAGGAATTGTGTTTCTGTTTTGCTGATATATGACCTAAGTCACGCAGAGAACACATCGTGAGTTAACTCACGCACCATGAGTTAGGCAATATCGACTTTTCAGTTGGGAGCGAGCAATTTTTGTTGGGTAAAGAGCAGAATTCCTGAATTATTAGTAGATGTCTATTGGAACAGTTGTGCAGAGTCCATACTCTGCCTAGGACACGCCATCTTGGCAGATTTTTACAATGTCTAGTTCCTTATCAACTGTGTGAAGGTAGATGTTGAAAATGAGTGGAACATGTTCTTTCACCGTGAAAAAACCTGTAAGTTTTGGATGGGTCAGGTTTATCATCTGTTGTGCAGTAGTTTTTTTCTCAATTTAATGATGTTGCATACCTTCTACTTGACATCTGCAGATTGGAGGATAGGAATGTGGCAGATCGGGTAGAAGTTATGATGTGGATCATATGGCAAGCATTTAACAAAACAACAAAGTATGAATGACAAATCAAGCACGACTGAGAAGATTTGGATGCAAGCTTTTATACTGCAGAAGGATTAGTTCGACCTCCAACAGAAGCAGTTGAACAACAACAACAACAATCCAGTCCAAAATCAACCACTTCTGAGGTGGAAACACCATGAATGGGGATATCTTAAGTGCAACGTGGACACAACCTTTTCTGAGAAACAAGGCATTAGATCTATAGGTTATTGTGTTAGGAACAACGACCAAGGTTTTATAACGGCACATGCAAATTGGAGATATGCTAAAATGTCTACTATTGAAGGTGAGGCTACTGCTATACTCCAATCAATAAAGATGGCTATTAACATGGTGTTAGGGCACATGATGTGAGAGTGATTCCCATGTAGTAGTTGAGTCAAGGTTTCCAAATTTAGTAGCTTAATACCGAGGTAAGATTTATGGTTGTTCATACTTGCAGTGACTAACAAATGACTTTTGTTGTTCGTACATGCGGTCATTCCTTGGACTAGTAACCATTATTTTGAGAATATGTCCTTGTATTGAGTAATATTTGATTAAAAGATGAGTTAATTTTCTTTCGTAAAAGATAAAGTATTATTATTATTTTTACTATAGTCTAAATAAAACTTTCAACTAAAGTTATAAGGTTATTATAATCATTTTTGTAAGTTCAATTATTCCTCATTATAAAGCTATTATAACTATTTACAAATTACTCCTCATTACAAAAATTGCTCTCGATAAACTATTTGGGTGTACAATAACAACCCCTAGGAAGTATTTCATTGAAAAAAGTAATTTTATGGTATTTCAAACCATGTCAGTGTCTACACAATCTCTTTCCATTTATTGACAGAAGAGGTGCGATTACAAGTGCGCTATAACTACTCAGCCATCGACTTGAGCTAAAAATATCTAGAGTCTGCGTAGTTTTTATATCTTAATACAAGGAATAAATACGGGGTTGTTGTGATGATTTTGTTACACAAAACGATTCCTATAATAAAGTCAAATAGATAATGTACACACTAATTTCTCACTACATGTTACAATTTTCGCAAAAATGGAATGGATCATAAAGGAAAAGAAAAATATTAAACCACACATTTTACAGAAAACAAGGACGGCAGCTAGGGATGCATCTAAAAGTGAACATCCCAGGATACCCCTCATCAAAGGATCTCCTTGTGACCTGTGATAAATATATATTAACAACTTGCAAAACTGAGTTCTATCTTTTCCCATGAAAGGTGCTGTATGCCAAGTAAAAATAAGCAAGCATAGAGGCAGCCTTCATAAGTGAAAAAAATGAAGGCCCGGTGGGAATCTAAATCTAAATCCTGTACAAAAGAATCTTGTGGAGTTCTGCACTTATTTTCCACGGAATATAATGCACACCAGCCAGCAACTGCAGGTACACAAACTGATCAAGTTAATAAATGTCAGTAAAACTCAAGTAAGTGATGGATTGTGTAAAGCTTTCTTTCTTTTTCTTTTTAAAGACATGAGTTTGTTAAATACAGAAATGTCTTGACTATCACAAAGTTTAGCTTGTCCGCCTACCAAGGCCAGTGTTAATTGTCTCAATTCAGCTCAAGACTAGGTTTCCAAGAAAGGATAAAAATTAGGTATAGTGTTATTGTCACTGTTCCTATTGTTCTCAATGAAAAAAATAGTACAACTATCCCTAATAAATATACAAAAGGGTGTACAAAAACTGCCTTTTGAAAAGAAAAGACTGAGAGGAACAATAAGAACATTACTTTTAGATGCATTTTTTAAACACAACGAAACGAACATCATAAACTTTTAGATGCATTTTTTTAACACAACCAAAGCAAGATAGTAAGGGAGAGAGATGTGCATACCAGCAATAATCAGTAGCTGGGTCAAAATCAGGTGCATTCAAAATTATTCCTCAACGGAACTCTGCCTTCTCTCAGTTATTGTTGACAATAAATACACAGGAAAGATGAAGTCATGATGGCAGATAAAACATGGCTCTCCAAAAGAGTAATATCACTGAAGAAACCAACAGGCATTTAGAGCAAGCAGTGTGTTGAGTTCTGTTAATTATTTCAGAATAATCAATCAGTATTTTTGAGCAGCCCGACTCCACTAGCTCTCATTCTCAGGCCCCACGTGTGCCCTCCTTGGCCATGTACAAAAATAAATCACAATTTTGTTTATGGAAGGAAACATGTCCTGGATATACGCGTTTCGAAATCTAAGCCAATTGAATGATGTCAAACCAACACACATCTCCTACTCCAAACAATATATCCCTCCAGAAAACCATACCATGAACATCACAAGTCAATTCCAAGATCATTTGCCAGTTGAATTATGCCACGCATTTGAAGGTATGGATTTTCCAATAGTTTTTCATTGTTACTCTGCATTGCAAATGTAAGGCATAATCATATAAGTGAAGAGTTAATATTATATCACCAAAACTAAAACAAAAACATTAAGAAAATTGCAAAGGGAACAAAAATCTAGAGATTTGAAAGGAAGATTATTTTGATTTCAACAACACAATGGGTTCAGCCCTTCCCTGAACCCAACCCTATCAAGAGTTTTATACACCAGGTTGCATTTTTTAAACACAACGAAACGAACATCATAAACTCCATAAGAGTTTTTTCTTGACAGAACTCCATAGAGATATTAATAGCAAGACATAACATTCATGAAGTCAGAATTAATTTGTACAGCTCATCATACCATATCTTCAGGTGTCAGAACTTTCCCACATATGTAGACTTTCCTAGCACACTATTAATTAATCTTTAAGGGGGCTTGTTTCAAGGTATAGAACTATGAGAAATACTAATTGTTAAAAATAAAGAGCAGTGCAAAGTGCAAGAATACATTTTCGCAGATTATTTTCTTTCTCACATATTACATTTATAACGACCATGTATGATTATAAATGACGGTTACTGGTCAAAAACAATTCTGCAACAGTTTCGTGATGTAGATTTCGTCATAAATAGCGTACTCTTGTATTATATATCCAGGAATGATGTTCCTAAGAATCCTATCACCAAGAACAGTATTACCATTTACCACACTATGTTTGGTAAGTGCTTGATATTACTATAAACTATTAAAAATTTAGTAGTTTGAAAATTAAGAACAAATAAATAGAGTCTAGTGGAAAGTTATTGTTAGTCGTGTTCTTTATCCATGGGAATGAAAGATTCACACTCTCTAACATGGGAACGTCAAATTGAGAACTTACATCTAACTAATATAAAAGACAGAATTTGAATATGAATCTTATCTAAATGCAAGATTAAAATGTTAATATGGGGTTTCATTAAAGAACAACAGTACCTGTTGAGCTTTAACAACAAGATTCTGAAGCATGTGTTGATATTTCTCTGGCTTCTCTGTCATCATTCGCTGCAGCAATGCCAAATTACAACAAAATTAAGAAAAAATGATATCTAATGCCACAACACATTCAACACTACAAATCAATTAAAATCCATGCCTTCAGAAGAAAAGCGGAAGAATAATATGCCACTCTTGAATCTGTGTCATCCAAAAGTTCCCTGCCAGATACAAGAAAACTCATGTTTTATATTTCAATACGTAAAAGTTACAAAGAAGAAGGGCGGCAATTTTACAAAGAATACAGAAATTTTGGATCACCTGAAAAATTGTTCCTGGCCTACTTCCTTGAAAGCAACAGGATCTGCTGAGCATTTACCAATAAGAAGGAGGATAAGTATGGCCCGAATATCGGATGTGGCACCAGGCAGGTTTCCTCTTCCTTTACTTCCAACAGAAACTCCCAAAGCAATATCATCTGTTGCTGCTCCTGCCAATTGAATGAGTGGCCAATATAGTAAAGCAGCAGGAATACGTGCAATTAATTGCATGGGGACAATAGCTCGTCCTTGGAGAAGAGCTGCCATTGATGCAGTCTCATGATCTGGATGGTAGTTATTAGGGTATCTAGGTCTTCTATTAGATTCTTCCTTGCGTTCATCCCAGCGGAAACTATCTTGTTTGAGGACATGATTATCAATGTCAGTTTTTTTGTTTACACTAGTGAGATTTAAATTTCTGTCGTGTTGCACGTCATCACCAAACGGTAGAGCTGTCGCCGGAGGAACTCTTAGGCACAATTGAGAGAATAGTATGTCACACATCTGTTTAGAAATAGACAAAGTGTTGAGCAAAATAGGTAACAAATATGACAAACATTTAAACCAGCAGCATTCTAACTGTCATCCCAAATAGAACATTCTCTAAACATTCCTCCAAGGATTTGTGTTTACATTGATAATTCTGAAATAAGATTTCATCTATAACAAAACAAACACTTCAGCTACTTAAAGGTCTATGTGATTTCAGATTTGTATAAAGTAATTTCATTTATGATAACATACCATCTGCACTTGACAATTGAACTCATTTTATTACATCTCATAAAAGACCATGCTCTATCATGAAGACCAAAAACTTCTAACAGTTCCCCTAACAAATTCAATTGGAAAACTGTGGTTTTTTCTCTTGATGATAAGTTAAAGAACATGCATAATTAAATGCTGCATTTTGCTACAACTATTGTTGCTTGCCATTCTTTTATACGCATTTAATGTTATGATATGAGGATATTTAGCAAAAGAGTATTTTGGATTCAGAATCGATTACCTTCAGAATATTGATACGGTCTGTTTCATTTATCTGAAACGCCAGAGACAAAGCACTGCTCATTGTGTCAATTACTGCATTGGCTTTCTCAAGGTGCCAACCTTTCTTCCCATGCTGCAGATCTTTGCTGTTTGATAGCTGCATTTCATGTTCATCTAGCAAAAATTTGAATCTCATAAGAAGCCTTTCAAGAACAAACAAAAATCCCCATCTAATGTAGTTGATTTTGGACTTTAAAAGGCCACACATAAGTAAAATGGACAGAGGAATATTTGATGTATCCAAAGAATCTTGAGTTCCTGCTTGAGTAATTTTATGCTGGAAGTATTTGATACTTGACCATATATCTCCATCTCTTTCCTCACTAATTTCAGCAATAAGCAGATCACCTAACCAGATATACCCATTTTGACGGTACGAAATTCTTTCAGAGTGAAGTAGGGAATGTAAAGTCACCCATGAATGCTTTGCTTGCAAATCAATGCCATTTTGCAGAGCCGCACCATCCATATTTTCAGAAAACTTGTGAGATTTGGTTATCAGAGTCATATGAGAGAATTCTTTGTCCAGATGAGTGAATGAACTTATTACGGTGTCAAACTTCTCTGCTACAATTTCCAGTAGCTGCAAAGATTTAAAAGAAACATGCAAGATATAATTGAATGTAAAGTTCAAAACAAGCTTAATTTATAAGCCACAAATGCAAAAAAATACAACTCAAATAGAAAGTTACAACAACTTCCTGATTTTTAAACATTGGAGGCAATATAAATGGAAAATAAGCCTATACTTGGACAAAGCAAAAGCAGCATTCAAAACCTTATATAAATACTAGATGAACTCTCGCATTTTTCTGAAGGAGCTACATAAGGCTATACACATAACATAACCATAAAAAGAATACTAGATGAACTCCTTTGCACATCTTCTCCAGGGTATAAATGGTAAAATGTCCTTTACAAACCAAAATGCATGTTGGGATTCTTTTTTCTATATTTTACAAAGAAACCTATTGTGTTTTTGATATTTATGAAACAATTTGAAGGTTCTCTTATGGCCACGCCAACTAAGATAATAAACATTCATCAAAGTAGTGGAGGAGAGAGTGGGGGTATCAATAAACAAGAGAAGGATAATGTCGACATACCGCATTTAGCCGTTCACTGTTAGGATATCTGGACAAAGTAGATGCAATTGATCTTCTCAAAATCTCCCCAATGCATTCTACTCCAAGTTTGACAGAAATATAAAATGCCTCAGCTGCATTTGCTTGAGCAAGTAGAGAAGCAATAGGTTGGATCTCATCATCACTGTATTCATTTACTCCTGTAGCTATACATTTTTCATTTATTTGATGGAGAATGTACTCAAAAAGCACCGAATACAGATTTTTCCTTTCTTCTCTTGAGTTTGCAAGGGAATACTGCACCAACATAGATAAATATGGGGGAAGTCATGCAATTTGAAACTAAGCAACACTAAGAGTAGGATGCTGGTTCAGAATTTTATCTACAATTATACTATTCTGACTAATGGAAGGAAAAAAAAAAAGAAGCTAGAATCTTATCAATTAGATGATATGGAAAATTTATGTTGGGCACATTACGCAAGCGCAAAAGTCAATAAAAATTTGATGGAGAGTTTCAAACTCTTGAGATTAAGGAGCAATACAAAGTCTAAATATATAATGTCATGTATGACAAACATAAGTTCATATATAGCAGTACTATATAATACAAAACAATATTATCAGTATTCACTCTTAAAGGGACAACAATGATACTGTAAAATGAACTATATTGGAATTTGGGAAGTATGTTAGAGTGTTAAAATATAGGCATACCTCAATGAAAATAAATTGAACTCCTCCAATCAGATCAAGTTGGTCCACAAGAAACTTTGGTTTTCTAGAGACAAGCTCTGTAACTTCATCAGGAACTTCATAAAACATGTTGGTTAACATGGAAATCAGCTTGCAATGAACTAATTCTGCCCAGGAGTTCTCCCTGCTGGTTCTTATAAGTTGCTTCAGAACCTAAAGCAAATTGGGAGTAACTAAATTATACACAGATATCATAATTAATCACATACTGCCAATAGAAAATAAAACAGTGAACGAATGACTGCATAAAAACCCAAGATAAAAAAGGTCAGGAATCACAAACTACTGTAGTAAGAATTGTTCATAACTGAAATGCATAAAACCACACAACTTAAACTATCCAGCCTTCTATTGAACACTGGCAGTATTTTATAAATAAATGAAAACACAGATGGAAACAAAGAATGTTTATAGTATGGATCTGCAATTTTAGAACCTCTTTGCATGCGTGATTTTTGGTCTTCTGAGAAATTCTAAAACATAACCCAATAACAGTACTAAGTAAAATAAAGGCAACAGTTATGTAACTTAATTTTATATATAGGATTTATAAGCAAGAAAATAAATATTCCATGATGAACACCTCCTTTATCACTCTTCCTTAATAAGTTGCGAGATACTCAATAATTCCAACCAAACAGAGTGAGTACTGGTGAAGACGTGAAGTGTGTGCTTCTAAACCAAAAGAATTTGTGAACCAGTCAACCAGAGAAAAACTGAGAAAGTGGTGGAAAATGATTGACAAGATTAGAAGAGATAGAGAAGAGAGAGAATACGATATCACTAACTAACAGTGTGCACAACTGTCTGTATTAAAAAAAAAAAATCAGAAATCACTCAAGTCTGTTACACGGTAGGCATCAGGAATAGTTAGTGGTAGTTGTAACTGAACAGATAACTATCAGTGCAGCAGCCTAATGGTTAATAGTTACATATGTATTATCCGGAAGCCTTTAGAGGGGTTTTAAAAAAGGTTAGGATTCGACTGCCATCCATAAAGAGATTGATAGTAATGAAACTGAAAGGAAATGGAGCAATTCGTTAGTTAATAGACATTAAAGTTACAGTAGAGTATCAATAGTTAGTTGGAACAATTTGTTAGTTAAGAGAATGTCAAAGTTAAAGAGAACGGTGAATTATAGAGAAACTGAAAGAGTTAGGATCCTCTCCATTTATGACCTTCTCCATTTCTTGATAGAAAAAAGGTTGGGACTCAACCACCATCCATAATGAGATTGATAGTAATGAAAAGCCCTACTTGATTTTAAGGCTTCTTTACACTTCTGGTTCCCCGGGTATCACGAGTGTGCAATTTTAGTTCTGTCCATCAACACTAATTTTTAATGTCATGAGCCTACGTGGTCCATTTAGGTTTGTATTGGTACTAACTTGGGCCATCCTGGCAAGCTGATGTACCCAAAAAGGCCCCTCAGGCATGGTAATAGTTAGATTATAAGCTTTCCCAAAGAGCCTCTTTATCTTGTCACAACGATACTTTTTTGGCAACATCAACTTGCCAAGTTGGCTTAATTTAGTTCCAACATAGGTCCATGTTGGCTACGCAGGCTTCCGGATTACAAATTAAACAAGTAATAGTATACAAATTGCAACGATTGGTTGACGGATATCTTGAGACCTGATTTTGCACAATTGAAACCGGAGAACCAAAATTGCACAAACGTGGTACCTGAGGGAGCAAAAGTACAACTCTCCCCTTGAAAAGGTTTTACTTTGTTTTGTATTCAGAACAGAATAAATAAATAAATAAATAGGCTCATGCTTTTTCTTTTTTCCTTCCATATTTTTTTTCTAAAAGTAAGAGGAACAATGCTATTTCTGATTCTTTTAATTATTTTGTTCAACAAATTATCTCACATCCCTGTGCTTTCACGTTCTTAAATGTAAACTTTTTAGCAAGAGCAAACATGGAAGCTCCCCATATTCACTAATCATTAAGCATCCTCTCTTTCCAGACACCCTGTCCAATATTACAAAAAGTGAAGCAAAAAACTTACCCTGCAGATTGCAGTACGAAACAAATAATAAGATTTCCATGAACACTAGTAGAGTGAAAAGTAGGAGAGGAATATTATTTCTCACCCTTATGTCGAGTCCCTGTAAACGATTTCTCCTGATCTTTCCTCTATCACAGACAAAATAAAGCAAACAGCTGAGTGCAGATGCCCAAACAGATTCTTCCTTTTCTTCAGTCTGTAAAATGTAATTGATCACCATAGAAGTGTAAGAAGTTAAGAGAACAGTGTGAATGAACCATTTCTAAGAAAATGTTGAAAGAATGACAACATAATTTTCTTGAGAATCTTATGAAATACTCCCTCCGTCTCAAAATAGTGTCCTCTTTACTATTTTTCTTTGTCTCAATTTATTTGTCCCTTTTACAATACTAATACAACATTTATTATTTTTTTAAACCAGCATACCCCTATTTCTTGCATTTTAATCATCCAACTATTTCACTAACTATAATTAACAAGGGTGTTTTAGTAAATGAACCATATTTTTCCATTGAAATCAACACTACTAATCATTTCCTTAATAACCGTGTAAAACCCAAAAGGGACACCTATTTTGAGACGGATGGAGTAGATGATAAAAGTTTTTCTTAGTCCAACTAAGCAGTGTTCATCTTGATATGAGAATTCCGTATAAGATACGAGATTGCAATCTTGTCTTGTATCCTTGTTATCAATCAATTGTCATTAACAAAAAAAAAAATACACACACACACACCTGCCGCATTTGAAATGACAAAGCATCTACATCATATCATGTATTACAGGTATCAATATATTGTGGAATGGAAAACAAAATATTGACACCTGTCAATCAGATGATCCCACCAAAGAAAATCATTACATAGCACAAGCAATAATCTATCTTGTTTAACAATTTATTTTTCTGATCAGTACCTGAACAAGTAGAAGCAGTATCTCATACAGAATATTTATAATCCATGGCTCAAAACTATCAATTGCAGAGACTGTGTCTGATTTGTCATGAGAATTTCCTTTTCTGCTATCTTCCATCATAACTTGAGTGTTGCTGTCATAGTAGGATTCTTGAGAATATTCTTCTTCAATAGTGGAAGCATCGTCAACAATCATCGGTTCTAGGAGATGTGAATGAACCCCTAGATTTAGAATCAAATCGAAAGCGCGGATCCTGCAAGCTGTTTCAGAAGAACTAAGAATATCCTGAAAGATACATTTGAAATACAAATTAGTAAAAATAAAACAGATGTAGTTATAAAAAAAAAAAAAGAAAAATGTACTTTTTAATGTATCACCTCAAGCATAGAAAGAATGAGAGGAGCAGCTGTCTGAGAATCTAAAACATACCTACAGAACAATATTTTTATGACCATCATACACAATACACAATAAACTCACAGAACTACGCAACAACTACAGATAGGTGAAATAATCAGAAAATTTCAATCAAGTAGATGGACAGAAAGTTAATCTGTTGTGGAGGGATCCAGCACTCAACCTAATATAACTCCTGACATTAAAAAGTTCAATATCTCCGTTTGAAAACACTATGTAATGATATCTCGGTATTGCTTTCATATAACACTATGTTAACAATAAATAATCTGGAGACCCAAGATATAATTAAACAGACATTATCAAAATACCAGTCAAAAAATTATACACACACGCACGTGTATATATGTATGACTATGTATATAGTATGACCAATGCAATCATTTTGGTGTATAACACAGTGAATTTGATCTGTTTAGCCCGTGAATCTATAGTTCACTATAGGTCAAAACATTTGCAGTTCACACACCTCATTGCAACAGCTTCTAAACTGGCCTTCCTTAAATTGGTGCCAGATGCCAAAGAACTTCTGGCCAACTATTCGAATATATGTTTATATTAATTTGGAACAGGGATGCCAGCTTCAATAAAAATATTTACTAATCCTAAATTTTTGCTCGACAATTTCTTTTTGAAATAAGCAGTGGTCCGTCACCATTTTTTCATCAATGTCCAGTATCAACCCCTCCTCTTTCCTCTTTGAAAAATTAATTTAACTCATCCTATTTTTAAAGTTGTCTGTAACTAAAAATATTAAAATTTTAATCATGGGAATCATGAATATATAGTAAAACTGAGAGAATGTCATGACTTGGGGTAATCAAAGGATAACAAGAGATGATAAAAACAAAGACGACAATAATTAATTGAAACATACATGTCAATAACTAATTTAATAAGGACGCTAACAGCCACATCTGTCGATGGTTTTCCACTGCTATTGCCTAGTCTAGTTGACACTGTCATAACATTGGTGCTTGGGGAAGAAGCCTCGGAGCAAACTGCAGCAATAACTTCTTGTACCTCGGCAGGGTTTAATCGTAGAGGTTGTTGCTCACTGGTCAGCGAAAGAGATCATTTTGTGAGGTGTAAAATGATAAAAACAAATATATCAATAATTAAAAACTATTGTACGATAAAAAAAAAAGTTGCAAGCCAAGGTATTTTATAATCAACAAAGGATGCAATAAAAACCAGAGCATAATAAACAGGTATGTTGATAGGTATTTTATCCTGGGAATCACTTTAAGGAAACTTGTAAGCTTTAGAATCATGAGATCATTTGTTTGAAAAGCATTGCCCATCATTACATTATTGTATTTTTATCATTAAAATTAAGAACTATTAGATATTCCTTTAATTGTACAACTTCCTAGATTGATTGTCACTACTCCTAGAGTATACAACTTCCTAGGCTAGTGCTTACTCATTAAGCATTCAATTAATTTATTGTAAAATCATTATAAATACAAGGTGTGTGATCTCATTACAGACACGTAGAATTTACAGAGTTCACATATTTTTACACGTATTATAGTTTCTCTAATCGAATGATGAGAACAATTTGGAATCCAAATAGCAAGGCAATTATGGCAATTGAAATTCTGTAATATAAGATTGACGACAAAGCCTGTGTTATGGTTGCAAAAATTTGCTATCAAATTCCTTTGAAGTATCTCAAGTGAACATGATCAATACCTGTAATGGCGATACTGGAAAAGCTGTCGAGCTCGGGGACGAAATGTAATCACGGGATAATCCTCCCTGGAGAAATAGCAATGTTCAGAACAGCAAATCAAATTATGAAAAGCCTTCAACAAGCCAAAGTTGTAAAAAAAATTATCAGACTTTTAGTCGGCCTTGTGAGGAAAAAAAATAATAGGGACTCAAGTTATACGAGAACATGCCATATCTGACGAGAGCCTGCTTTTTTGCGTTTAGATGCTGTTATTGCTCTCAGGTGGCAACGAGCAGAGACGGAATTTGTAATTGGTGTTACAGGAGAAGACTGCAACAGCTGATCCAGGTAAGGCATATCATCAGTTCCAAAAAATTTCCATGGTTTCCCCTTCATCTTAGATTCAATATCTCCTACAAGTAAAGCTGCTGCACCTACTTCTAAGAAACTACTATGTGATGTCATATACTGACCACGATCACTGCATAAATCAAGTTAAATAATAGAGTCAATTTTTTAAGCACTGTAAGAGATAACCCAAGAGACCCAAACCAAAACCAAAACCAAGCATGGAATGCAAGTTTTGATGAGCTCATGTTGAGACCACAATAGCTTCCATAGTCGGCTTTAAAAAAAAAATTATTTTCTCAAAATAAGCTGTGAATAAAATGCTGAAAGAATATTTACCTTTCAGTCCCGACAGATGACGACTGTGTTGTCTCAAGCCAGCGCCATTTCAGAACATCATGGGCAATGAACCTTAGTTCATCATTTTCATCACCTTTTTCACGTTTTAAGGACTTTGACACAGATAAGACAGTTGAATCTTTCTTTAATGTTTCTGGAACACTTGCAGGACTTGGCATTTCTGGAACACTAGCAGGACTAAGTTGGGAATTGAAAGATTTACTCAGTAAAGATGACAATGTTGGCAGTGATTTTCCCGATGAAGATGATGGTCCAGTAAATGAAGCTGGTTGAAAAAGCCGTTTCGGAATGTGTCGAGCCACTAGGGAACGCACATAACTCAATGACTTCACATGTGCCTCAGAAGCAATGCTAGATACAAGTAAAGGAGATGGGGTTGTGGATGCACCAGATTGACGATTCAGAGACTGCGACCATGGCTGATTTGGGTTAATAACACATTCAGCAATTACTGCTGAACAAAAACGATCTATCTGAAGTAATGTCTCCTCGCTCGGTTTGTATCTGTATTAATCAACAAGCTCAGAACCCTTGGAAATGGCAAAATAGCAACAAAACAAGATGTAATATGACATCATACAAGGAAAGATAACCAGCTGCATATTCCATACATTAAATGAATCTAAGTAAAATGCAATCAATTAACAAATCAATAGATAGAAGAACCTTCAATAGAAAACAAATTAGCACAATACTATAAGGACTCACCAACCTATTCTCTTTTTACCCATGAGAATATAAAGAGGTTTGTCACTACAAGGCAAACCCGTCAGTATATATCAAAATATATTTTTGGAAACATGACCCGACCATCTTCTTTTTTCTGAGTTTGAATTTTTTTGGATTTCTATTCAGAATATGACATTTTATGGTTCACTTTTGTAGTTCTTTCTATTCTATATTTTATCCCCAAAAAAACGAAAGTGATGCTACTAAATAAATTTCAATAATTCCCACACATCTTGAGCAATAAAAGTTGTTGGTGCTGGTTCAAAATACAGAAGAAAATAGTTTTTATTGCTACAAAACCTATTATATTTAAGGTATTTGTGATCCCTAGCTCTCCCCTACCATAAATTCATTTCTAAAACCAAAGATAACCCTCTTTAGTCTCTCCTTCACATTATTTATAGCCTGTGAGTTCACTCTTTAACTAACTATTAAACTAACCAACTATTCCAACTGAAGGTTTATCTATTAGAGAGACCATGGACATTTAGATTCCAATATTATAGTAACATGCAAATCTATGAAATGAGGATGGAAAAGAGATAGATAATGCTCAGATAAAAATTTGAGAAAATACTGAACATCTACATATTCAAATAACTGGTAACATACCTTAGAAGATACCGCTTTAATAGTGCCACACACCTTGCAACTACTGCAGGACTGGTGAAAATAGTGTCAATGTCAGAAAAAGCAGAACTTTGAAATGGTTAACATAATACTAACAAGCTAAAGCAATAAAAAGAGAAAACAATAATTGAGGTATCTAACTAAACTAAACTCTCTGCATATGTAGCCGTGTATATGGCAAACATCCACAAATCCTACACAAAGGAACCAAAGCTCCTTCCAGTTCCACTCTGGTAACAGACTCGTGCTCGAAGCTCCAATCCTCCAGACTTTGGTCACTAATAAAAAAGAGCGAATGAAAAGCCTGGTACCTCTGGTCCTTGGCTGGACGTGGAAAAAAGTACGAGAAGTGGTATAAAGGCTGAAACTTTACGTGTTTTCTTGGTGTAAAATAAAGTTTCCGCCTCTGCTTTAAATCTGCTTCTAGCCAATACGCTTTCTAAGAATGGGAACTAATGGTTCAAGTTCAGCCTCCTGAGGTCTTAAACCCCAGGACTAACCTAGAGAAGACCAATGGAGTCATTAGTTGATGAAAGTACCGCCCAAACTAATGGGAATTCATCCTTCACAGCAATCCAATAGCAATTTC
This sequence comes from Medicago sativa, assembly GCF_051527215.1. Classification (NCBI taxonomy): domain Eukaryota; kingdom Viridiplantae; phylum Streptophyta; class Magnoliopsida; order Fabales; family Fabaceae; genus Medicago; species Medicago sativa. The sequence continues at coordinate 24,189,219 of NC_140755.1, forward strand.
CTAACTTCCATCTATAGGACAACGTGAGACTGGAAATTCCTTGATGGGAGTGGTAATGCATGCTATTAAAAATAAAACAAGTAAATGAGTGCATTATACATAGAAAGGTGTTAAAACTGCCTGTACAGGTAGCAGGAGGAATGGATGCACACAGTAAGGTTCAGTTGGTTATAGGAGAGGATACGAGATTAAAAGGAAGAAATAAGGAGACAAGCCAAGACTGAATTGAGGGAGATTGGAGTGAGGATTGAAAGCCTTGGGTTATCTATGTTTGATCTTAATTTTCCAGTTTGTCTTCTATGTAATTTTTGTTGCCGTTACTGATATTAGTAACAGAGGTCATAATACAAACTATGTATTAGCATCTTATTATTGCATATTTTCTATCAAGGTCTTAAAATCACAATAGCACCTCAAATTTCAAAATACGACAGCATCCAATTCCACAGACACAAATAGATACACTAGATTCTAATCCCACAGACAAATAGATGCACTAGATTCTAAACCCAGACACATAATAGGTTCTCAGAGATTGATTAGTACACTACAGATCTAAATTATAAGGATGCACTCTGCATGCTTCATCCAACATTATTAGTTCACTAAATGCATGACATTGACTGAAGTATACTGCAAATTGATATACAGCAATGGTCTTAAAGCCATCTGAATGGTATCACCAACTACACCATGTCAAGAAATAAATTGGAAAATGCTAACAACTGTGTTTAGAAGTCCAAAAAAGAAACTTTTTTTTGGGAATTGTGTATTCAACACATTGAAACTTCAAAAATAAACTTTTTCTACCTAAGATTTATAAATCATTTCCTCTTTTGAATCCTTAACAAGTGCCCTAAACCTATAATTGACAATTACCTGCGCTCCCTCTCCGCAATAGTATGCTCCAGAATTGCACTATAAGCCATGTCTGTGGTTGTAGGGCCTTTCAAATAGTCCTGCAATCACATATTGAAGCCATAAAATAAAATTGGTAAAGCTGAGACTTTGGTCACTGAGCATCAAAATCAAATATCATGGCATCATAATTTGCAACCAATTCAAACTTTGGTCATGATAAACCATAGATAATTACAGGTTATGGCGGCATTAAAATGGGGCTGTGTTATGAGATACACTAGTTATATTGCAGATAGTAAGGAATCCCTAAAAGATGAAGCTAGTGCTTGTATATTCTGCGTAGAAATACTGGACTAACTATGGACAACTAACATATTTTTCCCCTACAAGATATGCTAGTTAGAAATCACTGTATACAGATGATATATTAATAATTGTGAGAAAATAAGCAAAGCTACATTTACTCTAAAAGTTATGCGATGATTTATAAACAAAAATAAGAAATACTCGTTTAATTTAGACAGAACTTCTAAAACTTCTAGAAACCGTATGCATCATTCCATTTAATATTAGTAACTTATAATTTATAAACAAAAACAAACCAAAGGAAAAACTCTGTTTCAAAAGAGCTACGAACAAAACTCACACACACCAAGTGTTGATAAGTGGGGAATCGCGGGTTTGAACCCGTGCCCAGCATAGCAAATGTCCCTGCAGCTACCAGCTTAGTTGTAGCTGTACTTACGGGTCGGAAAAATTCTTAATCACACAAAGTAAAGAAGAAACTATTACATTAATTAAGAAACCACACCGTGAGTCCATCTCAGACTAAACTTAAAAATTAAAAGATGAGACTAGCAGCATATTAAGTTTCAGAATTTCCATCAAGGGGTTGCTATTGTATACCCTCGTGAAGGATTTTATAAAGAAAAATCTGCAGCATCATAGTTTACTATGCATGTAATTGAGGCCACATTTGTCGGCACTCTGCAATATAAAAACCGTGACCACGACCATTATTGCAATTAAAAGCCTGCCCTCACAAATATACGGCATTAAGCCAGCTTGAGTAGTGAAGCATTTATTGAATAGACTAACTTTACGACGAATGTTTAAAAACATAATTGAATATATAAAATCTAGAGTCCTTAAATGTTGCAAAGAAATGTTTGCCACATCGGTCTTTATTTAAGCGGAAAATGTTATTATTCTTAATTCTTAATACTCCCCATGGTCTCAATTATTAGCAACATTTCACTTTTTAGGTTCATTGAATAACTGATGTATTCGGTTCGATCTATATTACAGACCAGATACAATATTTATTCAATGAACCTAAAAAGTGATTTTTTGTTTATAATTGAGATAGGAGGGAGTATTATGTTGTGGTTGAATCAACCTCTCAACCTCCTTATCATTCCACTCCTTAACTCCTCACCCCCAACCACCAAGCCAACCTTATCACTCGGCAACATTATATTTTACAATGTTCATCGCAATTGAGGCCGAATCAGCCACATTTGTCAGCTCTCCGCAATATCATAGACCACAACAGCGGCCGTTACCGCAACTTCAAAGCCTGACCGTACAAATATACGACATTAAACCAGATTCGGTTGCGAAGCATTTACTGAATACACTAACTTTACAATGAATGTTTAAAAACACTATTAAATATATAAGACCTATAATCCATAAATGCTTGACAAGTACACACAGGGCTGAGTAGTATCATTGAGTAACGCCTATTCCAAACAAGTTCATCTAAAAAACCATATCACATTAAGACAAGACTATCGCAAACTTAAGTTTCAGAACTTCCAACAGAGTCGCTATGGTTAACACCTGTGCAAGGCCTTAAAGAACGGTTCGCAACAGTCTTTTTTTAAACGGAAAATGTCAGTATTGTTAATATTATGCTGTGGGTGGGAATGGAACTCTCAACCTCCTTATCACTCCACTTCTTAACTCCTCACTCCCAATCACCAAGCAAACCTTATCACTCCGCAACATCATAGTTTATGATGTGCGACTGCGATTGAGGCAAAATCAAAAACCCCGACAGAAACTGTTACCACAGCTTAAAAGCCTGCGCGTACAAATATATGGCATTAAACCAGTTTAAGTCATGAAGCATTTATTGAATACACTAATTTTCCAACGAATGTTATAAAAACACTATTAAATATAAAACCATCCTTCTTGACAAAAATCCTTAAATGCTTGTACATACATGAGTAAGTAGTACCATTGAGTAACGCCTCTTAAAACAAACCATGTCACATTAAGACAAGACTAGCAAAAAATTAAGTTTCAGACTTCCAACAGGGAGTCGCTATGGCGTACCCACGAGCAAGGTTTCAAAGAGTGGTCTGCAAAATCATAGTTTTTTTATAAACGGAAAATGTTAGTATTGTTAATATTATGTTGTGGGTGGGAACAAAACTCTCGACATCCTTACCACTCCACTCTTTAACTTCTCACCCCAACCACCAAGCCAACCTTATCACTCATCAACGTCTAAATGATGATGAGTGACCGGGATTGAGGCTAAATTTGTCGGCACCCCACAATACCGAAAACCGCAACGGTGGCCGTTACCAGAACTTTAAAGCTTGCCCTCATGAATATAAGCCATTAAACTAATTTTGGTTGCGAAGCATTTATTGAATACACTAATTTTACAATGAATGCTTAAAACTAAGAACACTATTAAATATAAAATCTATAACCCTTGAATGCTTCATAATCACGTTACATAGACTAAACTATATCATTGAGTAATACCTCTTTCAAACAAGTTCATTAAAACAAACCATATCACATTACATTGACTAAACTACCCCTCCCACATTTCACTTCAAAAAATCCAAATTCCATTCTCAACCATAAAGCTATTATTTCACCAAATTAAAAATATACATAACTTCATATTTTTCTACCAAACAAACAAGATAATAATCGCATTCCCATAAAAAAATCATAATCATAATGATTACCAAAATTAAAAAAATAAATAAATAGGACCCGATTCAGTGATTTAATCTCCATCACAATGTCATAAAAAACTCATAATCATACTAATAATAACAAAAATATTAAAAATAAATAAAAGATAAATAGGACCAGAATTTTCTTCAACTATATAATACGAAATTATGATGAATATTCAATTTCTACTAACACTACTGAAACTGAAAATCAGCTAAGTCGCAATTGCATTGTCATAAACAAATCATAATCATAATAATAACAAAAAATAAAAATTGGACATGATTCAGTGATTTTTCTTCAACAATATGACATCGAATTACGAAATTCAAATTCAATTTCTACTAACACTACTGAAAAACCAAATCGAAATCGAAAATCAAAAGCGAAGAGGAGTAAGAAGAAGCGTAATACCCGAAGAATTCTGGAAGGTTCATTAGCGGCGGCGGAGGAGGAAGGAGAGGAAAGGCAATCAGCGACGGCGCGACGTAAAGGTTCCGGTAACTTCTTCACCGACGAAGATCTCAACCTAGAAACGGCGCCGATTAACTGCGGCGGAGTAAAAGACATTGGATTCGATTCCATTCGGGTCGGGTCAAAAAACAGTTATAACAACAAGAAATGAATCTGAAAAATGAGAAATCGCATATAAATAACGAAGTTTCGAAAGTGTTTTCGTTCTTCTACATTTGAAAATTGTGTGAATGAATTGTGATTTTGCGTTTGCGTGCGTTAATTTGAGATTTGAGAGTGAATGAAAAAATAAAGGGGAAAATAATTATTAAAAGTTTATAAAGTTGAATGTTATTTTTTGTTTCGAGTGTTGTAATAGCTGTATCGTACGTAATGTAACGCAGTAGTTATATATGGTGTGATGAACTTAGCTGGCATGCGCAAAACTTTATAAATAATCATTCATCGTATTACATTACATCATTATATATGGTAATATTAATTAATTAAATTGATAAATGGATTAGATTAGTTTCCACTTGAATAAGGGTAGTTTAGGTAATAAAACTCGTGTTTATTCTCTTGCCCGATGATTTCCATGTTTGGAAATTGTCAATGGAATGGTGGATGTTCGGGTAGTACATTTAAAAAAAAAAAAATTACATTAACTCAGTTGGTAGGATTATGCATAATGTGTAACGTTTCGAATTCCGGGTACCATAATAAAAAATTACATCAAATATTATTTTAAGATATTTAATTAAAAAAAGATATTTAATTGTATCAGTTGGTCTTTTATTATGTCATTTTTTTTGTTAAATTACATCAAATGTCATTTTAAGATATTTAATTGTAGCACTTCGTCTTTTATTATGTAAAAAAAAAAATCAATGGTTTTTTTTATTTTTGGGTTAAATACGTTTTTTATCTCTATAAATATATCAATTTTTTGTTTTAATCCCTCTAAAAAATTTCTTCAACTTTTAGTCCCTATAAAATTTTCAATCACTACTTTTGATCTCTATTTTTAAGTTTTTTTATTTTTTTTAATGAAATGTGTAGAATATTATAAAAATCACTCCTAAAAAAATTAAATTTTTTCAACAAAACATAAATTCAATATGAATTTTCAACCTCCAAAAACATAAAAATTCATATTTAATTCATGATGTTATGATAAAAAAATTCTAATTTATTTTAGGAGAGATTCTTTTAATATTATAACTTTTTTTGCAAAATTTTATTCAAAAATATGAATTCTACATATGAGTTTATTTTAAAAGAGGGATAAAAAATGAAGCTTAAAAACTTTTGGAGGACTAAAAGTTGAAGAAATTGTTTAGAGGGACTAAAACGAAAAGTTGACATTTATAGGGTTCAAAAAAATATATTTAACCCTTTATTTGTTTTCTTATCACTTAGGTATTTTACCCTTTGTGTTGCGGGCTTGGAAGGGGGAGAGGAGGAGTTTAAAAAAAAGAGGGAAGGAGCGGTTAGAAGAAATAGATGACATTGAGAAGGAAAGACTTTAGGAGTTCATTTTTCTTCATAATACTGTTAGCATGTATTTTATCTGGTGCTTTTCGACAGGGAGAAAGAAGGTTCAAAGTTGAAAAAATCTCTAAGTCCATGTTGGAAGTTGTTAAGTTTGATAGGCATTGGAAGTTTTCGACAGAAAGGTGGAAACTCACAGGCAATTAGAGTAAAGAGGCAAGCTTCAAGCGTCCAGACACGTGGAAGGCATGTAGTTTCTTGTCGAAGAAATGCAGTTTTTAGCAGTTTAGGTTATGCAGTTATTTTCTTCTATGTATATATAGTAGTTTTTCATAAGGAAAAAGGATTGCAAATCACTTATAGAATTCTAGCACTCAAAGTACCAACGTCCAGAGAAAGGAGTCACAGAATGTATGTAATCTAATTTTTCGAACCACCTTTACATTAATGCAATGCAATTTACTTTTTCTTTAAACTTTTAAGTCTTTTAATTGCATTTTCTACATTATTTGCTGTCAAAAGGCAGTTATCTTCATACAAAAACAGTTGTCTTCATCTTGTTCATAAAGTAACATATGCATATGATGAACATTCATGTATTTTCTGGAAAAAGATTGCACACCATGTCCTAGAATTTCTGGTTTGATCCTGATTGTAATAATCAAAGTAATACTATTGTTTACCAAAAACACGAGTAAACAAATAGCCACGCCTAGTGGGACCCTGTTTGTGCAATTTTTGGAAAAAATTTCCATAAAAAAATTTAAAATTTTTCTAAGTGTTCTTGTGAAAATTTCTGTAAAATTTATAACTGCTTTTAGTAAACTTTTTTCTGGAAAAATATTTGTTTGTGCATGCATTTAAGAAGTGGTAAAGCCTTGAAAGAAATGGTTCGACCCACCAATAGCGGTACTTCTTCATCATCACAATTTTCATCACAAGCACAATCCGCACAGGTATTTGCCCCTACAATAGGTGGCAATGTATCAACTGCCATGTGTGCATGGCAATGCCAGTTTCGACCGAAATGAGGGACTTTTGTGCCACCATTCACTACCACTATTCTTGTGTCTACTACTATTCATATGTCTCCTCATCCTAAAGTTAAGGCTATTCTCGATGATAGGTTTATAGTAATGCAAAACTTCAATATGCCCATGATCAATAGGGAACAACCTTATGGTATGCCAACTTCTATGATGGCAAGTTTGCATAACAATGCATCTACATTTGCATATCATGCAATTCCATTCACACCATATAATGCAATCAGTCCTTCAGGTTCTAGCATTTTTGGTCAAAATGCTCCACCAGCCTTAATTAAAGAATCCATGATTTCTTTAAGGCAACATATGGATGAGAGCAATCATGATATGGTTAATATGTTAACACAACAAATTGGTACAATTTTCAATCCTTTGATTCAAAACACAAACCAAAGTTATCAAGTCTTAGTCACTCAAATGAGGAGAATAGCAGATTTTTTTGCCCTTACGCAACCTGGTCATCAACAAATTCCACAAATCCAAAATCCTCAGCCTTTGCAAATTGTTGAACTTGTGGTTCAAAGACAACAATCCGTGCCTCAACTCAAACCTATCAAACCAGTAGTCCAGGCATAACCAGAAGTGATTTTGGTAAATATGAATCATGATGCAGATGAAGTTGTTAGGAATGTCCAACAACAAAACTTGGGGGCACATAATAATATAGTCAATTTGGTCAAAACCATTATGGCTCAGAATGGCCTAAACATAGGGTTACATAGGCCAAACTTTGTTTTTGCTCTTTCAAAGTATGTTTTACAAACTGAACTTCTCAGGGGTTGTAAAATCCCTAAGTTCACTAAGTTTGTTGGTGATACCAGTGAATCTACTGTCAACACTTTATTTGTATGTGGTTGGAGACATAGAAAATAATGAGAATTTGAGATTGAAATTTTTACCAAATTCTCTGACAAAAAATGTCTTTACATGGTTCACCACACCTGCACCACATTCAATACAACATTGGACTCAATTAGAAAGGTTTATTTCATGAACAATTCTATATGGGCCAATCTAAGATAAGTCTGAAAGAATTGGATAGTGTTAGGAGGAAAACCCTTGAGTCTATTGATGATTATCTGAATAGATTTAGATTGTTAAAGGCTAGATGTTTTACTCCGGTTCCTGAACATGAGTCAGTCGAAATGGTTGTTGGTGGCCTAGATTATTCCATTAGGAAGAAATTAGACACTCAACACTTGAGGGATATGGCCCAGTTGGCTGATGGAGTTCGACAGGTCGAAAGGCTGAAGGTTGTAAAAGCCAGAACTCATAAATATCATAAAAGAGAAAAGATTGCTAATGTTGAAACCAATGATAGGGACCAAGAGTTCGACATAACCTTTGTAGATGTCGAAGATTGTGAGGTTAATGTTGTTGAATTAAAACATGGGCTCCTTAAACATGTAAATTGTTGAGGCCATCTGATGGGAGGAATCCTGTCGAAACAAAAAATGAAAATTATGTTCCTAAAACCTATACATTTGATGTAACAGAATGTGATGAGATTTTTTATCCCTTAATTGATGATGGTCAAGTGGTAGTGCCTAAAGTCTAAAAATTCCACCACTAGAGCAATGTAAAAGATAGGTTTTTGTAAATTTCATAATTTTTCAGAACATAGACCTCACAATGTGTTCTTTTCAGGGATTTGGTTCAGAAAGCTCTAGGTGAAGGCAAGTAAAATTTTATTTTTAATTTCTAGTTTGGGATTTAGAGTTGGTTGAACTTCAGTTTCAATATTTAGTTATTGATGACTAATTCATTGCATTATAAATATAATTAGACATTATTTGGAATTGCTTGTTTGGTTAATTTGAATGGAGATTGATCGAATCTAGAATGTTTATTTATAGGTTTGATTGAATGCGATTGGTGGATGAATTGTAATTTATTTGAAGCTTTTCCATTCATATAGCTACTTGATGTGTTACTTAACTTTATGCTCAAACAAGATTACAATATGTGAATGATTTGAAACCTATGATAGCTCAAATAGAAACTCCAGGATGTGTTTGGTCCACTTTGAACAAGAAACGATTGCTTCAATTTGGTTTTTAGACCACAACTAAAAAATCGAGCCAAAGCGAACTGAAACCTACATAAATTTAGTAGCTTAAGATTGTGAGGCTTCATTTCATATTCCCTTAAAACTACTATTATGGATTTTGTTTTTTTAATTTGAAAGCCGATCTTTATTTTCCAAAATAGGAAAATAAAAAATTAGAGAAATCTTTTTTTTTTTGAAAGAATATCTAGAGAAATCTTTGAAATGGTAGACATGAAAGGAGTAAAGAATATCAGGTTAATTGTCATTCAAATAACTTTGTATTTGGATTAAAATTCAACGTTGGAGTTATTCAGTTACTTTTTATTTTTTTGAAGGACTTACCTTAAGCTTGAATGCTATTAAATATGTCATAGTGTCATTTAAGTGTCCACGATGAGTATGCTTACAGTGTTACAATATTCTTGAATTGATGTATTTTTATTTTTCATAAAATATACTAGTATGTGGTTTTATTATATAAGTATTAAAATAATTTAAAAAAAATTAAAATTTCAATTTGGATAGCCGAATACTAATCCAATTTAAACGCGCTAAATTGGAGCGGATTAATTTTCTTAAGAGAGATATCTAAACCAAATCGAAATGCAAGTATTTTAATCTTTGGATAAAATGGTTTTTGTCTCAAAACCGAGAAAAACCACAACACATATACATCTAACTAAATTCACCAAATTTTGATTTATTTTGAACCATTACTAAGGAAGAATAGCACTCCTGCAACTGTTTCGACAACTGCTGCTGCAATGACACAACCAGAAATAGGGACTTTTGTGCCACCATTCACTACCACTATTCATGTGTCTACTACTATTCATATGTCCTCATCCTAAAGTTAAGGCTATTCTCCATGATAGGATTAAAGTAATGCAAAACTTCAATATGCCCATGACCAATAGGGAACAACCTTGTGGTATGCCAACTTCTATGATGGCAAGTTTGATAACAATGCATCTACATTTGCATATCATGCAATTCCATTCACACCACATAATGCAATCAGTCCTTCAGGTTCTAGCGTTTTTGGTCAAAATGCTCCACCAGCCTTAATTAAAGAATCCATGATTTCTTTAAGGCGACAAATGGATGAGAGAAATCATGATATGGTTAATATGTTAACACAACAAATTGGTACAATTTTCAATCCTTTGATTCAAAACATAAACCTAAGTTATCAAGCCTTAGTCACTCAAATGAGGAGAATAGCAGATTTCTTTGCCCCTACGCAACCTGGTCATCAACAAATTCCACAAATCCAAAATCCTCAGCCTTTGCAAATTGTTGAACTTGTGGTTCAAAGACAACAATTTGTGCCTCAACTCCAACCTGTCAAACCAGTAGTCCAGGCACAACCAGAAGTGATTTTGGTAAATAGGAATCATGATGCAGATGAAGTTGTTAGGAATGTCCAACAACAAAACTTAGGGGCACATAATAATATAGTCAATTTGGTCAAAACCATTATGGCTCAGAATGGCCTAAACATAGGGTTAAATAGGCCAAACTTTGTTTCTGCTCTTTCAAAGTATGTTTTACAAACTGAACTTCCCAAGGGTTGGAAAATCCCTGAGTTCACTAAGTTTGCTGGTGATACCAGTGAATCTACTGTCAAACATATAACACTTTATTTGTATGTGGTTGGAGACATAGAAAATAATTTGAATTTGGGATTAAATTTTTTACCAAATTCTCAGACAAAAAATGTCTTTACATGGTTCACCACACTTGCACCATGATAGAGATTTGGCAAGTGAACCAAAACTATCGAAGTAATAAATAAGATCGAATCCACGAGGATCGTTGTGAACTTCTACTCAGCAATTTCCTTATTAAAAAGGATGTGCAAATTTCTATTGATTACCCTAGGTAGTTGGATTGATTTTTTAAAAATAAACTATTTAAAAACGATAAAAGCTTGGTTCTGGAAATTAAAGAGAAATATGGTCAAGACCTTCGAATCCTCCGAAGTTCTCCTATGGTAATTTGCACTCCTAATTCAAGCAATGATTATCTAGTTCAACGACAGATTAACAAAGTAATTCTACCCAATCTCTTGACCTAGAATTCTCCCCGCAAGTGACAACCCCTTAATCCTTAATCTCTTAAGTGAATTCGAAACCGTTGGAGGTTTTAACAGAACGTTAATCCCTATGTCATAACCTAATAATGATCTATCTCTAGCTTGATTACTTAGGTTAAACTTATTACCTAGATCAGAGTCAAAAGTCAGGGTTAGTGGTCATTCAATCTCTAAGATCAATTTGCATGTTCATAAAGCTAGGGTTAGTAGTCGATGATAAACATACAAAAAGCATAAACATAAAGTAATATGAATTAAAACTAGACTTTCGTTGATATTCAAAGGAGTTCAATAAATTAGGTTTCCCATAAGATTACATCAGATTCATCTAAGTCTCAACCACAAAGGAATTAGTTACTCATAGCTAAAGTACAAGATAACCAACATAAAAAACAAGGATTCATACATGTGCTGGATGATTGACTATGAGTTGTGATGGTTGCCCACCAGATCTGCAAAGCCTCTGCTCCAAAATATGCATTTTCTCTCCAAAATCGTGAACCCTTAATATGAAAAAGCACCTTTATATTTATAAGCTGATAAAAATCGGCCACCGTGCTCCAAAATCGGTGGCCGAACTCAAAAAATGTGTTGGTCAAGATGCCAAAATCGGTGGCCGATATTCTTCACTCGGTGGCCAATTTTTCCAGTAACTACAAGGTTTAAACTGGCAGCAAAATCGGTGGCCGAATTCAAGCATTCGGTGGCCGATTTCCAGTCTTCCAAACTTCAATTTCTTGTTCTTTTGTAGCTTGCAGCTCCATAAATCACAATGAATATCCTCAAAATTACATGAAAAAATGTCTAATAAACTAGTAATGACAGAGTGTCATCACAACCCCAAACTTGAACCATTCCTTGTCCTCAAGGAATTTATTTGTAACATTGACAATCGACAATAAAATAACAAATACCTGATCAAGCGATAGTGCCCAAAAGTTCAACTCCCGACTAACTAAAGATGAGCTAGTTTGACTTGTTTGCATCCACCAATTCACAACTCCACGCAACAAATCTCCACGTAAGATGACCTGTCATCACATCACAACCCTAAACTTAAAATGTTGTTTGTCCTCAAGTAACGAAAGAAAAAATATAAGTTATTCTTTGCATTTTTTTAAAGAAAAACATACCTTTCCTGGAATTGTGCTCAAGACGTCTTTCATCACAGCTACCGCAAAGCAACAACTAACTTATGATAAGTGCCAAGAAGTGTTAATTTCATGTTGTATTTCATGCACTTTTTGTTGCTTGTTTTGCAAGTTATTGAAGGAAAAGCCGAGAAATAAGTGTGAAATGCCTTATTACGCTTTATATATCTTACTCTATCCTTTTATGCAGGAATTTACCCCAAGACACTGAGCGAAGACCAAAAATCATGAAAAAGTGCAAATGGCAAAAGTTCATCAGCATGAGGAAATGTGTGCTCGCATCTGCGAGCTCATTTACTCGCAACTGCGAGTAAGGGAGGTTTGCCCAGATACGCCAATAGCGTATCTCTCTGGAATCCTTTGTATTTTCTCAACTCGCATCTGCGAGTGGTGTAGCTCGCAGCTGCGACCTCAGGCAGGGCAAACCTCTATAAATAGCCCACTTGCTATTCCTTGAAGATATTATTATGTTGGGATCTTAGCTTGATATTTTTAGTTTCTCTCTTAGGTTTTAGCTTTAGATATTTTATAGAGAGAAGTAAGGTAGATCATATAGAGTGAGAGTGGTTTTGGAAGTTGGATCTTTATTCCTTTGTTGAGACATCACAAGTGTAATGGTTCCTTCCTTTTCAATCCATCCTTGCAAGGCTTCCATGATGATGTGTAGCTAAATACCCTTTGTTGGGATGAGAGGTACTTGATCCTTGCTAAACATGTAATCTTTTGATCTTGCAATATATGGTTCTAGCAATTTATATTCAATATTGTTGTTATTCTTGTGTTAATGCTTTCAATGAGATTCAAGATGCTTTGGACACAAACTCTTGAATCTAGAGCTAGAGTAGCAATATATCTTAGGTTAACTTACTTGACATCTTTGTTAATCTTGTGATAATCACCATAATCAAGAGTTAAATGCTTTCGGATACTTAATCAGGCTGGACACGGTCGATTAGGTTATTTGATCGACTTTGTTATCGTTTAAGGGATTTGGACACGAATGTTTAAACGATACCTTAGAGTTAATTATATCACTTTGAACACGAAGGATAGTTTAGAATTGATTGTGATAATGTTGTTTATAAAGCTAGAATTCGTATGGATCATTAGGTTACGTGTGACGCTTGGTTAAGGAACTCTACTCCTAACAAGTTTCAATCCTTATTTATCTCAACTTTTACTTTTTGCAATTAGTTTAGCTAGTTACATTTCAATTCAAACAAACAAGTACTCTTAATACTTGGAATGATAATTGATGTTAAACTGTCCTTGATAACGCACTATTCCCTGTGGAGACGATATACAAATACTTATCTTGTTTGATGCTAAAAACGACTTTCATCAAAATGGCGCCGTTGTCGGGGAATGGTGTTTAGTTATCATAGATAGAATGATTGATTTATCATTTTAAGCATTTGTATATAATCCGTAAATATTTTTCTTTATTTGATAGTTGTTTGTACTAACCCCTTGTTGATAAACAAAGAAAAGTTTCTTGTTAGTTGTTTCCGTTTTAGGATCATCACCTAGCCACAATCATGGCTGATCATGGTTATAGCAACTTCTATACTCCACCCGAGTATGAATCCTATCAACAGTATCAGCAACGTTCTTATGAAGATGAGAGATATTCGGTGATTGAAAATACTTTGAATGTCTTCATGCAACAATCCATGATAAACATGCAAGATACCAACCAAAGATTGAAGAATTTATCACTTCAAATTGGGTTGATTCAAGCACAAATCATGGATAAACAAGCCAACAATCAATCCACTCTTGGAGAACAAGAAAATAATCCAAATACGTTTGAGAGAGTTGGAGAGATTGTTGAAGAAGTTGTTTTGAAAAATGAGGAAGTTACAACATTAGAATGTGGTGCATCACATGAAATAGAACTTCCTCAAGAAAGGACACTTATTGAAGTGGTCAAAATTGTTGATATTGAAGAAGTCATGGTGGTTGACAAAAAGGAACGGTTACTAATCAAGGAAGATTTAATGGAAGCAAGAGGGAAGAAAGTGAACAAGGTAGAAATCGATCGGGTAATTGATGAAATTTGCACCTTGTTCAATAAACCAAAGTTAGGGAGGTCATGGATTCCAAGTCATTTGTTCCTAAAGTTCATGGAATTTCTCCCAAAGCGAAGGAGTACAAAAGATGATGTGCTTTCCGTTTCATTTTGGCCGCCCTAACCAAAAAGGCGTCGAGCTAACGACGTAAAACAAGCGCTTGTTGGGAGGCAACCCAATTTTGTAAGTCTATTTATTGTTTTAATGCATAATTAGATATTAGAGTCTTGTGCATGAGCCTAAACATCCCAAAACAAAAGCCAAACAGAGAGTAGAATGCTGGAATGTCTTAACTCGCAACTGCGAGTAAAAGAGCTCGCAACTGCGAGCTAATGGCCTTTGACCATGTTGACTGCCAATTCACTCGCATCTGCGAGTAAAGCTGCTCGCATCTGCGAGTAGCAGCAGTTTTGGGCAGTTACGAAAATCAATGCCACTAACTCTCCTCACCCACTCATTATCTCCTTCATTTTTCGGTTTTGTTTCTCTCACCACAAAAATTCCAAAACTTTCTTCTCTCAACACACACCTTTGGCAACACAAACCCTAAATCATTCAAAGATTCATTCAAGTCAATCCAAGTCAAGTTGCATTGCATTTTCATTTCTGCACTTTGATTGCTTTTCAATCAGGTTTGTGTTATGAGCCCTTGCTTTCATTTACCTTTCCAGTGCATGTTTCAAACTCTAGGATAGTAGATGATTGTTCTGCTGATTGTTGTTCTAATTTGTTACCCACTTGTTTGAGATGAGTAAAATCATGCACATTTTCGTAATCCTTTCCCATTGAATTCACAGTTTTTGGTTAACCTTTCTGTAAAAACTTTTTAAATAAAATTAGGGTTTGTGGACCAATTCAAATTTCCAACTTAAAGCATGATTTTGATCATCTCTTTGTAAATACAAGGGTCGCAAAGACTTTAATTAGAGTTAGGGAACCATGGCACTGAATAAATTTTGAAAAGGATTGAGTTTTGCCATTTTCTGGGCAACTCGCATCTGCGAGTGAATCAACTCGCATCTGCGAGTATCTTCATAAACTCGCAACTGCGAATGAACTGCTCGCAACTGCGAGTTGCAGCAGAACTTGCTGCATGTTTCTGTGATTTTCAACTTTTTGAGCCTGCATTTGTTTTATAATGTTCCATACTGGTATTAATTGTATAGTCTATGTTGTATGGTATTTTTCTGGTTGTTTTGCAGGCATGGCACCAAAAAGAATTAACACCGGTAAGAGAAAGCAAGGCGAGTCATCCGTATCTCAACCCCCACCCCAAAACCAGTCCTATGATCAGGAAAAATTTAGGTCTAGGTACCACCAAAACAGATACAATGCCTTGCTTAAACAGTCCTTGTAGACTGAGAGAGTTGTTCACATTAAACCGGATGGACCATATGGCAACTTTCACAAACTTTTCCTTGATCAAGGGTGGACCAGGCTCTTAAACCCAATAACCAAAATCAACCAAGAGTTGGTGAGAAAATTCTATGCCAATGCCCTTCCTCAAAACCCTCAAACCGACCCTTTCACTTTTGAAACCTTTGTGAGGGGTAGGACAATCAAGTTTGATCGTGATGCCATAAACACATTCCTAGGAGATCCTTTCGACCTAGATGTTGAGACTGAGGATGGGATTGATGATTTCCACAAGAAACAAAACCTAGGTCACTTTCTCCTTGATAATATCCACGATGAGATAAAAAAATTCATAATGCTAGAGGGGGAAACCTATGACAAAAGTGATGCGGGTAGAGAAGACATTGCCCAATATAAACTGATGAAACCACCAGCCAAACTGATGTTTCGATTCATCCTCCATAATGTCAAGCTTAATAGTCATATGCTCGATTGTACCATTGATGTCTGCCCATTAATTTTTTACATTCTCAAAGGCATCAAGGTGGATATAGCCCAAACTATTGCTTGGCAACTGAAAAAGGTGGTGTTTCAAGGCCATGGTGAGCCAAAAACTCGCCTATCTTTTCCTGGTTTGATCATGGGTTTGATCAAAGACACCCACATGAGGATGCCCACTGATTATCATGAAATAATAAAAAACCCCATTGATGATGCCTTCATTACCTGTTACATCATGGGTCAATCTAAAAAGGGTAAGGGTAAGCAAGCTTCATCTTCTAGGGCACCTCCCTCACAATCCGAGCCTCAAGATGCACCTTTTCCATTCCCACCAGCAGCTGGTTTTGATTTTGCTAGCTATGTTCAATGGCAACATGAGAATAATGTGCTTAATTATAATATGATGTCAGCCATTCATCGGGAAAACATGTACTTTCAGCAATCTCAATACCTTATGCAGCAGCAATCTGGATACCCTCCGGAGATTATGGCACAATTCATGGCACCTCCAGCTTTTCAAGAGTATGCTAATTGGCCTGAGGACACGCCAAAACCTTTTGGAGGGGGTGGAGACTTTAGAGGTCAGGGGGATGCGAGCATGGAGGAAGATATAGGTGGTGTAGGTGATGATGATGATGATCCGGCAAATGTTCCAAGTGCCACTTCAACCCCCCATGGGTCAGATGATGATGATATGCAGTCTTGAGGAGGAAGAAAAGATTTGAAAGCTCATCCTTTTTGAATGATATTTTATCAAGCTTTCAATCAATTCTTGCTGTCTTCCTTATTTTTATTTTGCTTTCTCTTTTGTTAGCTTTGAACAATATTTTGTTGGTTATTTTTATTTTAGCACATGTACTCGTACTTTGTTACTTATTTAGTACTTTGTTTAAGTATTTTGGATATTGATGAATGGTAACTTTTGTTTCGTTTTAATTAGTATTGTGATGGTCGTATTTATATTAGTATGGTTTAATTTTATTTTGTAGTAAAATAATGTGTTAGCGTTTTTCAAGTACTTCATTTGGTTTTAATTTAAAAATTGTGGAAGTTTCTTGCGTATCACTCTTGCTTAATTTCAAATCTCAGATGATTGATAATGATTCATAGTTATGATTAAAGCGCAAAGCCAAGGTACAAGTTTCCAGCTTTTCTAGGTTTTTACTCGAATATGGAACGAGTACTTTGTACAAATTTCATTTCATTTAGTTTTTCGCAATAATTTATTTATTTTTGAACCACTTAGTTCTAGCCTAAAAGTGAGGAAACCTCAAGTGTTTGTACATATGCAAGGAGACCGGAATTCATTGTTTAACTCGATTTTGTTATTTTAAATCTAATAATTGTTTTTAATTGTGTGAAGGCATGGAAGTGATCAAGGCACATTTTTGTTAATGAGTGAAACATACTTGACCACAAATAGCCTACCTTGTGAGAAGAGCGAGTACTTGCTAACCCACTTGAGCCAAATAAATTGGAGTCATCAATTATGAACTGTTAATTCATAAGCACAATGCTTGATGAAGTTGCCTTTAATTTTTTCAAAATTCAGTTCATCTTTGACGCACTTTAGAACTCTGATATGTTTTTAATTGTTGAACCCTAAAATTTCATTGTTTATTTGTCCCTTTTGCCTTAGAGTAAGGGAACATTCAAATAGGGTATTTTGATTCAAGTTGGGGAGAGAAGGTAGATGTAAATCTTATGTCAAGTATAATGGTGTAATTTTATCTTTGATCAAGACAACATGTTGTTGTAAATACAAAAAGAAAAGAAAAACAATGTGTACATGAAGAGAAAAAGAAAAAGAGAAAAAGAAAGAAAAATCCAAAAAGAAAATAAGTTGTCAAGATCAAAGTTTGTCATGTTTAAGCACCAAGGGATTGTAATGATTGGTAGATAAGATTGTGAATTTTAATGGTTGATACAAGGAATGTTCCTCTTTGATAGGCTTTTTGATTTCAATTGCCCCACATATGACATTTCTTTTGTAGCCAAGCCAAGTTATAACCCTCAAAGACCTTTTGATCCATGTTTTTATGCCGTTTGAAATGATATTTGGATGGACACATAACTTGATTGGAATGTTAACTTGATTTCCGGATGTGTGTTCATAACCCTCATTGATATGTTTTCAATTGTTTATCTACTTTCAAAGAAGTGTGTTAGGTGTGGTTCGTAAATAAATGTATTATTGTTTTGAAATATTTGACATGAACTTTGTACTTAGGACTCATCTCATGTTAGTAGTAGAATTTTAGATTAGTTGGAAACTTAGACTTGCCCGCGCATTCACTTTTAAATCATTCATCTGAAGATGTTTTCAAAGCCTTTTGTACTTGTGTCTTGTCATTTACTTGTTTGATTTTCAATCTTTTGTTTGAGGACAAACAAAGAGTTAAGTTGGGGAGAGTTTGATAAGTGCCAAGAAGTGTTAATTTCATGTTGTATTTCATGCACTTTTTGTTGCTTGTTTTGCAAGTTATTGAAGGAAAAGCCGAGAAATAAGTGTGAAATGCCTTATTACGCTTTATATATCTTACTCTATCCTTTTATGCAGGAATTTACCCCAAGACACTGAGCGAAGACCAAAAATCATGAAAAAGTACAATTGGCAAAAGTTCATCAGCATGAGGAAATGTGTGCTCGCATCTGCGAGCTCATTTACTCGCAACTGCGAGTAAGGGCGGTTTGCCCAGATACGCCAATAGCGTATCTCTCTAGAATCCTTTGTATTTTCTCAACTCGCATCGGCGAGTGGTGTAGCTCGCAGCTGCGACCTCAGGCATGGCAGACCTCTATAAATAGCCCACTTGCTATTCCTTGAAGATATTATTATGTTGGGATCTTAGCTTGATATTTTTAGTTTCTCTCTTAGGTTTTAGCTTTAGATATTTTATAGAGAGAAGTAAGGTAGATCATATAGAGTGAGAGTGGTTTTGGAAGTTGGATCTTTATTCCTTTGTTGAGACATCACAAGTGTAATGGTTCCTTCCTTTTCAATCCATCCTTGCAAGGCTTCCATGATGATGTGTAGCTAAATACCCTTTGTTGGGATGAGAGGTACTTGATCCTTGCTAAACATGTAATCTTTTGATCTTGCAATATATGGTTCTAGCAATTTATATTCAATATTGTTGTTATTCTTGTGTTAATGCTTTCAATGAGATTCAAGATGCTTTGGACACAAACTCTTGAATCTAGAGCTAGAGTAGCAATATATCTTAGGTTAACTTACTTGACATCTTTGTTAATCTTGTGATAATCACCATAATCAAGAGTTAAATGCTTTCGGATACTTAATCAGGCTGGACACGGTCGATTAGGTTATTTGATCAACTTTGTTATCGTTTAAGGGATTTGGACACGAATGTTTAAACGATACCTTAGAGTTAATTATATCACTTTGGACACGAAGGATAGTTTAGAATTGATTGTGATAATGTTGTTTATAAAGCTAGAATTCGTATGGATCATTAGGTTACGTGTGACGCTTGGTTAAGGAACTCTACTCCTAACAAGTTTCAATCCTTATTTATCTCAACTTTTACTTTTTGCAATTAGTTTAGCTAGTTACATTTCAATTCAAACAAACAAGTACTCTTAATACTTGGAATGATAATTGATGTTAAACTGTCCTTGATAACGCACTATTCCCTGTGGAGACGATATACAAATACTTATCTTGTTTGATGCTAAAAACGACTTTCATCAACTTACCACGCTACATTCAAGCGGGTCCGGCTAGGAGAAAGTCCTATACTCTCAACCACTCTGTTTTCTATGATACACTTATGTATCACCTAAAGCCATTAGGGCATGATCGCGACATTTGCCTACTCCAGTCGTCACATGAATGTACCTTGCTGTAAATTTGAAACAATTCTAAACAGACAGTCAAAGTTAAACTATATACACACTTTGATGACTTTAAGGGTTATAACTTGGCTTAGTTTAAGGGTGGATAAATTTGGGAAAGTAGGCTAACAATGAAACTTGGAGTTAGTTCACTAACCTAGAGATTCCTACTAAGCATTAATGTGCTGCCAACCTCTCCTTCCTTGAAATAGTGAAAGATGGGTATCAGTAGAACAATTTATCTTTTCATGACAGAAACATAAACATATTTTTTTGAAGAGACTAAAAAAAAAATTAGCACTTGATTTTTTTTTCTTTTTTCTATTTTTTTTTGTGTGTAGACCCATGGCAATCTACATTTTTTCTTTTTTCTTTTTCTGACAAATATATTCTACTGTTACCCCACCCCAAACTTAAAATGTTGTTAATTCCAAAGAGCAACTCCAAACTTAGCTTTAAACCATACTCAGTAAAAATAATCCCTATCTAACTCCAAGAGAAATCAAACCGGGTACATTTAAGGTTTAGGACTATGACATGATTCGTCACTAAGTAACAGAAAAGAAATTTTCATCTGGAGGCTCAAAGTGGTTTCACAAAGGATAATAAGAATATAAAAGGGTGGCTAGAAAGGCTCAAGGTACCAAAGAAAAAATGTCTCGTGTGTATTATAATCTAATCCGTAAAGAATGACTGCAAATTTGAGGAAAAATAGCATTCATATGGAACACTCATATATTGGAAGTATTTAAGTATATAAACAACCTAGAATGGATATGAAAATATTTGGCTTTGAATCTCACCGGTTATGCTATTCAAAAAAGAGATGGTGATCCTATAAGTACCTTAAGTAGCAAGCCCTAGAAAGTGTCGTGCTCTTGAATGTAAGGGTAAACTACCCTCCACTGTAAATGCTTGACATGTAAGACTCTACATGAAGACAGACAATCTGATAAAGACAAGAACTGAGGTGGGATTAGAGGAATTTAAAGGTACTGAAATCAAGTCTGCAGTGATGGGGATCAAGATTACCATCACATAAGCTATTGTTGCAAAGGCTATCAGATGCAGAAGCCATTGTATGTTCATGGTGGATACAAACGGAAAGAGTGAATGGGCTGAAAAAATTCATAAGACTCTACATGAAGGAAGACAATCTTATTTTTTTTACTTGTAAAGAAGTTAATGCTGAATATTTGGCTGATTTCAAAGGTACTCCTTATGCTTTGAGCCGAGACTTTTTAAATAAAATTTGCCAACTCAAAAGAGAAAAACTTGCTACTATTTATATTTTACGCGTTCTGTTTGTATATAAAAACTTCTTACTTATTTATATTTTATGCGCGTCTGTGTCTATATAAATAAAAAAATTGTAAACATATCTAAGTCATATAGTATCCTAAATCATGTATGTATTTGAGCTTCATAGGTTCGTCCACACAAAAGTGAGTAAGAATTTCAATGCGTGGGAAAAGTTTTTTCTTTATTTGAAAACAGGCATGGCAATGGGGCGGGGTGGGGACGGGTTTTACATTCCCCGTCCCCATACCCGATTCTCATATATTTACCCGTTACCCTACCCATACCCAACGGGGATGAGAAATTGAACCTCATCCCCATCCTCGACGGGTTCGGGTATCCCCGCCCCATCCCCGTCCCCGCATTGAATAATTTGTTTTAATAAAAAATAGTAGTTTTTTTAAACCCCTAGAGAAATGTTGTAATGCATTATCCAATAATATGCTTACTTGAACATTTGTTAGACCGATTGATTTAGTTGCTCCTTTAAATATCAATGGTAGTTTTTATAACACGACCATTATTAAACAAAATAACATGGCATATTAACATAAAGTAATTTTCTGCATTCAGGACGGGTTTGGGTATGGGTTCGGGGTGGGTACCTATATACCCGTTACCCGTCCCATACTCGTGTTTTGAAATCGGGGAAAATCCAAACCCATACCCAAACCCAGTCAAAATGGGGAAAACCCGTCAAATTGGGTTTGGTTCGGGTGGGTAACCACGGGTACGGGGTTTTGTTGCCATGCCTATTTGAAAACTACAAGATGTTCTTGTAAGTACACTCCCTAACAACAACAAAATGGTGTGTTTTATTTAAAATGATTGTTCATCCCTTACATTGTAGAAAAACAAGAAACTACTGCTTGTGCTAATTGTAGCATGAGTAAAACCAACATCGATGGTTGTTTTGTAAACGGGTTATCTTCAACAGTCCCAATCACATGACCCAAAAGCTTCTTCCTATTCGCAGCATACATGTCTCCATTCAATCCACGCTTCACCAAATTACCACTCAATTCAACTGCAGCCTTAACCGTTTCCTCAGCGCTATCATGCGCCGAGTCAACGATCCCCAATCTCACCGCCTCCTCCGCAGTCACCTTCTCCGCCTCCTTCACAATCCTCCTCATCGCTGCCGCATCTCCAAACAGCAACAAACGACGCTGGAATAACATGATCAATATCAATATCAATATCAATATCAAGCTCCTTCTTGTAATGAAATTCACGATCGGAGCTCATTAAAACGTAGTCGTGAGATAATGCGAAGATGTAACCAGCGGTGGAGGCGTGACCGGTGACAACAGCGATGGTAGGCATAGGGAGAGAAATGAGTTCAGAGACGACGGAACGGAGTGAATCGTCGATGAGGATGAAGCGAGATTTGTTGGATTGTGCCCAGTCGATGTCGTAGCCGTTGGAAAAGAATTTTGCTTGTGCGGTGGTGATGAGGACGGAGGAAGTGGTGGCTTGTTGACGGATACGGTGGAGAGTGGATTTGATGGAATTGAGAAGTGTCGGGTGGAGACAGCGTTCGTCGTTGTTTATTGTCATGAAGAAGATGTTGCCTTTCTTACGTATACTGCACATTTTTTAGTCAAATAATCCGATTTTGAGTTTACGTGATTATTCGAGTATATACTATATGAAATGAAATGATACAAAATTTTGGTATGAACATTGGGTGAGAAGATATTATAAGTTTGAATATCAATAATTTCATAGTTGATTAGTCCAACTTTATCATTTTTGGACCAAGACTTTTTCATGATTTTTTGTACAAAGCAAATTAATTTCAAGAAGAGTGAGGAATTTTCTAACAAAAAAAATACATGAGATGGAAAAGTCTTTGTATAAATGATGGAAAAGTCTTTCTATAATTTTGGACCTATTTCCCCCAAAAAAAATAGTGTGGATCCGTTTGTTATTGAAAAGAAATTATTATTTGTGTGTGTGTGTATATGGACCTTCCTAGGAAGAAACTATATTATCCTTGTTTGTATCTCTTTTGCTTTGTGATTTCTCCTATAATTTCTTCTCTGATTCAACTAAACATTATTGCAGGTTGAGTTGGATAGCTTTTGTGATGCTCTTGTTCCCATTAGAAATTAGAAAAGAAATTGCTGAGACTGAGAAAGGAAATATTGACGTTTACAACAATGCTCTCAAGGTGAAAGATACTTTTTTTAGTTTATGAAAGCAATGACTTTATTTTATTTTATTTTTTGTTATAGAAACTGTTTATACTTAAACATTTATATGATAAGCGCTTATGCTATAAACATTTAATTAAGCCATTCATGCAAACATGACCTTAATAGCGTACAATATAGACTATATCATGCTACTATGAGTTTTGAGTGATAATCTAAAATGTTGTGCAGGGATCATGGCTGATGCATGTGCAAACCCATATTCAAGGGAATATCAAGCATTCCCTGTTATGTGGCTCTGTGTTGCAAAATTCGGGCCTACCAATGGTGTCTTTTTGTGATTTATAGGTTGTTACATAAATTTTAGTGTTGATGTGTTGTATAATTGGTTATGTACTATAGCAGAGACAAAATTCTTAGAAGTAGTCTCGGTTTTGAACAATGAGCACTTAATTGTTATGACTAACACACCTTTAGGTCAAATGCCACATATCCTCGTCAAATGAATTAGGTCAAATATACATCAATGTAAACTATTTTGCGTCAAAGGTTATCTTTTACTGCACAAAACTAACACGTATGTTTAGAGTTTATATTTTTTTTCTTTAAAAAAAGAGAGTTTATATTAAAACATTGTTTTTCACTACTGTCAAATGCTTGATTACTACTCTTTTGTAATTTGTATTGTGAATTACACCCTTACTTGAACTTAGCTTCATAGGCATCCTGAAAGTACTAGTAGTGTTTATGTTTCAGTTTTCATTGAGGTAACAAGTAACTCTTATAATTTCTCCTATCAATTTTTAGCATACTGCAGGGCCTCCAAATCCAACTGTGTTGCCATATACTATTGCATGAATCAACAACTAAGATTTTAGCATAGTCACACTTTTAACTACAATATGCCATCATCACTATCCTTTTTCAACATAGATACTATCATCACAACAGTTCCTTCTTGTTCAATTCTCAAAGTCAAATCCTTAATAAGAATACAAATTACTATACGGCTCAAGACAAAACAGAAAGAACAATAATGTATTATTTCTCCACTCATAGGGCGATTGTCTTCATGATAAGGGTTGCCAACGGCGGCAGATGATAAGGTGGATGATTGCCTGCTCTTGGATTTAGTAATCGGTGATGGTGCGGTGGTCATCTAGTCCCCAATGAGGCGGCGGACGAGGTGGAGGGTTGACTTCTCTTGGATGTTGTAATTGGCAAGGGTCAGGCTATCATCTAGTTGCTTACCATCAAAGATCAGACGTTGCACGTGCACCTGGTACTCTTCTGCCTTGTCAAAAATCATCTCCTTCACATTGGCTATTGTGTCTGAACTCTTAACCCTCAGGGGGATAGTCTTCCTAGTCGGGGTGATTACGTAGATTTGCATCTGTACACCATTGCCATTAAATCAATAAAAGAATATTTGCATATGCACCGCAATTGACAACACATTAATCAATGATAAAAGCATCATATAGAAAGCAAAACCCCTTGCAAAATTTATCACGGTACAACTGGGCAAAAGAAATTCATGATCAAAATCAATTTAAGAAATTGAGACAGATATTTTAAGAACTGATACAAAAATAGAAAAGACTAATAACCTTATTTTGGGATATGCAAAACCGATGAATTTGAGATAAAACGCTAGAGTATAAATTCAAAACACAAAAGAAAATAATAAGACTTTAATTGGAAGAAGAAAAAAAAAAACAGAGAAAAGGAGATAGGAGGTACCATGGGTGTTATGCAAATTTCTAGCTTGAGAGGTTCAGAAGAACGAAAAGGAATCACAAGGAACTCTGATGAAAGAGTTGCTAAAGTAAACTGTTGGACATTCTTTGCAAAAGACTGTAATTTCAGTTTGCATATCTCAGACCTAGCCAATATATCATAACTATACTCGGACCCAGAAGAGTTAGGACCAATGCAGCAAATATTGACTGCATTTCCCAAACTCATAGTATTATTATTGAGAATAAATAGTTTGCCGTCATTTTCCTCTTGAAGAACAATGGTTTCACCAGTTTCACCATTAGACTTCAAAGAGACAATGAAGGAGTGACCATAAGAAAATTTGATTTGAGAATCCCCATGTTTATGGCTGAAATGGTTGGACAACAGTTCTGATGCTGCAACAAAGTCACAACCTGAAAGGGGACAGTAACATGGTACATAGATGCATTCTTCTTCATGCTTCCTATTTCCAGTGTAACTCATTTTCTCCCTGCAACCATGTTTTGCATTCGGACATGGCATTTCGATAGATTGCAATAGATTCTCAATGGCTTTACAACGTTTTGAGCTAATGTGCAACAAGCACTTCTGACACTTGTTCCTAAGTTTAGGACAGCAGGTAGAGCAAACAATATGACCATTATTACACTGAATTACAACAAAAAAGAAAACCATCAAATTAAACTTTGAACCATTTGCTAGAATCAAATAAAGTAAGAGATTTTTTGTAAAGCTTGTTATCAAGTTATGCAATCATAAGTATAATAAACATAAAGCTAATCATTCTTAATTTATTATTCTCAAAATCAATGTACTCAAAGACGGATTGCAGCTGACACCCAAAATACTATAGCGGTATAGCAGGTAGCAATATGGCCACAATACCAAAGTTTAGAGAAACAATACAGGTTCATTACATACACATATAAAAGCTCCAAAATAGAAGGATATACAAAATTAAAGACATTCATCATTATTTATGAGAGATCATTGTAACTTATATTCAAACCCAATGTAAATCAAACAAGTCTTTGCCTCTAAGGCTTAAAAAACACATCTAAGCAATTAAAATAAATAAAAGTGATTCGTAAAATAGTATCACTATCTCTATTTTAACCACTTATTCATCATCATGATCACGCTCTTCACTACTAGACCTCATTTGTTATGCATCTATCTCTTTTCTCCCCAAATGTTTTGTGTCTCTATAGGGACATCTTGCTTCTCCATTCTTTTCTGTTTCCTACTAAGCCGCATAAGATGAGGATGGAAAATCTCCTTTGAAGTGAGAAAATCAAGTGTTGCTAATTTAAAAACTCTTGATTGTAATGATGTACCTCCAATATCAATCCTGTATTTTCTAATTAATAGTTGATAATACTTGAAGTGAATTCTATGTTAATTGCATTAAATGAAATAAAGCCTAAATATGAGTATATAATTGGGGGCATTCCTCACCTTACAAGTCAGTTTTGTAAAGTTGAGTTAGGTTCAACACAAATCCTAAGATATTATCAGAATCTATCCAAAAAAATCCGTTGGACCACCTGCTACCAGATCACCACTATTAGCCAATCGGATTACGCTCAAGATGTCCGGTTCACGACGTGGGGTTGTGTTAAGAGTCATACCCTTGTGTTTCACGTCGTGCGCGAACTGTATAGCAGACACTATTGAATATAAAGTTTGAAACATACTACAAAAGAGTATTAAATATTTAAATTAAATGACCAGATACATATTGCATATATATGACAAGAAATAAAATTTTCTCACATGTAGAAAACAATTAATACAATCAAATGCATACCTGAAAGACAGGAATACTTAGAGGTTGAAAACAATTGCAGCAATCAAGCAATTTAGAGTTTGAAATCGTTAGAGGCTCCATTGCACCTTTTGACCAATAGTGATTAAAAACCATTACAACTTTATATAATCAAAATCATGTTTATGTCTAAAAAAATAACAAGTTAAACTAGTCAAATTAAGCTGCTAAAAATAACATTTAACAAAATACTCACTGAGAAGTTGTAGAATCCTTGGTGGCTTGATGTGTTGATTTTTGGTCTTTCATATAGTTGGTGGACGTTTGGTACTTTTATAATCCCTTCCTTTTTTAAAGGCAATGACACGTAAAAAGAAAATGTGGGCACCATTTTTTTTCTATCATGTTTGTAATCTTAGTTATGAAGGAATCTATGGGCACTATTAGGCTCTGTTTGTTTTTTTTTTTTAGAAAAGATAAGAAAAAACTTTTATTAAGAAATAAGAGGCACAAACCAAAACGACACAACAGTCTAC
The DNA here is from genome assembly GCF_051527215.1 of Medicago sativa. NCBI lineage: Eukaryota > Viridiplantae > Streptophyta > Magnoliopsida > Fabales > Fabaceae > Medicago > Medicago sativa. The sequence continues at coordinate 24,216,655 of NC_140755.1, forward strand.
CCCCAACACAAAAACAATACAAAACATGACCAAGCCTAATAAACAAATTTGAACCTGATACAGAAACCAAAAACTCCTGAAACTCGATACAAACTTTAGACCCCTGAACCTGATACCAATCAACTATCCCTTACTAAACCAAAACAAAGTTCAATACTAGCAGCGGCGAAGCTCGAAAAAAATTTATACAGGGGCCAACTATAAAGAAGAATTTTTTTTTTAAAACAAACATATTAAATTTAAGGATAAAATATATTTGTAGTCCCATAAATTATAATTTTTTAGGTTTAGTCCTTAAAAAAATTATCCAATTTTTGTCTCAGTTTTTTAAAATTTTACAAAAAAGAAAAATTGGTTTTAGTCTTGAATTTAATCAATCTCTAACAAAAATGCGTTTCAAGAACCCAATTTCATCAATAATTGTCTGTTTAATAATATATTAATATTGTCTTTTCAAATGTAAATAAATAAGTTATTTGCAAGAAACTCATTATCCATTTAATTTGTCTATAATTATTGTCTTGATAATTTTTATTGTTGAAAAAGGTTTCTCTATTGTTGTTATTGAGACCGAAAGTATCAAACCAATACAAATAAATATATCAATCTTGTAGTAATTTTTTTACTTTATTATTTATGCTAATTTTTGCAACTAAATTTATTTGGGGTAGCTCAATGTTTATTATTTGGGGTAGCCGGATATAAATACATACCGACCGCTTCATGAATAATATTTTTTTTGGGTAGCCAAGACTACCCCTCCCATATGAAGGGCAATGCCCTTGAATACTAGGATAAAACTACCACTAGAGTTTTAAAACACAGCTGCAGCCACCAAAACCTTGGCGAGAGAGATACTAATGCTTTATTTCGACGATCACAGATACAATATGAAATTCTAGCGTACTTGTTTTATATGTTCTGTCAGATGTTTTAACGTTTGCAATGTTCCAGTTAATGTTTCAACATCGAGCGATAAAACAGAAATAAAAACAAGAAAAATAAAGAACAGAAAAGTAAAGAACACAGACAGTTTGTTGACTCAGTTCAGCACAACACACTTACATTTGGGGGCTACCAAGCCAGGAAGGAAATCCACTAGTGTAGTCCTTATTCAATAGCTCTCAGCAAACTCCTCGTTTACACTATATGACCTAGGACCTACCCATATAGACTTCAACCTAGGAACTCCTAGATCTGAGATCCCATCTCACTATCCTAATGGTCAGTCACTGCCCCAGTGACCTATCAGACCTCAAACACAACAAGATAGAAGTTACCTTCCAACACAAACAACCAAACCTTGTTTCACAACTTCGGTTTGGTGCACAAGAGTATCAATACTCACAAACTCAGTCCCACACAAGTATCACATGCGATACATGAAAGAACACACAATAGATTCTAGACTTGCATCACAAACGATACAAGAACAGAATACATGAAGACTCAAACCCTAAAGATCTAAACTTTTTAGTATGACGGCTTGAATGAATACACTGCATTACAATATGACAACAAACTGCACTGCACTACACTGCATTGCAAACCAGTCCTATGAGATAAGAGAATAAAATCAGACATCTTAGGTCTCACTCCTTGCCACAAACAATTATCGGTCTGACTAAGTATTAGAGTATAGTGAAGAAGATAGCTTGGAGAGCAAGCTATCTAGATAGCTTGGAGAGCAAGCAAGTTAGTTAGGAGTTAGTTACACTAACTCAACTCTATAAATAAGCTTCACCTATGTACTATTTCACATCTTTTATTCAATTACATCTTTGTGATGACTCCTAGAGAGAACTATACAATCTATCTCTCCATTGCATTTGATCTAGAACCATGGAATCCTCTAATTCATAACACTAAGAAAATGCGGAAAAGCAAATTCTTTTTCCGCAACCTAACATATAAGGAATTATGACATACAACCAAGACACTACACAAAATGAATAAACTTACATCAAGGAACTAATTCACAAACCTAACAAATATCCAAGCAGAAATCCTTGATATTTGCTTTTCCGTAAATATAAAGGATTAATTTATTTGATAATTGGATTAGTTTACAAGTGTTCTAGAAAAAATTCTATGCCTTTGGTAGCAAAGTTTTTCTATTATACAAACACTCAAAGCTCCGGCCACAGCACCAATGATTCATCATTTCAATTTGCTTCTTCTTTGCATCATCATCAGCATGACGTCCAAACAAACTCCAATTTAAACCTTTAAATCCACACATTCTCATTCTCCATCTCCTCCATAACCTAACTCAACCAGTCTCTTCTTCCTAATAAATCCACCTTTCACCTCCCACCACTACAACAAACTCATCCTCTCCGTCGCCGCAACCTCTGGTGACACAATTATTTCCTCCAACGGTCTTCCCCCTTCCTTTCTCAATCAAAGCAAGTCTTCTAATCTAAATCTGTTCATAGCTTACCCTTACTAGATTATAGCTTATTTTAGTAAGTCAAGTCAATTAACTTATAACTTATCTTTTTTTCTCTCAATTTTACCTCTATCATCTTATTTGAATTTTTTTTTACTAACTAAACATATCTTTTTATTTTAATTCATATTTATAAACTACTTCAACTATTAATTAACTAAACACTATAAATTTAACTAATTTAATAAGTTAAACTATAAATTTAACTATAAGTTATTCAACCGATTATAGCCTTTTTGCCATTGCGTTTGTCAAACCACGTTTTATACAAAACCACGGAATTTATCACGTTGGCACAAAAGCTCCAAAGGCTAGCTTCATAAAGTCACGGCAGTTTTGCTTTGATATTCACGCCAGACGTGCTTTTGGGGTTGTAACCTCTATACCAAACACATGCTTATGGATGAAGATGTGGTCGACATGCAAAATCTCAAAAAAGCAAATTAAAAACATTAGTTTGCATCAACAAAAATGAATATGGAATCAAAGTCATAAATTAAATTATGTGAAAGTAATCAAACATGGAAATAAACACAATAAAAATGAGTGTTAGTGGCTAAAAAAAAGGCATTTGTGATTACATATCCATTTTATGACCCCCCAACACCTTCTTTACAACCATCAACCCATAAAAATGAGGAAAACCTCGGCAGTTAACTGTCGATGATCTGTTATAAGAACAGAACAGACATAGGAGTTTCCAAAACTCCATTGTTACGTTTTTGATATTCCTAGGTGCGATTTTCACCAAGCTTAAGCCATTCCAAGTCAATTTCAAGCACAAAAACAAGTAAGTTTTTTGAATCCTATTGCATTGTTGTTTTGTGATTGAATTGTTTGTTTTTTTTTTATTAAATTTCGATTATAGAGGTTTTATTGATTTTATGATTTTATGATAGTTTAGATTTATGTTTTGACGATTTGTTGTAGAATTGTTAAAATTGTTAGAATTGTTAGGTTTAGGTTTTGATTTTATGATTTTAGGATAGTTTAGGTAAGAATTGTTAGAATTGTTTAGGTTTAGGTTTAGGTTGTTATGAATTGTTAGAACTGTTAGAATTGTTATAGAAGTTTTATTGAATTGTTAGGTTTAGGTTTTGATGAATTGTTGTAGAATTTTTCGAATTGTGTAGGTTTAGGTGTAGGTTTTGATGATAGTTTAGGTTTAGGTTTTGATTTTATGATTTTATAGCATTGTTGTTTAGTTTAGGTTTTGATCGCCAATTTTTTTTATATAGGTATGTCTCAGAATCAGAATCAGGGTGATGAGAAGAAGAAAAAAAAATCGCCTATGACATGGCACATAATTGTTTGTGATGGTTCTGAAAAAAAGAAGGATTTGAAGGTGCTGGTGTACAATCAGTTGAGGTTGAGAAGGAGCGGGAGGACATGTTATTTTGGTCCTCAACCAAAAGCAGGTGTCTCGGGGACTGTAGCGGGCAACCCGATTGACTTGTGTGACGAGGAAGATGAATGAATGTAATGGCTTCTAATGCCTAATTGTTTTGGATCTTTTTTTCTGTTTTTTTTATATGACATTATGGTACTTTGAATAAAATCATGTTTTGAATAATTTCGATTAAAAATTGTATATTCGAATAAAGACTGATTAAATCTAACGTGAATTGGAATAAAAATTGTGTAATGAATAAATAAATTTGAATAGTGAATAAATAAATTATTGTTCCATTCAAGCTCCTAAATATGTCCTATCATTACATTACATTCGGGTAGAGCCTTCCAACTACAACAATTGTCTTACCTCTCAAATGGGATAAATTCAAACTTGCTAAACAGCAGGACTCAAACATTCATCCGACATCTCTATTGTTCCATTTAAAAGATTAAATTATTGGTATGCTTGGTTTAAATGATGGTATTCAAGTGTCAAAAGAATGAGGTTCATTCCTTGACACTTCAATACCTTCATCTAAACCAGCCTAACAAGAATTTAATCTTTTGTAAGAAACAATAGGAATGTCGGGTGAATGTTTGAGAACTGCCGTTTAACAAGTTTGAATTACCCCATTTCAGAGTAAGACAATTGTTGTAGTTGGAAGGTGCATTTCCCTACCTAATCACGATCTTCTGGCGGAATCAGACTCTTGATAATATCTTCAGTTGATCTCAGCAATGTTACCCGCATGTCGATCCACTGGAACATGTTGTGCTCCCTAAACATGCTCGTCACGTTTTCGTCGTTCGTTAATTCCACCCAACTGAATGATACTCTCCCCTCGTCGAGTGTTGGACGTTTGTACCGAACGTATTCCACCCTCCTTGTGTCTCCGGGGTTGACTCCTTGGTTGAATTCATTCAGTTCATCCTTGAGACATCTTAACGTTACACCAAGGCACCGAACCTTCAACCACTGAGGTTCTCCACCGTTGAATTGTGCATGAACGTCGATCCACCCGACCATTGTTTCAGATCTACACAATAATAAATTAAAAACAATCAATGATATTCAAACATTTCATCAAACACTTGATGTGCAAATTATACATAAACCCTAAAAATCATAAAAATAACCCTAAAATGTTTTACTCTAAAAAAACATAAAAAAAAATGTAAAATATAACAAAATTATTCAACTTATATCTACTCTTAAAATAAATCATATACTCTTACATGTAAATCTACTTAAAAACTAAAATAAAAAAAATAAATATAAAACACCAAAATAAAAAATAACCCTAAAATTTTAAACTATAACATAAACATTATGCAACATTTTAACTAAATTAATCAACTAACATCTACTCTAAAAATGAATTATAACGTGTAAATCTACTCAAAAACTAAAATAAATTAAATCTACTCAAAAACTAAAAAAAAAAAAAGAAAAACATTTATAACAACTAAAATGTAAGTTAATAGCATTATGAGTACTTACTTGTGATTTTGTTGAATAAATTTGGTTGGGTTTTTTAGAGAGATTTTGAGAGAGATTTGAATTTTTTTGGTAAAATGAGAGTAAAAATGGATGAGAGAGCTTCTGCCAGATTTGTAGCAGGAGCGCATCGGCAGTTAACTGCCGGATTACTCGGCAATTAACTGCCGTCGGTTCTTTTATTCCTCGGCAGTTAACTGCAGCCGGTGGTTTTCGTCTTTTACATGTGTTTTTCAGCCCTCTCAAATGTGTCAACAACAATTTTCTTGTAAGAATGAGTTAGGTCCAATAACAATTTCTAAGAGTTTAAACTACCATCCACATCTATAGAAAAGCATACTTTGAAAGGAATATGGTCTCGAGGAGTAGGAGGAATTAAGACACTAAGTTTTTGTCCTCTTGAGGAATAGAGGTGTTTCTAGAAACCATCACATCCATTAAATATCCTTTTATAATCATACCTAGAGACAAAGGTGTAACATCTTGCAACACCAAGTTTGGAACATTCTTAATGCCTTCAGAAAGCAAAGCAGCCTGAACAGCTGCACCATAAGCAACATCCTCATCATGATTGATGCACACGCAAAGGTTCTTACTCTTTAAAAAGTTTTGCAACTATTGTTGCACTTTGGCAATCCTAATTGGAACGACAATCTTTGTAGATATGATACTCATTTATCACTTTATTACTTGATAACGATTTGATACATTTGTCAAAATTTTCCATCAGCGCTCAAGAGCAAAGGACATTGAAATTAAACATAATTTTATCAGAGATTATATTCAGAAGGATATTCTTGATATAAAATTTGTTGATACATACCATCAATGGATTGATATTTATACAAAACCCCTTGCTTAGGATAGACCCAATTTTATAAAGAAAAATTTGAATATGCATTTTATCAAAAGATTAAGAGGTTTAAGTGAAATTGTTAATCTCAGGTGTAGTGTAAGCATTGTTGAAGTATTGATCCTCTCGACTCCTTAACCCTCTGGCCTAATGAAACTCTAGAGCATAGTGACTTCGTGGTGACGTGGATCATATATGTTGACTCATGAGGTATTTAGAACTTCTAGTTAGTGATGTTGTGGAAAAGTGTAATAAGCAGTTATGAAAAGTATCCCACTTTCAATTTCTCTCCTCCTCAGAAAGACTCATTTTCAAAATTGTTAGTGTAACCCTAATCCTTTTACCCCAAACCTTAATCCTTCCAAGGCGTCAGATTTTGATGACTTTGAGCAACAAGTTCTTCTCATGCCACAAGATCAACAATTTTTGGTCATCTTCTCTAAGAAGTTGTTTCCAGATGAAACCAAGGTTTCATATATTATGATCCTTGATGATTCCATCATCTGATCTTGTTTGGCTTCTCAAGCTTGGAAGTCTTCGTTGTACTCTTCATCAAGCTCTCTTCCTTGGAAGTTGGTTTGTCTACTCCAACCTTTGGCTCCATCAACAACACAAATGTTGGAAGTTTCACATGGGGGGGAAACTGTTGTCAGTTTGGGTATTCAAAAAGAGAAGGATTTAGTTGAACAAGTGAAGAACTTAGAACATGTGTTTCCATCGATATGAGGTATCATTGGATACGTGATGTGTTGGAGAATAAACTGCGGCAAATAGAGAAAATTCACACCAATGACAATGGAGCAGATATGATGACAAAAGCTCTACCAAAAGAGAAGATAGAGTTTTGTAAAAAGGCTGCATGCATAGCAGCAATCCCAAACTAATCAAAGGATAGTTTCCCTTTGGCTGGAGGGGGAGAATTGTTGGGTCCAGCCAACAATAGTGCACAATGGTGCACAAATGTGAAGTGTTGAATTTTTCTCCACTAGCATGCCTATAGACAATAGCTTGCGGTGGTAAAAATTCTACCATGTCAGTAACAAATTGACAAACTTGGCAATTGGTAACTATTGTCAAAGATGGTGCAGCAAGGATTGGAAAATAAGAACCAAGCATTTAATGCACAGGGTTCAAAACCCTCTATAAATAGAGAAGAGTTTCAGCAATGAAACACACACCACAACACAACACAATCCTCACTCACAGAGAGTTGAGAGAATTGTGGAGGCTACTTAGAAGTAAAGATGCTAGTATATTCCAAATATCCAAATCTAAGTGGCTTAAAGAGGGGGATGCAAATTCTAAATACTTTCATAGGTGTGTAAAGGCAAGGGCATCTCGTAACTCACTTAAAGCGATTAAGGTAGATGATATTTGGGTGGAAACTCCAACGGAGGTGAGAAGGGCGGTGGTGGACTATTTTACTTCTCAAGTGGCGGATGTTCGTTGTGAAAGGCCTACTTTAGATGGGGTGGAGTTTGCAATGCTCTCCTTGGAGGAAAATAGCGCTCTTGTTGCTCTGTTCTCCTTGTTGAAAATTGAAGAGGTGATCAAGAATAGTGATGGTAATAAAAGTCCGGATCCCGACGGATTTAATTTTTCTTTTTTCAAAGAATTTTGGTACCTCTTGAAGTATGAAATCCGCATCTTGTTCGATCAATTTCATGCGAATGAAGTGATTCCAAAGAGCTTTCTTTCTTATTTTGTGACTTTGATCCCAAAGGTGGTGATTGCGATTTTCGAAAGTGTACGAAATCGTGCAAGTAGTAAAATTAAATCGGTAAGACCGAGTGTCGAACTCGAGGATCGTGTTATACTGTTGAATCGTATTTAGAACTTAATTGAACAAAAGGTTACGAGGTTTGTTTTATCGCAATAATGAAAAGTAAACAAAATATTATGGTTCAAACTTTAATAGGAGAAAAGTGTTGGAGATGAGTTTTACTGGTTGACTATTTCATGTTAACAACCTAATTATCGCTAATGAATCGACTCATCTAGTTGCTACCGAATCCACTATAAAATCCGTGCCCTAATTCCTTAGTGACAGAAACGTTAATTCTAAAATAAACACCTAATTCAGTAGTGAGTTTTAAGATTAAAATTAAGCATGAACGAACAAGGATTCTCAAATGGTTCCAAGGGTTTGCATCTATTCCAGATTACAAAGGCAAGGATTTCTTATCTCAAGCGTTTATAAAATCCACTTCCGTATCACAATATAAACCGTAAATCAATTTAAAGGCGGCCAAGCAATAAAAGCATTAAGAACAGAGATAAGAAAAGCAATTCAATGAGTTTCATCGATAATTAAAATTAGGTCATAACAATCATGTTCATCTAGGGTTACTCATCCCCAACAATTGAAGGTTTAGTTACACATAGTAATTAAACAAGAAAACAAGGTAAAAGAGATATTACAAGAACAATTCATGAACTTTTCTTGATGAATCTCCTCCAATTGTGCTCCCGATTGCTTCCTATGTGTTTTTGTGCCTTTAGATCTCCAAAAACGTGAACCCTTAATTCAGAAACGCACTTTTCTATAAATAGGCAACTTAAAATCGGCCACCGAGTCTCAAAATTGGGGCCCGAAATAAGAAAAATGCGTCCAGACGAACCTAAAATCGGCGCCCGATTTTTCCAGTAAAATAGCCATTTCAAAGTCTTGAAAATCGGCGTCCGAACTCATGAAATCGGGGCCCGATTTTTCCAGTGTTCCATTTGCTTGAAATCTTCGTTTTTGAGTGCTTTCAGCTTGAACACCTTGATGAATTACCTTAAAAATACATGAAAAAGTGTCTACAAAACTAGTAATGACAGAGTGTCATCACAACCCCAAACTTGCATCGTTACTTGTCCTCAAGGAACCAACTTAAAATGAAAAATAACTAAGAAGTAACACTTACCCCACCAATGATCATGTCAAAAGTTCATCTCCCTTGTTAGCAATATGATGAGCTAACTTGCTTGGTAACACATCCGTTCCACAACTTCTCGCAACAATTTTGAATATAACAGGGTTCACTCAGTCGACATGTAGAACTATTATATTACCAAAACTTGAAAAATTTCTAAGAATCAATCAAAGTCAATATTCTGTACACACTTTTAAGGACTTTCCAGGTTATAACGGGGCTTAGGTTAGGGGTGGGATCATTTGGAAAGTAGGTTTAAGAAAAACACAGAGTTAGACATCATCCTACGAATCTAAAACACACAACGCACCATAACACCAAATCACAATTACATCCGGGGACTAGAGAGAACTATTAATAACTTGAACAACAGATCACTTATCTTGAAGCATTCTTTTTGTTTTTTTTTTGAGCTGAAAATTTAACAATTCAGCTTATTTTTATCATGCTTATATTCTTTTTTTTAGCACAAAGTGATCTCTTTATTTTTTTCTTTCTCTAGTACCCCTACCCCAAACTTAGAATGTTGCTAGTTCCAAAAGCAACCCCAAACTTGAACTTTTTAAATATAACACACATAAACATGCCTAACTCCAACAAAATTTTGGGTGCATTCCTAAGGTCTCTAGGCTTGTAATGTGGTTAGTCACCGAAACAAGGGGTCTAAATCCTAGTGGCTCAACTTGGTTTAAACAAAGGATAATTCAATATAAACAAAGGTGGGCTACAAAGGCTCAAGGTACAAGCAATTTGCCTTAGTGTGTACAATATATGACCAGTTAATTACAAAGAAAAATCGCAAATCTCAGAAATAGCACCTACATGGAAACACTCATATTTGCAAAAATTGAAAAATAAATTTAGGCCATAACCTTACAAGCTGAGGTTTCTGGAAGTTGTGGCTACCTAAGCATCTTTCATGCCGTACGCTTCCCTCATAGAATCATGCAAGCACTACCTCCTTTTGAACTTTTGACAGACCGTTGATGATGTCTTTGTTACTGAACTGGTAAATTTCAAGAAAAGTAAGTTCATTAATAATAAACAAGTTCAAATGCATTACAAAATAGGGGAATCATCAAATCACAAACTAGACACTTCTCATGTTGACTCCATAAAAAAGTTCATACCAAAGGAAATAACAGAAGCAAATAACAAAGCAGGGAAATGGATGGGTTGCCTCCCATCAAGCGCTTTCTTTTACGTCATTGAGCTTGACGCATCAACCACTGTTAAGGTGGCAAATATGATACAAAGAACGAATCATCCTTCTTCTTCCTTTTGTTGGGTAAGAACTCCATGAACTTGAAAAATAGATGATGTTGCTTCCATATCCTTTTCGAGTGGACAACAATGAACAAGGCATAAATGGCATCTAAGACTTCATCAATCTCTTCCTTTTTCCCTGCCTTGTCGCTAATTTTTTTTTAGGAATGTTTTGTTGAGGAATTTCTGGTTGGACATCTAACTCTCTCCAAAGTTGGGACTTTTGAGTTTCCTTACCAACAAGACCATCCTTATTGTTTAGCGATTCCCCCTCATCTTCTTTCTTTTCCACAATGCTGAATTTATCTACAATCTTGAGCTTCTCAAACTCAACAACTTGCTCAAATAACCTTTCACATTGACGCTCAAATTTTTCAATTGAACCTTGATTATTATTCATGAATTCAATCAAAACATTCTTGATGTGAAAATTTCTGTCATATGATTCGTTGGGAAGAATTTGAATAGGTAGCATTTGCTCCCAATTAATTTTTTCCATGAGAAACTCATCTTGTGCTTCCAAAACCAATAGATCTTCACCTTCTGGTGGTGGGACATAACAATCAAAAGTGTCACTCTTATGCCCTTCTATACAAAAATCAAATCTATGAGGTAAAAATCGAAGGAGGTCCTTTTCAAATGTATCTCTCATGACCTGCCCCTCCAATATACGACATTGTGCAGATAGAAGACAAGTTTCAGTTTCTTCCGAAAGTTGTAGAAGAAGATAATCATCAAATTCTTCCATACTATGCGGTGGTTAATTATCTCAACGGAGAAGAAAAAAATCACTAGAACTCGACATCAGAAAACTTAACAAATAAAAATAAAATAAAAACAAAAATTTTATTGCAGAGCAAAAAATTTCAATTAAGAAGAAAAATAATATTCACAGTGATTTGGCAATCCCCGACAACGGCGCCAAAAACTTGATGGCGATTTTCGCAAGTGTACGAAATCGTGCAAGTAGTAAAATTAAATCGGTAAGACCGAGTGTCGAACTCGAGGATCGATTTATACTGTTGAATCGTATTTAGAACTTAATTGAACAAAAGGTTACGAGGTTTTTTTATCGCAATATTGAAAAGTAAACAAAATATTATGGTTCAAACTTTAATAGGAGAAAAGTGTTGGAGATGAGTTTTACTAGATGACTATTTCATGTTAACAACCTAATTATCGCTAATGAATCGACTCATCTAGTTGCTACCAAATCCTCTATAAAATTCGTGCCCTAATTCCTTAGTGACAGAAACGTTAATTCTAAAATAAACACCTAATTCCTTAGTGAGTTTTAAGATTAAAATTAAGCATGAACGAACAAGGATTCTCAAATGGTTCCAAGGGTTTGCATCTATTCCTAGATTACAAAGGCAAGGATTTCTTATCTCAAGCGTTTATAAATTCCACTTCTGTATCACAATATAAACCGTAAATCAATTTAAAGGTGGCCAAGCAATAAAAGCATTAAGAACAGAGATAAGAAAAGCAATTCAATGAGTTTCATCGATAATTATAATTAGGTCATAACAATCATGTTCATCTAGGGTTACTCATCCCCAACAATTGAAGGTTTAGTTACACATAGTAATTAAACAAGAAAACAAGGTAAAAGAGATATTACAAGAACAATTCATGAACTTTTCTTGATGAATCTCCTCCAATTGTGCTCCCAATTGCTTCCTATGTGTTTTTGTGCCTTTAGATCTCCAAAAACGTGAACCCTTAATTCAGAAACGCACTTTTCTATAAATAGGCAACTTAAAATCGGCCACCGAGTCTCAAAATCGGGGCCCGATATAAGAAAAACGTGTCCAGACGAACTTGAAATCGGCGCCCGATTTTACCAAATCAGGGCCCGATTTTTCCAGTGTTCCATTTGCTTGAAATCTTCGTTTTTGAGTGCTTTCAGCTTGAATACCTTGATGAATTACCTTAAAAATACATGAAAAAGTGTCTACAAAACTAGTAATGACAGAGTGTCATCAGGTGGATTCCCCGTTGTCTCTAAGTCAATACCGACCCATTTCTCTTTTGGGAAGTTTATACAAGCTTCTCGCCAAAGTTCTTGTGAAGCGGCTTTCAAAGGTGATGAATTCAATTATTTTGGTTTCTCAATCGGCTTTTTTGAAAGGGAGGCAATTGGTGGATGGAGTGTTAATTGTTAATGAGGTGGTGGATTTGGCGAAAAGGGCGAAGCGGGAGTGCTTGATTTTTAAGGTAGATTTTGAAAAGGCTTATGATTCGGTTTATTGGGGGTTTCTTGAATATATGATGATTAGAGTGGGGAAGGAGGAGAAATGAGTTAGGTGGATGAAGGCTTGTGTTTTCGGTGGTGGAGGTATATGAAGGGGGGCGAGTTTGGAATTTAACTTGGAGGAGAAATCCGTTTATTTGGGAAGCTAATCAAATTGTTAATTTGATGGCACTTTTGGAGGGGGTGACTTTTGGAGGTGTGGAGGATAGGTGGGTGTGGATTCCGGATGATGGTGGTGTTTTCTCGGTTAAATCCGCATATGCAATTTTGGAGAAACTTTTTCTCGAGGAAGGGGGAGTGAGTGTTTTCAATGAGTGGATTTTCTCTTTACTTTGGAAGAGTCCGGCACCATCCAAAGTAGTGGCATTCTTGTGGTCTTTACTCCTTGATCGTATACCTACGAGGGCAAATCTTGATATTCGACACATTTTGGATCCGGATTCATCGCTCCTTTGTGTGTTGTGTGGTAGGTATGTTGAGACATCTACACATCTTTTCTTGCATTGTGATGTGACCTCGTTAATTTGGCGTGGTATTTTGAATTGGCTTGAGATCAATTTTATTACTCCACAAAACTTGTTTGTTCATTTTGGTTGTTGGGATAGTGAAGTGAGCTCCAAAAGGCTTAAAAAGGGGTTTTGGTTGATTTGGCATGCGACAATTTGGACTATTTGGAAGGAAAGAAATGCAAGGATTTTCAACAACAAAGTGAAAGAAGTGGAGGAATTAGTAGATGAGATCAAAGCTATTTCTTGGTTTTGGACGTTGAGTAGACTAAAGATAGCTTCTTTCCTCTTTTATGAGTGGACTTGGAATCCTAGAGAGTGCTTAAATAGGAGATGAACGGAGCTGTTTTTTTGGATCTGCTAGAGGTGTTTGTGTTATTCGGATAGCTCTGCTGTTTGTGCTGGTTTTTATTGCTGATTCGGTATTAGGAGGGCTTTTGTATATCTGTTTTATGGTTCCATTTGGTGCTTCCTGTTGCCGTGATTTTTCTGCACTTGCCATGTGTTCCTGCTGTTTTTTAGCAGTAGGCAGTGGCTTTCTTTGATTTGTAACAGCATGCCATTTTAGCACTTCTGGTGCGTGGCTTCATTTAATATATGCCGATTTAAAAAAAAAGACAGAGAGTTGAGAGAAAAATAGAGAGTTCCTTATAAGAGCGTGAGAGAAAAATACAGTGAGCCAATTTGTGAGAGTTGTATCTACAAATTGAGATACATAGTTAGGTCCACCTGAGGGTGAAGATTTGTATTCCCATTATCATTATAGTGGAGATTTAAGAGATCTACGGGTCCCGTGGTTTTTCCTTACTCATGTTGAGAAGGTTTTCCACGCTAAAATTTTGTTGTGTGTCATTTTACGTTTCCGCTAAAGTGCCTATTTTGAGTACACGGAGGAGGGAAATTATGCAGGAATTTCCCAACAAAATGTTGTGCAGGGAGCTCCTCATTCAATGGAATATCAAGCATTCCCTGCTATGTGGCTCTGTTGCAAAGTTTTGGCCTACCAAGGATGTCTTTTTGTGATTTATAGGTTGTTACATAAATTTTAGTGTTGATGTGTTGTATAATTGGTTATGTACTATGAGCAGAGACAATATTCTTAGTAGTAGTTTCAGTTTAGAACAATGAGCACTTAATTTGTTATGACTAACGCACCTTTTGTACAATGAGCACACAAATTATATAGTTCAGTATAATTGATTGAAAAAAAAAAGTTATCATCTTTAAAAAAAATAAGAATTTTAAAGCATTATATTTTTTTTTGTTTGAGAACACAAATTAAAACCGAATCAGTGATCGGTTTTGTCAAAATCAGTCAATAGCTCAGTTGCTAGAATCGGTCACTAATGCAGTTGTTAACATAATCAGTCACTAAAGCGGTCTTTAAGAGTGGCCACAAAAAGATATTCAATTACATCTAAAAATATTAAACTTTTTACTTTTAGATTGATTTGCTATTTTAATTTGAATCGATAAATATTATCACAGAGATCCACTTTGTTAGAATGAATTAGGTCAAATACCACATATCCTCGTCAAATGAATTAGGTCAAATATACATCGATGTAAACTATTTTGCGTCAAAAGTTATCTTTTACTGCACAAAACTAACACGTATGTTTAGAGTTTATATATTTTTTTACTTTAAAAAAGAGTTTATATTAAAACATTGTTTTTCACTACTGTCAAATGCTTGATTACTACTCTTTTGTAATTTGTATTGAGAATTACACCCTTGCCTGAACTTAGCTTCATAGGCACCTAGAAAGTACCAGTAGTGTTTGTTGGAACAAAATGTGTTTAACAATGAACCTTAAAAAGTTTTGATGATAACAAGGTATTAAAAATTGTAAATTGGAACTAGCTAATATTTGTTCAAGTGTACAGGACCATAGTTAAATTTTTACATCATTTATTGGTACGGAAGAACAAATAAAGAGCAAAAGGAATCAACGGAATTGAAGCTTAGGCGCTCCAGAAAGGCTAAGTGCTCCTGAAGACAAAAAGCGCTCCTGAAGTTAATCTGCTCCTGAAGAGAGTAAAGCGCTCCTGAAGTCAAGTGCTCCTGAAGATTAGTGCTCCTGAAGACTAGAGGTCCAGAAGCGCCGCGACATCATCAGAAGCAACGTTATCAGAAGCTGCCTCATCAGAAGCCATTTCACCAGAAGCTGAAGATCAACTGAATTTGAGAAATTCAAGGATTCAAGAGTTGTTTTATGGATTGGAATTCATCAAAGGACATCAGAAGATTAGTGGAACTTTGCAACGGTCATTTCAAAGGTGTTTGAAGGCATGTGCTTGCAATTTGGACGAAAGCGTTAACATTGTACTATTGTACGAACTGTACAACCACATTCTCCACTACTCTGTTTTATGTCCACGCTACAAGACAAGAAAACAGCTCCAGAATACGGCTTCGCCTGCAAAGATGTTCCTTTGGATAAGGAATGGATTTCAAATTTGTTCTTCATAGGACAACAACCAAATCAGGCAAAAGATCATTGGTGAAAGATCAAGCTTCAACAACGACTCTTTGATGTGCTGGCAATTTCACAACGTCTCTTTCACACCTCTATATAAAGGAGTAAAGACTTAGAGATTTGGTAATGCTGAACGAAAGACTCTCAACATTGTTACAAGTGTCAAACCTCTGCTGAAATTGTTCTGCATTCACTTAGAATTTTTGTGTCTCAAAGTCATATCTTAGAAATTCTTAAGTTATTGAGTCTGTATCTGATTTGTATTGTGAGCACCTCTGATTGTATATCAAGTATTCAACCTCAAACAATTTTCTGTGTAATTTTGTTTGTCTAGAAGTCTCTTGCAGTTGTGCTTGAGCATAGAAGTCTCTTGATTGTGTTCTTGAGCATAGGAAGACTCTTGCAAAGTGTGCTTGAGCAAAGGAAGTCTCTTGCTGTGTGCTTGAACATTTGTAATCAGATATTACATTCTAGTGAACTCTCCTTGGAAGTGCAAGGGGACAGGACTACTTCCGGTTTGTGGAAGGAACCTGTATAATTGCTTTGTGTCGTTCTTCTTCTCTCTATCTGTTTTTATCCGCTGCGTTCAGATTCTGATTATCACTTCAGAAGCTGTTTCACTTAGCTTCTGATCACTGTGTTCAGTTTTAGGAGAAACGAAGAATTTTCCAAAACACAATTCATCCCCCCTTCTTGTGTTTTTCTCACCTTCAATTGGTATCTAGAGCCTTGGTTCTGTTGATAACACCTAACAGTGTAACAGTCCAAGATCTGAGAAAAACATGTCTGGTGAATCTCCTACTCCTACTGGATCTGGTCATACTAGCTGTAATAATGTCTCACATGATTATAATGACAGTAAGAAATCAAGTGTTGGAAAGATTCCAAAGTTCAACGGAGATGCTGAAGAATTTTCTTGGTGGAAAACCAACTTCTATAGTTATATCATGAGTTTAGATCAAGAACTATGGGATATACTAGAAGAAGGAGTTGGTGACTTGGTTCTTGAAGAAGAAGGAGCTGTTGTTGATAGAAAGAAACATACTCCTGAGCTGAAGAAACTCTACAAGAAGCATCATATTATCAGAGGAGCACTTGTCACTGCTATTCCTAAAGCAGAGTACATGAAGATGAGTGACAAGTCTACTGCTAAAGCTATGTTTGCTTCTCTCTGTTCAAACTACGAAGGCAGCAAGAAGGTCAAAGAAGCTAAAGCTCTCATGCTTGTACATCAGTACGAGTTATTCAAGATGAAGGATGATGAAACTATTGAGAAGATGTACTCAAGGTGTAACGCCCTCCTTTTTATTTAATTATTTTAATTAGTTTTAGAATATATTTATATGATTGGTATGATTTACATGATTTATGTGATATTTTCTTATGTTATATGTTGGTATTTACTAGCATAATATAATTGTTATTTGGTGTAGAAATATATTTGTTATTTGTTATAGATATATTTGTTATTTGGTGTAGAAATATATTTGTTATTTATTATAGATATATTTGTTATTTGGTGTAGAAATATATTTGTTATTTGTTAGAGATATATTTGTTATTGGTGTATTATTATTATTAAGTGGGGGAGAGATATATTTAATTTAGAAATAAATAAGATTATGAGGAATAGAGTAGTTTTGAGGTGTAAGAGAAATAAGAAGGGGGTTAGAATAGAAAGAAGAATAAGTTGTTGGGCCAAAATAGATTTAGGAAGAGCGTTTAGTATTATAAATAGAGAAGCTTAGGTTAGAAAGAGTTTACCGGAAACCGCTTTTTGGAAAAGAGGAGAACAAGAAAGAAGAGAAGAGGAGAGAAAAGTCACGAGAAGAGGAGAAGACCTTAGGAAAGAAGAACGCTGCCGCTGATTCAGGAATTAATCTAAGGTGAGGGTGAGACTATCTTGCATTAATATTAAGTTGTTAAATCATTAGATTACATCTAACAAGTTGGGGAGAGTTTGTGAGAATTTGAGAATTAGGGTTTTGAGAGAGTTTTGATGATTAGATGATGAAAACTTGTTGAATTGATGTAGAAATTGTGTACAGACCTTAGATAATCCATAGGATGATTATTGGAAGTAGTTTTGAGGTTAGAACCATGAGATTAGGTGAAACTTGGAGAAAATCTGCATTCTGCTCGAATTTTGATATTAAAACCTGTATTGATCGGTGCGGAATTGGTCTTAGGTGTAAACACGAAAGTTGTAGGTATGGATGTTAGCTTTCTAATGTCGTTGGTCTCACGTTAAAACAATATATAGAACTTGAGTTATGGTCAAATTACTGCACGTAGGTCACAATGAATTTTTATGGACTTTCAGCACAACTTTTCTGAATTTAAAATAAAAACTGGTACTGATCGGTACATAATTGGTCTTAGGCGTAAACATGAAAGTTTTAGATAATTTTGTTAGATTTCTAGTGGCTTAGGTTTGACGTGAAAATAATGTTTGGTCTTTGAGTTATGATTAAAATACTACAGGGAGGTCTTAGCGAAATTGTACGGTGACAGCATTCTCTGTTTCATGTTTTTGCGTTTTGTTCATATGTTTCTGTTTTGAATTGATCTTTGTTCTAAACATGAAAGTTGTTGATATTTGTGATATCTTTCCAGTAGCTTTGGTTTGACATGAAAATATGTTGTGGATAATTTATTATGTTTTTACAAAGATACATAGTGAATTATTGTCGATGTTTAAATACGATGTTATATGAAGTTGTTTATGATTGATGAATATGATGTTTTAAGATGTTGTTTATTATCATTTGATATTGTTATATTATGATATGACATGAATTATTTATGTGATCCATATGTTGTCAAGATGTTAAGATGTTAAGACGTTAAGATGATAAGAGTTGTTAAGTCGTCGAGTCGTTATGAAGTCTTCAAGTTGTTAAGATGTTATGTTGTCAAGATATCAAGATGTTAGGATGTCATAGATGTTCATAAAGTTTCTAAGATGTAAGATGTTGAGTCCATGCATACTCATTTAAAGATGAGGGCTCATGCCCTGGAGCTTTTGCTCAACCACGACGATGGAGCTTTTGCTCAACCACGACGATGGAGCTTTTTGCTCAACCACGACGATGGAGCTTTTGCTCAACCACGACGATGAGGGCTTATGCCCTAGGAGTATATTTATGCTCAACCACGATGATGAGGGCTTATGCCCTAAAATGGTACCACATGCATTTGCATTTTCATGATGATCAAAGATGGTTTAAGACGTTAAGAGTTGCATAGTCGAGTCTAGATGCATTGTCAGGTCAAGTTGTTAAGATGTCAAGTTATCGAGATGTTAAGGTGTTAAGATGTCAAGTTGATGAGCTATTAATGAAGTGCTTTATGAATGATTATGATGCTTAAGATGATGAATGATTATGATGTGTATGATGATTGATTACGAAGTTGCTTATGATGATTGATTATGAAGTTGTTTATGATAAGATGCTATGTGATTTATGGTATGATGTTATGTGATTTATGATATGATGCTACATGTTTACTAATGATGATATGTGATGATGTATGTGATATTATTGATAATATAAGATGAAGTATATGACTAATATAGGAAGAATAGTGACACTAGTTAAGAAAGTTTAAGTTGTTAGATATGATTAATGAATTATAAGATGTTTAAGTTGTTGAATGTACTTTATATGATTTATATGCTTTATATTATTGTTTGAGAAATCTCACCCCTCTGCTTGGAAATGTTGCTCTTCGTATGGGTAACTTGCAGGTAACCAGGATTAGTTGCGGTCGTGAGTGGACTCCTCACAAGTGTGTCTTAGGTGCTCTGATACGTAACGGGATGGGATTATGTCTTTACTTTCTGTTCCTTACGTATTACTTTATGAATCTTTCAAGAATTGATGTTGAACTAAGTTTTATGAAATTTTATATTGAGGCCCTTGTGCCAAAGATTATTTAAGTTGTCAAACTATTCCGCTGCGAAGTTTTAAAGATTATGTTGTTATATTTTTAAAGGATAAATTATTATTCCATTTACGTTTTTTTAAGAAATGTGACATTTCGTTTTATGATGAAAAACTCTGATTTTATTTAAGAAATTTTTACGTTGGGAAAACGAGGTGTTACACAAGGTTTCAAACCTTTGTCTCTGGGCTACAAATTCTAAAGAAGAGCTATGTTGCTTCTGACCATGTGAGCAAGATACTCAGAAGCTTGCCTGCTAGATGGAGACCATAGGTGACTGCCATTGAGGAAGCTAAAGATTTAAACACTTTAAGTGTCGAAGATCTTGTTAGTTTTCTTAAAGTTCATGAGTTAAGTCTTAATGAACATGAGTCTACTAAGAAGAGTAAATCAATAGCTCTTCCATCCAAAGGCAAGTCATCAAGAGCTCTCAAAGTGGTTGAATCTGAAGAGGAAGAATAATCAAGTTCAGATTCTAAACCAGATGCTGCTGAAATGGTCATGCTCTCCAACAGACTTCAGTATCTGGCCAAGAAGAATAGAAAGTTTCTAACTAGAAGGAGTAACTCCAGAAGCTCAAGGAAAGAAGATCAGAAGGGATGCTTCAACTGTAAGAAGCCTGGACACTTCATTGTTGATTGCCCTGATCTTCAGAAGGAAAAGTCAAAGGACAAGTCAAAGAAGTCAACATTCAATCCAAGCAAATTCAAGAAGCAGATTAAGCAGAGTTTAATGGCAACCTGGGATGATTTAGCAAGTGAATCTGAATCGGATAAAAAGGAAGCTGATGAAGATGCAAAGATAGTTGTTGGGTTGGTAGCAACAGCAACTTCAGAAGCTGGATTAGATTCAGACTCAGACGATGAAAATGAGGTATATTCTAAGATTCCCAGAGATGAACTTGTTGAGTCACTTAAAGAACTTCTTATACATTTTGAAGTAAGAACCAATGAGTTGAAGGATTTAAAAGAAAAATATGCTGATTTGGTAAAACAGCAAAAATCAACTCTATTGGATCTGAAAGCTTCTGAACAAGGACTTAGGGGCTTTGACTTCATGTGTAAAACTTATGAAGATCAGCTCAGGTTCTTATGTCAGAAGCTACAAGAAAAGTGTAAGGAAAAACCTTTAAGCAACCATGAAATTGCTCTTGAAGATTTTATCATATCTGGCATTGACAGAAGCAGAGTGGCTTCTATGATTTATAGCATTTACAAGAACAATGGCAGAGGAATTGGTTTTCCAGAAGTGAAACTTAAGAAAACCAATCTAAAATCCTGTTGTGAATGCATCAAGGAAGGTCTGAAAACAGTTTTTGTACCTGAAGGTGCTGAGTTGGAAACTGTTGTTCAATCAGAACCTGAAGTTTCTAGCTCTAAGGCTAAGATTACTTCAAAGCCAAAGAACTCTAAGCCAAAGGCTATGATCAAATCTGATTCCAAGACTTCAAAGATCAGGATCCTAAAAAGATCAGAACCTGTTCCTCAGAATCTGGTGAAACCAAAATCTGAGGTTCTGAAGTCTAAGTTTCAGAAGAAGACAGTTGCTGCTTCTGAAGTACCAAAACCAAAGGTTGTTAAATCTAAGGTGATGGTTAATCAGAAGCAACCCAACTCACAGCACAAGGTACAGGAAGTGAAGAGTAAAGCCTCAAGTACTAACCTTCCAGGACCCATAGGACAATGGGTACCTAAATCTGAAAATGTCAAAAATGAAGGTATGTCTAAGAGCAGTGCCAAAGCAAAAGTCATGGTACCTAGACAGTGGTTGCTCAAGATACATGACAGGAGAGAAGTCCAGCTTCCTCAGCCTAACAATGAAGGAAGGAGGAAGTGTGAAATTTGGAGGCAACCAGTCTGGCAAGATCATAGGTACAGGAACTATTGGTAATTCCTCTACCTCAATTAATAATGTATGGTTGGTAGATGGTCTTGAACATAACCTTTTGAGAATTAGTCAATTTTGTGACAATGGTTATGATGTGCTTCTTGAGAAAACCAATTGTATTGTAATCAACAAGGAAGACAAATCCATTGTGTTCAAGGGAAAGAAGGTGGAAAATGTTTACAAAATCAATTTTTCTGAACTGGCTGACCAGAAGGTAATTTGCCTTTTGTCAGTGAATGATAAGAAATGGATGTGGCACAGAAGGTTGGGACATGCTAACTGGAGATTCATCTCTAAGCTTAGTAAGTTACAACTTGTCAAAGGGCTACTAGACATTGACTATCATTCAGATGCACTCTGTGGTGCATGCCAGAGAGGGAAAATTGTGAAATCATCTTTTAAAACCAAAGACATTGTTTCAACCTCCAGACCCTTAGAATTACTCCATATTGATTTATTTGGACCAGTAAGTACTGCATCTTTATATGGAAGTAAATATGGATTAGTCATTGTTGATGATTACAGCAGATGGACATGGGTGAAATTCCTGAAAAGTAAAGATCATGCATATGATGTATTCAGTAACTTCTGCACACAAATTCAAACTGAAAAAGAGTCAAAGATTTTGAAAATCAGAAATGATCATGGTGGAGAATTTGAAAATGAGTCATTTGAAGCTTTTTGTGAAAAACATGGAATTGTCCATGAATTCTCTTCTCCTAAAACTCCACAACAAAATGGGGTTGTAGAAAGAAAGAATAGAAATTTACAAGAAATGGCCAAAACCATGATCCATGAAAACAATTTGGCAAAACATTTTTGGGCAGAAGCAGTGAATACATCATGTTATGTTCAAAACAGGATCTATATCAGACCTATTTTGGAGAAAACAACATATGAACTCTTTAAAGGAAGAAAACCCAATATCTCTTACTTTCATCAATTTGGATGTACATGTTACATTCTGAATAACAAGCTCTACCTAAAGAAATTTGATGCCAAGGCCCAAAGAGGAATCTTCTTAGGTTACTCTGAAAGGTCAAAGGCATACAGAGTGTATAATTCAGAAACACTTTGTGTTGAAGAGTCTATGCATGTGAAATTTGATGACAAAGAGCTTGAAGATAAAACTTCAAAGCAAGGTGAAAGTTTTGCAGAGATACAGGTTCCTGAAGTTACTCCAGAATCTGATCAGATAGCTGAATCTGAGGAAAGTCCAGAAGCTGAACCCACATTAGAAGCGCATGATGAAATTTCTTCTGATGAAGCACAAGATGGCTCACATCAAGCAGATCCTCCCAGAAACACATTCAAGCACAAGTCTTCACATCCCGAGGAGCTAATCAATGGAAACAAAGATAGTCCAAGAAGAACAAAATCTTACTTCAGACAAGAAGAGTCAATGATTGGACTGATCTCAATGATTGAACCTACAACAGTTGATGAAGTACTTTCAGATGATGGATGGATCTTAGCTATGCAAGAAGAGTTGAATCAATTTCAAAGAAATGATGTGTGGGATCTGGTACCCAAACCTCAGCACAAGAACATTATTGGAACAAAATGGGTATTTAGAAACAAGTTGAATGAGCAAGGAGAAATAACAAGAAACAAAGCAAGACTTGTTGCACAAGGCTACAGTCAACAAGAAGGCATTGATTATACTGAAACATTTGCTCCAGTTGCAAGATTGGAAGCAATCAGGTTACTTCTTTCCTATGCAGTTAATCATGGCATAATATTATATCAAATGGATGTCAAGAGTGCATTTCTTAATGGTGTCATAGAAGAAGAAGTGTATGTCAAGCAACGTCCTGGATTTGAGGATATTAAATATCCTGACCATGTTTTTAAACTGAAGAAATCACTATATGGCTTGAAACAAGCTCCCAGAGCGTGGTATGATAGACTAAGTAATTTCTTAATCAAAAATGATTTTAAAAGAGGACAAGTTGATACAACACTCTTCAGAAGGACCCTTGAGAAAGATATTCTTGTTGTGCAAATATATGTTGATGATATAATATTTGGTTCTACTAATGCATCTCTTTGCAAGGAATTTTCTAAGTTAATGCAGGATGAATTTGAAATGATCATGATGGGAGAGCTGAAGTTCTTCCTTGGCATTCAAATTAATCAATGCAAAGATGGAGTCTATGTTCATCAATCAAAGTATACAAAGGAGCTTCTGAAGAAGTTCAAGCTTGAAGACTGTAAAGTGATGAACACTCCAATGCATCCTACGTGCACCTTAAGCAAAGAAGATGAAGGAGCTAAAGTAGATCAGAAGTTGTATAGAGGTATGATTGGCTCTTTGTTATACCTCACTGCATCTAGGCCAGATATTTTATTCAGTGTATGCTTGTGTGCAAGATTCCAATCAGTTCCTAGAGAATCTCATATGACTGCTGTCAAGAGAATCTTCAGGTATTTGAAAGGAACAACTAATCTTGGACTCCTTTATAGGAAATCCTTAGATTATAAGCTAATTGGATTCTGTGATGCTGATTATGCTGGTGATAGGATTGAAAGAAAGTCAATCAGTGGCAATTGTCAATTTCTGGGTGATAATCTTATATCCTGGGCTAGCAAAAGACAAACAACCATTGTTATGTCTACAGCAGAAGCAGAATACATTTCAGCTGCAAGTAGTTGTGCACAACTACTTTGGATGAAACATCAGTTGGAAGACTATCAGATAATTGCTAACAGTATTCCCATCATTTGTGATAATACTGCTGCTATTTGCTTGTCTAAATATCCAATTTTGCATTCAAGAGCTAAGCATGTTGAAATCAAACACCATTTTATCAGAGATTATGTTCAAAAAGGAGTTTTAGATATACAATTCATTGATACTGAGAATCAATGGGCTGATATATTTACTAAGCCTTTAACTGTTGAAAGGTTTGATTTTATAAAGAAAAATTTGAACATGCACTTTGTGTCTGATTAAATGCTTGCTTGCTCCTGGATAGGATTTTAGGTTCTAAAGTTAGTTCAGAAGCAGTAGTCCATCAGAAGCTCTTCATTGAGGTTCTGAGGAAAACTCGCTTCTGATGTTGACGTCAGAATCTGAAGTTCAGAAGCTGGATTTTATGCTCCTGAATAGTTGAATTAGTGGAAACGTTGGGAGTTACTTTTTATGGTAACTTCTGGCCCACTAACTTGGTAGTTACTCTGAGAACTTCTAACGTGGCTTATCTGTATTGGTGTATAACTTAAAAGGGCAATGATGATTTAATAGCTTTGAAAAGTACTTTCACGCGCCCCCAATTTGTCATTAATGTTATGTTTGTTTGTCTCTTTTGAATTGCAATCGTTTTACTTTTAACACTTTGTCAATTCACACACTACTCACTCACAACAAACACATTTGCTTTCAAACCTCTTGCGAAGTAAGCGCAAAAACCCTAGAACCCACAATCTTCTTCAATCTTCTTCAATCTTCATCAATGGCAACCTCAAGCTCAAGCGTTCCAGAATCAACCTTAAGTATACAAAAACAAGCACCAGGATCTGGGTCCGTTTGCAAACAGAGGACAATGTCTATTCCTCTTAAATCACTGATCGTCCAGATAGAATCACCAGTGGACTTCGTTTCACTCAAGAAGTATGATGTGGACATTAAGGCGTTGGTAGATGCTCAGAAGCTTTCTGAGTACTTCAAGATGTTGAATGGGCCGACGTGTGTGAACTTGATTAAGTAATGTTGAAGCCTACATAGATAAGATGCTCGACACTAAGACTGGGAAGTTCATAAATGCTCAAACACTCAAGAATATGAAGCTAATCAGCGAGGTCACCAAGCTTGTAACTGACTTGAGTGAATCCAATGCCAAGTCTGATCTTATGGGAGACTTTCCCCCATCTGCAAGAAGGATCCTCTTGATGTGCAGATGTATTACATCAAGGATCATTATGAGGCAACCAACAAGGTCATCAGGTTGGAAGATGTACCTGAAGAGATGTATGGTGGTGCTCTGCCACGAGCCAGAGGCAGAAGATCAAAAAGGAAGATGACTGCAGAAGAGTATCTGGAAGTTGAAAAGTCTGTTAAGAAAGCAAAAGTTGCTTCTGACAAGCTCAAAATTGATGGTTCTACAATGCCATCAATTGAAGAAGCTCCTACTTCTTGGATTGCTCCTGATCAACCTGCAATACCAAAGAAAAAGAGGAAGCCAGCAGTAAGGAGAATCAAGGACTTTCCTCATGTTACTGAGAAAGCAGAAGCTGCTGCTACTGCATCTGAAGCTATTGGAAAAGCTATGGAGATTGCTTTTGAACTTCAAGAGATGGTAATGACCGAAGCTTCACAACTTCTTACAATACCTGGTACTGCTAACGATGATCAGAAGAGGACCGCTGAATGTTCAGAACCTTCTACAACAGGTAATGTTCCTTCTCACAAAGAACCTGTAGTACATGAGATATCCAGTGACTCCCCTTCTATCTCTTTAGAAAGCTCATCATCATCTTCTGATTCTGATGATGATAAACCAATAGGTCACTGCTACCCAAATCTAATAAACAGCCAGTCAACACCAGCCAAAACTCACACAAAGCCTTCTCAGACAAGCACCTATGAGCCAGTTGGTCATATTATCAATGAAAAGTTAGCTGAAATAGCTGTAATAAGAGACCAAGTCATTGATAGTATCCTTCGCCATCACCCTCAACCTCTAAACATCCAACCTCTTAACATGATTGCACCTGATAAGGATAACCTAAACCCACAAACAGCCTCTGAAATGACTTCTGAAGCAACTGCTTCTGAAAAGGTCATTTCAGAAAACTCCCAACAACAACAACCTGAACCTCAAACTTCATCACCACAATAACAACCTATTGTCCCTGAACCAACCGTTCCTGAACCCACTGTTCCTGAACAAACATGTCCAAAACAGACCGTTCCTGAACACATTGTTTCTGAACAACCAGTTACTAAACCCGTTCCTGAACCTAAACCTAAGCCTGATACTGAAACTGTTGCTCCTGAACATCCTGCTCCTGAGCCAACTCAAATTCTTCCATTTTCAGTACCCCTTCAGATAACACGCCTTGATGGGATCTCCCTAGCCACAAACATGGATACTGACTCTGAGGATAATCAAGATGATCACGCCTCTGCCATGGCTATAGATCCTGACCAACCATCAACCAGCAACACCCTAACTACAAATGACCAAACAACAACAAGCCAAGCCATTGTACCCATAGCCCCTCCTAAATCTTCCAAACAACCTTCACCACCCACCATATTCCTAGACTCTCATGTATTGCAAGGTGTGTGGGAAGACATTACTTTTGAAGCTCACAGGCTGATTGAAAGCAAAAGTGACTTGGATCACAAAGTCAGCTATCAGAAGCAATGAAGGAGGATCAAGGAAAGGGTCATCAATCTGATTTCAGAAGAACAAGGTGTTGGAGGAAAGAAACAGAGAGCTGGAAAGAGAAGTACAAGATCAGAAGCTGAAGATTATTAAGCTTGAAACTGATACGGAGCAATACAAGTCAGAAATGAACCTGAAATATGCAGAGACACAAGAGATTCTGAAGAAGATTTTAGAGAATCAAAATAAGCCAAACCCTTAGTTGCACACCTAAAGCTTGTTTTGTTTCTTTATGCTTCTGAAATACATGTTGTTTTATTTCTGCTTCTGACTTAATTTTTCGCTCCTGTTTACTTCTTGCTTCTGAACTTTGTGTACATTGATTTTTTGCTTCTGATTGATATTACTTGTCTATATCTTATGTATACTAGTTTATGCTCTGATAATATTGTTTGATATGCTCTGTTTAGTGTATTTACGGTTGAGAAGATGGTTAATATGCTTTCATTATGTGGTTATATAATGCTCTGAACCTTTATGTTATGCTTTTTCTCATCTCTTCTTTTGTTTATTTCTTTTTGTTAATGACAAAATGGGGAGTATTATGTGATAGTATTTAAAGGCTCTGAGCCCCATTAATAATATTTGAAAAATATTGAGAAACTCCTTTGTGTTTTACCTAAAAAGGGGTGTATCAAAAAGGGGGAGTATCAAAATTTCAAATAAAATTAATTGAACCATTCTTCTTATCTATAAGATAATTCTTTCAATTTTAAGCTCTGATATTATTATGCGTAAAAGGAATTCAATTAACCTGGATAGAACTTAGGGGGAGCTTACAAACCTCACCTTAAAGACTATCAGACTCTGGGAGTTAAAGCTTACAAACCTCGGACTCTGAGCTTACAAACCTCAGAACCCCAAAGTCAACTCGTTAATTAGATTAACAACAATTGATCAATTTTAAATACTATTGTTTGTCATCATCAAAAAGGGGGAGATTGTTGGAACAAAATGTGTTTAACAATGAACCTTAAAGAGTTTTGATGATAACAAGGTATTAAAAATTGTAAATTGGAACTAGCTAATATTTGTTCAAGTGTACAGGACCATAGTTAAATTTTTACATCATTTATTGGTACTGAAGAACAAATAAAGAGCAAAAGGAATCAACGGAATTAAAGCTTAGGCGCCCCTGAAAGGCTAAGTGCTCCTGAAGACAAAAAGCGCTCTTGAAGTTAATCTGCTCCTGAAGAGAGTAAAGCGCTCCTGAAGTCAAGTGCTCCTGAAGATTAGTGCTCCTGAAGACTAGAGGTCCAGAAGCGCCGCGACATCATCAGAAGCAACGTTATCAGAAGCTGCCTCATTAGAAGCCATTTCACCAGAAGCTGAAGATCAACTGAATTTGAGAAATTCAAGGATTCAAGAGTTGTTTTATGGATTGGAATTCATCAAAGGACAGCAGAAGATTAGTGGAACTTTGCAACGGTCATTTCAAAGGTGTTTGAAGGCATGTGCTTGCAATTTGGACGAAAGCGTTAACATTGTACTATTGTACGAACTGTACAACCACATTCTCCACTACTCTGTTTTATGTCCACGCTACAAGACAAGAAAACAGCTCCAGAATACGGCTTCGCCTGCAAAGATGTTCCTTTGGATAAGGAATGGATTTCAAATTTGTTCTTCATAGGACAACAACCAAATCAGGCAAAAGATCATTGGTGAAAGATCAAGCTTCAACAACGACTCTTTGATGTGCTGGCAATTTCACAACGTCTCTTTCACACCTCTATATAAAGGAGTAAAGACTTAGAGATTTGGTAATGCTGAACGAAAGACTCTCAACATTGTTACAAGTGCCAAACCTCTGCTGAAATTGTTCTGCATTCACTTAGAATTTTTGTGTCTCAAAGTCATATCTTAGAAATTCTTAAGTTATTGAGTCTGTATCTGATTTGTATTGTGAGCACCTCTGATTGTATATCAAGTATTCAACCTCAAACAATTTTCTGTGTAATTTTGTTTGTCTAGAAGTCTCTTGCAGTTGTGCTTGAGCATAGAAGTCTCTTGATTGTGTTCTTGAGCATAGGAAGACTCTTGCAAAGTGTGCTTGAGCAAAGGAAGTCTCTTGCTGTGTGCTTGAGCATTTGTAATCAGATATTACATTCTAGTGAACTCTCCTTGGAAGTGCAAGGGGGACAGGACTACTTCCGGTTTGTGGAAGGAACCTGTATAATTGTTTTGTATCGTTCTTCTTCTCTCTATCTGTTTTTATCCGCTGCGTTAAGATTCTGATTATCACTTCAGAAGCTGTTTCACTTAACTTCTGATCAGTGTGTTTAGTTTTAGGAGAAACGAAGAATTTTCCAAAACACAATTCAACCCCCCTTCTTGTGTTTTTCTCACCTTCAGTGTTTATGTTTCAGTTTCCATTGAGGTAACAAGTAACTCTTATAATTTCTCCTATCAATTTTTAGCATACTGCAGGGCCTCCAAATCCAACTGTGTTGCCATATACTATTGCATGAATCAACAACTAAGATTTTAGCATAGTCACCTTTTAACTACAATATGTGATAGATATCTGGCAAGTGTACCCAAAACTATCGAAGTAGTAATAAATATCGATCCACAATGACTGTGTTAATTTCAATTCTAGCAAGCGCGTTATACGTTAGGATGTGTAAAGTTTGTATTTGGTTGCCCTAGGCAGAGAAGTTCGGTTTTATCAGACTTAATTAAAGTGGAAAAAGTGCGAAAGAAAATTATGTTGAGATGAATGGTTAAGCCGATAAATCCGCTATTGCTTTATATGAAAAGTCTACCTCTCTCTACTCTCAATTACTACTCAGTTTTTACGATAAATTAACTAAGTGGTTTTAATCAATCTCTTGACTCAAAACCCTTTCCTAAGTTATAACCCTATTAATCTCTTAACTTGATTGAATAACCATGGAAGCGATGTTGGAACGTTAATTCATGTATCGTAACTCTCAATTTCCTATCTCTAGGTTCCTATTGTTGAGTTAAACAAAATTACTATTTCAGTATTAAAAGCTAGGGCTAGTAGTCATTCAATTCCTAAGATCAATTCATGTGATTGCAAGAAGCTAGGGCTAGTAGTCATACAAAACAATAACATAAAAAGCAATAAACACAAGTAATTCTGAATAAAAACTGAATAGCATTGATCATAGAGAGAGTTCAACTACAAAATCATATATTACAATAGTTTCATCATGGCTTAACCAAACTAAAGGTTTAGCTACTCATAGCTAAACAATCATAAGCAATAACAAGAGAAAACATACAAAAATCTAACCAACGGAGTGTTGGTATGTGATTCAGGAGTTTTTCCTTGGTCTCCTACCATCCTCAGTGCTCAAAATCGCAATAATAATCAGTACCCTAACCCTTGCTAGCAGCTGGATATTTATAGAAAGAAATTAGGGTTTCAGAAAAAGCCCATCATCGTGCCACGATACGGGACCATCGTGGCACGATGCCTTCATTAATCTGACGTGGCAGCAAGTTCATCAACCAATCGTGGCATGTTGCGTTTTCCTTCGTGCCACGAAAATTCCAGAATGTCACCATGAACTCCACATCGTTCCAACGTGCCACGACTAGTTACCAACGTGGCACATTTGCTTAAACTTTGGCAATATTTTCCTGTTTTCTCAAAGTTTCTTCTCTTGAGCTCTTGTTCCTGTTTTGGTTTGATTTCACCATGAATTCATTGCAGTTGACTCTCTATATGCTATAATAAATAGCTAAATATGCCTAAAAAACTAATGTTGATGCACCATCATCACAACCCCAAACTTAAACCATTCCTTGTCCTCAAGGAATCCAATTTGCAAATGGAAAAATCTCAGTGAGATAACAACTTACCAACCAATGATATGCTTAAAAAGTTCACTCCTTTCCGGTGTAATGATGTACCGGATGCTTAGCTCTTTCCTCCGAATCCACAACTCCACGCAATTGTTTGAATAGGGTCACACAACCATCATGCAGGTCTGCTGTATTACCATAAGCTTGAAAAAGTTCTAAACTGTCAATCAAAGTCAGAGTCAAGTACACACTTTTAAGGTCTTTTAAGGTTATAACAGGGTTTAGGTGAAAGGTGGATATATTTTGGGAAGTAGTGTTATAAAACAATGAAGTTAAGCTCATACTACTTGGGTATCTTTGGAAACATCACATAAAACCAATCTCCTACCTTTCAAATTTAACACAAAAGAGTACTAGAGAACTTATTCTTCTGAGACATATAAACATTGTTGGTCTCATACACAAGATTCTTTTCTTTTCATTTTTTTCATTTTTTTTTCTGCACATTTTCAAGTGCTTTTGCTTTGTTTTTCAAGAGATAAAATATAAAATCGGTGAATCTTCTTCTCTTGGTTCTCTAGTACCCCCACCCCAAACTTCGTAAGTTGCTAATTCCAGAAGCAACCCCAAACTTGAACATTTCACACAACCTAGAGAGCTTACTTCAAACAAATAATTGGGACATTCATTCCTAAGGCCTTCTAGGTTTGTAACGTGGCTTGTCACCGAACAAAAGGATCTATACCTAATGGCTCAATTTGGCTTTACAAAGGATAAATAATGCATAAATCAAGGTAGGCTCAAAAAGGCTTAAGGTACCAAGCACTTTGCCTTAGTGTGTACAAAACAAGACCAATCAACAAATAGAGAAATATCGCAAGTTCTAGAAACAGCAGTTGCATGGAACACTCATATATGTAAAATTGAAAAAATAAAATTTTGGCTATGGACCTTACAAGTTGAGATATCTAGGAGTTGTTGCTACCTATTTCCTTTGCCGAACACTTCCCTTTGAATCGATTAGGCAACATCCTCCTTGAACTCTTTGGCATATCATTGGTATAGCACTGTTATGAGACTGATAAATTTCCACAGACAAACAGATTCATTAATAATAAACAAAGGAAAGCATTACAAACGGGGGGCAATAAAGTTAAACAAGGGCACACCAACATAATGTTCAAACGGAATAAAAAGTACATCAAAAATCAAAAGAACAAAATACAGAAAGCTGAAAATAAAATTTGGACTCCAAGTCCATCACTGCTCATCGTCATCAGTGGCCTCTGGATCAGCTTGCAGGCCAGCATAGAACTCAGTAGCACTCTGCACACTAACTACTTTCCCGCGAGCAAAGTTGGATCAAAGACGACCCTCTCTTTTACCAGCACTTCATGGTCAGATTTCCCATAGGTAGGTTTTTGAGGCGGTTTGGCTGAGTGGTTGTTGTGGAACATTTGTTGAATGCGGAGGGCATTTGTGGGGTTAGGGTGGATGGTTTTTAGATATTGATGGGTTTTGATGCTTCTAAGGGTAATGAAGATGAAGATTTGTTAGTTAAGGATGAATTTGAGGGGTAGAGGATGAATGAAAGGAAATTTTTGGCAAAGTTTTGATAAACGGAATTGAAAAATGGTGAAAAATTTGTGAGATGGATATATATAAGGGGGAGCAATCGTGCCATGATCTTCAGTTCTAGGTAGCATCGTGTTACGATCATAAAACCATCGTGCCACAATCATAGTTTCTCCAGCAAACGTGCCACGATTTGGAAACACTCGTGCCACGAAATTTCCAGTGGCTTCCATCATGATTTTAGTTTCCAAATCGTGCCACGATGAGAAACTGGCGTGCCACGATGTAATGAATTTTTTTTTTCTTTTAGCTTTCATAAAAATCTTTTTGCCGTTTTTGTTTTGTAAGATGCAGTAAATACATATAAACAATACCTAAGCGGACCTAAATGCGATGGGTTGCCTCCCATTCAGCGCTTCTTTACCGTCACTAGCTTGACTTATGATGACCCTTAAGGATCATTCAACACCACTCCCGCTCTATTCTTAGGGAGTTCACCTCCAAGGTATGGTTTCAGCCTTTGTGTGTTAACCTTGAAAGTCTCTTGTTCACCAGGCTTCCTCAGCTCCACAGCTTCATAAGGAGAAATATCTACGATCACGAATAGCCCGGACCACTTGGATTTCAACCTGCAATCAAACAGCAAAACAAGTTGTCCAATACAAAACTCTCTCCTCACCAACCCTGATGACATCCTGTCATTACGTAATATTAGGGACTTATTGTGACATTTTGATAGAGTTCTCATGCAATTTATACTGTTCTGGAGTGCAAAAAGCTTAAATATTGAAGTCTGTTCGAAGGAAATCGCGCCACGCCAATTTCAAGCCGTGCTGCGATTTTTGAAGCAAAATTACATCCTCCCTGTTTGAGGGAAATCGCGGCACGCCATTATACAAGGCGCGGCGCGATTTTGATGGGTCAGGCCCATGACTTCTATAAATACTGCACTAATCCTGAAGAACAAGGGTTACGATTTTGGAGAGCAAAGTGCGATTTTGAGACATCGGAGACGGCTAGAAGGGCGATTTCTTCAACCTTTTACCAATTCATGTATGTTTTAATTATTTCATTGATTATGCTATTTGTAAACTCGATTATGAGTAGCTAAATCTCTTAGAGATTAGATCCAAGGTGAATCTTTGTAACCCTAATTGACACATGTTGCTGTGAAACTCTATTTTGTTTATGAATTCAATTCTAGTTTATTCAATTCAATTGTTCTTAATGCTTTTTATATCTTGATCACATATAACTTGATTTCGTGAGAATGAATGACCACTGACCATGGCTTTCAACTTAGACCTAATTGAATTGTTCTAATAAACAGAGTTAGTCTAGGAATAGATAATCGTTTGTTAGTGATAATAGGTTAACGTTCGGTAAAACCTTCAAGAATTATTAGACCACCTAAGGAATTAGGGGCTGTAGTTTAAGAAGAGGGTCCTAACTCAAGGGATTGATTAGGGCTATTTTGTTAATCATCGTAAACTAGAAGAGGGTTCATAACAAATAGGTGCAGTAGACCAATTAGGGGAACTTAGAGGATTCGACGGATCTGATCTCATCTTTCTCTCCATATTTTCTTAATCAAATCTTTATTCTCTTTTATTTGATTTCATAAAATCAAACCAAATCTTCTGCCTAGTGGCAAACTAAAAATAAACTTTACACATCCTAATTATATAACGAAATTGAATTATTGAAGTTAAAAACAGTCCTCGTGGGATCGATATTTTTACTACTTCGATAGTATTTGGTGCACTTGCCAGAGATCTATCAAGTTTTTGGCGCCGTTGCCGGGGACTGTTGAATTATTTCAACAAGGCAATTACGTTATAATTTAGGGTTTTTGCAATTTAATTTTCTGTTTTTAAATTTTTATTTTTCTGCTTTCATATTCACTTGATTACTTTGCATTGTGCAGTGCTACTAAGGTATTTTGCTGTTTATGCGAGGTAAACAAAGCTCAGACGACTTAGAGTACGATCCGGAAATTGAAAGGACTGCTAGAGCACTTCGGAAAGCTGTCCGATCACAAAGGTTAGCTCAGTCTGTTCCACCGGGTGTTCGAGAACAAATACCGGAGTCACTCTCAACTGAATCTGAAACATCTGTTTCTCCTAAATCTGTTATCATGGGAGAACCTGCACCAAGACCTAAGCTAGGAGACTACGGGTTAGCCACTCATCGCGGTCAACTGACCCACACTTTTCAACCAGCTAACCCCGTAGCTTTCGACATCAAGACAAATGTCCTCAACGGTTTGAGGGACAAGCAATTCGATGGGACTGAAGCTATGAGTCCTCATGAACACTTGAGCCGCTTTGCTGAAACTTGTGAGTTTTGTGTACAACCAGCCACCGTGACTGAAGCACAAAAGAAGCTAAGGCTGTTTCCTTTCACTTTGACGGGAAGAGCGAAAAATTGGTTGCTAACAATACCAAACGGGACTGTCCAAACATGGGAAGAGTTAGAGCTGAAGTTCTTGGAGAAATATTTCCCTATGTCTAAATATTGGGAAAAGAAGAAGGAGAAGGCCATCAAGGCCGAGTTCCCCGATGAACAGCTGTTTGCTATTGGAGAAAGACCTTGGTTTGCCGACATGGCGAACTTTAAGGCCGGCAACATAGTTCCTGATGATCTGACCTACCCTCAGAGGAAAAAGTTCTTCAAAGATGCAAACCACTACTTGTGGGATGACCCGTATCTGTTTAAGGTAGGTACTGACGGTTTGATTAGACGTTGTGTTGCAGGTGAGGAAGCACATAGTATCATGTGGCACTGCCATAGCTCAGCTTATGGAGGCCACCACAGTGGAGAAAGAACAGCTGCAAAAATTTTGCAAAGTGGATTCTGGTGGCCCACCCTTTTCAAAGATTGCCACGACTTTGTCACAAGATGTGACAGATGCCAAAGGACAGGTAACATATCAAAGAGGAATGAAATGCCCCTAAAAGGAATTATTGAAGTTGAACCATTTGATTGTTGGGGTACTGATTTTATGGGACCATTCCCTTCCTCTTACTCTTATCTCCATATTCTAGTCTGTGTCGATTATGTCACAAAGTGGGTTGAAGCGATGCCATGTGTTGCTAATGATGCCAAAATGGTTGTCAACTTCCTTCAAAAGAATATTTTCACTAGGTTTGGAACCCCTAGAGTATTGATCAGTGATGGGGGGAAGCATTTTTGCAATAATTTTCTTGAAATTGTGCTCAAAAAGTATAACATTAAGCACAAAGTTACAACTCCCTATCACCCACAAACTAGTGGTCAAGCAGAGGTTTCAAACCGACAGCTGAAACAGATTCTGGAGAAGACAGTTGCGTCAAATAGGAAAGATTGGTCTAGAAAATTAGATGACACACTGTGGGCATATAGGACAGCCTTTAAGACCCATCTTGGGTTCTCACCCTATCAGTTAGTCTATGGGAAGGCATGTCATCTTCCAGTCGAGCTAGAACATAAAGCTTATTGGGCCATTAAGGCCTTAAATTTTGATCAAATAGTCGCTGGTAAGAAAAGAATTTTGAAACTTAATGAACTTGAGGAGATGAGGCTTAGAGCGTATGAAAATGCGCTCATCTATAAAGCCAGGACAAAAAGGTATCATGACAAAAACTTAGTGTCTAGGGATATTAACTGTGGACAACTAGTTTTGTTGTATAATTCCAGGTTGAAGCTGTTTCCTGGGAAGCTCAAGTCAAAATGGTCTGGACCATTCTTGGTCAAAAGTGTGTCACCATATGGAGCTGTTGAACTAGTGACACCTGAAGGAGATCGAAGTTTCAAAGTAAATGGACAAAGAGTTAAACCATACCTAGGTGGCGACCTACCAAAAGGAAGGGTGGCACTCATTCTGAAGGACCTCTGAGGATCCTTAGCAGTCAAGCTAGTGACGATAAAGAAGCGCTGAGTGGGAGGCAACCCACTAGATTTACTTTGTTTTCAATTTATTTTCTTTATTTTCTTTTTATGTCGAAGTCCATTGAACTTATTTCCCTATTGTAATTGCTCCTGCACTTGTTTATTATTAATGAATTTGTTTTGTTTCATGTGACCTATTCCAGTTTAGTAACAGTTGTTTGATGAAACGGTATTCCAAAAGTTCTTAAGGAGGGGTGACTTGATTCAAAGGCGAAGAGTACGGCGTTGCTAGGTAGTCACATACTCCCAGAAATCTCAGCCATAAGGTTCATTGCCAAATTTGTTTTTCAATTTACTTATATTTAGATTAGTTTCCATGCAACTACATTTCTAGAACTTGCATTGTTTCTCTATTATTGATTGGTCTTTGTCAATTACACACTGAGGCAAAAGTGCTTGGTCCTGTGAGCCTTTTTGAAGCCTACCCTGTTTTAATTTGTTGAATTTATCCTTTCTTAACCAATTGTGAGCCGGTAGGATTAGAACTTTTTGTTCGGTGACAAACTACATTACAAGCCTAGAGACTTTTAGGACTTGTCCCTTAATGTATTTTCTGAGTTAAGGCATTGTAGAATGTTGCTAAAGATTAAGTTTGGGGTTGCTATTGGAATTTGCAACCAACTAAGTTTGGGGTGGGGGTACTAGAGAACAAGAGAACAAAAATGAAAGAAATAGGAAATTGTCATGCAAAATACACACAAAAATGGTGTATCAAAAAAAAAATT
This sequence comes from Medicago sativa, assembly GCF_051527215.1. Lineage (NCBI taxonomy): Eukaryota > Viridiplantae > Streptophyta > Magnoliopsida > Fabales > Fabaceae > Medicago > Medicago sativa. Next base: position 24,253,518 of record NC_140755.1, read on the forward strand.
GAATGATGAAAAAGGGACAAAACATTGAAAATCCGAGTAACTTCAAACTCGATTGTCCCTAAATGTTAAAAATGTTCTCTAGTACCTTTGCATTGATTGTTATTCCACAAGGTGAATGATTGAAGGATTGAATTTTGTGCATTAACTTCCGTAGGAATGCCTAACTCAAATTTTGTGTAGCCTACTTATCCAAATATATCCCACCTTTCACCTAAGCCCCGTTATAACCCTAAAGACCTCAAAAGTGTGTAATGATATTGACTTTGATTGATGTTTAGAAACTTTTCAAGCGTATGGTAATATGTAGACCTGCATGTCGACTGGTAGAACCCTGTTTCAATTTGATGCGAGGAGTTGTGAATTGGTGGATGCGAACAAGTCAAACTAGCTCATCTTTAGCTAGAAGGAGAATGAACTTTTGGGTACTATCGTTTTGTCAGGTAACTGTTATTTTGCTGTCATTTGTCACTGTTGCAAGCAAATTCCTTGAGGACAAGGAATGGTTTAAGTTTGGGGTTGTGATGACATCCTGTCATTACGTAATATTAGGGACTTATTGTGACATTTTGATAGAGTTCTCATGCAATTTATACTGTTCTGGAGTGCAAAAAGCTTAAATATTGAAGTCTGTTCGAAGGAAATCGCGCCACGCCAATTTCAAGCCGTGCTGCGATTTTTGAAGCAAAATTACATCCTCCCTGTTTGAGGGAAATCGCGGCACGCCATTATACAAGGCGCGGCGCGATTTTGATGGGTCAGGCCCATGACTTCTATAAATACTGCACTAATCCTGAAGAACAAGGGTTACGATTTTGGAGAGCAAAGTGCGATTTTGAGACATCGGAGACGGCTAGAAGGGCGATTTCTTCAACCTTTTACCAATTCATGTATGTTTTAATTATTTCATTGAATATGCTATTTGTAAACTCGATTATGAGTAGCTAAATCTCTTAGAGATTAGATCCAAGATGAATCTTTGTAACCCTAACTGACACATGTTGCTGTGAAACTCTATTTTGTTTATGAATTCAATTCTAGTTTATTCAATTCAATTGTTCTTAATGCTTTTTATATCTTGATCACATATAACTTGATTTCGTGAGAATGAATGACCACTGACCATGGCTTTCAACTTAGACCTAATTGAATTGTTCTAATAAACAGGGTTAGTCTAGGAATAGATAATCGTTTGTTAGTGATAATAGGTTAACGTTCGGTAAAACCTTCAAGAATTATTAGACCACCTAAGGAATTAGGGGCTGTAGTTTAAGAAGAGGGTCCTAACTCAAGGGATTGATTAGGGCTATTTTGTTAATCATCGTAAACTAGAAGAGGGTTCATAACAAATAGGTGCAGTAGACCAATTAGGGGAACTTAGAGGATTCGACGGATCTGATCTCATCTTTCTCTCCATATTTTCTTAATCAAATCTTTATTCTCTTTTATTTGATTTCATAAAATCAAACCAAATCTTCTGCCTAGTGGCAAACTAAAAATAAACTTTACACATCCTAATTATATAACGAAATTGAATTATTGAAGTTAAAAACAGTCCTCGTGGGATCGATATTTTTACTACTTCGATAGTATTTGGTGCACTTGCCAGAGATCTATCAAACCCCTTATCATAATACCTCTTAGTTTTCTCTATCGTGTCAGAGAAGATGGAGAGCATACTCCACTGAAAGGTTGCCGGCGCATTACGCAGCCCAAAGGGTATTCTCCTGTAAGCAAATATACCAAGAGGAACAGTGAAAGTAGTCGTTTCTTTTTCATTATTCAAAGTTTCTGATCCCCCATACTTGTTGCTAAGGATGTCTTCCGGCGGTGGCAATTGCATTAGTTCTTTGCTTCCTTCAAATTGCTCAACACAAGCTTTCACCTCAAAATCTTTAACATCCTCTTTATTCTCTATAGGTTGTGCTGGTTGAGGCTCACGAGAATCATCTTCCGCTATCTCATCAATAACATCAATCCGGTAACACTTAGGATTTTCAGCTTGATTTGTCATGGCTTCAAAAATATTAAACACCACTTGCTCGTTGTGGAATCTTAACATCAGCTGGCCCATTTCAACATCAATCAACGCACGACCTATTGCAAGGAAGGGTCTTCCAAGAATGAGTGGCATGTCTTCATCTTCAGCCATATCTAGAATCACAAAATTAGCAGGAAATACTAGCTCGTTGACTTTGACCAGCACATCTTCAAGCACACCAAAAGGGTAAGATATTGACCTATCAGCTAGAGTGAGGGTCATTCTTGTTGGCTTTGGCTCACCACATCCAAGCTTTTTCATCATAGAAAGGGGCATCAAGTTGATACTTGCCCCTAAATCACACAAAGCTCGACCAATGTCTACCGGTCCAATAGAACAAGGAATAGTGAAAGCACCGGGATCTTTTAGTTTTGGTGGAAGTTTCTTTTGAAGAATTGCACTACAATTTTCTGAAAGTGCAATGTTCTCATTATCCTTTGGCTTTCTCCTTTTAGTCAACAAGTCTTTCATGAACTTAGCATACATAAGCATTCGATCAAGAGCTTCACCGAAAGGAATGTTCACATGAAGTTGTGAGAAAAGTTGCATGAACTTCTTGAATTGACCTTCCCCCTTCTTCTTCTTCTTGGCCAAGTGAGGGTAGGGAAGCTTTACATATGATGGAACAACTTATGGCTGATCTCCATCCTTCAATAACTGGCTCTTAGACTTCCTCAAAATTGAGTCTTCATCTATCAATCTCTCACTTTTTTCTCCCTCTATTTTTTTCTTCCTTTCATTTTCAACTACTCCTTGATCATTCTCCTTTTCAACTACATCAATTTCACTTTCTTTTTCAACTTCACCATCTTCCTCCATCTCCTCTACTACATCATCAGCTTTCTTTGGAGCTTTTGGAACTAAAGGTGTCAAAACCTTTTTGCTCCTCAATTCAATAGCATTATAAGACTCATTCTTAGGGTTATCTTTAGTGTTACCTGAGAATCCGCCTTTGTTTTGTTCAGCCAATTGGTTAGCTAATTACCCCAATTGAGTCTCAAGCATCTTCCTGGAGGCTTCATTGTTCTTTCTTTCAGCCTCTTGACTCTTCTTCATCTCTTCAAAGTTGCCTTGCGTCATCTTCATAAAGTTAATCATAGTCTCTTCAAGAGCTTAAGGCTTTCTTTGTTGTTGTTGTGGAGGAGCAAGCATTTGAGAGTTCAAAGTGTTGTTATTTGAGTAGCTTAGATTGGGGTGCTTGTTGATACCTTGAATATAGTATTGATTCTGCCTTTGATAGCTTCCCATGTAGTTGGCTTCCTCACTAGTTCCTTCAGGTACACATTCTCAGTTAGCATGTCCCTCACCACATAAATCACACCTGATTGCCGCCACCTGTTGAGGCTTGTTAGCCAAGGTGAAACTCTGAAACTCCTTAGTTAGAGTCTCTATTTGTTTGTTCATGGCTGCTTGGTTGGCTAAGATTGCAGTTTGATCACTCACCCCAAACACTCCTCTTTCTTTCTTTTTCGCTTCAGCACGATACTCATTGCTAGCCATGTTTTCGATTAGAGCTTGAACTTCATGATCAGTTTTACTCTTAAGACTACCTCCCGCGGAAGCATCTAAGAACATCCTAGTGTTAGGTGTCACCCCCTCAGTGAAGATTTGGAGGTACTGTTTCTCAGTGAACTCATGATTAGGGGATCTCTTCAGAAGCAAATTGAATCTCTCCCAAGCATCATATAGTGACTCATTCTCCCCTTGCTTGAAATTCGAAATCTCCATCTTCTTATCCCAATATTTAGACATCGGGAAATACTTCTCGAGGAACTTAAGCTCTAACTCCTCCCATGTTTGAACGGTCCCATTGGGTATAGTTAACAACCAATCTTTTGCTCTGGCGGTCAAGGTGAAGGGGAATAGCCCGAGCTTCTTTTGTGCATCAGTCACGGTGGCTGGTTGTACACAAAACTCACAAGTTTCAGCAAAGCGGCTCAAGTGTTCATGTGGGCTTATAGCTTCAGTCCCATCGAACTGTTTGTCTCTCAAACCGTTGAGAATGGTGGTCTTGATGTCAAAAGAAACGGGGTTAGCTGGTTGAAAAGTGTGGGTCAGTTGACCGCGATGAGTAGCTAACCCATAGTCTCCCAATTTCGGTCTTGGTGGTACAGGTTCTTCCATAGTTTCAGATTCAGTAATAATCGGCTCCGGTATTGGTTCCCGTACACCCGGTGGAACGGATTGAGACAACCGTTGCAAACGGACAGCTTTCCGAAGTGCTCTTGCAGTCCTTTCTATTTTCGGATCGTACTCTAAGTTGTCGGAGCTCTGTTTATCTCGCATAAACAGCAAAATACCTTAGTAGCACTGCACGATACAAGAATTAATGAATGAATACCGAAACTCAGAAAAATTTTAAAGTAATAAAAAAAACAGAAAAATAATTTGCAACAATCCTAAATTATAACGTAATTGCCTTGTTGAAATTATTCAACAGTCCCCGGCAACGGCGCCAAAAACTTGATAGATATCTGGCAAGTGTACCAAAAACTATCGAAGTAGTAATAAATATTGATCCACAAGGACTGTGTTAATTTCAATTCTAGCAAGCGCGTTATACGTTAGGATGTGTAAAGTTTGTATTTGGTTGCCCTAGGCAGAGAAGTTCGGTTTTATCAGACTTAATTAAAGTGAAAAAAGTGCGAAAGAAAATTATGTTGAGATGAATGGTTAAGCCGATGAATCCGCTATTGCTTTATATGAAAAGTCTACCTCTCTCTACTCTCAATTACTACTCAGTTTTTACGATAAATTAACTAAGTGGTTTTGATCAATCTCTTGACTCAAAACCCTTTCCTAAGTTATAACCCTATTAATCTCTTAACTTGATTGAATAATCGTGGAAGCGATGTTGGAACGTTAATTCATGTATCATAACTCTCAATTTCCTATCTCTAGGTTCCTAGTGTTGAGTTAAACAAAATTACTATTTCAGGATTAAAAGCTAGGGCTAGTAGTCATTCAATTCCTAAGATCAATTCATGTGATTGCAAGAAGCTAGGGCTAGTAGTCATACAAAACAATAACATAAAAAGCAATAAACACAAGTAATTCTGAATAAAAATTGAATAGCATTGATCATAGAGAGAGTTCAACTACAAAATCATATATTATAATAGTTTCATCATGGCTTAACCAAACTAAAGGTTACTCATAGCTAAACAATCATAAGCAATAACAAGAGAAAACATACATAAATCTAACCAACGGAGTGTTGGTATGAGATTCAGGGCTTATTCCTTGGTCTCCTGCCGTCCTCAGTGCTCAAAATCGCAATAATAATCAGTACCCTAACCCTTGCTAGCAGCTGGATATTTATAGAAAGAAATTAGGGTTTCAGAAAAAGCTCATCTTCGTGCCACGATACGGGACCATCGTGGCACGATGCCTTCATTAATCTGACGTGGCAGCAAGTTCATCAACCAATCGTGGCACGTTGCGTTTTCCTTCGTGCCACGAAAATTCCAGAATGTCACGATGAACTCCACATCGTTCCAACGTGCCACGACCAGTTACCAGCGTGGCACGTTTGCTTAAACTTGGGCAATATTTTCCTGTTTTCTCAAAGTTTCTTCTCTTGAGCTCTTGTTCCTGTTTTGGTTTGATTTCACCATAAATTCATTGCAGTTGACTCTCTATATGCTATAATAAAGACCTAAATATGACTAAAAAAACTAATGTTGATGCACCGTCATCAATCTGCCATCATCACTATCCTTTTTCAACATATATACTATCATCACAATAGTTCCTTCTTGTTCAATTCTCAAAGTCAAATCCTTAATAAGAAATGGAAAAGTCAAATCCTTAATAAGAATACAAATTACTATACAGCTCAAGACAAAACAGAAAGAACAATAATGTATTATTTCTCCACTCATAGGGCGATTGTCTTCATGATAAGGGTTGCCAACGGCGGCAGATGATAAGGTGGATGATTGCCTGCTCTTGGATTTAGTAATCGGTGATGGTGCGGTGGTCATCTAGTCCCCAATGAGGCGGAGGACGAGGTGGAGGGTTGACTTCTCTTGGATGTTGTAATTGGCAAGGGTCAGGCTGTCATCTAGTAGCTTACCATCAAAGATCAGACGTTGCATGTGCACCTGGTACTGTGTCTTGTCAAAAATCATCTCCTTCACATTGGCTACTGTGTCTGAACTCTTAACCCTCAGGGGGATCATCTTCCTAGTCGGGGTGATTATGTAGATTTGCATCTGTAGCACCATTGCCATTAAATCAATAAAAGAATATTTGCATATGCACCGCAATTTACACCACATTGATCAATGATAAAGCATCATAAAGAAAGCAAAATTTATTACAGTACAACAGGGCAAAAGAAATTCATGATCAAAATCAATTTAAGAAATTTTGAGACTGATATTTTAAGAACTGATACAAAAATACAAAAATAGAAAACACTAACAAAACAACTTTATTTTGGCATTTGCAAAACCGATGAATTTGAGATAAAATGCTAGAGTATAAATTCAAAACATAAAAGAAAATAATAAGACTTTAATTGGAACGAAAAAAAAGCAAAGAAAAGGAGATAGGCGGTACCATGGGGGTTATGCAAATTTCTAGCTTGAGAGGTTCAGAAGAACGAAATGGAATCACAAGGAACTCTGATGAAAGAGTTGCTAAAGTAAACTGTTGGACGTTCTTCGCAAAAGACTGTAATTTCAGTTTGCATATCTCAGACTTAGCCAATATATCATAACTATACTCGGACCCAGAAGAGTTAGGACCAATGCAGCAAATATTGACTGCATTTCCCAAACTCATAGTAGCATTATTGAGAATAAATAGTTTGCCGTCATTTTCCTCTTGAAGAACAATGGTTCCACCATTAGACTTCAAGGAGACAATGAAGGAGTGACCATAAGAAAAAAAAAAATTTGAACAAAGACCATAAGAAAATTTGATTTGAGAACCCCCATGTTTATGGCTGAAATGGTTGGACAACAGTTCTGATGCTGCAACAAAGTCACAACCTGAAAGGGGACAGTAACATGGCACATAGATGCATTCTTCTTCATGCTTCCTATTTCCAGTGTAACTCATTTTCTCCCTGCAACCATGTTTTGCATTCGGACATGGCATTTCGATAGATTGCAATAGATTCTCGATAGCTTTACAACGTTTTGAGCTAATGTGCAACGAGCACTTCTGACACTTGTTCCTAAGTTTAGGACAGCAGGTAGAGCAAACAATATGACCATTATCACACTGAATTACAACAAAAAAGAAAACCATCAAATTAAACTTTGAACCATTTGCTAGAATCAAATAAAGTAAGAGATTTTTTGTAAAGCTTGTTATCAAGTTATGCAATCATAAGTATAATAAACATAAAGCTAATCATTCTTAATTTATTATTCTCAAAATCAATGTACTCAAAGACGGATTACAGCTGACACCCAAAATACTATAGCAGTATAGCAGGTAGCAATATGGCCACAATACCAAAGTTTAGAGAAACAATACAGGTTCATAACATACACATATAAAAGCTCAAAAATAGAAGGATATACAAAATTAAAGACATTCATCATTATTTATGAGAGATCATTGTAACTTATATTCAAACCCAATGTAAATCAAACAAGTCTTTGCCTCTAAGGCTTAAAAAACACATCTAAGCAATTAAAATAAATAAAAGTGATTTGTAAAATAGTATCAATTCATGATCATGCTCTTCACTACTAGACATCATTTGTCAGGGCCGGACCTTGGGGAGTGCAGGAAGCGCTACCGAACCGAACCTCTAAAAACTATGGGCCTTCAAAAAAATTATAATACTCACCCCCATTGAAAGAAACTATTTTATTTTGTTAGGTAAATTTCACCTCTCTTTCACTTAATTTTATTTTGTTTTGTTTCGTGTATAAAAGTTCTTCTGATTCTGATTTTTTAACGAAGCTTAGCTACACAAAAAGAATTGCGTTTTGATTTTACTGGGGTCTATTTTAAAAATAGAACCGAGCCTCCTATTTCATAGGAACGGCCCTGTCATTTGTTATGCATCTATCTCTGTTTCTCCCTAATTGTTTTGTGTCTCTATAGGGACATCTTGGTTCTCCATTCTTTTCTGTTTCCTACTAAGCCGCATAAGATGAGGAGGGAAAATCTCCTTTAAATTGAGAAAATCAAGTGTCGCTAATTTAAAAACCCTTGATTGTAATGATGTACCTTCAATATCCATCATGCATTTTCTAATTAATAGTTGATAATCAGTGGCGTAGCCAGGACCTTGGGTCAGGGGGTTCAAACTTCTTTTCATTTTTTTTTTTTTGAAGGAAGGGGTTCAAACTTCTAAACTTTTATTAATAATCATAGTAATATATTAATTTTTTTGCATTGTATTAAAAAAATTACATACATACTCAACAATTGTTCTCTAGACAATTTAGTCTTCACAATCTTCATGCGCTATCAAGGATTGTAAGTTTTAAAATCTTAGACTTCGTCAATTTACTTTTCAAGAGATATAATTAATTTACTTTTTATTATGAATTACAGGTAAAATATGTAACATAATTAGAGGTATGTTTGTAAAAAATTATTACTAGGCAACTTACAAATTTGAAGCAAGCAATGTAGAAAATGATAAAGAAAAATCTCAAGAGCGGGCCTATATTTATGAAGAGATAATAGCATTATGAATTGTAAGATATATTTAAACAATATGTACATACTTTAAATATATCTTAAGGCCAATATAATTCAGATGGTGACTTTGGCTCAGTTGCAATTCTTTTGTTTAATTTCCCACAAGTAAATTTGTGAGCAATTTTTTATTTTGAGTTGCAACCTATGAACTAATTAATTATATAACTAACTGTAACATGTCATTGTCATTGGACAATGTGCTGCTGCAATGTGAGTGAGCTTTGTCACAACAGCTTACCAATTAGTAGCGACCACAGGGTGAGAGAGGTGCAAGTGTGGTGCAATGTTTAGATTTGAGGGGGTTCAGCATGGAAAAAGCCTAACATTTTGAATGTAAATTAAAGAAGTGAGGGGGTTCACTTGAACACCCTGAACTCTATGTAGCTCCGCCCCTGTTGATAATACTTACTTTACCCTCTAAAGTGAATTCTACGTTAATTGCATTAAATGAAATAAAGCCTAAATATGAGTATATAATTGGGGGCATTCCTCACTTTACAAGTCAGTTTTGTAAAGTTGAGTTAGGTTCAACACAAATCCTAAGATATTATCAGAATCTATCCAAAAAAATCCGTTGGGCCACCTGCTACCAGATCACCACTATTAGCCAATCGGATTACGCTCAAGATGTCCGGTTCTCGACGTGGGGTTGTGTTAAGAGTCATACCCTTGTGTTTCACGTTGTGCGCGAAGTGTATAGCGGACACTATTGAATACAATGTTTGAAACATACTAGAAAAGAGTATTAAATATTTAAAATAAATGACCAGAAACATATTGCATATAAATGACAAGAAATTAAATTTTCTCATATGTAGAAAACAATTAATATAATCAAATGCATACCTGAAAGACAGGAATACTTAGAGGTTGAAAACAATTGCAGCAATCAAGCAATTTAGAGTTTGAAATCGTCAGAGGCTCCATTGCACCTTTTGACCAATAGTGATTAAAAACCATTACAACTTTATATAATCAAAATCATGTTTATGTCTAAAAAAATAACAAGTTAAACTAGTCAAATTAAGCTGCTAAAAATAACATTTAACAAAATACTCACTGAGAAGTTGTAGAATCCTTGGTGGCTTGATGTGTTGATTTTTGGTCTTTCATATAGTTGGTGGACGTTTGGTACTTTTATAATCCCTTCCTTTTTTAAAGGCAATGACACGTAAAAAGAAAATGTGGGCACCATTTTTTTTCTATCATGTTTGTAATCTTAGTTATGAAGGAATCTATGGGCACTATTAGGCTCTGTTTGTTTTTTTTTTTTTTTAGAAAAGATAAGAAAAAACTTTTATTAAGAAATAAGAGGCACAAACCAAAACGACACAACAGTCTACCCCCAACACAAAAACAATACAAAACATGACCAAGCCCAATAAACAAATTTGAACCTGATACAGAAACCAAAAACTCCTGAAACTCGATGCAAACTTTAGACCCCTGAACCTGATACAAATCAACTATCCCTTACTAAACCAAAACAAAGTTCAATACTAGGATAAAACTACCACTAGAGTTTTAAAACACAGCTGCAGCCACCAAAACCTTGGCGAGAGAGATACTAATGCTTGATTTCGACGATCACAGATACAATATGACAACAAACTGCACTGCACTGCATTGCAAACCAGTCCTATGAGATAAGAGAATAAAATCAGACATCTTAGGTCTCACTCCTTGCCACAAACAATTATCGGACTGACTAAGAAAATGCGGAAAAGCAAATTCTTTTTCCGCACCTAACATATAAGGAATTATGACATACAACCAAGACACCACACAAAATGAATAAACTTACCTCAAGGAACTAACTCAACCACTCTCTTCTTCCCAATAAATTCGCCTTTCACCTCCTGCCGCTACAACAAACTCATCCTCTCCTTCACCGCAACCTCTGGTGACATAATTGTTTCCTCCAACGGTCTTCCCCCTTCCTTTCTCGATCAAAGCAAGTCTTCTAATCTAATTTTGTTTATAACCTATCATTACTAGATTACAACTTATTTTGATAAGTCAATTCAATTAGCCTATAGCTTATTTTGATTCTTCATTTCTATTTGCTTCTTCTCTACATCATCATCACCATGACGTCCAAACAAACTCCAATTTAAACCTTCAAATTCACACATTCTCATTCTCCATCTCCACCTCAACCTAACTCAACAAACTCATCGTCTGTGTCGCCACAACCTCTAATTTTGTTTATAGCTTATCTTTATTAGCTTATAACTTATTTTGATAAGTCAATTCAATTAGTTTATAGCTTATCTTTTTTCTCTCAGTTTTACCTCTATCATTTTATTTAAAAAAATAATAAATATTACTAATTAAACATATCGTTTTTATTTCAATTTATATTTATAAATTAGTTCAACTACTACTTTCACTAAACACAACAAATTTAAGAAATTAACTTATTCGCTATAAACTAGTTTCTATAAGTTTTTCACTATAAGCTACTTTATCAACTACTCACTATAGTTAATTTATCAGCAGTATAATCTAATTTAACTAAACACTTTTTTTTCTCCACCAAACAAAGCCTTGTTTTCTTCTCCTAGTAGAATAAAATAGTTGGATGAGTAGTACTTTTCAACCCAAAAAAAAAAAAAAAAAAAACCACGAGATGGAAAAGTCTTCGTCCAAAACACATGAGTTTGACTGGTCAACTATGGAATTATTGGTTGTCACGCTTATATATCTTATCACCCAATCATTCATCTCATCCTAAGATTTAGTATCATTTCATTTCCTAAAGTTTACACTCTAATAATCACTTAAACCCAAAATCCAAAATCCAATTAATTTGATTCAAAAAATGTGCAGTTTAGAGAAGAAAGGCAACATCTTTATCCTAACACTAACCGGCAACGATGAACACCGTCTCAACCCCACACTTCTCAATTCAATCAAATCCGCTCTCCACCGTGTCCGTCAACAAGCCACCACCTCCTCCGTCCTCATCACCACCGCACACGGCAAATTCTTCTCCAACGGCTACGACATCGACTGGGCACAAGACAATAAATCGCGCATCATCCTCATCGACGATCTCCTCCGTTCCGTCGTCTCTGAACTCATTTCTCTTCCTATGCCTACCATCGCTGCTGTCACCGGTCACGCCTCCGCCGCAGGTTACATCCTCGCATTATCTCACGACTATGTTTTAATGCGATCCGATCGTGGATTTCTCTACATGAGTGAGATTGACATTGATCATGTGATTCCGGCGTGGTTTATTGCGATTGTTGATGCGAAGGTTGGTGATGCGGCGGCGAGGAGGAAGATTGTGATGCAGGCGGCGAAGGTGACGGCGAAGGAGGCGGTGAGATTGGGGATTGTTGACTCGGCGCATGATAGCGTTGAGGAAACGGTTAAGGCTGCGGTTGAATTGGGTGGTGATTTGGTGAAACGTGGATGGAATGGACACGTGTATGCTGAGAATAGGAAGAAGTTTTTGTGTCATGTGGTTAAGGCTGTTGGAGATATTAGTGAGAGGAATATTGAATCCAAACTTTAGTAATTTTAATTTGGGTTTGTGTTGTTGGGTTAAGTTTAGTTCAGTAGAAATTGATCAAGAATAAGAGTGTATCTGTACGACTATGATCATCATTATGTAGTGAAAATAAAGCAAAAACTTTTCCCACATACTTTAAATCATTTTGGATGTACACATTATAAAAAATAATGATTAAATATGTTTTTTTATCTCTATAAATATGTCAATTTTTTATTTTAGGCGCTCTAAAATTTTACTTCAGCTTTTAGTTTCTTAAAAAAATTTCATCTTCCTTTTTGGTTCCTTCTTTAAAGTAAAGTTATATGTCGAATTCATATTTTTGAATAAAACTTTGCAGAAAAATTCATAATATTATAAGATTCTCTTCCAAAAAAATTAGATTTTTTTAACAAAACATGAATTTTTATATTTTTGACTGTTAAAAATTCATATTTAATTTTTGTTTTGTTAAAAAATTCTAATTTTTTTTGGAATTTTTTTTACACTATTCTACACATTTCTGCACAATTTCAATAAAAAAATAAACTTAAAAATAAGAACCAAAAGTAGTGAATGAAAATTTTATATAGACTAAAAGTTGAAGGAAAATTTTAGAGGGACTAAAACAAAAAGTTTGTATATTAACCCACTTGGATTGGCCTAGTGGTATTGGCTTAGGACTTGGGAGTGTGCTCCTCCTCGAAGTCTCAGGTTCGATTCTCTCCAATGCCAATTTGGGTGGGCTAATTTACCTATGCCAATTTGGGTGGGGCTAATTTACCTTCTTCAAAAAAAAAAAAAGTTGGTATATTTATAGGGACTAAAAACATATGGGTCTTGTTAACTAACAAAAAAGGTAATATTTGCATTGAAAACATCATTCTTTACACTTTTTAAACTTTGACTACACAAGTTCCAAGGTATTTATACTATATTTGGTTTCCTTAACCAGTGCCCCGGGGGCACTAGTTAACATTTTCCAAAACATATTTAACCCCAAAAATAAACATGTACTTGTAGATGTGGTAAGCATAATAGTGTCAACCCTTGAAGCGATATGTTGACAAGGGGTCGGTGTATCTCTCGTCTGTAAAAGTAATCAGTCTTATGAGAAGCCTGACTCCTGTATTTATAGTAGCCAAGACCTAGAGGAAAGCAGAGCTTTGTTGAACTGTTTCTCGTCCATGTCCCACACCAACTCACCCCCTTCTTCGCTCTCATACCCTTATCGATCATGTGACAAAGAAGAGGGGGACTTGGTCGAAGTGTGACGTGGGAGCCAAGTACTACACATATATAGGCTTCAAGGATCCGCTAGGTATTCCTAAGTGCATAAGATAACTTTTCCAATATACTAGTAAGCAGAGTCGTCTCCGACAATTCAAAGGTCCCGTTATAATCTTACAAATTTTCATTTAAAAAAATTGAAAAAAAAAAAAAAATATATATATATATATATATATATATATATATATATATATATATCTAGCACCACTTCTAGTGATAGACAATTAAGTTGTAGTTAAATATATGAGCAATAGTTCAAACATGACTTTTACCTACAAACAAATATGCATTTATCTATGGACAATGTATAATTGACATCAAAATTGTTGTCTTTCAGACTTTTACCTACAAAAAAAAGACATTTAGTGTCAGATTATGGTCGTTGGTACAACTTCTTTTTTCCTTGTTTTTTGAAGAAAAAAAATTAGGCCCCTCTAAGTTTGAGGTTTTATGTCAATGACCTTATTGCACTTGCACCTACGGGAAAAATGCATTTAGTGACAGATTATGGTCGTAGTACATCTGATTTATTCTTCCTTTTAAAAATAAAAAATAAAAAAATTGAGGCTCTTCCAAGTTTGAGTCCCTATGTTAAGGGCCTTGTTGCACTTGCAAAGACTCGAGCCTACTAGTAAGCTATGGTTATCCTGCCCACATGGTCGGTCCGTCCGTCTCATCCAATAGAGTGGCCATGTGGTTCTTAATTCTCATTGTCGTACAAAACAAAATTTGGTTGTTCGTATACTTTTAAAATGATAGTTCTTTAAGTATGTTTCATATGGTAAAAGACTTTAAGAATATTTGATATGTTGGTGCATGGATTTTTAGTAGGGTTAAATAAGTTTTTGGTCCCTATAAAATTGCGATCTTTTAAGTTTAGTCCTTACTTAATTTTAATAGCTTTTTTAATCCCTACAAAAAAAAAATTCTTATAATTTTAGTCCTTGCTAAAACAAATTTTGTTTAATGGGATTTGCTAGTACACTCCAACTAGCTTTTTATATGGGAGTGTTTTGGCAAGCTACACCTTAAAGTGTATTTAATTACTTTTTAGTTATAACTTGCTAAAACACACCTTCTAAAAAATAAGTGGGTGTATTCTAGCAAATGTCTATAGGAGTTGCTAACATACACCCACTTATTTTTTAAGAAGATGTGTTTTAGCAACATTCACCTTAAGGTGTATTTAACAATTTTTTAGTTATATCTTTGCTAAAACACACCTTAATAAAAACTAGTGGGTGTATCCTAGCAAACCCCTTGTTTAATTATCCTTAAACTCTTAAATTTTTTAACTATTCTTTTTATACAAGTTTATAACACTATGAAAGGTTCATTTACTAAAATATAGAATTTTTTAACATGAAATAAATTAAATATGAATTTTTTAAAACGACAAAAGTTTAAGATATAAGTAACAAAAATATGGATGTAGAAATCAAATTTCTGCGATATTTTTTTCGGAGGAACTTTTAATAACGTTCTTAACACGCCTTTAAAAAATTGTTGAAAAACTTAAGAGTTTAGCATAAATTAAACAAATTTGGATTGAGTAAGGACTCATATTGAGTGCAGAATTTTTTGTAGGGATTAAAAAACTATTAAAATTAGGGAAATGTTAACTTGTGCCCTTAAGGCACAAGATAAAGAACCCAACATAGCAACTTTTTGTTGAAATGTGTGCATTCAATTAAATTTTTGAGTTTACAATAAATAGAATGCACAAAATTCGAGGGAATATTTCTACTTTTGAGTTCCTTATCTTGTGCTCTTAGGGCACAAGTTAACAAGACCCTTAAAATTAAGTAAGGACTAAACTTAGAATGTCGCAATTTTATAGGGACTAAAAACATATTTAACCCTTTTTAATATGTGAGTTTTAGTTAGACTTTCGAGATCAATAAAAATAAGAAAATGGTAACAAGAAGTCTCCCTTGTATTTATTTTTATTTTCGATTATATTCGACAAGGAATGGTAAGTTTGCTATATTTGAAACTCTCTTTTTTCTTGGTGACAACTTCATAACTCTTTAATTTCTTTGGGTAAGAAACACAATAATTATGATTTGAAGTCCATTAATTTACAAGCTCCTAATCTCTTTGCTATTTTTCAGCTAATGAGTTGTGAGTCTAAGTTTTAGTCTTTGATAAATTCAATTTTTTTTAATTATTCTTACAATTTTAATTTTTTGAATGATATTTTTCAGACATGTTTAAAACATTATAAAATTTCTATGTAAAAAATAAGCTTAAAATATGATTTCTATTTTATGTCTTTGATCTACCCCAAGTGTTTATGTATCTTTCTTTCCTTGCAAATTAATAATATTTTTCTTGTGATTTCTATTTTAAGTCACTAAATAATTTTTCTCCTATGTTTTAGACACTTAAAATTTTCAAGCTAAGCTTCATGGGTTGATGACTGCTATTGAGATAGTTTATATGAAGAATTTGAGCAAAGCTTTGGTTAGAAAATGACTCTCAACTAGTTACGATGGCTTTCGAAAATTCTGGTATTGTTTCATGGTACCTAAAAAGTAAAATGGTTAAAATGTATCAAGTTAACTAAAAGCATTCGGTTCTACATCTATAGTATTTTTAGAGAAGACAACCAATGTGCAGACAAAATAGATTCTTTTGACGTTCGGTAAAAAATTATTACAAGCACTAGTCATAGAATTATAATGCATCACATGCAATCCCTAATTATTGTGCAATAATCTCCCAAATACTATAGAATTATCATTGGTATTTATTCGTATCTGAATCAGTATCTAACACAATTTAGAACAGAATATGAGGAAGCAATTATGCAGTACAATTCAAATAAAAATTGGAAAAAGTTGTCAAGGTCAATACACTGGGGTAGTAATCTCCTTTTTGCAGCAGAAAATTATTACAAGCAGAAAACACTTACATGGAGCTTGACATGGAGAATACATCAGAAAACATGAAGAGGAATATTACAAGCATAAACAGTAAACCATGAGATTGTTCAAAGTATCCCTATGGAATTTGATTCTAAGTAACCATAGGAGGACTGAAGTGCATTATCTGAACTATCGTAAAATTGAGAACTGTGGTAAAAAAAAAAAACACATTTGCAACAACTTTGTCTGTATTAGGCTTGAATTATTCCAAGCAAAAATAAAAATCCATGTGTAACAAAATGATATCATCTTCAGAGAATGCCTCAAACAAATATTCGAAAATAAAACAAAAGAGGAAACATCCGTGAATCTGGAAATGTGAAGATCATAGATGTACTAGTCTGGAAAAATACCATGTCAGTTCTAAACTAAACCGTATCGCTTATTGCAATGTAATAATAAATCTAAAACTTAACATGAAACATATCTACAAATCAACAAGGGAAACCGTCATGCCTGGATAGGTACAGTAAATCGAGTCGTGCATCGTGACAAAATCCTAAATCATTTACTTGACAAATTTCTTAAAGAAATAAATCGGAAAACAAAACATTTTACATGTTAGAATTTAAACTTTAGCAGAGCAGTTAAATACTAGTAAAGAAGGCGAACATGACTCAAAGAGTTATCTTTCTCAAGGATGGCCTTGAAAACCCATTAAGGCAATAACATCATTATCCACCCTATAGCAGCCCCTCAAATCGATCTCTCTCAGCAATGTGCAGTTTTCTACCACGTGCTTCACTCCGTTACTTGTGACATAATAACAATTTTCCAGTAATAGTTGCAAAAGTCCACAACAACTCTTTGAGATCAGAGTGTTTTATCATCAACTGTTGTATGTGACAAGTTCAAAGCCTCGAGTTTGCAAACGTCGAATTTTATTCCACGTAGATTCACCCTTGAACACCAGGCTAGGTTTAAATGTCTAATGTTACAACATCTCCTTAAAACTTGACCAATACCTTCTTCAGAAATGCCATAGCCATCCATCAATTTGGTGCCATAGCCATCTATCCATTTGGGGTTACTTAGTTCGAGTTCTTCAAGCAAAGGGAAACAATCGGCTATGAGAAACACGTGATTGATACTAATAGATTCAACGTCAGAACATCTGAGTGAGGTCAAAGTTGTAATATTTTGGGAGAAAACTCGCAACCCATAAGCCGGAATGGTAGGATGGTTCGAGAGATTGAGTGACGTGATTTTCAATGGGAAGAAATTTGGCGGAGAAGCTTGTTGAGACTACTGAAGTAGCATCTGAGGTTGAGGGAGGTGAGGTTGATGAACCTTAGGAAGAGGCTAGGGAGGAAAGGGCGTGTTGAACTCCATATATTGAGTGAAAATCTAAGACAGTTGGTGATGGAGAGAAATTGCTTAAAGACAACGGAGAGAGACTTGAAGCAGCTACAACTTGTTTACATCACTGTTAATAAGGAATTAGAAGACAAATTCCCAACACTCATCGGGTAAATAAAAATATGTTGCAGAGATTGATTTGCTTTTTGTTATTGATTTAGACAGTGATCGTTGATGTGAAGAACTGAGATTATGTTGAATTATGTTCTTGAAACTGTTGTGGTTAAATTATGTTGTTGTTGAATATAATGTTGTTTAATGATAAGTTTTTCTCTTATATGTGTTCTAAACATTTTCAGATTATATAATCCGAAATAGTCGAAAACATTTTCGAATTATATAATCCAAACATAGACTAAATAAGAATTTCGGAAGGCACGCGAGAAATGTGTATGGTGGAAAAAGAATTTCTCTTGGCAAAATTGCAATTAGTGGACTTCACTTGTGGATTCTCACTTCATGGTCATACTCTATAGAAAGAAAAACCGATTAAAATATGTGAGTATGAGATCTTGAAGATAGAACTCACTTTAATGTGTTTAGTTCGTGGTAGGAAGAGGTCCTCGTGAGCTTAACTCAGTTGGTATGGACAATGCATAATATATGCAAGGTTCGGGGTTCGAACCCCGGCCACCACCGGGGTTCGAACCCTGGCCACCACAAAAAAAAAAAAAAATTCATGGTAGGAAGAGGAAAAATTTATGTGAGACACATAAAATTGATTTTGACATATATTTAAATGATATCAACCGATATTGGTTTTAACTTGAAATTAGAATTTGTTTGTACCAAAAAAGAATTTGTAGCTTTTGACTTCAAACATTATTTATAACTAAAACTCACTGTTTAAGTCACTTTTACATGAATGTATCCAAAGATATATCATTTCATATTCAATACATTTTAAACTAAAATCAATTTTTTTCGCAACATAACCAAATACATAGTAAAAGGTAGGTGGTTGCTTAACCTTTAAACAACTGAGCAAGCACTGTGTATAGAATTTAAATTAAAGTCTTAGGTTTTGAGCAAGCAGTGTGTATAGAATTTAAATTAAAGTCTTAGGTTTTGCTTTTGTGATGTTCAACACAGATATTCCATTATGCAAGGAGTCAAATTTTATTATCTCAAATTAAATTTATTTTGAAAGTGTCAAATTTATTGTATGACAATTGTTTCTTCTAAGCAAGAATTAAACTCATACACAACATATATATTGTGAATGATGAGAGACGACTTTACTATCTCATGTAAATTACACACGAGAAGATCTATTCTCGTGGCAAGACATGGATTGTAAGTGTCTAGAGTGACTAGAAAGGACTTTCTAAATGCAACCATTTTACAGACCGCAATTTGATGCAGTCGACAAAGTCACGCAATCACAGATCGGTGACGGTTTAATCAAGATGGGACGGTTTAATCAAGATGGGACGGTTTAGATTTAAATTCGGTATTTTAGGAACTACATAATAAAAATTAATTTGTTCGTTTGGACTATCCCATCAAGATCGGACAGCCATTAAAGTCATGACAAGTTTACCAAAAGAAAATTATCATGTGATCTATGCTAATGTTTTAAAAACTAATCAACCAGACGATCTAGCTGAATCGTGAACCAGCCCTATCTATGATTTAATTATTTGAGAAGTTTGTTCGCAGTTTCGTACTAGTTCGAATGGTTTAAATCAATTGAAACACAGAAGTTTCGCCGGTTCGATGTTTGGTTTCAAAAACATTGGTCTACGTGCTTGCATAGAAAACCTATATAGAGAAAACTTTTCACTGATGTCAAAGAAAAGAGACATAAAATAATCTACCAGAAAGCCAAATTTACATGATTAGTTAGATAACTAATACCTAAACCAAGTTGAAACAGTAAACCAAGTTGGTATAAAAAGGGAAAGTAACTTAAAAGGGACACCAGCACAAATACTGAAACAGTGTTTCTTATCTGATATGAACTGAACCAGATTACCAACCCATCAATGTTCTTCTAACTTTGTCCACAATCTGACTTCTAGCTTTGCTGCTGTTCAATGGAAAATCCCGGCTTTCGTCTAACAAAAACCGGTAGACTTCCCACTGGCGTTCTTGTGTCGAATGCCTAACAACTTCAGCCTACAGTAAAATCCAAGAAAAAAAAAGTGAGGCTCAGAAATAGATTTTATTTAGAAACTATGACATGATTTCTTCAAAGAACATCCAAATGTTCACTAGGATCAGACTAGTGATGAGGGATATGGGTAGCTTGTATAAGAACATGTGCTCATACATCATTGCCATCATTATAAATGTGTTATAAAAAGCAGATTGCACGAAACAGCAAAAAATAGAGGAAGACGCGTAGCAGTTGAAATAAGTCATATACAAAACAAAAAGCATGCTGCATGCAACCAAAAAAGGGAATGGAGGCAAACCATAGCTTAAAGATTGGAAGGTTTATGTATTACAGTGAATATAAGACTAGTACTTCGGCTTTTCTATTGATCATGCAGACTCTTCAGTGTTATTAATTTCAAAACCATAAAGTCATCGTTTTCCCACTATTGCTACTATATTTTCTAGAAGAATAATGGTTGCCATTGCCCTAAGAGTGAAACTAGGATAGCATCGTGGTTTTTATATCAGAATAATCAAAATCCGCTATACTATAGCACTACCGCCACTATTTGACAACACTGCATATGTTTGATCATATTTCTATATCTTTCTCACAAATAATATCGGTAAATGTTTGTGCAAAACCTGTTTACCCTATTAATGTATAGTTATTAAACTGTAACTCAAATAAATGCTTACCGAGAAAATGAATACTCCCAATGCTTTTAAGGCCAACGTAACATCATAGAAAACACGAGGCCTTCCCTTTCCGGACAGTTCCACGGGATTGGCAACCAGCAGTTCTATATCTGGACCCCGATTCACGATAATTACCCGCAAAGGATGAAGCATCTCTTCTTTTAAGCAGGTGCACAGAGTTTTGAGACGTTCGGGATCTATGATCTTTTGCCCATCTTCTTTTTGCTGAACAAATAAGTCAATATTTTGAAAGCCTTTCACACTTGAATTGAATCTACCATAAGCAACCTGATTGAGAAGGGAACAAAAACAGTAAATAAACCGATTGCAACAAAAAAATTATGTAACAAAAAGTATGGTAAGATATTGTATATTGAAAGTGCAAGTAGAATGATTGATCAGAATAAATGAAGAGACAATGCCACAGAGGATGTTGAACAAATTCAATCACAGATCACGTAAAATAGTGGTTTGTTCAAACTCCGCTACTATAGCTTCTATTGACAACAATTTGCAGTAAATAGTGTATCACAAAACAATAGCAATTTGTTCAAATTCCACTACGCTATAAACTACAGTGCTTCTGTAGCTATTTGACAACACTTAAATTTATAAAACAGTTGTCAAGAGTGTGGAGGCAAATCAAAGACCGAAATCAAAGCAATGAGAGTGAGAAGCATTTGATTCAATTGAAGTAGAAAAGATGGAAAATGGCAATAATGAAGTCTACATTATGACACCAAGTTTCAAATTGTATACTTTCTGCTCAGGTTGCAGCCTTTGGATTTTGGTTCCTGTGAGCAGCTAGCAAAATGAGAAAAGCAATGGTTGATGCTTTAACCATCCATGATTGGTTATGCTTACGTATATAGTATCAACCATTGATTTGTTTATCAACGGATGACATTACTCCACTATCTAATGTGAGTTGCTCACTTTAGATGATTTTGATCCATTTCCTTTGATGTAAACATGATTCACAAGAGAAGCACAAAGCAATATGCATCATACATGTATAAATGACAGCTTAGGACAAAATACCTTAATATCAGAATCCTTAGAAATCCTCATAAGGTCATAACACAAGCTCTTCTGATCGACACACTGTATCTGAAGCAAGGTATGAACTGAACTCAACGAATTATCCACTGTAACAGTTGGTGTCTTCAGTGTCGTCATGTCTTGACTGAGAGGATGCAAAGAGACCTTGTCTACCAACTCAGAACCAAATAATTCTTCAGAATAAGCTGGTGGAAGACAAGAAAACCCCTGCAAATGTCCATATTCAGGCCCAGCCAACTGAAGTTCACTGGAGATACACCTCTCTCCTAAAGCTTCTGTAAGATATTGACATACATTGTCTCGCCTCTCTTTTGTGTGAAACAGCTCCCTGTTTTTTGATATTAAAAGGAATAAACATATTATAATAAGTCACATAAAGTTACTATAACCCCCAAAATAGCAGATAGATTTTAACTATTTATGCCATTTATGATTTATCGCTACTCAGAAGCTTCCAAATAACGTTTTTTAGCATTTAAGGTGATCTTTGCAAGAATCGAGGTGATATATACACATGTATATTTGTATGTATGAAGTAATAAAAGAAATTTGGTTTAAAAAAATTGTGATAATCTATGTTGCAAGGATACGAGTGCGGTATCGGATACAGGTACATGTACAATAATTTTAGAAAAGCAAAGGAATGAGTATATAAAAATGAACAAATTATATAAAAGATAGAAAATACTTGGGAAGGAAAAGTTCAAAGATGCAGCAAATTTAGGAGGACTAGAATTGGCAGATAATTGCTTGAGAGTCTCGATCACTAGAAATTGTAATAGCATCTTCACAGAATAAATTCATTGATTATCTATTTACTACAAGAATCTTTATTAATTTCTTACATTATAAATCGAAATTGAATCAACAATGATATACAAGAGACAAGGAAACTCTTAGTAAATGAGATATTTACACAGCATGAAATAGGAGGAAATGTTTGCATGGCGAGAAACAAGGAAAAAATCCATTAGATAAAGTATAAACATTATCAACGGAAGGAATCCAATACAACCTAATTTTTAATTTATCAGACCACGAGGGCATATACTAGATATACCGACTTTAATTTTGGATCATACAATTGCTTTATAGATGTGATGATAAAGAGAATCGAGCAGAATCAGAATATATACTAATCTAGGGCATAAAGAATCCAATAAAGCTACACTTACATTTCATCAGTGATAAAGAACAAATCTAGGGCCCTTCCATCTGGTGTTGGCATCACTTTAACTCGCTGAATAGTAAGTTGAAGGTTACACAAGATTTCATTAATATCTACAAAGTTAACAGCAAAAATAGTGTTAAAAATTATTATATTCCATTCCATATGTGACAGCAAAAGTGATAAAATAACTAGTTACCATGTAGTAATCCTTTCTGATCAATAATCCAAACCTTCAACAAGTAAATTGGAGGTGGTGAAGGATTTCGTTGATTGAAATTATAAGAAAACAAACATGAAGGACAAGGTGAAAGAAGCCTTGTTTTCAAGTTTTCCCAATCAATTTTGAGTGATGCCGGATGTGGAATAACCCAAAAAACAATGAAGCACCATCTTCCATCCGTTGAAATGTCTACATCACCATAAAAAAATCATCATGAAAACAGGACCAAAACAACAACAAAATATACTTCCATAGTTCAAAAAATGAATAAACTGAAAATTTAAACTATGCAATGTTCTTCTTCATCTGAGATTTTTTCTTTTTGAAAAATCAAAAAGGGACTTTTTTTAATCATGGCTGCTATATGCAAAAAGGTTCATCGGAAATTAAAAAATAGATAAAGTTAAAATCCAAGTAAAACAAGGGAAAAACTATGTGGCACCATCTTCCATCGGTTGAAATGTCTACATCAACATCAACAATTCATCATGAAAACAAACCAAAAACAATAACAGAATATAATTCCAAAGTTCAAATAATGAATAAACTGAAGAATTAAACTATGCATTGTTCTTCTCCCACTAACAATTTTTTAATGGAAACCACCTAGTCCCTGGTGGACTAATAACTGAAAATTGCCCGAAACACCAACGGCAGTTGTCATCATACAAACGTATATTCCTCTTTTTCCTCACCACTGAGACACTAACATGATGGATCTCAATTTAACAAAAAATAATGGAAACAAACAAATATTAGTACATGTTTGTATTAGCCAGTAAAATCACGATGACACCATGATTTTGTCGTAATTTTAAAACATATCTTTTTCGAAAACCACAATAGCACGCGTCACCATAATTCTGCAAAACTCACCGTCAATCCAAACATACACAGAGTTGAATTTTGATATAACATATCTATATCTTCTCATTATTTCGTTAAAACAATACATCAGATCATTGTCTCATACGTTACAATAAAATTTTCGACAATTTTCAAATACTATATAATCCATAGAACAGAATTTTCCATTGAACAAATCCAAAATGAAGAAAAGATAAGAAATTTAACAAAAACTAAAGAAACCAGATGAGAAAAGCAATATACCAGCTCTAGTAATACGAAGACCAAATTCAAGAATGATTCTGCAAAGATCACAGCCAAGACCAGCTTTATCAGGACAATTGACAGTGACAATGGTTGGTTCGTTTGCATTCTTGGCATGCTGGATCACAACGAGGTCGTCTGATGGTATCCCCATCACTGAGAAACGGTGAATTCAGTGGTTGGAGAATAGCATTGCCGGAGCTCCGGCGAAGGTTGCTCCGGCGAATGGTTTGAGAAGAAGAAGAAGAAGAAAAGGAGAAGAGAAGAACAGTGTGAAATAATGTTTGATATTTTATATAGATGAGAACAGAAAGGTGTTTTTTTTTTGTTTGGTCAAAATATGATTTATCTACTAAACTAGATAAGAAAATGAATGTCCGTGGAAATTACCTTTTTGCCCTTCTGAGGGGCATTTTGGTAAATTGGTAATTGGACTCCCCTTGCCTATTATTATTATTATATGTGAAAAGAAAAAAAAAACAGAAAACAAAAGAAGGGGGACGAGAGAAACGGGAGAGGAAGAAGGGTGGACGAGAGAAAGAAGAGAGAAGAGAGAAATTGCATGTCGTTAGAAAAGGGTGAGAAGAGAGAAGAGAGAAAAGGGAACGAGAGAAAGAAGAGGGAACGAAGGGACCGAGAGAAACAGGAACGGGAGAGGAAGAAGGGCGACGAGAGAGAACGGAAGAGGAGAGGGACGAGAGAAAGAAATCGCCGCCGTCGACCTCGCCGTCCAACACTCTGATCTGCACCGATTTTAGAAGCAAAGGAAATTAAGGTAAGCTTATTCTATCAAGCTCAATTTACATTTCAATTTCAATTTCATCCAAACCCTAACCCTTTTCAGCCCCAATTTCAATTTCTCAATGAAGGGTTAATTAAAGTTGTTGCATGTGTGTCTCCTTATTCAAAGAAAGCTTAATTGAAAGTATGGGGTTTGGGTTTGCAATTGGAGGAAGAAACAAGAAGAATTGGAGGTAAATTTTTGTAAGTGATTGTAAATCATTTCTGTTTGATGGTTTCTGTGAAATATTTTAGAAAAATGTCTGTTTAAGAAGATACATAGGGACATGGTTGAATTTGATCTGAATGGTGCTAGATGGTAGTCTCTGTTACAGTCTAATATCAACCATTTTCCTTTGTATCTGATTTGGTAAAATTATGCCAGTATTGTGAAATAGCTTTTTTTCTTTAGCTACAATTTTTTTAATTTTCAGTTAATTAGTTTTATTTTTTAAGTTGTTTACTGATTTTTGTTTTTTTTTTCTTTTTTTCAAGACACTTCTAGATTTTAATCTATGATAATTTCATCCCATAAGGTATGTTCTATGTAAATTTATATTTAAATTGAATGTATAAATTGTAGGGTTAAAATATTGATGCTGTAATTGTTTTATGATGAATGGTCTGAAAATCAATTTGTTTCAGGTCTGTCCTTTAATGTTGAGAATATTTTTTCGGGGGTTATCAGTACTCTTTGGTTCATGCAGCTGCTTGGTGTGTCATCATTAATTTAATTCATATAAAATTTCATTCATTCTTTTATGGTTAAAAATACATACATATATTTAGTATATAATAAATTTTTGATGTTTTTTCTACTCAGTGCATATGATAGAGCTGCAATTAAGTTCAGAGGAGTAGAGGCAGATATAAATTTCAACATTGAAGATTATGAAGAGGATTTGAAGCCGGTGAGTTATGGGGAAGAATATGTTAAAAAAATGTTTATACTTTATATCATATCCTATAGTTTTCAATCAATTATTACCTTTTTTTTGTATCTTGAATTGTTGTGATTTAAATGAGTTTGGAGGAATTTATTTCAGGTAGTTCGTCAATGTTTCTTAATCTCAGGTATCAACTCTTTCAAGTTTTTCATGGCATACAAAGGATTTTTTATGGTCAACGATGAGCTTCTTCTGCAAGTATTTAAGAAGCGCAAGTCTCTTGGTGCCTTAGCGATGGTAAGGTTTTTTTAGTTAAGCTTTTCATTGAAACTGAATGATTGTTTGAGTTGATTTGTATAGTTCGTAGTTCTGATTATTGTGATCTGGACTGTGTTGAAAGATATTTTAATTTGTTGATTAAGATGATGTGAGTTGTGTAGCTAAATCTGATGCATTATGATCATATTTTTTAGAAAAATCAATCAATTTTAACTTCAATGTGAATGGCAGTGTAATTGTGAAGAGAAAAAAATAGTGTATGCATGTCAAATTTTGTGATGTTCAACTCAAGTTTCAGTATTTTCGCATGGAGTATAAGAAAATTGGATCTAAAGCTTTTATTTGTTAGTCATTTAATATTTAATATTTATGATGTTGGCTACTTTGTGATGGAGCTTTGCTTATTATGCATTCAGGTGTCTTTCTTGCTGGGAGTTATTCCAGTTTTTGTTACATGGATATATTCAGAATACTTAAGTACAAAAGAACCTCATCTCCTACTAAAGTGTAAATTTTTTAACACTGTCATAGAAAACCAAATTATTGACTTCAATTGATTCAAGTTTATTAGTGCAATATATATATATATATATATATATATATATATATATATATATATATATATATCAAGGACATCTTTTTTCTCTTCTGTTTGGCTGTTTCTTCTTGTGATTGGATTGATGAAGTTGAAGAGTGTGACCATAATGCTTTAGAATTTAGATGAGTATGTTAATAAACATTGAAATCTTGTGCTTCCACAGAAAAATCAACTAGATAAATCTTTGATGTGGTATTTGGAAATCAACAGTGATCTTTAAATCAAGCAGCAGACAACTTAAGCATACACTCCCAATGACTGGTCTATGATGGTTAAAATTTGGTGATGTTATTGAAATTTTTGCAAATGGTATTGATTTATTTATTTCTGGGAATGGTATTAAAGATTTATTGCCTTTCTTATGTGTATGATGGTTCAAATTTGGCAATGTTGTTGAAAGCTTTGCTTTGGATTTGAAATGAATTTGAATCTTATGAGTTTGAATGTGACTTGCCAAACTCAGGGGACTACTAGCAACTGTGAACTTGACTTATTAAAATCTAATTGATACTGATGGTTATTTATAAGCCTTACAAAAGTTACAATGTCACATCTCATGTTTTGTGCTAATCATGTTTGTGTTGTTAACAGACTTTAATTTTTGTGGTTTTGTGGTTAATGTTAAGGCAATTCAATGATAATGAGAAAGACTTTTAACTATTCAACCGAGTTTTCGAATTTGGAAAAAAAAATTTGGTTGATTTGTTAAAGAAATGCATTTTCGCTCTGTAATCTTGTGTGTAGAAGTACTTTTCTGGTATAGCATCAATGCAGATTTTCTATGCAATGAATCTTTGAGAAGCATTTGAATTACATTGAGCATATTGTTGATCTGAAAGGAACCTTAGATTGTGTATGTTTTTAGTGAGTTGTGTATGGAAAATCCTTTGTTCAAGCTTTCTATTGATAATTTTTGGTTTGTGGTGGAGGAGTTTCTGGCATGAAACAAGACTTTTAGTTATTCTTTTGAGTTTTGGAATTTTAAAAAAATATTTGGTTGATTTGGTTGTGTGATTTTGTTAAAGGAATGCAATTACAAACCAATTGATAGAGAAGGATTTGTTTGGTTATGGTGGAATTTTAAGAAATGTTGGTTAAAATTCGTATAGACCTACTGTTAGAAAAATGGTCATAAATTCTTGTGCTGACATCGTTTTTGAGTGAAAATTGAACCATTGGAAAATAGACAAAATTTAACACGAAATAGGCTCTGGAAGAACTTAATTTTGTTATTCTATGACTGAGAAAATTGAGTTAGAAGTTTGTGCTGCTGAAGTAAAAATCTGAACTGTTGTTGGAATGTTCTGTCATATCTCTCTGTTCATACATCAGTTTGCAATAGGACTTATACCATTAGAAAGAAGACAGAAATTAACTTGAAATAGGCTTTGGAATTGCTTAATTCAATTATGTTATGATGGAGAAAACTGAGTTACAAGTTTCAATTGTTGAATAAAAAATCTGCTCTAATGTAGTTGGAATGTTCATGTTGAAATATTTGGTTCACCGCCCGGATTGAAATGACAAGGATTGAAGCATATGTCTGAAGCTATGATTTTAAGAGCAAGAGAAGAGAAGAGGGCTGAAGGGATAGCAATGGCAAGAGCTTTGAATTGGAGCATAATCTATTGAGAGTGTTCAGAATAAGTCATGGTGAGTTCCTTTTTAGCTTAGAGCCTTACCTTGGGTAAAATGTGTTTATGAATGAATTGTGAGACAAAGAACATTACTCCCCTCCCTCCCTCCCTCCCATTTCTCACTCACGGGTCGTTCATGTTTGTTATATGTGCAGAATGTGTAAAGCTCTAATGCCAAGGGATGAAGAAAGCATGAGTGATGAAGCAATATGGAAAACTCTTCGTGTAAGGCTTTATATATGTAACTCTTTTGATTTTCATGTTCTCATTTTCTTCTATATTATTTTAATGGAAGACATTCTATCTAATTGCAATTGCTGCTTGAGTCGATTCAAAATTTTGTGATGCTTGGTGTGTTACTGTCGTCAAGGTCTTGGCTTGCAATTTTTTCTTATTGGAATGTTCAATGTTGAAACTGTTGAAGCTTGATTACACTGAGAGTGCTTTTCATTATGTTTGTTGTAGCACTTTTGGGTTTCCATCTCTATGTTGTTCTTCGTTGCTGCTACCATGAATCATCAGTTCTAGCATGGTGATCATGTTCTTTTTCTGTTGAAGTTTCAATTTATCATGTGTATGCAACCCCTTGGAGTTTTGCAACTATGTTTCTTTTCTTTTGTTTTTGTTCTTTATTTTTCTAATTAATAATAGACATTCCAAACACCTTTATTTACATGTGAATAGAAAACTCCATTACATAACATAAAGAACAAAAAGTGTTGGTCAGGCACAGAGAAGGATAGACTGGAAGTACTTTTTGACAAGAAAGTGTTTCTTCAATTCATGGTTTTCTTATATATTAAATGTTCTCTGACACCTTTAAATGCACATTAGTACCATAACTCCCTCTCAATTGAAGTAGACTTATTATCACATTGTCAATTTTTGAATCCTTTTTGGTATATTTAACCAACTGCTCACATGAAAGCTAACAATTGGCAATCATATATAAGTTGCTTCTAATTTTATAGCTCCCGCAGATAAGTTGTGAAGTGGAAATAAATTTGATCATTTCTTTGTGACAGTTTTTTAAATAAATGAGATTCTAAGAATTGATCAAAATAGAAGGTTGTTTTCAGTAGCTTATGTTGAAAATTATTTTCAATAGATGATTTTTATTAGCTTAGTCTAACACAAAATAATTTATGCTTTTCTTAAAAATCACATCAGTAAGTTGATTTATGAGTCATGATTGTGTTATTTTTGGTCATTAGTGTGTATCATTTTTGGGCATTAATTTCAGTTTCTATGATCGTTCATCTCCAATTTAGACTCAACTGCGATATTTGCCTCTGTCGAAGATGCTTGATGCTGATATCACTGATAGTGTTATCGGGGAAGGATGTGTGATTAAGGTAAATTGTTTCTGAATCTGTTTAAAAGAATGCGAGATTTACACTTTTCTTTACAAAGATGTCAAATATGATTAAATGAATTTAATTGTGAGAAACTTTAATTTTGTTTGTTTCCTAGAACTGCAAAATCTTCCATTCAGTGGTTGGGCTGCATTCTTGCATATCAGGAGGTGCGATTATTGAAGACACTTTGTTGATGGGCGCATATTATTACGAGGTAAAATGCAGTTTAAAACTACTTGCACTGATCATTGTTATAGTTTTATTTAACAGCTAATGTTTGACTTAAGAAAGCAGTTGAAATGCTTAGATGCAGCTCAATTCATTCATTGGCTTGTGTAAGTTACAAGGAAATAATCCTAACTGCAACATTGATTTTCTGATTTTCAGACAGAAGCTGATAAAAGTTTTTTGGCTGCTAAAGGCAGTGTTCCACTTGGTATTGGCAGAAACTCCCGTATCAAAAGAGCAATTGTTGACAAGAATGCTAGAATTGGAGAAAATGTGAAGGTTATAATATCATCCAACTATATACACTTTCATTCCCTATTTTACTTTCTAATCCATCTTCTCATATTAAGCTTGACAAATTGTTGGTTTTTTCCCATCATCTACTCCCTCTGTTCCTAATCTTTGGTCTTTTTAAGTTTCGACACAAAGATTAAGAAACAATCAATTTAAACATAGATTGCCTTCTTGCGGCATCGTAGTGTATTTTGTGTTAAAAAAATGATAGCAAACTCTGTTGCACCGACATTTTTTATTGAAGGTGTGTCTGGTGTCCGACATGACAGCAACATGTGTGATTACACTCAATTTATTTTCGCAGTTTATTATTAGTGTTGGCGTGTCAGTGCTACATAGTTGCAGCAGTTAATCACTAACCGAATATAACCTGATTTCCTTCATAGGAAAGCTTTGGCTGATTTCCATCATTATCCAAAACAAATATAAAACTTATTTCCAGATTTAGATAGCTTTAACAAATTATATGATCTTTTTCTATCTATAGCATTGTAACTATAATGAAAAAAATGAACTTGGTTATTAATTGATGACAACAGGCAGATTTTGATGGAAATGGCACCTTCAAATGTGAAGAGTTCATCACAATGAGTGTTCACATGAGAAGGCTTGGAAATGATGAGCATCTCACAAAAGCATTCCCAACGATGTCGACTTGGATAAGGTAAGGTATATGTTAGATATAGTTTGATACAAGTTAGTTATGATTAGTTAGAAGTTAGTTATATTAGTTACTCTTTTATAACATCTAATATTGTTTTGTTAAAGGATGGTCGAGTAAGTTTTGAGGAATTTAAGGCAATGATGAAGACAAGAGGAGATTGGAAAATGGCATCTAGACAATATTTAAAAGCATTTCTAAATGCGTTAAGCTTCAGAATGTTTAAAGACAAATCTACGGGAGTAGCAACTAACTAAACTAAATTAACTGAATTTCAAATTGCATGTGGGGGTATAGGCCAAGTTCTGAGTACATATCATATCATATAATGCAGATTACTGTACCACTAATTATTCAGCAGCATGCAAATAAATATGTTGCAATATTTTGAGTTGTGTACAGTTTGAGAGTGTAAATGGAAAAATAGGCCTCATCTGAAGAAAGTGTGAGGATCTCTTGTGATATAGTGTGCTCATGTTAACTTTAATTGTTTATTTATTTTATTTTATTAATTAATTGTTGTGACTGTGAAAATCATTTGAATGATTGAGATGTTCAAATTAATTTGTCTTCAAATTTGGATATTCTAACTAATGACATTTTCGTAATAAGTGGTGATATGTAGATTTTTCCTTCATTTGTTGCAAAGTGGCTTAGATGCTTTTAGTCCTTTATACACTTCACCTATTCTATATCTTTGATGAATATAGTATTCTTTATTCAACTCAATTCACTTAGATTAGCCTGATTATAAATCGAGCAATCGAATGAACATTTTTAATATTCTTCCTCCCAAAATTAGTACCGTTTTAGATTATAAAAACTTATAATTAAACATGTTAAAGAAACTAAATATATAAAAGAAATTGAATGTATAGTTTATATTGAGTTCTTTTACATGTGCATATGATCCTTAAATATATAAAAGATTGTCTTCTAAAAAAAAAGTCTTATTAATATTTTTTTTTGAAGGAATTACAAAATTATTTTTATTAACCATCAGATACTAAACATTAAATGTATAGTATTGTGTAATGATTTAAATCAGAACGTAATACATATATTATGGGAAAACATGTGCAAATATACAAAATCAAAACAAATAACGGAAAGTGAGCAGAGATGGCTCGCACGAGTATTGATGATCAACTCTATTCTCCAACTATCTACAAATTGGTTTGCTTGCGGTCAACAAAAAGGGTAAAATCATTTCGGTTTTAAATGCAAGTAATAAGTGTTCAAGTTAAAAGTAAAGTTGTTGTCACCTAATTTTAAGGTTTCAAGTGATAAAAAGTTGGGGAAAATAAAATTAATTCGGGGTTGTACCATGGAACTCTTTGCAACATTCAGTGGCTTCTGCATTCTTAGCTGTTCTTTATAGTGATTACATGTTGACATCTCAGTCACCTAATTTTAAGGTTTCAAGTGATAAAAAGTTGGGGAAAATAAAATTAATTAAGTTACAAAATTCTAGGTGGTACCATGGAACTCTTTGCAACATTCAATGGCTTCTGCATTCTTAGCTGTTCTTTATAGTGACATGTTGACATCTCAAGCTGAAAATCTATTTTGTAGTGGGAAAATGTATAAGCCGGTTGATCTCCGCATATTTGCAATTTCTCAGGTATGCATTTCTATAAAAATGACATCAATCATTTTATATTCTTATCAATTATCATCAGGTATGTTTTTAATTCAAGTTCAGAATTCCTTAATTAGTCAACTCCCAAATATTTTTATAGGAGATTGACTTCCTAATGCACGTGTGTAAACTTCTAAAAGAAGTATGCAACCATGATTTAAAACCTTTCTAATGTGATTCTCTAAACTCAACATGGATTGACGATACTATAAACTTGGCTTTTATGCTTCCAAATATTGTGTTATGATTTATAATTATGTGTCATTTCGCAATTTATCCGTCCGATATAATATTTTGTAAAAAAAGTAGCTAACCCCCGTGCGAAGCACGGGTTTGTAACTAGTTGATAATAAATTAATAAATCTTTGTAGTTGAGATTTTCTTAACCACAAAGTTTTGGGATAAACTTTTCTGACCCACAAAAAATAATGGTTTATAGATTTTAATGTTATATTTTAATACTCCCTCCGGTATATAATTTGATCCACAAAAGTTAATGTATCTCGTTTAATCAGATACATCAACTTTTGTTGATCCAAATTTATCTTGTAAATAGGACTAGAGGGATTAACTATTAGCATTTAGTGATTGGTATTTAGTCCAAAAAATTTATTTAGTGATTTTTTTTGTGGTGACCGAGATTTAAACTTCAGACTTTACATATATTATAATTGTTCCTACCAACTAAGGCATAGTAAATATGCTTAGTTCTTGAAAAAAAAATGTTTAGTTTTGTTCGCCGGTCTCAATTGGCAAATTTTGATATTGTTGAGTTGAAGCATAAATTTTTCAAACACAAATTATGTATGTGAATTTTAGTGGTGATTGTCATTTGTCTATAGACAAAAAAAAAAATGTTTTGGTATGTGTTTGGAAGCTTTCCATTTTGATGGTCCATGTCGATGAAACTATCATTACATGTATATCATGTGTGTTTGTCGAAATTACGATGAATCATCTGTACTTTTTAAAAGTTACAGCGAACGTGAATCCATACATGCTTCTGTTGTATGTGGATTCACTACTCGTCATTTTTGTGTCTAGATGTAATTTTTAAGAATTATTATTGTGTGGACATCATTTTCAAAAGGAAAAGAAATAAGTAGTCAAAAAGTCCAAATACTTATCATTTTTTTTTTGACAAGAAAAATACTTATCATTTGTATCCCATCAAATTGATAATATATGCATCTGTATGTTTATACAGAAAAATATATTCATATGAATATTTAATTTTGGTCAGAAATATAAGTATTTAATTATATTACTTTACAAAATACTATGATACACCGATTCACCTATATTTTTGTCATTAATTACCATTAATATTTAGTTTTTTTTTTTTTTGAGGGAACCATTAATATTTAGTTGTACTTTGACTATATTGATTATACATATGTTTTTTTTGTCATTAATTACTATTCAAGATTTTTTATTTTTTTTGACAAATTACCATTCAAGATTTTAGTAAATATTAAATATAATAATAAGTCTTTGGTAAAAAAATTACAATATTTGTAAAAATAATAATATATTAATAAATTAATCCAAATGGAATTCCCTGAGCTTAACTTAGTTATTAAGGATATTGCATATTATACGCAGGGGTTGAGGTTCAAACCATGAACACTTTTTTTCCACATTTTAAAATGTGTGAGCTCTAATTGTGTGTGCTTGTTTTTTTCGAATCAACATCAATTCCTCACCCATAGAAATATATAGGATCTTGTACTTATTCTTAGAGGTGACAACATCGATCATCATCAAATTTTAGTATATGTTTGAAAAAACGATCCATCTTAAAAAAGAAAATCCCAATGTCATCATGATTTTGTTAAAATTTCAAAACATAGTTTTTTCCAAATAACATATAACATAATTTCATCGAATGAGTTTTTTTCTTTTTTACTAAATCAAATGAGATTTTTCATCACCTTTAACATCGCAACATCAAGAGAATGATGTCAGATTCTATCAAAGACCGTGGTAAAATATTTAAGTGACAATTTGTTTACCGGACACATGCTAACACAATTATATTATTCATCAGTAAAAAGCTTGTAGAGCTATCTATGTTGAATTGTCATCGATCATAATTATTCATTTATCTTTAACTATTTATGTTATATAATAGTAGAAGATACATTAATGATTTTAATCGATAACAACTCAACATGAGTAACTTTACTTACTTTTTGTTTATTGGTAAATAATAATTAGTCAAATATTTATCAGTGTCATTTTAATTAATACAATTTTTAGTTATCTTTTAAAAGAAATACTTCATCGCCAATGCAAATGAAAAGGCAAGTAGAACAAAACAACACAAATTCTTCCGCAGTCAGCTAGTGGGAAGCACTGACGTCGTGTTCAGCTGTCCTGTTCAGGTTGCTCATGTCGGATCCACATCGTTATACCTTTTTTTATTTATGTCACTTTGCATTATTAAACCTTGTCAATAAATAAATAAATAAATTTGATTTACATAGAGACGAGATGTTGATGTGGTAACAAAAACAAAAGGAGCAAGTGTAGCCAAAAACAATTAGATGTTGATGTAAACCTTTGATGGAACCATTTGTGGGCTGTTGTGCTACTCTTTCTGCGCACTCAATCCACATGTCCATTATTTTATTAGCTTTGTTTGATGCCAATAAGTAAATTAGTCATACATTGCAAACTCACATTCATAATTGAAGAGTCATTATTCAAAATTTTTTTCTCTTAGTTGAAGTGGTAATATACTGAAATTAAACTCATACACAACTATGAGGTCTCGGGTTTGAACCCGAATCACGACGTCCGATCTTGCAATTTCGGCATTTGTCAGTTGTGCTAGGACTTCTAGACTGATTCAAATCTTTTTTGTACCGTTTGAACTAATAATTTCAACATTTTTATCAACCGAGTTAAGATTTATGGAAAAACTTTATCCTGTTTAATTTAATTTAAAAGTAAATTACATTCTCTCTTCTCAAAGATGCTTGAATTACACTCTCCTCCCCTCTTATGTTAAAATATACACTCCCCTCCCCTCTTATTCAAAACAAATTAGAAAACATTTCAATCCTCTCCCTTAAGAGAAGCATGAATTACATTTCCCTCTCCTCTTATGTTAAAATCTACATTTTACTCCCTCAATAATTTTTTTATTTCTAATAATCTAACACACTTCGAAAACAAATGGTATTGCAGGTCTATTTTAATATAACCAAAATTTGAATACATATTTTTTCGCTATTTTTTTAACAATTTCATTAACATATAGTTTTAAACCCTATTATAAGATATAAAACATCTCAAAATAAAATTAATATATGTGAAAAATTACTAAAGACAGTAAGTTAATTGTATACTCTAAATTATAAAATTTATAGCATAATATTTAAATTTAATTATCGATGACATTTAAACTATAAAGAAATGAATTTATTTTTCTAAAGTGGTGGTTCAAAATTAGTATATATCATAAAAAAAAATTATTTATGTTAAAATAGATTAAAGTGTAGTGCATATTTAATTATTAAGGGAGGGGGTTGTAATTCAAGCATCTTATAGGGGAGGAAAGTATAAAAAAAATTCAAGGGAGGGAAGTGTATATTTTAACATAAGAGGGGAGGGTAATGTAATTTACTTTTAATTTAATAGTGAGACTTATTACTTAGTGATGGAAACAACTTTTATCCATGGTTAATTTTTTTTTTTTTAATTGTGCATCGTATGCATGTTTTTTTTTCGTTTTTTTAATCTTTTTATAAATACGAATCTACCTTGGTATCTTATAATATCATACACATATTCCATGCACCAATCAATTGCACTTAATTAAGTAGTTCACATGTCTCTTTTTGTTTTACTTTCCATGTAGGCATAATTCAAAAGAAGAATTCAAAGAAAAAATAGGGTTAAATTATGTTTTTATCATTAAGTTATTTTTAAATTTTGCTTTAGACCCATATTTTTTTTTGTTTTACTTTGGTTTTTTTAAATTATAAATATTAGATACTTTGATTCTTTATTGTTTTTGACAAATCAAAAATTTAGTTCGCTATCAATTAGAGTTTATTTCTGCATAAGATCAAGTGAGAAGAATCTTCTCCTCACCTGATATATTCTTTGTTTCAATAAAACCACATAATAGCCCAACGACTTGTAACGACCATATATTACAACATTCATGGAAATCATTTGTAATGGCTTTACCGTCACTAGACAAAGGCCTCCTTGACGAATGACGCCTATATAAGCAGCCTTTCACAAGTTCATTATCAAAACAAGGGAGGTGGTACGTAAAAGCACATATATAAGATCTCTTCCAACTTAAAGAAAGATAATAAGTTTCAACATTAAAACATCTTAAAGAGAGTTTTATCATCTATTGTGGTACTATTTGACTCGAGCGATTAGTATCTATGTCTGCGCGATATGGTATTTAAGTTACACATAAAAGTTAAGTGATGTGGTAGTCTGACATGTCGTAAGTTTGCAAATATTAAAAAGGTCATGTTAACAAGTGTTTAAAGAACATTTGTTAGAGAAACCAAAAGTAGACATTTTGAATTGGAAACCGCATTATTTGACTTCTTTTTTTTGAAAGAGCATTATTTGACTTCTAAAAAGTTGAATAAACTATATTCCAACACAAAATTATATTTTGTGTCAAAAAAAAAACACAAATTTATATTTATATCCTTAAACAACGTTCTAAGAATACTCTTTAACATTTTCCATTTTCATAAAAGTAATATGACATGTAATAAGTTATACATGATTGAGCATGTTATCATGTTTTTAATAACAAAGCATTAATTTTTTTTAAAAAAATATATATTCATAATTGTCTTATTATTTTATGGAAAATATCTCACAACGAAAGAGTCAAACCGAAAAATAAAACGTTGCAATTTGTAGTCTATATTTTTGTCATGAAAGATCTAAAGATGCAAATAATTGAGAATAGAAAATTGTAAATATATAAAATTAATTTATAGTGGATGGTGCACGTTGATGTCATCTGGGTCAGCTATTGCTTGGCACAACCAAGTGATGCAATCATAACATTACAAATAAATTAGAATACATTCATTTACAACCAAGTTGCTAAGTTGAAAAATCTCAATTGGTTGGAAAATGACAAATCATTGAAAATGATAACTTTGTCTGATGGAAAGATCATTGAAAATTCATTTGAGCCACCCATCTAGAAGAGCCAGAGGAGCATGATGGCTTATAAATTGGATTAGCAATAAACAAATTATTTAATAGAAACTTAACTTGATCACAAGTTCAGTGTATCAATGGTCGAATAGATTGCACGAGGACAATATCTGCTAGAAAATCTTATCAACAAAAATAAATAATAGAAATTAAGTTTCATAAATCTACCAACCATTCAATTTGATCAACTACATATTGTTTTGTTTCACGTGTATGAACTCTTAAATTGCAAGTAAGTGGCGACTAATTGGTAATGTTTGTTGTTCAATTACATAATCATTGTGTTTTACGAATTACAGGAAATCAATGTTTCCAAATTCTAATAGAAACTGAGGAGGAGGTACATGGAGAAAGAAAGAAAAAAAACAACAAAGCATAAAACCTAGAAACTTAAGGTGTGAATGAACCAAGAGACATAAAAAGAGAGTGAACATGTTAATGTTAAATAATAAGCACATGGTGGCCATACTATAACGTGGTGAGTGAAATAAATAATTTCTAACCTATTATTCTCTCTTCAAATTAGTATTCAAACTATATAAATATATAATAAGTAATTCAATCCCTCAATTTAGTCCATAAAACATTTGAAGATCCATCAATTTAATACTTAACCACTCAACTAATAGTAGAAAAAAAAATGGTGTATCTTATCGCATAAATACAACTCAGATGATAAAAGACAGTAGAGACATGTGATATAATAAGGTACGAGTTTGAACCTACAATTTTTCAATTCTCTACACTTAGCTTGTGAGTTTTGCTGCCGGGTGCTTTGAAATAGAAAAAAATTAGAGTAAATCACCAAATTGGTCCCTATCTTTGTACCAAATTCTCAAATTGGTCCCTGACTCCATTAATAACTCAAAATGGTCTCTGTCTTTGTCAAACATTTCTCAAATTGGTCCCCGACTCTAGTAGTTGTTTTTGCATTTTAAGCCATTACATACCAAATAAGATCCAAAAGGCATTATGCCATTAACCACTAAATAATATCCAAAAGACATTGAGCCATTAACACTTAAGATACAAAACATCTAATAGATTCAGGGACCAATCTGAGAAACGTTTGACAAAGACATGAACCATTTTGAGTTATTAATAGAGTCAGAGACCAATTTAAGAATTTGATACAAATATATGGACCAATTTAATGGTTTGCTCAAAAAAAATTATGAGTTTTTTTATACTTTAAGGCCTAGCTAAATGATCCAAGACCACCAAGAGACCAAGATATTACTCACACTTGAACCCAGCATTTTTTCCCTCAAGTGTGAGTAACATCATATACTTACATCCCTCTTATAACCAACATAACACTATCTCCAAACTACTCAACCAATAAGACTTTCGATACAAGGATCCCGTTAGAACAGGATTCACTCTCGCTCCCTCATAAAGCCGAATCAACACTCTTATATCACTTGTCGGGGGAGTTTAGATAAACATCGAGAGCAACATCATAATAAAAGATCCAAGACCCCCAAGAGATTGAGACACTAAATCAACTCTCAAAATCTTAAGACATTATACATATGAACTACTTGTCTTCTATAACCTACATTTAGCGCCAATATACCAGACCAACCAGTAACCACTTACGCTTAAACCCAACAGAAATGTTAGATAAACATCATTGTAAACTTACAACTTTTATTCTTACAAAGAGGGGAAATTGAGGTCTTACTCGGATACACCCGAAAAAATCCCCAAGAGAACATCGATAAAGCTAAGGAGGACAAACACTACATATCATTCCTTCTTTCAAACTAGTGAATAGTAAAATCAAACTTGTTGTCCTTTAATTTAGGTAGATAAATTTTTTGTCATTTATTTTATTTTTTACGTAATTTTTGTCCTTTTAGATTGCTTGCATATGAATTTAAAGCATCAAGCCTATAATTCATATAGAAACACGGGTGAAAAATCATATATTTGAACACTAAGAACTCATATCTAAACAATATCATAGATTGTAATTTTAAAAATGACAAAAAATGACGTGAAAAAAGATAAATGAAGAAATCATTACGTGAAAAGGACCACATGAGTAATTTTCCCAAATTTCTATCAATTGTCGGTGTAAAATTCAAATTTATTTGTTGAACCGTGTTGAAAGAAGATTTGGATGAGAAATCATAACAACTAGCATTTCTCAATCCAAAATATTGTAAAAAAGGGTTGGATTATATAATCCGAATAAAAATGGTTCAGATTATATAATCCAAACGAGGTAAAATTGGAAATTCGGAGGCTTGCAGTGTGGGAAAAGAAATTGTTTTTTCTTTCAAAATTGCAATGGGCTCAACCCACATTTCTAACAAGCCCACAAAACAAACCACTGTCCCAAGAACAAATCATGTTCTAACTAAACAATTTTGTTTTTGTTGTCTTGATCTTTCTTTTTCACTTCACGGGGAAAGAGTGAAAGACAGAAACATAGTTTTCACAAACTTGTCTGTATTTGCATCTGACAGCAAGTAAGAACCGATCATTCAACATTTTTTGGATCTTTCAAATCTCATGCGATCGCACCAGGTACGCACGCACGCGATCATTCATTCTCTCTTAAATTAATTTTTCTTTCAATGTCACGCGTTATATTGATTTTGTTCTCTCAATTATTTTGATCTCATTCGTCTTTGTAGATTTTCTTTCAATTTGAAAATAATCAAAAATATCTTTGATTGAAGGCTTGAATGTATTGTATAAAGTTTTGAGTAATGTTTGTTTGATACAAAATGGTCGCATAGCGGAGTGGATATCGCGTTAGACTCCGAATCTAAAGGTCGTGGGTTCGATTCCCACTGCGATCACTTTAATTTTTTTTTTAATTTCTTTTATGTTATTTGGCATGTTTGAAAAAATTGATTATGAAAGAATCAAAGTGTTCACAATGCAAGTAGTAAATGAGCTTCAGTTAATGTCGAATTTATTCGCTCAAGTTTGATCCTTGACTGAAACAATCCTGGCTAGACTTTACTTACTTTCTAGCTGAAATCCAAATTTAGGGCCCCTTTCCTAGATATCAGAGGATTAAGACTAAACAAATTACAGAATGAAAAATGGATTTTGTGAATGTGAAACAGAAGTGTTTGTATGTAGGCGTTCTGTAAGTAAGATTTTCAATGAATTTGACGACGTATACGTGTGTATGAAATGAAGTCATATATGTTTGGAAGTTTTTCCTGCAAAAACAATAGTTTTAAACCCAACGTAAACAATGATTGGAGGAAAATTTAATGTTGATTCAGAGTAAATAAACATAGATTTTATTTTTTGACAAAAGACAGACCTATTTTGACCTTTCGTTCAGTGCATCCAAACATGCACTTATTAAGACAAACAAGTCGCTTTTTAACCTCATTCTCCCATTATCCATGTAAGCAGCTAGTAAAGAAACGTGAAACTAGAAAATGATATGTTTGTGTCGGCTCCCTTATTAGATGTGATATTTTCTTAGCTGGTGTTGTAATCTTCAATGGTGCATAGTTTTTGTAATTTAAGTTGGGTGATAGCAAAACTATGACTGACAAAAAGCAGTTTATTATCTCCAAAACTGTCCTGGATTGTGTATAAGATCGCTAATGATAATTCAATTAAGACGTCTTTCTGAATTGGTATTAACTTAGCTGGTTTAACCTTTTAATTATGTTCATTACTCTTTGATTTTGTAATTGGTATATAATTTTTTTTGCCTAAGCCGCAGCTCACTTAAATGTGTAGTGTAGACCATACTTTACAGCTTATGCCTAACGAGTGGAATAATGTTTTAAATTATTCCTCAT
The DNA here is from genome assembly GCF_051527215.1 of Medicago sativa. Lineage (NCBI taxonomy): Eukaryota > Viridiplantae > Streptophyta > Magnoliopsida > Fabales > Fabaceae > Medicago > Medicago sativa. Next base: position 24,295,049 of record NC_140755.1, read on the forward strand.
TAAGTATTTGTATTTTAATAGCGATTCATATACTCCGGCTCTGTTGCCTTAGCAAGTCTGCCACAGATGGTTATTGGTGTGTCTAGAATATAGTTTTTATCATTGAATATGACATGTCTTTAAGTCGGGCAAACTTTTTATCTTATCTTTAAATATCTAGATCCATCATGCATCTGAATCTGAAAAGAATACATTCGATAGCTTAGGATTTGGCTGTACTCGATTAAGGCGTAAGAGTTAAGATGTGATGCAAGTTCTTATTTAACATAACTAGTGTATTTGGTTTATGTCAAATCAAGGAGTCGATTGATCCATAATTTTAGTGAAGCAGCCAATCAAAAAATTTTGAAACTGAGCAATGATTTGTTTGTGTTGGCCCTCTTATTTGATGTGATATTTTCTTGGCTGGTGTTGTAATCTTCAATATATGCTTATATGCACACTTGTACAAGAATTCAACGAGATAGTAAAAACACTTAACATCATCAAATGTGCTTAGTTTTGGAGTTCAAGTTAGGTGTTAGGAAGACAATGTCCGACAAAAGTAGTTGATTGTTATTGAGAATTCAAATCAGGTTGCTTCTCTGAATTGCAATTCACTTAGTTGGTCTAACTTTTTAACTCTTGTTCACCACTTGTAAAATGTTCGTGTAAGCTGCAGCTCATTGAAATGTGTACTATAGACAATACTTTACAGCTTATCCCTAACTTATGGCAAAAAAAACATTTTAAGTCATTACTCATTCCTCAGTAGGTATTTGTATTTTAATAGCGACTCATATGCTCCGAGACTGTTGCCTGAGCAAGTCTGCCACAGATGGTTATTGGTGTGTCTAGAATATAGTTTTTATTATTGAACATGAACATGTCTTTAATTTTGTGTAATCTTTAATTTTTAGGATTTATACATGTGTGATATAAACTATTTTTTGTATCCATCATTAGTGCATATGGCTTAAGGGAATACACAAATATTTATTTGCTCGCTAAATATGTATGAGAGATAATATTAATAAGGAATGCACATGAATTATACAAATAGTTAATGCTTATGCGTTTCTATATATACTGGCTGAGAATGCATTTTGACCTTTATATTAAGTTTATGACCCCAATGTTTTTTTTTTGCAGTTGTGGAAGTCATGAATTGGGTTCAGCAAAAGGTCCACCTTTACAATGTTACTTTTGGGCTTTATATGCTGGATTGGTGGGAGCGTTGCTCATTCAGTATCCTTTATTTCACTTTCTTCTACATAGATGTTGACTCCTTAAGATGTCTTTACCTTCGTAGTTACCTTAAAACGATTTCTTTAACCATGATAGTTATTTATATAGGGATTTTGTTGAGACTGAGATTCATAAATTGTTGTCAAATTATGCACTTTTAAGTTTGTTAGAACAATAGTTGTTTAGCTGTCTTTTTTGTTTGAAAGACAACTGAAATCACGTAAAATATTTTTTACAGAAGAGTTACATAATTTCTTTAATTTCAGTTCCTTAACTATTACAGATATTTTGGTGATTGTGCTAATGTGTTTTGTAGTGCGGTACATTACCCAATTCTTCAAGAGGTAGTTCATTTTCACCCTTCTCATTCATCTCTTTGATTAGTTAACCCTATAAAAATTTAGAACTCTTCGTCTTAACAAATGATGTTTTTCACTAATGTCCATTTACATTTGTGTATTGACTACGTCTGTAAGTAACTTTCGAAAAAGAGTCATAGATCTCACTTTTTATATCTTGCCTCTTCGTGAAAAACTCGAGCAATAAGGAAATATCACTGTACACTGTTGTATTACATAACATATCATTCTAAGAGCCTTTATAATCTTAGAAGTAGCATCCAATTAAGCTCGAGTTTTTAATTCTGAATATGAAAAATGTAAATAGTAGGTTTTTTACAGACTATCTTCTTCAGCCTGTATGTAAATGTAAATGAAGTTACGTTTAGAATACATATTCTCAAGTTCTTCGAATAATCTATTGCTGAAGCTACATAGATTGCAATCTCAGTATTTTACTGACAGTCTTCACTTCGACATTGTTTTTCAAAACCATACCAGACCGGATCTTATATCCTTAATAGTTTATTATACCTATTTACCACAAGCACTTCAATTAAAGCTGTCTCTGGTTTCTAACACGTGTCAGCATCCGATACTAACATGACACATAACACTTGTAGTTACATACAACCACTTTCATTTTCTTAAATTATTACCGGTGTTTACGTGTTAGTGTTGTGCTTGGTGTCAGACTGTCGGTTCTTCGTTGATTACAATAGATATATGTGTATTTGTTATAGAAATTACCATCAGTTTGACCTTTTTTCCCCCCTATCTGAAGTGTGTATTATTTAAATGTCAGGTATATATTTTGTATTATATAAATGTCACATATCTCCGGTAGAAGCAAAATCATTCTCATGTGAAGATGCCAATGTAGATCTTCACTTGAGGATTAAAATTAGTTGCAGCAGTGGTGTGTTTGGTATAGCTGAAGCTGACTCAAAAACATCTTGTCTTGTAGCAGTTTGATATGGACCAACTTTGAGAGTTTCTTAAAGCTGTCAAAATAATTGGGATGCTCATATCTGTTGTACACCATCATGAATCTTATTTAAATATTTATTATTTGCTTATAAGCCTGTTTTGGATGTTGATTGGCATTTTTGACATTGTAATTATTATTGGTAATGTTCATTGTTAAGTGTTTTAAACTTTGAAATTATTAGTAGACCAGCTTCAATGTAGTCGTCTTTTTTTATTTTATTACGTATTCGTGTCAAGTAAATTCATTTTCTTGTCCAAAATCTTTATGTATGAATATTTCAAGCTTCAGTTCATAGTCATATTTTTGGTTTTAAAAAGTTGAATGTGGAAGGTTGGATCATAGCTTTACCATTGGTTTTGATGTTTTTTGGTTTTTCTTCTTCTAATAAGAACCGGAGGGAGTAGTAATCAAGTGATATGTTACTGCTGATTCATGGGAGACACACTGATATTTGGATTTATGTTTAGAGTTAGTTTTGTATAATGTGACAAACTATTGGGATCATACTCTTTGTTTTTTAATGGTATTTTCGTAAGCTGATTTACGTTATTAAGCAAGTTTGTTATATGATATTTTCTTATCTTGTAAGTATTTTAAAAAGGACAATTTTCTTGTAACTTGATTATTATTATGCTCTTAAATAATGTCTGACAACTTAACCAGAGATTTGTGTTTGAATTCGGTCTTGAAAATGTAAGTTTAAATTCGGTCTTGAAACTGTAACAATGTTAAAATTTTTGAGAAAGAGCTTTGCATCGATTAATGTTCTACTCGACTTGAAAAATAGATTACTTGTTTAGAAAAGAAAAAAAAAAGAGCATTGTCACAATAATGGATGTCACACACAACACTTCTCAAAACCAGATTAGACTATTTTGAGGACGAGGGACAATGGACATTGGGTTTCAGATGGCAGGTACCCAATTTTTTCAAACAAATTCAACCAATAAATTATATAATTTTTTAAGTAATAACATATTATTTTACCTTGTAAGAAAATTACTCTAAAATGGAGATTAAAATACTAACGTTTAATTGCACTTTTATTCCTCCTATTTTATCACCCTCATAAAATTGTCCCCCTTTTTTAATTCAATCTTTTTAATCCTTCAGTTATTGCTTTTGTTGCAATTTTGATCCCAACTCAAACTTTAGCCTCCAAAAATTATGATTTTTTGTGTAGAAAATGATACATTTTGGCCTCAAAAGTGGTATTCCCTCTTCATGTTTTGTGTCTAAAGTTATAAATCATTACTTTCTTTTTTAATAGAAATCATGGGTGAAGGGATGATGTCTTAATCCAAAGTGGAGTAGACCTTCAAGCTTAAATATATTTACTTTCATCCAAAGACATTGACTCAAACTCAAAACCTCTTGAATTCAAGATCCGTCTTTTTACTACTAGACCAAGTATTTGAAGTTTTATAGATCATAACTTGAAGTTAAAGTTAATTCCAAAGACAAAATTAGTTTTAATAAAAAATATTTAAACATATCAAAATCAATTCTTTGTCCATAAAATAAATTTTGACACATTAGAAATTGGAATCAAATATACATTTACTATCTTGAGTGTAATACCAATTTATCTTTTGCATGGTCACTGTTTTCCCCCCTCATTTTTGCATCAAATAATTCTGCTTTAACACTCACAGCAGACCATGAGCCCTATTTTCACCAAGTATGCAAGTTATCAAAAAGTAAACTTTTTTCATTCCTCTTTCATCTCTGCTAACTGCACATTTGCTTCATTTCTGCAATAAACAAACAAAACCATATAACTGATTATGTATCACTAGTAGAGGGGTTGGAGCCTATAAATTGAAAACAAAAGGGAGGTAATTGAAGAAACAGAAAGTAAACCAAAGGGTTTTCTTCTCTCTCATCCTTAATTTCTTTCCTTCATTCTCTTTATTTGTTGTTCCCAAATCCCTTTTCTGGATGGAGGCACCCTTTCTCTTATTTTGAATTTTTGTGCAATAGAGTCTTCTTTTATTTTTTTTTTTTAAAAATATTATAACTTGTATTATCCTTAGAGTTTTTAGCTTTTTTATTACTTATATTATCTATTGAGTTATCTTGTTGTGATTTATGGGTTTAACTCTATTTTTACTCTTTCTTTAAATTTTAGTTTAGTTTTGTGTTTCTCATACAACAAATTAAACATCTAAAAGGCAAAGCAAAAATAATAATTGTTGCAATACACCTAAAGTTTCACGAGAAACACTTGTGTGGACCTGGACCAAGAATTTTGGTTTGGTCACACACACAAGATTTTCTCCTTCTCTCTCTTCTCTTCTCTCTTCTATATTTTCTCTCTCTTCCCTCTTCTCTCTTCTCTCTTTGTGTGTGACCAAACCAAAATTCTTGGTCTTGGTCCACACAAGATTTTCTCAAGTTTCACATTACTTAAGTATCAATGACAAATGTAGTTTATAAATGACATCCACACTCTTTAATAAAACGAGACACATTTTACAAACGACAAAATACCTTAAAACAAAAACACAATATTGTCAATTTGACGTTGGAACAATTATGATAAAAATGAGATTGGCTAATATGTAACATCTTTTTAATTTGTGATATTTAAGATGTTTCATTTGCGACAATTGAATGATTTTATAAACTAAAATAATAAATTTACAATTTCTTTTTTAAATCTACAATTTGTCACCATGGTTTCAGCAGTTGGACGATTCTTTAACCTGATTGTTTCTCTATAACTCTTATGTTTCAGTTTAATGTAATGATATGTAATATCCCTATATCAATTCCTTATTCTTTTGTGATTTCATTTACTCATGAAAAATGTTGTTGAAATATTATGCTAAAGAAAAAGTTTGGCAAATACACAACAAATCTACGTACTTGCCCTAATTATGTACGAGTACAAAACTATTTCTCTCCACATACATTTTGAGTCGTACATTCTAAGTTGGACTTTTGTTCATTTTTTTTTAAACATTTTAGTTTTTAATTAAAAATTGTTAAATTATATTGGTATGATGACGTGGTCACGTATGAATGATAGAAATGTTGAAAGTCTTTATCCAACGGAATGAAAATGGGTAGAATATGGTTTTTATTTTGAAGGAGGGCAGAATATGGTTATCATAAATTGTGTTTAATTATAAGTAGCACATCGTATTCTATTCATAAATAATTTTTTCTATCTAAAATTCTTAAACCTAATATTGTTTGCGAGCTAGTTCAGCTTATTATCACGAGTAAGGATCATCTCCATTTATAAAAATAAATGGAAGATATCATCAAAGAAGAGATACATACAAAAAATAAGTTGTGGGTCCTATTTCTAAGTGAGTCTCACCATCATTAATTATATTTTACTTTTTTTTTAACTGTGTTTTTATCTCCAAATAAAAGAAATGGAGAATGACATAAATGGAGAAGATCACGACTCCATTATCACATCTGAAAATTGTAGTTGACACATATGATAGGGCTGAAAAACACATGTAAAAGACGAAAATGCCCCTGCGGCAGTTAACTACCGAAATAAGGAACCGGCTGCACTTAACTACCGAAGTTACTTCGGTTAACTGCCGACGAAAAAAACGAAAAGAAAAAAAAAACCTCGGCACTTAAGTGTCGAAGAACTCAGATATCTACACCGCCAACAACCTTCAAAAACAATGGTATAATGGTCAGTGTGTGACTTCTACTTCTGATTCTGTCTTGTCATTCACTCTTCTAATTATATATATGTCTCTAATAATTAATGTGATCGTTGTCATTCACTCTTCTAATTATATATATGTCTCTAATAATTAATGTGATCGATCTGCTTGTTTTAGTGTTGGGCAACCACGACTACATTCTTCAAAATATTGATCATAGATGGTTTTGCCAAAGATCTTTTTTTGTTCACACTGGTAATTATATCCATTCATTATTCTAACTTATCAATTCAACATATGCCCCTATCTCCGCATAATCATTCACGGTTCTTTATGATTGGAGAGGTGTACTTCCCAGGAAGAAATATTTATCAAACCTCTTGAAGGTAGTTAAGTCTCCTCATCACAGAAATTATTAAGATAAAAGATGTTGTTTTTGGATTTCCAAACTGTTGAAATTTGGATTTCTAAATTCTATTATCTACCGAAGTTGTTACTAGGTTGAGTCACGACCAGGTCGCTCTCTTTAAGACGTTTGCACTACCCAAAATTGTGCAAGGTAGACTATCAACCACGCCGCCTCCAGGATAAAACAAGCTCAGCTACAACTGTGCGGTTAACTACTGCACTGTAGAAAACCGTTCGAGAATTACACCCTCAAATATGGTACTAAGACCACTCTTTAATACTGAAACCACTTTAATATGGTATTATTACCATTCTATTATGGTGCTAAGACCACTCAAATATGGTGTTTCCACCATTCTAACCTTTAAGTTCTCCAAACTATCAATATGGTACTATGACCACTCAAATATGGTGTTACCACCATTTCTCCTCAAAAATACCACCATTTCCACCATTCTTGATTCCGACGGGACATTATTATTCCAATTAGGGACTATGATCTTAAAAGTACTCTTTATTCCGAAGGGACATATATTACCGAAGGGACTATGTTTTTAAGACCATTCTTAATTCCGAAGGGACATTAAACCGAAAAAGGGACTATGATCTTAATAACACTCTTAATTCCGAAGGGACAGAAAGGAGTAGAAAAAGGAGAAGGACTTGTTAAACAAGTCGAAGGAGGGAGAAGAGAGGAAAGACTCGTCAACACAAGTCAAGAAAGGGAGAAGAGAGAAAGAGTTCCCGACATATGTGGAATGCACTATGTGAGTTCTCTATTTATAGGGAAAATTCACAACTAATAAGTGAGAAACTTTGGGAACAAGTAATATGAGAAACTTTGGGAACAAGTAACATATTACTTTATGATTAAGTAATTCACATATTAGATCTATTACAAAAATATCTTAATTGAGTACCAAATTATATTATATTTAGTACAAAAATATATTATATTATGTACCAAAATATATTTCAGATTCCTTCAAAAAAAAAATATATTTCAGATCAAACACTAAAATATATTAGATTGCCTACCAAAATATTTCAGATTGTATTCCAAAATATTCTAGATTGCGTTCCAAAAATAGTTTAGCAAAACTTGGGGACTAAGAAAGCACTTTCTAATAATGATAGAAAGATAGAAAGCACTTTCTAATAATGATTACTTTCTAATAATGATTAAATTAATAAATTAATTATTTTAATTATTTAATTTATCATTTCCAAATAAAATATATATCAATATATATTTTTCTCTAGTGCTTATGTACCCCCATTAATTAGAGGTATACCCCCAATATATAAACACTACTAATGTGTCTGTTCTATCCGATGTGGGACTTCCACTTTTTTCAATTCACACAACACTAGTTCTACCCAACATGAGAATTTGTGTTTAGTCTTTTTAACTCAATTTCCATTTTCCACACATGTTCCAACCAAAGATGATTTAATAGTTCTTTTTTGCATGTGTGTGATTCTAAACGAAGGATCTGGAAACAACACTAAGAGATTCATTGTTGGCGGTGTGATGAGTTCTTCGGCATTTAAGTGCCGAGGTTTTTTTTTCTTCATTTTTTTGTCAGCAGATAACTGCCGAAGGAACTTCGGCAGTTAATTGCAGCCGGTTCCTTACTTCGGTAGTTAACTGCCGCAGGGACATTTTTGTCTTTTACATGTGTTTTTCAGCCCTATCATATGTGTTAACAGCAATTTTCATCACATCTAAACTTGATATTGCTCATGATGATGACTCTGACAAAAAAAATAGAGCTAACAACATTTACCTTTTTCCTCGTGGCATCTCGTCTATCATATTGATTTCCTATGAAAGAAGGAAACCCAAGCTTCTTCATTATCATATAGCTGATTATCGACAAATTAAATATTTGCTGGTCATCCTGCTCAAGGGTCATGAATGCTAGACCACATAATGGGTTCATATTGTAATCTCTCCCCATCCATTGTCGATACACACCATCGTAACTACAGAAGATTCACTCCTGCAAGGGTTCATCTTCTTTGTTAGAATCACATGTGATCTTTCATACGTAACTAAAATATCATTCCCACCACCATCATTGCTGCTCTCATCACTCTTACAACTACACATGGTTCACTTTTATCACCCGCAACAAAAAGGGCTAAACCTTAATATTATTCCTCGATTTAAAATTAGTAATAATTAACAAATTATGAACAAACATGACAGAGATATGAACATGACAGACACAAATATTTTTCAAAATCCTAAGTTTGAATATTTTTCATATGATTTGCTTACGTGTAACTTACAATTGAAATCCAAAAGTCTAATTTCAAATCTTATATTGTCACAATAGTAATTTTGTTCACCGAATTTGTCAAAAATTTCAGATTGCACGTCATGGAAATCAATCAATTTTATAAGGTAACAATCTATGTATAACGATCAACCACAATTTATCACTCTATCAATAACCACAAATCCATATGCGTGTTCCATAAACTTTGCTTTTATTAGCTCTATCAAATGCTTGTCAACGTTTATTAGATTAATTTTTTAGGGAGAAGGGACCTTTTAAACAATGTGTTAATTATTTGGCTGATCTTGTCTTTCTCGAAGATGAATACGATAAATGTATAAATGTTAACACACAATTTATGGAAATAATAAACTCAAGGTTTATTGAACACCATATTGTTCTTGTACAAGTTGGAAAAGTGATAAATTATGGACAATCATTATATATAGATTGTTACTTTTTGAAATCAACTGATATCTTGTGACGTGTGATGAGATGAAATCTTTTGTCAAATTGTATGAGCAAAAGCACAATTGTGACAATGTAAGATTCAAAATTAAGTTTTTGAATTTCTTGTAAGTTATATTTAAATTGTCCCATGTGAAATGTTTGAAATTATCAAAGTGATCGTTATAACTCTTAGGCTTATTAGATCATTTGGTCCCTTATTTAATTTCACGTTTTCATTTTAGTCCCACAATTAATAAAAATGACGTTTTAGTCCCTCACCTTTTCCTCTGTTTGCCAAATAAATCCCGACTGTTAACTTTAACTCCAAATATCTATGGTGGACAAACCTTAAAAGTGGTCTATCGTAGACCTTATTAATTTTGTTAATTTTAACCATTCGATCTATTTATCATAAAATGGACCGTTAGATCTTCATCTTGTTCATGATCTTCATAAAATAATGTTAAAGATGCGAAATACCTAAAATACCCTAATGCCAAATTAAAAATCCAATTTCTTTTCTGTTCTTCTTCTCCAGCGATCATATTCTTCTTAATAATCCTCAACACTAGTAATTATTCGAACTGCATCATCATAAAAACTCCATCCCTGCAAATCGAAATCGAATTCATCTCTTGTCAAATCAAAATTTGTGTTCAAATGGAGTTAGGGTTTGGAAAATGAATTTGGGGCAAAGCCAGAATGCAATGAATCATGTTTAGAACAAAAATCGAAAACAAAAGTAACCCAGAAACACAAATCGAACTGAAAAACAAGTAGATTTGATGACTGGATTTGTTGATTTCTTCGATGAAGATTCTGTTTGGTGGTGATGACGGCGGTGCTGGTGGCGGTCGTGCTCGTCGTCGTGATCCTGGTGACGGTCGTGGTCCTTGAAATCCGAGAGAATGCTTGAAAAGGAGATGAAGGTGCTTAGCTGATGTGGTGCGGCACCGGTTTTTTGGCTTCTGTTGCTTTCTGTAACAATAAGGCCTGTCAGTTTTTGGTGTTTTAATTTTAGGCTTGCTGCTGGTTTTTCTGTTTCATAACAGTAGGAGTTTTTGTTTCTTAGAGCATCCACAATGGTAGTTCTCTAATAAGGACTCCTTAAATGGACCCCACGTGACACATCACTTATTAATAATTTTTTAATAAAAGTACCTATTAAGGACTCAATGACTCCAATGGCAATACACTAATAAGGACTCCAATGAAAAATACTTAAATATGTCCCACTATCTTTACATATTAAACAAAAATAATTTATCTATTACTCATTTTTACAAGTGGGACCAAGTAGTACACATTTTATTACTTCTTTATGCAAGTGGGACCAAGTAGTACACATTTTATTACTTCTTTATGTAAGTGGGACCAAGTAATACACATTTTATTACTTTTTTAAACGTGGGACCCGTTAGTTACCCAGGAGAGAGAGGGTCCTTATATAGTTGCCCGTTCCTTAACGGGGACTCAATTTTTCTTCCTTCAATGGAGGGTCCTTAACGGAGAGTGGTCCTTGTTAAGTAAGGACCCCCCATTGGAGATGCTCTCAGGGACTGGTGTTGACATGCGCCTGTTTTGGGCCTTTTTGTTCTTGAGCCAGTTTTGGCATTGTTGTAATCTTGGCCTTTTGCATAAGAAATTGGATGTTTATTATTCTTTCTTCTATGTGATGAATGAATGAAAGAATAAGAGATTGGAATTTGAAAGAGAGAAGTTAATTATGCGATGTATGTTTTGTTTTTTGTTTCTGAAATTTTTCTGGGACCGTTCATCTGTTCATGAGTAAGATGATGAAGATGATATTGAAGTATGAAGATAAGGAGGGATGAAGAAGATGAAGAAAAGGAAATTTAGAGGATGAAGGAAAAAATTAGGTGTTGATGGTACATCGTAAGATAAGATAGACTTGCTTAATCCAATGGTTCTCTTTTAAAACAAAAAATCAAACGGTTGAAATTAAAATAATTAATAGGATCTATGGTGGACCACTCTTAAGGTTGGTCCACCATAGACATCATTTGGGTTAAACTTAACGGTCGGGATTTATTTGGCAAACGGATGAAAAAATGAGGGACTAAAACGCCATTTTTATTAATTGTGGGACCAAAATGAAAACATGAAATTAAATAAGGGACCAAACGATCTAATAAGCCTAACTCTTATAACTCTTATGTTTGTCCCATGTGAAATGTTTGAAATTATCAAAGTGATCGTTATAACTCTTATAACTCTTATGTTTCAGGTTTTTTAGTGGTGTCCGGAGTTCGAACCCCGGACCTTGTATATATTATGTATTGTCCTTACCAACTGAACTAAATGTAGTATTTATATTCTATACTATATATAAAGAAAACTACCCCTTTCAGCACTTTTGGGTTGAATTTTTCTTTTCAAAAATACCCTCAATTTTCAATACAAATAACACATGTAACAAATAGATAAGAATAAATTTAAATATTAAAACAAATGTAACAACACGATATTAATTTTGTTTTTTGTTTTTTTCTATATCATTTAAAAAGTGTAACAAATTAGATGAGTATATTTATACTTACTTTTTCATCATTTCAATTATACCCTTAAACAACTTTTTCTATAATAAAATTGTTGTTGGTGTCATTAAAAAAAGAATTTAGATTTTTTTTTGTTATAGTGTATTATTGACGGTGTCGTTGAAACAGATAATCATGGTTAATTTGATTTTTTATAACTTCTTTTTATGGATTGATTTTTTATAACATGAAAACAACAAACATTTATATTTTTTTTAGTTTTAATCAAAATCAAAATTTCATAAAAAAAAAAATACACCGTTCATAATTTTCAAATGTTAGCGCAATAAAAAAAGCGGAAAAACGGGCACATGAGTGCCCGTCTTTTCGCTAGTCCCTATAATGGGTCCTTAATCTTTTGTGATTTCATTTACTTAGAAAAAAATACCTATCTATCTATCTATCTATCTATCTATCTTCTATATATCTCTGGAAAGGAAACTTGAGCTATCCATGAGTTAGAATTGTGATGATGTGGCACATCTACAAAAGCTTCACACCTTCTCATAAGTTTTAGCTAAGTTTGAGTTAAAAAATAAATAAACTTCTCATTCATTACTCCTTATGTTTCAAAATGAGTGTAGCTTTAGCCAATTGCACACTTATTAAGGAATAGAATAAAGTAGTCAAATTTCATAGCAATTTTACCAAGTTATTCTAATCAACTATTGGTTTGTTTTTCATTAAAGAAAAAAATAATACTTTGGAAGTAGTGTAAGATAGTATTAATTGAAGGGTACAATTGAAAAGAAAAAGTTATTATTGCATTGAAAACAGAAAGTGACATTCATTTTGAAACAATTTTTTTTAGCTAAAACGACATTCATTTTAAAACGGAGGGAGTATCATTCTATGAGTGTCTTTTTAGCTCACCGTAAGCTTTTAATACAAGAGAAGGAAGTTTATGAGTTTATGCTTTTTCATGCTATCAAAGCAAAGATAAGGAAATTGAACTATCTCCATTCAAGTTAACGTTATAGTCCAATTCCTTTTTTTCTTCTTCTCATGGAAGCATTGTATTAATGCAATAAATATAATATTAAAATATATCAGATACATATTTTTTTGACAATGTAAAAGCACAAGACTTAAAAAAAAAAATTAAAATTACAAGAGTTATCATTGTACTCTTATGACTTCAAACAAGATGTCTATGTCTATATATAGTTAAGCTAATAGGTTATCCTTGCAACCACACCAAAACGTTAGCATTGAGAATTTTCATGTAAACATAAAATAGGGCACCAAAGATGTTATAAACCTCTTACCAACTATGCGGAACAAGTACATGTCTGCGTGTATATTTTAACGAAATTCCAGTTAATCAATCTCATGGATTTATTAATTCACAATTTTGTAACTATATATCTTATGCTCATTGATTGGCCACTATTTTACTCATTCATTTTTCTTCAGTTAAAAAATGATCATTATCTTAAATTATAGTCTCTAACATATGTTGATGTGGTTCAGCTTCATAACAGCGCCACTATACTAATTAGCTTCATACTTTTTTTTTGACCAACAAAAACTCATATCATTTCATTCATCACACAATTTGGAATACAAGATGGAATCAAATCAAAGACTTGGTGACGAGCTTGAGATATTGACACCCTAGCGAAACTATGAGCGACAACATTCGCTTGTCTCCTAACAAAACTTATCTTAAAGTTTGTGCATTGTTGTAATAGTGACCTGCAGTCATCAATGATACTACCAAATTCTGCCTGGTTGTTATTCTTATCATATATGCTATCAACCACTAGCTTACAATCTAGTTCTATTTGCACATTTGATAATTCTAACTGTCCAAGCCACAAAATGGCATCGCGTAAACCAACTGCTTCCGCTTCTTGAGGTGGGGGACAACCTTCATACCAAGTAGTAGCAGCTTTTATAAACCTGCCACGATGATCTCGAATACACATGCCTGTCCCAAACCGGTTTTCTGCCCTGAAGATGGCTGCATCTACGTTACACTTCAGAAATCCCGCTGCTGGTGGCTGCCACGTAGCTGTATCTTGCGTGGGGTGCTGACTGGTTGCAGTAGCAGAATTTCTTGCGGCTTGCCATTGAAATAACGACTCACGCGCTAACTGAACTGCTATGTGACTCGGCTGCAGCTCACCCTCCCATACCTTATCATTACGACGTCTCCAAATACACCATAACATCATTACGAGGTCGTTGCATTCTTCAGTTGTCAACCTGCATAATAAAGTGAAAATACAAGCTGCAAAGCTCTCAGCAACAGCAGCATTAGTAGACATCTTATCCCATAAACCAGCTGCTCGCCAAACTGTCTTCGCCTAGTCGCATCCAATAAAAACATGCCAATCGTTCTCATAATTTGTTTCACAAAAAGGACAGCAATCTGTACATGGCACACCTTTGTCCTGCAGCCGCATACGTGTAGGAAGAACACCTCTCAACGCTCTCCAGATAAAAACTTTTACTTTTTGTGGAATCTTCAAACTCCAAATTCTAGTCCATTCTCCCGGTACTCGGTATTCCTCATTATCAACAAGTGTTTCCATTGCATATCTATATGCGGACTTTACCGTATAAACTCCATGACTATTAAATTTCCAAATGCACTTGTCCTCTCTATCTCGATGCAACAACACCAGTTTGGATATTGCCTTCCTATCAGATTCAATAAAAATGGCTGCAATCAGTCCCCAATTCCAATTTTCTCCACTCATCAAATCTGCCACCTTCAGACTTTCCATGCCTTGAATTTTTTCACTTGAGACATACGAGTTTCCATCCTCCCTCAGCCACGGATCTGCCCACACCTCTATACTCTTTCCATTACCAATCCTCCATCTTTGACCTCCTCTAACTATTACCTGTGAAGCATAGATACTACGCCAAATGTAACTTGGGTTATGGCCTAGACGAGCCCCCAAAAAATCAGTCTTCGGAAAGTATTTAGCTTTGTAGATGCGTGCAACAATAGTATCTTGGTTAGTAAGAAGCCTCCAACCTTGCTTCCCTAGCATAGCTAAATTAAAGCCAAACAAATGTCTAAATCCCATACCTCCATATTCCTTCCGCATTGTCAATATGAAGCTAAATTAGCTTCATACTTTATCACTATATATTAGACATTCTATCTCCATTTTTAATTTGTGACAACTGGAATCCTCAATCGAACGGTTCAACAAGTGAAAAACCAATTTGTGTACAATTTAAATCTCTATATCAAGATTTAACTCCTCAAAATTCCAACTACAGGTAAACACATTGTCAAAATTAAATATTTATTTTTCATATCAATGTTATAATATATAAACAATTTTGATTTTCTCATATTTGTTCATGTCATGAGCCAAAATTTGAAACATGATTCATGAATTTATATCAGGTATGTAAATATCTATATCAAAAAAAATATGTATCACTAAACTTGAGTCATTCTTGAGCAAATATTGTGATAATGTGTCATCTCTAAGAAAGTTCCACATTCTTCTTAATTTATCTATATATCCGCTATATCTAAACTTGAGAAACAAATTCTCATATTCCCATTCTATATCTAAACATTTCTATCATCATTATATCTAAACTTGAGAAACAAATTCTCATATTCCCATTCTATATCTAAACATTTCTATCATCTCTACTAATAATTAAAAATCTCAAATAATGTCTAACAATCAAGTAAATGTACATTAAAAAGTAAACATAATGATGTACTTAAGGGAAAATTACAATGCTTCTCATATTTCCTACTTCACTGTATAATAGAAACCTTTTTTGTTTCAGTTTTTTTTTTCTTCATGTGAGTTCAGTTATAAATTTAAATGTCAAAAAATATTTTAATAGAAAATTCCAAATAATGGATTGATTATAGTTCTATGTGGATGATTTAACGTCCACAACTGTAACAATTCCAACATAAAGTTCAGAAAACCAAATATATATACAATCATCATATTTATAAAGATTAACCGAAATTGTATAGCTTTAGATTCTTCATGTATATATTGTGTCTCCAGCAAGATAAATATGTTGGTTCTCTTAATGTAAAAAAAGCATCATAAAATCCTATTAAAACTCCTTAATTAATCGGTTTTAGAATTTTAGTAACCTTAACTAAATAACAAATTTCCACTGTATTTGACATTTCAAAGACAAGCAAAAATATGAAAAATATAATTGTTAGGAAGATTTGGAGGAGGTTAATTTGTTTACCGTGGAAATAGTCCTACCCCATTGGAAGACAAAGATATATAATATCTCTTTTAAAGTATCTCTTTGTTATTTTCTATATCATTACTTTTTATTATCTTTAAAACAATTATTTTTATCATTTCTTTGTTCTTACATCTATATTATGAAGATTATATCGTACAACATATCTCCAACCTCAAAAGATGTTCAAGAACTAATATCAAGCACTATTGAAGAATCCATTAGTAAGAATATTTGAAAACTCATCAGGAAGATTATGTAAAATAACATATCTCCTATCTCAAAAAAGTTTTCATTGAAACTAAGTTAAGTCGAAGAAATTATATTTTAGGAGTCACATTGTTTGAAATATTTAGGAAACCGTGTTTTGTGCCATTTAAGTGTTTTTCGCATAGAAAATAAGTTTTCTTTAGGTTATAGGACAATAGAAAGTTTTACACATATTTTAAGTTTTTTTTTTTAAATAAATTTCACATGTGCATGAGGAAGCACTTCCGCACTATGAATTTGGTTTTTTCACATGTATCCATATGACACCAACAATTTTAATTAAAGTAAATACGTTTTATGTTTTAAATATTTAATATATTTTTTACTTTAAATAAAATAATAGAATTTGTATTTTTCTTTTAAATCAAAATTGAGTGTAATTATATATATTTTTTATAATAGAGTGGATTATATCAAGATTGTAATTTTCAATTAATTGTATAAATGTTGTTAATTTTTTTATTATTAAGGTCAAGTCTATATAGATTTTTGAGTATAGCGTGTGGTTGTTCAATTTAATTTAAAAAGAATTCTTATATTTAATAAATAAATAATATTCAAGATTTTTAATAATCTCTAGTAAAATCAAAAAATAAGCACATTGTACGAACTAATATACACATTTGGATGAAACCCGTGCAACGCACGGGTTAAATACCTAGTATACATTAGTTTAATTATTTTTTTTTCTTGACAATAGCCACTGCCCACTTTTTGTTTTTGAAGAAATGACAATTCCTGCTTAAAAACTCAAGTATACACACAAAAGTGAAAGATCCGAATTAATAATTATTACATACAAAACCATACTCCCTTCGTCCTAAATTGTAAGAAAAAAATCAAATCACACTTATTAAGAAAACTAAAACACAAGAATTTAGAGTATAACCTTTTGTGTTTTCTTTGGAATAGGTTTTATAAAAAGATGTAAAAACATTTTTATTGGCTATTGATTATTTTGTGTTTTCTTTGGAATAGGTTTTATAAAAAGATGTAAAAACATTTTTATTGGCTATTGATTATAGAGAAAATGAAATTGAATGTAATTTATATTTAATTTCATGGGAATAAACAAAAGTTTTTCTTAAAAAAAATTGTTTTTTTTTTAAAAAATTCTTAAAAGAAATGATTTTAAAAAAAAATTAAATAAGATAAAAATTTATTTTTACGTTTCAGAACAAAGAAAGTGAGAAAGTGTAAAAGATGATATTGGAGCATCTAGAACCAACGAGAAAAATCACAAAACGTGTAAAAAGCGCTTTCACACTATTGGTCCACAACATCCCATACTAATGGAACCATAAGAACATTCTAGAATCCCAAACACTCCATTATATAAACACTTTCACAATTCACAATACTTCATTCATTATTCATAACCCTAACAACAATTCTCGTTCTCACAATTCACAACAACTTCACAACCCTAACACAAACACTTTTCTCTCTTTTCATTCTTTCTCGTAAACCAAACCCTAGCGTTCTTGAATCCATCAACAATGGCCGGAAAAGGTGAAGGTCCCGCAATTGGAATAGATCTGGGAACAACGTACTCGTGTGTTGGAGTATGGCAACACGATCGTGTTGAGATCATCGCCAATGATCAAGGAAACCGTACCACGCCGTCTTACGTTGCTTTTACTGATAGTGAAAGATTGATCGGTGATGCTGCTAAGAATCAGGTTGCGATGAACCCTGTTAACACCGTTTTCGGTAAGATTTCGATTCTCAACATTCACATTATGCAGATTGTGATTTCATTGTTATATGTACAGCATTGTCGTTATTACGTTATATGTACATTGTAATTTTTTTCTTATTGTTGAAAATAAATAATTAATCTAGGTTTTATCTGGTTAATATTCAATTATTTTTGTTGTGATTTGAAGCTTGTGAGTTCTTTAATGTATATGATGTTTGGTAAATTAAATAATTAATTATGAGATATGAAGATATGAACATTATATATGCTGGTATGTTATACTCCCTCCGTTTCAATATGAGTGTCACGCCAAAAAAAATTGTTTCAAAATGAATGCTGCTTTACATTTTCAATGCAACTTTAAGTTTGTCTTTTTCTAATAAAGTAAGGACAGTTTAGTAAAAGTGTTATATCCAATGATTATTTCATTCCATTTCTTAATATGTATGCCAAAGCCTAAAACGACACTCATTTTGAAACGGAGGGAGTATTATATTTACTTTTATTCTTGTTGATTAATGAGGTTTAGAATAATTAGATCCCTTACATTGAACGGTGAATTTGTAGTCATTTACTGAGTGTAATTTGTTTGATTTTTTGAGTTGGATTGGAATATGGTTTATAATGATAGAACATTATGGTGTAATTTGATCATGTAGCCAACCCAATTGAGTGGGGTAAGGTTTGGTTGTTGTTGATGATGAATGAGTCCGTGTCTTAATTAAATAGTATCATGCAAAAGATTGATTTAATATGATGATATTTGATAAGCTTGATTGTTATTTATTTATTTTTTATATTGAAATTTAATTGGTTGTTTATTTGGAAGTTTGTTTGCTCATTGGTTATTTGTATGTGTATGATAAAACAGATGCTAAACGTTTGATTGGAAGGAGAGTTTCTGATGCATCTGTTCAGAGTGACATGAAGTTGTGGCCTTTTAAGGTTACTGCTGGTCCTGGTGAAAAGCCCATGATTGGTGTTAACTACAAGGGTGAGGACAAGCAATTTGCTGCTGAAGAAATTTCATCTATGGTGCTCATGAAGATGCGTGAGATTGCTGAAGCTTATCTTGGTTCAGCTGTGAAGAATGCTGTTGTTACAGTTCCAGCTTACTTCAATGATTCGCAGCGTCAGGCCACAAAGGATGCCGGTGTTATTGCTGGTTTGAATGTTATGAGGATTATCAATGAGCCTACTGCAGCAGCTATTGCATACGGGCTTGACAAAAAGGCGACAAGTGTTGGCGAGAAGAATGTGTTGATTTTTGATTTGGGAGGTGGTACTTTTGATGTGTCTCTTCTTACTATTGAAGAGGGTATTTTTGAAGTTAAGGCCACTGCTGGTGATACCCATCTTGGTGGTGAAGATTTTGATAACAGAATGGTTAACCATTTTGTTCAAGAGTTTAAGAGGAAGAACAAGAAGGATATTAGCGGAAACCCTAGGGCCCTTAGGAGATTGAGAACCGCATGTGAGAGAGCTAAGAGAACTCTCTCATCTACTGCACAAACTACCATTGAGATTGATTCTTTGTTTGAGGGTGTTGATTTTTACACCACAATCACCCGTGCCAGGTTTGAGGAACTTAACATGGATCTGTTCAGGAAGTGTATGGAGCCTGTGGAGAAGTGTTTGAGAGATGCTAAGATGGATAAGAACTCTGTTCATGATGTTGTTCTTGTTGGTGGTTCAACTAGAATTCCCAAAGTTCAGCAACTGTTGCAGGATTTCTTCAATGGCAAGGAGCTTTGCAAGAGTATCAACCCAGATGAGGCTGTTGCTTATGGAGCTGCTGTCCAAGCAGCTATATTGAGTGGTGAAGGAAACGAAAAGGTTCAAGATTTGTTGCTTTTGGATGTGACTCCATTGTCTCTGGGTCTAGAGACTGCTGGTGGTGTCATGACAGTTCTCATTCCAAGGAACACAACAATTCCAACCAAGAAGGAGCAAGTTTTCTCTACATACTCAGACAACCAACCCGGTGTCTTGATCCAAGTTTATGAAGGTGAAAGAGCAAGAACCCGAGATAACAACTTGTTGGGTAAATTCGAGCTTTCCGGCATTCCTCCAGCTCCCCGTGGTGTTCCTCAAATCACTGTTTGCTTCGACATTGATGCCAACGGTATCTTGAATGTCTCTGCTGAGGACAAAACAACTGGGCAGAAGAACAAGATTACCATCACCAACGACAAAGGAAGGTTGTCTAAGGAAGAAATTGAGAAGATGGTTGAGGAAGCAGAGAAATACAAGGCAGAAGATGAGGAACACAAAAAGAAGGTTGATGCAAAGAATGCTTTGGAAAACTATGCTTACAACATGAGGAACACAATTAAAGACGAGAAGATTGGTTCAAAGCTTTCACCTGAGGACAAAAAGAAGATTGATGATGCAATTGACGCCGCAATCCAGTGGTTGGACAGTAACCAGTTGGCAGAGGCTGATGAGTTTGAAGATAAGATGAAGGAACTTGAGAGCCTTTGCAACCCAATCATTGCTAAGATGTATCAAGGTGGAGGTGCTCCTGATATGGGTGGTGGTATGGATGATGAAGTTCCTCCAGCAGCAGGTGGTGCTGGTCCTAAGATTGAAGAAGTCGATTAAGTTTAATCGTTTGATTAATTAGACAGGGGTCATATGTAATGGGTCATATGTAATGCGGTCAAGGTCCTTTTATTTTACTTGTTTTAGAGTATTTTGGCCAGTGTTTTGGTGGTGATTAAAGGGTTTTTTTGTTTGATTTTGAATAGTTCATATCGAGTAGAACTCGATTGAAAGACATCCGTTTAAATTCTTTTTGGTAATAGAATGAAACAATTTTACTGGCCAACTTGATTCCTTTATTTTATTTCTCTTAAGATTTGCTATATAACTCATTGTATGAACACTGATCACAGACCTTGAACACAGATCACCTCCAGCTTTTTCAATTTTTAATTTTGCATTTTGTTTGAAATGTTAGTCAAAACTTACTTTGTTTTGTTTGTTAACAGGCCACTTACTATAACTGTGCTCTTTTTCATTTGGTCCAATATCAAATTCTAAATTGGGTGAATAGTTCTCGTCCTCCTTTTTATATTGGTAGGAATGGTTGATAATCCTTAATTAAGTGGTCTAATTTTTTGTTCTTCCTAGTTAAGGTTTTCATCGAGTGAATGGAGTGAAACATGGCCTTGTCAAATGGATTAGTCGATGATATGGTTAACCCAATATTTAAAGGGTCATGCTAACTTGTGCAAGAACTAAAAAAGAAAATAACATAAATTTTATATTAAAAATATAAATTGTTAAACTTTTACAATATTAAATGTTAAGAAAATATTTCAATCTTTGGGTTGTTAACTTGTGCCTTAAATTAGAATTTTTCCTATTGCTGAAATTACCGATTTTTTTCAATCTTCTCTATATGTATTCTCATAAAAAAAACACAGAAAGATAGATGATTAAATGGTGAATATTTGATCTGCATACTCTACATACATATTTGTGCTACAAGTACATATATACATTGAGGTCCTGCTAGTGCTATAGAACATAAATAAAACATGTTTTGATTGAAGAGCGGAATGTGGTGATGCAATTATAAAAATAAAACATGTTTTCTATTCTTTTCACTTTTTTCTTTAGTCTCTTTCGTTTATTTTTTTTTCCTAAATCGAGTAATGATAGAAAAATAACAAGGCTTCAACAACAGCCAAAGTTTGATAGAAAAAATCAACGACCTTAAATTTCCATTATAAGCAAAAGAACAAAAAACTAAATAGAAAGTTGTATAAACTGTTTTGTTTTCTTGAACTCATCTTTTGAAAGAACCTTTATATGATGAGTGAAATTATTATTCTTCTTGATAGGGTGATTGATTTCCATTTCGTAGTCGCCGTGAAAAAGGGAGGCCTCAAAGTATCCATTTTGGTCTGTCATCCCTGATATTTTTGCTCTCCCCCATTCATTGATCAACTGATCGACAATATCACCTGCAGGCAAGTTCTTGAAATTGTTATCTGTCAAGCAAATCCTATAACAACCTTGCGGTGACCACGCTGTCCACATTATAATGCCTTGAATCCCAGGGTGAGAATGTGCCTCTCTAAGAACCTGCTCGAAGTACAATGCCTACACAAATCATAAGTGGGAAACTTAAATTAGTTTAAGTGTTTAATTTATATCTACTGTCAGACGTTCGGTGTAATTTTTTTTTACCTGATTAGGTTGGCTTGCGACGTCTAATTCTGTGATCCATATTGGCAAACCAGTGGCTCGAAGGGTATCAAGGGAAGCTCTCATGTAAGGCAAGTTAGGAGGACTATTAGGGAAATGAGACTCAAGTCCAATTCCAAGAGGCAATTGGCTATTCACACTTTGAATCTCTTTGATCTTCTGGATATACCTTGGCGGAGTTGATAAACCATCTCTACTATCCTCAATGGTATTATATTCATTCATGAACAAAGTAGTTTGTCCGTCAATGTTGTGAACCTCATTAAACATCCTAGCTGAAAAGTTTTGTCCCAATTTACTTTCGAAGAATGAGAAATGTAGGTTTTCATTAACAACATCCCAACCAATAAGCTGACCCTTGTATCTTGACACAATGGAATTCACCCTTTTTTCGACTGCATCGTTAAGCTGGTCCGGTGACAGTGAAGAAACCCAATAAGGTTGGTATTGAGGATCATCCCAAAATATATTGTGGCCTCTAACAGAAATACCTTGTTTCTCTGCAAACCCTAGCATTGCATCAGCGTCAAAGTAGTTATCTTTGCCTTGTGCATATTCATTCGTGTACCACTTCAATTCATTTTCAAATGTGGTAACTGTGAACCTAGATGCGAACCAATCCTGATATGCATTATTGTTCAGTATGTATTTGTTGATGGCACTTCCAAATGGAAAACCCGGCCTCTTCATTGTAAGAGATATACTTGCATTTGGTAAAGGGTGTCCTTGTTCGTTAACTGCTTGAACGACTACTTTTCTCTTGCGGTCCTGCCAAGTTAGAATTAAACTTGTTATGCACTTTATCCTTTTTATTAATTTTACACCTATTGAAGGTTGATAAGAATGAAGTAATGTTCACCTTTTCAATACTTTGTTGTTGATGAGACCTCCATTGCTTTTCTGTGAATGGTTGCAAGGATATGTTGTCGACCCAAATTTCCGCAGAAGTATTATTGCTCTACAAAATCCAGCATTTTGAAGAATTAAAAATAGCCCTAGTTTACCATTTAATAAGAAATACAAAAATACAAGTATGCAGATATGAAGTACCTCAAAATAGAGCTCAGCTGCTCCTGTTGTATCTGCTATAAGACCACCCTTAAGCATGGACCAACAATTAGGCTCAGCAAAAATAGCACCACCAAATTTAAATCCTTTGGTTGTTTTGACTACTGCTGTGACAGGAACATTTTCCTCACTCACTTGTATCCAAGCTGCATAATTTCAAACCATAGTACAATTCATCATAGTCACATAATTTAAGATTGATGTATTTGATATAAACAACAAATTTAAAGCATTAATCCTAGAATCAAAAGTCACGTGACATTTAAATAACTCATATTCAACACTCCAATATAAATTACACTAGCTAGGTGCAAGAACAATACAAAACTTGAAGCACGGACATTCTTCGGATTAGGTGTGTTCCGGTATCAGACATGTGTGTGTCCGACACCGATACGATACCGACACTTGTAATTACACTGAATTATGTGATTTTTTCAAATTATTAGTTAGTTCAGCATGTCAGTGTTCATATCGTGTCTGGTGTTCGTGTCCGTGTCCGTGCTTCATACAAAATCTATGATATTTGAGTATATAAGTTACCCGATAAAGAATAATGCAATCCTTTTCGTAGGTAAATCTCCTGTGAGACACTATCATGTGGTTGATTTCTACTATGGGCTACCACAAATTTGTTGCCTAATGATTCTCTATGTTCAATTACTGCATCCCCAAATGTTGTCCATCCTTGTAGTCCATCATTCAATTCTGGATTTTTAATGATTCCTCCATTATACTGAGGCTTTTGTGGGTGTGCCAAACACTGAAATTGAAAATAAGTAGCAACAACGATTAGAGTGAAATGACACCTTTGAAAATGAGAGTGCTAGATCGAAAGCTTACTTCAACATTGGCACTATAATCATAGGATAATGCTTCAGCTTCAAAACCTGTGGTAATATAACTTCATGTTATTAAATTTATATATTCTTGGATGCTTTCGTTCATGCATCAAATTAAATATCATAGGAAAATAAAAAAATTCTTGGAAGCTATTTATTGGAAGCATCAAATTCTTGGAAGCTTACTTTTTTATTGCTTATTGTATACGGTCCTAATATATATTAATAAACTAGGAGATATGTTCTTTTTTAAAAAATTAATCATTAAAATATTATGTATAATTATTTTTTAGTAGGATATCTCGAAGTAGGATTCTATTGAGAAAATAAATAAATTACATAGCATAAAATGATGAATTACAACACAAATTTCGTTATAAAAAAAAACACAAATTCCGTAAAGCTAAAATAAAAAACAATGAATTAGTAACGTTGATAGCATAAAAAAGTATAATGTTTACAAAAATGACAAAATTAAAGTTATCAGAATTTATTAAGCAATTTTGTTAACTTCGGTGCTATTGATTTTACTATTAGTAAAAAAAAAATAGAAACCTATCAAAAAAATACTATTAGTAAAAAAAAAAAAAGCGATATTGATTTTACTAAAAAATTCAATGTCACAAGTGAAACTTTTGCGTTTCACCAAAGTGTTCCACGAATATAACCAAGAGATTTGACTCCAATGGTTAATGAGTTCTTTTAAAGGACAAAAATTTCAAACTAAACTTCAAATTCGATTTACTATTGAGAACAATTCTTTACAAATTTTACTTACTTTCTAACTAATAAATCATCTTTTCCTAAAAAATCGGAGGGTTCACACAAAAACAAAAAATTGTTGTGCTCATATAAGAAAACAAGGAATGAAGCACGAATACGGACACCGGACACGACGCAACACAGATACTGACACGCCGACACCGCTAATAATTTGAGAAAATCACAAAATTCAATGTAATTATATGTGTCGGTGTCATGTCGGTATCGGACACGACGTCTAATCCGTGGAGTGTCCGTGCTTCATAGATACATACAAAGTTATAAACATCATCTAAAACGTACTTTTACTTTGCTGGTGTAAGTTTTGAATCAATAACCCTAGAGTTTCGTGGTTACTAACCTGAAAGTAGGATGACAAATAGCAAAAGGATAATATTCATGTTTTAATATCAAACCTTCTCTGAAGAAGAAAAGAAAAACAAAAAATAAGGGAGTGGGATTTATATACTAGACACGATGATGATATGTGTCCTATAAGTCACAAATTGATGCATTTAATTGACATGATTACCTATAATCAATGCATATAATTAATTTCCAATTCCTTTCCAATTAATACGGTAGCAAATTTAAACATAGAATTTTTTTTTGAAGGAAAACATGGAATTTTTTATTTGTTAATTTGAAGTACCATCAAGTTGAGAAACATTTTATAGGTATGTAATTAACTGAGTTGATTTGATTGCCATCAAATTAATTTCTTAACTATTAATTTTCCATATGTTACATCTCCATTATATTTAATTAATCATATTTGAGGTGTGTAAGACAACACTAGTGGATATATCTCTAACCATGATTCAAACATCGGTTGGCACTTGACGATGATGTGACGGTATAATCTCTTTCCCTAAACCTAACCCTCATTGTTGTTATTCTTGACTAGCGAAAAGACGGGCATTACGTGTCTGTCTTTCCGCTTTTTTTATTACGTTATAGTTTGAAAATTATTAATGGTGTTTTTTTTTATGAATTTTTGATTTAGATTAAAACTAATAGTAATATAAATGTTTGTTGCTTTCAAGTTATAACAAACCAAGCTAATGGATCCGCAGTCGTCAGAACTTGCGGCCTTTCACGATACCGGCAAGTAATCTTACCAATATGACTGTCTCCCAGCTTTTCAACCCAACAACCAACACTTGGAATCGAGACTTTATTGCTTCTATTATGAACACGCAAGATACATCAGATATTTGTAAGTTACCTTTGCACTCTCGAACTGATTCTGATACAATTATTTGGAATGCCTCTTCTAATGGCTCATACACAGTAAAATCTGCCTACAAGATGTGTTTGAGTATTTCAGAGCAACGATCAAACTATCATGTCTCAGGCGAATTGAAGTTGATGTGGACACTGCATGTTCCGCCTAAAATCAAACATTTTTGTCGGAGATTGCTTCGTAATTGTTTACCTACACGGTCTAATTTGCAAGGTCGTGGAGTACCTTGTCAGTCAACTTGTGTGACATGCAATAATAACGACCTTGAAGATTAAATGCACCTATTTATGCATTGTAAGTTTGCTATTGATTGTTGAAAACCAGCAAATCTTTGGGGTATGATAGCACCATACATGACGTCCAACGCCAGTTTTTCCTCTATTATCTTTGCCATACTTAGAGCGCTTGAGGCAGAAAATTGTGCTAGATTTGTAGCTATCTTATGGAGTATTTGGCGCGCGCGTAATGCTTGTTTATGGGAGCAAAAACCAGTCAATGCAAACACATCTTGTATCATAGCACTGGATATTGTTTGAGACTTCAAGTGGTGCAACCGTCCCAATGGTAATGTGCAGCCTGCTACTCCAGTATGGTCTAAACCGCCGACAGATTGGATCAAGTGTAACGTTGATTGTGCCCTTTTTGAAGCTGAAGGAAAATTTGGTGTTGGTATTTGTTTTCGAGACAGCCTTGGACAACTTATCCAAGCTCACTCAATGGTTTTTCCCTCTATCCCAACTGCAGCTGAATGTGAAGCTACCGCCATACAACAAGCCCTCCAAATTTCTCTTGATCTTGGCCTCAATCGGGTAGTATTCGAAACAGATTGTCAGCTAGTTGTGAATGCAGTCCTTGGTAATAGCTCCTATGTGAATGAGTTAGGAATTTTACTCTCTAATTGTAGGACTTTGCTTTTTTCTAATGCTAGTTATGCTCTAGCTTATGTTAGGAGATAAGCTAATAGAGTCACTCATAATCTTGCTCGAGCGTCTATATTACATGCTAATCCCACTACTTTCTATCATTCTCCATATTGTATTCACTCTATTATTTTGGATGAAATGAAATGAGTTAGCTTTCCCTCAAAAAAAAAAAAAAAACAAACCAAGCTAATCATGATTATGTTATAACAAACCAAGCTAATCATGATTGAAATAATGAAAAAGTTGTTTAAGGGTATAATTGGAAGAATGAAAAGTAAGTATAAATATACTCATCTAATTTATTACACTTTTTAAATGATATAGGAAAAATAAACCAGACATACATATATTTTTTTGGTGGTAACCGGGGTTTGAACTTCGGACCTTGTATATATTATGCATTGTCCATACCAACTGAGTTAAGCTCACGAGGACAACTAGACATATATATATATATATATATATATATATATATATATATATATATATATATATGGGTTATGATAGAAGACACCTTTTATGAAGGTGTCTTTTATCAAGTTACTCTATGAGCATTTGCGAAAAGACACCAACTTACTTTTAGGAAGGTGTCTTTTATCAAAGTTATAACTAAAAAGTGAAAATCACACCTTAAGGTGTGACTTGATAAAAGACACCACCAAAGGGTGGCTTGTAACATAACCCTATATATATATATATATATATATATATATATATATATATATATATTCATATCGTGTTTGTTACATTTTTTAATATTTAAATTTATTCTTATCTATTTGTTGCATGTGTTATTTTTTTAAAAATTGAGGGCATTTTTGAAAAGAAAAATCCAACCCAAAAGAGCTGAAAGGGGTTGTTTTCTTTATATGGGGTTTGCTAGGATACACCCACTAGTTTTTATTAAGGTGTGTTTTAGCAAAGATATAACTAAAAAGTTGTTAAACACACCTTCTAAAAAATAAGTGGGTGTATGTTAGCAACTCCTATAGGCATTTGCAAGGATACACCCACTTATTTTTTAGAATGTGTGTTTTAACAAGTTATAACTAAAAAGTAGTTAAATACACCTTAAGGTGTAGCTTGCTAAAACACTCTCACATATAAACTAGTGGGTGTGTTCTAGCAAATCCCTCTTTATATAATATATATATATATATATATATATATATATATATATATATATGTTTTAATATTAATTTTGATGGTGTTTTTTGTGTTTCTATTTGCGGTAATTATATGAGGTGTATTTTACTTGGAAAAGACTGTTTTATAAACTCATTCATAGTCCTATATATAGAGTTAAGTTGTAATACAATATTTTGTCAATAAAAAAGTTGTAATACAAAAGTATGTTTCTAAATCATATCCTTAACTAGGGAAGAAAGATGATTGTCAAAAAAAAAAAAAAACTAGGGAAAAAAGATAAAAAGATCTAACAAATCTTAACAATATTATAAACTAAAATATAAATTATATATCCGAACAGTATCTTATTTTAAATATAAAATATATTTAAATCTAATATTTTGACATATTATTTTCAACATATATTTGTAGTGGTTATTATATAATCATATTGTTATTCATGTCCCTTCAAAAAAATGTTTTTGTTCATGTCGTGGGATTGTTTTAGAAAAAATTAATGCATTTGAAAAATATATTTTTCTTCAAGTAGCAAAGGTTATTTTGAAAGAAAAAAATAAGACGTATGAGAAACCAATAGGATGAGAAAAGGTATTTTGAAAGAAAAAAAAATAGGACGCATGAGAAACCAATAGGATGAGAAAAACAATATAAAAGTTTACGTATTTTGAAATCAATATCACCTACTTTAGAATTTTAAGAATAATAGAACCTTATGTTAGGACATTGTGGTGCGTTGCACTTAATCATAATTTACTAACCAATCTAAGCCAACATACTCAAATTTTTAATATTTAAAGACCTTATTTTAGAATAAAAATCAAGTCTTTCCGGTTGCGCGCATAGGATTTCTTGTCCACACAAAAATACTCAACTAAAGAAAAAAGGTTAATATCTCCTATATGGGTGAATTAATTTTAGAATCTCAACTAAGAGATAACTAACTACATTTATCTTTAAGTGGATGAAATCTATATGCTAGAATATGAATCATGTTAACATAAAAAATCAATCATTAGTTACTAATAAATGTCATGACTTATTTTAAAATGTTAATTGAAAGTAAACTTTTACACTATAAAGATGCCATATCAAAATTCCAGAAAAGTTAGATGTATAAAAATTGTGTTTCTTTGTGGTCTGGGATACCATCTCTAACCCTAAATTGTTTCGGTATAAAAATTGTGTTTCTTTGTGTGCCTCTCACACACTCTCACATGAGTGGTACAGTGTGGGTATGAGAAAAGGGTGTCCATGAAACATTATCCATTTTAAGGAGAGTGATAGCTATTGTGAATAGTCAAAAACAAGAATTGTATGAACAAGTTTGATTGAATAGTCATTGAAAATAAAGGGTCTCATTCAGCCTCTAAACAATGAAAATACCAATTTTCCAAAGCTGATGCAATGGCAAAAGAAAGGACCATCAATTACCATACACAATCTTATGCATGAATGAAATATATACACATAATCTGTCAAGTTAATAGAGTATGAAAAAAAATTGACAACAGAGTCATTTTTTTTACTTGTTTTTACGAATTCAATGTTACTTCGAGTTATTCTCCACAATTCTTGAGTGGCTGAAAACGATAGAATCAATCTTCAGGGCAAAGGTTCTTGTGAATCTCCCAAACGAGACAAATGGAGATATGCATCAGTCCCTGCAAACAACAACCAATTACCCCATCAGAATACTTGATTATTGAACATGTAATGGTAAAGGGTGAAAAGTAGTACTATTATATTAGCAAAACCATTACTCTAGAAATGTTATGCAATATAATTGCAAGATATCTCTATATAATACAAAAGGATACATCTATGAGCCATAGTACACTTGGCATCATATTTTTCATCTAGCATTTAATGTTATTCATCTAGCATTTTTCATCTCTCTCATCAAAGAATATTCCTTCTTATTTTTATGTGATTAAAATGTAAATGTTGACTAAAAAATGGATGATTTAATGGCGTGTAAATGCTATTAACTTTCATTACATTTTTTTAATTTGTTTCATAGTCAAACCTGAAAAAATGAACATATTTTTTTTATCCTTCTTCTTTTCCATACGTTTCTTCCAAGCTTTAACACCATTTTTTTCCTCTTCCGGTTGTTAGGTAGCATATTTTAAATCACGATCATATTTTCAATCACGAAGATATGATATAGTAAAAATCAATTAGATGAAAATCATAGTCTCAAATGTAACAAGGTAAGTGGATTCAAATATTTTATTTTCTTAGATTATTGACGATGTCGACATGTTAGTGTTGGTTTGATGCCTGTATTTGTCTAATGTTCATAGATGTGTGCTAATCGTTCTTCCATTAGTATTTGTGTACAAAAAGTTCAAACATACTTTTAACCACTATTTAATAGATATTTGTTTATAATTTCAACATTACTTCTCGGATCTCACCATGCTTTGAATTTTTCCTTATAAATATTACTTCAACCATCACCATTCCTCACATCATTTTAACATTCAGTTATAGAATTTAAAATTATTTCAAAATCATGTTTGTTCATTTATAGTTTGTATCCATTTTTTATTAAAAAAATAGTGTTTCATCCTTATTCTCTAAATATTACATATTTGTTTTTGGTTCTTGACTACTTTGGGTTTGCAATTTATTTAAATCTATTATTTTATATTTTAATCCTCTTTCTATCTCTCTATATTTTTATAGTTTTTTTACCTAATTTTTTGTTCAACTTTTCTTCTTTAGCTCTTCGACCAATTGTTCTTTGGTTTTAACGGGATTTTATTGATTTGTTCTATTTTTCCAGTTATGTGGATACAATTAAAGATGAAGCGCAAGGATGCAATACTTGAAGTTTGACTACATGGATTTGTAGAGTTCCTCTCAACAAAAGAAAGAATTTGGAGAGAGTAGAATATTTTAATCAAGCTTTATATTTTAAGAGTTGTATATATTACAAATTTGATTAAAGTGTCTGATGTTAAATGAATTTTAAGTAGTTTTATTTGCATTGAGATTGTAAAAATGCTAGCAGTAATATTGATATTGTTGCAAGTGTCTAACTAATCACACTAATGACGAGTTATGAGTGTTCGAATATAAACCGATTCAAAAGAAAATCATAAATTGGTACAAAAACTGAAAATCACAAAATCTAATATCGTTGCATATGTTTGAATGTCCTTTGTGAAAACCTTTTGCATTAGATCATACTTTGATTTGATTATTCGATTTTTTTTTACCTCAAATTGATTGAAACCGCACGGCAAACCCCGGAATGACGAGCCACTATTTTTTTTCTTTTTCTTTTCTTATATGATATGATCCTTTGGTTTTCGTCTTCCTCTTATAATAGTAAATGAAGGGATTATATTTTATGATGTTGAATAACCCAATGATTTGTGTTATGTTAGTTCTCTCATTATTTGTAACATTGTTCCATGTTTCTTCAATGACTTTCTGCATCTGTGTCAAAATAAAGTTATGGATATTTAGTGCAACAAAGGTTTAAAAAAATATATTTGTGGATGTTTTTCAAATTAAGTATCGTCAAGCACACAACTGAGAGATGATATCTCTAGAAAAAAATTGTTAGCTTAACGTAAAACTTCGCACAAGCGTACACACCCTTGGTCAAAAAGAAATGCATTAAACTTTTGGAAATACCGACGCTAAATTAACGGTTTTTTAACTTCATAGGGAATTAATCCTATAAAAATCATGGGATTGACTTTCTATTATGTTTGATATATCAATCTTTGCTCTTCTACTCATGTTTCTTTCATGATTTTTTTTAAAGTTGCAATTTTGGGTTGACTTTATCCAATAAGATGTCGAAACATGACCTAATTTCATTGTTGTTCTTTTTAGCAAAACTTGCAACAAAGTATCCCAACCAAAAATTTTAGAATAGAATCAATCAAAGTATGGACTTCATCTTTATAGAAAATTTGGGAATTAAAGGTAATTTTCACTTTTTTATGTTATGTGGTTACTAATTTAAAATTGAACAAAAAATAAATAAAATTTATGGTGAACCTCCAATTATAAGTGGAAATTAATGACAAGCTGATCGTCGTGAAAATTTCTTTTTTCTAAAGAATCGTTGTGGGAATTTCTATTATAATTATAAATGATTATTGCATACTTTTATTTACTAGAATTTCTATTTTTGGTGTATTATCTTTTTAAGAAATGATTATTATATATTTTTATTTGTATGAGATTCTATTTTTGGTATTTTTATCATGGATTATTTTATTAAGGAAATCATCTAAAAAAATTAATCGATTTTTATAATCATCATGTGCATTAAATCAAAATTAAAGAAGATGTTTTATCAAAATAAAAATGAATGACAATTAGATATTTAAATGTTTGAATTTTAATAAGAAAAATGATATATAATTAGAGTCTACAATAAGTACTCCAACCCTTATTATACCAATTCATCCATTTTTTAAATAAAAAATTATATAACCGTTTTTTTATCCTTCATCAAATCAAACCATGCCCATAAGATTATTTTAACATTATTAACCACCTCCCTTTATTTTGGTGAAGCCAAATTGATCATAGAATGGATAATTAATCTGATCAAATGATGAGTTTTTTTATTCTTAGAGACAATCAAATTGAATCACAATTCCATAAATTACCGCATTACTTTTAACATTATTAAATTCATTTTCAGTAAATTTTAAGTATTTTTTTAAGGAAAATTTTAAGTATTTTAAAACAGGTTTTTTAAAAAAATCCAACGACAATAAAAACAACATATATATTTCATGAAAGCCTAAAATATACCCCAATAAAATCAAACTAATTAATATAATAAATATTTTGAAAAATAAAAAACTTAAAGGCTAATAATTTTAAGTCTATAACGAAAATTATATTAAATATATTTTTATTGTGTCTGATAATTGATTGTGTGACTGGATGTTAGTGTAAAACAAACATTGATAGTGTATATCATTTAATCTCATAATTTCCAAAAAAAACATTTCATTCACTAATAAAAAATAAACAAATAAAATAATAATTAAAAAGAAGAAAATTCTCATGTGCTTGACATAAGAACGTCTTTTAATAGTATAATAATAATGATCATAAATATCTTTTAACACAAAAAACTTCATAATGATCAATGGACCATAATGATTCCTGGGTATGACATTTAATGCCATTATTAAAAAAAATAAAAGTCATAGTGAATTTTTTGTTGGTAAATTTTTTTTATGGTGAATGAATGTTAATTTTGTATAAGGTAGAAAAAATCTTAGAGATAAAAGAGCACTCACTAAGTTATTTAGTATTTACATTTGCATACCTCCAAATATACTAGAAGGGCTCAAAACCTGTAACCTTTAAATTTAAAGTATGTCTTTACACTGCTAGACTAAACCCTCTTTGATGGTCGGTATAGGATAGAGATATGATAGAATATGAAATTCGATAGAGACATGATATGATATAGACATGATAACAAAAATCTTATCATGTGTTTGATGCGTACATGATAACAAAATATCATTATAATTATATAAAAAAAATTAATCTCACAATTAATTAAATATTGTAAAACTGACATGTATATAATTATAGTAATGAATATATATATTTTCAAACATTACTAACATTATAAGAATGTATTTTGTCAAGTTAGGATAACACATATGCATTTCAACCAAAGACCAAATAAGTAGGATTTTGAAATGACAAAGGTTGAATAAAAAATCGGCTTAATTGCAGTTTTAACTCCCTAACTTTCACAAAGTTACGATTTTGGCCCCCTAAAAAGAAAAAAACTACAAAACGGCTCCCTAAGTTTTGCATCTGTGGCAGTTTTAGCCCCCAATGCCAACTTTGACTCGGTCTACGCTGACGTGGCACCCTAAGTGAGGTGCCCCGTGTTATTTTTTTTTAATTTTTTTTGTCTTGGGGGGTAAAAACTGCTACAGATGCAGAACTTAGGGGGCTGTTTTGTAGTTTTTTTTATTAGGGGGCCAAAATTGCAATTTTATAAAAGTTAGGGGGTTAAACTGCAATTAAGCCTAAAAAATATTATGAAAGCGAATAAAATCAAAAAACTAAATTTTAAGATATTTTTTTTTAAAAAAATGATATCCAAATACTTTCAAAATAGTTAATCATAATGTTGATACTCCAAGGAGGAGTCTATACTGGATTTAATCATTAACTTAGTATAAGAGCAACCACACAATTAAGGTTGATAACACATCTTTACTTAGAATGTATAATAAGCATGTATTTTCTTAACTTCACATAACACATCTATGTTTTGCTATTGTCAGATCTCATCAAAGACCATAAGTGAAGGAAATGGAAATAATGAAGGTTGGATTAAAAAAATAGAATTAAAGCAAATGATATAAAAAAAAACTAAATTTTAAAATAAAAGAATCAAGAAAATGACAAAAAAAAAAAAGATCATTATAATGTTGGGACTTATGTATGGGCCTAAACAGGATAGGATAATCACATTATGCTAAGAGCAACCACAAAAGTAAGATTGACATCACATCCAAATTCTCAAGGTATTAAGTATATGGGGTCATCTTACTTATATGTTCATCACCTTATGCTCTTCAATCTAATGTGCAATTTTAACTTAGATATGACATATTAATATCTATCATTTAACCAACTTGGGTAAGTCTGATGGTATTGACTTGGGACCCAATGCTAAATTGGCTGGGCTAATTTAGCTTATTTAAAAAATAATAATTATCCCTTAAGTTTGAGACTCTCTGCATATGATCTGGTAGCACAGCTAAATAAGACTAGAGAAGGTGTAACATAGTAAAAAAAAAGTGGGTTGGTGGTGATTTAATGAAGGAAGATTTTTGTTTCTTTCCTGAAAATGGAGAAAAGAAGAGAAAAAATAAACTAGAAAAATTGAGAAGACATAAAAGGAATTTGAAATGAAAGAAATAATAAGAAAAAAGGGGTTTATGCGTTGTCAGTGAATATAGAGAATAAAGTAGTTGTTGGACGTGTTTGTTGAAGGAGTTGTATATTTTTGGACAAATTTTTTAACAAAAAATTAAAATAAAAAAATTACATTATTTTAAAACCTCTAACAAGCGTGTATTTTGTCAACTCAGCAGAACAGTATCCAGTTTTTCTTTGTAATCTCACCAAAGACCAAAAGTAAAGGATTTTAAAATAATAGAAATGGAATAAAAAATATAACCTGAAAGCGAATGACTTCTAATAAATAAAATTTGAGATAAAAAAAATCAAGCAAATGACATCCAAAATGAAACGCACCGATTTATCGAAACATTTATATTATAAAATAAAAAAAAAATTAAATTAGTTAAATAATAATAATAATAATAATAATAATAATAATAATAATAATAATAATAATAAGAAAATAGAACATGGTGGAACTTTCTACAAACAAATAAAATAAACCAAGTAAACCCCACCTCACCTCATTTTCTCTCATATTTTTCCCTCTCTCCCGTATTCCTCTTTCTTTTCTGCTCCCTCACATCCTCCATCTAATTCCTTCTCATTTTTTCTTCATTTTCTTTCAAATCATGAAATTTCTTCCATAAATCAATTACCCAAAAGAAAAATTATACATTTAAACAAAGCTATCTCATAATCCAAGTGCTATATGGTGGAACTTTGGGGTTAGAGTTTGTGCTTTGGGAAAGAAGAGGAATACCATATTGTGAAAGTTGCTCATTGAGACTTCTTGGAGGTATATTTATCAATTTACAACTCAATTAGTACATATTTAGGTATGATTATTGTTAGAAATTAATTTTTGATATTAGAGTAGATGATATGGGGATTTTATGGTTAACTATAGTTAGAGAAGTAGTAGAATGAGTTACTAATTCATGAGAAAATATTATGGATGCTCAGATATGACGCCGGACGCTTCACATGCTTCTTTCGGAGTGGTTAAAGAGCAAACTTAGTTGATTCATCATAACTGTGAGTTGATAACGATCATTATCATATATTTTCATGATTAATATTATTGATATTTGATAAATTTTCTGTGTTAAAGTGTTTTATAAAATAGGGAACACACCCTTCGAATATTTTTCTCGTCTTGATACATATTTAAAGTCGATGATATTATTGTGGTCTCTATTTAGATTTTATCTATGATTTATAAGCAAAGGATTTCAAATTGGGATTTGATTGTGTGCTCTGACACAAGTTTGATATTTTACGAATTGCGGTTTTAAAGCTATATGTTTTGAGAAAAATGGTTATAATGACGACGACCTAGGTGCACCTAGTATGTGATTTCAATTAGGTAGAATTACCCCATTAGATGGAGCTGCCCCTATGGAAAGGCCACCATTAGGAGGAGAGGGCTATCAATGAGAGGTAAACTCCCTAATTGAAAATGTTTTACACTTGTTTTGAGTCGAGAGAAAAGAGCTATCCGTTAGATGGAGCCGCCCCTATGGAAAGGCCACCATTAGGAGGAGAGGGCTATCAGCGAGATGGAGCTAGTTCTCGATTCACCCATTTTGATTATTTTCACTAAATTGATTTTACTATACTTTAAAAACGCTTTGTTTTGAGTCGAGAGAAAAGAGCTATCCGTTAGATGGAGCTACCACTAAGGGAAAGGCCACTCTTAGTAGGAAAGAGCTATCAACGAGATGGAGCTAGTTCTCGATTCACCCATTGATTATTTTCATTAAAGTTGGATTTATATATTTTCTTTAAAGTTGATTATTTTGGTATAATCAAATTGAATGTGATTTTATATTCTACTTGAAGTTGATTATTTTGATCATTTTCATTAAATCGAGTTTTCTATATTTTATTTAAAGGCTTTTGCTATGATTTTCATTAGTGTATTTATAAAGGCTTGTAACCTATTTTCACCTCTTTGTTACATTGGATTTTCTTTGAATTATTCTGATTTGATTGAAAATATTTATACATGTGTAAATTATCATGCGTATAATGCGGATTAATAGAATTTTATGTTGTTACTATTTTTGTAAATTGACATTAGATTTGAAAAGGGTAAATAATCGTGCCCTTGTGTGTTTCCCTTCTAGTTGGTGGTGGTTGTTGTCTCTCACTAAGTCCTTGTGGCTTACTCTTTCATTTTCTATTTTTTTTCAGATTTCCAAGCAGCCAAGTAAGAAGCTAGTAGACTTGAAGTTCATCTGTGTCACTCTTGGTGGTAGGTTTCCTTGATGAATGTCTCTTTTGTTTATGTATATGTTGAATCAGAGTATCTGCAGCTATTTGGAGTTTAGGAATGTTTTATTCTGAGATGTACAAAGATGTAAATATGTCATTTGAAACTCTGGATGAGAATACAGGTTCATAAACAGGATTAAAATCTTGGCGAATGTTAAAAATACAGAGGATACTCTGTCGAAATTTCAATGGATATCAATTTATAAATTGTAAATTATAGTTGTCAAGTGTCGTCAATAGGCTTGCCGGACTAGGATGTTCTAGTTCGTGCGCCGGTCACGATTGTGAATTTTGGGTCGTGACACAAAAACTAACAAAAATGTTTATCATAATGTTGGGATAATATTGAGATTCCTGGTAAGCCTACCTACACTGATATGAATATTTATATTAGGCCAATATCAACCATACAAGTGAGATTGATACCGCATTTTAACACAAAACCATAAGGCATTAGGTACATGGAGCATCTCACTTATATGTTGTTGAAAATTTACTCTTTCATCCAATGTAGAATGTACAATCACACTTGACATATTAACATATCTTAATCAAGTGTGCGACCATCCGTGCATGTAATTATGTGACATAGTCAATTAATGTCAAACAGAGACACAACATGTTCAAAAACGTGGGCTGGAAGTGGTTTCTTGAAGGAGTTGAAGGTTTTTGGGTAAAAAATGAGCATTTTAAAATGAGTTTAGTAAACATGTATTTTGTCAAATCACAATCGTTATAAAGATTCTTCTATTTTCAAATCATTCAAAAGACCAGGAGTGAATGAGTTTGAAATGATAAATGTTGAATAAAAATAGCATGAAAGCGAATGACATCTAAATACTAATTTTTTAGATAAAATAATTAATAAATGACATTCAAACACCAACAAAGTAATTCATCTTAATGTTAGAATGATAGATGGAGCCTAAATTAGGTTGGATCACTGTATTAGACTAAGAGCAACCACATAGGTGATATTGACACCGCATGTTCACTCAAATTGTCTAATAAGTATGTATTTTGTCGACTCAACATAATGCTTCTACAATTGTTTATACTGTGACCCACCGAAGACCAAAATGAAAGAATTTAAAATAATTAAAGTTAGACAAAGACATTGGATTAAGGTGAATGACATATGACATCCCAAAACAAAAAAATATCATTATAGTGTTTGGATTTCAGATAAATCCTACAATAGATTGGATTGTCACATTTGAATATGAGAAACCTCATATGTAAGATGAAAACCACATCTCCATCCGAAACCTAAAGACATTAGGTATATTAGCCATCTCACATATATGTTGTTCAATATCAAAAGTAGAAGTTTCACTCACACATGACACATTAACATCTCTCTCAACATCTATTCTTACATAAAATGTGAAACTTTAACTCGAATTTGACACATTAACATCTCTCCATTAAGTGTCAGACTCTATGTGCCCGTGATCGATCACCGAAATAAGTGAGAATGATACCACTCCCCCAAAATAAGTGAGAATGATACCATTCCTACTCCACCAAAATGTTGAAATAGGATATAATGCAACTGTTGTGCATTTTGAGCGAGCCAACACTGATGTGGATCCACACGTTTTAAAAAATAGAAATCAGATAAGTGAGAATGATACATCTTCATCCGAAAGGCTTAAGTATGATTTTTTTTTTTTTACTTATTTGTTGTTCAACCTGAACTCTTTTATCCAATGTTAGACTTTAACTGACATTTTCTTCATCTTAATATTATCTCCATTAAGTATGACGATATTCTAGCCCGTGCTTGGCACGGGTGTCCATACTAGTACAAGCTAATTCTTAGATGGTAAAGGCTAAATACAATTCTCATTTCAAATCACTAGATAAACATATTTATTGTCCCATGAATGTAGATCGGTTAGTGAGATAAGGGACATTGAAAGAGCTTTCAGAACGTCTTGAGTTCGATCCCAAAAACTAACATAATCAATAACTTACTAAAACTTGCCTATAAAGAAGCTAGATATATTCATTCCTTTTTTTTCCTTCCAAATATACCCCTAAGTAGCACTATATACCCCTAAGTAGCACTACTAAATATCTTGAGAGATTTGAAGAGTAGAAGACATCAATATACAAAATATATTTTTGGAAGATCAATATACAAAATAAACACATTAAATGAGCTAATCATAAGAGACAGAGGTAGTAATGATATTCACTTGAAACTTTAATAAAAGTAGTAATTATTGTTGTAGAAGTTCAAAAGGATCTCTAACTAAGAAAATGAGGTTAGTATCAAGCTGCAATCAGCTCCTATAACATTTCATAGAGATTATTTAATTTCATGGGAATAAACAAAAGTTTTTCTTAAAAAAAATTGTTTTTTATTTAAAAAAATTCTTAAAAGAAATGATTTTAAAAAAAAAGATCAAATAAGATAAAAATTTATTTTTACGTTTCAGACCAAAGAAAGTGAGAAAGTGTAAAAGATGATATTGGGTAGCCTAGTCGGCAAATTAGAAGCATCTAGAACCAACGAGAAAAATCACAAAATGTGTAAAAAGCGCTTTCACACTATTGGTCCACAACATCCCATACTAATGGAACCAGTGGCGGAGCCAGACAAAAAAGTTTGGGGTGGCCGCCATCTCGCCATCAAAATAAACTAAAATATATAAATCATATTAAACACAACACATTTAAGTCGTAATAAACCAAAAATCGATCATTCAAAATTTAAACTACATAAAAAGTCGTTCATTACATACCTAAAGATGCACTTTACGCTTTCCGAGTGCCTTGAAATCATCAATAATTGATTCGGAACTGATACATGCGTTAATCTCCCTTTCAATATAAACTGTCATGCTATCTGCTAGATACCCATGTCCCATCTTGTTTCTCAACTTAGACTTGATAATTTTCATTGCTGAAAAAGATCTTTCAGTTGTGGCGGTAGAAACCGGAAGAGTCATAACAAGGCGCAACAATCTATCAATCAATAAGTAATTTTTGGCTTGTCCAGTTGCAACCAAACATGAGCATAATTCTTGAATAGTTGATAAATTCGTCGAACTTGGCAATCGGTGAGCATGAAAAAGGAATTGTCGAAGTTGAAATTGCAAATTAGTCTTCTCTTGATCACTGAAATCCATGGGATAATACTTTTCAACAAGAGTACTTATAGTATCAATGTTAAAAGATTTGTAATTATCCTTAGGAGACAAAGCACAACTTAGAGTCAACAAATCCATTGCTTGCTCACTAAACCTGCTATTCAACTCTTGTAATTGTTTGTCAATGGTAGTAAAAAAAAATTTCAACTCTAAAATAATGCTCTATTGTGACCTGATTCTCTTCAAGGCGAGAGCGCCCAAATCTTGAAGCTGAATGACAATCATTGAGGTCGGGAATCTCAATATCATGTTTTTCACAAAAAGATACCACACTAGCAAACAACTTATCCCAACCATTTTCTCTCAATTCTTGAATAAGAGCTTTTGTTGAACAAACCAAAAGCATAGCATTAACAACATCCTGAGATTGTTTTTGCAAGGCTTGACAAAGCACATCAGTTATCCCCATAATTTCTTTCATCAAGTGCAAGATAAAAATAAAATCAAAAGACTTCAAGTAATTGTAAGAACTATCAGCATCTGCACGTTGTGCAATTTTTTTTGCTTCTTTTGCAATTTTTTTTAAAACTACACAAGTTGCTTCATACATACTTATCAAGCTACAAATAGAGTTGAAATGTGAACTCCAACGAGTATCTCCGGCTCTTTTCACGGTACCAACTTGATTTTTACCTTTACCAGTTACAATCTCCCCATTCTCTAACAAATTTTCAATTTCTTTTGATTGGGCAGCTTGTAGCTCATCATGGCGTTTAGTAGAAGAACCAACAACATTGACAACAAAAGCCAGCTTCTCAAAGAATTGATGAATTGATGTAACTTCTCTTGATGCAGTAACTAAGGCAAGTTGCAATCGATGAGCAAAACAATGGACATAGTAGGCATAAGGACAATCTTTCATAAAAAGTGCTTGTAAACCATTCCATTCTCCTCTCATATTGCTAGCACCGTCATACCCTTGGCCACGAATGTTAGAAACGTCAAGGTTATGTCGAGAAAGTATACCACATACTGCTTCCTTAAGAGTTAACGAAGAAGTGTCATTAACACGTGCCACATCAAAAAATCTCTCTTGTATCAAACCAGCTTTATCAACAAATCTTAACACAAGAGCCATTTGTTCCTTTTTTGACTCATCACGAGCTTCATCAACAACAATGCAAAATTTAGAATCACCAATTTCTTCACGAATATGTTTTCTCACCCTACTAGAAAGAATTTGCAAGAGCTCTTTTTGAATTTGATGTGAAGTATACTTGCAATTTTCGAGAGCATTTTTCAACACAACTTTTGCAACTTCATCATTGTAAGATGCTAACAGTATTAACAGTTCAAGAAAATTACCTTGATTTCTTGATTCACTTCCTTCATAGTGACCCCTAAAAGCACAAGCTTGAAGTGTTAACCAACAAACAGTGTCAATTGAAGCCTTCAAACATAGTCTATTATTCAGAATTTGGCTCGAACTTTGCACTTCAATAACATTCCTAAGATGCCCATCTTGATTCAAAAAGTCTTGACAATCTTTCATTGCATTGTTATGTGGTGAGCAAGGATCCTTCCCTATGTGTTTAAGAAAGGAACATTGTTTTCCATTCCTAACATTCTTCCAAGCTTTAAAACCCGTAGAAATGAATACTTGTGATCCGTAACGTTCGCTTGGTTTTTTGCTAAAGAGATAACATTGAAAGCAATATGCAGCATTTTCCGATGGTGAATATTCTAGCCATGAAGGAAACAAGCTGAACCAAGTGTCTTGAAACCGCCTTGGATGTTTATGCTCACCGGACAAGGGATAGTTTTCTAATTTCATTTGATAAGGACCCCATTTTAGATACGCTCTTCGTATTGCATCCTTTTGATTCGGTGGATATTGCCAAATTGGAATACGCTTTCCAGGATCACGTTCTAAAGAATTCTCAATGTCTTCCGGGTTAACTCTATTAACCTTTGAAGGATGAGGCTCATCTTCTTCAATTCTTCGATTCTCACAAACTTGTTCAGGTTCAGATGAAGAAATTATAACTTCTTCATCTCTTACAATATCATCGGCCTTCCTTTTGTAAAATGAATGGATTTGTTGATTCTTCATCTTCTTCTTCCTGCACAACATATAAGTATATTTTCATTAGCATTGGCCAGTGAGAAAGATTTGCACAACAAACGGTTAACAACAAATAAGATGATTAATTCATATAGGTAACAAATAAGATGATTAATTCATATAGGTAACAAATAAGTTACTCTTTGCTACTTTCAAATCAGGTGTGAAATAGTTTACTACAACAAAATTTCTGCAGCTGCAGTGTTTATATAACTAAGAAATAGCTGCAGAATCTTTTGCATAAGGAAGCTAAAGAATCTGCAATTAACAGAGCTATCCTGTAGGTATTTATAAGGAAGCTAAGGATTCTGCAATTAACAGAGTTGAACTTTAAATTACATAATTCACAATCACACATTACAGAATCAACAAAAATATACTTATATGTTGTGCAGGAAGAAGATATACTTATATGTTGGTAATTTATTCTGTAATTTTACAATATGTAACTTTAACAGAGTTAATTGGAGTGCAAGACAAAGTTATTTTGGACAGAGTTAGCATTGGACAACAGAGTTTACCAGGACATATATTTACAGAATAAACTCTGTCCATTTCAACTATGCTAATGAAAATATACTTATAAAAAAATTCCCCTGAGGTAATTTATTCTGTAATTTTAATATTACTACCAATATGTAACTCTGTCCTTTAAAGTTCCTCTTGTCCTTCCCATCCGAACTCTTTACAAAAATAAAAAATAAAAAATCCCCTTTTGTTTTGATTAGGGTTATGTAAAAATTAAAATTGAAAACCAAATCAAAAATCAAATCAAATTCATTAACAAACAAAAAGAAATTGAAGCACTATCATTACTAACAGATAAAGAATCAAATTCAGAGATACACTTACATTTTCAGGGTTTGTAGAGAGATTGAGACCAATGAAACTTTGATTCTGGAGATTGATGCAGAGAGAGTAGATGCAGAGAAGATGCAGAGAAGAGAAAGCAGTTTCTTTTCTTTCTAGTTTCACGGTTTGCAGAGAGAGTAGATGCAGAGAGATTGATGCAGAGATGCAGAGAAGAGAAAGCAGTTTCTTTTCTTTTCAGTTTCACGTTTTGGACTTTGGAGGAAAAATTGGAGTGAAAGTGTAGTTGACTAGTGGCATATGGTAGTAATATTAAAATTACCTCAGGGGTATTATGGTATTTTCACAGAATAAAACGGAACCATAAGAACATTCTAGAATCCCCAAAACTCCACTATATAAACACCTTCACAATTCTTCATTCATTCATTCATTACCCTAACAACAATTCTCACGATTCACAACAACTTCACAACCCTAACACAAACACTTTTCTCTCTTTTTCATTCTATCAAAAAAAACAAACCCTAACGTTCTTGAATCCATCAATAATGGCCGGAAAAGGAGAAGGTCCCGCGATCGGAATAGATCTGGGAACAACGTACTCGTGTGTTGGAGTATGGCAACACGATCGTGTTGAGATCATCGCCAATGATCAAGGAAACCGTACCACGCCGTCTTACGTTGCTTTTACTGATAGTGAACGATTGATCGGTGATGCTGCTAAGAATCAGGTCGCGATGAACCCTGTTAACACCGTTTTCGGTAAGATTTCGATTCTCAACATTCACATTATTAAAGTTTTGATTTTGTTATGCAGATTGTGATTTCATTGTTATATGTACAGCATTGTCGTTATTACGTTATATATGTACATTGTAATTTTTTTTTATTGTTGAAAATAAATAATTAATCTAGGGTTTTATCTGGTTAATTTTCAGTTATTTGTTTGTTGTGATTTTAAGCTTGTGAGTTCTTTAATGTATATGATGTTTGTTAAATTAAATAATTAATTATGAACATTATAACTTTTGTTGATAGAATATGAACATTTATATCAATATATGCTGTTATATTATATTTACTTTTATTCTTGTTGATTACTGAGGTTTAGAATAATTAG
This sequence comes from Medicago sativa, assembly GCF_051527215.1. Taxonomy (NCBI): domain Eukaryota; kingdom Viridiplantae; phylum Streptophyta; class Magnoliopsida; order Fabales; family Fabaceae; genus Medicago; species Medicago sativa. The sequence goes on from NC_140755.1 coordinate 24,339,699, forward strand.
ATCACTTACATTGAAAGGTGAATTCGTAGTCATTTACTGAGTGTAATTTGTTTGTTTGTTTTTTTTTTTTTTTGAGTTGGATTGGAATATGGTTTATAATGATAGAACATTATGGTGTAATTTGATCATGTAGCCGACCCAATTGAGTGGGGTAAGGTTTGGTTGTTGTTGACGATGAATGAGTCCGTGTCTTAATTAAATAGTATCATGCAAAAGATTGATTTAATATGATGATATTTGATAAGCTTGATTGTTATTTATTTATTTTTTATATTGAAATTTAATTGGTTGTTTATTTAGAAGTTTGTTTGCTCATTGGTTATTTGGATGTGTATGATAAAACAGATGCTAAACGTTTGATTGGAAGGAGAGTTTCTGATGCATCTGTTCAGAGTGACATGAAGTTGTGGCCTTTTAAGGTTACTGCTGGTCCTGGTGAAAAGCCCATGATTGGTGTTAACTACAAGGGTGAGGACAAGCAATTTGCTGCTGAAGAAATTTCATCTATGGTGCTCATGAAGATGCGTGAGATTGCTGAAGCTTATCTTGGTTCAGCTGTGAAGAATGCTGTTGTTACAGTTCCAGCTTACTTCAACGACTCGCAGCGTCAAGCCACAAAGGATGCCGGTGTCATTGCAGGACTCAATGTCATGAGAATTATCAATGAGCCAACTGCTGCAGCTATTGCGTATGGTCTTGACAAAAAGGCGACAAGTGTTGGCGAGAAGAATGTGTTGATTTTTGACTTGGGAGGTGGTACTTTTGATGTGTCGCTTCTTACTATTGAAGAGGGTATCTTTGAAGTTAAGGCCACTGCTGGTGATACCCATCTTGGTGGTGAAGATTTTGACAACAGAATGGTTAATCATTTTGTTCAAGAGTTTAAGAGGAAGAACAAGAAGGATATTAGTGGAAACCCTAGGGCCCTTAGAAGATTGAGAACCGCATGTGAGAGAGCGAAGAGAACTCTCTCATCTACTGCACAAACTACCATTGAGATTGATTCTTTGTTTGAGGGTGTTGATTTTTACACCACAATCACCCGTGCCAGATTTGAGGAACTTAGGGTGCGTTTGGCCCTACTTTTTTTAGGTCTAAAAGTCACTTTTAGAATAAAGTTGATAATTAAAACTTTGAAGTTGAAGTTAAAGTTGTTTGGTATTTGTTGTTTTTTTCAACTTAATTAGTACTTTTAAGTTCAAATCTGTTTGGCAAAATATTTTTAAAAGAGCTTTGAGATTTTATTACAAATTATCATAAATAAAATAAAAGACATTTTTTTTATAAAAAAATAAATTTTGTAAAGACCTGATTTTTTTTTAGACCAAATGAAAATTTATAAATTATTATATAAAACACTATCATAAATTAAATTGAAAGAGTTTTAGAAATAATCCAATATTAGAAACATAACACATCATAAACTTGAACGATTTTTGTTTTCCAACAGCTTAGTGGCTATTTGATTTCTAGCTCTATCCATGTAGCTCCCATCTTGTACTCTTAAATTCTCTGAACTCGAATCTTCATTAATGTTTCTTTCTTCTTCTCGTTCGAGCATATATCTAGTGACTTGGTCCCATTTGTTGAATTCCTCATCTTGAACGCCACATATTCGAATGAAGTTATGAAGTGCTGTTGTTGCAACTATGATCTTTTCTTGTTTGATTAGTGGAAATGGTCTCATATCACATAAAATATGCCACCTTTTCTTCCAAACACCAATTGTTCTTTCAATGACATTTCTAAGTGACGAATGTGCATGATTGAATACTTCACGAATGCCTTGTGCTTGACTGCCATATCTAAAATCAGGAATGTGATATCTTTCACCTTTGTATGGTGATAGATATCCTTTCATGTTTGGATATCCTGCATCAACCAAGTAATACTTTCCTAGAAATATTTAAAAAAAATCATTGTTAGTTTATGCTTAAAAGTTATTGTTAGAACTATATAAATCACAAATTTTATTTATATATATATATATAAAAAAAAAAGATTAATCGTACCTTCAGGAGGATGAGGGAACACATTTTTCATTTCTTCAAGGATTGACGTAAGAATACGTGTGTCATGCGCAGTACCAGGCCAGCCAACAACAACAAAAGTGATTAACATGTCTAAGTTACAGATTAACATGACATTTTGCGTTGGATATCCTTTTCTGCCAATATAACGAATTTGATCTTTAGTAGGAACAATGGCAGGAATATGCGTTCCATCTATAGCACCGATGCATCCTTCAAAATAAGGCCAATACCTTTTATCATCCTTGATTTTGGACGGAATTTCTGTGAAGTTAAAATCAGGCGGCCTCACTATTTCTTTTGCTAGTAAACATAAACTTTCTAAAACTTCACTATACTTCCTACTTACGGTCTCTCCTGATTTCCCAAATTTATTTTGAATATTTCTATTAGTCTCGCTATGCGCACAACTCCAAAGAAACATAACAAGTGCCTCCAAGGATGTCATTTCATTTGATGGGTGCAACCATCCCTTACTCACTAATAACTTTTCAAGTTTTAATACAGCATGAGTTTCCATTCTAAACATATTATAACTTTCACCCGGAGTGTTAAGAGTATCTCGAACCCAAGTCCATCCATGAGAATAAAGAAATCTATTACCTTGCTTCGATAAGTACTTCATGTGATAATCATAAGCAATCATCGCTGCCCCATAACATATTTTATAAAACATGCATTTTCTTTTTTTAACTTTTCTTGAATGCTCATTGATATGATTAGAAGACATCTGTAAACAATGACATTACCAAATGAAAATAAATATAAAATAAAGTTGCTCAAATATTGCATAAATATCAATACAAAATTCTCAACCAAAAGCAAAATACCAAATGCCAAATAACAAAAGTACTAAAGATAAAGCATAAAGCAAAATCTAAACATAAAGTATGAATGCAAATATAACTAGAAAAATGAGATCAATGGTTTCAAAATGAGATCAATGATCGATGGTTTCAAAATATAACTAGCGTAAAGCAATACCTATTCAAAATGATGCAACAAATATATGTTTTCACAGATCAATACCTAATATATTTGATGCAACATTTTTTAGTCTCAGATCATCATATATATGTCATGCAAAATGTTGCATCACTTGTGAGAGCAATGATGAAACGTTTCTTATAGGCCGGGATTTTTGTTTTTTGGCTTTTAACAAGATTAATTTATCACTAAAGAACAAAAAGGACCTAATTTGAATCTGATCATGACAGGACAAAGCAACTAAAGTATAAAAACAATACATATATCATATAAAAGACACAAGGAAAGGAAAGCAACAAAAGGACAAAAAATAAACTAAGATCTATTTAAATAAAAAGAATAAAATATAGAAATGATGTATCTGCACCAAGCTCAGCGGCGGCAGCAAGAGAGGTGTGGCAGAAAGCACTGAAATGGAACAGATATATATCCCTAGGTTTATGTGGTTTTGGCGGTTTCCTCAAAAGGGAAAAAAGGATTGGCGCTATTTTACCAAAAAAATAATTAAAAAAAGGAACATGGTGGCCTGTGCGGGAATCGAAGCTGGAGAAGCAAATTACACCTCCGAAAAGTTGTTTCAAAGCTCACTTTCATAACTTATTTTCAAAGTGACTTCTATTGGATTTCCTTCATGGTAAAAAAAGTCACTTATTTTATTAAGAGCTTAATTAAAATTGTGTTTGGCCCCACTTCTCCTTAGAAGTAGAAGAGAAGTGGAAAATAAGTAGGGCCAAACATGCTCATAACATGGATCTGTTCAGGAAGTGTATGGAGCCTGTTGAGAAGTGTTTGAGAGATGCTAAGATGGACAAGAACTCTGTTCATGATGTTGTTCTTGTTGGTGGTTCAACTAGGATCCCCAAAGTTCAGCAACTGTTACAAGATTTCTTCAATGGAAAGGAGCTATGCAAGAGTATCAACCCCGACGAGGCTGTTGCTTATGGTGCTGCTGTACAAGCAGCTATTTTGAGTGGTGAAGGCAATGAGAAGGTTCAAGATTTGTTGCTTTTGGATGTCACTCCATTGTCTCTGGGTCTGGAAACTGCTGGTGGTGTCATGACAGTTCTCATTCCAAGGAACACAACAATTCCAACCAAGAAGGAGCAAGTTTTCTCTACTTACTCAGACAATCAACCCGGTGTCTTGATCCAAGTATATGAAGGTGAGAGAGCAAGAACCAGAGACAACAACTTGTTGGGAAAATTTGAGCTTTCCGGCATTCCTCCAGCTCCCCGTGGTGTTCCTCAAATCACAGTTTGTTTCGACATTGATGCCAACGGTATCTTGAATGTCTCTGCTGAAGACAAAACAACTGGACAGAAGAACAAGATTACCATCACCAACGACAAAGGAAGGTTGTCTAAGGAAGAAATTGAGAAGATGGTTGAGGAAGCAGAGAAATACAAGGCAGAAGATGAGGAACACAAAAAGAAGGTTGATGCAAAGAATGCTTTGGAAAACTATGCTTACAACATGAGGAACACAATTAAAGATGAGAAGATTGGATCAAAGCTTTCACCCGAGGACAAAAAGAAGATTGATGATGCAATTGACGCTGCAATTCAGTGGTTGGACAGTAACCAGTTGGCAGAGGCTGATGAGTTTGAAGATAAGATGAAGGAACTTGAGAGCCTTTGCAACCCAATCATTGCCAAGATGTATCAAGGTGGTGGAGGTGCTCCTGATATGGCTGGTGGTATGGATGATGAAGTTCCTCCAGCAGCAGGTGGTGCTGGTCCTAAGATTGAAGAAGTCGATTAAGTTTAATCGTTTGATTAATTAGACGGGGGTCATATAAATGCGGTCAAGGTCCTTTTTATTTTACTTGTTTTAGAGTATTTTGGCCAGTGTTTTGGGTTTTACCTTCTGGTAGAGGGTTTTTTTGTTTGATTTTGAATAGTTCATGTCGAGTAGAACTCGATGAAAGACATCTGTTTGAATTCTTTTTGGTAATGGAATGAAACAATTTTACTGGCCAACTTGATTCCTTTATTCTATTTCTCTAAGATTTGCTATATAACACATTGTATGAACACTGATCACAGACCTTGAACACAGATCACCTCTTCACAGCTTTTTCAATTAGCATTTTTTTCAATTAGCATTTTGTTTGAAATGTTAGTCAAAACTTACTTTGTTTTGTTTGTTAAGAGGCCACTTATTATAACTGTGCAATTATTTATCTATTTTCTTTGATTTTGATTTTATGTTTGTTTCTCTTTTCTTTTTCATTTGGTTCCATATCAAATTCTAGGGTGAATAGTTCTTGTCCTTCCTTTTTATATTGGTAGGAATGGTTGATAATCCTTAATTAAGTAGTCTAATTTTTTGTTCTTCCTAGTTAAGGTTTTCATCGAGTGAATGGAGTGAAACATGGCCTTGTCAAATGGATTAGTCTATAATATGTTTAGCCCAATATTAAAAGGGTCATATTAACTTATGTTTTTAGTGCATAAGTTAAGAAACTAAAAAAGAAAATAACAAAAAAAATTTGTATTGAAAATATAAACTGATAAACTTTTACAATATTAGTATTAAATACATAAGTTTCACGAAAATATTTCAATCTTTTGAGTTTTTAACTTGTGCCTAGTATATCCTTCAAAAAAAAAACTTGTGCCTAGTATTTGCTTAAAAAAAAAAAAAAACTTGTGCCTAGTATTTTTCATATTGCTGACACCTATTTTTTTTAAACTTCTCTATATAGTATATTCTCATGTCTCGGTTAAACGTGTCGTTGTATGTTTTAGTTTTATTTTATTGTTATCGAAATGTGCTACTTGCACAATCGTGAACGTTATTTGCCTTGGTACGTATGTCTAATTTTGTTCTTGAATCAGCCAACTTAAGATCATTGTCTAATTTTGTTCTCAAACGGAAAGAATTATGTATTGCTCTAACAAAAATATAACGTCAAGCTCAAATCATTTTACAGTGTATACCCGAGTCAATTTTTTTGTTTTAGCATTATTCATTTGTTTTGTATGATGAATTTTATTGAGAATTGTATGATAAAAGTTGAATTAGTTCTTCATGTGTTTATAATTTATACCATTTTTTAAATTACGATTTTTTTATATATAGCTGTAAAAAAATATTATTAATTTAATGCCTTATTGTCATCAAAACTTAAGGCTTTGCTCTTGTAACCAATTTTGGTCTAACAACTATTTGGATAGAAAACACAGAAAGATGGATGATTAAATGGTGAATGTTTGATCTGTATACTCTACATACGTATTTGAGCTACAAGTACATTTACATTGAGGTAATGCTATAGACATATAAATAAAAATAAAACATATTTTCTATTCTTTTCACTTTTTTTTTTTGACAAAAACAAAACGATATTCATTCATTCAAATCGATAGAATACATCAGAATCAAGATCGCTAAAAACGTAAAGGATGAATCTGCGAACAAACTCACAGCACCCAAGTTAATAGCATACAACGGCAAAATGCCTACAAATAATATGATAAAATCTAAATCACCAGAATACTCTTGCTTCTGGATCTGCAACGTTGACGTCCAAATCATTGATTGAATCTGTGATTGACTGAAGCTGATCTTTCAATATGAACTAACGAACACCGCAACAAGATGCCAAATCAAACAACGCCGCACAAGACGACGAACAACACAAGGTCGCACTCAGACGACGAAATCACGTAAAAACACAAAAGAAAACGCTTGATATTTGTGAAAATCACTTATTTAGATCGAAAGAAAGGGAAAAAAAGATGCAGAGGGGTGATTTTAGGTCAAAAAATGATCTAAAACCACCCCTCCTCAATGAGTGAAAGAGAAGGAAAACTTAGAGAGAAGTTGGAGTTTTTCTCACCATTCTTTTCACTTTTTTCTTTAGTCTCTTTCATTTGTTTTTCTTTTCTAAATCGAGTAATGATAGAAAAATAAGAAGGCTTTAACAACAGTCAAAGTTTGATAGAAAAATCAACGACCTTAAATTTCCATTATAAGCAACAAAAAGAAAATTACCAAGAAAAAACAAAAAAAAACTAAATAGAAAGTTGTATAAACTGTTTTGTTTTCTTGAACTCATCTTTTGAAAGAACCTTTATATGATGAGTGAAATTACTATTCTTCTTGATAGGGTGATTGATTTCCATTTGGTAGTCGCCGTGAAAAAGGGAGGCCTCAAAGTATCCATTTTGGTCTGTCATCCCCGATATTTTTGCTCTCCCCCATTCATTGATCAACTGATCGACAACATCACCTGCAGGCAAGTTCTTGAAATTGTTATCTGTCAAGCAAATTCTATAACAACCTTGCGGTGACCACGCTGTCCACATTATAATGCCCTGAATCCCAGGGTGAGAATGTGCCTCTCTAAGAACCTGCTCGAAGTACAATGCCTACACAAATCATAAGTGGGAAACTTAAATTAGTTTAAGAGTTTAATTTATATCTACTATCAGACGTTCAGTGTAATTTTTTTACCTGATTAGGTTGGCTTGCGACGTCTAGTTCTGTGATCCATATTGGCAAACCAGTGGCTCGAAGGGTATCAAGGGAAGCTCTCATGTAAGGCAAGTTAGGAGGACTATTAGGGAAATGAGACTCGAGTCCAATTCCAAGAGGCAATTGGCTATTCACACTTTGAATCTCTTTGATCTTCTGGATATACCTTGGCGGGGTTGATAAACCATCTCTACTATCCTCAATGGTATTATATTCATTCATGAACAAAGTAGTTTGTCCGTCAATGTTGTGAACCTCATTAAACATCCTAGTTGAAAAGTTTTGTCCCAATTTACTTTCGAAGAATGAGAAATGTAGGTTTTCATTAACAACATCCCAACCAATAAGCTGACCCTTGTATCTTGACACAATGGAATTCACCCTTTTTTCGACTGCATCGTTAAGCTGGTCCGGTGACAGTGAAGAAACCCAATAAGGTTGGTATTGAGGATCATCCCAAAATATATTGTGGCCTCTAACAGCAATACCTTGTTTCTCTGCAAACCCTAGCATTGCATCAGCGTCAAAGTAGTTATCTTTGCCTTGCGCATATTCATTCGTGTACCACTTCATTTCATTTTCAAATGTGGTAACTGTGAACCTAGATGCGAACCAAACCTGATATGCATTATTGTTCAGGATATATTTGTTGATAGCACTTCCAAATGGAAAACCCGGCCTCTTCATTGTAAGAGATATACTTGCATTTGGTAAAGGGTGTCCTTGTTCGTTAACTGCTTGAACTACTACTTTCCTCTTGCGGTCCTGCCAAGTTAGAATTATTAAACTTGTTATGCACTTTATCCTTATTAATTTTACACCTATTGAAGGTTGATAAGAATGAAATAATGTTCACCTTTTCAATACTTTGTTGTTGATGAGATCTCCATTGCTTTTCTGTGAATGGTTGCAAGGATATGTTGTCGACCCAAATTTCCGCAGAAGTATTATTGCTCTACAAAATCCAGCATTTTGAAGAATTAATTTTTTTTGGGAAATTAGTATAATGAATCAATTTCGTCAAGTAAAAATACGAAAATACAACTATGCAGAGATGAAGTACCTCAAAATAGAGCTCAGCTGCTCCTGTTGTATCTGCTATAAGACCACCCTTAAGCATGGACCAACAATTAGGCTCAGCAAAAATAGCACCACCAAATTTAAATCCTTTGGTTGTTTTGACTACTGCTGTGACAGGAACATTTTCCTCACTCACTTGTATCCAAGCTGCATAATTTCACAATTGATCATAGTCACATTATTTAAGATTGATGTATTTGATATAAACAACAAATTTAAAGCATTAATCCTAGAATCAAAAGTCACGTGAAATTTTTAAATAGTGTCATGTGATTCTTAAATAACTCATTAAACACTCCAATATAAATTACACTAGCTAGGTGCAGGGCTCTGAGATTTTGGTGGCTTAGGGCGAACCTACAATCATAATAAACAATAAATGGAAACAAAGACCATTACTAATAAGCACACATCCTTTTAAAAACTAAGCAATTTTTTTAGGGCCTAATAGACCCCTAAAAAAAATTTGGGCCCAAATTTCGTACTTACTTTTTGGGGTCTAAGGCGATCGCCCTGCTCAGATACGGCCCTAACTAGATTCAAGAACAATACAAAATGTATGATATTTGAGTATAAAAGTTACCCGATAAAGAATAATGCAATTCTTTTCGTAGGTAAATCTTCTGTGAGACACTATCATGTGGTTGATTTCTACTATGGGCTACCACAAATTTGTTGCCTAATGATTCTCTATGTTCAATTAGTGCATCCCCAAATGTTGTCCATCCTTGTAGTCCATCATTCAGTTCTGAATTTTTAATGATTCCTCCATTATACTGAGGCTTTTGTGGGTGTGCCAAACACTAAAATTGAAAACAATTAGCAACAACGATTAGAGTGAAATTTTAATGTGACACCTCTGAAAATGAGAGTGCTAGTAGAAAGCTTACTTCAACGTTGGCACTATAATCATAGGATAATGCTTCAGCTTCAAAACCTGTGGTAATATAACTTCATGTTACTAGATTTATATATTCTTGGATGCTTTCGTTCATGCATCAAATTAAATATCATAGGAAAATAAAAAAAATTGAAGGTAATACTTTTTTATTGCTTATTGTATACGGTCCTAATATATATATTAATAAACTAAGATAGATGTTCTTTTTAAATAAATAAATCATTAAAATATTATGTATAATTATTTTTTCAATTAATAGGATACCTCGAAGTAGGATTCTATTGAGAAAATAAATAAATTACAACACAAATTTCGTTAACAAAAAAAAACACAATTTCCGTAATATTTTTTCAATTAATAGGATACCTCGAAGTAGGATTCTATTGAGAAAATAAATAAATTACAACACAAATTTCGTTAACAAAAAAAAAAAAACACAATTTCCGTAAAGCTAAAATAAAAAACAATGAATTAGTAACGTTGATAGCATAAAATGGTATAATGTTTACAAAAATGACAAAATTAAAGTTATCAGAATTTATTAAGCAACTTTGTTAACTTTGGTGCTATTGATTTTACTATTAGTAAAAAAAATAGAAACCTATCAAAAAAATACTATTAGTAAAAAAAAAAAATATTGATTTTACTAAAAAAAATTCAATGTCACGAGTGAAACTTTTGCGTTCCACCAAAGCGTTCCACGAATACAACCAAGAGATTTGACTCCAATGGTTAATGAGTTCTTTTAAAGGACAAAAATTTCAAACTAAACTTCAAATTCGATTTACTATTAGAACAATTCTTTACAAATTTTACTTACTTTCTAACCGAAATCCGACTTAATAAATCATTTTTTCCTAAAAAATCGGAGGGTTCACACAAAAACAAAAAATTGTTGCGTTTATATAAGAAAAGAAGGAATGAATACATACTTATGATGCACGGATACGGAAACGGACACCGGACATGACACAGATACTGACACGTCGACACCGCTAATAATTTGAGAAAAACACAAAATTTATTTAATTACATGTGTCGGTGTCATGTCGACGTCGGACACGACGCCTAATCCGTCCGTGCTTCATTGATACATACAAAGTTATAAACATCATCAAACGTACTTTTACTTTGCCGGTGTAAGTTTTGAATCAATAACCCTAGAGTTTCGTGGTTACTAACCTGAAAGTAGGATGACACATAGCAGAAGGATAATATTCATGTTTTAATATCAAACCTTCTCTGAAGAAGAAAAGAAAAACAAAAAATAAGGGAGTGGGATTTTAGAGAGGAGTATAATTATAAGTTGAAGCAAACCGTCGTTTTTATATAGACACGATGATGATATGTGTCCTATAAGTCATAAATTGATGCATTTAATTGACATGATTACCTATAATCAATGCATATAATTAATTTCAAATTCCTTTCCAATTAATACGGTAGCAAATTTAAACATAGAATTTTTTTTGAAGGAAAACATAGAATTTTTTTATTTGTTAATTTGAAGTACCATCAAGTTGAGAAACATTTTATAGGTATTTGTCAAAAAAAACACATTTTATAGGTATGTAATTAATTAATCCTCTAAAAAAAAGGGTATGTAATTAACTGAATTGATTTTATTGCCATCAAATTAATTTCTCAACTATTAATTTTCCAATATGTTACATCTCCATTATACTCCCTCCGTCCCTATATCTAAGCACCATTTTATTAGAAGTAAAAAGTGTTTACATATAGGGATGGAGGAAGTATTTAATTAATCATATTTGAGGTGTGTAAGACAATAGTAGTGGATATATCTCTAACCATGATTCAAACATCGGTTGGCACTTGGCGATGATATGATGGCATAATCTCTTTCCCTAAACCTCCTCATTGTTATTCTTGACTAGCGAAAAGACTGGCACGTTGACTAGCGGAAATACGGGCACTCACGTGCCCGTCTTTCCGCTCTTTTATTACGTTAACTTTTGAAAATTATTAATGGTGTTTTTTTATGAAATTTTGATTTGGATTAAAACTAATAATATAAATGTTTGTTGCTTTCAAGTTATAACAAACCAAACTAATCATGATTATGTTATAACAAACCAAGCTAATCATAATTGGAATAATGAAAAAGTTTTAAGGGTATAATTAGTATAATGAAAAGTAAGTATAAATATACTCATCTAATTTATTACACTTTTTAGATGATATAGGAAAAATAAACCAGACATATATATATATATCGTGTTTGTTATATTTTTTTAATATTTAAATTTATTCATATCTATTTGTTACATGTGTTATTTGTTTTTTTTTTAAAGAATGTGTTATTTGTTTTTAAAATTGAGGGCATTTTTGAAAAGAAAAATTCATATCTATTTGTTACATGTGTTATTTGTTTTTAAAATTGAGGGCATTTTTGAAAAGAAAAATCCAACCCAAAAGAGCTGAAATGGGTTGTTTTCTTTATATATAGTATAGATATTTTTTTAATTTCTTAATATTAATTTTGATGGTGTTTTTTGTGTTTTTATTTGCGGTAATTATATGAGATGTATTTTACTTGGAAAAGACTGTTTTATAAACTCATTCATAGTCCTATATATAGAGTTAAGTTGTAATACAATATTTTGCCATAAAAAAGTTGTAATACAAAAGTATATTTCTAAATCATATCCTTAACTAGGGAAAAAAGATTTTTTTGGTGGTGGCCGGGGTTCGAACCCCAGACCTTGCATATTTTATGCATTGTCCATACCAACTGAGATAAAAAGATCTAACAAATCTTAACAATATTATAAACTAAAATATAAATTATATATCCGAACAGTATCTTATTTTAAATATAAAATATATTTAAATCTAATATTTTGACATATTATTTTCAACATATATTTGTAGTGGTTTTTATATAATCATATTGTTATTCATGTCACTTCAAAAAATGTTTTTGTTCATGTCGTGGGATCGTTTTAGAAAAAATTAATGCATTTGAAAAATATATTTTTCTTCTTTTTATAAGGCCAGAGCAAAATGACATAACAAAGAGAGGCTCCCAACGTCCTCGTGAGCTTAGCTCAATTGGTAGAACAATGCATAAAATATGCAAGGTTCGGGGTTCGAATCCCGACCACCACAAAAAAAAAAACGGCTCTCAACTAAGTTGGTACCCTACTCTAATGGTTGGCACCCTACTCTAATCTTTTGTCAAATGCTTTTTTCAGGTAGCATTAAAATCAGTTTTTTCCGAAAAGTCTAGTGGGACAACCAATCAATAGTATATGTATATATTTTTTTTAATCGATGCCCTCTCGTCTCTTCCAATCGACCACCTCTCTGTCTTCCTTTCTTTTCCTCCCTCCTCCTCCTTTTTCTTTTTCTTCCTTTTTTTTTTACAAACTTTCCTCTTTTATCTGAAATTTCTTCTTCTCAGTTTCATTGCTTTTCAAATCTCATGTAAACTTCTTTAATCCCTAAAAAGTCTCACTCAATTTGGGGTTAAGTGGGTGTATTTCCTGAGAGAAAAATTGGGTGATTATACCCTATTTGTGAGTATGTTTATGATCTTTCATGGATATCGATTGTGGTGCATTGCATTGAATCATAATTTACTAACCAATTAAATCCACTTGGGTTGGTATTAACTTGGGATCTGAGAGTGTGCTTCTCCTCATGGTTTCATGTTTGATTTCCTCCGGTGTCAATTTGAGTAGGCTAATTTAGCTTCTTTAAAATATATATATATATAGGGTTTTGCTAGAAGACACCTTACACTAACCAATTTAAGTCTTCAACCTACTCAAATTTTTAATATTTGAAGACCTTATTTTGGAATAAAATTAAAATGTCAGATTATCGAGAGAAAAAAAAATCAAAGAAAAAAATCAATAATTTTTCCAGTTGCGCGCAGAGGATGTCTTATCCACACAAAAAATACTCAACTAAAGAAAAAAGGTTAATATCTCCTATATGGTGAATTAATTTTTGAATCTCAACTAAGAGATAACTACATTTATCTTTAAGTGGATGAAATCTATATGCTAGAATATGAATCATGTTAGCATAAAAAATCAATCATTAGTTACTAATAAATGTCATGACTTATTTTAAAATGTTAATTGAAAGTAAACTTTTACACTATAAAGATGTCATATCAAAATTCCAGAAAAGTTAGATGTATAAAAATTGTGTTTCTTTGTGGTCTGGGATACCATTTCTAACCCTAAATTGTTTCGGTATAAAAATTGTGTTTCTTTGTGTGCCTCTCACACACTCTCACATGAGAGTGGTACAGTGTGGGTATGAGAAAAGGGTGTCCATGAAACATTATCCATTTTTAGGAGAGTGATAGCTATTGTGAATAGTCAAAAACAAGAATTGTATGAACAAGTTTGATTGAATAGTCATTGAAAATAAAGGGTCTCATTCAGCCTCTAAACAATGAAAATACCAATTTTCCAAAGCTGATGCAATGGCAAAAGAAAGGACCATCAATTACCATACACAATCTTATGCATGAATGAAATATATACACATAATCTGTCAAGTTAATAGAGTATGAAAAAAAATTGACAGCAGAGTCATTTTTTACTTGTTTTTACGAATTCAATGTTACTTCGAGTTATTCTCCACAATTCTTGAGTGTGGCTGAAAATGATATAATCAATCTTCAGGGCAAAGGTTCTTGTGAATCTCCCAAACGAGACAAATGGAGATATGCATCAGTCCCTGCAAAGAACAACGAATTACCCCATCAGAATACTTGATTGTTGAACATGTAACGGTAAAGGGTGAAAAGTAGTACTATTACATTAGCAAAACCATTACTCTAAAAATGTAATGCAATATAATTGCAAGATATAGAAGCTGATTCTTAGATGGTAAAGCCTAAATATAATTCTCATTTCAAATCACTAGATAAACATATTTATTGTCCCATGAATGTAGATCGGTTAGTGAGATAAGGGACATTGAAAGAGTTTTCAGAACGTCCTGAGTTCGATCCCAAAAACTAGTATAACCAATAACTTACTAAAACTTGCTATAAAGAAACTAGATATATTCATTCCTATTTTTCCAAATATACCCCTAATTATTACTACTAAGTATCTTGAGAGATTTGAAGAGTTGAAGACATCAATCAATATACAAAATATATTTTTGGAAGATCAATATACAAAATGAACACATTAAATGAGCTAATCATAAGAGACATAGGTAGTAATGATATTCACTTGAAACTTCAATAAAAGTAGTGATTATTGCTGTAGAAGTTCAAAAGGATCTCTAAGAAAACGAGGTTACTATGATATCAAGCTGCAACCAGAGCTCCTATAACAACCCTCCCCCTTTTATTAAAACGTGAAAAGTAGACTCACCATATCCTTCCATGGAGATTATTTGAAGATCACCTCCAAAATACCGAGCATATAAACGACTAATAGGAAGACCATATCCATATCCAGCCATTGTTGTCACACTATCCGCTACCCCTAGATCTGCATGCTCATCCAATGGGTTTCTGGCAGTACTGTACAGATATGTAAAGATTTTCGGCAGACCACTTCTTGGAATTCCACCTCCCTCATCAGATATCTACCATTTCATTTAGACTAAATGCTTTAACAATACATCCTCATGGTAGCATTTAAAAAGCTCCAGAAAAGCAAAAGTAACTCAAAATTAACAACTGCATCATTAAAGTTAATTAGTTACCTTTATGGTAACATCCTCTAATCCATCAGCAACTATTATTCTTATGGGAGGTGAAACTTTGTCAGAATCCATATAACGCTCTTGGACAGCACGTAGCGAGTTCTTAACCAACTCAAATACCATAAGATGCAAGTGAGCTGGAACATACCTGTTGTTAAAACATACAGTAATTAAATATATTTTGAAAAAGTAACAGAAATAACATACTGACTTTGATTTCAAAAAATCACAGTCATTCAAAAAACATTTTGAATACGATTTTAAATATTCATGAGTTAACCATTCCTAGCATAGCCATTCATAAGAATAAAGATAGCCTAGGAAAGAATAAAGTAAGGAGCTAGACATAACCTTTGTAAAAGTTGTGAAAATGAATGACAGCAAAACAATAATTAATTAATTCATGGACGTAAGAACTAAGAAGCATGTAACTCACGGAAAAGTGAAATCAGGATCCCCATAAATATTGATTTCAGGCGCACTTCCATATTCACGCATACATATAGCGCGTGCATCCTCACTAGCATTCCTTGCCACCGACACAGGAGACATTTTTGTATGTATATAACCAACCACATGGGGAGGAGGGTTGGGATTGTGCAACTCGACATGTTGCCCTAAATCCAACAAAAATGAAAAAACACAAAAGTAAGGTAAAGGGGAATTGTATACATTCGTCGCAAGATTCAAAGACAAACAGTAGCAGCAAATAAACTGCTTAGTCGTCCATGAGGTGTTAACTCAATGGTAAAAGTTGGACATTGTAATCTCAAGGAACATATTCCAAACTAACCTATAAGCATTCGGATTCCAATTCTTGACAAGTAAAAGCGATCAAGGAACTCATGAATCTCAACAAGATCTTCACTATCAATCTTTGTTTTCAACTCTTTTTTCAATTGCTGAACACCCAATGCCATTGTAGGTACCACATTGTTGTGTCTCACTTTGATGGCTTTGATAACGTCAGTGAACTCTCTTTCATCCTTCATATCCTTGACCTCAGGGCAGGATCTAATATCGCGGAATGAATCCACATACCAATCCCTAACCTAAAAGCAGCACAAAATTTCAATAAATATTTACAAAACATTAATCGTACAGTCGTTCGTTCTCCCTAATGTCGCTAAATTGTCAAAACGCACACGTCAAAATCTACAATCAAAGAACATCACAAAACTACCTTTCTCGACCACAACCTTAAGGAGTTATGGCATCCACCACTATTAAGAATCACTGAATTAAATAGCAGGCAATTTTTATTTTGGAAACAAAAATAAGACTCATTGCCTTAATATAGTGACTAAATCAGTGTTGTTAACTTGCTATCCTGGCAGTGCTGTGGCATCATGGCATTGCAGACTGTGCCTGCTGCTGACGGACAACACCTATTATATCTGCTATGTTTCTGCGATATTTTATATGGCGTAATTTTGGCTGACTGTCATGATTTGCCTTCTGCTTCCATTGATAACACTGTTCTTACTGTTCTCACAGTGCACATTGCAACAAAATAGAAATTCACAGACTTATATGCCAAGCCAATTGCAAAGATTATTTAACTAGGGTGATGGAGATTTCTAGCTGGCTTCTATTCAGAATCAAGTTTGCGTGAATCTGTCGAAGAACGATCGAAGTGGCGAAGGGTAGTGTTGGCCACAGTTTGCAAGGAGGAGGAGAGAGAAATTTGTGAAAAAATGGCTTTCTTCATGAGCAATGTTACTATATATAAAAGGTTTTGGGTTCGGAAATAAATCGAACCCGAATAGTTGCGGTTTAAGGCACGCGTAGCTGACAACACTCTATCCTACCTTTTTAGCAATTCTAACCAAGGGTCATTTGACTAGAGTAATGATCGAATTAAGATGATTCAAGACATGATTATCCACAACAAATATTATAAACTAGACACCTAAGACAGGAATCTACATTATATTCTTCATAATATCAAGACACGTCCAAGACCCTTTCCTAAAAAACAGATAAGATCAAATGATCAGAATTATACTCAAAGCCTCAAAAGCAAAGGGAATTGAATCAAAACACCATACCAGGGAACAAAAAAGAAGAACTAAGAATAACGAACACCCCTAGGTTAAGCAGTGTCTGCTCGGCGCATTCAACACGCACCAGACACCAATAGTTATACGACACCCAGACGTCATGTGTCAGGCACTTCAAACAACTGCTCACAAAAAACTATTTTTCGTTACTTCGACACACCATTTGACATTTCTTCGACTATTCCTCAGACACAACTATCGTAAAGTGGGCACGTCTATTTTTTTTCTTTCTAAAATAAGTTAATGGTAATATAATAAATAGTATTGAAAAGTTTTCACATAGATACATTTTTCTTTCTCTTTCCTTTTTATGGTTTTCCTTTCTGGTCTCCAATTTCATCTAACATGGCCTTCGTTTTTTGTCTCCAAAGCCATTTGGTGGTCATTTTGATACTCAATTTATATATTTTATAAACAATATTCATATTTAATTTCACGTCAATATAATACACACACAAACATATATCTTAGTGTCTTATGTTTTCGACATTAGCAGTGCCCACGGGCCTGCATCATGTCGGAGTCTATATTGGACTCCATGCTTCATAGGTTATTAACCCATGATTCTCTCCATATTGCAATGGTAAGAAAATAATCAATGCCACTTCAAAACAGCAGGTCTTTGAGACAAACCATAGGGAAGATTCTCAAGCTCAATAGCTCTCCTAGCAACCCTAAAATATTTTTCTTAGATTTTCGTCCTCCAAAAATTGAAATCACAGTTTTTGGCCCATAGTTTTCATTCCAGGGCACATAAACAAAATTCATTTTAGGGGTTAGGGAAATATTTTTAGGTAGCATGTCATCACGTACGTCACTAGATGTCAGTTGTCACCTTGGATGGCGACATGATATTTCGCACGACACATAAGTAGTTAACAAACATCACATAACGACAGAATCAAAAACAATTCTAAACATTAAAGCGATGAAATTATGAAAACCAAAAACAGAAAATTTTTACATGGACCAACAACAAAATTGCTCGTTTTATATACGAACCAAAAACAAATATAACCCTATCCTTAATATCAATCACAATCACAAACTACTCTTCTTTTACTATTAACAATACTAGTTTTTGAAAGTTAGCCAACTTCATAATTGCAAGACACATCATAATCAAATAACACCAAATAATCAAAATTGAGGTATATACTCCGGTACCATGAAGTTTGGTTGGATAAGTACTCATCATCCGATATTAGTACCATGCCATCATTTTTTATATTTAATCATTTTAAATTAAATTTAACTTTTGAATGAGTCTGACGCTATGAAGCACAGATACAAACACCGGACACAACACAGACAGTTACACGACGTCACCGCTAATAATTTGAGAAAATTACATAATTCATAATAATTATATGTGTCGGTGTCAGACACGACACGTGTCTGACACCGGAACACGCCTAATGCAAGGAGTGTCTGTGCTTCATAGGTCTGACGTGTACTGACATCCAACCAAACTCCATATACCAAAGAATTGTCCTCACAATTATATCAAAAGCAAAGATTCTATCCATATATACCTTTAAGATAGCAGGTTTTTTTGACAAACCATAAGGAAGACTCTCAAGTTCAATAGCCCTTCTAGCAATTCTAATAGCAAGTTCCTTTTGAAGAAACTGTGCAGAAATCAACAAATTCTTATCAGTAGGTTGTGAACCAAATTCCATCATATACCTCAAACTCACACCAGTTTGTTTCAAACAACCCCATTTATGCACTTCTTGAAGCAAACTCTTTGAAAATGCTTCAATGGCCGCCATAAATTCAAGTGCTGCAAATCAAGAATGAAATTGTGTGTCAGATATATGAAATTATATGAAGAAAATAGATCTGAGAAATTGAAAATATGATGAATATACCTGAATTTGTTGATTATGAACCAAAGTGTTTGAACAAAAACATTGAGAAAATGTTTGTGAAGGTTGCTATCATCGATTCATGGTTTAAAACAAAAAATGGAAAACGTAAATAGAACACGGAAAGGGATTATGGTACGTGGTTTTGAAGCTTTTAAGAATAACCGTTGTGAACATACGAAATTTACGGATAAGTTTGTGAGGTAGTGTGACACATGTTAAGATAGGCTTTTATTTCGACAAAAATCATGTTTTCTTTTTAACTTTGTAAAAAGGTTTAAAGAGAGAGACTAATTTAAAAAATCAAATTCAATGTCCACTAAATAGATTTAAGGATTAATACATGTCAACCGTGGAATTTGAAGATTTTTTGGTTTTGGTTTTGGATGTTCATGACATCAAATTACAAAATTTAAGGTACTATCGTCCCCTGAGAATTTCGATTTTCCCCTCTTGCCATATCATCGATTTTATACAGTCAAAATTCATGAAGGTTCAAAACCAAAGAATCTTCAAATTACATAGTTGAAATCTAAATAAATTTTTTTACAAAAGGGTTAACCGAAAATCGCTAATATTACAGAGGATAAACATGTAATAACCCTAGATTTAATTGAAGTCGTAACAAAAATTTTTATGGACTTATTCGACACAGCAATTGTTAGCACAAGACTTTAACAAGAGCACGCTAGAATGAGGTTTAAAGCTTTATTCAAAAAAAAAAAAGAATGAGGTTTAAAGCTTACATCAAAAAAGTTAATTGTTTTAAATTATAGTGTTTGGTTAAATCAATTTTTTTAAGTAATAGATAAATATAAAATGCCGTAAAATTAAAATTAATGTAAAATTAAAATTTGTTTTGTATAAATAATATTTATAAACATTTATTTTAATTTTAAATTTTTTTTCTTGTCAAAAAATTTTTAAATCTTTTTTTCATCTCTTTCAAAAAAAAAATATTTTTCATCTTTTCTTTGTCAACATATTTATCATCTTTAATAATAGATTTTCATTCCCCTTTTAAATATTCCAAATTGCATCACCAAAGTGAGGTAACGAAAAAGCATTATCAACGATTTATTATATTGTTGAATGCTAATGATCCTTTTGGATATCTAAGGAAGATGGTGGTTGCAAAGAGGAAGAGCTCTGTTGTGTGTCCTTCTCCAACAGAGGGGTTGGTGTACATGCAGAAGCTCTAAGAGAGTTAGGTAACTTTATAGTAAAAATGTTGACATACGTGACCCAACATTGTGCATTAGTATATATAGAGTGCGTAAGGGTTTTTAATTGTTAGTCCCTCACTTGGACAAGGGTGTTCAAGGGATACTTGTAGTGATCTGGAGGTAATTACGCCATTGGATCCAAAATGGACAATCCAAATTGACGGTTCGGACTCCGATCCAGTGAAATTTAGGGCGTGTCCATGAGATGATCAATTTTTCATTAGATTTTAGCTAGATCAAGGTCTTGACCTGAATCCTAACCCGAATTAGGTCTTGTCCCAATCCACAACAGTTGGCCCTCAAGCTATTAGCTGAGGGAGTCAGGTAGTAGCTTGTATCCGGTCCTTTGGAGTCCGACCCACTAGAAGGGGGTCACTATTTTCATATCAAAGCCATTGTTTCATGTTGATTGACGAACACGCCAACCTTGCTGGTCAAGTTTATTTACTTTTGGTTCATAGTCTGGACCACGACTTTGTATATTTCTAATATTTCATCGGTCTTAGGTTGTGATGATTTGTGTCCTAGTTGACGTATGATGACAGAGCATCATACGACATGTTGGCTATGTTTTTAGTACTTTTTCTTTGCATTTGAAGAAAAATAAGATAAGAATAAGAGGAGTTGTTAATGGTTTGAGGAATATATTGTATTGTTTTCAATCGACTCGTTGTAATTCAGTTTTATCCTTGATCATGCAACTCCATATGTGTTTTGAATGTTTTGTAGTGAGGAATCATGTAAATCATCAAATCAAGACATCATGTGAAGGATCAAGGATGAAGAATTGAAGATCAAGGGTTCTTAGAATGTTGTTGAAGACAATACAAAGTGAAGAAAAATCATTTCAAGTTCCTAGGGGTTTTCAGACGAAAGAACGATTGAAAACGGGAAGAAAACACAAGAAATCGCACCTGAGGGGCTGCCTCAGGCGCCCTGCGCCTGTAGCCATGTGCCTCGCGCATGTACCCCTAAGCAACCTCAAGCTATAAAAAGAGACCCTTGCACACTATTTTATTCATTCAAAAACATCGGCGGTTCAGAGCAAGGGTCAAGCATCAGAGATTCAAGGCGGAATTTCTCCTTCTTTTATTATTTTTAGGGTATGTTTTTCTTTTGTTTTGTATTGATGTTTGTTTCCATGAGCAACTAGATCTCTTGATTTGGGTTCCACGATGAACCTCTTCTTATTTGTTGGAAATTATGAATAAAGTTTTTATTCAGTTTATTTCTTTAGTTGTGTTGAGATTTAAATTAAACCGCTACCCGTTCTTAATGCTTTTGCAATTTGTTAACTACGAGAGTAACTTTGTAAATTGTTATGTAGGGTAAAAGCAGGAACTGACAACCTAAAATCTCCATGTTTATTGGCCTTTTTGATGACTTAATTCTTTTTTAGGTTAAGTTTGTGTTGTCTCGGTATTGCTTTTCCTTTGTTAGCATAATACACGACTCCGGTTGGTCCTACACAAGTTAACCTAGGAACATAGAACGAGTAATATTGTCGTGGCACATTAAATCAATGATCACGAAATAAGTTGTTTAATTTCTCAAAAGATAAATTCCATTCAAAGACGAAGGGGGATTCAAGAAAACCCTAATCGTCGTTAATCATTTGAATCACAAAACCTAATCTTGCATTAGGCAGGGAAATTAAACCCTTCAATTCTAATCATCTTTTATTATTCTTCATTTCAAAATAAGTTTTGCTAATTATTGAGTTGAACGACAATCCCTGTAGAGAACGATACAACTTACTACTTTACTACTTGTTGCGATTTGGTGTACTTGTCAATTTTGTCCATCAACGTCTGTGGGGTGTAACACCCTAACCCCGACTAGTGTTTTCTAAATTAAAAATACAAATAATATTTAAACATACAAGGGTGTCACACATTCTCATTATTCAAAAAGTACTTCAATTTAATTAAAAATAGTGCAGCGGAAATAAGTTAAAAACATAGTCACATCATCTTAACAATTAAACTATATTCGACATGAATCTCAAACAAAGTCAGAAAAGAAAAAAGAAGTCTCAATCCCTAGTGTTATAAAATCAGAGCATTGACCCAAACTAAACTCTCAACAACGGTAAAAGTTGACAAAAAAAGCTTCACGCCATCCTCCAAGACTTACAACTTCTAAGGTTCTTCGTCATGAGTATTTGTAGCACACAAATGGCATATGCATCCAACAAAAGAATGTGGTGAGCATACATTTAAAATAATACGTGTGCATAATCATCATGAGTAGACTCAAAGAAATAGCATACATAAAAACACAATTAGCCATATACATTATCATTATTTAATAATAATCACATGTCGACCCCCAATACTTAAAAACAAAGACAATTATCGTTTATGAATTCACAATTCATTAATGGAATACAATTATGTATGCAATGCTCATAAACTAGACCAAATATCCATATGGGTACGAAACCTACACACCAATTTTGGATATCAGAGGTATGTTACTGAATTTATCCAGCCCATCATTAAATACACATCTTCAAATAAATTCAACAATGAATGCATGAATGCCACACAATTACTCATCAATACACATCATTAACAACTCTTTACACGTCATTGAATAACTCATCATTACACATCGTCAAATAACTCATCTTTGCACATCATTTAATATTTCGTCAATTCAATTCATCATCTAAAGCATATTATTTCAAACATGTCAAGTTTTGACACTCATCCTTACTTAACTAACATTAGAAGTTAATTCTTTAAGGCCATCATCTTGTTACCTTTAACCCTACTGTTATCCAAGTACACTCCACAAATAATCATCAACTGAACCGATTCGATTTACCAATTTAAGTTCATTAAAATTCCTTTAACCATTAAACTTTTATCCCATTTTAACATATAAAAAGGTAAGTCTCTTGATTAGTCATTCCTTAACAATTAAATCTCAAAAATAGAAGTGACTGGACGCCAAAAGATTGCTCTGGAATGTCCGAACACGACACAACTTTTTTTCTCATGTACAAGTTGTCTAAAATATTAAAATAGCCTTTTGTTCAATGCCATAAAAACTTGTGTTGTGTTATGATATTTTGCCTTGTGTTGTTCTATCCAGGATTTAGTTTGGTGGTATGATAATCCATAGAAATGATTGTTATTACCTCTATATTTTACCCCACTTTTTGTGATCCTTGGGTTGATGCAATACATTATTCTCCTTAATTTGGAGTAATTTAGTTAATTATGTTTATAATTCGATTTTAGTAGTTTTAGGTGTTTTTGAGAAAAAAAAATGATGCTTGATTATACTTTAATCATTCATGTTAAACTTTGTATTAATGATTTGATCAATGTTGTCGCAATAGGCTTGATTGTTGAAGGTTGAATTGCGCTAAGTTTATAAGATTTATTTAAATATGTAAATAAACAATCTATATGATATATACTTTCAATAAAACGATCAAATTATGTTCCCATGAGCATAACTTAAATGGTAAAGACATTGTAATATATCCCCGTGAACTTAGCTCAGTTGGTAGGGATACTGCATATTATATGCAGGGGTCGAGGTTCGAACCCCGGACACCCCACTTCTTCACATTTAAATGTGTGAGCTCTAACCACTAGATTACTTGACAAAAAAAAACATTATAATATATAGCGACCAAAGTTTGAATTCCAAATTTTCCATCTTAAAAGGTGAAATTATGATCCGTTGATCACTGCTATTTGACAACAGAAAAACAATTAAATTTATAATTATAAAAATATTTATTGGGTAATATGTTATTGAATCATGTAAGATCAACAATGATGTAATTTGACCATTTCTCAATTATTATATTCATACAAATATTAATTTAATGGCTAAATTACCTTTTTGAACCTCTAACTATTTAATTGGTATCGGATTGGTCCTCTAACTAAAAATTGATTTATTTCAGTCCCTTAAGTTTCTCACCATTACTACATTTAGTCATTTCCGTTAAATATAATTAAAAAACGTTAGGGTTCATCAATTTCTGGAAAATAGGAAGAACACCATCAACAACAGCAAGAATAAAACTCAGCAACATGAACAAACAACAACAACAAAACCCTACAACAAACAATCAAAACAACCCATTAACCACAACAACAAAATCGAGCACTACCAACATAAAATTAGGGTTCTAAAAGGGGGGGAACAAAAAGGGATAAAATTGAATCTGATAAATCTGCTTTGCTTGAATGACATAAAACGAATTCTATACTCAATTGCTAACCTTTTTTCGATTATGATTCCTTGTTGAAAGATAAGTTAAATTCAAAATTGATATGGGATTTCTTCTTGAATTCGATTCTGAGTTTGGGGGTTTGAGATTTTGGTTGATTTGGTTGCTGGGATTTGATGAAGATGATGATGAAAAGGATGATAATGATGTGATAAAGATGATGTTGAAGAAGGGGAGGAAGATGCATAAATATTAGGTGTGTATAGAGTAGTGATTTCAAGTTGTATGAAGAATTTTATTTTATTTTCTAGATTTTTGTTTTGCTGTTTTTTGATGAAGGTGAATGAGGAAGAAGTTGAATGAAGATGATAATTGTATAAAACCTAACGTTTTTTTTAATTAATAACAGTGAGAAACTTAAGGGACCGAAATAAATCAATTTTTAGTTAGAGGAACAATCCGATACCAATTAAATAGTTAGAGGACGAAAAAGGTAATTTAGCCTAATTTAATTTGTTTGGGCTTTAAATAGACCCCCTCCAAGTAAATTGTGAGACTGAACCCATCAAATTAGCCGGTTCTTAGTGAGTTAAAAAAATATTTGCTTGCATTTGATTCTTCACATGCAATACAACTAATTTAGTACAATACCGTAATTTGTTTGATCAATTGATGTTGTTAAAGGTTTTGCTAACAAGTGTGTTTAGAGTATTTGTTTAGGATTAAAAAATATAAATAATTTATAAGTTTTATGTGATAAAAGTTACTTTTTAAATGTTCAATATGTTGAATGCATCATTTTCAAAACAAATTTTTATAACAAATGCCTTAAAAACTTGTTAACATTTACCAAATAAAAAAAGGGTTATGCTAACCAGTTGTGTAAGTGGTTCGGTTAAATCTGATGAAACCGAAAATTCAAACCGAACCAAACTGAAAAAAATATTTGACCTTGCTTGGTTTAGTTCAAAACCAAATCGAACCAACCTAAACCAATCTATTTTGATTTGATTCTCGGTTTTTAATTTTGAGATCCAAAGAACCGACGAACCAAATCGATGCTAACCTCACTCCCTGTTCTCCTCACACATAATTATGATTAAACTCAAAATTAAAGTCCAACATAAAATACTCCTTAATTCATTCACTTTCTTCCATCATCATCTCATCTCATCACTCATACTCTATTTCATTTCTACTAAAAAATAACACAACTGTTAGTCACACCTAACCCATCGTTCCTCACCGCCGCTGGGATCGCCTATCTCTTGTTAGTTTTTTCATATTAGTTATACAAAGTAGTTTGAAAAACAAAGAACATGGAAAACAAAGTTCCATGAAATATTTGAGTATGTTGTATGCATGAAATACAAATTTGTGAAAATAAAGATTTTTTTAAAATTATTTTCAAACAAACCGATCAATCGAATCAATCCAAACCAAGTAGTTTGGTTCAGTTTCTTTTTTGAAAAACACTAAAAACTGAACCAAATCGAACCGATGAAGATTTCATGGGTTCAGACATTTTTTTGATCAACAACTGATCTAAACCGAACCATTACACCCCTAAATTGCTAACAAGTGTCTTAAGGCACTAGTCAAGAAGTCAAAAAGAGAACTAAATTATAAATTTTATGTAGAAAAAGTCCATTTTAAAGTTTTAAAGTGTTGAATATACAATTTTCAGGTGCCGTTTAAGGTGGGTAACCTTATTAGGTCTCCTATCGTAGGAGAGCTCAATTTTTTTTTTTTGAAAACTTCAATGACCTGCTTTTGCAGGTTTGGTACATTGCTTACCTGTTGTAGAAGGTAAAAAAAGATATAAATAATTATTATAATATTTTCATTTACAATTTGATGGTATCAATATTAGAGGGTCAGTATGGGAAATTCATGTTTTCCTTCTTTGAAAGATAGATCTAAAGAAAGACAAAGAAAAAAATAGTTTTCTGAAGAATACATTAAAACGTTCTCATATCATGTTCCTCTTCTCATCTTCTAGAAAGCTATGTTCGATTGACCATGTTGTTCCTGTTCTTTGAATCTTCGATTGCTCTTTCTTGTTTTTACCTCTTTTCGTTTCACTGTTCTTGTTCTCAGCTTTCTGAAGCATCAAAATGTTCGAATGGCTGTCATAGTGTAGAAACGTGGATACCAAAATCTTTGATGTTCTTCATTTCTTGCTTTCATTAGGACCTAGAAGCCAAAACTTGTATTGAAATCGGAGGAGATCTGGAAGTAGTATATGAGCTTGTGTTTCTATATTAGAGAGAAGAGATCTTGGTTCAATCAAGTACAAAGGTTAGTTCTCACAGCTTATTGATTGATTTAATTAAGTTAATTTGAAGAAATACTTGATAGAAATAGCATACATGTTAGTTTAAACCAGAAGTTGTATGCATACATGTTATTTTAAACGAGAATAGCTTAATCGAAAATTTTGAGCTTATTTTTCTCAAATTCTAGTTGTAGAAGATGTATGAACTTGAAAGAGCAAATTTGAGTTTATTTTATAGTACAAAATGCTTAAAAGAATTTATAAAATTGCTTCAGAAGGCTAATTAAGAGTATTTTTCAAGATTATATAATAACATAAGCACTTAAAGTTAAAAACCTATTTGAAAGAACTTATAAATAAAAATAGCTTAATCGAACATTTTGAGCTTATTTTCTCAGATGTCATAAATATGTTAAACTTTAAGCCATAAATATGTTAAACCAGTAGCCAAATTCATAAATATTTCACCAAACTGAATTGGTGCTTGTATCAGGTATATTGGATCTGTTAAACTTTAAGCCATGAAATAATGAGTTATGATAATAATAGATGCATGGGAGTGGTGGATGTTGAGGGTTTCCAAGCAATCTGTGTTGACAGTTTGGGAGTGCTTTGGTAGACTGCAAAGTTAGATGATTTGTAGTAGAATGGATGGTTTTTAATCATATGTATTGTCGGGTGGCTTTTGCATTTCTTTAGGTTGGACAAATAGTGGCTGAATTAGATCAAAATTGGTGCAGTTCTGATGTATTGTAAAAACTTGTTATGTTGGCACAACTTGCACTATAATTAATGAATTCTCTTCGGTTTTTTAAAAAATAAAATAGATGTTTGGGTAAACTTTTTGGGTCTGTATTAATGTAGCTTGCTTACCCAACCTATGGAGTTGGAATCCCCAGGAGTTTTTGAGGAGGTAGTGGTATTTTTTTGTTCTGATAGTGGATGCTTGCGTGAACCTTGGAACCTTTGTCCTTGAGGTTGCTGTTATACTTGGTTTGTTTTTCTTTTACTGTCTGGTTGTTATTTGGGCTGGTTTTTATTGGTTTTGGTTGCTAGTGTGAACCTGTAGTGGTGGGGGCTAGTGTGATGCGTGGGTATGCATAGTTGGGATTAGAGATCATCTCAGTACCTCGCATCATATAAAAACATCAAAGTTTTAAACCGAGTCTCAAATATCCACTATAACTTGTACTACATTATTATAAAGTTCAATTTTTAATAAGTTCCAAGCAATGAACAAAAGTGTTTATGCATCCATATACCATTAATTTATTTAGCCTGTATGGTCTGGTTAATAACTGTTTTTGTAATGAAATTGTGCTGTTAAATGCAGATTGATGGATTTGAATATAGACAACATTGATGGTGAAGGTGTCAATGTAACTCATGATGATGGGGAGTGTTCTGATAGCGATGCAAACGACAATGACACTGCTAGTGACGATTTGGATGAAAATTCAAACAGCTTCAATGAATCAACACACTCAGATCAAAATCCAAACGAATCTTACTTAATTGATGATGTAGACAATATTGTGAAGATGGATATGTTTAACTTGAAGAATGAAGATGTTTCGAAGTTGCAATTTCGTAATCTTGAAGTTGCGTACTCATTTTATTGTTGGTTTGCAAAGATTAATGGTTTTGCCGTCCGCAAAGGTCACGTTATTAAAGATAAGAATGGATATGTTGTTCAACAAACTTTTGTGTGTAATCTAGAAGGATTTAGGTATGACAGAGGGTTAACATCAGAGAAACGCAAGCGTGGTCCAAGACACGAAACCAGGTGTGGTTGTGGCGTGAAATTTCGAGTGCATATTGATATAAATTCAGGTCGTTGGTACATCACACTTTTCAGTTATGAGCACAACCATGATATGTTAACAGAGAAGGATTGCGGGTTGTTGGCTGCTCACAGGAAACTGACAAAGTCAGATAAGATTCAAATCGATAACTGTGGCAATGCTGGAATAAAGGTTACTCAAATGATTGGTGCATTTGCAAATGCTGCTGGTGGGTATGATAAGGTTGGGTTTTTGAAGAAAGATGTACATGATTAAATTCTCAGACAAAGAAAACAAATGTCTTCAGATGCCAAAGGTGCTGTTAGGTACCTTCTTGATCTTCGTCTTAAAGTCCTTTGATGTTTGTTGCGCACACTGTTGATGCTGGTGGTAGGTTACAAAACTTATTCTGGAGCGATGGTGAAAGTCAAAAGAATTATGAAATCTTTGGCGATGTGCTTGCCTTTGATGCCACCTACAAGAAACATAAGTACAAATGTCCTTTTGACGTGTTTTCTGGTGTTAATCACCATAACCAAACAATCATTTTTGCTACTTCCATAGTCTCTAATGAGGTTGAAGGGACATATGTTTGGTTGTTGGAACAGTTTTTGGCTGCAATGAAAGGCAAGGCACCAATTTCTGTAATAACAGACGGTGATTTAGCTATAAGGAATGCCATCAAGCAAGTGTTTCCCAAAAGTTATCATAGATTATGTGCGTGGGATCTACTTCGCAATGCAATGTCCAACATTGGTATTGCAGATTTCACTCCTTATTTAAAAAAAAAATGTATGTTTGGTGATCACGAAGTATGGAAATTTGAAAAACTATTGAATGAAATGGTAATTGAGTTTGGCCTGGAAGAAAACAGTTGGATCAATGAGATGTTTGAGAAAAGGAATATGTGGGCAACATCTCATGTTAGGGGGAATACGAACTACATCAGGGTGTGAAGCATTTCATAGCCACATGGGTCCGTTTGTACATTCAAAGATGAATATGACTGATTTTGTAAAGCAGTTCCACCAGTGTGTAGAATATTTTCGATTTAGAGAGGTTCAAGCTGATCACCAATCTCAATATGGGAAGGCAGTGTTGCAGACCAGTCTAAGGTCGCTCGAGAGGTCAGCTTCAAAACAATTCACAAAAGAAATATTCATCTTGGTACATTTTGTCCTTAAAAAGGTTTCCCTAATATCATTATTAGATACTCAACATATGTCATCCTTTGATATTTATTCCTTGACAAAATATTGAGACGAGGGATATGGTTTTCGAGTTTCGCATTGTCCACTCAACGATGAATTTAAATGCACTTGTCTTAGAATGGAATCTATTGGGATCCCTTGTGAGCATATTGTGGCGGTGCTAGTATATCTTGATTTTGCTGATTTCCCTAAGTATCTTGTGCTGAATCGTTGGTCACAATTTGCAAAGGAGTCTATCCGTGGAAACTATCAAGATGGTTCACACTACTGGGATTCACATTTGGTTGCGAGACACGCCAATTTGGTGAATCTTAGTAAGGAAGTTTCTGATTTGGCATATCAGGATGTTGATGATTATAAAAATTATTTAAATTACCTTACTGATGAACTGAGTAGACTGAAATCGAGGTTTAGCCATGAAAATGGTCCATAGAATTCACATGTTCCAGTGGACATGGAAAACATACTCAACCCTGTATGTTCAAGAAGCACGGGATGTGGCCCCAGCGGTAATAGTACACCTAGAAGGCATAGGCGGATACATACATGTGGTAGATGTGGTGCAATCGGTCACAACAGAAGATGTTGTCCTACCTTGACTGAAGTAGGAGACATGGGTGCGGGTGGTTCTCTTCAATCACGATTTGTACGTTTAAGCGAGGATGTTTAACAATTTAAAATTTCTACATCATGGAAATGTAAGTATGTTTGTTTATTAACTTGAATATGAACCTTATTATTCATTATTAACTTGAATACTTTAACAATCTTGCAAAATTAAAGTGTGGCTTGTAAAGTTTCCTTATTTAATGAACGGAAGTTAATTTGAATGCAGGAATTTCTTATGTTGGACTATTTGATGCCAATTCAAAGCAAATTGTATGAGAGTGGTCTGCTGATTTGTAATGATGGTCATCTCTTGTCTCTTGTATTTGACTTAAAACTTATCAATTTGTATGCTAAATTTGTGTAACCTTTATGGTTTAGGGACAAGTAAGGAATGTATTACGAAAAGAAGACATATATATGTCAAGACTGATTGGTGTTTTTAACCAGATGCAACTGGATTTGAAATCTTAGTCCCGGACTTATTATGTCTTGATCATTGATATGTAACTGTTCTATTAATTGTTTAGGATCATTTATTGTGTTGCAGCTGATGTTTTTTCTGGTATGGGGGTTGACTGTGTTCGTGTAGCTGACTGGTTTCCCCCCTTCTGTTTAGCTGTTGTGCTGCGTTTTTTAGGGCTTTAAGGTGTTCAACTTCTTTTTGGGTGGTCTTGTGGGGTGGTTAGTTATTAGGTTCCTTTGGTATACGGAATTTTTGGGTTGTCCCGGGTGGGTGTTCTGCATATATACGACACATTTGTAACTTATCCTTGTTTGCCTTTGGTCTACGTGTGTCTTGCACAAGCCGAGCCTAATATATTTTGCCGATTAAAAAAAAACTATATTTGTAGTTGTTTGAGCTCTTTCTGTTTTGGAAGTATTTATCGTCTAACTCATGTCAAGTAAAGAAGCTATGTGTAATGAGGATTCAGAGAATGGATAGGGTGAAACTTATATTGCTGGTAACCGCATATAACCTTTTATTATATGCTAAACTACAAAACATTTTTTCTTGCACCATATAATAGAAGTTCCTGCTAACAACCCATAAATTATAATAGACATATAATAGAAGTTCCTGCTAACAGCCCATAAATTATATTCAAACATATAATAGAAGTTCCTGCTAACATAACATGTCAGTAGTTATAATAGAAACAGGCAAGCTCAACACTAATTCCAAAATTTCTTACCACTCCAACCATATTGTGAGTAAAATTGTTCTACATATTAAGCCACTCCACTACATATAATGCTGAGTTGTCACTGTGACATTGTCAATGCCACTGGGATACCCAACTATAAAAGGTTTTGTAATAAGACTTAAAATATACACTCGTAGCCTTACAATGTTTCTTATTGTAAAACGTCTTTCTTCCAAGGCTTCTTCCTTAAAGTGGGAGTCTAAATGGTAAATCTTTTGGGTGTCCATTGAAACCACCATCAGATACCAGTGGCCATTAGTGTCTTCTATTGGAACATAAATCTGCACAAATTTTACAATTGCAGACACAATGTTAAGCTAAGTCAAAGAATAAATATGAAAAACAAGTGGTTAAGTAGAAAACCATGTGAGTTTTAACATTACCAGCCTTAATCGATCAAAGGGTAATCATTCCCATAAAACGCATGCAAAGCCTCTGGAGTTGAACCTCTAGCAACATCAACCTTTATTAAATAATCAGTAGTATTTAATGTCATTGTGTGTTCAAATAATTAAAAAAATTGACCTTTAAACTGTTTTTAAATCAAATTATACCGAGAAGGATGGTGGTAGACACCACAAAAACTTGCAAATGTTGTTGTGTTGTGTCCAAGATACCTTGAGCGCCATCATTAGTATTATCTATGTAAATAATAGTAACTCCATATTAGTTGATTTATGGCTTGATTTATGTTTAAAACATAGGGCCACAGTAAACCTTTCATGAAGAAAACATAAGCACAAACTTTGAAAATATTCATAAATATTTATACATAGAATCAACTCTTGTATACCTCTCTAGACACTACCAGTCCCGAACACATGCATTCAAAATCAGCTCGTGAATACTCGTTCCTCTCAACTTTGAAAATGGTATCCCTATAATATAACCATAAAACTTGTGTTATATAACCATAAAAGCATGAGAACGATAATACAAATATATTGTTCATAGGTTCTTGCCCTGAGTTGAAGTCTTCTTAAAACACATAAGCACAAATTCGGATCTCTACATGGTCCAGTTTCATGTCTGAAGAGGTCTTGAAGGCACACCTGAAATGCTGTTTAACAAGACAGCTTGTTAACATCATGTTTAATTTATATAATCTGTTTTTTCATTATTGTCTGGTTTAGTGGTGGGAAGGACAAAACACACATTTGTGCATATTTTGGAATTCTCAGATTCTAATTCCACGACTAAAAAGTTCATTGGGACACGATTTTTTTAGTTGCCGCAATTTCAAACTCCACACTAAACACACGCTTAAATGGTGTAAATATGTTACCTTTGGAACCATTAAGCCGTTATTGTTTCTAAAAGCATTTGATTTTCCAATAGCAACACCACCCTTGACACGAGCACTTGGAGAATTTCTTTTGACTTTTGTTGCTCTTGGAGATGGTCCAGTTTTAGAATGTGGTCCAATTCTAAGCTTGTCTTTTGATCATTCTCCAGGTGATGGTGTAAAGGTCAGCCTTCTACACATTGTTGCCGACGTTATTATTGTGTCCTTCAATCAAAAGTCAGAGACGTATGATTATAATTCTAATAATGCATGTAGAATATTCATTTCAAAGAAATAGTATTATGTATGCTAAAATGCAAAATCTACCAACTCCAAATACAGGATACTAAGTTCAATGTTACTTTCTTGCACGCCTGAAAATGCATATTATTCTCGTAAAAAAGACTTACCAAAAGGATTATAGTAACAATTATTTTTCTGCATGAATTCAAACTCGAGAGTGCTACTGAAACACAGAAGGAATTAAGTTTACACACTCTAGAACATATTGACAAGAAGTAATAAGCAAAAATTATGGTTATATTTACCTTTGCAGTTGCACCTCTCCTGTAGTCACTGTTAAAGGGTTTGATATCATCACAGAGTTCACCATCACCTAAGGTCTTATAGGATTCACCAAATGGAAGCTTTCCTTTGTCAATGTTCAGCCTTTTGTTATCTGGAGCTGGACGTACAAAGTCTCCTCTTGTAACTGGTCTTTTTTTATGCTTAGAACTTTCATCTTCGGTGTCCTCAATATCCGAAATATTGATTGTACCCAAATTTTTCAGCATTCCCATTCCCTTGTGTATTGTTTTTTCCTGACCCTGTGTTTCTTTTGCCAAGCGAGTGACTTTGTTGACAATGTTTCTGTTGTCTTCCACATCAGGAGAATAGCCACAGCTGCTATGAACCTTGCTATTTTCAGGTTTGGAGTTAGGAGTATCATGATCAACTTTCTTCAGTTCCCTTATGCAATGTTTAATCATTTCAATGTTGCACACCTCTATGTTATCCACTTTAGTACTCAGCTTCTGCACATATAAAAAAAAGGCATGAACACAAAGGTTTATATGTTACTACTTACAAGAACCAGTATGGATTTTTGTTAATAAAAAACTAAACGCGTGCACACCTCCATGTTATTATAGGAGTACTTGCACAACAAGTATATAAGCATTTCATAGTAGATAAGCATTCATAGTCATTATTCACCTCCTTGTATATAGGAAGGAATTGTGTAACTATATGTTGAATAACATATGAGAGGCTCCTCCTCTATCACTTAGCTTATATTTAGGAGTTTAGTTGCTTATTAGTTTCTATATATGCAAACCGATGTAAATCATATTTTATGATTCAAATATATACAAGTTATTTCTTCTATAGTTATTTTCTTTAACAAATGTTAAAGAATAAACTAGAACCAGTATTTCTTTTAGTAATAATATGAACTTCATACCTCAATAGCATCAAGAATGTCAGCCATTGTAACTTGTTTTGAACTGATTTCAGGTAAGCTGCAGCACTCTTCAGCAATTTCTTTTTCACAAGCATTCACCTGTAACATTAACAGTGTAGCCATCAAACCTTAAATGATTAAAAAACATAAATGTGTAAAGAAGTAAATGTAATCTTAAAATTGTTAATAAATACTACAACAAGTAGTTAACTCAACGTGTTGGCAAGCATGGTTCATGACACCACCAATGTGATACATGCACATATTAACTTTAAACACGACAGTTAACAATATCATTTTCAGCTTTCATTGCCTCTATTTCCATCTTCAACTCGAAGTTTTCATCCATTGTCTTCTCAAGCTTATTGGACAGTATCTGAACATTATAGGAAGTTGAAATCCCAGATCTCTCCACCTGTGGCTATTAGTAACCGACACAATAGAACAACAGCAACATCTTCCCTTGCATCGTATTCCGTTTTTGCAAACCGACCAATGGAGACATGTGGTTTTCCTATGAAAGGACTTGCCAAACGTGCAGAACAACATTTTTGGAAGGTCATTCTTCAACCTTGTTAGATGCAACCCTACCTTAAAATCATAATATAACAAGAACAATATTATACACATAACATAATACTACTGTCCAGGACTTCCTAGAACATAAAGGTTTATATATTACTACTTACAAGCTTGAGTTTCTTCATGTTCACTTGTGTAGTTGCTATATGAACACTGACCAATAACCTGTTCCTTGCAGGGCTGTAATGACATCCAACTTTCCTGTAATACTCCTTGTAAGCAGCTTCAGCTTCTTCCAGCGTGTTGTATCCTTTTTGCACGTTGTAATTCCATCCACTTATTTCAGCAAAGCATAAAGACCATGACAAATAAATTCCAGAATTCCTTCCTTCAAATACCACATACACCTTCTTTCCCATTCCTTTGTCTCAAATGCACGATAGAAAATATGAAGCCTTGTGAGTATATTTATATGGCAAAGCATGTTAGCTTCAATGATTTTAATGGTCAACTGTTTTCATTAAAGTTATAATGTAGTGGTAGTTGACTATAATAACTAGTTAGATATGGTACAATAAATTGGAGTATAATATAGCCAAATAAATATGTTTATGTAGACATTAATTAACTATAATACATCATTTGTTCAATATTATAAGCAAAAAAAAATATACTTTTTAGTTTATTGAATAAATGATATATGTGGTTTGTAATATAGACCACATACGTCACTTATTTAACTAACCTAAAAAATACATTTTTGCTTATAATTTTGACCAAAAGGTGTAGATAATGTTGTATGGAAAAGAAATATAATGTCATGTGAGAAAGAGAAATTATAATTTATTTATAAAATTATCTTTTGTTAATGGTATACGAACGATAAGTTCTAGAATTGAAATAACAGAATAATAAATAGTTAATTGTATAATAAGAGAGTATTTGGTTAGATACCTATAGGGCGCAAGTATATAACATTTTACAACAAAAAAAATACCCCCTCTCTATCTTCATAAAAAAACATTTTTTTAGTATTTAATAAATTAAATATGAATTTTTCTAAACACTGTCATTTCAAGATTAATGATATAAAAATTTTGAAATAGTTAATAATGTGTGTATGTCTAAATCATTTTTATTTAATAAATAGTTAACCTTATAATTAGGTATAATAAGAGAGTATTTGGTTGCATACAAATAAAGTGCAAGTATATAACAATATTTTTCATAAAAACATAAAATATAAAAAATTATGATAGGACAGGGTTATTAATTAAAATAAAAAAACATAAAAAATATTGAGACACCATTTCAAAATGAACTAAATCTCCCCTAAACACAACTAGTATATGCTTAGCCACACAAATAATCGAAGCGTGATAATCCTATCAATTTGTCAGTCTATAGTATCCTATATAGTAAAAACAGTGTACAAATTGTCTGCAGGTGTGTGTTGGCAAAGGATAAGAGCAATTATATCAAATCACCACACAAAAGCCACTTTATAAGGAAATTTGGGGCAGAGTAATGACTTGACCATAGGAGTATTTTGGAAGTTAGACATGTGTAGACGTTAAAAAAGTCTAATGAAAACACCATTATTTACACCATTAGGGTGTCTACAATGAAAACCTTCAATCTTGAGGTCTTAAACGAATTGACATAGACATATCACCTTTTTATAATTTTTTAATACTCCATCCGTTCCATATTATGTGACCTAGTTAACTCTGTCACGTATGCCAATGCACAAGTTTAAACTTAAATATCTTTAATAATCTATTAGAAAAAATTATGAAAATTTGATATTTTGAAAATATTCATCGTGACGAATCTAACAAGATCTTATATGCTATATTTTATATTTATATATTAGTAGAAAAATAAGGTCAAAGCATGTAATATGAATAGTACACTTTTTTAAACTAGGTCATTTAAAACGGGACAGAGGGAGTAATAGTATCTAATAGATACTCAACTACTTCAATAGAGATCCTCTAGCAAAATGTATAAATGGGTCTCACAAATAACTCTTTATCATTTACATTCCTTCAAAAAAAATGATTATTTTATTAAAAAGTGATGTGGGGTTCACTTAAGAATGAAGAATGAGGGTTTTAAGTGAGACTTTGGGTTATCTATATTTTTTTATCTATATTTAAATTATAATCTAATTTAATCTTGGGTTAAATATGTTTTTTTCCTCACTATAAATATATCAACTTTTCATTTTAATCCCTCTAGAAAAATTCTGACTTTTAGTTCGTATAAAATTTTCAATTACCACTTTTGGTTCTTACTTTTAAGTCAACTCATATTTAACTTTTGTGTTTTATAATGAAAGTGTGCATAAATGTGTAGAATATTATAAACATCTATAAAAAAAATAGAATTCTATAACAAAATATGAATTAAAAATTAATCTTTAACGGCCATGAAGGTAAAAATTCATATTTAATTCATGTTTTGTTAAAAAAAATTGGAGAGATTCTTATAATTTTACAAACTTTTATGCAAAATTTTATCCAAAAACGTGAAGTTTACATATCAATTTACTTTAAAGGAGACCAAAAGTAAAAATAGAAATATTTTTGCTGAATTAATGTCGAAGATTGTTATAGAACGGAAGTTAGGCTTAGTTAGACTGTCATAGAACAAAAGTTTGTCTACGTTAGAAGATTGTCATAGAACAATAGTTTGTCCAGGTTAGATTGTCATAAGTAAGAATCTTAGTTCTCAACAAGATTCGCATAGGACGGAACTTAGTCTTATTAAGATTGTCATAGGTAAGAATATTAGTTGTTAAAAAAGGTTCTCATAGAAAGGAAGTTAGTTTTAGTAAGATTGTCATAGATAAGAATCTTAGTTCTTGAAAAGATTCTCATAGAACGGGAGTTAGTTTTAATAAGATTATCAAATATAAGAATCTTAGTTCTTGAGAAGATTCTCATAGAACAAAAGTTAGTCTTAATAAGATTGTCAAATATAAGAATCTTAGTTCTTAAGAAGACTCTCCCAAAACGGAAGTTAGTCTTAGTATAATTATCATAGATAAGAATCTTAGTTCTTAAGAAGATTCTCACATAACGGAAGTTAGTCTTACTAAGATTGTCATAGGCAAGAATATTAGTTGTTAAGAAGATTCTCATAGAACAAAAGTTAGTCTTAGTAAGATTATCACATATAAGAATCTTAGTTCTTGAGAAGATTCTCAATGAACGGAAGTTAGTATTAGTAAAATTATCATAGATCTTAGTTCTTAAGAAGATTCTCGCATAATGGGAGTTAATCTTACTAAAATTGTCATAGGCAAGAATATTAGTTGTTAAGAAGATTCTCATAAAATAGAAGTTAGTCTTAATAAGATTATCAAAGATATGAATCTTAGTTCTGTTGGAGTAAGCCCTAATAGTCAATCTATATTGATTGTGTTTGGCTTTGTATCATGATATTGACATAAATATATATATATATATATATATATATATATATATATATATATATATAGTGAAAATATAAATTATAAGGCGTTTCTTTATTGATTTTGTTTTGTTTCAAAATAATAAAGTCCCTAGAATAGTTAGTCCGTTTAATGGAACATTAAGTATAACTTAATTGTGAGACCCCGTTAAACATAAGGAAACTATTATAAAAGTATCCATAGTCAAGCTTTATTCAGAAGTGGGATATCATTAAAGCATAGAGACTATTATGTGGGTAGACTGATGATCACATCTCACAGCTCATGGATAAAGAGTTATCAAGTCTTCACATAGATATAAATATTAGGAGTAATATTTATATTGGATTGACCCACCGTGAGAATACTACATAGTAATTTATGCAATTGTCATAAGATATACTCACAACGATAATAGTGTATATCGCTCTTAGACCTGAAACCACTGTGATCCCTAGATGTGGACTCAAGTGCTTTGTTGCCATTCTAACGTTGTCTGTAAAAGGATAACCATAACGTTGGTTGATGGGTACTTGATGAAGCATGCTGAGGGACATGAGTGTCCTAGATGGGATTTGTCCCTCCTCATAAACGGGAGATATATCTTTAGGCCTCTTGATGAAATATGACTGTAAAACTGCATGGCCATGCCGAACTAAGTCAATATAAGATATTGGACTTATTCGTTATTCAGTATATTTCGGAATCAAGGAATATAAATATTGATCTATACAAGGGTGACAATATCTATGCCTTGGGATCAATAAAGATATCGAGACAAAGGAGTAAGTGTACACATGAGTATTATCATGGAAAGGTTTCGTCAGATCACTTGACATTCTTGTCACTTGGGTAGCAATGATGTGTTGCTAGATACCGCTCATTGTTTATAATATTAAATATTAGATTTAATATTATTGCCAACGTGACTAGAACCTATAGGGTCACACACAAAGAATAGTCAAAAGAGAAATATATAAGTATGACTTATATAAGGGGTGCGTTTAGTAAATAACGCTAATTAGTTAGCAAAATTACTAAACTCGTTGTTGGGCTTACTGAAGCCCAATAGTGACTTATGACTTGCAGAGCACACTAGAAGTTCTATAAATAGAACTCTGGTGCTGAAGTTTTTGGTTACACGTTTTGAAGCAACCCCTTTCTTCTCTGCACTTCCAATTCATTGGCTAGCACCGAGTTTTGGTGGAGCACTGTTCGTGTGGACTTGCTAGAGGCTTTGCTGCTTGCTACTTGCTTGGCTGTGATCGAGATTCCAGTTTCCAGTTCCAGCTTTCAGATTCCACAGTTCAAGGTAACAATCAAATCACTGATTCATGTTTGAATTTCGTAATGATCCAAGGAATGAAAATCGAAAATTTTCCGCTGCTTCTACTCCATTCTTCTATTCGATTTTCCTTCAGTGGTATCAGAGCCAATTACGAAACCTTGAATCGGATTGCTTTGTTACTGCTTTATGTTTTAATTTGATTAAACATATTGAATGTAATTAAAATTAATTGTGATTTATTCAAAAATTTGTTACTAGCGTGTGAATTTGATTCAAAATCTAGTAGCTGTCAAAGTGTTGACATCACGGATAGCCATATGCATATATTTGAACGGTTTGAATTTGATTCAAATCAAAATAATAATATTTGTAGCAAATCAAAAGGTCATGTTTGTGGGACAAATAAGAAACCGTGATTTATTCATCAAATATTTAAGTGGATATGGTTTTATTCTTTCAAATAAGAGAAATCCATTTAACTAGCATATTCGTGGAATGCAAATCCCAATGATAACAATATTAAGTGTTAATATTTTATTATTTAAATAATAAGAATTAATTAAATTTGATATCATATATGTGATATATGATTCTAACACAACATCATTATATGTGATATATTGATGATGTCAATCGTTCAATAGGTTTTATGAAATTGATTGTGAATTTGTAGTCAATTCGTGAGATTGAGCTTCGATATCCGAATATCCGATTCTGGTGAAGCATCAAAGATCCGGTTGTCCATACTGAACAAACAATTGTTAAAACTATTGATGTTTGATTGTCGTATTAGGGTACCTAACTATACAAAAGTTGTATTATTATGGTTGATCAATTGTTTTCAAGAAGATTGTTTTGACTTTGAACAATTCGTGAGATTGAGTTTCGATATCCGAATCTGGTGAAGCATCAAAGATCCGGTTGTTCATGCTATACAAACAATCCTTGAAAATATTTATGTTTAATTAACTTATTCAATTTGAGAAAGGTAGTAAATTTAAAATATATGATTTTGAAAGAGTTTCAATATCAAATATGATTCTTTGAATTTGGTAATAAAATATTTGCTTAATTTTAGCACCATAATTTGTTTTGGAAACAAATTGATCGCCTAAATAATGCATATTTAATTATAATAATTATTGAGTGTCAATATTACTATAATTAAGTAAATAAATAAAAAAAAGGAAATTCTACCTTTTGGATTGTTTTTCAAAAGTTGTTTGAAAAGGTAATAAACGATCCTAAATTTGATAGTAAATTTAAAAGATCATGATTTGAAATAGTTTCAATGTCATATATGATATTTTGAATTTATTTAAAAGATTTGCATAATATTAATATAATTTGTTTCTAATTTAAAAGTATCATGATTTTGAAAAGGTTTCAAAATCAGATATGATCTTTTAGATTTGGTCCTAAAATTTGCATATTTTAATTTTATTTATGACCCGTTTGATTTTGAAATTAGTTTCAAAAGGAATATATACATATATATATATATATATATGAATCAATTTTATATGACATATATCTCGGTCAAGAATATTATTTCCAAATCTTGATTGATTCTAAAATTGTTTAAAATAATAATAAATAGTTATTATTATTTATTATATGGTAATCAATCATAAAACGCAGTTAATAATAATATCAATCATGTTTATGTGCATGGCTTTTCGATTTGCTTTGATGTTTCAGAAACCGTTTCTAGTGAAACGTCAAACCTTTCGATTATACATATCGACAGAAGCATTATTGGTAAATTCTGTATAACAACGATATATGTGATATACTGGATTTGATTGTATTTTAAATAAGTCAGATGATATTTGTTCATATTAATTGGTCTGATGTATGGAGCTTCGTAACCGATTCTGTGTACTCTGGTGAAGCATCCTAGACTCGATCATGATATGTGAATAAACAATCAGAGTACTTGTTTAATAAGATCAGATTGTTATGACAGAATTAGGGTTTGCCGAAACGGTTAGGGTAACCAGAAACGCGTCAAGTGTTGATGCAAAATACAGTGCTAATTCAAAGTGAATCGTTCATATGTGGAATTTTAATTTAATTTATTTAATTATAAGGTATAATTAATAACAATAAAAGTGTGTTTGTTATTATTATCATGTGAATGATTATGGCCTTAGTCCTTTTATTTTATTTCTTTTGGATATTAAAATACGGCCTGCGTGTCGTGCCTCTCTCTTATATCTCTATTGTACATTCTCTTCTCATCCACTCCCTCGTATGTAAAACGAGTTTCTTTCATATGTAATGTAAATAGAATGCAAAGAAGTAATAGGGCTCATGACGTTAGGATAGTCCTAAAGGTCAAGCTTGGAGAAGCAAGGTCGTTTCTAGGATTAGTTTAGATTCTCTCATTGGCTTGAGAGAGTCATAGCGTTAGGATGGCCATAATCATGTCACTTTTATTATTGTATA
The DNA here is from genome assembly GCF_051527215.1 of Medicago sativa. Taxonomy (NCBI): domain Eukaryota; kingdom Viridiplantae; phylum Streptophyta; class Magnoliopsida; order Fabales; family Fabaceae; genus Medicago; species Medicago sativa. The sequence continues at coordinate 24,381,804 of NC_140755.1, forward strand.
ATCGTTATGCATGTTATGATTGGAGTGCGAATATATATGATATATAAGCCGTGGTGAGGTGAGATCAAACTTAATAAAAATCCTTCAATTCAAAATATTAAGTTTAATGCTTTCCAAAAGTTTAACACCCTTCAAGACTAATATGGAAATGTGTAGGTTTCGCCTCCGCGAGGTGCACTTTCTATACTAGTAAGTTGCGGTGCGGTAATCCAATTTACCCAAGTGTTATTCTTTTGGGTTTAACTTAACTAAATTAATTTTAATAAGATTAAAATAAATTTAGAAGCAATATTTGGGAACATCTATATGATAGATTAGAGTAAGGAGTTATTCACTCAAATGATTTGAAAGTTGTATGAGATACAATTGGAAGGAGTTCCTACCTAAATAACTGAGTTTTGAGTACAGCCCCCGTTGACTTAAAGCAAGGTGAAATATGGATTTCAACCCACTAGAAAATCTTTCAATGAGATTTTCCGATTCAAATGTTGAAGGTCATTCGTTTTGAGTAAAATAGTGGGAGCATATTTAATTAAAGACCTAATTAATTATGTTTTTATATCATGATACATTTTTATTTTATTTTCTGTATTTAGAATTTCTTCGGCATATATAATTTTATTATACTATTAAATGTTCTTATGAAGAACAAAATCTTCAGAAAGGAGTTTCTGAATTGGTACAAAATTAAGAATTGTTCTTAAGAATGAGAAAAACCGTTAATGTTTTGAAAGAGTCAAAATAGAAGTAAGACTTTTTATCTACCCATATAGTTATAGAAAGTTAAATTTCTACTTCTGCATCATAAGTATATGATATTTGATGATTGGTCTCATATTTGTTGAAATATAGAGAGTTCTAAAGAAGCGGGAGATTAACTATAAGTGAAGTCCACTTACGTCTAGAATGAAACAAATTGTTTTATTGACATAGGAGCTAATGCTTGGACTTAAATTTAACTTGATATGGAACCAAATAATTGTTATTAAATTCCATATAAAATAGAAGCATCAAATCATATATCTTGCATTGACAAGAGAATGATTGTGTAGTTGAATAAAAAGACAAATGTTGTCCTATTATCCAAATAATGTTTTCTATACAAGTGTGTTAATCAAGGAATGGAATTGAGTTCCATGATCTTGATAAGCTGGTCTATAACTTATGTGAAAAGAGGATCAAATGAGATTTGAACCTTTTGTAGATTATTGGCATCAACGTTTAGTACAAACAAGTGTGATTCACATTTCCAAAATCCATGGATATGGACTATTGGACTCATTTGATTTTATATCATTTGAAGGATGTGAGCCCCACTTTTCAAAAATAGATTAGTACACCGGTCACCAACAAAGGTGAAAGGGCACGTAATTTATTTGAGTTTATATACATATGAGATGTATATGGAGAACTAAACATATTTGCTAGATATTGTTTCTATTACTTCATCTAACATTACTAAATCATTTAGTAGAGAAGAAAAGTGTATTTGACACGATTCAAGAAGACTTTGAAATTGTTCAAAGATTTTAACAATGAAGTAAAAGGAATAAGTTTGAAAAGTATAAAAACTATACGAGTAAGTCGTGATGGTAAATGCTTGATTAATGAGTATAATTATTTATATCGTTTCATGTTTGACATGACTTGATCTAAAATAGTTAGATTATAGCTCAAAGACTCTTGAAATTAGTTAAATTACAGTTATTCTTCACCCACAACTAGTTCTAATTGAGTAATCATAAAGGCACCATATTAGATATGGAGGTAAGAGTACCTATTCTTGACTTTATGATAATTTGAGGTTATATGGTTTACTAGATAAACTAAACTTAAAATTAAATGAATGTCTACTTGTGGAGGTTCTCTTAGGAAACTAGAGGATACTATTTCTACATCTTCTCCCTTGACAAAAGTTGTTTGTCGCTAGAACTGAAGTATTCCTTTTCAAGGAATATAGCTTTGGAAGAGCCAGTGGGAGTGATGTAGAACTTGAATTAAGTCAAGTAACACAAAATACACATCTCTCTAAGAATGGAACACGAGTTGATTCAACAAAGGGTTGTTGTTAAATCACCAGTTTGAGTAGCACAAGATCTAAATGGCTTGAACTTTGAGAAGTGGCTATATGCCATGGGATCTTATAAAGAATCTATGTACACAGACCATATATGGATATTGGAATGTGAGTTTTCTTTTAGAAAACTGACATGGATGGTATTATGAATACCTTTAAGATGTGATTGATTGTAGAAGGTTTCTTGCAACTCGTGATGCAAATCATGACGAAACTATTACATCATTGTAATGCTTAAATCTATCGATCCCAAATTCCCGTTGTTGTATAATACATGTTCTAGAAGATGGATAACGAGGTTGTATTCCTTAATTGGAATAACCTTATATATGTATTTGACATATGTAGGATTTCGTTAATCCAAAGGATACTAGAAAGGTAGATGTATTATCAAATTCATTTATGAATTAGAGAAAACTTCTCGAAGTTGAATTGTTTATTTTATTAATGAAGTTTTATGAAAACTATGATTAATAAAGAAATCTTGTGCACACAAGTAAATTAGTGGGAGCATTTATATTAGTTTGGTGGAGTATGTAGATGACATACTAGTCACCAAAACAATTCATCTACACATGTAAGACATGGTTAGAAAATTATTTCTAATATGTACCAAAATTGATTATAGTGTTCGACACTAGAATACCTTCAAGAATATCCTTGGATGTCTTAAAGGATATTGGATTGTTTCTTGAACACGGATGAAAGAAACGTTGTAAATGAGTTACAATGCTGTTGACTTTCATATCAGTGTACAGTATATGCTAGGATATAACCTATGAAATTTGTAAAAGTACAAGCTTCAGATAGTTGTTGTTTCTATTACAGATGTCAAATATATATGATTTGGATTGTTTAGCTCATAATTGAGTGAAAGCATATGTTTCATGCATTGCGGATTTCATTGATCTCGTCTGAGGTAAAATTGGTTTAAATCTTGCGAGCAATGAAAACTTGATCTCACCAATGATCCAAATGTATACTTTGACACTTCAATTTCTTTTCGATAGAAGATCGAAAGTGGAAATTGAAAGAAGTATGACCTACCAACATAGGAAAGAGTTCCTTATCTGCTAGTAGAGTATCTTGTCCATAGTGTGCTTGATGCTAACACTTGACGAATAGATATTGAGTTAATATTTGATTGGCTTTTAGTGCTAGTAGGAGATTGTTGGAGTAAGCCCTAATAGCCAATCTATATTGATTGGGTTTGGCTTTGTATCATGATATTGATATATATATATATATATATATATATATATATATATATATATATATATATATATATATATATATATATATATATAGTGAAAATATAAATTATAAGGCGTTTCTTTATTGATTTTGTTTTGTTTCAAAATAATAAAGTCCCTAGAATAGTTAGTCCGTTTAATGGAACATTAAGTATAACTTAATTGTGAGACCCCGTTAAACATAAGGAAACTATTCTAAAAGTATCCATAGTCAAGCTTTATTGAGAAGTGGGATATCATTAAAGCATAGAGACTATTATGTGGGTAGACTGATGATCACATCTCACAGCTCATGGATAAAGAGTTATCAAGTCTTCACATAGATATAAATATTAGGAGTAATATTTATATTGGATTGACCCATCGTGAGAATACTACATAGTAATTTATGCAATTGTCATAAGATATACTCACAACGATAATAGTGTATATCGCTCTTAGACCTGAAACCACTATGATCCCTAGATGTGGACTCAAGTGCTTTGTTGCCATTCTAACGTTGTCTGTAAAAGGATAACCATAACGTTGGTTGATGGATACTTGATGAAGCATGCTGAGGGACATGAGTGTCCTAGATGGGATTTGTCCCTCCTCATAAACGGGAGATATATCTTTAGGCCTCTTGATGAAATATGACTGTAAAACTGCATGGCCATGCCGAACTAAGTCAATATAAGATATTGGACTTATTCGTTATTCAGTATATTTCGGAATCAAGGAATATAAATATTGATCTATACAAGGGTGACAATATCTATGCCTTGGGATCAATAAAGATATCGAGACAAAGGAGTAAGTGTACACATGAGTATTATCATGGAAAGGTTTCGTCAGATCACTTGACATTCTTGTCACTTGGGTAGCAATGATGTGTTGCTAGATACCGCTCATTGTTTATAATATTAAATATTAGATTTAATATTATTGCCAACGTGACTAGAACCTATAGGGTCACACACAAAGAACAGTCAAAAGAGAAATATATAAGTATGACTTATATAAGGGGTGCGTTTAGTAAATAACGCTAATTAGTTAGCAAAATTACTAAACTCGTTGTTGGGCTTATTGAAGCCCAATAGTGACTTATGACTTGCAGAGCACACTAGAAGTTCTATAAATAGAACTCTGGTGCTGAAGTTTTTGGTTACACGTTTTGAAGCAACCCCTTTCTTCTCTGCACTTCCAATTCATTGGCTAGCACCGAGTTTTGGTGGAGCACTGTTCGTGTGGACTTGCTAGAGGCTTTTCTGCTTGCTGCTTGCTTGGCTGTGATCGAGATTCCAGTTTCCAGTTCCAGCTTTCAGATTCCACAGTTCAAGGTAACAATCAAATCACTGATTCATGTTTGAATTTCGTAATGATCCAAGGAATGAAAATCGAAAATTTTCCGCTGCTTCTACTCCATTCTTCTATTCGATTTTCCTTCAAGTTCTTGAGAAGATTCTCATAGAACGGGAGTTAGTCTTAGTTAGATTATCATAGATAAGAATCTTAGTTCTTAAGAAAATTCACGCATAAAAAAAGTTAGTCTTGGTAAGATTATCAAAGATAATAATCTAAGTTGTTAAGAAGATTCTCAAAGAAATGAATTTAGTCTTAGTAAGATTATCAAAGATAAGAATCTAAGTTCTTAAGAAGATTCTCACAGAACGGAAGTTGGTCTTAGTTAGATTATCATATATAAGAATCTTAGTTCTTAAGAAGATTCTCATAGAAAGAAAGTTAGTCTTAGTAAGATTATCAAAGATAAGAATCTAACTTCTTTCAAAAGATTCTCACATAAAAGATGTTAGTCTCAGTATGATTATCATAGATACGAATCTAGGTTGTTAAGAAGATTATCACAGAATGGAAGTTTGTCTTAGTAAGATTATCATAGATAACAATCTTAGTTCTTAAGAAGATTCTCACAAAACGGAAGATAGTCTTAGTAAGATTATCATAGATAATAATCTAAGTTCTTAAGAAGATACTCATAGGACGAAAGTAGTCTTAGTAAGAATATCAAGCAATCCATTTAGAAACTCACCCAAACGACAAACAATAACAAACAAAATCACTTTCATCGTTGCATATGACCTGATTGAACTAAGAATGAACCAAAAGCACGAAATTCACTGACCGAAAATCTTGGAGATATGTTGATCTGACAAACCATCCCTTCAAAAACCTAGTCAACATGGAATTACGTTTGTTTGTCGACTGAAACTTACCCAAACGACAAACGATCTAACAAACCATCCCTTTAGAAATTATATTCAACATGGAAGTACACTTATCCGTCGACTCAAACTTACCCAAATGACAAACAGTACCAAACTGAATCATCCTGGTTGTTGGATATGACCTAATTGAACTTAGAATGAGCCAGAAACTTGAATTTAGGTGAAAGTACAGTTTGTTAGAATGACTTATAACAAAGATTTCAATCGTCGAAATTCAAGCTTGTACATTGACCTTTGTCCACCTAGGTCTTATTCAACGGTTGAATTAATTATATAGAGTAGAAATTCTTAGTTGAACATAACTTCAAATAAAAAAAAATCGAACACACACAAAAATGATAAAATTTAAAAGAAAAATAATATAATCACATCACTTAATATCGTTTCTCTTTTTAAATTTTATCATTTATGTATTTGTGTCAATATAATTTTTTTTAAGCTTGTGCCAATGTAAGATTTGCTATATAGAAACCCATAATAAATGAATTGGATTATTGATTATTTTATCACTATTCAAAACTGGTAACAACAATTAAATATAATTAAAATCATTAAATTTCCGTATTACTGTGTTATAGGTCGTGGGTTCGAATCTTTGCCAATTTTTTTTAGGGTCATGTTAACTTGTGCCCTTAGGGCACAAGTTAAGGATCTAAAAAAAGAAATAAAACATAAGTTTTGTATTGAAAAAATAGGTTTTTAAACTTTCAAAGCATTGAAAGCACAATTTCCAAAAATTAATTTCTACAATTGGCTTCTAAACTTGTGCCTTAAGGGCACAAGTTAACATTTCCGTTTTTTTTATTGTACTTTTTTTATTGTCTTCTTCTTCGCCCGTTTTTTTAAAACGGGTTGTTTCAACCCATGGTCCGATCCGATTGGATCTCGCTCGATACTCAATGAAATTCACCGATTTTTACGTGGTTTTGATCGGATTTGAAAGGCAAGGAGAATGCCTATACTTATTTTGCACGTTCACATGCCAATCACAATTAATTTTTTTAGGGTTCTTTCATAAACAAACGTGAAAATAAGTTTTATTTTTTATGGATGTTACATCATTTCACACTTCTTATTCAGCATTCGATAACAAGATCTTGCTCCAAATACCATGAGGATAGAGCAAAACAATCTCTTATACTGTCATCCATTTCCAAAGCACTAATTGGTTTGTAACATTTACCACAATTTTGTTATTGTCTGATCTCTTTACCAAACACATGAGGTTGCTGGAATAACTCGACCCCTTTCTACAGAGAGAATAACAAGAGACATAAGGTTGCTTGAATCTACACAAATTTTTTTCAACAATGCCAAAAACACCCTTTGTTAATTGTGATTTCAAAATCAATTGCATTTTTTAATTCAATGGAAATGTTTAAAAATTAGAATTTAAGAAGGTAACAAAACTTACAAATCTCAGCCATTAAAATACTATCAAGTATATCCAATGGTTGAAATTCATTTTACCAAAAAAATAAAAAAAAATATATCAAGTCTCCTATGGTAGGAGACCTAATGAGGTTGTGCACCATAGACTAAGCCCAATTTTTAGAGCTGTCAAAACGGGCGGCCCGGCCCGTTTAGGCCCGGCCCGGTCGGGCAACGGGCTTTTTAGGGCCGGGCTAAAAAGCCCGGTTCGAATATGGGCTGAAAAATTGGGGCCCGAGCCCGGCCCTGCACGGGCTCCCGGGCTAACGGGCCGGCCCTGGCCTGTATCTTTTTTTTTTTTTTTTAAAAAAAATCAAAAAATAATTTTATTAAAATAAGTTGAAAATGAAATATCGAGGCAATCACTTGGATGTAATTAACATGAGTGTGATGTTGAACAGTTGAAGTTTATAAGTGTTGCACTTTTGCACATCTAATGTCACCAAAAAAAAAAAAAACTAACATTAATACGAAAAAAAAGGGTTCTCAATTGACGGGATATTATTTTATATTAATTCTGAGACGTGAGTGAGCTTGCGAAGATGGTATTGTCTGGCGCCTGTGTGAGAACTAAGAACTGAATTTCATATACACACAAAGACAAAAAAAAAAATTGTATTTTTTGGCGGGCTTGCGGGCCGCCCGCGGCCCGACCGGGCTAGCCCTACCGGGCTCCGGGCTTTTTCGGGCCGGGCCAAAAAGCCCTGAATTGATTCGGGCTCCAAATTTTCGGCCCAGGCCCTGCATTTAATTCGGGCTTTCGGGCCGGCCCGTAAGGCCCGGCCCGTTTTGACAGCTCTACCAATTTTCAAGATAAACTCACTTTTAAGTTTCTTTAACAAGTGCACTAAAGATACACATTTCCCATAAAATAAACCGAATAATATAACGTACCTTTTAGCACGGACCGACATCTAGGTTTTTGTAGCCTTTCATATATTTTTATTTTATCCATATTCCATCATCTTATCTTACAATTAAACTAAATCATAAATTTCCTCAAAAAAATAAATCATAAATCAGGAATTGTTTTCAGCAAAAATCATCAGGAGTTTTTTTAGTCATGATCGGGTGTTATTAATTATTAATTGGACATTTCTGTCAAAAAAAATTATTAATTGGACATGTAATAAAAAAAAATATAGGACAGTGAAACCAAATAAGTATATGACTTTTTTTTTTAATGAGAAAAGCATAGGACTCTGATATGCAAAGGATCCAACTGTTGATAGGGCGCCGTTTAAGGTGCGCAACGTTGATGGGTCTTGTATGGTGAGAGACATAATTTAACTGGTTTTTTTTTTTTTTGACGTTGGCATATAACTTGTAAGTTCAGGTTGGTGTACTTTGTGTTACCTCTTGTAGTGGGTAATTATCATTATCACAATTATTTTCATATATTAAAAGTAAAGGCCAAATCCGGTAATTCATGTTTTCTACCAAATTAAATCTTGACAGAAGTGTAGAACACCACTAAGCTTTTTTCCTTGACAGAAGTGTAAAACACCACTAATTTTTTTTTTTAGATTCAGAAATTTTAGATTTGGAAAGTTATATCAAAACGATCTATCTCTTGGATCCGTGTATATTTTTCGAAAATTCGGTTTCAACATATTCTGTAGAATGAATCACAGAGGTAAGTTCTTAGTTATTTAGCATTTATTCACTGTTTTTGGATCTACTTTGGGGGTCTGTGAGGTTCGGCACTTCAGCTGATGTAGCAGGTTTTTGTTTATTGGTTTGGCTTTAAGGGAGGGTCATGTATAGCTTATTTTTTTGGTGTTTAGGCTTTGTTTCTGCCACTTCCCTTTGGCTGTATTTTTTTCCTGCTAGGCCCCTGGCTGCTGCTGTGCTTGTTTACGGTTAGTAGGGGCTTTTTGTGTTGTATCAGCTGGCCTTTTTGCACTTCTGGTGCTTGGCCTCTTATATATATATATATATATATATATATATATATATATATATATATATATATATATATATATATATATATATGCCGTTTAAAAAAAATTTCACTTCTTAATTATTTAAGTCTGAAGTAAAATTTAATAGAAATTGTATAAATTTGATGGTAAAGGTATATGTACGAATTCAAATGGAAATGATGCTGGAGATAGCGCTGGGCATGAAGTAATGCAAGCTTATTATGTAAGTGAAAATACATAGATATCTATAATTTATGGTTGTTACCTATTTTTTTTTATTATTATTTGTCTCAGTTATGTAAATGTTTTTTTAGCAAGCAATGGATGAGTTAACACACGAGAATGGTGGTGGTAACATAGTTGGGGAAGGGGATAATGTTGGTGATGGTGAAGGAGGCTTCTCTGTTGAAGATAACGATGAAGATGAAGAATTTTTAGATAGTGAATACGATGATGAAGATGATTCCGGTGATGTGAATGATGATGATTATGGTGATGTAAATGAAGATGATTATGGTGATGTGAATGATGATGATTCCGGTGATGTGAATGGAAATTCTGATTCAGAGGGATACACTGATGAAAATGTTGATGACGATTTGGAAGGAAATTATGATGATGTCAATGAATCAACATCTTCACATCCAAGTCTAGAAGAGTCATTTGTAATAGATGGTGTTGAAGATATTGTAAAGATGAACATGTTTAACTTGCAAATTGAAGATGTTGCAAAGTTGCAATTTGGGAGCCTGGAAGTTGCCTACAATTTTTATTGTTGGTTTGCAAAGATGAACGGTTTTCCTGTCAGAAAAGGTCAAGTTATTAAAAATAAGAACGGTGATGTTCTTCAACAAACATTTGTTTGCAATCTAGAAGGGTTCAGGAAAGACAGAGGTCTAACAGCAGAGGAGCGTAAGCGTGGTCCAGTACATGAAACCCGTTGCGGTTGTGGAGCAAAATTTCGAGTCCATATCGATGTAATCACCCATCGTTGGTACATTACAATTTTCATCTTTGATCACAATCATGAAATGTTGAGTGACAAACATTGTGGGTTGTTGGCTGCTCATAGGAAGCTCAGTGAGTCAGACAAGATTCAAATTAAGTACTTTGGTAATGCTGGAATCAAAGTTGGTCAAATGATTGGTGCGTTTGCAAATGCTGCCGGTGGGTATGATAAGGTAGGATTTCTGAAGAAGGATTTACATAATCAAATTCTTAGACAGAGAAAATCGATGTCATCTGATGCTAAAGTTGCTGTTAGGTATCTTAAAGATTTGCGTTCTAAAGATCCATTGATGTTTGTTTCACATACGGTTGATGCGGAAGGTAGGCTGCAACACTTATTTTGGAGCAACGGTGAAAGTCAAAAGAATTTTGAAGTTTTTGGCGATGTACTTGCTTTTGATGCCACATATAAGAAGAATAAATATAGGTGTCCTTTTGTCGTGTTTTCTGGTGTTAATCACCACAACCAGACAATTATATTTGGTACCGCTGTTGTTTCAAATGAGGTTGAAGGGACGAACGTGTGGGAGCAGTTATTGGTTGCAATGAAAGGTAAGACACCAGTAGCTGTAATAACAAATGGGGATCTAGCTATGAGGAATGCGATCAAGAAAGTTTTTCCAAAGAGTTATCATAGGTTATGTGCATGGCATCTACTTCGAAATGTAATGTCCAACATTGGTAATCTTGATTTCATTCCTTTTTTCAAAAGATGTATGCTTGGTGATTATGAAGTCTGGAAATTTGAAAAACTTTGGAATGAAATGGTTGAAAGGTTTGGTTTTGAAGAAAACAGATGGATTAATGAATTGTATGAGAAAAGGAAAATGTGGGCAACAAGTCATATTCGAGGAAATTTCTTTGCAAGGATAAGAACAACATCAAGGTGTGAGGCATTTCACAGTCATATGAAGCAGTTTATACACTCAAAAATGAACATGACCGATTTTGTTAAGCACTTTCATAGGTGTGTTGCATATTTTCGCTTTAAAGAGGTTCAAGCCGATCTTAATTCCCAATACGAGACTGCAGTGTTGAAGACCAATCTTAGGTCGCTTGAGAGGTCTGCCTCAAAACAGTTTACCAAAGAAATTTTTGAGATGGTACGATCTGTCATCCAAAAGGTATCCCTAGTATCTTTGTTAGACACCCAAAATATGTCCTGTTCTACAATTTATTCATTGACAAAGTATCGAGATGAAGGTTATGTCTGGTCTGTTTCGCATAGTCCATTGGACAATCAATTTGCATGTTCTTGTCTTAGAATGGAATCTATAAGAATTCCTTGCGAGCATATCATAGCGGTGCTGGTATATCTTGATTTTGTTGATTTTCCCGAGTCTCTAATGTTGAATCGTTGGTCACAATTTACAAAGGAGTCAATAAGGGGAAATTACGAAGATGGTTCACATTACTGGGATTCGCATTTGGTTGCTAGGCATGCGAATTTGGTTTATCTTTGCAAGGAAGTTTCTGACCTAGCTTACAAGGATGTTGATGATTATAAAAATTATTTGGAATATCTAACAAATGAAATTAACAGGCTTAAATCAAAGTACTCCAATGAAGGTGGACCAGAGAATTTACATGTTCCAGGGGAGTTGGATAATATACTTAATCCTTCATGTTCAAGAAGCAAAGGGTGTGGGCATAGCACGGGTGGTACAATGGAAAGACGTAGACGGACACAGACTTGTAGTATATGCGATGCAGCTGGACACAACAAACGATATTGTCCTACGATTAAGCAATGACAACTAGGCAATTAATGCTAGACTCAACAAATCCTTCTTGGTACGTTGTTTGTGTATACTATGTTCATTTATATTTAATGTTTAAAATAGATATTGATTGTGGTCACATTTGAAATTTAAATTGCAGGATGGAATTTGTTCTAATGGAGTCTTTGTTGCCAAAGAAAGATCTGTGATGTTGTGTGTGCTTATCTTGGAAAGAGTGTTTTTTGCCAAAAATACATGTGTTGTTGTGTGTGCTTATCTTGGATCTATAGTTAGTATTGGTTGAATTTTTTTTAAGTTGGTGTGGGTGCCTTGATATCCCCTGCAGTCATCAAATGTTGAAATTTAGTAGTTAATATGGGTGGTTAGATTAGGATTCCAGTAAGGAATATCGTAATTCAAGTATTTTATGGTATTTTCGTTAGTTGTATTTGAAATTGTTGAAACTAAATCCTTTTGAACCTTTATAATTGTCTTAGTTAAGAATATTGGGTAACTGATGCATTGGAAAAATACAAGTTGAATTGAAGTGCAATGTTGATATGGAAATATGTTGAATTGTACCGTAAATGTTGTTGAATTGATGCATTGAAGGAAGAAATATTGTTTTTTGTTGTAGACTATAAAGAAAAGTTGCTCCAAGGGTTTTGATGATCTTTTGATTGGGGGTGTTTTGCCTTAAGCTTTACTAGGTGATTAAAACCTAGGACATACTAATGTGAATGTTGGATTGAAATAATGTGAATGTGGATGGTAGAAAATGACGATTTATGCATGTATGTGATGTGAATTGAAAACCTCATGTTGATGTTAAAAAGAAAGACATTATTAACTTGCTTTGAATAATTATTGTTAAGAAGAAAGACATTTGAATAATGAAAAAGGCACAACTTTATTGATTCGCTCAGGACACCAAGAGTTTTTGAAAAGGCCTTGACTAAGTTTAACATTTGTGTAATGACGTGATATAATAATAACCAAATACGACAATAGAGCCTAAAACAACTTGATTTCAGAGTGCATGAATCAGAACATAGTGTAACTGCAGGCTCAAGAACGTAATGTGAACTCACTGGAAAAAACAGAAAAATATGCAACATAAATTTCACCTTTTATCCTTATGGTTAGAGCTGAAAAATATGTAAGTTTAAACACAAAATACTCGTAAGATATTTAGCAGAGAACAAAATACTTATAGCAAAACTAAACATATCTCATCCAAGGTTAGTGTGTGGTTGCTTTAGACTTACATAACCAATATAATCACCAAATTTAATTTGAGAACATCAAGATTAAAAACTACCAATATAAAACTAAAGAATCCACTTGATATTTACCTCCTCATAATTCAAGAATGATACAATTTGTTGTTGTAAATCTGCAATCCAGCTAAGTGCCCAGCACAATAAAAACGGATCGTGCGAGCACATAAAACAGAAATAAAAGCTTTTAATATATAAATATATAAAGTTAGTGAACATTAAGCATGTCTTACACGTGGTGTCTTAGAACATATTCATCTCAGCTGGACTCTTTTGTTCAAAATACATACATACATACACAATCCAAAATATTTGGCCAAAGATAGAATGCATGGCATCTAGCCAAAAGACCCATATGGCACAAGAAGCCAACTAATGGTAGTTAAACCAAGATACTACCTGGAAGCAGTTCAAATAACATATTACAGAATACTTAAATAGTTATAACATCAAAGGTTTGTCCAAAATGGTAGCTGATGTTCCAAAATAACATAACATTCACATGACACAACTTCATGCCTCATCAACTGGTGTAGTCATTAGTTGCCAGTAGTTCTTTGCCTTCTTGATGAGATCATTGTTGCATTCGTTGTGGTTGCCCATCAATATTCGCATAGTCACCTGCATCTTAGTTATGTGCTCAATTGGCTGGTTGAAAATTCAATAAAGTATTTAATGTTAGTTGATTCATCATTTTAAAATAATCAGAACTTTACATTAATTTAAACATTTCATACCACGCCTGAAACATTGTTTGCGAAATTGTTTTGCATATTTAACCACTCGGCAACCCACAAAGCAGAGTTGTCACTGCAAATAACACAACAAGGACATAAAATTAGATTAAATTAGTTACTGTTAGTTTAAAATTGCACTTGGCACAACCCAAATGACCATTGTGTGTGTTTGGGTGTGGTTAGTAATCTTCCATTAATTTTCTTAAATACTACAGTACACTTACATAATTTAGTTTCAGTTTCAGTTATTTTTACACAATTCATTAATATCATGTGGTAAATCCATAAATAGTCCAATGCAATACCTTGTGCCATAATTAGCTATACCCCTTGCAGACTCAACATCCCAATACTGGAAATCCGCAAGGAAACAAAATGGGATGTCTCCTTCAAACACCATGTCAGCCATCTTAGCAAGCGTAGCAGCCTATACAATAAATTTTAATTGGGAACACAAGTGTTGATATTTAAAGACATATTCTCATATAAATTGTTATAAGTTAAATATTGTAAATTTACCACACACTTACAATGTTTCGTATGTTGGACTGTCTTTTGTCTACAGCCTCGTCCCTTAAGTGGGAGTCAAAATGAAATATCTTCCGGTTGTCTATTGAAACAACCATAAGATACCAATGACCACGGTTGTCCTCAATCGGAACATATATCTACATACAAATTGAGATACTAAACACACCATTAAGTCTTATTAATTTTTTTGCTTTTAAAAGTGTTTAACCATTTTAAAATAAAGATCTACATTTATAGTATTATTTTACCAGCCTTAGTCGGTCAAAACGACTCATCCAATCATCTGCATAGAACATGTGTAGATCTTCACAAGTGTTTCCTTTAGCAACATCATCCTAGTATAAAAACATATGTTAATATGAGACTTTCTTATTAATTTTACAAACAAAGTTATGATCATGATTACACAACCAGAATTGAGATGTAAATTACCTCAAACGATGGTGGAAAGCACCACACAGATTGGCTTAAACTTTGGCGTTGTGTCCAACATACTTTGAGAGCCATCATCAGTATTATCTAGCAATAGTTTGTATTAATATAAAACCAAACAATATTGAGCCATACATATATGAAATACCATGCAACATATTGGAACAAGAATGAAAAAAAACGAGGCTTATGTGCAAGTACCTCACTAGACACCAACATCCCTTGGCACATGCACTGAAAATCTGTTATAGAATATTCATTTCTCCCAATTTTGAAAATGACATCCCTACAATACAAACATATAAGATGTGTTATGCTACAACATAAAATTGATAACCCATAATGTTGGTTTTAAAGTGATGAAAACTAGCCTGGAGTCAAAATTCTCTTGGAACACATAAGCACACACTCTTACTTCAACCTGGTCCAGCCTCATATCAGTGGTAGTTTTCACGGCACATTTGAAATGTTGTTCATTATATGCAAAATATACATTAACATGCATCACAGATAAAGTAGTTAACATTAACAAAGTGTTGTTCTTATCATATGATAACAAATTTTATTACCTTTGGCACCAGAACCCCTGTATTGTTCCTGAAAGCAGCCGACCTACCAACAGAAGCTGGACTTTTACCTTTCCCAGCCGGAGAACGGCGTTTCACGCCTGCAGATTTTGGAGTGGTTTTCTTCCTTCCATGTGAACCACCAGCCACAACACCCTTAGATTTTGATCCTTCATCGGGTGATGGTGTGAATGACAGCCTTTTCGACATTGTTGATGATGTTACTGGTTCCTTCATTAGTAGAAATTGCATCATATTTTTTATATTACATAAAATATATATACAAGTAACACGTTTATGTAACAAGTACAATATGTATCACCTTAGCGCTAAGCCCTCTTCTGTAGTCACTATTGAAAGGGATGTTGGTAGTGTCCATACCCTCGTATGCGTCTTTCTCAACAAAAGGAAGCTTGCCTTTGCTTATGTTCTTCCTCTTGCAAAGACCGGTGTTGCGCACGAATTTAGAGTTCGCGGTCTCTCTCTTTTTCAGTTTTGATCGTTTGTCGGAAGAGTTGTCAGAGATATTGATGGTTCCAAAGTTTTTAAGCTTCTCCATCTCTTTCGCTATCACAGAAGGGTTGCTCAGATTGTTTATGTTGTCTTCAACATCATGGGAATAACCGAATTTTGCATGAACGACATCTTCACGTGATTTTGGAGTTGGAGTTTTAGCACTGTCATGTGTAACATGTTGGTTGAAACGATTCATAACTTCTCTGTTACACACCTCAAGGTTACCAATCCGAAAACCTAGCTTCTGAAAATTTGCATAAGGTTGACGTTAACCACACAAACATGTTTTACCATAATTTTTGTAAACAAAGACATCATGTATATAACATATCATATATCTTTATTTAAAAAAACAAAAAAAAGTTCCTACATCTATAGTTTCTTTTTAATAAAACAAACCTCAATAGCATTCATAATATCAGCAAGAGTGATTTCCTTAGAACTTGCATCAGGCCTAAGTGGTTCATGGTTTGAAGCATTTCTCCAGCGTCCACCTACAACAAACGAACATGTATAACCCAAAAAAGTTAAAACTTAAAAAATATGGTAAATCTAGTTTCAATTTGATGACTAGACGGTTAGATTATGTCATTACATTGATGTTGTTGAACTTGTTCGAAGAAAAACGTAAGTCATCCATCATCTGAGAATTGTTTGGTTCATTCCTGCATAACATTGCATTGTTATATGTTGGCTATAAACATTTATAGAAAAACATTTATGATATATGTATATTGAAGGTTTAAAGTTTAATACTTACATAAGGTTATCTTCTGAATGTTCAGGGATGAGAACGTATTGGTTGAGATCCATTGTGATGAGTTAGGTGATGGAGTGTAATATGGAGATGAAAAATACAACCTTGAAGATTCACTTGTATGAAAATAGTATTTTATATAAGTGAGAACCTAGTGATGCCAAATACGTGTTACTTAATATTTAAATTATTAGTACTTGTTATAATTTGCTATATCACACTTCAGAAAGCAAATCTATCATAGCACTTAAATGCATTTAATGTAGAAAAGACTTCTTAAGAGAGTGCTTGAGTGTTATACAGTAGACATTGTCTCTCTTCACATCCTTTTACTTGGAAAAACGAACTAATCCAACTTCAAATTAAAAGTTTAATTATAAAACCTTTGATTTATAATAGGGAAATTAGTCACTTTAGTCCCTAAATGGGAAATGAGTAGTCATTTTAGTCCCTGAATGCAGAGAAATTGCAAAACAATCCTTGAAAGTAGACTCTGTTAATCAATTTCAGGGACTAAAGTGACTAATGGAGTCTACATTCAGGGACTAAATTGACTAACAGAGTCTGCATTCAGGGACTAAAGTGACTAACAGAGTATACATTCAGGAACTATTTTACAATTTATCTGCATTCAGGGACTAAAGTGACGACTCATTTCCTATTTAGGGACTAAAGTGACTAATCTCTCATTTATAATATTTGTACTGAGGGCTGGATATTTATATGAATAGAAGGAAGATTCACGTAGAAGAACATATAACAAAATTAATTAGGCCATCTCAATTATGGACCATATGGAATAAATTTATTTTAAGTTTTATAATGACCCAATTTTAGGTGACCCACATTTTATCAATATAAATTAATTGAACTATAAGGTTGTACCGATTATTGATTGTTGGCTAATAACTAACAATACTGAATAGAAGTATTTGATGATCCTTTTGGTGTTTATCTAAAAAAAAAGTAGTTTGACTTTTAATAGTACATTTGACTTTTTAAAGAAGTATAATGAAATTTGAGATCCTTAAAGAGTGCCCCGATGACACTCATTAAAAAGACCCTTAAAAATTTATAAATGGCATGTGTATATAGGAGACACATTTTAGTTTCTACAATTCAATGTCGCAATTGACGATGCGATAAAACTATTACGTGCGACTGAATTAAAGTTAATGTATAAATATATTGTGCCTAAATATGGTTAACTATGTTTTTGGTCCCTATAAAATTTGGAACTTTCAAGTTTAGTCCTTACTTAATTTTAATAGTTTTTTTAGTCCCTACAAAATCAATTTACATGTAATTTTAGTCCTTGCTAAAACAAAGTTTGTTTAACTATCCTTAAAATCTTTAATTTTTGAACGATTATTTTTGGACAAGTTTAGATCATTATGAAAGGTTCATTTACTAAAGTTTCGAATTTTTTAACATGAAATTAATTAAATATGAATTTTTTTAAAGCTACAAAAGTTTAATATAAATGTAACAAAAACCTGGATGTATAAATAAAATTTTGAGAATTTTTTTTTTACGGAGGAACTTTTAGTAATGTTCTTAACACGTCTGCAAAAAAAATGTCCAGAAACTTGAAAGTTTAAACATAATTAAACTAATTTAGATTTAGTAGGGACTAAAGCTCAGTGCAGAAATTTTTTATAGGGACTAAAAAATATATTAAAATTAAGTAAGGAATAAACTTAGAAGGTCCCAATTTTATAGGGACCAAAAACATAAATAACCCTAAAAAATAATAACATCAATTTAGATAAAGTAAAATATCCACATGACACACCAAAAAGTGACTCAACAACCTGGAAATTGGTTGAAGATAATATACAAGGATTAATGCATAATTATACAAAGTCATTAAAGATTGTTCATGCGTTACAATTTGATTAATGAAACTTCACATGCTAGGACATATAAGTTAAGTTGACATATAGCATTTTCCATGGATGTATCATTCACTAAGGTTAGAACAACAGCCAGTGAATCCATGCATGGTTCCTTATATTGGCATGTCAATGACACACCATCTCCATGTTTAGCTCGAAGTTTACGTCCATTGCCCTTTGTAACTCCTCAGAAAGAACCTGAACGTTGTAAGAGTTGTAATCACGTATCCTTCTTCCAGTTGCTTTTAGCAAACGGCGCATCAATATCACTGCCACATCTTCCTTTGCGTCGTAGTCATTCTTAGCAAAATGGCCAACTGCTACGAGAGGTTTGTCCATAAAGGAACTCGACAGACATGCATGATACCTTACAAATTTTAACCATTGTTCATCCTTCACCTCATGCAGTGTATACACCGGTTCAGTAATCCTCATACGGTTGCAGACTAATTCAGGCTGCTTTTGAATGCTACTTTGTAGAACAATATCTGAAGCACTTGTTTCTTCAGCCAAGTTGGTCGAAAACACAACTTCCATTCATAAAATTATTAGAAACACAAAGTATATTATATAGTGTATGATAATGTATATTGGTTGATATGGAAAATTTGTTATATAATATAAAAACTTACAACTTTGTGGTGTATACTGCTGGGTAGAGTCACTGCTATATGAACATTCACCCTTTTCACGTGAGTTTTTGTTGGTTGTCTTCGTATATGGACATCCAACCCTTTTGCAGTGATCCTCGTATGCTTGTTCTGCTTCCTCCAAGGTGTCGTAGGCTATATGGGAGTTATTGCTCCAATTCTTAACCTGATCCCATGCAATAGGCCATGACTGATACACGCCTGGTACACGACCTTCAAAAACTACATAAACTTTCCCCATTGAATCACCTGTATAACCCTTAACTGGACGTCTCAAAACCTTCGGTAGTTTAGAGAGAAAGAATGGAAGTCATGGAGTTATAATATGGAGTTATATGTGTTTACTTTGGTCAACGAATTCATTATAGCTATTATGATTAGTTGTTGTAAATTATAACTATTCCCAACTACTTATGTTCATATATTAATTGTACCGTATGAAAAAACAATAAAATAATGTCTGGCATGGTTGAAGTCATTTGACACAACATATTATTAATTCGGATAACATTACACCCTCCTTATAATATTATAAGGAATACTCCCTCCGGTAACTATTTGTTCGAAAATATTTTTTAAAATCTTCAGATACAACTAATGTCAGTCTTATGAAGATTCAAATATAACTAATGTCAGTCTTATGAAGATTCACTTTTTATATTCATCGAATAATTAATGTATCTAAAATGTGAAATTTTGGTTATAATAGTGATCAGAGGGACTAATTAATAAACCACGAATAATTCATAAAAAAAAGGTTCATTTTTGCTTATAATAATGACCGAACGGTCTATATTTAAATCTAGAAAAATTTGCATGTTCGAAAATATTTTTTTGAATCTTCAGGTAGAAGTAAAATCGGTCTTATGAAGATTCAGATACAACTAATGCCAGTCTTATGAAGATTCAGATATAACTAATGGCAGTCTTATGAAGATTCACTTTTTATATTCATCGAATAATTAATGTATCTAAAATGTGAAATTTTGGTTATAATAGTGATCAGAGGGACTAATTAATAAACCATGAATAATTCATAAAAAAAGGTTCATTTTTGCTTATAATAATGACCGAACGGTCTATATTTAAATCTAGAAAAATTTGCATTTTCGAAAATATTTTTTTGAATCTTCAGATAGAACTAAAATCGGTCTTATGAAGATTCAGATACAACTAATGCCAGTCTTATGAAGATTCAGATATAACTAATGTCAGTCTTATGAAGATTCACTTTTTATATTCATCGAATAATTAATGTATCTAAAATGTGAAATTTTGCTTATAATAGTGATCAGAGGGACTAATTAATAAATCACGAATAATTCATAATAAAAAGATTCATTTTTGCTTATAATATGACCGAACGGTTCATTTTTGAATCTTCAGATGGAACTGAAGTTAGTTTTATGAAGATTCGGATCGAACAAAAGTCGATCTTATGAAGATTCACAGAGAACTAACTAAAGTCAGTCTTATGAAGATTCACATATAACTAATGTCAGTCTTATGAAGGTTCACATAGAACTAAATTAAGTCGTTCTTATGAAGGGTCAGATAGAACTAATGCCACTCTTATGAAGATTCAGATACAACTAATGCCATTCTTATGAAGATTCACATAGAACTAACTAAAGTCGTCTTACGAAGATTCACATAGAACTAATGTCAGTCTTATGAAGGTTCACATAGAACTAAAGTCGTTCTTATG
Organism: Medicago sativa; assembly: GCF_051527215.1. Lineage (NCBI taxonomy): Eukaryota > Viridiplantae > Streptophyta > Magnoliopsida > Fabales > Fabaceae > Medicago > Medicago sativa. Next base: position 24,402,519 of record NC_140755.1, read on the forward strand.
AATGGTCAGATAGAACTAATGTCAGTCTTATGAAGATTCATATATAACTAATGTCAGTCTTATGAAGATTCACATGTAACTAACTAATGTCAGTTTTATGAAGATTCAAATAGAACAAAGTCGATCTTATGAAGATTCACATAGAACTAACTAAAGTCGTCTTACGAAGATTCACATAGAACTAATGTCAATCTTATGAAGGTTCACATAGAACTAAAGTCGTTCTTATGAATGGTCAGATAGAACAAATGTCAGTCTTATGAAGATTCATATATAACTAATGTCAGTCTTATGAAGATTCACATGTAACTAACTAATGTCAGTTTTATGAAGATTCAAATAGAACAAAGTCGATCTTATGAAGATTCACATAGAACTAACTAAAGTCGTCTTACGAAGATTCACATAGAACTAATGTCAGTCTTATGAAGGTTCACATAGAACTAAAGTCGTTCTTATGAATGGTCAGATAGAACTAATGTCAGTCTTATGAAGATTCATATATAACTAATGTTAGTCTTATGAAGATTCACATATAACTAATGTCAGTCTTATGAAGATTCACATCTAACTAACTAATGACAGTCTTATGAATGTTCATATATCACTAAAGTCAGTCTTATGAAGATTCAGATAGAACAAAGTCGATCTTATGAAGATTCACATAGAACTAACTAAAGTCGTCTTACGAATATTCACATAGAACTAATGTCAGTCTTATGAAGGTTCACATAGAACTAAAGTCGTTCTTATGAAGAGTCAGATAGAACTAATGTCAGCCTTATGAAGATTCACATATAACTAATGTCAGTCTTATGAAGGTTCACATAGAACTAAAGTCGTTCTTATGAAGAATCAGATGGAACTAAAGTCAGTCTTATGAAGATTCAGATAGAACTAAAGTCAGTCTTATGAAGATTCACATAGAACTAACTAATGTCAGTCTTACGAATCTTCAGATATAACTAAAGTCGATCTTATGAAGATTTAGATAGAACTAAAGTCAGTCTTATGAAGATTCAGATAGAACTAAATTTTAAAAGTATAAAAAAATTATTTTTAAATTATAAATTGATATAAATGAAACAAATTAAATTACTAAAGACTAACATTTATATTTTAATTTTTTTTATAAAATGTAAAAAAAAATGTAATATGTATTTTAAAATGAATCAAATATAATTTTCAAATTTATAAATACTAGAAGTGAAATATCTACCCACAACGATACTTATCAAATATGGTCACATTGTAACTAGAACTAAGTAATTACCAACCAATTTTTTTTAAAATATCCGTCCCTTCCTATTTTGTGAGTCTGTTGTTGGACCTTTTACTAGAAGACTCTATGATGCATGCGCTAATGTATGGTTCCAAGGCACTATCTTCCATGAATTCTGCATACTGCTATTAGGGACAATGTTTGACTTGATGGGTTGAGAAATTGAAAGCTGTTTCTACCCGTTATAAGTACTTTTCAAAGTAAGGTCATTATTAATTTATGCACTCTATAGTCATAAATTATACTCCCTCCGGTTTTATTTATAAGAAAAAGTTGACTTTTTAGATTCATTAAGTAATTGATGTATTTAGTCTATAATATAGATCAAATACATCAATTATGCAATGAATCAAAAAAGTCAAATGTTTCTTATAAATAGGACCGGAGGAAGTATTCACGTTAAAATTAATTTTGTAACTTAGACATTTTGTACTCCCTCCGGACGTTAATTACTCAATTGAATCTAAAAGTCAACTTTAGAATACCAATGCAGCATTTTTTTCTCATTATTATACCCTTATTTATTGAATTTCATCATACTTAACTACTCCACTAACTACAATTAATAAGGGTGGTTTAGTAAATGATACTAACGATACTAATATTTATGACAATCGTGGAACCAAAGACTTCTCAAAAGCGACATTCTTCTTGAAAATAACTAGTATTCAAACGAAAAACATTGAAAGTCGGAGTGAGATTGTGCTTTAAGATTAAACCGACTAAAACTAATGGATTATCTATGAGAATCGTGGAACCAAAGACTTCTCAAAAGCGACATTCTTCTTGAAAATAACTAGTATTCAAACGAAAAACATTGAAAATTAAATTTTCGATTTTCAATTAATTTTTTCTTCAAAATTCTGAAAAAAAAATTTTAAATTAAAAAAATGTGAAAATAATATTAAAAATCATAAAAAATTAAAAAATCTGAAAAAAAACTGAAAATTAAATTTTCGATGTTTAATTAAAAAAATATTTTTTCGAAATACTGACATTTTTTTTTAAAATGTAGAAAATCTGAAAATAAATTTAAAAATCATGAAAAAATCGGAAAAAAAACTGAAAATTAAATTTTCGAAAAATTCTTTTTTTTTTAATTTTGAAAATTATATATTACATTTTTTTCCGAAATTACTAAAAATTATATTTTCAAAAGTTATAAATTTTGAGATTATATAATTTTTTATTTTATTTTTCAAAAATTTATTTCTAGATTTAAAAAACACTAATTTCCAAAGTGTGTTGTGTGACCCAGATTTAATACCACGGTGACATTAATGTCACCAAAGTGGTACACTTATTTGGTTCACAATTCAATGGATTCCACTATACAATTGATAGACATGACAATGCATTATATCCTATCACACATTAACTAGAATCTTACTAACTTTCTTCTGCCATAAATCTTTCTACATAATCCATTTCAAACCATTCATCCACTCAACTTTTTTTAAATTATTACTTTCAGACTTTCCACTAAGCAATCATTCTAAACTTTATAACTTTCTTCTTTAAAAACTCAACAGACCTTCTCTAAGGCAAGGCGCCCTTCTCTAAATAATACAAAATCAAACATATCACTCCTAATTCTCACCTTTTGCTTAACATCATGGCTGGATATCGCGCAGTCTTAAAGAGGCCGATTTTGGGAGGCTTTGTAACTGTTCATTTACCATACAAGGTTTGATAATTTCATTTCGGCTCTTTACTCTTATAAACATTTTTAACTAACAACCTATGGTGCAAAGTATATATCTTATATCACTATATGTCAATATATAGGCCATGGCTAGGGTAGGCGACCTTAGTGGGTCTCCTACCATAGGAGACTTCAAATTTTTTTTTTTTTTGCTTTGTAAATTGGTTGTGAGCCATTGGATTTAAAAGAAACACTTTGGATGGCACAGATTGATTGGCATGTTGACCCACTAGGATAGTATATTTTAATCTTTAAAGTTGATCTTTAATAACTTAAATGATTTTGCAAACAATTTACGTAAAGGGTGTTATTGTCAATTTAAGTAAATGATTTTGTTGTGCATATGATTTTGTTTTGCAAAATATTTGCTTCACGAACCCTTTAAGCAAAAAGTTAATTTCATATTTTTGCCTATTGAATTTTTGGTTGGGGATGTTTATTAAAGGGTTAGTTAATTTGACTAATTGGGGCATGATTTTGTATTATAATTAAATTTTTAATGCAAAAGACAATAATAGAAAACATACAAATATTTGAATTAAATAGGATTACGGCTAGCAACATAATACTCCCTCCGTCCCTAATTCTAAGCACCCATTGAGAAAAAAAATTGTTCCTAAATACTTCAAACATAACTCTAATTAATACTACTAATTAATACTAGATGCATTTATTACTCCCTCCGGTCATATTTAGAAGAGAAAGTTGACTTTTTAGATACATTGAATAATGTATGTATCTAGTCAAGAACCTAAACCAAATACATTAATTATTTAATGTATCTAAAAAGTAAATTGTTTCTTGTAAATAGGAACGGAGGGAGTATTATTTTTTCAAACATAACCCTAATTAATACTAATTTACCTTTTTTTTTTACGTTTATTTACCTTGGAATATGAAAAAGTCAAATTTAAATGCACTACAAACAAGGACAATTTAGTAATATCCTCACACAAAATGATCATATTAATTACACTTTCACTTTTTCTTAATCTTTGTGAAATTTGCATTAAGGGCTTAGATTAAGGGACAAAGGGAGTAATATGCATTGAACAAAAATAGATAGAACAAAGTTTCATCACTTTAGAACATAAGTTCAAGTGTCTCCAATGCCACAGCAGGACAGAAAAACACTTATTTGGATACATCACGATGAAAGAATGTTCAATGACTAATCAAATCATATGTGTGATAGCAATTTTTACTCACTAATATTATTTGTTGATTAGTTATTTCATCTTTTTAACATTATTAATTCCTTGGTGAAAAAAACTTTTTTAATTTCAAAATATAAAAAAAAAAAAATTACACAAGAGGTATTACTAACTTAGGAGTGTGGAAAGGAAGAGATAATAAAATTGACATAAAATTGATTAAAATGGGTCCGTTTAGACTTCAGCCCATTATAGGTCACATATTTCACTAACAATAACCCTGAGAAATTCAGTCTTCACCAAAAACATTCTCTCCATCGAGAATACTGACTGTTCCAGCGCCCTAAAATTTTGGATAGCAACCACGTTGATTGTGTGATGTAGCTTTCCGTTACACAAAAGGCGCATTATGTATTCAAATTCATTAATTTATCCTCCCACATTGTGGGTGTTGTATTAGTCTATAATATATTATAATGCTTGCAGAAATAGGAGAAAGCTTAGGTGCAAATAGTAATACATGTTTGTGTAATCACAATTATTCAACAAGTTAGTGATTACAATTTGATGAGATCAATTTTGATACTTGTTAATCTCGCGACTTGGGTTCACACTTGCTCATTTCGATCAAGCACAATAATATTCGTATGACATTATTAGTTAGTTTTCAAGGTTGGTTAAAATTACTTATAAATTTTGAAACTAATAATGTTTTTTTCACGAAGAAATTTGTAATAGTAAAATTTTGAAATAACTAATCAACAATGGCATAATGTTACATAAACTTAAACTCATGATAATTTTAGTCGAATAGTAAGTCCCATTTGATGTTGCCTTTACAATGGTGTAATGTTATAATGATGTAATATTAAGCACCTGGACATGTTATCTCATACATAGTTGAATGTAGATGAAATTAAATTATAGCATAATGACATACGATCAGTTGCAAGTTTGAGGAATAGCTAAAATCAAAAAGTAAATTAGACAAGAACATGATAACAAATTTTTGGAGCGTAAATTAACAATTGTAAATAGTAACCCGAAATATCCCTGGACCTTGATACCAGAATTGAATTTTGTCACCAATGCATGTTAAAGCCTTATCAAAAAACTTATACCATCCTAGACCAATATGACACTGTGATTTGCGTTTGTCGTTCCAAATCAGGCTCCAGTTTTCAATTACTCCTCCCATAATTGATACATTTATATGACTCGATCTTTCATTGAGCTTTGTTTGTACGACATGTGCTGGAATCATCTACATGTGAAGAAGGAGTGAAGTTTCAGCATCCAATTGCATAATTGAAACAAAACTTTGTAGTTAATCTAACAATAAAGAAACATGTAACAATGGAATTCAACTAAAAATTAGATTTTTTGTCTCACCAGCGGTTGTCCCCCTTTCATCATGGAGGCAGAAACAGTGGATTCCCATAAAGGTGTATCTATCCCCCATACTTGGTTTTGAGTTGTTGATTGATTCAAAATCAAAGATTGCCTCATTTCATTTGTCATATGTACATTAGTATGAACTCTATTCAAATTTGGAGTCCTTTTTTTCGATTGTAATGGAATTGTCAAATTCAAAAACAAAAAAACTACAAACTCAAACCTCATCTTTGCAGATTTTGTTATACCGTGTAACTCCCTTATGATGGTAAAATTTGTGGTGAGTTTGCCTCTTCCACATGTTGCAGGTTTAATTGAACATTCAATCACTTGTTCATGTTCGACATAAATCTGAGTAACCACCAACAACTCTTCTTTCCATCGTATAAAAAAGGATGCAGGGATGAAGACATAATCCTATAAGATACATTTTGAATAAAATAGGGTTAGTGTTATATGTAAGGAATACAAACCATTTGAGATAATTAATTGTCAAATATATTACCTTTGTTTTCCATAGTTTAGTTTCAAACTTCATCCTTTTGTTGTTGTTGATTGCGTGTATGTTCATAGCTGTGTCTGGAAAATGTTCTAAGAATGGAGGGTGAGTGAGAAATAAAATAGATGCCAGATAAGGTTCCAGCACTATGTGGTTTGTATAAATTAGAATGAGTTTTTAATTTTAGAAAAAGGAAGAATCATTCTTATATTACACCAATATAAAAGTTGACCATTAATTACAGTTACCTTTCCTTGGTTGGAATTTTTTTTTATCGTAACATCTAAAGTAATGGGTCAATATAAAGATTGTTAAGAAAATAACTGGTACGTTAAATTTGACAAATAAACTATCGAATATGTCATTTTGATTTTTAAACTAAATGATTTTTGATTATATTAGAATAATCTGTAATATTATAGCAATAAATTAATTTTCGTTCTTTTAACTTATTTCGATTCATATGTGTGCCTAAATGAATTATATTTAGGTAAATGTTAACTTGTGCCCTCAAGGACACATGTTAAGGAACTCATTATAGAAATATACGCATCAAAAGTCGTGTAGTCAACTTCTAAAAAGTTAAAATATCATGTTTTTCAATGCAAAGTTGTTATTTTTGGATTCCTTAATATGTACCCTCTGGGCACAAGTTAACATGACCCTTATATTTATGATTGCGACCACAAGAAAATTGTTCATGTATGAAAGAATAAAGATAGGTTGACACCCTTAAATGTGTACACCCTTTTGTACCACTCAGAAAAATTTCAGTTAACAAAATATATGGTCTGTGTGATCATATTTTCTTAGTTACGTGACCAAATTTAAAAGCTGAAAAATGTGGTCAATCAACTAAAATGCGCGTGATGACTATACTTTTACTTGGTTAAACAAATAAATTCTTGGAAAAAGTGCCCGACAACGGTAGTTAACATTTTCATTCGTATAAAGTTAAATTTTTTCTATAATAGGGGATGAATGGTCTTAAAATGATGGTATTCTTAATGTAAAAAACTGTTTATATTGTGCATTTATTTAATCAAAGGTAAAAAAATTAAATTCAAATGCATTAATTACAACAATATATTTTTATTTTGACTCGTTAACTTATGCATTAAGGGCTCAAGTTAGCATTTTTTCGATGAAAATGGTAATTATATACACGCTTTGATCACTATTATAAGCAAAATTTTGCATTTTACATTCATTCAATTAATGATGTATATAGTATTTATTATAGACAACACACATCTATAACATAATGAATCCAAAATACAAAATTTTGCTTATACTCCATCCAGTCCTATTTACAAGAGAAAAATGACTTTTTAGATACATTGAATAATGTATGTATCTAGTGAACAACCTAAACCAAATACATAAATTATTTAATGTATCTAAAAAGTAAATTATTTCTTGTAAATAGGACCGGATGGAGTAATAACGATCGGGGTGTAATGTGAAACATATCTCAATATTTGCACCCATCAAGTCATCTCATAAAGCTAGTAGTGCAGGCTGCAGAGTTAGTAATTAGTAATGGAAAGCGTGTTGGCAATAGTCAATGGTGCATGGTTTAAAGTTATCTTGCATGAAAAGATCAAACAAGAGTGTGCCACGTTGGCCATAAAAGAAGGGATGGGATGGCTATTTGAAGACTAGTTGTAAGGAAAAATAATTTGGTCTAGTATTTATTTGTCTGATATTTTAGTTAGTGCATACGAGCATCCACAATGATAGTTCCTTAACAAGGACTCCTTAAATGGACCACACGTGACAAATAGTTTATTTATAATTTTTTAATAAAAGTACCTATTAAGGACTCAATGACTCCAATGGTAATACACTAATAAAGACTTCAATGACAAGTACTTAAATATGTCTCACTATCTTTATATCATTAAAAAAATAATTAATCTATTAATCCTTTTTACAAGTGGGACCAAATAGTCCACATTTTATTACTCATTTATGCAAGTGGGACCAAGTAGTACACATTTTATTACTTGTTTAAACGTGGGACCTGTTAGTTACTCAGGAGAGAGAGGGTCCTTATATAGTTGTTTGTTCCTTAACGGGGACTCATTTTTTCTTCCTCCAATGGAGGGTCCTTAACGGGGAGTGGTCCTTGTTAAGTAAGGACCCCCCATTGGAGATGCTTTACATCTTTTTAATTTTAAAATAAGGCTTAGTTAATGTTGCACTAAATTTTAGTTATTACTAGTGGAATTTTTTTTTCTTCTGACCCTATGACAAAAAAAAAATGATATGTTTGCCCCTAATTCAAAATTATTGATACAATTACCCTTGTTCTTCATTTCATTTGGCGAACATACACTTTTTTTTTCAACTTTTTCTGCATGTTCTTATTTTGAAACGGCGAACATGCAGGTTTTTTCTGCAACTCCTGACTGCACCCCAAATGAAATGGCGAACATACATTTTTTTTTCAAGTTATATATTTCAAATGGCGTACAAGCCATTTAAAAAAGGTGGTTTTTTTTAATTAAAAAAAAATCCTAAAACCAAAAAACAAAAAAAAAAGGTAAGACAGCAAAAAAAAATGGAAAAATGGGAACATGCTCGCCATTTTGAATGGCATGCATCTAAAAATTAAACGAAAAAAAATAATCATCCATGTTCGCCATTTCATTTAGGGAGCAGTAAGAAGAAAAAAAATTCATTACTCGTGTTGTACCCGTGCGTTCGCACCGGTTGCGCCGTTGGAGCATTTTTTTTATCATTTACAAATTTATTAGTGAGAATTTATCTTATAGATAAAATTTAACTTTATTAGTGACAACTTATCACTTTGAATGTATTTTAGTTAAAGTTAGTTTAATATTATTGTATAATGAAAGTTATGGTATAAATAATTGGAACATCATTATATATATATATATATATATATATATATATATATATATATATATTTGTGAAGGATATTGTATGTTGAATATTATATAATATATAGATTTAAAAATTTATTTTATCAATGAGCACTGAACAAAAATTATTATATGAATGACAACTTGTCTCTTTTATCAGAGTTAATTTCATTTGTGACAACTTATCCCGAGCATTTGTGTTATTTATTTTATAGGTGACAATTTGTTTAGGGTATTTGGTCATAAAAAAAAATCTTTATGAAATTTAACTTTATTAGTGACATATTATAATTATTTTCATGCAATTAAATAACGAAAATGGATAATACACAATACTTTATGAAATGTATTCCTCCTAAATATGGATAATACACAAAAATAGTAAAATATGGATTGCATAATAGGAAACAAAAGGGAACATGTTGCATATAACAAAATATAAGTTCATCGTGGATTACATCACTTGATTGGAAATTAACAGAAGCATAAAGACATTTGAAACAAAGGATCCATAATACAGGTACATAAAACAGTTAGACGAACACACAACTTGATTGGAAGGAAAATCTAAGCATTGTTTATAAAGACATGAACAAAATTATTCAATTTCCCATCAAAGAACTTGAAACGCAGCACATCTCCAGCCTGATATTGGCTGGTTGTGCAGAATTCCTCCCAACCCCTTCGTTAGCTTGCTGGTGAGTGAGTCACCAACTTGGTAATGAATAGTAGTCTTGACTATTTGACCATTGTCATTGGAGAGGAACAAATAATCAAAGTCACCATTCCATAAGAAATCATTGAAATCGGGTGGAAGGACCTGCATTTAGACAACAATGAAAATTAAGATTAGGTGTAAAAAGAGTTGGAATTCACAGCCATTTGCAGATTTTAATAAACACATGGATTTCAAAAGATTTATAATTTACCAATTCAGAATTCACATCCATTTGCAAAGGGGTCAATGTGATGTCAAAAAAGAAAGACTTCTTATTCTGAAGTCTTGTGCTTCTGCTATGGTACGTAGGTATATCATTAGTGTCAATTCTGAATAAAATTGACAATTCTGAATAGCTAAACAGAATCAGCTTCATACCTTCAATCTGGTAAAATTGTGCCAAGTCTGTCCAGCCATTAGTCAACCGTGGCAGAGTAGCTGAATTGTTGAATGTAACCTCATGAGAATTTCCTTCAGCGTCAATTAAATTCCAGAATGGACCCAAGTCATCAAATTCATCAGCGAATTTGGGGTTTATTTCTCCAAATTCCTAAAGACACATTGTTGAGTTGAAATGAGTAAATTTTCTTTGTAATTAAGGCAGATGTCTTGTTTGAACATTAAGAAATTATTATGATAGTTATATATTGACATATAGTGATATAAGATATATACTTTGCACCATAGGTTGTTAGTTAAAAATGTTTATAAGAGTAAAGAGCCGAAATGAAATTATCAAACCTTGTATGGTAAATGAAGAGTTACAAAGCCTTCCTAAATCGGCCTCTTTAAGACTGCGCGATATCCAGCCATGATGTTAAGCAAAAGGTGAGAATTAGGAGTGATATGTTTGATTTTGTATTATTTAGAGAAGGGCGCCTTGCCTTAGAGAAGGTCTGTTGAGTTTTTAAAGAAGAAAGTTATAAAGTTTAGAATGATTGCTTAGTGGAAAGTCTGAAAGTAATAATTTAAAAAAAGTTGAGTGGATGAATGGTTTGAAATGGATTCTGTAGAAAGATTTATGGCAGAAGAAGGTTAGTAAGATTCTAGTTAATGTGTGATAGGATATAATGCATTGTCATGTCTATCAATTGTATAGTAGAATCCATTGAATTGTGAACCAAATAAGAGTACCACTTTGGTGACATTAATGTCACCGTGACATTAAATCTGGGTCACACAACACACTTTGGAAATTAGTGTTTTTTAAATCTAGAAATAAATTTTTGAAAAATAAAATAAAAAATTATATAATCTCAAAATTTATAACTTTTGAAAATATAATTTTTAGTATTTTCGGAAAAAATGTAATATATAATTTTCAAAATTAAAAAAAAATGAATTTTTCGAAAATTTAATTTTCAGTTTTTTTTCCAATTTTTTCATGATTTTTAAATTTATTTTCAGATTTTCTACATTTTAAAAAAAATGTCAGTATTTCAAAAAAAAAAATTTTAATTAAACATCGAAAATTTAATTTTCAGTTTTTTTTCAGACTTTTTATGATTTTTAATATTATTTTCACATTTTTTTAATTTAAAAAAAATTCAGAATTTTGAAGAAAAAATTAATTGAAAATCGAAAATTTAATTTTCAGTTTTTTTTTCCGATTTTTAAATATTTTTATGATTATTAACAATCTCACTCCGACTTTCAATGTTTTTCGTTTGAATACTAGTTATTTTCAAGAAGAATGTCGCTTTTGAGAAGTCTTTGGTTCCACGATTCTCATAGATAATCCATTAGTTTTAGTCGGTTTAATCTTAAAGCACAATCTCACTCCGACTTTCAATGTTTTTCGTTTGGATACTAGTTATTTTCAAGAAGAATGTCGCTTTTGAGAAGTCTTTGGTTCCACGATTGTCATAGATATTAGTATCGTTAGTATCATTTACTAAACCACCCTTATTAATTGTAGTTAGTGGAGTAGTTAAGTATGATGAAATTCAATAAATAAGTGTATAATAATGAGAAAAAAAATGTTGCATTGGTATTCTAAAGTTGACTTTTTAGATTCAATTGAGTAATTAACGTACTCCCTCCGGAGGGAGTACAAAATGTCTAAGTTACAAAATTAATTTTAACGTGAATACTTCCTCCGGTCCTATTTATAAGAAACATTTGACTTTTTTGATTCATTGCATAATTGATGTATTTGATCTATATTATAGACTAAATACATCAATTACTTAATGAATCTAAAAAGTCAACTTTTTCTTATAAATAGGACCGGAGGGAGTATAATTTATGACTATAGAGTGCATAAATTAATAATGACCTTACTTTGAAAAGTACTTATAACGGGTAGAAACAGCTTTCAATTTCTCAACCCATCAAGTCAAACATTGTCCCTAATAGCAGTCTGCAGAATTCATGGAAGATAGTGCCTTGGAACCATACATTAGCGCATGCATCATAGAGTCTTCTAGTAAAAGGTCCAACAACAGACTCACAAAATAGGAAGGGACAGATATTTTAAAAAAAAATTGGTTGGTAATTACTTAGTTCTAGTTACAATGTGACCATATTTGATAAGTATCGTTGTGGGTAGATATTTCACTTCTAGTATTTATAAATTTGAAAATTATATTTGATTCATTTTAAAATACATATTACATTTTTTTTACATTTTATAAAAAAAATTAAAATATAAATGTTAGTCTTTAGTAATTTAATTTGTTTCATTTATATCAATTTATAATTTAAAAATAATTTTTTTATACTTTTAAAATTTAGTTCTATCTGAATCTTCATAAGACTGACTTTAGTTCTATCTGAATCTTCATAAGATCGACTTTAGTTAGATCTGAAGATTCGTAAGACTGACATTAGTTAGTTCTATGTGAATCTTCATAAGACTGACTTTAGTTCTATCTGAATCTTTATAAGATTGACTTTAGTTCCATCTGATTCTTCATAAGAACGACTTTAGTTCTATGTGAACCTTCATAAGACTGACAATAGTTATATGTGAATCTTCATAAGGCTGACATTAGTTCTATCTGACTCTTCATAAGAACGGATTTAGTTCTATGTGAACCTTCATAAGACTGACATTAGTTCTATGTGAATCTCCGTAAGACGACTTTAGTTAGTTCTATGTGAATCTTCATAAGATCGACTTTGTTCTATCTGAATCTTCATAAGACTGACTTTAGTGATATATGAACATTCATAAGACTGTCATTAGTTAGTTAGATGTGAATCTTCATAAGACTGACATTAGTTATATATGAATCTTCATAAGACTGACATTAGTTCTATCTGACCATTCATAAGAACGACTTTAGTTCTATGTGAACCTTCATAAGACTGACATTAGTTCTATGTGAATCTTCGTAAGACGACTTTAGTTAGTTCTATGTGAATCTTCATAAGATCGACTTTGTTCTATTTGAATCTTCATAAAACTGACATTAGTTAGTTACATGTGAATCTTCATAAGACTGACATTAGTTATATATGAATCTTCATAAGACTGACATTAGTTCTATCTGACCATTCATAAGAACGACTTTAGTTCTATGTGAACCTTCATAAGACTGACATTAGTTCTATGTGAATCTTTGTAAGACGACTTTAGTTAGTTCTATGTGAATCTTCATAAGATCGACTTTGTTCTATTTGAATCTTCATAAAACTGACATTAGTTAGTTACATGTGAATCTTCATAAGACTGACATTAGTTATATATGAATCTTCATAAGACTGACGTTAGTTCTATTTGACCATTCATAAGAACGACTTTATTTCTATGTGAAATTTCATAAGACTGACATTAGTTCTATGTGAATCTTCGTAAGACGACTTTAGTTAGTTCTATGTGAATCTTCATAAGATCGACTTTGTTCTATTTGAATCTTCATAAAACTGACATTAGTTAGTTACATGTGAATCTTCATAAGACTGACATTAGTTATATATGAATCTTCATAAGACTGACATTAGTTCTATCTGACCATTCATAAGAACGACTTTAGTTCTATGTGAACCTTTATAAGACTGACATTAGTTCTATGTGAATCTTCGTAAGACGACTTTAGTTAGTTCGATGTGAATCTTCATAAGATCGACTTTGTTCTATTTGAATCTTCATAAAACTGACATTAGTTAGTTACATGTGAATCTTCATAAGACTGACATTAGTTATATATGAATCTTCATAAGACTGACATTAGTTTTATCTGACCATTCATAAGAACGACTCTAGTTCTATGTGAACCTTCATAAGACTGACATTAGTTCTATGTGAATCTGCGTAAGACGACTTTAGTTAGTTCTATGTGAATCTTCATAAGACTGGCATTAGTTGTATCTGAATCTTCATAAGAGTGGCATTAGTTCTATCTGACCCTTCATAAGAACAACTTAATTTAGTTCTTTGTGAACCTTCATAAGACTGACATTAGTTATATGTGAATCTTCATAAGACTGACTTTAGTTAGTTCTCTGTGAATCTTCATAATATCGACTTTTGTTCGATCCAAATCTTCATAAAACTAACTTCAGTTCGGTCATTATTATAAGCAAAAATGAACCTTTTTTTTATGAATTATTCGTGGTTTATTAATTAGTCCCTCTGATCACTATTATAACCAAAATTTCACATTTTAGATACATTAATTATTCGATGAATATAAAAAGTGAATCTTCATAAGACTGACATTAGTTATATCTGAATCTTCATAAGACTGGCATTAGTTGTATCTGAATCTTCACAAGACCGATTTTAGTTCTATCTGAAGATTCAAAAAAATATTTTCGAAAATACAAATTTTTCTAGATTTAAATATAGACCGTTCGGTCATTATTATAAGCAAAAATGAACCTTTTTTTATGAATTATTCGTGGTTTATTAATTAGTCCCTCTGATCACTATTATAACCAAAATTTCACATTTTAGATACATTAATTATTCGATGAATATAAAAAGTGAATCTTCATAAGACTGACATTAGTTATATCTGAATCTTCATAAGACTGGCATTAGTTGTATCTGAATCTTCATAAGACCGATTTTAGTTCTATCTGAAGATTCAAAAAAATATTTTCGAACATGCAAATTTTTCTAGATTTAAATATAGACCGTTCGGTCATTATTATAAGCAAAAATGAACCTTTTTTTATGAATTATTCGTGGTTTATTAATTAGTCCCTCTGATCACTATTATAACCAAAATTTCACATTTTAGATACATTAATTATTCGATAAATATAAAAAGTGAATCTTCATAAGACTGACATTAGTTATATCTGAATCTTCATAAGACTGACATTAGTTGTATCTGAAGATTTTAAAAAATATTTTCGAACAAATAGTGACCGGAGGGAGTATTCCTTATAATATTATAAGGAGGGTGTAATGTTATCCGAATTAATAATATGTTGTGTCAAATGACTTCAACCATGCCAGGCATTATTTTATTGTTTTTTCATATGGTACAATTAATATATTAACATAAGTAGTTGGGAATAGTTATAATTTACAACAACTAATCATAATAGCTATAATGAATTCGTTGACCAAAGTAAACACATATAACTCCATATTATAACTCCATGACTTCCATTCTTTCTCTCTAAACTACCAAAGGTTTTGAGACTTCCAGTTAAGGGTTATACAGGTGATTCAATGGGGAAAGTTTATGTAGTTTTTGAAGGTCGTGTACCAGGCGTGTATCAGTCATGGTCTATTGCATGGGATCAGGTTAAGAATTGGAGCAATAACTCCCATATAGCCTACGACACCTTGGAGGAAGCAGAACAAGCATATGAGGATCATTGCAAAAGGGTTGGACGTCCATATACGAAGACAACCAACAAAAACTCACGTGAAAAGGGTGAATGTTCATATAGCAGCGACTCTACCCAGCAGTATACACCACAAAGTTGTAAGTTTTTATATTATATAACAAATTTTCCATATCAACCAATATACATTATCATACACTATATAATATACTTTGTGTTTCTAATAATTTTATGAATGGAAGTTGTGTTTTCGACCAACTTGGTTGAAGAAACAAGTGCTTCAGATATTGTTCTACAAAGTAGCATTCAAAAGCAGCTTGAATTAGTCTGCAACTGTATGAGGATTACTGAACCGGTGTATACACTGCATGAGGTGAAGGATGAACAAGGGTTAAAATTTGTAAGGTATCATGCATGTCTGTCGAGTTCCTTTATGGACAAACCTCTCGTAGAAGTTGGCCGTTTTGCTAAGAATGACTACGACGCAAAGGAAGATGTGGCAATGATATTGATGCGCCATTTGCTAAAAGCAACTGGAAGAAGGATACGTGATTACAACTCTTACAACGTTCAGGTTCTTTATGAGGAGTTACAAAGGGCAATGGACGTAAACTTCGAGCTGAACATGGAGATTGCTGCTTTGAAAGCAGAAAATATGTTTCTCAGTACACAACCTTAGATGGTGTGTCATTGACATGCCAATATAAGGAACCATGCATGGATTCACTGGCTGTTGTTCTAACCTTAGTGAATGATACATCCATGGAAAATGCTATATGTCAACATAACTTATATGTCCTAGCATGTGAAGTTTCATTAATCAAATTGTAACGCATGAACAATCTTTAATGACTTTGTATAATTATGCATTAATCCTTGTATATTATCTTCAACCAATTTCCAGGTTGTTGAGTCACTTTTTGGTGTGTCATGTGGATATTTTACTTTATCTAAATTGATGTTATTATTTTTTAGGGTTATTTATGTTTTTGGTCCCTATAAAATTGGGACCTTCTAAGTTTATTCCTTACTTAATTTTAAAATATTTTTTAGTCCCTATAAAAAATTTCTGCACTGAGCTTTAGTCCCTACTAAATCTAAATTAGTTTAATTATGTTTAAACTTTCAAGTTTCTGGACATTTTTTTGCAGACGTGTTAAGAACATTACTAAAAGTTCCTCCGTAAAAAAATTTTTCTCAAAATTTTATTTATACATCCAGGTTTTTGTTACATTTATATTAAACTTTTGTCGCTTTAAAAAAATTCATATTTAATTAATTTCATGTTAAAAAATTCTAAACTTTAGTAAATGAACCTTTCATAATGATCTAAACTTGTCCAAAAATAATCGTTCAAAAATTAAAGATTTTAAGGATAGTTAAACAAACTTTGTTTTAGCAAGGACTAAAATTACATGTAAATTGATTTTGTAGGGACTAAAAAAACTATTAAAATTAAGTAAGGACTAAACTTGAAAGTTCCAAATTTTATAGGGACCAAAAACATAGTTAACCATATTTAGGCACAATATATTTATACATTAACTTTAATTCAGTCGCACGTAATAGTTTTATCGCATCGTCAATTGCGACATTGAATTGTAGAAACTAAAATGTGTCTCCTATATACACAAGCCATTTATAAATTTTTAAGGGTCTTTTTAATGAGTGTCATCGGAGCACTCTTTAAGGATCTCAAATTTCATTATACTTCTTTAAAAAGTCAAATGTACTATTAAAAGTCATACTACTTTTTTTTTTAGATAAACGCCAAAAGGATCATCAAATACTTCTATTCAGTATTGTTAGTTATTAGCCAACAATCAATAATCGGTACAACCTTATTGTTCAATTAATTTATATTGATAAAATGTGGGTCACCTAAGATTGGGTCATTATAAAACTTAAAATAAATTTATTCCATATGGTCCATAATTGAGATGGCCTAATTAATTTTGTTATATGTTCTTCTACGTGAATCTTCCTTCTATTCATATAAATATCCAGCCCTCAGTACAAATATTATAAATGAGAGATTAGTCACTTTAGCCCTAAATAGGAAATGAGTCGTCACTTTAGTCCCTGAATGCAGATAAATTGTAAAATAGTTCCTGAATGTATACTCTGTTAGTCACTTTAGTCCCTGAATGCAGACTCTGTTAGTCAATTTAGTCCCTGAATGTAGACTCCATTAGTCACTTTAGTCCCTGAAATTGATTAACAGAGTCTACTTTCAAGGATTGTTTTGCAATTTCTCTGCATTCAGGGACTAAAATGACTACTCATTTCCCATTTAGGGACTAAAGTGATTAATTTTCCTATTATAAATCAAAGGTTTTATAATTAAACTTTTAATTTGAAGTTGGATTAGTTCGTTTTTCCAAGTAAAAGGATGTGAAGAGAGACAATGTCTACTGTATAACACTCAAGCACTCTCTTAAGAAGTCTTTTCTACATTAAATGCATTTAAGTGCTATGATAGATTTGCTTTCTGAAGTGTGATATAGCAAATTATAACAAGTACTAATAATTTAAATATTAAGTAACACGTATTTGGCATCACTAGGTTCTCACTTATATAAAATACTATTTTCATACAAGTGAATCTTCAAGGTTGTATTTTTCATCTCCATATTACACTCCATCACCTGACTCATCACAATGGATCTCAACCAATACGTTCTCATCCCTGAACATTCAGAAGATAACCTTATGTAAGTATTAAACTTTAAACCTTCAATATATATCATAAATGTTTTTCTATAAATGTTTATAGCCAACATATAACAATGCAATGTTATGCAGGAATGAACCAAACAATTCTCAGATGATGGATGACTTACGTTTTTCTTCGAACAAGTTAAACAACATCAATGTAATGACATAATCTAACCGTCTAGTCATCAAATCGAAACTAGATTTACCATATTTTTTAAGTTTTAACTTTTTTGGGTTATACATGTTCGTTTGTTGTAGGTGGACGCTGGAGAAGTTGCTTCAAACCATGAACCACTTAGGCCTGATGCAAGTTCTAAGGAAATCACTCTTGCTGATATTATGAATGTTATTGAGGTTTGTTTTATTAAAAAGAAACTATAGATGTAGGAACTTTTTTTTGTTTTTTTAAATAAAGATATATGATATGTTATATACATGATGTCTTTGTTTACAAAAATTATGGTAAAACATGTTTGTGTGGTTAACGTCAACCTTATGCAAATTTTCAGAAGCTAGGTTTCCGGATTGATAACCTTGAGGTGTGCAACAGAGAAGTTATGAATCGTTTCAACCAACATGTTACACATGACAGTGCTAAAACTCCAACTCCAAAATCACGTGAAGATGTCGTTCATGCAAAATCCGGTTATTCCCATGATGTTGAAGACAACATAAACAAGCTGAACAACCCTTCTGTGATAGCGAAAGAGATGGAGAAGCTTAAAAACTTTGGAACCATCAATATCTCTGACAACTCTTCCGACAAACGATCAAAACTGAAAAAGAGAGAGACCGCGAACTCTAACTTCGTGCGCAACACCGGTCTTTGCAAGAGGCAGAACATAAACAAAGGCAAGCTTCCTTTTGTTGAGAAAGACGCATACGAGGGTATGGACACTACCAACATCCCTTTCAATAGTGACTACAGAAGAGGGCTTAGAGCTAAGGTGATACATATTGTACTTGTTACATAAACGTGTTACTTGTATATATATTTTATGTAATATAAAAAATATGATGCAATTTCTACTAATGAAGGAACCAGTAACATCATCAACAATGTCGAAAAGGCTGTCATTCACACCATCACCCGATGAAGGATCAAAATCTAAGGGTGTTGTGGCTGGTGGTTCACATGGAAGGAAGAAAACCACTCCAAAATCTGCAGGCGTGAAACGCCGTTCTCCGGCTGGGAAAGGTAAAAGTCCAACTTCTGTTGGTAGGTCGGCTACTTTCAGGAACAATACAGGGGTTCTGGTGCCAAAGGTAATAAAATTTGTTATCATATGATAAGAACAACACTTTGTTAATGTTAACTACTTTATCTGTGATGCATGTTAATGTATATTTTGCATACAATGAACATCATTTCAAATGTGCCGTGAAAACTACCGCTGATATGAGGCTAGACAAGGTTGAAGTAAGAGTGTGTGCTTATGTGTTCCAAGAGAATTTTGACTCCAGGCTAGTTTTCATCACTTTAAAACCAACATTATGGGTTATCAATTTTATGTTATAACATAACACATCTTATATGTTTGTATTGTAGGGATGTCATTTTCAAAATTGGGAGAAATGAATATTCTAGAGCAGATTTTCAGTGCATGTGCCAAGGGGTGTTGGTGTCTAGTGAGGTACTTGCACATAAGCCTCGTTTTTTTCATTCCTGTTCCAATATGTTGCATGGTATTTCATATATGCATGGCTCAATATTGTTTGGTTTTATATTAATACAAACTATTGCTAAATAATACTGATGATGGCTCTCAAAGTCTGTTGGACACAACGCCAAAGTTTAAGCCAATCTGTGTGGTGCTTTCCACCATCGTTTGCGGTAATTTACATCTCAATTCTGGTTGTGTAATCATGATCATAACTTTGTTTCTAAAATTAATAAGAAAGTCTCATATTAACATATGTTTTTATACTAGGATGATGTTGCTAAAGGAAACACTTGTGAAGATCTACACATGTTCTATGCAGATGATTGGATGAGTCATTTTGACCGACTAAGGCTGGTAAAATAATACTATAAACGTAGATCTTTATTTTAAAATGGTTAAACACTTTTAAAAGCAAAAAAATTAATAAGACTTAATGGCGTGTTTATTATCTCAATTTGTATGTAGATATATGTTCCGATTGAGGACAACCGTGGTCATTGGTATCTTATGGTTGTTTCAATAGACAACCGGAAGATATTTCATTTTGACTCCCACTTAAGGGACGAGGCTGTAGACGAAAGACGGTCCAACATACGAAACATTGTAAGTGTGTGGTAAATTTACAATATTTAACTTATAACAATTTATATGAGAATATGTCTTTAAATATCAACACTTGTGTTCCTAATTAAAATTTATTGTATAGGCTGCTACGCTTGCTAAGATGGCTGACATGGTGTTTGAAGGAGACATCCCATTTTGTTTCCTTGTGGATTTCCAGTATTGGGATGTAGAGTCTGCAAGGGGTATAGCTAATTATGGCACAAGGTATTGCATTGGACTATTTATGGATTTACCACATGATATTCATGAATTGTGTACAAATAACTGAAACTGAAACTAAATTATGTAAGTGTACTGTAGTATTTAAGAAAATTAATGGAAGATGACTAACCACACCCAAACACACACAATGGTCATTTGGGTTGTGCCAAGTGCAATTTTAAGCTAACAGTAACTAATTTAATCTAATTTTATGTCCTTGTTGTGTTATTTGCAGTGACAGCTCTGCTTTGTGGGTTGCCGAGTGGTTAAATATGCAAAACAATTTCGCAAGCAATGTTTCAGGCGTGGTATGAAATGTTTAAATTAATGTAAAGTTCTGATTATTTTAAAATGATGAATCAACTAACATTAAATACTTTATTGAATTTTCAACCAGTCAATTGAGCACATAACTAGGATGCAGGTGACTATGCGAATATTGATGGGCAACCACAACGAATGCAACAATGATCTCATCAAGAAGGCAAAGAACTACTGACAACTAATGACTACACCAGTTGATGAGGCATGAAGTTGTGTCATGTGAATGTTATGTTATTTTGGAACATCAGCTACCATTTTGGACAAACCTTTGATGTTATAACTATTTAAGTATTCTGTAATATGTTATTTGAACTGCTTCCAGGTAGTATCTTGGTTTAACTACCATTAGTTGGCTTCTTGTGCCATATGGGTCTTTTGGCTAGATGCCATGCATTCTATCTTTGGCCAAATATTTTGGATTGTGTATGTATGTATGTATTTTGAACAAAAGAGTCCAGCTGAGATGAATATCTTCTAAGACACCACGTGTAAGACATGCTTAATGTTCACTAACTTTATATATTTATATATTAAAAGCTTTTATTTCTGTTTTATGTGCTCGCACGATCCGTTTTTATTGTGCTGGGCACTTAGCTGGATTGCAGATTTACAATAACAAATTGTATCATTCTTGAATTATGAGGAGGTAAATATCAAGTGGATTCTTTAGTTTTATATTGGTAGTTTTTAATCTTGATGTTCTCAAATTAAATTTGGTGATTATATTGGTTATGTAAGTCTAAAGCAACCACACACTAACCTTGGATGAGATATGTTTAGTTTTGCTATAAGTATTTTGTTCTCTGCTAAATATCTTACGAGTATTTTGTGTTTAAACTTACATATTTTTCTGCTCTAACCATAAGGATAAAAGGTGAAATTTCTGTTGCATATTTTTCTGTTTTTTCCAGTGAGTTCACATTACGTTCTTGAGCCTGCAGTTACACTATGTTCTGATTCATGCACTCTGAAATCAAGTTGTTTTAGGCTCTATTGTCGCATTTGGTTATTATTATATCACGTCATTACACAAATGTTAAACTTAGTCAAGGTCTTTTCAAAAACTCTTGGTGTCCTGAGCGAATCAATAAAGTTGTGCCTTTTTCATTATTCAAATGTCTTTCTTCTTAACAATAATTATTCAAAGCAAGTTAATAATGTCTTTCTTTTTAACATCAACATGAGGTTTTCATTTCGCATCACATACATGCATAAATCGTCATTTTCTACCATCCACATTCACATTATTTCAATCCAACATTCACATTAGTAAGTCCTAGGTTTTAATCACCTAGTAAAGCTTAAGGCAAAACACCCCCAATCAAAAGATCATCAAAACCCTTGGAGAAACTTTTCTTTACAGTCTACAACAAAAAACAATATTTCTTCCTTCAATGCATCAATTCAACAACATTTACGGTACAATTCAACATATTTCCATATCAACATTGCACTTCAATTCAACCTGTATTTTTCCAATGCATCAGTTACCCAATATTCTTAACTAAGACAATTATAAGGGTTCAAAAGGATCTAGTTTCAACAATTTCAAATACAACTAACGAAAATACCATAAAATACTTGAATTACGATACTCCTTACTGGAATCCTAATCTAACCACCCATATTAACTACTAAATTTCAACATTTGATGACTGCAGGGGATATCAAGGCACCCACACCAACTTAAAAAAATTCAACCAATACTAACTATAGATCCAAGATAAGCACACACAACAACACATGTATCTTTGTCAAAAAACACTCTTTCCAAGATAAGCACACACAACATCACAGATCTTTCTTTGCCAACAAAGACTCCATTAGAACAAATTCCATCCTGCAATTTAAATTTCAAATGTGACCACAATCAATATCTATTTTAAACGTTAAATATAAATGAACATAGTATACACAAACAACGTACCAAGAAGGATTTGTTGAGTCTAGCATTAATTGCCTAGTTGTCATTGGTTAATCGTAAAGACTCTATTTGTAAGGACATGTCAGGAACTACTTCTCCAGTTGCATCAAGTGTAGGACAAGATCGTCTGTTGTGTCCAGCTGCACCGCATATACTACAAGTCTGTGTCCGTTGACGTCTTTCCATTGTACCACCCGTGCTATGCCCACACCCTTTGCTTCTTGAACATGAAGGATTAAGTATATTATCCAACTCCCCTGGAACATGTAAATTCTCTGGTCCACCTTCATTGGAGTACTTTGATTTAAGCCTGTTAATTTCATTTCTTAGATATTCCAAATAATTTTTATAATCATCAACATCCTTGTAAGCTAGGTCAGAAACTTCCTTGCTAAGATAAACCAAATTCACATGCCTAGCAACCAAATGCGAATCCCAGTAATGTGAACCATCTTCGTAATTTTCCCTTATTGACTCCTTTGCAAATTGTGACCAACGATTCAACACTAGAGACTCGGGAAAATCAACAAAATCAAGATATATCAGCACCGCTATGATATGCTCGCAAGGAATTCCTATAGATTCCATTCTAAGACAAGAGCATGCAAATTGATTGTCCAATGGACTATGCGAAACAAACCAGACATAACCTTCATCTCGATACTTTGTCAATGAATAAATTGTAGAACAGGACATATTTTGGGTGTCTAACAAAGATACTAAGGATACCTTTTGGATGA
This sequence comes from Medicago sativa, assembly GCF_051527215.1. Lineage (NCBI taxonomy): Eukaryota > Viridiplantae > Streptophyta > Magnoliopsida > Fabales > Fabaceae > Medicago > Medicago sativa. The sequence continues at coordinate 24,426,109 of NC_140755.1, forward strand.
CAGATCATACCATCTCAAAAATTTCTTTGGTAAACTGTTTTGAGGCAGACCTCTCAAGCGACCTAAGATTGGTCTTCAACACTGCAGTCCCGTATTGGGAATTAAGATCGGCTTGAACCTCTTTAAAGCGAAAATATGCAACACACATATGAAAGTGCTTAACAAAATCGGTCATGTTCATTTTTGAGTGTATAAACTGCTTCATATGACTGTGAAATGCCTCACACCTTGATGTTGTTCTTATCCCTGCAAAGAAATTTCCTCGAATATGACTTGTTGCTCACATTTTCCTTTTCTCAAACAATTCATTAATCCATTTGTTTTCTTCAAAACCAAACCTTTCAACCATTTCATTCCAAAGTTTTTCAAATTTCCAGACTTCATAATCACCAAGCATATATTTTTTGAAAAAAGGGATGAAATCAAGATTACCAATGTTGGACATTGCATTTCGAAGTAGATGTCATGCACATAACCTATGATAACTCTTTGGAAAAACTTTCTTGATCGCATTCCTCATAGCTAGATCCCCATCTGTTATTACATCTACCGGTGTCTTACCTTTCATTGCAACCAATAACTGCTCCAACAACCACACGTACGTCCCTTCAACCTCATTTGAAACAACAGCGGTACCAAATATAATTGTCTGTTTGTGGTGATTAACACCAGAAAACACGACAAAAGGACACCTATATTTATTCTTCTTATATGTGGCATCAAAAGCAAGTACATCGCCAAAAACTTCAAAATTCTTTTGACTTTTACCGTCGCTCCAAAATAAGTGTTGCAGCCTACCTTCCGCATCAACCGTATGTGAAACAAACATCAATGGATCTTTAGAACGCAAATCTTTAAGATACCTAACAGCACCTTTAGCATCAGATGACATCGATTTTCTCTGTCTAAGAATTTGATTATGTAAATCCTTCTTCAGAAATCCTACCTTGTCATACCCACCGACAGCATTTGCAAACGAACCAATCATTTGACCAACTTTGATTCAAGCATTACCAAAGAACTTAATTTGAATCTTGTCTGACTCACTGAGCTTCCTATGAGCAGCCAATAACCCACAATGTTTGTCACTCAACATTTCATGATTGTGATCAAAGATGAAAACTGTAATGTACCAACGATGCATGATTACATCGATATGGACTCAAAATTTTGCTCCACAACCGCAACGGGTTTCATGTACTGGACCACGCTTACGCTCCTCTGCTGTTAGACCTCTGTCATTCCTGAACCCTTCTAGATTGCAAACAAATGTTTGTTGAAGAACATCACCGTTCTTATTTTTAATAACTTGACCTTTTCAGACAGCAAAACCGTTCATCTTTGCAAACCAACAATAAAAATTGTAGGCAACTTCCAGGCTCCCAAATTGCAACTTTGCAACATCTTCAATTTGCAAGTTAAACATGTTCATCTTTACAATATCTTCAACGCCATCTATTACAAACGACTCTTCTAGACTTGGATGTGAAGATGTTGATTCATTGACATCATCATAATTTCCTTCCAAATCGTCATCAACATTTTCATCAGTGTATCCCTCTGAATCAGAATTTCCATTCACATCACCGGAATCATCATCATTCACATCACCAGAATCATCTTCATTTACATCACCATAATCATCATCATTCACATCACCGGAATCATCTTCATCATCGTATTCACTATCTAAAAATTCTTCATCTTCATCGTTATGTTCAACAGAGAAACCTCCTTCACCGTCACCAACATTATCCCCTTCCCCAACTATGTTACCACCACCATTCTCGTGTGTTAACTCATCCATTGCTTGCTAAAAAAAACATTTACATAACTGAGACAAATAATAATAAAAAAAAATAGGTAACAACCACAAATTATAGATATCTTTGTATTTTCACTTACATAATAAGCTTGCATTACTTCATGCCCAACGCTATCTCCAGCATCATTTCCATTTGAATCCGTACATATACCGTTACCATCAAATTTATACAATTTCTATTAAATTTTACTTCAGACTTAAATAATTAAGAAGTGATTTTTTTTAAACGGCATATATATATATATATGTATATAAGAGGCCAAGCACCAGAAGTGCAAAAAGGCCAGCTGATACAACACAAAAAGCCCCTGCTAACCGTAAACAAGCACAGCAGCAGCCAGGGGCCTAGCAGGAAAAAAATACAGCCAAAGGGAAGTGGCAGAAACAAAGCCTAAACACCAAAAAAATAAGCTATACATGACCCTCCCTTAAAGCCAAACCAATAAACAAAAACCTGCTACATCAACTGAAGTGCCGAACCTCACAGACCCCCAAAGTAGATCCAAAAACAGTGAATAAATGCTAAATAACTAAGAACTTACCTCTGTGATTCATTCTACAGAATATGTTGAAACCGAATTTTCGAAAAATATACACGGATCCAAGAGATAGATCGTTTCGATATAACTTTCCAGATCTAAAATTTCTGAATCTAAAAAAAAATTAGTGGTGTTTTACACTTCTGTCAAGGAAAAAAGCTTAGTGGTGTTCTACACTTCTGTCAAGATTTAATTTGGTAGAAAACATGAATTACCGAATTTGGCCTTTACTTTTAATATATGAAAATAATTGTGATAATGATAATTACCCACTACAAGAGGTAACACAAAGTACACCAACCTGCACTTACAAGTTATATGCCAACGTCAAAAAAAAAACCAGTTAAATTATGTCTCTCACCATACAAGACCCATCAACATTGCGCACCTTAAACGGCGCCCAATATATAACTATCATAATAATTTCTTAATGTTAAAACAAGACATCTGCCTTAATTACAAAGAAATTTTACTCATTTCAACTCAACAATGTGTCTTTAGGAATTTGGAGAAATAAACCCCAAATTCACTGATGAATTTGATGACTTGGGTCCAGTCTGGAATTTAATTGACGCTGAAGGAAATTCTCATGAGGTTACATTCAACAATTCAGCTACTCTGCCACGGTTGACTAATGGCTGGACAGACTTGGCACAATTTTACCAGATTGAAGGTATGAAGCTGATTTTGTTTAGCTATGTTGGTCAAAGTAGATTTGTTATCACACTTGGGAATACAATTGAGGACACTAATGATATACCTACGTACCATAGCAGAAGCACAAGACTTCAGAATAAGAAGTCTTTCTTTTTTGACATCACATTGACCCCTTTGCAAATGGATGCGAATTCTGAATTGGTAAATCTTTTGAAATCCATGTGTTTATTAAAATCTGCAAATGGCTGTGAATTCCAACTCTTTTTACACCTAATCTTAATTTTCATTGTTGTCTAAATGCAGGTCCTTCCACCCGATTTCAATGATTTCTTATGGAATGGTGACTTTGATTATTTGTTCCTCTCCAATGACAATGGTCAAATAGTCAAGACTGCTATTCATTACCAAGTTGGTGACTCACTCACCAGCAAGCTAACGAAGGGTTGGGGGGAATTCTGCACAACCAGCCAATATCAGGCTGGAGATGTGCTGCGTTTCAAGTTCTTTGATGGGAAACTGAATAATTTTGTTCATGTCTTTATAAACAATGCTTAGATTTTCCTTCCAATCAAGTTGTGTGTTCGTCTAACTGTTTTATGTACTTGTATTATGAATCCTTTGTTTCAAATGTCTTTATGCTTCTGTTAATTTCCAATCAAGTGATGTAATCCACGATGAACTTATATTTTGTTATATGCAACATGTTCCCTTTTGTTTCCTATTATGCAATCCATATTTTACTATTTTTGTGTATTATCCATTTTTAGGAGGAATACATTCCATAAAGTATTGTGTATTATCCATTTTCGTTATTTAATTGCATGAAAATAATTATAATATGTCACTAATAAAGTTAAATTTCATAAAGATTTTTTTTTATGACCAAATATCCTAAACAAATTGTCACCTATAAAATAAATAACACAAATGCTCGGGATAAGTTGTCACAAATGAAATTAACTCTGATAAAAGAGACAAGTTGTCATTCATATAATAATTTTTGTTCAGTGCTCATTGATAAAATAAATTTTTAAATCTATATATTATATAATATTCAACATACAATATCCTTCCACATATATATATATATATATATATATATATATATATATATATAATGATGTTCCAATTATTTATACCATAACTTTCATTATACAATAATATTAAACTAACTTTAACTAAAATACATTCAAAGTGATAAGTTGTCACTAATAAAGTTAAATTTTATCTATAAGATAAATTCTCACTAATAAATTTGTCAATGATAAAAAAAATGCGCCAACGGCGCAACCGGTGCGAACGCACGGGTACAACACGAGTAATGAATTTTTTTTTCTTCTTACTGCTCCCTAAATGAAATGGCGAACATGGATGATTATTTTTTTCATTTAATTTTTAGAATCATGCCATTCAAAATGGCGAGCATGTTCCCTTTTTTCCATTTTTTTTGCTGTCTTACCTTTTTTTTTGTTTTTTGGTTTTAGGATTTTTTTAATTAAAAAAACCACCTTTTTTAAATGGCTTGTACACCATTTGAAATATATAACTTGAAAAAAAAAATGTATGTTCGCCATTTCATTTGGGGAGCAGTCAGGAGTTGCAGAAAAAACCTGCATGTTCGCCGTTTCAAAATAAGAACATGCAGAAAAAGTTGAAAAAAAAGTGTATGTTCGCCAAATGAAATGAAGAACAAGGGTAATTGTATCAATAATTTTGAATTAGGGGCAAACATATCAAATTTTTTTCATAGGGTCAGAAGAAAAAAAAATTCCACTAGTAATAACTAAAATTTAGTGCAACATTAACTAAGCCTTATTTTAAAATTAAAAAGATGTAAGAGCATCTCCAATGGGGGGTCCTTACTTAACAAGGACCACTCCCCGTTAAGGACCCTCCATTGGAGGAAGAAAAAATGAGTCCTCGTTAAGGAACAGACAACTATATAAGGACCCTCTCTCTCCTGAGTAACTAACGGGTCCCACGTTTAAACAAGTAATAAAATGTGTACTATTTGGTCTCACTTGCATAAATGAGTAATAAAATGTGGACTATTTGGTCCCACTTGTAAAAAGGAGTAATAGATTAATTATTTTTTTAATGATATAAAGATAGTGTGACATATTTAAGTACTTTTCATTGAAGTCTTTATTAGTGTATTACCATTGGAGTCATTGAGTCCTTAATAGGTACTTTTATTAAAAAATTATAAATAAATGATTTGTCACGTGTGGTCCATTTAAGGAGTCCTTGTTAAGGAACTATCATTGTGGATGCTCGTATGCACTAACTAAAATATCAGACAAATAAATACTAGACCAAATTATTTTTCCTTACAACTAGTCTTCAAATAGCCATCCCATCCCTTCTTTTATGGCCAACGTGGCACACTCTTGTTTGATCTTTTCATGCAAGATAACTTTGAACCATGCACCATTGACTATTGCCAACACGCTTTCCATTACTAATTACTAACTCTGCAGCCTGCACTGCTAGCTTTATGAGATGACTTGATGGGTGCAAATATTGAGATATGTTTCACATTACACCCCGATCGTTATTACTCCATCCGGTCCTATTTACAAGAAAAAATTTACTTTTTAGATACATTAAATAATTTATGTATTTGGTTTAGGTTGTTCACTAGATACATACATTATTCAATGTATCTAAAAAGTCATTTTTCTCTTGTAAATAGGACTGGATGGAGTATAAGCAAAATTTTGTATTTTGGATTCATTCTGTTATAGATGTGTGTTGTCTATAATAAATACTATATACATCATTAATTGAATGAATGTAAAATGCAAAATTTTGCTTATAATAGTGATCAAAGCGTGTATATAATTACCATTTTCATCGAAAAAATGCTAACTTGAGCCCTTAATGCATAAGTTAACGAGTCAAAATAAAAATATTTTGTTGTAATTAATGCATTTGAATTTAATTTTTTTACCTTTGATTAAATAAATGCACAATATAAACAGTTTTTTACATTAAGAATACCATTATTTTAAGACCATTCATCCACTATTATAGAAAAAATTTAACTTTATACGAATGAAAATGTTAACTAACGTTGTCGCGACACTTTTTCCAAGAATTTATTTGTTTAACCAAGTAAAAGTATAGTCATCACGCACATTTTAGTTGACTGACCACATTTTTCAGCTTTTAAATTTGGTCACGTAACTAAGAAAATATGATCACACAGACCATATATTTGGTTAACTGAAATTTTTCTGAGTGGTACAAAAGGGTGTACACATTTAAGGGTGTCAACCTATCTTTATTCTTTCATACATGAACAATTTTCCTGTGGTCGCAATCATAAATATAAGGGTCATGTTAACTTGTGCCCAGAGGGTACATATTAAGGAATCCAAAAATAACAACTTTGCATTGAAAAACATGATATTTTAACTTTTTAGAAGTTGACTACACGACTTTTGATGCGTATATTTCTATAATGAGTTCCTTAACATGTGTCTTTGAGGGCACAAGTTAACATTTACCTAAATATAATTCATTTAGGCACACATATGAATCGAAATAAGTTAAAAGAACGAAAATTAATTTATTGCTATAATATTACAGATTATTCTAATATAATCAAAAATCATTTAGTTTAAAAATCAAAATGACATATTCGATAATTTATTTGTCAAATTTAACGTACCAGTTATTTTCTTAACAATCTTTATATTGACCCATTACTTTAGATGTTACGATAAAAAAAATTCCAACCAAGGAAAGGTAACTGTAATTAATGGTCAACTTTTATATTGGTGTAATATAAGAATGATTCTTCCTTTTTCTAAAATTAAAAACTCATTCTAATTTATACAACCCACATAGTGCTGGAACCTTATCTGGCATCTATTTTATTTCTCACTCACCCTCCATTCTTAGAACATTTTCCAGACACAGCTATGAACATACACGCAATCAACAACAACAAAAGGATGAAGTTCAAAACTAAACTATGGAAAACAAAGGTAATATATTTGACAATTAATTATCTCAAATGGTTTGTATTCCTTACATATAACATTAACCCTATTTTATTCAAAATGTATCTTATAGGATTATGTCTTCATCCCTGCATCCTTTTTTATACGATGGAAAGAAGAGTTGTTGGTGGTTACTCAGATTTATGTCGACCATAAGTGATTGAATGTTCAATTAAACCTGCAACATGTGGAAGAGGCAAACTCACCACAAATTTTACCATCATAAGGGAGTTACACGGTATAACAAAATCTGCAAAGATGAGGTTTGAGCTTGTAGAATTTTTGTTTTTGAATTTGACAATTCCATTACAATCGAAAAAAAGGACTCCAAATTTGAATAGAGTTCATACTAATGTACATATGACAAATGAAATGAGGCAATCTTTGATTTTGAATCAATCAACAACTCAAAACCAAGTATGGGGGGTAGATACACCTTTATGGGAATCCACTGTTTCTTCCTCCATGATGAAAGGGGGACAACCGCTGGTGAGACAAAAAATCTAATTTTTAGTTGAATTCCATTGTTACATGTTTCTTTATTGTTAGATTAACTGCAAAATTTTGTTTCAATTATGCAATTGGATGCTGAAACTTCACTCCTTCTTCACATGTAGATGATTCCAGCACATGTCGTACAAACAAAGCTCAATGAAAGATCGAGTCATATAAATATATCAATTATGGGAGGAGTAATTGAAAACTGGAGCCTGATTTGGAACGACAAACGCAAATCACAGTGTCATATTGGTCTAGGATGGTATACGTTTTTTGATAAGGCTTTAACATGCATTGGTGACAAAATTCAATTCTGGTATCAAGGTCGAGGGATATTTCGGGTTACTATTTACAATTGTTAATTTACGCTCCAAAAATTTGTTATCATGTTCTTGTCTAATTTATTTTTTGATTTTAGCTATTCCTCAAACTTGCAACTGATCGTATGTCATTATGCTATAATTTAATTTAATCTACATTCAACTACGTATGAGATAATATGTCCAGGTGCTTAATATTACATCATTATAACATTACACCATTGTAAAGGCAATATCAAATGGGACTTACTATTCGACTAAAATTATCATGAGTTTAAGTTTATGTAACATTATGCCATTGTTGATTAGTTATTTCAAAATTTTACTATTACAAATTTCTTCGTGAAAAAAACATTATTAGTTTCAAAATTTATAAGTAAATTTAACCAACCTTGAAAACTAACTAATAATGTCACACGAATATTATTGTGCTTGATCGAAATGAGCAAGTGTGAACCCAAGTCGCGAGATTAACAAGTATCAAAATTGATCTCATCAAATTGTAATCACTAACTTGTTGAATAATTGTGATTACACAAACATGTATTACTATTTGCACCTAAGCTTTCTCCTATTTCTGCAGTCATTATAATATATTACAGACTAATACAACACCCACAATGTGGGAGGATAAATTAATGAATTTGAATACATAATGCGCCTTTTGTGTAACGGAAAGCTACATCACACAATCAACGTGGTTGTTATCCAAAATTTTAGGGCGCTGGAACAGTCAGTATTCTCGATGGAGAGAATGTTTTTGGTGAAGACTGAATTTCTCAGGGTTATTGTTAGTGAAATATGTGACCTATAATGGGCTGAAGTCTAAACGGGCCCATTTTAATCAATTTTATGTCAATTTTATTATCTCTTCCTTTCCACACCCCTAAGTTAGTAATACCTCTTGTGTAATTTTTTTTTTTTATATTTTGAAATTAAAAAAGTTTTTTTCACCAAGGAATTAATAATGTTAAAAAGATGAAATAACTAATCAACAAATAATATTAGTGAGTAAAAATTGCTATCACACATGATTTGATTAGTCATTGAACATTCTTTCATCGTGATGTATCCAAATAAGTGTTTTTCTGTCCTGCTGTGGCATTGGAGACACTTGAACTTATGTTCTAAAGTGATGAAACTTTGTTCTATCTATGTTTGTTCAATGCATATTACTCCCTTTGTCCCTTAATCTAAGCCCTTAATGCAAATTTCACAAAGATTAAGAAAAAGTGAAAGTGTAATTAATATGATCATTTTGTGTGAGGATATTACTAAATTGTCCTTGTTTGTAGTGCATTTAAATTTGACTTTTTCATATTCCAAGGTAAATAAACGTAAAAAAAAGGTAAATTAGTACTACCTCCGTTCCTTTTTAATTGTCACTTTGTGACATTTTACACAAACCAAGACAATCAATAAATGTTACTACTTTTGATATAATAATTGATACTTTTACTATAATAGCCTTATTCATTTAATATCTCATTTCATATATTTCTCTCTCCGCAATAAATAACTAAGGATAATATTGGTAAAACAACATTTAATGTTGCATTGAACTTTGAAAGTGACAGTTAAATTGAAACAAAATTTTTCTCCAAAAGTGACACTTAAAAAGGAACGGAGGGAGTAGTATTAATTAGGGTTATGTTTGAAAAAATAATACTCCCTCCGGTCCTATTTACAAGAAACAATTTACTTTTTAGATACATTAAATAATTAATGTATTTGGTTTAGGTTCTTGACTAGATACATACATTATTCAATGTATCTAAAAAGTCAACTTTCTCTTCTAAATATGACCGGAGGGAGTAATAAATGCATCTAGTATTAATTAGTAGTATTAATTAGAGTTATGTTTGAAGTATTTAGGAACAATTTTTTTTCTCAATGGGTGCTTAGAATTAGGGACGGAGGGAGTATTATGTTGCTAGCCGTAATCCTATTTAATTCAAATATTTGTATGTTTTCTATTATTGTCTTTTGCATTAAAAATTTAATTATAATACAAAATCATGCCCCAATTAGTCAAATTAACTAACCCTTTAATAAACATCCCCAACCAAAAATTCAATAGGCAAAAATATGAAATTAACTTTTTGCTTCGTGAAGCAAATATTTTGCAAAACAAAATCATATGCACAACAAAATCATTTACTTAAATTGACAATAACACCCTTTACGTAAATTGTTTGCAAAATCATTTAAGTTATTAAAGATCAACTTTAAAGATTAAAATATACTATCCTAGTGGGTCAACATGCCAATAAATCTGTGCCATCCAAAGTGTTTCTTTTAAATCCAATGGCTCACAACCAATTTACAAAGCAAAAAAAATAAAAAATTGAAGTCTCCTATGGTAGGAGACCCACTAAGGTCACCTACCCTAGCCATGGCCCTGTTGATAGTATCACTATTATACAAACCCTGATTATACGAAGACAAATTAGTTTTTTATTTTTATTTTTAGAGCAAACTAGTTTATTTATTATATTGAGTCAAAATTAACAAAGATACTAATTTGTCTATCTATAAAAATGTTATAAACAAATTTGAGTAAATTAGGTTGCTAGAATATTGAGATAACAAAATTGAAACTTTGTAATACTCCATCTGTTTCAAAATACATGTCCATTTTGGAGAAATTGCAGTAACCAAGGACAAGCTAGTTTGACACAAAAGTTCCTATTATACCCTTATCTTTGATTTCCTCCATTTTACATTTATTTACCCCATCTCATAATTACTCCCAATACCAATACCAAAATCAATTAAAGTCAATCAAATGGCAATAGCAATACTAGTACTCCAATACTAAATTCATTAAAAAAAAGTTTCATTATTAGAATTCAATGGAGTAAATGGCATATTTTTTTTTCTTCGGCTATCAAAATACATACCGCCAATACTAAAAAGTTGTAGTATTGGAATTCAATGGAGTAAATGGCATGCTTCGGTTATCAAAATTTCCTTTGTTTTCCATTTTGGTTTTTTCAGTTTTAATTATAAAATTTGCCATTTTTATAAGCAAATTAGAGAGTCCAATTAATTGGTTGGTTCAAACGATGGATTAGAGAGTCATACTTATTTCTTGGGAGAGTACATGAGTAAATCCACTTAAAATTGGGGCAACATTTATTAGTGGAAAATAATTATTGTGGAGAAAATCTAGAATTCAATTAATTGATAGACAAGGGTAAAATAGATAAAATGTATCCTTAAACTATAAAATGGACATGTATTTTGAAACAAAAAATTTCTCCAGAATGGACATTTATTTTGAAACGGAGGGAGTATATGATTATGCTAACATATCATTTTAAGGTATATGTTAAAGATTTCACAATTACTAAGTAATAATTATCGAAAAAAATATAATTTTAAAATTTTTAAAAAATAAATAGACATAATTTTTTATCTTTGGTATACTAACATGTGTGTTAAGGGGACAATACTTGGGTGCCATTAATGGCACCGTGCCATTAAATCATGACCATTGATGGCACCCAACACACACATCACACACACATTTGGGGCAATGTGTGGCCCTGATCTAATGGCATGGTGCCATTAATGACACCAAAGTGCCACCCGTGTTAAGGACATATATTGACATTTTCCCTCGTCTATATGATTAACAATAATATAATTGATTAATAATGATTGATGACAAATTCTCCTGTCATTTGAGCTGTTGTTTTGGGATAGCATCAATACATCATCATCATGATCAACCGCCGAATCAAAGGAAGCAATAGCAATGTTACTTCCTTTACAAATAATTTCACTAGTCAAAACAAAATCATGCAAGGAAAAAAAAACAAAAATAATAATTAAATTTTATGAAACAAGAAGCATTGTAGGAAACTACTTTCAGATATGGAATCATTGTCCCCCCCAAATTGTCAGCTAGTAACACAACACCAAGTGTCAACTAAAGTTATGGGAGAAAAATAATAAAATCATCCCCCTACATGAAGGATCTTACAAGTAATTATTATTATAATCTACGAAACACAAACACTTTTTAGATTAGGTGTATTGTGGCGTGATATATGTTATGTCTGATATTGACAAGACACCAACACTTATAATTACACTAGATTATGTAATTTTTTTTAAATTATTATTAGTGATAACGTGTCAATGTTCGTGTCTGGTGTTCGTGTTCCTATCTGAGTTTTATATTATAATAATTTTGCAATGTAATATGTAATGAAACATATATTGAAATGTCATTTTCCTTTTCTTTCTGATCCCATGTGAGGCTATCTCGAAGAACGAGTCCCTCCAACCATAAGCCAGTCAGACAGATTCATTGCTCAAACACACACTCTCTCACTTCAAACTTCTCTTTGTTATTTTCTAGCTCATTGTTTTTGAACATCACCACAAAGTAGTTTTTGGTTTAGTGGATCTTTCTTTCAATTTGAAGATAATGATGGGGTTAAAGGATAAAGCTAAAAGCTTAAGCTTATGATTTGCTAGTGTTGCTTTCAAGAGAGAAAAAAGGAGCTTTTTTTAGTTGGCCCTTTTAGAAGATTGGTGTTTTGAAAGGCTTAAGCTTATTGTGTCAAAGCATTAGTATTGGTTTTCTAGTCAAAAGGAATATCCAGATTTGCATGCTTGAGTTCAAAATTTGAGCTTAAAGGGTTCAGATTTAGACAAAGTAAATTACCAAGTAAGCTTTTTCATTTACTCTTGAATATGTGTCATTCTCATTGTTGAAATTTGGTTGTAATTATTCTTTTTTGGTATTCAATTGGTCAATTAGTTATGACTATCTAGATTAGATGTTAATTATTTGGTCTTAACACTTCGATTCCCAGTCGAAAGATGTCATAATACTCTGGTGTTCGACTGAAAGATAAGTAAAGTCTGACTAAGAATTGTTTCTGCTAAGATTCGAAATCAAAGTTTTAAGTTTGATTTGTGAACAAAGATGAAATCACTAAGTAGTGTAGGACTTGGTTTAAGCATTGTTTTTGGTTGCCTTTTATTGGCTTTAGTAGCTGAAGTTTACTACTTGTTATGGTGGAAGAAGAAAATAATCAAAAGAGAAATTGAAAATGACTATGGCAATGGCAACCCTTTGAAAGAGCTTTTCTATATGTTTTGTTGGAAAAGACCATCAACTTCTTTGAGACAAACAGGTTTTACTCCACCAGAGCTTTGTTCATCAATGAGAATAAATGACAATTTTGTCCATGACCCTCAAGTACAAACTAGCAAAGAGTTTCTTTTCAAACCCTATGGCGAAGATGGAATCGACGCAGATTACATGATGCAACATCATCACGACGGCCTTTTAGGTCATCCGAGATTCTTGTTCACAATAGTTGAAGAATCAAAAGAGGATTTAGAATCCGAAGACGGTAAATGTGGAAAGGATTCAAGAGGTAGAAGCTTAGGTGATTTGTTAGATGTGGAAACACCTTATTTGACACCTATAGCATCTCCACATTTTTTCACTCCTTTGAATTGTAGTCCCTATAATTGTAGCCCCTATAATCAACATGGATTCAACCCTCTTTTTGAATCAACAACTGATGCAGAGTTCAATAGATTAAAGTCATCACCTCCTCCTAAATTCAAGTTCTTACAAGAAGCAGAAGAGAAACTTAGAAGAAAATTGCAAGATGACAACAAGGGTATTAATGGAAATGAAGTTGATAATTCTCTCATTACAATAATTGTTGATAAGAAATATGAAAGAGAGATTAATCATCATCAATGTCATCTACAACAGTACCATTCAAGCACATCACAGGTACTTCCTGTAGCTTCCTGACACATTCAGCTCTCAGTTCACCAATCAGAAGAATTTGGATCGTCTAAAGTTGATGCACAATGTTGTAGTTGTAGAGACCGTTAGATTGAGAAAATGTCGGCTAACACCAAAGTTCTGTCAATCAATTAAGAACCCCTTTATTTTTTTTTTCCTACATTACTCTTTCTAATTACATTGTGAAGAATTCCATTTTGTTGTTTAGAATTTTGTTTCTTACTTTTGAGTAATTTGTGACTGTGAGATGCAACTATAGTTTAATTTAATCTGCCAAATCACATGTGAGATGTACTCTCAATGTTTCAAAAGATATGGAGACAATAATTTTTTATTAGAAATTCCATGCTGACCAATTTTGTTTTTCATTCTGCTAATGTATCTGACATGATACTGTCATAATTAATAAAAAAAATTGAGTGATGAGAATTGAGATGGTCCTACTCTTCTATACAATGCATCTATCTAAGGGACATTGAAGTGAATTTGATATTTCATTTTCTTCTCTTTACAAGCCTGTGAATAAGACATATCTTGAATCAACATTGTCCCATGTCATGTTTTTCTACTTCTTTGTGATCTGGATTCCTATGGTTGCAATTATCCCTCATATATGTAGTCAAAGAATCACATAAATCCAATTTGTCATTCATATCGTGAAGCGGATGCTAGCGTCGATGCTTTGGAGAATACGAGTTGTGATTACATTGATGGTTGAACTGTTTATGAGTCGTGTTCGACACACTTAAATCAACTATTGTTTTTTATATTAGTGGAATGCCACTAATATAAAACAAATAGTTAAATTCAATCAATGAGGGATTACACATACTAATCACTTGTGTTTAGGGATGGATCTACAACTATGACTCAGGGAAAAATGCCCCCACTGCAATTGTTACATTCTAATTCTTTTATATAATTGAAATATAATGTATACAAGGCAATTTAAGAAGTTTTATCAAAGACTATCTCATGGTTTTTAAGTTAACTTCGTGCTAAAGATAATTAATTAACTATGGTTTCAATATTCATAAAAAAGATAAACATATATGAAATAAGATACTTACATTTAAATAAAATTATGATGCTTATTAATATTTTTTTCTCATCAACAAAGGGATGTTTAGAAAGAAAAATTATGGTGTATTTTTTCACTTAAAAATATTATGTTATGTTTTTTTATATTACAAGTTCTGACACGGAGAAAAATATTAATAAATGAGTTTAATTCATACGATTAATTGTAAATGATTCCGCCTATAAAAGTTGACTCAGTTGGTAAAAATTCACATATATCTTTAAAAGAGTGTGGATTCAACTTATGTTATCTGTATAAAGACATGATAATCTGTAAATACCTTTAAACCTTGAAATATGTCCTGACTTTGATAATAACCAACTCATCTAAACTTTCTTTTATAGGAAAAATGCAAATGGTCCTTTACTTCTTTATTGAGAATGAATAGATCCATCCAATCAATTTCCTTCTTTGTTGTCATGTTTCAGCCAATAAACTTCTAGTGTAAAATGAAACCGACCGTGTGATCAAATTATGTGAAGAAGATCAAAGAAGGGCTTTTAGTGAACCCATAAATTTGCATATGGCTCATACAAGCGTCAAGCACCACACAACTAAGTGACAAATTTGATAAAAGAGAGACTCTGATTTTGTGGCTTTTTGCTAAACAACAAAGGGATGCAAGTGCCCGTGAATATATCTAGTGGGTCATAACCGAAAGGCACCCTCTTTCTAACCCCACTACCACGTTGAAGAATCATAGCAGGTCAGAATAAAGAATTTCATAATTAATATATGCTTTAGGTAATACTTTTCTTGAGTTTTTTTGTGTTGCATGCTGAAGGTAATAAGGTAGCATAGACAAAACCTAACGGATAGATTTGCATGTATTTTTGAGATTGTACCGCTATGAGAATTATGCCAGCTAAGAAACAGACGTGGCCCCTTCAGAAGAAGGGACGACTCTGTCCATGTGGCCAACACACCTTATGCTTTGACTAAAGTCTTCCAACCTAAAACACATTAGGCTTTGATTAAGTCTATGCGAGGTGGAGTAGTGGGAGACCCCAGGATCATCCACTATCGACTTTTCACTCATCCACTACTTCTACTTCCTAGTATTGAATTCTATAAATAAGGGGATCCAGACCATCACAACTCATTCACTTCTTCTTCCCCACATCCCAAAACGTCAAGAGAACTATGTAGCTCTGATTTTCTAATCGTTGAGAGATACGTAGGACCAAGGATCATCCTTGTCTAGCTAGAATAACAACGCACCACTTGTCGGTTCAACGCTTGCGACGACTCCATCCACACTAAAAATTCCCAATTGTCAACGTCGTGACAATGAGGGTCTCTACCGATATACTCATAACAATTACAGAGATTATATGAACACTATTATAGAATGTAAAAAAAAGTATTGAATAATAAAATATATAGCACAACAAAATAGATTTTAAAGATTATAGATACTTGGATTTTCGGTTTTAAAAATAAAAAATTGGTTGAAATAATAGGAAATTACTAGAGTTATTATTTGTGAATATCCCATCAAAAATATTCAATTGATATAATTTAATATTGTAATTAAATATATTGCTATATTATATGAGAAATGCATATTACACTTTGTAAGAAAAAGAGAACACATTTCCATACAATAAATAAAAAATAAAAAACGAGAACACTGGACAAGTTCAAACCCAGTGGATGAGGCACCTAAAGTTTGAGATCCGGATTACATAAGCGAGAATGATATGTAACTTTGCATCAATATCATTCATTGGATTCATCTCATGGATCAGATTTTGACACATGTCTCAACCTTTTGATATTTGGCGAGAATTATATGTGATTTTACAATATGGAAAATGCAAACAAGTGCCTTTAAGACATTAATTAAGAAACTAAAAGTAGAAACTTTATGTTGAGAATTGTGTATTTGACTTATTGAAATACCAAAAAGTAACATTTTCTGTCTAAAATTTAGCAATTGTTTCATTTTTTGAATCCTTAACCATTGTCATGTTAGCATAACCTTTTTTCTCATACCATTAATAAATGATATTTTCGTAAAACGACTCGAAAGTGTTTCTTCTTTTAATTACATTTTTGAATGCTTTGGCATCATAGTTCTTATATGAGAAAAGGTTCTGTTTTGTTTTCCAACTAGACAAATCATTTAGTACTTATTAATCAATATATTTTGATGCATAACAATCCTTTTAATGTGCAGAACCAAGCTCGTGGTATCTCCAGGTTTACCAAAAATCTTATTTGCCACAGTTAGACCATTTTAGTTATGCTCAGAATTGCTTTTTGACCATCAAAGTGACAACTTAGTTAAATAAGATAGTTTGTACAGAACTAAAATAAAACAAGTTTAATTCACCATATCACCAACCTATATTGTTGAGTAGATTTGATTAAGTGATTTTATTTATCACTTTATTTTTGACGCAGTCGGAAGCGTAGGTTAGAAAACAATAAACCTAAATTAAGCGCTAAACCTAGATTGAAAAGAAAAAGTTTGCAAATTGCAAGCGACAAAATTGTGAAAATAGGGTTCAGGAATCCATTAAAAATTGAGAAAACTCTCTAAAATATTATTGAATGAATAAAAGTTGTCTCTTAAGCTACAACTGTTAAGCTTAAACAAAGAAATAACAAGGCCTAATGGGCTAAAAATCCAAAATATAACACAAAACAAACAAATAATAAAAATAGGCTGAAATAATAAAATACTAATGAAACCCTCCTACACCAATTTTGGTACAACATACACATGTAAAGTGTTTAAGTTATGGTTTAATTAAACAGAAATTTCAATAAGTGACCTAAAACCAAATATAGGAAATATTTTGTAACACATGAATCCTGCTTCTGTGATGATTTTCTTCCATGTTTTTTCATCTCTCTCTCTTGAATTGTGATTAGCCATCATAGTTATGTCAAAGCAGAGTTTGACTTCTGTTATTTCATGCTCATCTTGCTTTTCATTTATCACAATGTCTATTATGATCACTTTTCCTCCTTTCTTTTGCCTTGAAGCAGCTTCTTTACAATTTTTAAGTATCTTTACACATTCATCATCATTCCAGTTATGCAAAACCCACTACAAAAATGAAAAGGAAACTAAGCTAATTAATAATGTATGGATTAACAATACTTTGTTATGTATGGATTGACATTAGCTTATTTTTACAAAATTAATTTGTAAGATGAAAAATGTCATTTCAACTATGATACTATCTTCCCTTCAAAAAAAAAAAAAAAAAACTATGATACTATCTTGGATTGAATCTAATTCATTGTGAATAATACAACTTTTTATAACTATTTTCCCTTCTTATCTATGTTTTTTTACTTTTTTCTTTTTAAGTAGCCTAACGGCTAGAAATTCACCTTTTTAAGATGAATATGTGGGGTGACCGGGGTTCAAACTCCGACATCTGCATATATTATGCATTGTTCCTAAGTTAAGTTCACGGGTACCCTTCTTATCTATGTTTTACTTCAGGTTTTTTCCGACATATAGATTCGCAATTAGGTAAAGGAAATTAATAAACCATTCATTTCCCTTTGAATTAATACGTACCTTGAGTAAAATTGCATCAGCTTGAGGGATGGATTCAAACATATCTCCGCCGACAAAACTTAGATAGTTATTTCCCGTTAATCCTTCTACCACATTTGGAAGGTCGAACACTATACATTTTAACGTAGGAAACGCCTCACAAATAATTTTAACCGTGTTTCCGGTTCCACCTCCAACATCAACCAAAGAAGTTAAGCCCTCAAAAACTGATTTGCAATCACTCATTGCAAACCTCATCATATTAGAATCACTCTCCATAGCATCATTGAATAGCTTCGCATAAGCCAAATTTTGTTGCATGAAATCCCATAATGTAGTCTCAAAGATTGTGAGATCCTCCGTAGATGTCCATTTGCTCAATTGATAATATTTATCAACCATGGTAGGGTTTGTTACCATCTTAACCATTGAAGTTAAACAATGATCAGTCCCTTTCACAAGAAGCTTTGATGTTGGAGAAAGAGCATATGCTTCCTTGTTGTCGTCCATCTTGACAATTGCGAAGATTTTATTGTGCGCCAATAAACGCATGACACTGTGAACACAACCGGCTTTTGCTTCTGGAATTCGAAGAGCCGAGACAAGCTCAGGAAGAGTAATAGGTTCGCCATGATTTTGGATTATATCTGGTATGCCAAGTTCAACAGCCCACTTGATCGACGCGGGTCTCATGAAACTGAATAACTGATTGTACAAGTGAGCTTGAGCTTCAAAGAGCTCACTTGCTTTGCACTCATTCTCAGAACCCATGAATGATTATTGAATCAATTGAGTTCTTGTGATTATGTTAATTTGTTGATATACATTAACTTAGTTTTCTATGCTTTATATTGGCACCTATTGTACTATACACGCCAATAAATTTTTGTTTGACTTTGTTCTTTCATTAAATTTTTGTTTGACTTTGTTCTTTCATTAATTATTATAGTTTAATTTGTTGATGACACCCACTTTTGGTGATAGGCACACAAATTAAAGTTTTGAAGTATACGTTAAGGCAGGCAGTACTCATAAAACAAAAATACTTTGACCTTGATAATGTTTGAATGTAGAAGTCCGCATATGGTGGAAAAATGTCACTATGTTGATAAATGATCAACTTAACTATAGGATTGTATAACTATGAAAAATAAAAAATGTAATTTATATTGATTTCTTTCAAATTTTAGCATTTTAAAATGCCTTCCTTCAAAAAAAACATTTTAAAATGCCTTAAGAATAATTTAAGATATGTATCCGGTCCTCCAAGTAACCAAAGAATTCAAACTCTCTCAAAAGCCAGTCTTTAATCTCATAGTCTCAACCTCAACAGGATAATCGCTTTTATTGAAAAGTGGTAGAGCAATAGACAACTAATCCAAGACAACAAAGAGATCAACATAGAATAAGGTAGCAAGTTTCATTAAAAACATTAAGGCATTATATATAGGGTTAAATATGTTTTTGGTCCCTATAAATATACAAATTTTTCGTTTTACTCCTTCTAAAATTTTCCTTCAACTTTTAGTCCCTATAAAATTTTCAATCACTACTTTTGGTCCCTATTTTTAAGTAAATTTTTGTATTTTTTAATGAAATTTTGCAGAAATGTGTAGAATATTGTAAAAATCACTCAAAAAAATAGATTTTTTTAACAAAACATAAATTAAATATGATTTTTTCACCATCAAACATATAAAAATTCATATTTTAGTAAAAAATTCTAATTTTTTTTGGGAGAGATCTTTATAATATTGTAAATTTTTCTGCAAATTTTATTCAAAAATATGAATTCTACATATGAGTTTACTTTAAAAGAGGGACCAAAAGTGAAGATGGAAATTTTTTTAAGGACGAAAAGTTGAAGGAAATTTTTAGAAGGACTAAAATGAAAAGTTGATATATTTATAAGGACCAAAAACATATTTAACCCTTATATATATGAATCATTCATTTATTTGGGTAGACTCGCCCCAACAGATTTTTTTTTTGTCTAAAATCACTTGCAACTCTGTTCACACATCATAAGGATACACCGTCGGACCACATTATCAGGAAGATTTTTTTATACAAGAAGCTGACACCTTTAGTAAAACCATCGCCTATGATAGCATTGTTCAAACATGAAGAGAGTCTGAAACATCATCACATTAGACAAAAAACAACCACACACAAGTGGATTGAACACCACATCTCTATCTAAATCTTTACGGCACTAAATATGAGGAACATCTCTTAAATATCCAACATTTAATCAAAGTACTATAGGATGTGGCATTCAAAGTTTCACGCTAATATAAAATATTGATGATTTTTGTGACCCGTTTCTTTTATATTGTTTGACATAGAATTGCATATGTACACAGAGGAAAAAACATTAACTAGATAGACTAACCAACAAATATTAAGTAAACTTGCGGGAGAAGTAACTTTAAGCCGAATCAGATACTAAAATAGAGTAACCTAACGATTATGGCTCGGTTTGGTAAAAATAGAAGATAGCTGATAAGCTAGTTGATATCTTATAGCTGATGACTAATGACTAATATCGTTTAGCGGATAACTGATGACTTATATCTGAAAAGCTAATTAAAATGTTTGATAAAATTAACGGTTTAACTTGCTGATAATGTAAAATGACATAAAAGAACAATCTTAATTCATTAATTTAATGTATCTTTTATATAATACTTTTTTTTACAAAATATTAAAAATACGTAGAATTTATTAATTTAATGAATCTTTTATATTATTATTTTAAATTTATTTTCATTAAAAAGTACTATACTTTTTAGGAAAAAAACAAAACGTACCACTATGCTTCTATCCATTATTATTTTTTATATACTTTTATTTTAAATTATAAACCTAACAATAAATATATAAACTAACAACAAAAGTTATGAATCCCTAAAAAAAATATTATGAATATACCAATATACGTATATATAAACGCAACCCATGTCCTTAAAAAAAAATATCAAAATGGATTTTAGAAAAAATGATAAGGATTTAATTTAAATTATAAAGGATAAAAATGGATTTTAGAAAAAATGATAAGGATATAATTGAAAGTAAAGATGATAAGCTATAAACTCAAACACTACTGGAAATAGCGTCTGGACAATATGGAAATTATTAGGAGGGTTTACAATTATGTTTTGATTATTACCAAAATTATAGTTTAATTGACTAATTCTCAATATAATATGAATTCTTTGCTAAAAAAAATATATGAATTCTGTTCGAAGATATAAAAAATTATAGTTTAGTTGACTGATTCTCAATATAATATGAATTCATTCACTACGAAGATACTCCATTAAATTATAGATATGATCAATGGTTGATCAACTTTTTCTAGTGTTTCTTTTCTTGCATTGTAGAGCCTTTGAACTACTTTCTTAGTAAATAATACACAGTATTCCTCTTCGAAATTGCAAGTTCTTTCACAATCTATTATGGCAATCAAATGAGATTGGAAACTTACACTTCCAACAAAATTTGAAACAGACAACAGATGTCCATTTGATACAATGTGCAAGAAAGCTCATTGTTACTTCCGCTTCCACAAAAAAAAAAAAAAAATCATAAAAAAGAAAGAAAAATCAGGTCTAAGTGTATTGTAAAAATCTTTACTTTGATTGTGCAAATGAAAGAGGAAAAAGAAGCTTTATTATTATATTTCTTTTTTTTTGAAGGAAATGCACTGTTAAAATCAAGTTTAGCAGCTTAAATCATTATTGCTATTTTTCTTCCCTTTGATTTCCTATAATTTTTGTGATATAATATATCAACAAATCAATTCTCCCCTTAAAATCTGTAACACTTTGTATTTTCAAAGAAACTATAGTAACTGCACCTTGTATTGTATTGACAAAGTTGCAGCCCCCTAGAATTCTTAGAACGCCTCCAATCCTGCTAAATTGTATGATTCCTGTTAAGGCTTTGACAACTTACAAATAGTATTTTACAATAAAAATTAATTATGGCTCCATAATGTACTTACCAAAATGCATAACATGTATCAGTAGATTTATTCGGTCTACCTTGAAATCCACCATCAGTCCCTTGCTTCTGTAAAGGAAGACAAAGTAAATGAATCTTGAGAAGCAGAAAAGTTTTGAAACACTTAGAAAAGTTTTGAAAAAGTCAACACAATTCAACCTTCTTTCTTGTCTTTTTCTCACCTTCCGCATATCCAATAAATTTTAGTTTTACATGATTTTTAGTTTTTTTGGATCGATTTGCGATTTTACTTTAGATCGGTTTGGTTGTGAATACCTTTATATACATATGGTGGTATAATATCAATATGTTGACAAGTGATCAACTTAACTATATCATTGTATAACCGTAAAAAATAATAAAAAATAATAATATATCATGGAGCTCAAGTAAATTAGATTTTTTTTCTATGATGATCTTCTCGACTTTCTTGGAGCTCAAGTTCTCGACTTTCTTGGAGCTCAAGTAACTATGGTTACTACCATTGTTTTTAAAATCCCGTTCAAAATCCTATAATCCTACAATTTTGCTTTGCCATATCGGTGTGAATTCTAAGTAGAATCTTAAACTATGCAAAATCCATTCAAAAATTATTTAGGTTTAATTGATTGTGCGAGTTTGCTATATCTTATAATTGGCGTATTTTTGATGTGATGTAGGCTTGTAGCATTTAAGTTTTGAGTATTTTGTTGAATTGGTTGTTTGATGTATAAGATTTGAGACTTTGAGTAGTTTATGTTTACGTTTAGACACTAGTGTGTATATTTGAGACTTTGAGTCGTTTATTTTTATGTTTAAAATTTGAGACATGGTTGCTTTATATTTACTTTAAGATTTCAAACCCTGAGTTGTTTAGACACTTTATAGTAAATATTTATTATTATTTGAGTAGAATCCTTCAATTTTGGTTGCGATCATTGATTTTGCGATCCCTTTTGATTCTACGAAATCAGTTGGGTAGAATCTTTCGATTTCAGTTGCCTTTTTAGGTTTTGCAATATGGTTATCCACTTTGGATCTGAAGAAAAATCTCGATTTTGACAACCTTGTGTGTCATGGCCTTTCTTGGCCCTTAAGCCACCACCTGCTCCACCTAATGTCAATCGTGCAACCATACATGCCTTTGCAAAAGCCCTTACACACACTTGTGAGATTGAATCTCATGATTTACCAAAACCCTCTATTAAGGGTGATCTTCTTTGCTTTAAAATATCGCAAGATGAGCATGAGAAAGGTGTGGATGATTGTAAGTTCAACCTTTATGGCCTTTTGATTTTGAAATAAGGGCGACAAACCTATCACATCTCTTGATCTTTTTTTTTTTTTTGGAAACAAAGAGGGCCTAAGCCCGAAAGAAACAACTACACGGCAACACTACGGGAATGTAATATCCCAACAGAATCAGCAAAAAGAAGCGAACTAATATGAGCTGGTGCTTGCTCATAAATAATCATCTTGGAACCACTGCTACAACCCATCACTGCTAAGGCATCCGCACAAAAGTTAGCTTCGCGGTACGTGTGACACACCTTAACCTCCCAATCTAATTCCAACAATTGGCGAATTTTTTGAACTAACCGGAACCCTGCAGCTCCAACATCACCATCACTAGATAAGTTCTTCACAACCACTTTAGAATCCACATGCACCTCTACCTTGCTAAATCCATATCTCCGAGCTAATCACAAACTCTCCAAAACACCCCACAACTCTGCAACATATGCACTACATTTGCCCAAAAATTTAGAAAAACCGCATAACCACTCTCCTGCATCTCCTCTAATCAAACCACCGCACCCTGCTCGCAAGCCACCTTGACACGCTCCATCTGAGTTGATTTTAACCCAACCTGACAGCTCTAATTCCACATCTCTTGATCTTTATTCGAAACTAACAACTCTATGAAAACATATTGGCATAATAAAATTAATCCCTCTTGGGATAAGTTATTTTGAGTTCCTATTTTTCTCTTTTGAAGATATGACAAAGATCTGGTATGCGGGAACGTGGAATCTAAAGTTGAGATTGTTACATCTTTCCAAGTGGTCACAAAATTTTAGCACCTCTAGTAAAAGGAAATCACATGCACAAATCAGGGTACACATACTTGATCTCCCACAAGAATGCTGGAGACCAAGGAAGTTGATGGAAATCGCTTCCAGCGTTTGAACACTGTTGTTTCTTGATGATGAAACAAAGAATAGGAAATTTGGTCATTAGATTAGAGTTCTTGTCGATCTTGATTTGCCTAAGGTGATTTACGACGACGTAATGATAGAACATGATGGATACGCATTCTATGTGGAAGTATTGTATGAGAAAAATGTCATATTTCTTCCCAAATTGTTACATGTTGGAGATCAGTGATGATTGTTGATGGTGGGATTTAGGCAAGTGTACGAAATCAGTTACCAAGTAATAAAGTGTAATTAAAGTATCATACTCACGGGGATTGTCGTTTCAACTAGGCAATTCGCGTTACTTATTTGGGAACAAGAAAATAAAATAAAAACAATAAATATAAAATATAAAGGAGGTAAAGAGGTTTGCTTTGCGATAGAGCAAGAGTTTAGGAGTTAACCTGGTTTTTCTATTGCAGAATGGTAGTGACAGTTATGATTTTTCGAATCCCCTCTATTCATTTGTTGGAATTATTTAACAGTCAAGCCTTATTCAGTTTTTAGTTTTTAGCGTTTTCTATCTAAGTAATGAGTTCGTGGGGTTTTACTACCTACCAGTTGTCAAGTTGCACCTGCTGGTCACACATGTACGTACGTGTGGGGTCCTACTCTCTCAAAGGTTTGGGTTCATCACCCTCCAACTGTCAGTTGCAACCTTCCACCGGAAATTCTACTTGGATAAGTGTTTAGGGTTGTCAGTCATGTAGGGAGATACACTTACACGCGTAGAGTTACGTGTAGGGTCTCACTTTCTCACAGGTATTTGAAACAATAACGGACATTAGGGTTCCAAAATTCTCGGTGTCCTAAAGGTACCCTCGTCTATTGAATCTTAGAAGGACATCAGCACATTTTCCCTCTCGGTAATTCTACAAACGGGCAGCCCTATCTCATATACATTATCATGGATGAAAGAAGAATAATGTTACTGTGATGATTTAATTGATGAAGTCAATGTGTTTCGCTAATTATTGTACCTGCTATCTTAGTTACTTCCATATTAGGACAGGTACGCACCAATATTAGGTATGCCAGCATCATGACTACCGTTGTCTCAAGGTGGTTCACTTTAAAGGAGACAAATCTTACGCATGATAGTAAAATTAAATAGGATTTGAATAATATTTGAATAAATACTTTAAATTTGATAGGGGTGTTCGCGATGCAGTTTGGTTCGGTGTTGAGGTTAAAAGTCATCCGAACCGCAAAATAAATAAATATGCGGTTTGGTTTGGTTCAGTTGACTTTTAAAATATAATCCGAACCAAACCAAACCGAACCAAACCAATGCGGTTTGGATTGGAACGATTGTTGCGATTTTTTTTGTTTTCAACGTTAAAATCAAATTAAAAAGTTAAAACACAACATATTTTCTTCACCGTTTTAAATTTCATCCAGCATTAAAATTTTATTTATATCTAACAATGTTCTCAACTACGTGGACCAAATTAAAATGTGGACAAAAAGTAATCCTATTTTGTAAGAAATACAAAAGACTAAAATTTTAATAATTCTCTAAGAGTTCAAGTAGCACATAAATACATTTTTGATAGAAAAAGCAAAGAAGAAACTTAACAGGAGAAAATAATATTTCATTTTATTAAAGTTTCCATTGAATTTCTATGAGTTCAAGTAGTGTTTTTCTTATATTGCGGTTTGATTTGATTTGGTTTGGTTGGTAAAATCAAAACCGCAAACCGAACCAAACCATGCGGTTGGGTAAAAAAATGATCTGAATACATCTGAACCAAATGCGGTTTTTTGCGATTTCCGTTTGGATTGGTTCGGTTTGCGGTTTTGCTTTCGGATTGGTTCGGTTTTGAACACCCTCACTAAATTAAATAAAATATCCAACAAACAGAATAGAGGTTCATCTTAGAATCCTAGCCTAAAAAAAATTAGTTACTCATGGTAACTAAAGACAAAATACAAAAGAAATAAAAAAAAAAATACCCTAGAAACTTTGACTGAGGAGAGAGACTCCACCCTTGAAGTTCCTAGTGATTGCCTTCCGCTTGAACCGCTTCGTTCTGAATGAGATATTTTGAATGAGAGGAGTGGTATTTATAGGGAGAGTTTCCATCTAAAGTTGGGTTTAGAAACCAGGATTTTTCCACTTTAAAGTAGCAAAAAACAGTTAAGGCCCGCATCTCACACACTTGGGGTGCATGGCTGGGCGCCCAAGTGTATTTTTGTCACACTTGGGGCATCTGGCTCACACTTGAGGCGCCCAAGTGTTTTTTTACCACACTTGGGGCGCACGACCTTGCTTCCGAAATGTGGATCATGCTTCGGGCGCCCAGTGTATTTTCCCGCGCGTAAATGCCAGTTTCTTCGTATTTTTTGTGTTTGCTTCCAAATAAGATGTTTTGGGACTTTGGAACATAATTCCTCCATTTGTAATGTCTTTCAAGGCCTCTTGAATCTTCATTCATGATCTCAAAGTCTTCACAAATCTTTGAATATCTTGCTTTGCCAATTTGCATTATTTATTTGTGAATTACATCAAAATACCCTAGAATTGCTATGTTTCGTGAGAAGTAGAATTACATAACTCAACGAAATCATAGGAAATTGCTCTAATACTTTTCTATTCTAGATGAAAAACCTAGTGAAAATGATTCAAAAACATATTATAAATAACAAGATGACCTGTCATCAATCGTGGTTAAAGTCCTGAATAAGTGCACATAATAGGGAATAAGAAAGATATGAATATCTAAACAAAACAAGGAATGACAAATAAGGTCTGCCAAAGAACTGATTCATTTAGCTCAAACGAACGTGAACATTTAACATTCAAATCTTGATACCACTTTGAAGGAAACATGATTCTCAACATGAGAATGCATTGTCCACAAATAATGTCATAGAATAATTCTGATGAAACTATGCAAATGGAGTTAGTTAGTAAGGATCCTATTGTGGAGCAATTGGTGAGTTACACACCTTTAGGGGCTGTTGTGGTTGATAATGTCCTTTTCTGAAACTTCACCTTTAGTTGATGTTTCTGATTCTTATGAAGAGGAAGAAGAGATAATTGAAATCCAATTGATTCAGAGTCTGTTCCAAATCTTCAACTTCACTTTTGATTCAGATACTCTTATATATGATCATAATCTTGTTCTTGTAGAACCACAAGTTGATATAACAGTTTGAATTTAATTCAATCGTCCTGCACACTTGAACACATATTAGCATATTCAATTATTCTTTCCATATATACTTTGTTATCATCATATCAAAGATAAATCTCATTTTGGTTCAACAGATCAAAGATAAATGCACAACAAAAAAACCGTTAGGAAGAAACGGTTATGGATCGTAACAACCTTTTTCTGCGAGGGAAAAGGTTTTTGATACCATATTAGGAAACTTGAGAAATGAATGAAGAGGTTAATTCTCATTAATGAATCAATGATTACAACAAGTATATATAGACAAAATGTACGTACAGTAAGCAATCATGTGCTATAGTGTAGCTAATTACTCTAAGACTAGTTGCTTAGGCTGCAAGTAATAATAGTCAACTGATAGTGCTGACTTCTATATCTTCATTAACCAATAGTGGAAAATATACTCGTATGGTGGATAACTTTGGCATGTGGGTGAGTTTAAATTCTTAAAATACCTATAGGTATTTCTTGGGTCAATTATTAGGTACATATCACTTTCTTTGCTCATGTTCTTAGATATAGGATAGGGATTGAAATGTTGCTTTGGCATCTTAGTTATTCTATGAGAAAACAAATACTTAAATTTTCCCAAAGGTTCTGATTTGTTTTCCTACTAAACAAATTATTTACTACTAACTAATCAATTTTTTTGATGTATAACAATGCTTTTAATGTGCATTACCAAGCTCGTGTTACTGGTATTTGTTATACCCTAATTTTGGACCTAAAAATACTAACTTCATTCTTCTTTTCTTGCATTCCAAGCCATTTGAACTGTCTCTGATCAATTACATCTTTCTCTGCATTTTATTTCAATATTACTTGCAAAATTCACATAAAAGGGTATTTTAGTCATTTCCTATGTTAAAATTTCTTTCAGTCTTTGAAAAATGGTTTGAGTCCTTTCAAATAGTTTGAGTAAGTCTTTGTTTCCATTCTATGTCAAAATCCATTTCAAAAATTGCATTTGAAGTCATTTTGAGTCAGTTTAGCCCCTAGGGGCATTTTGGTCTTTTCATGTGTTGTAACCCTGTTTAAATTCTAGAAACTGTCTCTGAGTCTTTTAATTTTGCTTGTATAAGCTCTTGCTCTAATTTCCTGTTAAAAATCCATTTTAAAATTGCATCTGAGTCATTTTTTTAGTCGTTTTAGTCCCCAGGGGCGTTTTGGTCATTTCACACAAAATTTCGGCAGAGAGAGGTTACTTTAAAGTACCTCATTTAGGTAATTGGTTCGTTTTAGTCCGTTTTGTCATTTTTAATCGTTTCACTTTACGTTATTTCCAAATTACATTTTTTACCAATTTTTATTTTAATTACTTTTTTAGTCCTTTTTTTTTTGTCATTTTTGCATTTTTAGTCCTTTATTTTTAGTTAAATTGCAGATTAGTCCAAAAGGTTGTTACAGGTCCAGTGCCACGTGGCAGTCCATCATTGGTCCAGGTCCATACATGTGTCAGCCTATAAAAAGGCCCAGTCATCACATACACTATTCAGATCCATTGATTCTTTGCCAACTCACCAAAAAACACATATCAATTTCTCTCTCTGATCATCAAAGATCAAACTCCACAAAATTCCAGAAACTGAGATGAATGCTCAAGAACATTCATCCCCTTTCTGAACCCTAACCACCAAAAACCACCGTAACTGAATCCGTAACAACTCAAAACCACCATAACAGAATCATACAACCACCACAATAATCATACAACCACCACAACAGTCGTCAAATCCATCAACACTGACGAAAAAATGCCAAATATCATGAACGTTCATGAACATTCATGAACACTCACACACGAAAAATTTCCAGAAGTAATCATTCATCAAAACTCACACCAACAATCATCGAATTGAACTCGCAAGGCATCAAGAAGCACAGATCAGAGCCAATTTCGAAGCAATCAAACACAACTGCAACAACTCACAACCGTTCGTTAATCTCCAGATCGTAACTGATCCAGAGAAGGTACGAATTTCGATTTCCAAACCTGCCTTTGCCGTGTTCTTTCCCTTTGCTCATGAGCATTCGTTTTCAAAAGTAGGTGTAAAGAATACAAAGAAATCCTTCTTGCTTGTCTCAAATCCGAAACCAGTTCTTGTTCTTTCCAAAAAATATTTTCAGATTTCAAAAGTTAGATCTAGTCTTTTTAGAGACTCTTTTGTGAAAAAGGACTTCGGATTTGAGACAAGGAAGGAAAAGGATGTTAGAAAACGTAGGATTTTTTTTTGATCGGAGAAGTTTGGAACTCCGGCGCGGTGGCGCCACCACCGGCCACCACGCCGGAACGAGCCATCTCGTCGGAGAAGATGAAGCTTCTTGCAGAGCTTCTCTCTCTTTCCTTCACATGTTAGAGAGAGAAAGTATGGGAAAAGTGAGCATGAAACCGGTTCACCAGTTTATATAAGACTGGGAACTGGTTCAAACCGCTCCATGCTCCAACCCGACCCATTCCCTGCATCTTTAGGCCCAATAACTGCATTCTGCCATGCCTGCATGAGTTTTGCTACGCACACCCCTCTCCCCTGTGAGTTTGTGATATTTTTTTGCTATTTTCACCCCCTGCACATGAATTTGCTATGATAAAATTCCCAAAAAAATTTCTATTGATTTTCTTGATAATTTTTGATTGTTTCTTGATATTTCTTGCATGATAAATATTGGAAAAATATGTGGAAAATATTTTGTCTTTTTTTTAATGCATTTCTTTCAAATTTTGTTAAAAAACCTTGTCAAAATTGCTAAAAATGTGGTGAGTTCCAGTACATTTGTTTTGGGATGATCAAGACTTGGTTCCTTGTGACTTTTTTGCAAGTTGAAAATTGATGGGAAAATACATGGAAAATTGTGTGTGTTTGTGTTGTCTTTTATCATATTTTGTGAAACTTTTTTGCACATTTTAATTTCAATATTTTGGCTCATGATAATTGGTGCTTAAAGAGTAATTTTGAGGCATTGTTTGTTGTTGATCTGGAATATTTGGTGCTGTTTGTGATGTGTGATATTACTTTCTTGTGTTGTGAATTGTTTGAATATTACTATGTGCAAAATTAGTGCAAAATAGGTCTAAAGTATGCCAAAACTTTGGAAGCTTGATGTGGCCTTACAATTTTCATGTCATATGCTGAAAAAAAACCCTTTGGAAATTTGCAAAGGATACGAAAATTATAGGTCATGATCTTGCTTTCATATCATGGTAAATTTTAGGCATGTCTTTGCCACCTTTTAGTGCTAATTCTCATTGATTTGCTTAATATTTTCTTGCCTATCTCTTCTATCATTTTGTGCCTTATATTACTAACCATTTTGTTCATCATTTCATAAGCATCCCCATCTCATCTCATATTCACCTTTATCTTCTTGCAATTTAATTTTTTTTACCAAGGCTTAGAATGTAACACTTAGGAATTTTTGTACTTTACCTTATGTCTTTAAAATTCTTGCAAGACCATAGAATGTATCTAGGCCAATGATGTAAAGGACAATGGACTCTAATGATGTACACCGACACAAGCACCGACACATGCACACACCTCACTTTAGATGTATGGCTAGGATATGCATGTTTAGATGTATGTTTAGGATTGTATGTTTAGATGAATGCTTAGGCTTTATACTTAGAAAAAATCATTTTCCAAAAAAAACTTGAACAAACATCACTCAAATAATTTTCTAAATAAACTTTGGGATCAAAATCCCATTGATTTTCCTTTTATTTTCTTAAACAAAAATCTTAACAAATTCTTAATCATACCTTGACTTTCTTTTGCAAAATGACTAATTCAACCTCACAATTTCACAATCTTATGCCCTTGAGGCCTCTTTTCCTCATTCTTCAAATTCCAATTTTCAAACTTAAAATCAACCAACAAAAACAAAAACATTTTTGAGAGAGAACTACGGTGGATTTGATCCCTTAAACGGGTACGTAGGCAAGGAATCAAAATTCCTTCAATTCAAATAAAATAAAAATTCAAACACATTCTTCTCCCTTCAATTCTTCACTTAGAAAACCCTTAGGCTTAACATCACTTTTTCAAAATAGCATTTAAAAATAAAGCGCGCGCGTAGAAAGTAAAGACGGTTCCTATAGGATACTATAGTCGTTATGGGTGCCTAACACCTTCCCGTAGCGAAAACAACTCCTAGACCTCGATTCTCAAGGGTTTTGCTTACTTTTTCCCTTCCCGAGAAAAAATAAGATATCACCGGTTAAAAAGGTTCAAACGTAATCAATGTTTGACACCCGAAAATCAAGATAAAACAGTATTCCTCGTACAAAATAAACATAACAGCCTAACTGATATCTTGCACTTGCGGTTTAGTTAAAGGGTCGTGTTAACTTGTATCTTTGGGACACATGTTAAGCATTAATGTCATTCCATTAATGCTAAAAATTTATTAAAAAAATTAATATTAAACATTTTGAACAATAAATTTACACACTTTTTGATACATAATTTTTTTTTTAGTGGAATTCTTAACATGTGCCCTAAGGACACACGTTAGCATTTCCCTTATTTAAAAAAGATAGCTCAAACAACAAAACTAAGATAAAACAAATTTAATTGACCATATCACCAACCTATATTGTTGAGTAGATTTGATTGAGCGATTTCATCTATCACTTTATTTTGGTACAACATACACATGTAAAGTTGTTTATTAAAGTGTGATATGGTTTAATTAAACATAAAGTTCAATAAGTGATTTGAAACCAAATATATGAAATATTTTGTAACATGTGAATCCTGCTTCAGTGATGATTTTCTCCCATGCTTTTTCATCTCTTTCTGTTGAACTGAAATTAACCATCATACTTATGTCAAAGAAGAGTTTGAGTTCTCTCATTTCATGCTCATCTTGCTCTTCATTTATCACAATATCTATTATGATCACTTTTCCTTCTTTGTTTTTCCTTGATACAGCTTCTTTACAATTTCTAAGTATCTTGACACACTCATCATCCTTCCAGTCATGCAAAATCCACTACAAAAGTGAAAAACAAAAAAATAAAAAATGAGAAAGACTTGATGGTATTTTTAGGATATAATTCAATATATCAAGAATCAGGAAATTAAGCTATTTAATAATGTATGACTTACAAAACTTTCCTTTTAGTTAAGAGAAATTAATTGACCATTCATTTTACTTTCCATACATACCTTGAGTAAAATTGCATCAGCTTGAGGGATAGATTCAAACATGTTTCCGCCCACAAAACTCAGATAGTTATTTCCCGTTAATCCTTCTACCACGTTTGGAAGGTCGAACACTATACATTTTAACGTAGGAAACGCCTCACAAATAATTTTAACCGTGTTTCCGGTTCCACCTCCAACATCAACCAAAGAAGTTAAGCCCTCAAAAACTGATTTGCAATCACTCATTGCAAACCTCACCATATTAGAATCACTTTCCATAGCATCATTGAATAACTTGGAATGAGTCGGATTTTGTTGCATGAAATCCCATAATGTAGTCTCAAAGATTGAGAGGTCCTCCGTTGATGTCCATGTGCTCAATTGGTAATGTTTATCGACGCGAGTTGGGTTTGTTATCAACTTAACCATTGAAGATAAACAATGATCAGTTCCTTTCACAAGAAGCTTTGATGTTGGAGAAAGAGCATATGCTTCCATGTTGTCATCTATCTTCACAATCGCGAAGATTTTATTGTGCGCCAATAAACGCATGACACCGTGAACACAACCGGCTTTTGCTTCTGGAATTCGAAGAGCCGAGACAAGCTCAGGAAGAGTAATAGGTTCGCCATGATTTTGGATTATATCTGGTATGCCAAGTTCAACAGCCCACTTGATCGACGCGGGTCTCATGAAGCTGAATAACTGATTGTACAAGTGAGCTTGAGCTTCCAAGAGCTCACTTGCTTTGTTCTCATTCTCAGAACCCATGAATGATTATTGAATCAATTGAGTTCTTGTGATTATGTGAATTTGTTGATATACATTAACTTAGTTTGCTATGCTTTATATAGACACCCATTGTACTATACACGCCAATAAAATATATACAAATGTATTATTTGACTTTTACCATTCACTCATTCATTAAGTTTAAAAGAAAATACTAACCAGTGTTTCAGGATACTCTTTAAGAACATTAAATAGTAAAAAAATTTCAGTGTGAAAGTTGAAATATTTGACTAGTTTAAAGAATAATTTCTTAATTTAGTTACTGTAAAAGTACTTTGAAAACACTCGTTGTAAGACTTTGGTTTAATTTGTTAACCGCACGATTAATGGCGATAGGCACACAAAGTTTTGAAGTATACGTTAAGGCTGTACTCATAAAACAAAAATACTTTGACCTTGATAATGTTTGAATATAGAAGTCCATACACGCATATGGTGGAAAAATGTCACTATGTTGATAAATGATCAACTTAACTATAGGATTGTATAACTATGAACTATAAAAATTGTCATCTATATTGATTTCTTTCAAATTTTAACATTTTAAAATGCCTTCCTTCAGAAAAACATTTTAGAATGCCTTAAGAATAATTTAAGATATGTATCCGGTAACTCCACCTCCAAGTAACCAAAGAATTCAAACTCTCTCAAAAGCCAGTCTTTAATCTCATAGTCCCAACCTCAACAGGATAATCGCTTTTGTTGAAAAGTTGTAGAGCAATAGACAACTGATCCAAGCAACAAAGAGACTGGTTCGTTCAACAAAAACATTAAGACATTATATATATGGATCATTCATTTGTTTGGGTAGACTCACCCCAACAGAATTTTTTTTTTTTGTCTAAATTCACTTGCAACTTTGTTCACACATGATAAGGATACACCGCCGGACCACATTATCAGGAAGATTTTTTATATAAGAAGCTGACACCTTTAGTAAAGTGTAAAACCATCGCCTATGATATCATTGTTTGAACATGAAGAGAGTCTGAAACATCATCACATTAGACAAAAAGCAACCATACACGAGTGGATTGAACACCACATCTCTATCCAAAACTTTACGACACTAAATATGAGGAACATCATCTTGCTTCAAAAAAAAAAAAAATATGAGGAACATCTCTTAAATATCCAACATTTAATCAAAGTATAGGATGTAGCATTCAAAGTTTCACACTAATATAAAATATTGATGATTTTTGTGACCCGTTTCTTTTATATATATTGTTTTACATGGAATTGCATATGTACACAGAGGAAAAAACATTAACTAGATAGACTAACCAACAAATATTAAGTAAACTTGAGGGAGAAGTAACTTTAAGCCGAATCAGAGACTAAAATAGAGTAACCTAACGATTATCTATTGAGAGTTGGTCATTTTCACCAGGATTGATCTGATGTTTATATGATGCTAGTTTTGTTGATATATGGTTATGTGATATATGTGCTTATAATTAAGTGGTATGTTGAATGTTTGCTTATATGAAATCATGATAATATTGTGTGTATCCTGAGTTTGATGATTTTGATATATGTTTACAATGCCTAGAAGGGTAATATGGAAATTATAAGTAGGGTTTTAAGATGTTTTGGTTATTACCAAATTACATTTTAGTTGACTAATTCTCAATATAATATGAATTCAGTTCGAAGATACAAAAAATTATACTTTTTTTTTTTGGTCAAGTAAAAAAAATATAATTATACTTTAGTTGACTGATTCTCAATATAATTTGAATTCAGTCAATACAAAGATGCTCCATTAAATGAGGGATATGATCAATATGAATATGATATGTTTAAAGATGAACTGTATGGTGTACAAATGAGATAAATGAGATAAATAGTTCATTATAAAAATGAACGAATTTGCAAGGTCGGACGTCGTAACTCGGGTTCGAACCCGAGACCTCACAGTTGTGTGTGAGTTTAATTTCAGTGGATTACCACTTCATCTAAGATAAAAAAAAATGAACGGATTTTTTTTTATCGAATGGTTTAGTGACTAAAAATTCGTCTTTTAAAGCTAAACATCTGAGGTATTTGGGATTCGAACGTCGTCCCCTGCATATTACTATGTATTATCCTTGCATATTATAAATTTGTTTTTACTATTGGATCAATATGTCTCATCATTAGTTCAACAAGAATTTGATATGATTTATTGATTCCGTGGTAAAAGAAATAAACATGTGCATGATTGATGACATAATCTCTTACGTTATTTTGAGCATATTTTTTCTGTCATTTTACTTATGATTTGACCCAAATTAGAGAAGTTTTAGAACAATTGCATATGGTTTAATGGACATTTTGTAATGTTTTCATATTGAGTCGTGGAACTCGAGTTTTCCGAAGCAATTCTTGGGTGTTTTTGATGTATTTCATTGCAAAATCATGTAATTCAGCAAAACAAAGCACCTCATGAAGAATCGGGAAGACAATGAATGAATATTCAAGAGGCCTCTCAAGACATTTTAAGTTGAGGAAATTCCATCTCAAGTCCTAAGACAAGTTTAGAGGAAGAAAAAAAAAGACGAAGAAAAGGCAAGAAACTGTGAAGAAGATTTCCTTCTTAGACTTAGCTGGGTTTTGATGACAACAAACTCACATCACAAAAGAAGAAAAACTTTATGGAGGCTCAAGTTGAAGAATGAAGATAATCAGACTTGGACTTCATAGTTATATCTTTGTAAGCATGGTCCTTATTTTTGATTTATAATTTTTCAACTTATGGAACAACTTAGAATGCTCAGAAAATAATTACAAACATTTTTCAATTTTCTAAGTTCCATATGAAGCAATGCCTAAAAATTTCTTGAAAGTAAATCACACACTCACAATGATTTTTATTTAAACATGAGTTTGCATTAAAATATGTTTGCATGAAAATATTTTGATTAAAAAATTATTTTTGACTTTGGAAAATCATAATTATGTATACATGCTTTAGCGTTCAGCATGTCTTTTGAAATTCATTCAGCATGTATACATGCTTTAACGTTAAGCACATATCCGCTAGTTTTAATTTTTTTAAAAACGGCTAGTTTTTTTCTTAAATTTATTTCAAATTCTTTTTTTATGAATTGGTACCATTTTAATTATATTTCTATTCATTGGTATCCCTTTTTGAAAAAATAGCATTGCTTCATTAACATCTTTTTAGCCTCTATAAATTCAATTGAGAATCATAACAATTTACACACAACAACTTTCATTATCTCAATTGACATTTTCAATATCACTTGCTTTCAAACTTTCATTCAAATTGTTTGGAAAACTTTGCCTACACTTTAACATTTATTAAAACGTTTTCTGAGCACTAAGTCCATTTGTTAGAGTGATATTGATAAAGATATACAGCCATACATTTGTTATTCTTCAACTACTTTGTTGTAAAGTTTTCTTGCCATTGTTGGTGAGAATTATTGTTTAAGATAGTGGGGGTGCTATCTTGTGATTGTTGTAAAAAGTTCTTTCATTCGGGAAGATTCAAAGTCCACCAAAAGTGTTTGGTGTTTGTGTTGTAATCAAGACAGAGGGTTTCTTTCTTGTGTTTATGTTAGAAAGATTGTTAGGGGGTCTTGGGGTGAGATTGCTTGTAACAAAGATTCTAACATATTGAATTCCTTCGCGGGGTGTGAAGGGAGTGGACTGACCCTAAGGTTTAGAGGGGAACCACTATAAACTCTCTTGTGTCTTTTCTTCTTCCCTTACTCTTTTATTTTTCCGCATTCATACCTTCATATTAAGTTTTCGGAAAAATTATCAAGAACGCTAAACTTGCAAAAATTAACGAATATTCCAAGAAACCTAATTCACCCCCCTCTTAGGTTACAATCTGAACTTACAGAAACACACTGGAAATAGGTGTTGTGTGTCCTAGGTGTGCAAAACAATGCTGAAAAGCACTGTTTTAACACACAAATGCGGCACACGTAAGGCCACGCGTGAGGCGCATGCACCTTTGAGGAAAAACAACTTTGTACTGTTTTTGACTGCAGGTTTAAGGAAAAAGCTCAGTTTTTCAATCCAAACTCACTTGAAAATCAGCCTATAAATACTACTCCTCTCTTTCACAAATATTCATTCAGAATGAAGTGATTGAAAAGAAAGGCAAGCGTTAGGAGTATCAAGAGATAACATTTTCAACGAAAAGGCATATATGATATATGGATTATTCATTTAGTCAAAGACTAGGATGTGACATTCATAATTTCACGCTAATATAAAATATGATGGATTAGTGTGACCGGTTTCCTTTACTTTGTTTGACATAGCATTTAATACGTACACAGAGGAATACATACATATTAACTAGATTGCCTAACCAACAAGTATTAAGTGAAATTATGGAAAAAAAAATAAAAAATATCACAGGTTGACAAATGATCAACCTAACGATTACCTATTCTTCAAAAAAAAAAAAAAAAAAACTAACAAATACCTATAGATAGTTTGGTCATTTTCACCAGGATTGATCTAATGTATGCCTATATCATATAATACTTTAAGATAAACAAATAAACAATATTAAAAATAAAAAATTATCGTGTGCATGCGCGCGGAAAGATACACTAGTTGGGACACAAGAAGAAGAGTATTTTTCTTTCAAGCAGTCAATGTTTGACATGCTCATCCCTTTGTTTTCTCAATACAACCATCATGCTACTGTTTTAATAGAAGATTTAAGTGCCAAATGAAAAATGATTAAAGAATTAAAGAAAAAAGGAAATTTAAAGTAATAGTTATCACTTAATTGACCAAGTTATGGACTAGTTCCCAGATAAATATTCAATAAACAGTTAGTTTACACCCTTATGAGGCAAATAAGTAGTATCAGATTTCTTGACTAGACAATGGTTCTTACTATGCCCAAAAAATACAAACTTCATTGTTTATTATATGATCGGAATCATGAACAAACATGAATGAAGGGCCACTTTCCAAACAACGCCTCAAAACTCAATGGAAAAAGTACTAAGGTGGGTTTGTTTCAAGTTATATTCGTAGATTCTTGGTAATAAAATGATAGAGATATATTTGCCTATGTTTGTTACAAGTTTATTAAATTTTATTCCCGGGTATAAAACGTCCCGGGAATAGAAATTTTTTCCCAAAGAAAAGGGTGGAAATAAAGTTCCCATGAAGATGGGAATAAATTCATATGTAATTACCTATTATAATCCCTATTTTTATGGTTCTCGGAAATATTATAATGTTAAGCAAACATCTTTTTTCTAAATACATTTGAATAAAATTCCCATTTTATGTTCCAAGGAATGTTATTCCTATAAATAAATTTGATAAACTTGAAATAAACGCACCTTAACAAAAAGCTCTTCGGGAACTTACCCATAGAATAATCTCACACAGGTCAATATTGGTGCAACGGTTTTTTTTTTTTTTTTTTTTTCTAGTAACCTAGTGGCTGGAGTTCACACAATTAAATGTGGAGAAGTTGGGTGTCCGGGGTTCGAACCCCGACCCCTACATAAATTATGCAATGTCCCTACCAACTGAGTTAAACTCACGGAGACTGGTACAACGGTTTCTATACACGCTTATTAATATGATACAGACAAATAAAATATAGGGGTTTCTATTAGCACAATTTGCCTAATGACTGACTATAAAGATCCTAATTAGCGAGGGAAACAAATCATAAAAGGTGCATATACTACCACAATTCTACAATGAAGCTGCATTTTAGTTTGAATTCTGCTATTTACCCAACAGTTTTTGTTCATTCTCAACTGAAATGACCAAAATGTCCATACGTGACTTAACATACGTCAGTGTAAATTTTGCGTGAGTTAAAACACGCTACGTGAGTTAACTCACGCCAGTGTTAATTTAAAAATATTGCAGCGTGAGTTAACTCACGTTTAATAATATGCAACTTTTTTTTCGAATTTATTTAAATGGTAATATAAATAATATAAATGGTAATATAAATGGTAATATAATTAAGGTCGCAGCCAAAGACGCGACATTGTCTACTTGTCAAAAGTGCCTCTCTTTTTCCTTTTTCTCTCTTGTGAGCCGTCATCAAAACCCCAGTTTCTTCTCTTCATCTACCAAAGAGGGGTGATTTAGGGTCAATTTTTGATCCAAAATCACCCCTCTAACTCGTTTTTCTCTTTCCCTTTTATTGAAATAAGTGATTTTCACATCTATTTCGTTTTTTATTTTGTGATTTCGTCATCTTTGTGCGACCTTGGTTGTTCGTCATTTTTGTGCAACGTTGTTTGTTTGTTTGTTTCTCTCAGGTATTTGATCGGTTCAGATTGTTAGATCAGCTTCGATCCAGTGCAGATCCAATCAATGACTTTGACGTCACCCACGTTGCAGATCCGGAAACATGGTTATTCCGGAGATTTAAATATAGTCATATGTGTAGGCATTTGTACTTTGCCGTTTTATACTATTAACATGGATGTTGTGAGCCTGTTCACAATTTCATCCTTTTTGTTTTTAGCGAATTTGCATTATATCGATGTACTCTTTCAATTTGAATGAATGAATATCTTTTATTTTGTTAAAAAAAATATATAAATGGTAATATAAATTCTCAACAACGTTATTTAGATGACAAAATCATAATATAAATGCTAATATAAATAAACAAAAGGAAGAAAGGAACATGAATAATACATATAAAACCTCATTTTATTAATACTTTGATACAACTACATAATTTGATACATTTTATTGGAATAAAGTAAATCTACTTCTTTGATGTAAAAATAGACCAACTTTGGGGTAACAGAGGATCAAGGTTGGTGGCCAAAGCGACCAATCATCTTGGGGTAAATCTAAATCTGGTTCTTTTTATACCCCAAGAAAGAGACTTTTTACCCACGATAAAAAGTTTTTGGGGTAAAAAGAAGCCGATTTACTTTTACCCCAAGGGTTAACCTCTTTGTCCCCCAAGTCGATTGGTCTATTTTGACCCCTCCCTTGACCTTTTTTTACCCCTCAATTGGCCCCCAAAAAAGCTAAAAAAAAAAAAACTATAAAGGTGAAAGAGTGAGGAGAAGAAGGAGAGAATGTGAGGAAATGGTGAAGGTTTAAGGGGGTATTTATAGGGGGAATGGTTGCATAGGTTTTATATGCACTAAATGCAGTCAAAAAACCGTAGAAAAACGTGTAAAAAATCAATAAAATCAAGGTTGAACAACTGATGAAAGTAAAAAAAAAACGTGTTCTTGAGGTGTGACCACCGGCCAAACTGGCGTGAGTTAACTCACGTTGGGTTTAACACTAGCGTGAGTTAACTCACGTTGCATGCATGGGCCAGCGTGAGTTAACTCACGCTATGATGGTGTGAAGTTTTTTTATGCAGACTAATGGTACCATAGGTTTTGAATAAATAAATTCGAAAAGTGAATAAATAAATTATTGTTCCATTCAAAACAACATGTATTATAAAGAATCAACTATATATGTTATCACATCAATTCCCTCATACAAGACGGGTCATCACATAAAGAATGAGGTCCATTCCATGACACTCATCTTATATGAAGGAATTCGATATCATAACTTAAAAGTTACATTATATTACATAAAGTTCCTAAATTTGTCCTATCATTACATTACATTCGGAAATGCACCTTCCAACTACAACAATTATCTTACCTTTGAATGGGGTAAATTCAAACTTGCCAAACAACAACTCTCAAGCATTCACCCGGAAGTTTAATTGTTTCATTCAAAAGATTAAATTCTTGTTAGGCTTGGTTTAAATGATCGTATTCAAGTGTCAAAAGAATGAGGTGCATTCCTTGACACTTTAATACCTTCATTTAAACCAGCCTAACAAGAATTTAATCTTTTGAAAGGAACAATAAAACTTCTGGATGAATGCTTGGGAACTGTCATTTGACAAGTTTGAATTACCCCATTCAAAGGAAGACAATTGTTGTAGTTGGAAGGTGCATTTCCCTACATAATCACGAACTTCTGGCGGAATCAAACTTTTGATGATACCTTCAGTTGATCTCAGCAATGTTACACACATATCGATCCACTGGAACATGTTGTGCTCCCAAAACATGCTCCTCATGTTATCGTCGTTCTTTAATTCAACCCAAGTGAATGATATTCTCCCATCGTCGAGGGTTGGACGTTTATATCGAACGTATTCCACCCTCCTTGTGTCTCCGGGGTTGACTCCTTGGTTAAATTCATTCAGTTGATCCTTTATACCTTTTAACGTGACACCAAGGTGCCGAACCTTCAACCTCTGAGGTTCTCCACCGTTGAATTGTGCATGAACGTCGAATACATCGGCCATTGCTTCAAATCTACATAATAAGAAATTAAAAACATTCAATGAAAAACCCAATCAAACATTTCATCAAACATTTGGAGTGCAAAATATACATAAACCCTAAAACTCATAACTACAACATAAACATGCAAACATCTAAACAATTAAGCAATATAAGTCATTTACATGTAACATTGTATCATTTCTTGCAAAAAAAATAAAAATTTTAACAAAACACTAAATCTAAAAAATTCTAGTTTAAGTGAAAAAATCTATCATACCAACATAATTTAAGTGAAAACTTACTTGTTCTTGTTATTAGAGTGTTGTATGATTTGAAGTTCAAGGAATTTCGGAGTTGGGTAATTTGAGAGAGATTTGAGATTGGAAATGAGGAAATGAGACTCTGCCTGACCATATAACAGCACGCAGCGTGAGTTAACACACGCAACGTGACTTAACTCAAGCAGCGTGAGTTAACTCCCACTGGTACAAATTCTTTGCGTGAGTTAACTCACGCTCAGATGCTGCACCACATTTGCCACGTTTTTTGGACGGTTTGGACGGTGGTCAGATGGTTTATGATGGGATAAACCGCAAGTGCACGGTTTACCGTTGTAGTAATAAAAAGATATCGTTCCAACAGGGAGTTATGAATTCAATTAACTTTCAATAAGGATTAGAAGAAAGTTTACGATTATAAAGTTTTGATTTTTAATTAGAAGGAAATAACAATAATAAAATAAAAGGAGCCTTGAGATTATTGGTTCATTATAATGACGAATCCTTCACTAGCCAAAACCTTAACTTATAATTTCATGTTTTATGCCTAATTTCTAAAGACCGGTTTCCCTTTAGCACCTCACCTTTCCGACCAAGTCCAGTGAGAGTTTACCTCTAGCAACCAAACCTATTTCGCTGATTTGATTACTAGAAGAAGCTTATAAGGATTGAAACTACTCATGTCTCAAGAATTGCAAAGACTATTTCACTGCCTTTGCAATTCTTGTCTAAATTCACTTGTTCCAATATCAAAGCTCCGCTTTCGCATTATGAATTGATATTTGAGATGATGGATGATAGATCTCTGGCAAGTGCACCAAATACTATCGAAGTAGTAAAAATATCGATCCCACGAGGACTGTTTTTAATCTCAATAATTCAACTACGTTGTATTTTAGGATGTATAAAGGTTATTTTGATTTGCCACTAGGCAGTAGATTGGTTTGATTGCATAAAAGTAATTGCTAAAAATAAATTGGTTTTCAAGAATAAGAGAGAGATGAGTTTAGGTCTTTCGAATCATCTATGTTCCCCTAATTGTTATGTTGCACCTATTCGTATGAATGATCTTCTAATCCCACGATAGTTAACAAAATAGTCCTAATCAATCCCTTGAGTTAGGACCCTCTTCTTAAACTACAGCCCCTAATCCCTTAGGTGGTCTAATAATCTTTGAAGGTTTAAAGCACGTTAACCTAATATCACTAATAAACGATTATCCATTCCTAGACTAACCATGTTTATTAGAACAATTCAATAGGTCTAAGTAGAAAGCTATGGTCAGTAGTCATTCATTCTCACAAAATCATATTTATATTTGATCAGGATATAAAAAGCATTAAGAACAATTGAATTGAATAAAGACTAGAATATCATTCACAATAAATAGAGTTTCACAACATAATATCTCAATTAGGGTTACAACGAATCATCTCAGACCTAACCTCTAATGGATTTAGCTACTCATAATAGTGTTTACAAATAACATAATCATTAGAGGTAATAAAACATACACAAAGTGGTTGGAAGATGAAGAAATCGTCCTCCTGGTCTTCCTTGCAGTTGCCAAATCGCACTTGGCTCTCTAGAATTCGTAACCCTTGTTTTTGGAATAGACTTCAGCATAAATAGGCACAGAAAATCGCCCAAATCGTGTCACGTTTTAAGTGAATCGTGACACGTTTTTACCTTCTGGAGCAAGAAACTGAATTAGGGCTTCACCAAATCGTGTCACGTTTTACCAATCGTGACACGTTTTCATAATGTCGAACCAAACCTTTCTGAAGCTCTTAAATCGTGTCACGTTTCTGATAAATCGTGACACGTTTTCTTTCTTTGTATTTTCTTCAGTTTTTCTGCTCTTTTGCTGCATAAGTCTCCTTGTGAACTCCATTTTTGTGCTAAAATACATATAAAATTACGTAATGACAAGATGTCATCACAACCCCAAACTTAAACCATTCCTTGTCCTCAAGGAATTTACTTGCAAAGCTGACAATTGACAGTGAAATAACAATTACCTATTCAAGCAGTAGTACCCAAAAGTTCAACACCTTACTAGCTAATGATGAGCTAGTTTGACTTGTATGCATCCACCAATTCACAACTCCACGCAAATATTTGAAATAGGGTTCTACCAGTCGACATGCAGATCTACATATTACCATACGCTTGAAAAGTTTCTAAACATCAATCAAAGTCAATATCATTACACACTTTTGAGGTCTTTAGGGTTATAA
This sequence comes from Medicago sativa, assembly GCF_051527215.1. Classification (NCBI taxonomy): domain Eukaryota; kingdom Viridiplantae; phylum Streptophyta; class Magnoliopsida; order Fabales; family Fabaceae; genus Medicago; species Medicago sativa. The sequence goes on from NC_140755.1 coordinate 24,470,459, forward strand.
CGGGGCTTAGGTGAAAGGTGGGACATATTTGGATAAGTAGGCTACACAAAATTAGAGTTAGGCATTCCCTCGGAAGTTAAAGAACAAATTCAATCCTACGATCATTCACCTTGTGGAATAACAATCAATGCAAAGGTACTAGAGAATATTTATAACTTTTAGGGACAATTGAGTTTGAAGTTACTCGCATGTTTCAAAGTTTGGTCCCTTTTTCATCATTCATTTCATCTTTTTTTTTTCATACATCAATTTTTGAATGTATTTTTGCATTTTGCATGACAATTCTTTTTCTTTTTGTTCTCTTATTCTCTAGTACCCCCACCCCAAACTTAATTGGTTGCAAATTCCAATAGCAACCCCAAACTTAATTTTAAGCAACATTCTACAATGCCTAACTCAGAAAAACAATAAGGGACAAGTCCTAAAAGTCTCTAAGTTTGTAATGTAGTTTGTCACCGAACAAAAAGTTCTAATCCTACCGGCTCAAAGGGGCTAAGAAAAGGATAAAGTTTAACAATTATAGTCAGGGTAGGCTTCAAAAGGCTCACAGGACCAAGCACTTTTGCCTCAGTGTGTAATTAACAAAGACCAATCAATAATAGAGAAACAATGCAAGTTCTAGAAATGTAGTTGCATGGAAAACTAAGCTAAATATAAGTAAATTGAAAAACAAAATATGGCAATGGACCTTATGGCTGAGATTTCTGGGAGTATGTGACTACCTAGCAACGCCGTACACTTCGCCTTTGAAAACCAAGTCACTCCTCCTTTTGAACTTTTGGAATACCACTTGAACAACTATTTGTTATCAAACTGTAAAAAGTCAACTAAACAAACAAATTCATCAATAATAAACAAGTGCAGGAATAATTACATAAACGGGGGGAATAAAACCGAGTTAAACTTAATTAAAAGCAATTAAAATTGTTCGAACATAAAATTAAAGTTACATAACCAAAGTGCTGAAACAAAAACAGAAAAATAAAAATAGGTGGGCCATCAGTAGCCCACTCAATCCTGCATCTGGTCCTCCGGAATCCAAGTGTTGGGGTCCTCCTCTGCATAGGTATCCTCCCCAAAGTGCTGCCTAGACTGAGCTCCACCAGCAGCAAAGTCAGCTCGGATCTCCTGCTCTCTATCCTGAGCTCGACCTCTGGTGACATCAAAGTAGTGGTCCATAGCCTCCTCGGACCCATCAAAGCGCTCGAAAGACCCAGTCATCTTCCTCCTGTTGAGGCAGACCGCCTCAGTGAACTCCTGACCAAACCTCGGACGGTTCCAATACTCCTGATCTGACACCTCATTCATCCAGTTGGCATGGCCGAACATGTAGTCCAGCATCATAGGATGAATAGGTGCATAGGCACCCTGCTGGCTGCTCCCCTCTCCAGCAAAAGTCTGACTCTGAGGTGGTGGTTGTGGCTGTTGCGGTGGTGGCGGCTGTGGCTGTCCTGCTGCTGCTGCCTCGGCACCCATGATAGTCTGCATGCGGTCATGATAATCCTTGACAAAGCCATCCATGTAAGTGTCGGTGATGGGCTTCATCATTGCTGCACTCAAATCATTAGCAAACAAATCGCACTCCTCCTCCTCACAAAGCCAATTGATAAGGCTCAAATGAGGGAGTGCCTTCTTGGTACCTGAAGCAAACATATAGATATTGTCGGCAATTAACTCACCAACATTGATGGGTGCACCATCAAGAATAGCAGACAGCGTCAACAAGCGGGGCAGCGGAATCTCTGAAGTACAAGAGGTGCCCTCAATAGTTTGCACCACAAAAGATGCGCACGCCTTTGCATGGGGCTTGAAGTCAGCCCTCAACAGCATATGTGACCCTCCATGCCACTTAGCACCTTCAACACAAATCTGCATTAGCAACTCCTCCCACCTTTCATCATCCCAATTCTTGCACTCCTCCATCCTCCTCTTCACATCACAAATCTCCGGTGGCACAATCTCCAGCAACTGATTAATCCTTTCCGGGCTATAGTCTATCTCCTTCCCCCTCACATAGGACACATACTTCCTCCCCATATACCTAGCATTGGAATAGAATTCTATCCCAATAGTTTTGTTGGCCTGCTCGAAAATCATACTAACAAGGGACTCCCACCCTCTCTCAGTGATCACTTGATGGAATTCAGGGTTGGAGATGAGTTTGGTGAAATCAAAACCTCTCTCCGGGATCACCCTATAGCCTCGGATGTCCTTGAAACGGTCACGGGCAGCAGTATTATAAAACCGGTGGTTGATGGACGGTGGGGGTGCGGTGTTAGGGCTAGGTTTGACAGGTTGTTTGCGTTTGGGTGCTATTTTGGCCTTTTTGGCTGGTTGGGATGTGGCTTGTGACTTGCCTTTGTTGCGGGTCTCAACCATGGTTAGGGTTAGGATTTGGAGAAAAAAAAACTGGATATTAGGGTTAGGGTTAAGATGGAGATAATGGGTTTGGTTGTTTGTTGGTGATGATGAAGGTGTATGGTAATGGTTTGGTGATTAGAAGATGAAAAGATGAAGATTTTTGGTAGAAAAGGGTTAGAAAATCGTAGGTTAGGGTTCTGGGAAAATTTTGGCAAAGTTTGGCTACTTTTGGAAGTGAATGGAATGAAAATCGTGTTGGATATATTTATAGGCTGGGAAAATCGTGCCACGTTTGGCCAAAAACGTGTCACGATTTTGTTTTGTAACGGTTAAATTTTTGAAACTGCTAAAATCGTGTCACGTTTGGGCTAAACGTGTCACGATTGTTCATTTTTGAAAATTTTCTTGCCCAGAAATCGTGTCACGTTTTGGCCAACGTGTCACGATTTCCAATTGTCGAATTGCACCAGTTTGAGACTTAGAAAAATATCTGAGAGGAGCTTCAGAGGGGGGGCAAATCGTGTCACGTTTGGCCCAAAACGTGTCACGATTTGCACAGTATTGGAAAACAAAAAAATTTCTTCCTCTGTTCGTTTCAGCAAAAATCTTTTTGTATTTTTGAATATTTGAAAGCAATAAAAAGGAAATAAGAAATACTACCTGAAATCTAAATGTGGGTTGCCTACCACCAAGCGCTTCTTTACCGTCACTAGCTTGACTCATGACTATCCCTAAGGATCAGTTGATGTGGCTCCCTCTTCATTGTTTGGGAGTCCTCCTTTACGGTACCGTTTCAGCTTTTGTTCCTTACCCTTGAAAGTTCCTTGTGCACCAGACTTCCTTAGGTCCACAGCTTCATCAATAGGCTTGTTTCTTGCCAACCCTTCGTCACAGTACCTCCTAATTCTTTCTAAAGTATCAGAGATAGTTGAAAGCATACACCATTGAAAAGCAGCCGGCCCATTACGCATCCCATAGGGAATCCTCTTATAGGCCAATTTACCACCTGGACCAGTGGTAGTAGTCTTTATTTTATTGTTACCAGCTGTCAATCCCCCATACTTGTTGTCGCGGATGTCTCCGAATGATTGTTGTTGCATCTGTCCTTTGCTTACTTCCAGTTGCTTAACACCCTCTATCATTCCAACATCTTCAATCACTTCTTGTCTGTCTCTAGATTCCACACTTTCCACCTCTGTAGATCGAATAGGTTGAGATTCAAGGGATTTATCTTCGTCTGTTTCTTCCACAACGTCAATCCGGTAACACTTGGGATTCTCATCTTGGTGCTTCATTGCCTCAAAGATATTGAAGACTACCTGCTCCTTATGGAACCTCAACATTAGCTCTCCACGTTCAACATCAATCAAAGCACGACCAGTTGCAAGGAAAGGTCTCCCTAGAATGAGTGGCATGTCTTCATCTTCAGCCATATCTAGGACCACAAAATCTGCTGGGAACACCAAGTCATTAACCTTGACTAGCACATCTTCAAGTATACCGAAAGGGTAAGAGATTGACCGATCAGCTAAAGTAATGGTCATTCTTGTTGGTTTTGGTTCCCCACACTTAAGCTTCTTCATCATTGAAAGAGGCATCAGATTTATACTTGCTCCCAAGTCACATAAAGCTCTTCCAATGTCTACCGGTCCAATTGAACAAGGGATAGTAAAAGCACCAGGATCCTTCAGCTTAGGTGGCAGCTTCTTTTGAAGAATAGCACTACAATTCTCAGAAAGTGCTATGTTCTCATCATCCTTAGGCTTCCTTCGTTTGGTCAACAAGTCTTTCATGAACTTAGCATACAACGGCATTTGATCAAGAGCTTCACCAAAAGGAATATTCACCTGAAGTTGTGAGAAAAGTTGCATGAACTTCTTGAATTGGCCTTCATCCTTTTCTTTCTTCTTTGAAAGGTGAGGGTATGGAAGCTTCACATGTGATGGAATAACCTGTGGTTTGTCTCCATCTTTCAAAATTTGACTCTTCGACTTCCTCAAGATTGAGTCTTCATCTATCAATTTCTCACTTTTATCTCCCTCTATTTTTTTCTTCTTTTCATTTTCAACTACTCCATGATCATTTTTATTTTCAACTACACCCTCATCATTTTTTTCAACTACATCATTCTCCTCTACCTCAACTACTTCATCAACCTTCTTTGGAGCTGTTGGAACTAAAGGTGTCAAAACCTTTTTGCTCCTTAATTCAATAGCATTACAAGACTCATTCTTAGGGTTATCTTTAGTGTTACCTGAGAATCCGCCTTTGTTTTGTTCAGCCAACTGCTTAGCCAATTGCCCCAGTTGAGTTTCAAGCATCTTCCTAGAAGCTTCATTGTTCTTTCTTTCAGCTTCTTGACTCTTCTTCATCTCTTCAAAGTTGCCTTGAGTCATCTTCATGAAGTTCATCATAGTTTCTTCAAGAGCTGATGGCTTCCTTTGTTGTTGTTGAGGAGGAGTAAGCATCTGAGAATTCAAAGCATTGTTATTTGAGTAGCTTAGATTTGGATGCTTATTAATGCCTGAATTGTAGTATTGATTTTGCCTTTGATAACCTCCCATGAAGTTAGCTTCTTCACTTGATCCTTCCAGAACGCATTCACCGTTTGGATGTTCTTCACCACATAAGTCGCACTTGATTGCAGCTACTTGTTGTTGTTTATGAGCCAAAGTGAACCCTTGAAACTCCTTAGTTAGAGCTTCAATTTGTTTGTTCATAGCTGCTTGGTTAGCAAGGATAGCAGTTTGTTCACTCACACCAAACACTCCTCTTTCCTTCTTCTTAGCTTCAGCACGATACTCATTTCCAGCCATGTTTTCTATCAAAGCTTGGACTTCATGATCAGTTTTGCTCTTGAGACTACCTCCCGCGGAAGCATCTAAGAACATTCTAGTGTTTGGTGTTACCCCCTCAGTGAAGATTTGGAGGTATTGCTTCTCGGTGAACTCATGATTAGGGCATCTCTTAAGAAGCAAGTTGAATCGCTCCCAAGCATCATACAATGATTCACCTTCTCCTTGCTTGAAGTTAGAGATCTCCATCTTCTTTTCCCAATATTTAGACATAGGGAAATATTTCTCCAAGAACTTCAGCTCTAACTCTTCCCATGTTTGGACAGTCCCGTTCGGTATTGTTAGCAACCAATCTTTTGCTCTTCCCGTCAAGGTGAAAGGAAACAGCCTTAGCTTCTTTTGTGCTTCAGTTACGGTGGCTGGTTGCACACAAAACTCGCAGGTTTCAGCAAAGCGGCTCAAGTGTTCATGAGGACTCATAGCTTCAGTCCCATCGAATTGCTTGTCCCTCAAACCGTTGAGGACAGTTGTCTTGATGTCGAAAGCTACGGGGTTAGCTGGTTGAAAAGTGTGGGTCAGTTGACCGCGATGAGTGGCTAACCCGTAGTCTCCAAGCTTAGGTCTTGGTGGTACAACTCCTTCCCCTTCCATAGTTGCAGATTTAGGAGAAGAGATTGTTTCAGATTCACTTGAGAATTGCTCCGGTACTTGTTCTCGAACACCCGGTGGAACGGATTGAGCTAACCTTTGCGATCGGACAGCTTTACGAAGTGCTCTAGCAGTTCTTTCAATTTCCGGATCGTACTCTAAGTCGTCCGAGCTCTGTTTACCTCGCATAAACAGCAAAATACCTTAGTAGCACTGCACAACGCAAAGTAATCAAGTGAATATGAAAACAGAAAAATAAAAAATCAAAAACAGAAAAATTAAATTGCAAAAACCCTAAATTATAACGTAATTGCCTTGTTGAAATAATTCAACAGTCCCCGGCAACGGCGCCAAAAACTTGATAGATCTCTGGCAAGTGCACCAAATACTATCGAAGTAGTAAAAATATCGATCCCACGAGGACTGTTTTTAATCTCAATAATTCAACTACGTTGTATTTTAGGATGTATAAAGGTTATTTTGATTTGCCACTAGGCAGTAGATTGGTTTGATTGCATAAAAGTAATTGCTAAAAATAAATTGGTTTTCAAGAATAAGAGAGAGATGAGTTTAGGTCTTTCGAATCATCTATGTTCCCCTAATTGTTATGTTGCACCTATTCGTATGAATGATCTTCTAATCCCACGATAGTTAACAAAATAGTCCTAATCAATCCCTTGAGTTAGGACCCTCTTCTTAAACTACAGCCCCTAATCCCTTAGGTGGTCTAATAATCTTTGAAGGTTTAAAGCACGTTAACCTAATATCACTAATAAACGATTATCCATTCCTAGACTAACCATGTTTATTAGAACAATTCAATAGGTCTAAGTAGAAAGCTATGGTCAGTAGTCATTCATTCTCACAAAATCATATTTATATTTGATCAGGATATAAAAAGCATTAAGAACAATTGAATTGAATAAAGACTAGAATATCATTCACAATAAATAGAGTTTCACAACATAATATCTCAATTAGGGTTACAACGAATCATCTCAGACCTAACCTCTAATGGATTTAGCTACTCATAATAGTGTTTACAAATAACATAATCATTAGAGGTAATAAAACATACACAAAGTGGTTGGAAGATGAAGAAATCGTCCTCCTGGTCTTCCTTGCAGTTGCCAAATCGCACTTGGCTCTCTAGAATTCGTAACCCTTGTTTTTGGAATAGACTTCAGCATAAATAGGCACAGAAAATCGCCCAAATCGTGTCACGTTTTAAGTGAATCGTGACACGTTTTTACCTTCTGGAACAAGAAACTGAATTAGGGCTTCACCAAATCGTGTCACGTTTTACCAATCGTGACACGTTTTCATAATGTCGAACCAAACCTTTCTGAAGCTCTTAAATCGTGTCACGTTTCTGATAAATCGTGACACATTTTCTTTCTTTGTATTTTCTTCAGTTTTTCTGCTCTTTTGCTGCATAAGTCTCCTTGTGAACTCCATTTTTGTGCTAAAATACATATAAAATTACGTAATGACAAGATGTCATCAATGGATTAACAATTATCAAACCCTCCACTTTCGTTTCCACAGTTTGATAATTGTTAATTCATGTTTAAACGGTGAACTTAGATTAGAAATTAAGGTTACATTAAATTAGGGTTAAAGCTTGGTTCGATTAGGATTACGTCATTAGAGTTATCCAACAATCCCAAGACAAGAAGATTCTACTCACTAACGTTCATTGTAGACATAGAGAAGAAGGAGAAGAAGAAGAATATAAAATAACAATAAAGTAAAAGTGAACTTTTATTTCAAGAACAAAAGATGAATATTTGTGATGGGAGGCTACTCTATTTATAGTTTACAATCGACTTAAAATATAAGCAACTACAAGGGCTATTTGGTAAAACTAAAATAGAGTAGATTGGGCCCTAAGCAAAAGCAGCAAAAAGAGTTTCTGGGGGTGGCACGGTCGTGCCACATGTTGGCACGGGCCGTGCCAAGCTTCTGACTTGGGGGATTATATTTTTGTTACGGAATCTTTCGTATTTTCGCTCCGAATCAGTTCCAGACTCCTTTCTTTTGCTCCAAGACTCCTTCCATCCAATATTCATTCCTGGAATATAAAAATATGCAATTGAAGTAAAATAGCTCAAAAAGGAAACAATATTAAAATAAAATAAAACCAAATCTAAATAAAACGAAACTAAATAATATATAAAAACTAACTAAATAATGACTCATCAGTTTACCACGTTTTTGATCCACAATAATGGTTAGATACAACCTAGACTTGCATTTCCCCTATAAATATTCTTCCAACCTTCACCATTTCTCACATTCTCTCCTTCTCACTCTATCCTCCTCTTCCTTATTCGACATTTGCATTCTGTAGATATGTTTCAGAAACAAAGTGATGCTGCTCAATTAAAAAAGGAGGGAGAGAAGAAGAAAGAAAAATTGACTGTGAAATGGCACAGAATCGAATGCGATGGTTCCGTTAAAAAAAGCGATTCGATGGTGCCGGTGTACAACCATTCAACGCTGAGGAGGAGCGGAAGGACATGTTATTTCGGTCCTCAACCAAAAGCAGGTGCCCCAGGGACCGTCGAAGACAACCCAATTGAGTTAAGCGACGAAGGAGATGATTAAACGTAATGCCTTGTAATAAAGTGGGATGTTTTTATACATTCCTTTCTAATGTAATGAATGACTTGAATAAATTTGATTATTAAAATTTGAATACATTCCTTTTAGATTAAAATTGCTTATTAAATTTGAATTCTGCAATTTACACTAGCGTGAGTTACCTCACGCAGCGTGAGTTAACTCACGTAGGGGCAATATGGGCAATTCAGTCAGGAATGAGCAAAATCTAGGTAAAGAGCATAATTCTTTCAGTTTTTGTAATGGTATTAGTGCGACGGTTTTTTCACAGGTCAAATTCCACATACACCGAAACATACATAGACGTTAATTGTAAATATAGAGTAAATTAAAATAAATTTGAAAAAAAAAAAAACTTCTATGTTTCAACTACATACATTCTGTAGTTTGTCGAGATGATAAAATGTGATGTCCAAATGAATGAAATCATTCAACCTCATGTGTAACACGCTAATTCCCAAAGTTGATTTAATAAATAATGCGAATAAATTTAAACAAAAAGGATGTTCACATACTCATCAATCATTCGTTCGAATAATAAATAACACGTCATATTTCAGAATGCAGAAAATACTTCAAAAATATTTCATAAAATAAACATGTATGATTCTCAATCGTCATTGTGGAAAATATCATAATGATTTCAAATACTTACGATTCCTAAAACGAAACATTCAACGTTTGACCCCAACCCTAGTGTTACAGATCAGAGCACATGAGTATTCGACTACATAAATAATTAGATAAGCTACGGAAGTATATCTCCGTCGCCATCTTATAAACGTCCCACACACTAGAGCTCCTCGTCCTGAGTGTCTATACCCCCAAGAGTACAGACACCATAATATACAACAACAACAACAACAACAACAACAACAACAAGAGGTGAGAATATTCATCATAACATATAGTGGGATACATGAATAATATATGAATAGGCATAACATCATTTGATCATTATTTACAAATATTCACAAATTCTTCATCAGGTTATACAACATCATTCACACATCATCATTATCATAACTCAGCAATTTTCAAAACATTAAGGAATACACACAAGACTCACAATACATCAACATTAACACATATCACATATATCACATACACATCATATACACCTAACATGAGCCATATGCAAATACACTTCGTTCCTAGACCTATATGAATGTGGTACCACACCTACTCATCGTTTATTGTATGTCAGAGTTGCGTTACGGAACATACTCTCATCGTTCCCTAATTATGATTCTATATGCATGCATGAAGACTGACCCACCAAGTAATGCACATTAACAAATCATCAATAAATCATACCATAACAAAAATTCAGCTCATCATACACATCATCATAACAGGGTATGTTTCATCGTTACTCATCATTAAAAACAAGATATTATCTCATTGTTACTCATCATTATAAACAAGGTATGTCTCATAGTTACTCATCATCATAAACAATATTTAACTCCTTATTATTGAACATCATGAAACAATTATTATCTCATCGTTATAGACATCATAAATAAGTATCATATATATATATATATATATATATATATATATATATATATATAATTAGCAACATCATCCTTGTTCTGGACCGGCCAAAAGGAACTTTGGCCCATTTAATTGGGTCCAATACAATCCAAAGCCCAAATGCCACGTTTGGCAACGTTACTTGCGACACACCCCTTCCTCGCGAGGGGGGGGTGCCCGGAGCGAGCGAGATCGGCTCAATTGAGCCGCAACGTCTCTCTGAACGTTCCCGCAATAAACTCTCTGGCGGTTACACTTCCCATGATTTCGTAACCGCCAGAGACAGGTGTGCCACTACAACGGCTATGCAGCCCTTCAGCTCTATAAATAGGGGAATCACTGCAGTCCCAAAGGTAGAATCTATCACTCCCTCTAAACCCTCACTCTCTGATCTCTACTGACTTGAGCGTCGGAGTGCCTGCAGGTACACATCCCCATCCGCTCTAAGAAGCATTCTGACGTATTCCACCACAGTCCAAACCACCGCACTCAAAGCACCGACAGTCACCTTCTGATCAGGTACGATCAGTGGTTCCGTCTGTGGGAAAATATAAGCTCTCCATGTTTTTATATTCCTAAAAACCAAAGCTTTCCAAAAAACTACCATGGCTGCCAACGGTGCCAACTCCCAGATACGAAGTGAGATACGCATCCCTCAACGGGATGGTATGACATCCTCACCTTCACCTGTGGACACGCCCAGAGAGGAACCAACACAGATAGTTCCTCTCCAGCAAAGACCTCTGCAGGGTCCTCCACGACCTACAAAGACTCCTGAAGATGCCACGCCAACTGGTGCCCTTATCAGCAACCTGCTCTACACGGTTCAACGACAATCGTCGTTAATCGAGGAACATAACCAACGCCTGATGGATATGGAGCAAAAGCACCAACCAGCCCGAACTAGACGGACTCCTTCCCCAGTACATCGCAGAAGAAGAAGGAGCCCGCGCCAGTCACGTTCCAAATCCCCGCGACACTCAGTAAGAGTCAGGTCTCCGAGTTACACCAGGAGATAGACGAGAAGGAGGTCACCCAGGCAATCTCCACCCAGGCGATCCCCTCCCAGACGATCTCCCCCGAGGAGATCTCCACCTCGACACTCTCCCCCAAGGGGATCTCCACCAAGACGTAACGGGCGCTCTTGGTCACCTCTAGCTCTGAGGACACTCATGATGCCCGGAATGACCGTAACGCTTACGACCCATTCACACGACACATCCGAGAAGCACCTATCCCCTGCGGGCTAGAGGAACCTCCACAAATGGACTCATATGACGGGACAACCGACCCAGATGAGCACATCGAGAACATTGTGGCAGTTCTCACTTACAGATCGGTGCAAGGCGCCGTAAAATGCAAGATTTTCGTCAGTACACTAATGCGAGGAGCTGTCACCTGGTTCAAGACCTTAAGGAGAAACTCCATCGACTCATGGAGAGACCTCTGTTACGAGTTCAAGACCCACTTAACTGCTTCAAAGACGCAACCAAAAATGGTGGCATCCCTTGATGCCATTGTCCAAGGAAAGAGCGAGCCTCTCCGAGATTACATCGAGAGGTTCAACAAAGAAGCTGTTTAGGTACGAGGTGTCGATGAAAATAATGAAGCAGTACCTCATCACCAAAGGTCTGCGCGAGAGCACAGACGTGAAGAAAGCTGTTCGCTTAGATCGCCCAAGGACTCTCAACGAGTTCCTAGCGATAGCAAAGATCTACATAGCTTATGAAGAGAACTTGTATACGGACAACCTCAACAAATCCAGGAAGGAGGAGCCTACTGCTGAATCCTCCAAAAAGTCCTTCCATGAGAAAAAGAAGGAAGGCAAAGCTGCTCGTGAAGGCAAAAGACTCGATGGTCACTTAACCGATTACACTCCTTTGGCCATGTCAAGGGAGAAAATCCTCGCCGAGATCTCTGTAGCCGATCTGACAGAAGCTGGCGTCAAGCCACCAAAGGCTCCATCTCAGGAGAGGAAAGGGGTCGACAAGACAAAGTACTGTCGATTCCACAAATTCCACGGACACACCATCGATGACTGCGTCCATCTGAAGGATGATATCGAGCTCCTCATTTAAAGTGGTCGGCTCAAACAGTTCATAAAGAATCCGGAGGCAGAAAGAAAGACTGTCGAGCTCATCAGTGACGGCTTCGAACCTGGCAAAACAGTCGCCATGTCCGTGGAACATCTCGGTGATTTCCCTAACAACGTGGAAATCACCACATACTCACGCACCTAGGAGCAGTTCGCCTCTGCCAACGTCATCACGAGAGGAACACTGGACATCTCCATGGGAAGCATGAAGAGGAAATTCGAGGAGCTCATGAGCGTCAACTTGCTGGCCCCCTTCAATCTCGGAGGAATACCACCATTTTTCGTTCTACTACTCAGAACTACCTGGTGGAGCTTCGAATTCTGCCATTCCCTTGCTCGTGCGAGCATCGATGGCCAATACAGACGTCCGTCGAGTCCTAATTGACACAGGGGCCTCGTGCGACATCATGTACACCTGCCTGTTAAAAACTCTTTAACTGACGGAGAAAAACCTTTCTCCTTACGTTGGAAATGAACTCTACGGCTTCAACTGCTCGTCTACTCAGCCATGGGGCTACGTAGAACTACTGGTCACCTTAGGCGAAAAGAAGGCCAAGAAAACAATAAAGATCCCGTTCCTGGTGATTGACTGCCCTTCTCTCTATAATTGCATCATAGGGAGAACCGGGCTCGCCCAACTGGGTGCTGCATGTTCAACCGCTCATCTGAAGTTGAAATACCATGCAAAGGAGGGAGTCATCGCCTCTCTCAATGGAGACATCGAAGCTTCAAAGAGATGTTTCCTTCAGGCAAATAAATCCCAAAACTCGGTTTCCCAATCCAGCAAGCCTGCTGAGGACAAAGGGAAAGCTGCTGCGAGCACTCTGGATGCCAACTTGGACGAACTTGATCCCAGGTTCACCAAGGAAGACCTTAAGGAACAAAAGAGGGAAAAGAAGGATCCTCTCAATGCGAAACTTCTTAGACCCATTCCTGACAGTGAATTCGAGCTGGTCCCTTTCTGGAATGACCCTTCGAAAAACTTCAAGATCGGCAAGGATTTTCCTGAACTTGTCAAAGCACAATTGATCGCCTGCCTCAGGGAGAACGCAGATATATTCGCGTGGAGTGCGGCCGATATGCCTGGAATCAACCCCAGTGTGGCTTGTCACCAGCTGACAGTAGATCCCGGTATAAGCACTGTAGCTCAGCGACGTAGGAAGCAGTTTTCTGAAAAATCAAAGACTGCCGAAAAAGCTGTAAAAGACCACCTAGAGGCAAATTTCATTTCTGAGGGTAAATACACTACATGACTCTCCAATGTTGCGCTTGTCAAGAAATCTAATGGAAAATGGCGTATGTGTGTTGACTATACCGATCTTAATAGGGCCTGCCCTAAAGACGCATATCCTCTTCCTAACATCGATAAACTCGTAGATAATTCCTCCGGCTATAAACTTTTATCGTTCATGGATGCCTACTCTGGGTACAACTAGATACCCATGGCCGAAGAAGATAAAATGAAAACAGCCTTCATGACCAAATCAGGAAACTATTACTACAATGTAATGACCTTCGGTCTACGAAATGCGAGGGCCACTTATCAACGTATGATGAACAAAGTCTATGACAAGGCACTTCTGGGAGACATTCTTGAAGTCTACATGGACGACATGATTGTAAAATCCCAACAAGAGGTGGATCATGTCGATCATCTCAAGAGAGTGTTCAAACAAACTCGGAAGTACAACATGCGACTCAACCCAGAGAAATGCACCTTTGGAGTTCAGGCGGGTAAATTCCTTGGTTTCTACTTAACAGAAAAAGGAATTGAAGCGAACCCAGATAAATTCCGAGCATTTACGAAGCTTCCAACACCCCACTCCAAGAAGTGCATCCAAACACTCAACGGGATGCTGACTGCTCTCTCGAGATTCGTGGCTAAGTCCGCTCAACACGCTCTTCCTTCCTTCAAACTCTTACGAAAGGAAACGAAGTTCGATTGGACAGACGAGTGCGAGAACGCCTTAAAGCATCTCAAAGAAACCCTCTCGCACCACCAGTGCTCTCACGACCCAACCAAGGTGAAGTACTGTACCTATACCTTTCCATTTCATCTGACACGGTAAGCACCGTCCTGATCAGTGAAACGGCGGAGGGACAGAAACCAGTCTACTTCACCAGCAAGGCGTTGCTAGGGCCTGAGACGAGGTACCAAAGAATCGAAAAGGTAGTTCTCGCGCTCCTTACAGCAGCCCAAAACATGCGGTAATAGTTCGAACAGACCAACCCATCAGACAAATCTTGGATTGCCCCGACGTGGCCGGTCGGATGATAAAGTGGTCACTCGAGCTATCCGAGTTCGACATACACTACGAATCCATAAATGCACTAAAGGCGCAGGTGGTCGCTGACTTCCTTGCCGAAATGACTTTCCAGATCGAGGATAACGCTGAAGAGTGGACCGTCTTCGTAAATGGATCATCCAATTCCAAAGCAAGCGGAGCCGGAATAATCATAGAAAACAACAAAGGTATCGTTGCGAAATCTCTCTTGGGTTATCTTTTCCTGTTACCAATAACACTGTAGAGTACGAAGCCTTCATAGCTGGTCTGCGAACCGCTTAAGACTTTGGAGCCAAAAAGGTAAAAATCTTTACTGATTCTCAGTTGGTAGCTTCCCAGGTCACAGGCGAATTCCAGGTCAAAGAGGAGCACCTCCAACAGTACGTCCAGTTGGTACTAGAGAAAATGAAAGAATTCGAAACTGTCGAGGTAACTAATGTTCCCCGCGAACAGAACACCAGGGCAGACATTCTTTCAAAGCTCGGCAGCACACGGACTGCCAGTGGAAACAAAACCGTCATACAAGAAGTTCTTGACGAACCAAGCGTTTATAGACATGACGCTCAACTCCTTGAAATCAACTCAATCATTGGGATGGAAGATTGGAGAGGACCCATCTCTTGTTACATAGAGAATGGGGAACTTCCTTCCGATCCACACGAGAGGACAAAGCTGAAATGAAGAGCTTTCTCATTTACTTTAGTGGAGGGGACCTTGTACAAAAGGGGATTTATCACACCGCTTATCAAGTGTTTGGGACCTAACGAGACCCAAGAAGTCCTCGCCGACGTCCACGACGGCATCTGCGGACAACACCTTGGCACTAAAGCTATCGCAAAAAAGGTCCTACGAGCAGGATACTACTGGCCTACCATGTTGAAAGATGCCCAAGATTATGTAAACCTTTGTGACAAATGCCAGCGACACGGGGACATGCACCTCGCACCCCCCGTCGAGTTAACGTCATTGGTCTCCCCTTGGCCCTTCGCATGGTGGGGAATTGACCTTCTGGGACCATTCCCCAAAGCCACTAGACAACTCAAATATCTCGTGGTAGCCATCGACTACTCGACAAAATGGATCGAGGTTGAACCATTAGCAAAGATCACCGCCAAAAATGTACTTCGTTTCTTCAAAAGGAACATCCTAGCAAGGTTCGGAGTACCGGCACTAGTGATATCTGACAATGGAAAGCAATTTACAGACCAAAGATTCCAAGATTACCTAAGGAAGATTGGAATCAAGGAAAGCTTTACCTCCGTGAAGCACCCTCAAGATAACGGCCTCGCCGAGGAAGCAAACAGGGTCGTTCTACGAGGAATACGAAGGAGACTAGACACAGCTAAAACTAAGTGGACTGAAGAGTTGCATGCGGTCCTCTGGGCCTACAGAACTACTCCTCACTCCACTACTGGCGAGTCACCTTTTCGACTCACGTATGGGACAGATGCGGTCATACCCATTGAGCTAACTGAACTCACATGACGGACTGACGCCAACATTGACTTCCCAGCCAACACGACAAACCTACGTGAAGAGCTCGAATTTGTCGACGAAGTCAGAGACGAAGCTACCTTGCGAGAAACAGCGCTAAAGCAAAAAATAGCCGCTCGCCATAGCAAAAAGGTCGTAAAGAGAGAGTTTGAAGTAAGCGACCTCATCCTCCGGCAAAACCAGAAAGTCTGAAGAAGGGAAGCTCGCTGCCAACTGGGAGGGACCCTATAGAGTCTGAATGAAAACCGGAATAGGGGCTTACGAGCTCGAAGATCTCCACAAAGGCACAATTTCAAGAACTTAGAACGCCGAAAAGCTCAAAAAGTATTACACTTAGATGGCAAACGACGCAAAACTACTCTAATGTACATACTCAGTTCAACACAACGAACTTCTCACTCTCCAAATGAGCAATTAAACAGAAGAGGAAAGTCGTGCCACTCCAAATCCAAAAAATTAAAGGATAAGAGGGATCTACACAACAGATTCTCTTACTTCTCAGTATGTACGCTTATCGCTGCGACATCACTGCTCGGCATGTTAGGCAGAACCCCAGCTCGCGATGGGGATTCACTCCTCAGTGCGTCGAACTTAGATTGATTTCTTCGTTCATCCATTGTTCTACGTCCGAAAACACAACTTTGGACACACATCCAGATAAACTATCTCTTGGATGTGAAATGATTCTGACAATTACTCCACGTAACAGTCAACCCTCGCGTCCGAACTCTTCCATGCAAAACAACGCAAAGGGTCAAATGTTCCAAACAGAGTAACTAATGCCTGGGAAGAGAAAGGCAAAACTTGATTCAAAACAACGAGTCAAAGCAATAAGGTCGCAGGCGGGCATGCATAACTCTCCAGCCATTAATTCACTTCGTCAAAATAATGACTGCCGGGGGGTAGCCATCCCACCTTAATGGACTTACAAGCCTCGTTTCCCAAAAAGCCAGCAACTCTAAGAGTGCACGAATTGTCGTATTTTGTAAAACATACAAGATAAACAGTTTGCTCTCAACAAATACTTCAAACAGTATAAATAAGCCTCACACGACGAGCATTTATATTCAAAACATTATACTTGAAAATAAATCATACATTTTCAGACAAGTGTAATTGAGAATAGACTAATTATATTGCAAAGATGCTAAAACCACGAAGGGCGCACAATGTCATTACAAGCATGGTTGTTGAAAAATATATTAATTACAAGGCCTCATTGGCAAGGGCGTTATCAACATGACCTTCATCTTCCTTCAAGTCTGGGGGAGGCTCGATCACTCCATCTCTTACATCACTAAGATGGTGACTCCCCTCGACAATCAGGTCGACGTCGGGATTCACCACCTTCAGCTTAGCCACTGCACGATCAAAGCCAAGCTTGACGGCATCCAACAAGCTCCCTTCAAGCTCACCAATCATGTCCACAAGACCAGCACGCTTCAGGACAGCCGTGTCTTCCACTTCATCCTCTCCAGGAAGGTCCGCCTTCTTCAGAGCTTCCTCCAAAGACACCATCTTCTCAGCCAGCTTCCGGGAAGAATCGGCCGCTTTCTCAAGAGCAGTTCGAGCTTCCTCCAACTGCGTCTCCATAACAGCAAATCGGCGGTCACGCTTCTCTGCAACTGACCTCTTGCTCCTTGCCTCTTCTTCCAGAGCAGCAACCTTAGCGGTCAAAGCGTCCCTCTCCTGAGCCAATGCATCGGCTCGAACTTCACTCTCCAGCGAAACATTATTCAGGGCGGCAGCAACCTCCAATGCTTTCATAGTAGCAATAACCCCATCAGTTATCGCTTTACTCCGGCCAGCCGGACCTAAGTCCTGAATAATCTTCAGCTCGAGATTGTCCAAGAAAAGAGTCAATTGAGGGCCACACAGATCTGGTTCAAACCACACTTTCGGAAGCTGAAGGAAGTCTCCCTTCTCGGAACGAACAGGAACTGCCCTGATCGGCGTGATCGGCTCCTTGGAAAGCATTCCCACCTCCTGCCTCTTCGCAGACTCCTACACCAGCTCTTCAGAAGGATCCTCACCTTCCAAGTCCACCACAGGACTAGAGGTTGAGCTAGGACCAGAACCGGCTATGAGGTGCTCCAAGGACTGTACATTCTTGCGTCACTACTTGGCAGAGATCTTCTTGCTCGCTGAGTTCACAAGAGCCCCCAAGTCTTTCATTTTTCCTGTAAAACATAGAAAAGGAAAGTTCGTCAGATAGGGGGAACAAAATAAGAAAACAATCAGATAAAAAACGAAAAGAGGGTACAAACTACCGAGGCAATCTTTAAAGTCCTGTGATGTCAACAACTCGTGGGTATTGATGAGGCGGGGCTATGTTACTTGTGTTCCGTCCACGCTCATCAATGGGTTCCCCCGTTTGTCGGTTTTGACCCTCCGTGGGAGAGATTGAACAAACGCCCAAAGTTGTCGGCGCACGTCTATCTCCTCCTCCGTGAGACTAGAGGGGGTTCGGCCAAAATGCTTCGGCTCATAACCAAAATGGTCCTGAGACCAGCAGAGATGGAAGAAAGGGCGACGCTCCTGAACACCATCATCTGCGGCCTCAGAAGGAAAGCCAAAGCCGCTTCGCTTTTCGGCCTTACCAAAAAGAAGCAATTTTTTAAACTCCTCACTTTTCCAGCAAAGATCTCAAACATTTTATGGGTCTGACGGAAGGAAACTCAGTCCGTACCCCGTTGTATGGTGAAAAAGGAGAAGAAAACGTTCTTAGAGGCGGGAAGTTGAAGATAGTCACACAGCAGCTCGAAGGCCCTCATAAAGGCATAGGAGTTAGGATGGATTTGAGAGGGCGACAACTTGGTCAACCATAGTACCTCCCGTTGGAAGTCAGAGAAAGGGAGCCGAAAACCCATGTTTTTGAAAACCAGCTCCCAATCCTCTGTGTTTCCAATCAAGCCGAAAGGGGTCTCTCCCACACCACCTAAGGCGAATGACGACTCTGTTTCCAGGGGATCTTCCCCCAACCAAGAAAATATAGGCGCGGCAGCTTCCTCGTTCGCCATGGAACCTGAAAAAGCAAAAGGAAAAGTGAATCCAACATTCAGATCCACCCTTCCTTCACCCATCAGATCTACCACGACGAGGAAGGGATCAAACACCACCACTAAAGGTCAAAGAAATAAAATAAAGCGACGGATCTACTCCACACATCGGGGAATCCACTTCGAGGCGAACAGGGTTGTAGCTTATGGACTAAACTAAAGCTTGTCGCCAATGTTTTTCTAATACATACAGAAAACATACAGCAAGTCCTAAGAAATCCTCATGCACAGTGGAAACCACCGTAACAAACGACGGAAACCACCGAGTCAGAGTAACTTCTACCCTAAAGCATGCATTTTTATGGTTGCGAAGCACATAATCAAAGGAAAAAATGGGTCATTTAAGCATTACCTGTTATGATGGATGGTACGTGAGAAGTTGAAGGTTCAGTATGGCTTCACCTTTGAAGGAACTCTTGGAAAAACTTCTAAGTTTCTGAGAAAAATGAAAATGCAGTAATGGTCTAAACAACATTTGAATAATTTATACTCGTTTCATAAACCTCTCAAAGGTCTCGAGGTCTCAATCCGGCGCAACCCTTCATGTACAACTTCCACTCAAGCAACGTGCCTACGGTCCTGATTAAATCAAGTCATCCATCTAAGGGTCCTGATCACTTGCAGCATTTCTCTAAACGTCAGGATTGAATCAACGGTACTAATGACATCATGGAAACACAAACCAAGAACATTGTGCAGACTATAGGTACCCAAGTACTATAATAGTCTTTACACGTGTCACTCAGAAACCAAAGGTAATGTCTTCTTAGTTTCTCCCTCGAGACGTGGGAATTAATTGCGGAATGACATTCGACCAAACTTCCTGGCGAGGGAATCTTTTCCTTCCAGTCTGCTCGGTCGGGCACTCCAAGGCCGAACATAACCCATCTCACTTTTGAACAAGAGAGTACACAAAAGAGAACCTCCTTTATACGACCGACCACGAGCGATCAAAACGCCCGCACATAAGTCACCACTCTTTATCAAGAGCAATGACTTGGGGGGCTACTGTTCTAGACCGGCCAAAAGGACCTTTGGCCCATTTACTTGGGCCCAATACAATCCAAAGCCCAAACGCCACGTTTGGCAACTTTACTTGCGACACACCCCTTCCTCGCGAGGGGGGTGCACAGAGCGAGCGAGACCGGTTCAAATGAGCCACAACGTCTCTCTGCACGTTCCCGCAATAAACTCTCTGGCGGTTACACTTCCCATGATTTCGTAACCGCCAGAGACAGGTGTGTCACTACAACGGTTCTGCAGCCCTCCACCTCTATAAATAGGGGACTCACTGCAGTCCCCAAGGTAGAATCTATCTCTCCCTCTAAACCCTCACTCTCTGATCTCTACTGACTTGAGCGTCGAAGTGCCTGCAGGTACACTACCCTCATCCTCTTCAAGAAGCATTCTGACGTATTCCACCATCGTCCAAACCACCGCACTCAGCATCGGCAGTCACCTTCTGATCAGGTACGATCAATCCTCATCATCATTATAAAATGAACATCATCGTTTCTCATTGTTTAATCCTAAAATAGACACCGTATTTTTCTCTTCATATGTATTTTAAATATAAGTGTATGTCATTACCCCACCGACTTTCTTGTTACAATCATAGAGTCCTTCATTCATTCTAACTTAGATCATTATCTCTCTAGTGATTCATTATCTTGTCTCATCGTTAATATTACCCCTACATTATTCATTAATTAACACACAACTTTCTATTCCCATTCTATTTCGTCCTATAAATTCTCTCAACATCATATACCCTCTTAAATCAACCAAACTCATTTAATTTTAACCTAAGGTCATTACTTCATACTTAACTTCCTATCTTCGTTTATATTTCATCCTAACAATCTCCTAGTCGTCATCAATTCTCTAATTCGACCTCACTATTTACCTTGACTCTTCTTCTCTTCAACCTAAAAACTTTCCTACGTTTTCTCTCTTCTTATATACATGTCTCTACAATTACCCTTTACCCTGATTTACTATTATTTTCACCTTTATTTTCACCTTTATTAGTTCATGAATTACCCTCTTACAACTCTCTCTCTACTTTACCTTCAAGTCTCCCACAACATCATTTATTACGTAGTGCATCGTCGCCATATAATATTTATACTATCAACATACCCCGTCATATTTCAATGTTAACATCTAATTCATCGATTAACATCATATCTACATATCAAATATATATAGTTTACATCTTCGTTATTTCAATATTATGTTTAGAACACACATCCCTCATTAGTTGTATCCTCTTATTATTTTAGGCTCATTAAGTTTAGGAACATATTTTCATATATAGTTTAATCATTACTATCTTCTATTGTCTTAAGCCACTCTCACAAATTCATGTTTTGGAATCGTCATTACCTTGAGGTAATCACTCTTATTTATGCCTAAGCACACTTCTTCATTAAACATATATTTTCCAGACCCTTACTTTTATTTGACACGCTAATGGCTTGCTTACACTCACTATCGCTTTCATAGTTGTTTTAGAGTCCATAAAAAGGGTTGTGCTGAAAAACGTAGCATGACACAGGCGGGGTGTTTAAATCATAACTCAAGTTCTAGAGGGAATAATGAACTCAAACCAATGGAGAATTAAAGCTAACACACACATCTACAACTTTCATGAAGACTCCTAAACCTAATTCGAAACATAAGGTGGCAGAAAAATTGATTTTCCTATGTCTTGGGAAAGAGGACGACCCTGCTGACCCCTAATGACCCTTGTGTAGTATTTTCATCATATCTTGAATTCTAAATACTTATATAGAGTCCCTCAAAAGGCTAGTGAAAGATAACATCCATATATACAACTTTTATGAAGACATCAAAACCTAATTATGAACAGAAAAGTCCCAGTTTTTATTTTTGTTTTTCAGTTACAGTAATTGAAAAGAGTACAACCATGTTGACCTCTGTGTATTATTTAAATCACACTAGAGTTCTAGACGTTGAAATGAGGTCAAACCAACGCCGAATTAAAGATAACATGCATAGCTACAACTTTCATGAAGACAGTGAAACCTAATTCTGAACAAAAAAGTCCCAGTTTTTTTGTTTCGATTACCGAAATCGCAAATTTTCTACGATTTCACATCTGCGATTTAGCCTTAAGGGACTTTTCCTAACTCCGTTTTCGACCCTAAACTCGTCAAACTCCATGATTACCCTATCATTTAAACACTTATTCTTCATTAACCTACCGGATTATCCACTCTTTTTAAGACTAAAACTCAATTCAAAAATCTAAACTAGTTTTCCTCAATTCTCATTTTTCAATTCGTTCATCGTTAATCTCCGATCAAAATTCACATCATAACATCAACAACATATTAAAATTTAAGAAACCCTCTCATAGATTAAGATACCCTAAAGTGCAAGGATTCTCCCCTTACCTCAATGTTTTGCAAATTGATGAATTCTTACGGTTGAATCTCTATGTTGCCGTCTCTTTATGCCTCCTTTCTTCTTAACCCTAGTTTTCTTCTTTTTCCTCCGCTATCTTTTTCTCTTTTTTTGTTGTAACTCTAATTCTCTAATCTCCTCCTCTATTTATAACAACCAAGAGTTTGTTTCTCATTTAATCTTTTTAATAGGCTTACTATCTGCACACCCTCAGATTCGTTACTAACTCTATTATAACTATTTGGCTCCACTATTTACACCTCATTCTATTTATTTAATTAAAACACTACTCAACTTACTTACTTAAACTTCCGTTTTACTAATATGCCTCTATTCTCTTATTTTTGCTAAAAATATCCCTTTTCCCTTAATCTCTAATAATCTCCTATTTTTCAACAATTAATTGATTCATCTATTCGCTCAATACCCACAACTTTTATCGAAAACATCAACAAACAATTACCTAATAATACTAATATTACTACTATTAAATAACAATAATACTAATTAATTAATATTAAAAATCGGGGTGTTGCATCATGCCTTGCTCTTACATCATTATACAAAGGGAAATGTTTGCCCTTAGGGCACAAGATAAAAATCTTAAAATAGAAATAAATAATAAATATTGTATTGAAAATAATATAAGTTTTTAAGCTTTTAAGATTATTAATGCACAATTTCCAAGGTTAAATTTCTTTATTTAATTTCTTATTTTGTGTCCTTAGGGCACAAGTTAACAAGACCCTTATACAAAATAAGAGCTTCCTCCATGATCTCAGGTCGAGCCAACACTTTGGCTCTTTCTCTTCCTAGTGGATGGGTACCAAAAAAACATGAAAGCATAGAATCATTGTCAGAACCATCTAGCTTTGCAATCTTCTCGTAGAATTTAGGTGCCAGCCGAGGATCATAGCCAATGTAATCCGCTTCAAATTCAAACCTGCAAATTGTGAATAAATTGGGTTGAGAACAAGCACCGGCATATGTTTAATTAAGAAGACAAACATGAAATCAATGAGTAATGGATTAGAAAAGAGAGATAATGAATTAATCATATCGTCGATTGTAAGGTAGTCGCCTAGCAAATCGTAACACTCTTTCTTCAAAATAAATGGTGACAAATAGATTAAGCACAACATATATAGTATAGATCCAATGAGCCCGTGTATCTTTTTCAGCCTGGTGTCGAGCCACAATATGTTCAACCTAATTAACAAAAAAAAAAAGAACCAACAAAAATTGACAAGTCTCTAGCTATCATCATTACCTAAAATTAGCCCACAAAACCAACTTATGATGTGAGGATTTCCCTCACTTATAAACATATTGTCAGACAATCTCTCATCCAATGTGAAACTCTTCAGCATAACGTATAAGCTCTAGGGTCTTAAATTATACAACAAAATCGCCGTACACAATATATAAGATTTAGAGATCTCCGCAGAAACATGAAATACCTCATGTGCGAGAAAAGTTGCTATCTCTCCATCACTTGCAAAAGCCTCAATAAAAGCAGTTGATGCAACAATCTTCCCACCAGCGTGAGAATGAGCAACAAAATTAGCATGCCTCACAACCAAAACCTCCCAAATCAATCAATCCAAATGCAACAAAGAAGGCGGTAACCTTCGTGTTATACGCAACCAAACCCGCCACAAAATGTTATATTGAGAAGAATCCTTCTCGGAAGCGGACCTCATTTTCTTGACCTCTTTCTGCAATGCATCAATAATGTTATCGTGAATGTTTGTAACCCGAACACTATTTGGATGTGTTGGAGCCATTGTCCTCCCATTCCAATATTTTTTCAAGGCTTGAAAATCTCTGTCACCTAAATTTCTCTCTGTAGTTATGGTTTGCAAAATGAACCGGGTTCGATTCGTGTAAGGAATAGTTTCAACATTTGTTGTGCCTAACACGTAAGGTGGAATTGAAGAAGCAAGTGCTAAAAGAGCGAGGTTTCTCATAAGGAAAAATTGAAGGTGAGTTGGAGTAGAGAGGGAAATGAAAGTGAGGAGGTTTTGCATTTGTTGGTGAAATGAGATAGTAGTGAAAGAAATGTGTGTAGCAGAATCCATAGCACATACGAAAAATGCATGAAAGGACAACCAAACAGATAAATGTGTAGAGGACTAACGTGCCTTTCTCCCTCCACAATTTCAAATTTATGTGTGAATTTGATCTCTCTTTGAGGTACCGGACAAACAAAGGGATAAGATAGAGTAAATAGGCAATTACCCCCTGAAATTTTAAGTTTTGTCAATTACCTCCTGAAATTAACAAAACTTCAATTACCCCCCTGAAATTGCACAACGTTAATCAATTTACCCCCTCTGTCAAATTTTTCTGTTAGTGAACATAACGTTTTGCAAATACCCCCTGAAGTTTTGCACTTATGTGCAAAATGCCCCCCAAACTTAAAAATTTATATTTTTTTGTGTAATGAGAACTATTGCCCCCCGAACTTTAATCTTCTATAGAGATTGATTGAAAATCCATGATTGTTTAACCAATTATACTATCAATACATTCATGAATTGTCTCCAAGGTCTTCCAAGCGACACTTTCCTAAGTAACTCTGGGATTGCTATAGTATTCATGATATATTCCATACAATGCCCAAAGATTGGTCAACGTTAACTCTTAGTGCCACTGCTTGTGCCCCTAACTCTTGGTGGTGTTTGTGTACATACAATGTGTCTTGGTAACCATGAATTTCACGTGAAGTGCCACTGATAGGCTAGTTTCATGACCAGCGGTGTTTTGGAATGTAATTGATTTGGCAATGAAATCTTTACCAAGGGTATATTGCTGGGCAAGCTGTGTTCTTGGAACTAATGTTATAGGCATGAACTTAGAAGCAAAGACACGAATAGAAACACTTTATTTCATTCATTATCGCTCTAAAATTTCACCCTCTTTCACCCATAAACAATCATGGATGTTCAATCAATCTTTATAGAAGATTAAAGTTCGGGGGGCAATAGTTCTCATTTACACAAAAAAAATATTAATTTTCAAGTTCGGGGGGCATTTTGCACATAAGTGCAAAACTTCAGGGGAGTATTTGCAAAACATCATGTTCACTAACAGAAAATTTTTACGGAGAGTGTAAATTAATTACCGTTGTGCAATTTCAGGGGGGTAATTGAAGTTTTGTTAATTTCGAGGGTAATTGACGAAACTTACAATTTCAAGGGTAATTGCCTATTTACTCGATAAGGTACATACAGAATCAATCAGATAGATATTAATTTGTCGGAACTATGAAAATATTCAGGACTACTTTGGTTTTTCTGTAGGGACTAAATTGACTCATACGAAAATTGTGAAGGACTAAAATTAGAGCAATGTTGAGACATCAAGTTAATTGCAAGTGTTGTTTAGCTTAACTCTACTAAATCTAGCTATATTCTTTTTTTAAGGATAAATCTAGCTATATTCTATTTGTTCTGTTTTCTATGACTATTCTAGCTTATCTATAGTATACTAAAATTAGTCCTCTCCTTTTTTCTGATTGAGACTAATCCTTTTTTTTAGGGGAATTACTAATCTCTTATTTCAGATCATAATATTAATTTATGATATGAAATAATTAAATACGAGGGTAAATGATAATGAGAGAGTATTATTTTTAAATTTTTTAATCAATTACTATATTTAGTATTTTTTTTAATTTTTTTATGTATTTACAAAATGTCTTTTCGTGGATGGTTACTTTTTTCCTTGTAGTTTGATTCACAATTTGTTCTTCATTGCATTATCTTGTATTTGTTGGATGAAGCTACCCACCTTGATTTGGTTCTCACAAGGTGAAACATGAGTGAAATATATGTATGCTGATAAGAAAAGAAAGACTCAATTCTTCTGGACAGTAGCTAGAAAAACTAACCAGAAGATGGGTCAATGAGTTGTTTCCTATAAACTGAAGCTGCCTGAAACTGCAAGAGTGCACACAGTATTCTACATTTCTTAATTAAAGAAGGCAATTGGAAACTACTCAGCTGAAGCGAAACCACCAAAATACTCGAAGAAATAATACCTTCCCACGAAATCGTGGAGGGAGGTCAATGGTTGATCAAGTCGAAGAGTTTTTCTCTGGTTTTTCTTTTCTTGCATTGGAGAGCCTTTGAAATACTTTTTTAGTAAATAATACGAAGTATTCCTCTTCAAAATTGCAAGTTCTATCACAATCTATTATGGCAATCAAATGAGATTGGAAACTTACACTTTCAACAAAATTTGAAACAGATAACAGAGGTACATTTGATAGTGGATTACTGTTGAAAGCCTTCATACAATGTGCAAGAATGCAAGAACGCTTAAGTTCAAATATCTTTAGTATTAAATTAATGTTCAAACAAAAAAGGATCTATAAAACTTTTTTTTGTTGAGACACATGCATCTCTAAGTTAGACTCCAATTGCAGCCATATTAGTAATTCCAAGTTCAGAACAAAGTGACTTCAAGCCAGATTCTTCCAACAGGCTGAAAGCTGCAAATCCATAGTAGGAATGGTATAGATCTGGAAAGTCTCCAGGGAATTTGCTGAAACCACCATACTGAAAAACAAATGAGTTTCAAAATTAGTTCAACCATCCCACAGATATTGATATCAGAAAAAATATTTTTACTCTTCCCCCCCTTCATGTGTATTGAAAGGATAAAAAAATATGTCAATGAAATGCCATCCCAGTGATAAGAGCTTGGGCTTGTAACCTCAGGACACTGAGTTCAAATCTCCTCTGAGACAGGTGTAATTTTCATTCATATGATAACTTCTCCCTTCCATATTTTTACCCACAAAAAAGGAAAGAAAATCTGGTCTTTTCAGGTAAAATTCAAGCCTTCATTTCGCCAATAATTAAGTAGGTCAACTTGGCATTTATTTTTCATTTATGGACCAAGCGTTTAACCAACAGGTTTCTCTATCGTGCGAGTCGATCTAAACAAAATAAGCAGTCTCACAGACATTATTAAATAAACTCGACAAGGTTATAGACTCGTGCTTTTAATCACTTAGCAATTATCACTGGCAAGTTCAATCAACAATACCAAATATACATGTTGTGAAGGACACAATTATAACTTGAAGGGCCCAAACACATAGTAACTTTCTGATTCATTGCATCGTGATCCTTGTAAAATATGTGGGCATCGGCAAGCTTAAAGCTTAGCAAAGTGAGTTCGTTGTAAATGGAAGAGGAAATGTACTGTAAAAATCATTACTTTGAGTGTGCAAATGGGAGAAGAGAAAGAAGCATTATTTTTTTATCTGTCTTTTATATGAAGGAAATGCACTGGAAAAATAAAGTTTAGTAGCTTAAAGCATTATCACTATTTTTCTTCCCTTTGATTTCCTATAATTTTTGTGGTATAATATATCAACAAATTTTCAAGTGTCCCCTTAAAATCTGTAACACATTGTATTTTCAAAGAAACAAGTAACTGCAATACCTTGTATTGACAGGAAAGCAAAAATCCACGTAGAGCTTTATTGTCGACAAAATTGCAGCCCCCGAGAATTCTTAAAACGCCTCCAATCCTACCAAAATGTATGATTCCTGTTATGGCTTTGACAACTTACAAATAATATTGTACCATAGATATCGATTATGGCTCCAAAGTGTACTTACCAAAATGCATAACATGTATCAGTAGATTTATTAGGTCTACCTTGAAATCCACCATCAGGCCCTTGCCTCTGTAAAGGAAGACAAAGTAAATGAATCTTGATAAGCAGAAAAGACATTTCATATGTTAAAGGCAGTGTTGTCAAATATCGGCCATGTACGGTAGCTGGTTTTTTCATAATTGACACGGCCAATTTGTGAAGGATAGCGGTGCCATTGCATTTTATAGCAGCTTAAAAGGCAAATTTTTGGCTTTCCGTCATCCAAAATTGATAATTGGCTAAAGTTCAACCAAGCACTAAATTATTAATTAATAAAGAAAAATCATAAACCATATGAAGGGCATTCACAAATATGTCTTGAAAGTGAAGCTCATCCACAATGCTTATATTTACAATCTAATACAGCATTCTGTTCATTTTTAATTGTCGCTTTTGTAGAAAAAAATTGTTCCAACTTATTTGTTATTTTAAAAGCTCAATGCAAAATTAACTAATGTTTTGTCAATAATATCCTTAACTATTTATTACAAAGAGAGAAATAGGTGGAATGAGTTGATAAATAGTTAATGATATTATAGAAGATAAAAAATTCCAATGAAAGTAAAAAAAAAAATTATTGATTTTCTTTGCAAGTGTAAATAACCTTAAAACAATAGGCTTAAGTGAACAGGTGTAGTACACTCTATTCAGCTTATTTTGAAAGAGATAGATGTACAAACCTGCAAGATCCAGTCCAACAACAACGGCAAATCTATCAAAGAAGACAGATTACAACTTGAGAGAACATTGTCTTCAATGTATCCCATTAGCCGGAGAGATGCAATAGCACAATAAGTTGCACCACCTGTGACACTAAAACAAGTAATGTTGATAAATATCTTTTGAGTAATAATGAACATTTAAATAAAATGGATGAAGATTGTCTTTCAAGATGTGTGTACAGAACATAACATCCCATATTTTAATCTCCTACCAACTAACACATTGTAAACATGTATCAAACAAATCTATCATGTGATGGATAATAATACCATAAAAAGGAGAAAATTCAGGAAAAAAATTATCCTAATTGATGCAACGTTTTAAAAACCAAACCAAAATGAACTGTTCAAACAGTCTGTTCAAACAGTTGAACCGCTAACCAGCACTGTCTGCAGTTCAATTATTTGAGCGGTTCAACTGTGGTTTCATCGTTGTTTGAGCGGTTTAAAGCAGTTTAACCATAACTTAAATGTCTCGCTGATTTGATATCCATTTTGATTTTTAAAACATTGAATTAATGTGACAAATAACATTGCAACAGCTCTTCTCACAATATGGAATCACATTTAAATTGTGATAAAAGATTGTCTCGACTCACCATGAGATTCTGCACCAGGAACTAATCCAAATCCACCATCATAAGACTAGAAACAATAAAGGAAAAAGAAGGATTAGTTTCATTTACGTACAGATACACACACACGTCACATATGTTCATGTCCTAAATAGTACAACCATGACATAATAATATTAACTAGTTTACCATCACCACAGTTGTCAAACACAAATCGCGGAAAATAGCAATTTGTTCAAATTTTTCTATACAATTGTGTCATAGCACTGCTTTAACCTCTACATGACAATATTGTTTTCCTAGATAATGATCTTTTCAAATTCCGCTGCGCTATAACCTCTATTTAACAACACTAGAGGAACTATTTGCACAAACCTGGCAATTTAATATGTAATCCTTGACTTTTTCCTTGTCCATTCCATTCCAGTTATCCAGCATGAAACAAATGGCAGCTGAAAAAGTTAATTAGTTAAAAATTAATATTTAATATACCATGATTATCTATTAATTAACCAAATAGAACTTCCATTTCATGTATTTTTCTCTAACCTGCACAATATACAAACCTAAGATCTGTTTCTCCCCCAATATGAATAGGCATGAAACTGTCAACATAGATCAAAGAATTCATGAATAAGCAACTCCACTTAAACATATCATTAAGGGCATAAATGTTAGCAAAAGTTTCCATAACAATACATCACAAAATTGAAAAGTAGTAGTGGATTTTACTGATATGGAAAATACATAAGCATAAAGAGTATGGCACGAATCCAAATTTCAAAAGCTTACCTTCCATCAGGCTGTTGAAGGTTCTTCATTGAAGATGACATCGATTCAGAATCAAGACTTGACAAATCGTAACCAACAATCTTCAATATGGCAAGGGCACAATAAGTACTTGCCAAGTGACTGTTGTTATGGTGAAAAACCTTCAAAAAAAAAGGTCGACATAAACAGGTCAGGATCTGTTTGAATCTACTTATTTGAACTTACCTACTGGCATAAGAACTTGTGAAACTTTTTGGAAGGGATTATGAAACGACGTATGACATGCTATCAATTGTTTTCAACTTATTTCCATAATTTCTCTATGATAACTTGTGATAACTGCTTATACTTACGTGAAAGCAGTTTGACTTGATTTTATCTTTTGTTATAGAAATAACTTATACATTAGTACTTATAAGTGTTTATGCTATAAGAACTTAATTAAGCTGTTTATCCAAACATAGCCTTATGATTCTTGACCAAACTAAAAACAAATATTAGCACTTAAAATTCCAAATACAATATTTTACTCACCCCATTGTCATCCGGAGGAAACTGAGATGTCCTGGAACCATGAAATCCACAGAATTGTCCTGCATCAAAATCCTTCAAATGGGTCATCTAAAAATCAAATTTTTAACATAAATCACATCTAACAACATCAGTTGCATACCATTGTTAGGATCATCTGTTGTTCCACGTCGAACTTGGAATGACAAAACCCAATTAGCAACAGCTTCTTTCTCAACCTTAAATCACAAAAAACAAACATATAATTATATTTAAAAAAACATAATTATATAAAAACATCATATACATAGTAGCAATGCTGTGTCCTTTAGGTCTACGAATGGTTTTGCCATTCAAAAAGAATTAGTGTCGCGGTTTGTTGTTGGCTTATCTTTCATTCCTGTGTAAATTTCATTGTATAATAATTTAAAATATAAGTTTAAAGGTGGTCGAGTGTCAGTTCAAAGCAACTTTGCTCAGACAACCAATGAAAACACTCAGAATTGTCATATCAGATTAATAAAAAAAGAGAAAACAATAGTGATGCTAGTAACTTTCATTGATTGTCAGTACAGAGTTGTTTGAATGGATGGTTCACCACCTTTACTCTAATAAAAAGCATGTAGTTTTAATAAAATAAAAATGACAGAATAAACAATGAACCCTCCTCAGATTAGACGTGTCCTGTTATCGGACATGTGTCGTGTCTGACACAGACACATACAATTACATTGAATTATGTGATTTTCTCAAATTATTAGCGGTGTCGGCGTGATTCATAGATAATGAATAAATGAAAAGAGTAGAGTAGACATATATACCAAGTGGAGGGCGTTGAGAATGTCAAGGGAAGAGATAACAAAGTAAGCGAGAGTGAGGTGATTGATTTCTTGAGACTCATATGGATTTGGAAGTAAGTGATACATCATCTGTGCAAATGTAACATGAAGATCTTTGTCAATTGTGGTTGTTTCCATAGATGATGCTTCTTCTGAGGAACTCATCGGTCACTGTTGATGCAGTTCCTGCTAATGCACAATTTCAATATCAATAATAATAACTAGGGTTTTGGAAATTGAGATCAAGAATTGAATGAATTATGTAATATATAAGTGATGGAATGAAAAGAAAAGAAAAGAAAATTGAAATTCACGTACCTGAGAAAACTAGAGAGTAAGATGATCGGTGATGAAGCTGTAACTAATTTGGTGGTAGTGTTCTTCTTTGTTTTGGTTTCACAGTTTTTTCCCAGTTAGTTATTCTTGTTGTTTTGGTTTAGACGAGTTAAATAAACTTCAAAAATGGTTTTGTGAGTAATAATATATTAGTAGTTCTCTTTTCCGATAAATATTAGGCTTAAATACCACTCTGTACCTTTAAAACTACAGTTCTTCTTTTGTCAAAAAAAAAAAAAAAAACTACAGTTCTTCTCTTAACTTTAAAACTGGTCAGATGTAAACACACCAAAATAACAAAAATTATGTAAAAAATAATATAAAAAAATGAGGTTTTGAAGTTTTTTGAATTGGGGAAGAAAGTAAAAAACTACAGTTCTTCTCTTAACTTTAAAACTGGTCAGATGTAAACACACCAAAATAACAAAAATTATGTAAAAAATAATATAAAAAAAAAATTAGGTTTTGAAGTTTTTTGAATTGGGGAAGAAAGTTGTCATCGATTAATGGAGGAAATTTTGAACTATAGGTGACAAATTATAAAATTAAGGTTTCAATTTTATAGATTTGGGGAAGAAAAAGACGTTGGGTGACAGTTATTTTTCTGCAAAAGTGAATTCGAATTTTCTGTAAATCAATCAATTTGGTCCTTGTAAATTTTGTCATTTTCGGCCAAATTAGTCCATGCTTACGTGACATCTGACATGGCAAGTCTTGTGAGAGGTTAATAGTACATGTCACTTCCGTTAACAAACCAACTTAACGGAAAGGCTGATTTGATTGACATTTGGTAAATTCAAGGATGAAATAGATATTTTGAAAAATTTGAGGACAAATTTGATTAATCCTTACAAATTTAGGCTCCGTTTGGATTGATGGAATATAATTGAATGGAGAGGAATGGAACGTAATGGAATGAAGTGGAACGGAACGGAATGGTACAAAGTTGCCCTTCCATTGTTTGGATATTTTACAATGGAACAAAGTAAAATTTCCACTTCACTGTTTGGTAAATCAACGGAATGGAATGAATTATAACTTTCTTTTACCATTTTTACCCTTATCTAAAAACACTATTATTTTAAAAATAAAACTCTTTTTACAGGAAAAATATAAAACTCATTATATTTTAATAAAATAATATTTACTCAACACTTTTTTATGTATTTAATAAAAATGGATTATCTTTTGTAACATGTGAAACGAAGAAAATTATCAATTAAAATCAATATAGTTTAATCAGCTAAAGGACAAAATAAAGGACACCAATATTGACTAGCTGAACAAAATAAAGGACAAGAAACTTGAATATTATCCTATCTATATTCTCGCATGAGCATGAGCATGAGCATGAGCATGAGCTCAGTACCTGTGGTGCAGCCTCTCCAAATTCGTCCCCATATTTACCTGCACGTCTTTTATTTTATGCTTATTTCTCACACACACAACCCACAATGTTTCTATATTATTTGTCATGTACGTTGAAATTATATTCCCCATAAAAGAAAGATAAAAAGAGAAACAGGAAGAAGACGACAGTTGACGCACATGAAAATAAATGGCAGAACAAAAGGACAAGAGGAGATATGGAAAGTGATGAAATAAAAAATAGGGGTGAAATGGTAATCAATTAATTAAGAAAGTTCATTCCATTGCTTACCTACCAAATTGGATGGAATGAAAAATAAGAAGAAATGGTGGTATAGGATGGAATGGATTCCATCATGTTCCATTCTACTCCATTAAAATTTTACAAATCCAAACAATGGAATATGATTCCATCCCACTCCATTCCATTCCACTTCATCACATTCCATCAATCCAAGACGAACTTAGGTATTTACTCTTACAGAATATCCTAATATAAGCTAGAAGTTAATTCTCATTTTTCCAACATGTGATTAATAAGAAGCCACACACATTACTGTGAAATATTAACCAACAGATTAATTCGTGCAATAGAGCACACTCACATAAGATTACTTAAGTTGAAACTGGACACATTCTTGTAAGTTTATTTGAACAATTTGTTTCTCTACCCATTGATGACTAGTATATAACAAAAGAGACAACATGAAATTGAAACAGAAGGAAACAAAAGCCAAACCAATTATAACAATCTCTCTTAAGAAGATGAATACTCAACAATCTACCATGTAAACTTCTGCCGATGGCGAATTTTGAAGCAAGAAGTTAATTATTCCATCAGGTATGAGTGCACATGGTTCCAATCCTGCTTTAAATGATTTTCTTAACTTTGCAGCTTCTTTCCGCGACTTAGTTTCCTGTAACTTAGCCTCCATCAGCATCTTGCGAAAACTATATGCAAGTGGTTTCTTTTTCACTTTCAACGACTTCAAGTTACCTAATGATGGGAGCTTGATCTCCAATAAATTAGAATTTAAGGAGAGAGCCTAAGCAACAAGAGATGAGGGTGGATCAATCTTATGCATGTCAATTGATTTTGGAATTTAGATATAAGAAAAAATATCTCAAAAAGAAAGTAACAATCAAAACCTGCAAATTTATGGTACCTGAAGAGTACTTGCGGTGACTGTCAATGATTTTGTATTAGTGAGCTTAAACAACCAGTTTAGTAGAAACAGAGGAGGCTCCATTTCCATTGACAGAATCTCTGCATCAATATCTACATGCTTAACATAAGAAAGAGTGCTACCAGATAATCTCTGAAATGGTTTACCAATGAAAGCAAATGTACCAAGACTTGGAGTGCAGAACTCGATTTTGTAAAAATCATAGGAGTAACTACGCACTGTAAAATTGACAAGTGTGGCACTTGATATGCAAAGGATTACTGCATCCTTCAAAGCACAATTAGAAAGGACCAAACTATTCAACTTCTTAAAGGTTGAAAATGGCTCGACCTGTGCATTATTATCACAAGCACAAAAGGCGAAATTCCCTAGATGCAAGATAGTTAATGCTGGCAAATTGAGAGATTTTGGAAACAATGTTTTTTCCTTAATATCTTTTCTAGGGTAAGCAGATAGCTTAAGACATGTTAAAGTCTCGCATGAAAAGATGCTATTGGAAATTAGTTCAATGTCACATAGATAAGATAGTTTTAACTCTTGGACATTGTGTGAAATAGCATAATTCACAACCTTTTTGAGTAAGCGAGGCTCAATGCAACCACTTTTGGAACATTCCAGAGCGTCGAGTGAGATAGAGGAATCACGAAGAGATAAAACCTTAGACACAAAATTGGTGAATATCTTGACAGTTCGAAAGTCATAGGAACGAAATGTAAGATTTGGAAGTTGTTTCCAAAGATCCTTGTATCTTGGGGACAAAATGCAAGTTCCAACGGCGTCTTTAGCGTTCAAAAATGACAGTATGTGGAGGATAATATAGTCATGTAAGTCACTGAGTCTATCTTCGTTTTCACTCTCGTTGAGCTTTAATCTCTTCGATGGTGGTGGGTTCATGTTCATGATCTCATCAGCTGAATTAGACATTCAGATTATAATACCTAATAATCATAAAAGGTTAAAACAATACGGAATAATTTTCTGTGATACAAGTAATTATGCAATTCTATAACGAGCGTTTGAAATTAAAGAAAGTTGTATTCGAATAATTGCAACGTAGATACAATCCAGAAACCTAGAAAGTGGAATTGGGAATGATAATTTAGGAAAATTCGAACAAAAAATAAGGAATACCTCGGTCGCGGCTGATTTATGGTGTAAAATATTCCCACCTCGCTAAGCCCCCATAACAAAACAGACGCTTACGATATGTGCTATGAGAAAGAAAACTGTGTTCGGAGTATGAACCATAAACACCATAAGACTTCTAGGTTTACAAACAGGGGCAGAGTCAGGAATTTAAAGCCACGGGACCGAGTACAAGAAACATAATTTGATTAAAAAAAATAATTGTTTAAATATAAAAGGTATATAAAAAACCCTAAACAAATATTTTCTTGTTTGTTAAAGAAATTTATAACTATAGTATGAGAGACATCAATCGGTAATATATTTAACATTCAAAAAAAATAAAAAAATAGTATTGCATATGTTCTAAGGTTAAATATGTTTTTAGTCCCTACAAAATCATACATTTTTAAGTTTAGTCCCTCAAAAAAATTTGTTCAATTTTAGTCATTATTTGCATTTATATGGACTATTTTGAAGACTAAAAATAATTCGTTTCACTATTCTTATAAAGTGCAATATTATGGAGGATTAAACTTACACTTAAAATTTAGTAATTGAACCTTTCATAGTGTTCTAAACTTGTCTCAAAAAAACCGTTCAAAAACTTAAGAGTTTAAGGTAAATTAAACAAATTTGAATTGAACAAGGACTAATACTTAGTGCATAATATTTTTGTAAGGACTAAAACAACTATTAAAATTAAGTAAGGACTAAACGTAAAATGCCTCAATTTTATAGGGACTAAATACATATTTAATCCAACAAATAAAAAGTCAGATGTGGCATCCACGCGTGCTTCACCGTTTGCTCAATCAGCAACAATTAACAGCGAGGACCTATTTTGCTAACAGAAAAAAAACGTTGGGGACCAAAAATTTAATAAAATTTAAGTAGGGACTAATGTTGGAAACGCGCCTATTTATTGGGATCTAAAACATAATTAACCCAAAGAAATATTACACCTAAATAAAAAAAAAATATTAAACCTAAATCAAAATAAAATCCTACGTAAGTGATTGCTGCGCCTTCTAAACACAAAAGAAAAGCAACATGGAATAGATTTTTCGTTGCTTCCAGACACAAACGGTACTTTTCTCGAACAGGTGGTGTGCACAGTTCAAAACCATGAAACGCAGCAAAACAACCGTCTTAACATTCGCTGAGAAATGCAAGGTTCTTCCTCCTTCTCTTCTCTTCTCTTTCAATGAGATTATTCATTTTCTGCAATGTTTCATTCACTTCATACATGCAGAATATATTAACATCAAACTGGCAAGGTTCTCTTAATACTATCAAAGCAGATGCTAAAGGAAGGTACCCGTTTTACCCTTTATTTCTTCTGCTTCATAAACCTTAGACTCCCTTATTAAGTACTCATACACACACGGACACGACACTGACACGTCCACACTGTAATTATTTGAGAAAAATGAATGATTTGAATGTAATCGCATGTGTCAGTGTCAAGTCGGTGTCTGACGTAGACAACGCTGAATACTCATTTGATCAAAGGTGTTGGTGCTACAGATACACTCACACCCTTACTCCCTAGCACAACTTGAAGTTTGTATTAAGTTGTTTTTCTTTTCTTTTTGTTGTTACTTATTATTGAAGTATTGGTTATATCTTGTTGTTGAATAGCTTATGACAGTTAGTTAAAGTTAACTACACTTGGGCCTTGTTTGGATAAACAACTTAAGTTGCTGCTTACAGCATAAGTGCTTGTTATGATAAGTGCTTATATTAGATATTTCTACGATGAAAGTTATAATAAAGTTAAATTGTTTTGGTATAAGCTATAAGTTATTTTCTTGAGCTATATTGGAGAGCTTATGGAAGTAAGATGAAAACAGCTAATGAACATGTTGTAAGCTGCTTTAGGGTTTATGCTTATAAACATGTCATAAGTTGTTTTCATAAATTCTCTCAAATAGTCTCACAAGTTCTTATGCTAGGAGATAAGCTCAAATAAGGAAATCTAAACATGCCCAGGGTTGGTTTTCAGTTAAAATTTGTAACACACTTCAATTTGTTCTTGAGTTGAATACGATCTCCAAACTGTTTCATACACTTTCTCTAGTTCTTTTTTCCTCTTATTTTCTATGATAGTTCAATTCCTTGAATAATAATTTAGTACTCAGAGTGTGATTGTTCTGTTACTCCTTACGACATGTTTGTATTGGGAGTGAGTTTGAAGAAATCACGGTGGCAACTGGCAATATGATTTTGTTGAAGTTCTAAAATGTAGCTTTTGCTAAAATCGTGGTAGTACACTGTTATTTCACCAAACTCACTGTCAATTGACACATGCACAAAGTATTTTGCTAATGGGTCTTTGTTACTTTTGTATGATTTCAATTTCAACAGCAAAGGAGATATTCATACATCTAAGGTTAAATACATACTTAGAAGGGGGCAGCCATATCTTTGGGTGCCAGAAAATGATTTGCATAATATGGTATGTTTGTTGTCCTTCCATGTCCTCTCTCTGTTTTTTTTTTTTTTTTACAGTTGCTTCTTTTTCATGTTCAATGTGAAGATTATAAGTCTAAAGATAACTCTTAGATGCTAAGTTCAACATGAATTAATCAGTTAGGGTCTCAAGTCTGCTGTACCACTTTTCTAAGGGATTGTGCACTTTGGCTCTTGTATAATCTCTCACGGTTTTGTCCTTAGATAAAAGACGTATAAGTGGGTTGAGGATAATCAGTGTTTATAAACTACCCTTAACCTCAACTCTCAATCAATGTGAGACTTTTTGGTGTTATGAAACAGTAACGTATATTGAGGTTAGTTCGTCACTTAAGTATCAGAGAGATAGCTTTTATCTAAGGGTTAGTTAAGAATCTCCTTGAAATTGAGGTTAAAAATCTAGGAGAAATTTAATAATTTGGTTTTGACTTTTTTCCTCCTTTTTGTTAATAATTTTTAGTTTTTTGTGATACTAAGTCACTTTGACTGTGATTACTGATTAGTCTGTCTTCCTCTGCTTAATCTTTTTATCACTGTTTGTGGTAAAAACTAAATGTTCATATCAAGTTTGTCACATTGTAGCACTTAATCAAAAGAGCCAGAAGAAATGTTTAGAACACTACCTTATTGAAGATGACACTTTTTTTGGAGGGTTTTGCCTATGCTAATTTTTATTTTCACTCTTAACCTTAAGAATAATACTATATGTGTTGATAAATCATTTGAGTACTTTTTCCAGTTGCAGGATGACTAGTTTGATTTTTGTTTTATGCAGAACACAATCATTGATGAGCGTGGTTCATTTGCTGTGACCTGTCCATTTCCAGGCCGACTAGGAGCCATATTAAAATCATTGGAAAAGGTTGTGTGTGCCTGTAGGATATACATGTTTTCTTTTCGAAACTAAAATAAAATCATGCAATTTATAATACCTTTGCTCGGTTCTCCACGAAATCACTAGCAACGTCGTTCCTGCGTTCACTATTGTGTTGCGATACACTATTTAGTACAATATGTTGTCGAATAGCAGCGCTTTAGCACTTGTGTTTCCTAATATGAACAAACCAATTTTTTTTGCTGCGATCTGTGGTTGACGATGCTGTTTCAGATTCTCTTATAATTAGAAGAAATAAAGGTATAAGCTAATTGGTTTATTCACATGCTGCAGTTACCAGCTCGGGTTGCTTTATCTGGGGATGTTCTTCCTCTCAATGAAGATAAGGTATTGCTACAACATCTTTTCATATGCTTGCTTTTTATCATTTCGCTTTCGCTAATATAACTTTACTAAAATAATGTGTTAGACTCTCCATAGCAAAAGAATATGCAAAAAAGTATGTAAACTTCCTGAATATTCTGGAGATCTCAGACTCTTGGTAGTCCTGATTCAAATCCTCACCGAAAGGACTAACTCCCATCAAACCCTCTACTTATTTATATAGCTTGTTTATTTCTTTTAACTTTCTCAGCCTAACTAACAAAATCTACTAACCATCAGATTTATCACATTCCAATTTCACGAGTGTCAATTACTCCCTTTGTCTCACAATGTAAGTCATTGTAGCAAAAAAAAATGTCCCATTTATGTCGCTTTACAATATCAATGAAGTATTAGTTTTGTTTTTCTTATTACAGCCCTAACTATTAATTACTCTCCTCCAACTGTATTTCGATATTTGAACTTTTATTTTCTGAAAGTTTCGCTGTAGATTTGAAAACTATGGACATGAATTAAATATCTTTATGTGTATGGAGGATACCAGAAAATAGAGTGTATATTATTTTGCATATTTATGTTGTTTCTTAAAACATAAATTAATAGATCTTATACTAAAATGCATAGTATTACTTTCACTTTTATGCTCCATCTTCTTTTTCTAATGTGAGCATTAGAGTCCTACTTTCACTTATACTCCAGCCAAGTTTAATTTAATATTAAGGGTTGTTCATCATAATAATTGCAAGTGACAAATAGAATATAGTATATATAGACTTGTTCTCGAAATTGATGCTTTGTTGATCTTGGTGTAGGCCAAGGCGCTCACAGAGAAAGTTCATGAAGTCATACGATCTGAGGAAAAAGCAATCAGAAAGTTTAGTTACACTGTGTCTGGAGTACTAAGTTCTAGTGGGAGCAGTACATCGCGAAGTGATAATCTTCAGGAACTATTGGGAGCCACTGAAAAATATTCAGTATATAGATTTAAAACGAGGTAGGAACTTGTAGGTTTAAATCTTTGTTTTGAATTTTTCTGTTTCATAGGTGAATGCAAAGATCGTATCTGGTTCTAGTATCTAGGTTGGCTCTTCCCCCAATCCCGAACACTTGGTTACAGTTCTGGTACAAGTTTAACACGCAAAATTCCATATTGTTATAGAAACACTTTCTCTCTTATACTCGCTATTTTGTTTCCTTCATGTGGTTTAGGTTCGTATACTTCCTATGTTTTTGGTTCTCATTTTATCTTCAACTAATAAACACGAGGCAATATCGATCTATATTTTCCTCACCATTTCTTCTACAATTTTTAAAAACAGATCAACATTTTTCAGAAATACTGATAATGTCAAAATACTGTTTTCATTGTTTTTGAAAATGCATTCTTTTTTCCTAGCTTGACTTCCATCTTCTCTCAATAGCAAGCGTTCCCTACACAAATTTTCCATCTCCTTGTTAGCTATTTCAAATAAACACAAATTTTATTAAATGAAAACCGAAAATGTTTTTAGAAAGTGAACACGCCTTATGGTTTTATATATTTGTTAAGTTTGTGTACCAATACTTAATTATGACACTCGAGTAATGTTAACCCCGGACCTTGTTCGGTATGCATCTGCTAGTCTGGTTTTACTGTAGTCATTATTTTGGGAGTTCTTTGTGAAATAATGAACTTAGAATTTTCTTTTTGTCCTGCATCCAATGAAGTGTGATCAGGATAACCACTAACTATTAGTAAAATTAGAAAATCTGAAGTGTTTGTTCCATCTAATGTAAGACTTTAATGCTCAGATCTTGCACATTTATTGATGGCCATGGAGGTACTTTTGATGTGGATGTTGAAGATTTAGGAACATCCAAAGCTGATCAATTAGGTGAAGACCTGGTTTTAAATGCATTAGTTCGGTATCTTTTATTTATGCAACAAAATATTGATTTCTCGTTTTTTCTTGTTTAGCTCCATTTTCTGCGAAGTTGATTGATGGGATTAACCAAAGTGAAGCTAGGCGTAGAGCCCTTGTGCTTTTATGTTTTGTTTACATGAACACCAATGCAAAGGTAACTTAATGATCTTGATTATTCTTTACACCCTGATCCTGCAATTGGTTACTTGATGTCTTCTTGATTACAAGTGTGGTTGCAAGATACATTGATCATTCTTAGATAATGGAAAGTTGCATAGCATTTTAGATGCGGGAATATGTGTTACGGATTATTTCAATTGTAGAAGAAGAAAAAAGCATAGATTGTTTATCTTCGTATGGCATGGTCAAGAGATTGTGATGTGTTGAAAATATATTATTAGAATATCATATATGTCCATCCTTCTCTAGATTATGGTAGCTTCTGTAGTATTGCTGGTTTTGTAACATGCTTCTTAGAGATGAATACTGATATATGGCAGGGTAAAGAGTTTGTGTCTCCGCAGTTGCATGCTGATACCTTGTTTTGTCTTAGGACTAACCATATATCAGTTCATTTATTTTGTTTTTCGCTCTCATAATATCTAGTCTTAACAACTAACGAAGCCTGTGGTGTTGTATTAAGGATGCTTATGTAACATCCGTTGATCGCAAGGGATTCGATGTGCTAGCAAAAGTTACTGGTCCTGTTTCAAAGGATGGCGTTGGTCAATACCAATGGACAGAGCTCAGGTTCATGTTCGAGCAAGAGGCAACCGATGTTGAAACATTCTGTCAACATCTAGTTCAAATGGAAGAGGAGGTCATCAAAAGGGTTTCAGCCTCTAGTGGACTAAACTAAAACATGCAACCTTGGTTGGATCCTTTTATTTTGTTATAATAAATTTTGTTTTCAGGTAAAAGATATTAGTCATATGACATTGTATTTTTCATGATGTAAAGAGCTGTCACATTTTCCTCTTTTTTCGTCAAGGAGAATTAAGTGCAAAAGAATCTGCTAATATTTGGCTTGTTTACTACAACTACTACATGAAAAATTTGATGAATTGATTGTCAAGATGGAGAAGACAAGATTTTAAAATCTCCCAGTACGTAGCTTCAGAATTATAGTTGTGTTGTGAATTATTATTATCAAATATTTCTTCTTGTTTTGAGTTGTTTATAAAATAAAACACTTCAAATTCTCTCAGAATTTTATAATGACAATTAACCGACAAACACAGTTTGTTTGTAGTCGAAGAAAACTAGTTTTAATTCAGATTTTCTATAAAACTAATTGAAGTGCAACTAAGGGCTGTTTGGATAGACATATATTCAACTTATTTGAGTTTACTGTTGGTATAAGCATTTGTAATGAT
Organism: Medicago sativa; assembly: GCF_051527215.1. Taxonomy (NCBI): domain Eukaryota; kingdom Viridiplantae; phylum Streptophyta; class Magnoliopsida; order Fabales; family Fabaceae; genus Medicago; species Medicago sativa. Next base: position 24,512,876 of record NC_140755.1, read on the forward strand.
GTTTGGATGAATTTATAAGAAGAGTTTTTCACCATTTTAAAAGCTGCTTAGAGCAGGCACATCCATGCCACCATATTGGGTTGGTTTTTTTTTTTTTTTTTTTTGGTTACTCATATTGGGTTGGTTTAAATGGACTTCACTTAATATTATATTATATTATTTCACACTTTTCAATTTTTTAAACAATTCAACTATATTTTCTAAATATTCATACGACTAATCCAAAACTCTACGATTGGTCTGAGTAATCTCACAATATACTCGAGATTTATATCATTTTTATTGAGAGAGAGAGAGAGAGAGAGAGAGAGAGAGAGAGAGAGAGAGAGAGAGAGAGAGAGAGAGAGAGAGAGAGAGAGAGAGAGTTACTGACAATCGTTCACCACATAAGCAAGTGCAACACTGCTGTTATGCTCTTAGAGTCTGTTTGGATATATAGTTTAATTAAGCATTTATAGGATACATATAGTGTATAAGTTCATGTATTAGCTATTTCTACGGCTGAAGGGAAAGTTGTTTAAAGAGTTTTGCTAACAAATGCCCTTATTGCACATGTTAATGAATAAAAATAAAAGTTTGGTACAATTACTAATAAAAACAAACTTCAAGATGTTTTTATAATAACATTATAAGATAGTTTACCCGATCATACTTATCCATTCTGATCACCAAACGAGTTCTTAGAGACTATTATAAAATCGTCTCACACAAGTTTTAACCAAAAATACTTTTATAAAGAATTTTGTAGCACTGACACTTCTGATGGAAGACGTGTCTGTTCAACACATATCGGTGTTCGACACATTTAATTGCATTTAACTGTCGTTTTTCCAAATTATCAGCATCAATATTCTTGTATCAGTGTCTCATCTTTGTCCGTGATCAATATATAGATAAAAAGTATAACTATGATCGATCATATGTACTGAAACTTGAGTGAGATTTCTCACCGAGTGGCGGAGGATATTCAGATTCAATGTAATAGCAAATTGAAAGCTGGAGAGCATAGCCAAGAGTCCAGCAACAAGAGCATTAGAGGGTGATATTATCTTCCTAATGAAAGCTTTAATAAAGAAGCCTTTTCTATCTCTAACAATACCACCACAAACTGAACTTCCACTACTACGGATATAGGAGCCATGAGCCACCCACTTGAGGGTCTCTCCATGAGCCTTACAAGTCAAATTCAAGCCGCCTAATAGTGAGGCGGAATTTGTGGCAGATTTGTTGAATGAAGAACATGATGGATGGAATCTACAACTTCTAAATGATAATTTTCTCCCATTTGAAGCCCAACAAATAGCTCAAATCCCCATTCATAATGAACGGAGAGACAAATTTGTATGGTGGGAAAATAAGAACGGTGAATTTTCTGTGAAATCAGCGTATCACTTTCTGAAGCAGAGGAAATCAGTGCAACAATCTAATCAATCCATTATGCCACAACACAGCAAAGTCTGGTCGAAGCTTTGGAAATTGCGAACTATACCAAGGCATGTTCATCTGATATGGCGTGTCCTACATGATCAAATTCCGGTTAGAATGGCTCTTTTTAATTGAGGTATTCAATGCAGTTCTCTTTGTTGTTTTTGCAATGAGCGCAATGAAACCGCTGAGCATTTACTTATGGACTGTGAGTGGGTGAGATCTGTGTGGTTTGCATCTCATTTAGGCGTGAATTTTAGCAGTAATAATAGTTATGCTAAGCCCTTTTGAATTGGTTGGAAAATATTATTATTAATGAAGGGACTGAAGTGAGTCAAGTGGTGCTATCCATTTGTTATGAAATCTGGAGGATTAGAAATAAGAGATGCTTTGAGGGAATTGAAATTCCTAGTGCATATGAATGTTATAAGAGTGCTATCAAACCGGTCTGCAATTTTAACAGTGTTCGAAATGATTTATTGCAATTGCAGAACCAGTCAGTTCCAATACCAGTTTCAAATATCAAATGGTGTCTCCCGTCTGCAGGCTCCTATAAAATGAATGTAGATGCTGCAGGTCCTTCCGATGATGGAAAATGGGGTCTTGCTGCGGTGATAAGAGATGACCAAGGCTTTGTGTCAGCAGCAGGTTGTTGGTGCTTGCCAATACTACCCGATTCTGATGTGGCTGAAGCAATGGCAATGTTGAAGGGTCTCAAATTTGCAAAGGAGCTATTGCTCTTAAACATACAACTCTAGCAATGTGATTATGACAATCAAAGATAAGCACCTTGTATCAGTTTACTTGGAAACACTAGCAGAAGATTGTGTCAAATTAAGCTCTAGTTTTGATTCCATTACTTTCACTCATGTTAGAAGGGTGGCGAATCAAGCCGCTCATTACTTAGCAAAATTTGCTCTTTCTTCTAATTCAGATTTTGTTTGGGTCGGAGAGACTCCTTCTTGTATCGCTGCGGTTGTATCTTTTGACTTATTGCCGAATTCGGCTTAATGAAATTATTCCCATTTCAAAAAAATAAATAAATAAATAAATAGAGAACCAGGCTAAATAATTTACTCCAGTGTTCCTTGTTAATGACTTGATTCCGAAGATCTTAAGTCTCATCACCATCCCTTTGGAAGTGCACAATACTCCGGAGCTGAATTGCATCTAAAGAAAATATTTTCCTCTCATTTCTCTTGCACGTTTCTCTTTTAAGTTTTTCATGAACAATAGAGTTGTTCAGATTCTAGCACGCCCTTCCATTTCTACACTTTCTTAAAAATAGTAGTATCCTCAAAATCATCATATCAGTAGAGTTTGTGAAAATGAAATTTATAAGCAGTCTTAATGCATGATTGACCATCATATTTCACATCCATTGTGGAATATCCTTGTCACCTCTAGCTTGTGGCATTACTTGATACAGAGAATGCATCATATATACTCAGGAATATATCTAAAGTGGAGACAGTATAATGTGATCTTCCAACCTACTATGACCCGGTATTCAGCCATCTTTCCAAAATAGTAATGTTACCATCAAGGGATAAGTTAACTAGATACTTTTAACATCAATGGAAAAACAGTATTCTTACCATTTTTTAAGTTTACAACTACCAGATATTTATGAGTAATTATCAGATATTTGTATTCAGAAAATTGGAAAAAGTGCGCATAAAATCACTTTAATCTGGTATAAAAACAATCCAGAAACGAAAGCTGCTTAATGATACCGAAAATTGCAAATATGATACTGAATTGTATATGTCAGCCAAAAGAGTAATAATGAGCAAAACACGGTGGTTTTCAATCACCGTTCAAATAAATGACATTGAAATAAAAAGACATATTGTTCATGTAGCAAAATACTAAAAAGGCATAACCAAACCAAAAACAAACACAAGCATAACTGTCTACGAACAAGTCTAACTATTACACTTAGTCGACCTCCTCAATCTTGGGACCAGCACCGCCACTGCCACTTGGAGGTGGAGCAGCATCATCATCAACTTCTGGACCTTCACCAGCTCCACCTTGGTACATCTTTGCAATAATTGGGTTGCAGATGGTTTCAAGCTCCTTCATCTTGTCTTCAAACTCATCGGCTTCAGCAAGCTGGTTGGCATCAAGCCATTGAATGGCTCCCTCAATTGCATCCTCAATCTGCTTCTTGTCTCCTCCAGAAAGCTTTGAACTGATTTTCTCGTCTTTAATGGTGTTTCTCATGTTGTATGCATAGTTCTCCAAGGAGTTCTTTGCCTCAACCTTCTTCTTGTGCTCCTCATCTTCACTCTTGTATTTCTCTGCTTCTTGAACCATCTTCTCGATTTCTTCCTTTGACAACCTTCCCTTGTCATTGGTGATGGTAATCTTGTTCTTCTGCCCAGTTGTTTTGTCCTCAGCAGATACGTTTAAGATACCATTGGCATCGATATCAAAACAAACAGTGATCTGAGGAACACCACGGGGTGCTGGAGGAATTCCAGAAAGCTCAAACTTACCCAACAAGTTGTTATCCTTGGTTCTGGTTCTCTCACCTTCATAGACTTGGATCAACACACCAGGTTGGTTGTCTGAATAAGTAGAGAAAACTTGCTCCTTCTTGGTTGGAATGGTAGTGTTCCTAGGAATCAATACAGTCATGACACCTCCTGCAGTCTCCAAACCTTGAGACAATGGGGTGACATCCAAAAGCAACAAATCTTGAACCTTCTCGTTTCCTTCACCACTCAAAATAGCTGCTTGTACAGCGGCACCATAAGCAACGGCCTCATCAGGGTTGATGCTTTTGCAAAGCTCCTTACCATTGAAGAAGTCCTGCAACAGTTGCTGAACTTTGGGAATTCTAGTCGAACCACCAACAAGAACAACATCATGAACAGTGCTCTTGTCCATCTTAGCATCTCTCAAACACTTTTCAACAGGCTCCATACACTTCCTGAACAGATCCATGTTAAGTTCCTCAAATCTGGCACGGGTGATTGTGGTGTAAAAATCAACACCCTCAAACAAAGAATCAATCTCAATGGTAGTTTGTGCAGTAGATGAGAGAGTTCTCTTCGCTCTCTCACATGCGGTTCTCAATCTCCTAAGTGCTCTAGGGTTACCACTAATATCTTTCTTGTTCTTCCTTTTAAACTCTTGAACAAAATGGTTAACCATTCTGTTATCAAAATCTTCACCACCAAGATGGGTATCACCAGCAGTGGCCTTAACTTCAAAAATACCCTCTTCGATAGTAAGAAGTGACACATCAAAAGTACCACCTCCCAAATCAAAGATCAACACGTTCTTCTCACCAACACTTGTCGCCTTTTTGTCAAGACCGTATGCAATAGCAGCAGCAGTTGGCTCATTAATAATTCTCAAAACATTCAAACCAGCGATAACACCAGCATCTTTTGTTGCTTGACGCTGAGAATCGTTGAAGTAAGCAGGGACAGTAACAACAGCATTCTTAATGGTGACACCAAGATAAGCTTCGGCAATCTCACGCATCTTAATCAAAACCATGGATGAGATTTCCTCAGATGCAAACAGTTTTTCCTCACCCTTGTAGTTAACACCAATCATTGGCTTTTCACCAGGACCAGCGGTAACCTTAAAAGGCCACAACTTCATGTCACTCTGAACAGAAGCATCAGAAATTCTCCTACCAATCAACCTCTTTGCATCTGCAAAAATTTCAAACCACAGTTAACAACGATCACAACAATAATTTAATTAAAACAATCCAGACAAACTATTAACATGACAAAAAAATAAAATAACCCCTTCTAAAAAAGACATTCAAAAATCATCCCACAACATTACAACATCAGAAATATGATTTTTTTTTTTTGTCTTTCATCTAAACATTAAGAGGGTATCTGTTCTTTTCTCAAATCAACAATAAACTCTAACTAATCAATTGGAATACTAAATGATAAATATATAAAATAGTATAACAAAATTCAAAAGTACAGATTTAATCTCATAAACAAGTTAAACAGGATTCTCACATGCTATAATCATATTAAAAAATTAGGTTAACTTAACACATACCATCCAATTATTTTCAACATAGGTTAACTATGACTAATTAAACTAATAAAATAAAAATAGATCTTAGACAATATAAATTAAAAAAAAGACCAACAAAAAATCACCTTTAAATCTACAAAATTCATTAAAGTAATAACAAAAACGAAATCAATAATCATTTCAACAAAAATTACACACAGTAATTACAAAAAAAGGCATAATCAAGATTATACTCACAGTAATTATATAAAACGGATAATCATGATCTAACAAAAAAATAAAATAACAACAGTAATAACAAAAACCAGATCTATAATGATAAGAACAAGAAATTAATCAATGAAAAAATTAGGGTTTGTGAAAATTACCAAAAACGGTGTTGGTTGGATTCATCGCCACCTGATTCTTAGCAGCATCACCGATCAATCTTTCACTATCAGTAAAAGCAACGTAAGACGGCGTCGTTCGGTTTCCTTGATCATTGGCGATGATCTCAACACGATCGTGTTGCCACACTCCAACACACGAGTATGTTGTTCCCAGATCTATTCCAATCGCAGGACCTTCACCTTTACCAGCCATAGCTTCGAAGATTCGAGTTTCAGAAATTAGGGTTTCTGAAAATTAGGGTTTCAGAGAGAGAGAAAGAAAGTTAGGTTTGAGGGAAGAGAGGAACGAAAGTTAGGGTTTCGTTTTTGTGATGAGTGATGGTGGTAAGAGATGGTTATATAGGTTAACGAGAAGAGTGTCTAGAATGTTCTATGAGAGACTGGGGTCCAGTTTTAACATAACGGTACTATAATCGTGTCTTTGTGTGGTTGGTTCCGCGTAATTGTTAGATGTCTAGTTGCAAGGAAAGGAAAAGTATCAGATTCAGATTCACACTTTGTATTCAAACAAGTGGGGACAACAATTTGGTTTACATAAGGCCCAATATCACTCCAATTGAATATATTAATTAAGATTTGTTTTACACACCTTTTAATTACTATAATTTTTTTTGTTAACCCTCTTGTTCCAAAAAAAAAAAAGAGTTCTAACGATGTTCGATCGGATAAAAAATTGTTCAACTCAAAAATCGAACTTTTCAAATAATTTGTCATTTGGTATAACTCATTAACCACTTGAGTCTAATCACTTGTTGTTTAGAAAATATTTTTACTCACAATAAACTCACCAAATTTTCCCTACCTTTGCCATATATAATTTTTAGAAAATACTTGTTTCTTTTTTGTAGATAGACGAAATGACAATAATCATTAGGGTTAATAAACCTTTACCCCCTGTAATATAGGACACTTTTGGTTTTGCCCCCTGCAAAAAAAAAATTAGATTCCGTCCTTGTAAAATGAAGATTCTTCAAGATTGCCCCCCGAGCCCTTTGAGTCAGCAGAATCTCTGACGTGGCAGCTGTGTGACTTTTTCTTTTTATTTTTCATTTTTTTTTCTTGCCACCCGTAAAAAACAATTTACACGTCATTTATATTTAAAAAAATTAAAAATAAAATAAAATACAAAAAAACGAAAATATTTTTTAAAAAAATCTGAAAATTAATTTTCAAAATTTTAAAAAATCCATAAAATCTGAACAAAATTCAAATTATTTTTTTAATTAAAAAAATCGAAAACAAATTTTTTTTTTCAAAAATTAAAAAACATTCAGATTTTTTTTGAAATAATTTTTTTATTTTTTCTACAAAAAATAAAAAATCTGGAAAATATTTAATTTTTAAAAATCTCGATATAAATTCTTTCAAAAAAAAGTCTGGATATAATTGTTTTTAAATTCCAACAATATAATCTGAAAAAAATTAAATTTTATCTAAAATCTTCACTTTCAGATTTTTTTCAAAAATTTTAAATTTAGAAAAAATTCAGATTTTTTTATAAAATCTTGAAATATTGTTCCAGAATTCAGATTTTACGAAATTTTGAAGATTTTTTTTAATTTTTTAAATTCTGAATATAATTTTTTTCATTCAAATCAAAATATTAATTTCATTTTTTTTTCAAAAAATTTAAATTTAGAAAAGAACTTAGATTTTTTTCGGCAGTGTTATGAAATCTTTTTCGAAATTAAAAAAATCAATTTTTTTTTAAATTAGGACTATTTAAAAAAATTTCTAAAAATTAAGTTTCAAAATAAAAAAATTGGACAATATTATATTTTTCGAAGTAAAAAATCTGGACAATATTTTTCAAAGTAAAAAAATTAGGAATATTCAAAATTTCGTAAAATCTAGAACAATATCTGAATTTTTTCTAAATTTAAAATTTTCCAAAAAAATATGAAATTAAGATTTTAAAAATTTAAATAAACTAGAATTTTTTTCAGATTTTATAATTGGAGTTTAAAAACATTTATATCCAGATTTTTGAAAATTAAATATTTTCCAGAATTTTTTTTTGTAGAAAAAATTTAAAAAACTTTTTTATTTCGAATATAATCTGAATGTTTTTTAATTTTTGAAATTTTTTTCAATTTTTTAATTTAAAAAAATATTTTGAATTTTTTTAGATTTTATGGATTTTTTAAAATTTTGAAAATTAATTTTTAGATTTTTTTTCGTTTTTTTGAATTTTATTTTATTTTGAATTTTTTTTAAATATAAATGAGTTGTAAAATGGTTTATACTCGTGGCAAGCAAAAAAAAATGAAAAATAAAAAGAAAAAGCCACGTAGGTGCCACATCAAAGATTCTGCTGAGTCAATGGGCTTAGGGGGCAATCCTGAAGATTCTTCATTTTACAAGGACGGAATATACAAAAATAAATTGACAGGGGGCAAAATCAAAAGTGCCCTATATTACATGGGGTAAAGGCCTATTAACCCTAATCATTAAAAACTCACATACAAAAGTTGAGGAGCCAAAACTCAAACTCTAATCATGGTATATTGTCATTTGGGTATTTTTGTCAACTAAGTTAGACCTTATATCGCGTTGAAATTTATGGTTGATATTTTTTACAGAGTCTCCAACACCAAATGTCCCCTCCGACACCACACCTAATGATGCAATGTCGTATTACAATCAAGGTACAACTAAAGTTGTGTATAACCAAAATATATTAGTAAACAAATATGAATTTTTTTATTTCTTATTAAAATTTCATTCTTATTATTCACAATTTTAAGTTATTATTACATTGATTTCTCCACCTTTTTTACACTTCTTCTCATTATAACATTGTTTAAGCATACTCAATAACAACAGCTAGCCAATGTATGTTTTACTCTAGAAAAAATTATTTAAATTCATATTTTAAAAGTGTGCATCCCTCTAGTGAACTATGATGATGAGAGTACACATTGTCTAAAAAGACAACTAATAAATTTTTTTTTTTTAAATGATTGTCTAATACGGACTCGGTTCAAAGGTGAACCATTTCTTTTTTTAAAGGAGGGTGGACCAAACTATTTTTAATATACATTCATTTTTTAAACAAAAATGGTAAATGTCTGACTTTAAAAAAAAAATTAGAGGTTTGTATATGATGTCCTCTACATAAAATACATTTTTATTAAATTTAATACCTTCTAATTCATAACGACACATTATTGTAGCTATCGTCAAGACGGTCACCGTGAGAATAATTCAGTTGGTAGGAACAATGCATTATAATATACAATGATCAGAGTTTGAATCCTGTAAACCCCGCATATTCACCTTAAAAGTGAATTTTAGTCACTAAGCTATTTGGCAAAAATAAATGTCTTCAAGACGGCACTCCTGTGTTCGTCTATTTGTTTTTTCCATTGTGCCAACATAGATACATATACTTGACTAGGAATGCCTTTTATATATGAAAATGATAGGAATGATTATCAGTCATTAGATCAAAAATCAAGGGCTCTGATTTAAACACAAAAAAACACACCAGATGAGACTCTCCCTCTCTCTCGCCTTCCTATTTCTCTTCCCAGATAACAAAAAGTCTCCCTTCCTCTTTCTTCTTTTTCAACCTATCCAAAGTTATACACTTCAATGGCAAGTGATTGTGGTAACAAACAATAGAAACAAAAATCATGAAACCATAGTAATGAGATTAAATCAATACATTGTATTTCATCTAAACACAAATAAAATTAGGGTAATCAATTGATTGAGAAAATATGAGATAATTGAGAAATAGAAAGACACAAGAAAATTGGCGTAAGAGAATTACCTGGATTGAGAAATATATAATAATTGAAATAAAAGACATAATAAAATAGAGAGGTCTATAGGAGAAAAATCAAAAGGAGATAATGGATCTTGTGAGAGAAAAGAGAGGTCATGCAACATGGTGGGAGGTGGCTATCGGCGACGAAGGTCGGTTTAACGGTGGCCGACGAAGCTGTTATGACATTGTTGTTGTCTTTGCAGTGGTCGAAGAAAGAAGGAAGGCCAGAGAGTCAAAAGAGGTAGAATGTGTCACGTGGTGTTTTTATTTGGTAGTTAAACCGGAGCCCTTGACTGTTGATCTAATGGTTGATATGCTCCCTACTTGATATGCTCCCTACTTGACTATCATAACATAATTAAAGGTTTTATAATCCAGATTCACGGTGTATTTTTCAAGCAATACATAACAGTGCTCGAAATTTTTCATGATGATCAAAGCTTTGCTGCCTACACCACACATGTGTAGACGATGCAATGCAAAATTGTTTTACAGAGAAACCCAAGATACGTGTTGCAAAAATGGAAATGTGACAGTTACACAAGTAGCTTCTCCCGAAGAGTTGCGACAATTATTTTCAGACACTACAACTGAAGGTCGACATTTTAGACAACATATTAGAAGTTACAACCATATAATGTCATTCACTTCGTTTGGTGTTCATATCGATAAAATTGTGCTTGCCACAAGTCGTGGTATATACACATTTCGTGCTTAAGGATCAATTTACGACAAAATAGGTGGTTTTCATCCAAACCTAGATTCTAGGCTGCAATTTTTACAGTTTTACATTTATGATACAAACAACGAGCTTGAAAATAGGATGATGGAAAACCGTCAACTCTACTAAGTTGTTGTGCGAAGATTGCAAAATATGCTCCACCAATGCAATCCTTTTGTGCATAATTGAAGGCAACTTGCACTTCAACCGATTGTTCATGAGTGTAGGCTACTTATTAAGGAGCGTCCATCAAATCACTTGCAGTATAATTTCCATATGCTTCACAAGTCGCGCCCAATTATTGTTGGCGGTGACAATGAAACAGTGGAACGTGGAAGAGATATAAATATCTTCAGCAACGATGGAAATCTACAAAAGGTTCAAGAAACAATGTGATATTATGATCCATTTAAATATCCAATATTGTTTCTTTTTGGGACATACGATTGCGACGTCCAAACAAGAAACAAATGGAAGAAAGATTTCATGTAGGGCATACTACAATTACATGCTCCTTGTACATATTACTTTTATGCCCATAATACTTACAGAAATATTTGTGTAAAATCTATATGAGAAATTATTTCATTGAATGTAGATTCGTGCAAATGACCGATCTATATTGTTAAAATTGGGTCGACTTTTACAAAAATATGTTGTTGATAACTACGTTAAGATAGAAACTGGAAGACTAAAGTGGATGCGGAGAAATCATAATATTATTCGGTCTGAAAAATACCAGGGGCAGCAAGATGCCTTACACAATGGGGAAAATAATGTAGGTATAAAATTTAACAATTTTTTTATATGTTATAGATACTTTGTTTTACCTTCCATTACCGACACATTGCAACATTTTTTCGTAGAAAATGTCGGATAGAGGACAATATTTCCGTCATCGTTTATGGGTGGTAAACGAGATATGACACAGAGATACCAAGATGGTATGGCCATTGTGCTTAAAGATGGTAAACCAGATATTTTCCTCACAATGACATGCAATGCTTCTTGGACTGAGATCACTTATGAACTTGGACCTAATCAAACCCCACAAGATCGTCCTGACTTGCTAGCAAAGATATTTCGCTCTAAATTTGAGCAATTAAAGGATGATGTCATTAATAGTTAAAAGTTATATGTATGTATATGAATTTCAGAAACGAGGTCTTCCGCATGTGCATATGTTGTTAATCTTTGGTACCGATGACAAGTTACGAGAACCATAAGAGTATGATAGAGTGGTAAGAGCTGAAATATCAAAGGAAGGCTATGCGAGAGTGGGGTCCAATTGTAACATAACAGAACTATGATCGTGTCTTTGTGTGGTTGGTTCCGCATAATTGTTGGATGACTAGTTGCAAGGAAAGGAAAAGTATCAGATTCAGATTCACACTTTTTTTTTTCAAACAAGTGGGAACAAGAATTTGGGTTACATAAGGCCTAATTTCACTCAAATTGAATATACTAATTAAGAATTATTTTACACACCCTTTAATTACTATAATTTTTTTTGTTAACCCCTCTTCTTTCAAAAGAAAGTGAGTCCTAAAAATCTGAAGTTTGATCGGACAAAAAATTGTTCAACTCAAGAATCGAATTTTTAAACAATTTGTCATTTGGTATAACTCATTAACCATTTGAGTCAAATCAGTTGTTGTTAGAAAATACTTTTGACTCACAATAAGCTCACCACATTTTCCCTACATTTGCAATATATAATTCATAACTTGAAAAATTATGATTAATTAAGTTGCATATATTGTTTCTTTTTTGTAGATGGACGAAATATTGAGTAGACGTGGCCAATCGAGCAATTGGGTGTGATACAAATAAATCTAAACGTGGTTTTTTGATTTTCATCATATACGGGTTGATGTGTTCATGTATAATTTCCAAGAAGATGAAATTCATACTCATTAAAAGATGTTGCGATTCAAGGCTGATATTGTTCTCAAGGAATGCCAGACAAACATATCTCTTCCACCAAAATGAGATTTGCTTCTGGTCTGATATTTTGAACTTTGCTTTGTTTAATCCCTATAATTATGCATTATATTCTAGTATTGTGACACTTTGGATTATATAATTAAAATGTATATAAGTATTTTAGACTATATATTCTGAATTGGGGTTTTCCTGCCCCATGTCGAAGTACTTTTTATGAATGGATATAGGGTGCATGGGTGCTTTCGGATTTTATTTTCCGAACAATGTCAGATTACTTTAGATTATATAACATGAAATGTTCCGATAATAGAATAGAATGCATTTTCCTAAATTTCAACTAACATATTGTTACATAATACCGATCAGGTTCAATGATGTTGATTACAACATGGACGTGGGTGCATATTAAAGATTAATTTCGACAGTTTGTGTATATGTGTCCACCTAAAAAAAGGTCAAAAGTTTTCCAAAAAAGGATAACCATATTGTACGGTCAACTAAGCGAACACCTTCACTCTAGGAACATGTTGAATCTCGCGATCCATATATACAAGCTTCACAGACCAAGTCAACACCCTCAAGTAGGAAAACTACCTTTAAAAGTAATATGTCTCATAATCCTAACCCACATCCGATTAAAGTCGACATCCCACACAAAACAAAATATCATCGTTCACACATGAAGTTATTGAAAAGGTGATAGATGTAGTTGATGATGGTCATTGTGGATTCTGTGGAGTTACGAGCCTACGTGATATATTTGTTGATGATTATCTGATTACCCACTATCAGCTTCTAAAAGAACCAACTGATGATGATGGTGAGCCTTATCTCTGATTGATTGGGTCAAAGAATCACTTCAATGAGGTCAAACACACTCTGATTGATGATGATGGTATTGCCCTGACTCCATTGGATTAAGAGCAAATGGTCACTTTAGTCTCTGACTCTGCATCTCATTGTCACAAAGGTCCTTGACTCAGGATTAAATACAAATAAGTCCCTAACTCCGCACTTCCGTTATCACTTTAGTCCCTGACGTTAAATAATTCTGTTAAGTGATGATGTGACACATGTTTTACAATGACATGACATGACATATGGTGTGTTAGGGACTTAAGTGAAAGAAACCTAATAGTCACCTTATTAGTAACCATTGGGTATTTCTTTTCTCCCTCTAAACACAAAAACACAAAAAGACCGTTGAACTCCAAAACACAACCCTCGCCATTGAACTCATCCACCATCGTTGCACCTACGCCGTCCAACATCACAGTCGTGGCTTTTCTTCATCACGAACAGTCCGGTTCGGTTTGTTTGGTTCAGTTCATTTTCTCAACTCACATAAAGTCCAATTTTTTTGTCAAAAAAAATCAAATTTTTTCGATCTTTGACTTTTTATATTATTTTAAAAAAAATTAATGATTGCGAATTAAATTAAAAGTTACTGTAGACATTAAAAGGATAGACACAAATTATACAAAGTTTAAAGAAAATTAAAAATTAATAATTGCGAATCAAAAATATCTGATACACGTAATAGGGGCAAAAAGAAACCCAACAAAAAATCAATAATTAGAATTAAGATCATTCTCAACGTATTCCTTTAATTCCATACTCCAATAGAACACCCCTTCAAGACAAAATTGTATTAGTTATGACAACCACTGTTGCAACAACCTTCAACTTAATCTTTACTCGTATCCACAACAACAAACTTCACACATGATGTGAACTCCAAAACAACAACAATTCTAAACAACAAATGAGAAAGAAAGTTGATCAACATCTTAAAAATATCAACATATCAATAAACAACTCAATAGAGACACACTTATAATATGCTATCAGTAGCACAATATTATTATATCATATTTTTCAATTAGACAACTGAATCATAGCTACAACAATTGACTTGAACTACCATGAGATTATTTAAAAAACTCCAATATTTTCTTCATAACAGATACACTAATCGTAACCCTGTCACTATTGTCAACAACAATTGAGTCATCTTTAATAACAAACACAACACAACATAAAGTGAAAGAGAAACATTATTCAATGAAATTGATCAAATGATAAAAGGTCCTGAACTTTTGCTAGAAATCCTAATACAAGCTCCTAAATATGTTTCATTCATTATATAAGGAATAAAACTAATACAAGCTTCTAAATGGCAAATAATGGTTGTGTTAGACACAGAAGCTCATGTTTCATTCAGTATATAAGGAACAAACCTATAAATGAAGAGGTAAATTTGAAGGAAAATTCTATATTTTTAAAGAGACTTCATTAATTGCCAAATAGCTCACTTAACATATTATGGCTATATTTCCAAAACTGCTATAATTTCAAAAATATGTCAGGTACGTTCTATATTTACAAAATGCTTTATTTCCGAACAGCACACTCAACTTAGAGAAGTTTTATATACAAGTCAAGAACAATGAGCATCAAATCAAAAAATCATAGTGATATTCCACAATATTTTCTTGTTAATTTAATGGAAAAAATAAAGAATATACCTATTTAACATCAAGGGAATAATGTGATTTCTGTCGGAACCTGCTCCACCTGTTAATAACAAATATTAATAAATCATCAACACTATTTTTAAAAGATTAAACTATATATAATGATCAAGAGATGATATATTACTTTTGGCTTGTTCTTGATTCCGTGCAATGCCCGATGCCAATCACCACAACAAATTAAAGTTTCAATTGTAGATGAATGTAGAGAAACTCGGAATGAGTCAATAACTTTCCCCCCAACGCTAAAAGTTGATTCTGAAGTCACGGTGGATATTGGAATGACAAGAACATCTGCTGCCATATGAGACAGTACTCTATATTTTCCGCTATTCAACTTCCACCATTCCAATGCATAAAAGTATATATGACCATTATCGTTAGGCTTGTAAGTTGGCTCCTTCAAATACTCTTCAACTTCAGATTTTACAGCAGGAATTGCTTGTTGTTCTTTGACATAATTCATTAACTATGACCACCCTGAGTCTCTTGTTGGCTCAAATGTCAACCCATTTTGATCAACGGTAGTTCTACTAAATCCTTCTCCATGCTCCTGAAGCATATCATTATACTCTACGTACATATCATTAAGAGCTTTGTGTACCTTTTCTATATTTTTTATAGCTTCATCTAGAGGGTAAATTAAAGGAAAGCACATGTTTACGCCCATCATTTTGATCCTATAGGGTCCAAAACAGATGCAAGTGACATAACAAGATTACACTGACTCCAATACTTGTCAAATTTTTCCTTCATCACGTTTTCCATGTCTTTCATGAAGTTAGATTCATCTTGAACAACTTTATCTACCACTTGCTTGATTTGAAACACCTCAGCAAGATATAAATTAGCAGTTGGATATTCACTACTCCCTCCGTTTCAAAATGAGTGTCGTTTTAGGTGTTTACACACATATTAAGAAATGCAATGATTAAAAGAAAGAGAATGGTTATTTTACCAAATTATCGTTATTAACTATTGGTTAGTTTTAAAAGTAATACTTTGGAAGTAGTGTGCTGAGTATTAATTGGAGGGTACAATTGAAAAGAAAAAGTTGTTATTGCATTGGAAACTGAAATTGACATTCATTTTGAAACAATTTTTTTTGGCTAAACCGACACTCATTTTGAAACGGAGGGAGTACTAGAAATTATTTGTGACAGTATTAAATACCTCTAGCAGCTTGCAAACTTTTTCAACTTTTTCCCAATTATCTTCATCTGGAAGAGTTGTATAACTTGGTTCTCGATCTTGAAAACATGGAAAAGCTTCTTTGAACTACATTGCAACTGACAACATTTGATATGTGGAGTTCCAGCGAGTAAGGCAGTCAAGAATTAATTTTTTACCACCAATCTTGCTTCAGACTGATTGATAAACCTCACACTGTCATGCACTTTTTCAACTATTTCTCCTATTCTTCCAATACCATCTTGGACAAGCAAGTTTAGTATTAGGCCCAACAGTGGACATGAAACAACTTTCCATCCAACACTAATTTTTGGTGCCTTTAAAGTAGAACTTTTAGCTCTTTCAAACATCGATCATTGTAGTATGCATTATGCACTGACACACTAAATATTTTATTTTCAATGCCCCATTCTTTGAGACATTTGAATATTGCATTATCAATATCAACACCACGTCAAGGAGGAGGAACATTAACAAAACTAAGAGCACGCTTTTGTAAAACCCAATCAACATCAATGAAATGGTCAGTTAGCACCATGTATTCTATCTTTTGATTTTGCGACTTCCATAAATCTGTGATCAAGCAAATCTTATTTACTGTCCTCAAAGTTGACTTTAACATCTTCTTTTCAGTTTCATAGACAACAACACAATCATTCTTCAATGTTTTTCGACTAATTTTCTCATATGAAAAATTAGCACATTTCATCATAAATAGAAAACCTTCTTCCTCAACAATACTAAATGGATGTTCATGCATCATAAGATTCATAACCGAATGTGCAGTGGCTTCTCGTTGTCTTTCATGATCATACTTAGTACCTGGATTAATCATAGTGGTCCTGAAAGCTTATCATCAATCATGTTTTTTGTTGGCTTCAAGTTTAATTTTTGTTGTTGTGCTACTAGCTTTTTGTAAACTTGACATACTTCCCTTAAATGTCTCTTCAAATGGCTAGTCGACGCACTTACAACAACAACATAATTTCTTTTATAATGTAAACATTGCCATATTTTGGTTCCATTCTTTAACGTCGCTTCTTTGAAGTGATCCCAAACTGGAGAAGTTTTCTTTCTCTTAGCCTTTTGAATAACAACGTTGTTGTTCTCGACATTCTCTTCATTCCCAACTTCATTTGCTGGCGTTGCTTCATTTGTTAGTGGTTCTTCGCTTGTATTCGCATCTAAATTAATAATAGGATTCAACAAACTTAAACACTCTTCTCCATCATTTGGTGGTGAACCTTTGAAGGATTCAATTGACTAACTAGCTGACATCTCTACAAAATGAAAAACTTTATGGTGTTATAAAATAGAAACTTATTTGTACTATAAAATACATAAAAAATTAACCAAAAAAAATTGAGAGAATAAGTGTTACATACATACATACATACTAACAACACAGTTACAGGTCAACACAATTGTAAAATATAACACATTAGTGGCTGAAAGATTTCCACCTCACTTGAATTACAACCGCCTAGTAGAATTAAGAGCTAAAATCTAGGAGTCTGTTACATGGACTACTCAATAGTTTGTTATTTATTTGTTTTTTTTCTTTATCATTATGTAGCTTTATCTTTCCTGAAATATGGAGTTTTTTTTGGCAAAAAAAGACATTATATTAATTGATAAGATCATGAAAATACAATGAGTGAGCCATACGGGACAAACAATCTGCTACCCTGTTACCATCCCTTTTGACAAAACTTCAAAACCTTGACCAAAATTTCATTATCACTTTCAAATAAGCCTTTCTAAATTTTTAATCCTAACAATAAGTTAACCCATTTTGAAAACACACATAAGAGTACATAGATTGAAAGAAATGAAATCTATTAGGATTATAACAAATAATAGTATGAACAAGAATTTAAAGAGGGAAAACTATCATTTTTTCTATGCTAAACACTACCATTGGAATTCAAAAATCTCCAAATAAACCCACCGAAATTATACTCTAAATCACTCAACAATCAGAATAAGGACACCATAATAAAAGAGACAAACTAAGAAAAGTAATCATAATTTTTTTTATTAGAAACCGATACCTTAAGAGAAATAGAGAGCAACATTTTTCTTCTTTGATGAAGCCTTGCTACCTGCTATCTTCAGTTGCCTCGTTACTGTACATAGAGAAAATGAAACGTTTACTTTTTGGTAGTGTGGTAGACAATTGGGTTAGAAATAATAAAAGTTAACTTTCTTTTTTAGATAAAAAGTTAAAAGTTTGTATTTCCTAGGATATGTTGATGATTCTTGTACGGAACCCAAACGTTTTCTATTTTACTTTTTAATAATATTTAATGAATTTGATAAATAAAAAACTTTTAAAAACTAACACACACACACACACACATATATATATATATATATATATATATATATATATATATATATATATATATATATATATATATATATAATCAAGCCAACTCATGAACCTAACGAGTTGAACTATATGCAGCTAAAGTTCGGCTCATTTAATTAACGAACTTAATTTTCAGTTCAAGTTCAGCTCGTTAGGTTCATGAACCAAGTTCAACAGATTATTTTCGAATTTCAAACTATAATCGAGTTGGTTCGGTTCATTGCCAGCCCTACCTTCAAGTTGTTGAAGATGCCGATATTTTGGATTTGCATAACACTGTCCATCATTGTGGATTTTCTTAACTGCTTTACCAATCATATAATGTAGTTTATTTAAATTATTGTGTATTTGATATAATGATGAATTTGTTTGAATTTGTTTTAGGCATGCCATGTGTTTATGGAATAGCAGCCATTGCATGAAAGCATGACAAACCTTAAAATTATTGTCATGAGTGGCTTACTTTGGGCTCATACAATGCAACCTATGAGCATTTCATAAATCCAACACAAGGTGAAGAGTTTTGGGAAAAAAACTGATGATGTGAAATCGGTGCCTGCACCATTAAGAAGACAACCTGGAAGGCCAAAAAACAAAGAAGAAAAGATGCATATGAGGGTCCTTCCAGTTCAGGTAATGTTTGGAGGTCATATCCAGTGCTAACATGTTCAAGGTGTGGTCTATAAGGTAACCACAATAGGTTCGGCTGCACTAATCAAGGTGTGATGCCTATGCCTCACAATTGGGCTCCACCACGACCACCTTCCAACAATGAGTCAAAGAGAACAAGTTACTTTAGATTTGTCACAATCTGCTCCACAAACACAAGAGCAATTATTTGATGTGAATGAGCAAGGACCACAACCAATAGGAATTGGACATGGAACTTTTGATCCAACACCGGTTAGATTGGGCCACCACCTATTAGGGGTCAAAATCCAAATGCATGCTTGAATGAACAACAAATGCTTACATCTTTCATGTCCACTCCAATATTTACTCCAAGGGGTCTAAGGCCAACTATGTGATGTTCATTAATTTATTTATGTACCGAAGTTGCTAAATTATAAGCACAATTGTGGTGTATTTTTTATTTTTTAATATTTTGCTGAAATCATTATGTAATGACTTATTGAATTATATGCCCAAATGTGGTGCATTCTTTTGATTACTCTATGGTTGACCTTCATGTAATGACTTAATAGTTATGTTATGAAAACATTTTGGTATTCAATTATGGAATCATTTTGGCAAGTGTTATAATAATATTTTGGTATTTAACACATATACCTTAGTGTTGTCAGTAGGTAGCATGTTAAACTAACAACTTACTAGAGATCTTAGTGAAATTTAGTGTTACTGTTAAGGACTTAACTGATAGTAAGTATGCACAGTCAAGGACCTAACAATAAGTTGGTGTTTAATGGAAGATTGATTTTGAACAAAAGATATAATTACATTTAGGGATTTAGAGATTTGAGATTCAATTTGGGGATATTGATTTTCGATTCAGGGACCAAACTGACCATTTTCTACTTTCACTTTAGTCCCCGTGACACCTCATACTCCTTGTCAGCATAAAACATGTGCCACATCATCACTTAACAGAATTATTTAACGTCAGGGACTAAAGTGATAACGAAAGTGCAGAGTCAGAGACTTATTTGTATTTAATCTTGAGTCAGGGACCAAAATGACAATTTTCTCTTGGATTAATGGATGATGATGCTAGATATTTAATCTAAAACCTTTTTCCCTTTACGAACTGCACATTTGTATAGAAACTAAATGATGTATCTAGCACATGTGAATGACAACCATTTTATGATAATATATTTGAATGATGGTTTTCCAGTTCCTCTCACTTCTGTGCTTTAGGTACCACACTATCAAGATGATGCAAAGTTATGGGATGCTAGATATGTCCATATGATGATTGCATATAATGCACTATGTCGGACATCAAGTAATGTGATAATAGAAGATGATGAATCGTTCACTATTGAAAACCTTGATCCTTAAGAGAAGGTTGTTGATGATAAGGTTTGAGATTGTGTCAAGATTGAAGATGAAATGCTTGGACTTAATGATTTTAGCATGACCTTATTATGACTTTTTGAAATAATTATATATGTTTATTTTAGTATAAGCTCATTGCCTTTGATATAATTATGAGTAATGATGCTTTGTTAAATCTACAAAGACAAAGAATCATTACATGCAGTTTTATGATTTCTGGGTAGTTTTAAATTATACAATCTAGAATATGCGTTCGGATTATATAATCCAAACAAACGGTATTTCTGTAAAAAAAAAAAAATTAGGGCACATGAGAAGAGCATAGAGTGGAAAAAGTAATAATCTTATTATTTTATGACTTTTTATTTTATGTCTTTTGTTGTCCCTCGAGGTTTTCTTAAAAAGCACCAACACCCCCTCTAATTTTCAATTAGACATTAACCTCCCTTAAATTTTATCTAAATTGACAAACACACCCCTTCGGATTAATAGAGTTAGATTAACGTCAGTTACCCTTCCATTTTCATTCACTCCAGGCTTTCGCCAGTCTCTCTCTCTCTCTCTCTCTCTCTCTCTCTCCCTCTCTCTCTCTCCATTTATTTCATTCTCCAACTTTAGAACCCAACAAAAAATTATTTTATCAAACAACTGTGAAACTAAAAGTATATCATAACACATGTTTATCAACCTGGTGTTAGAACGTAATACTCGGTGTTTGTTCAATGCCAGCTATACACATAATTGGCAAGTGCAGAGAGGGGAAAGACAAATCCAGCCCTCCCAAGCAATATTAAGAAGATGAAGCAACTGTAAATTCCCATAATTTTTTTGAATCTGCAACGGCGTTGACAAGAAAAACATTGAACAAAACAAAGTTTAATAATACCAAGGTGTATAGTATCAAAGAAAGTTGCAGCTTGTCCATGTTAATATTTGTGGACCTATCAAGATAGTCTCAGCAGTAATAAGAGGTATCTCATCAAGTTTATTGATGATATGACTAGGGGTGTTTAAAACCAAACCGATCCAAAATAAGATTGCAAGCCAATCCAAAAAATAGAAAATCGTACAAAACCGAAAAATTATTTCATGTATTTGGATCAGGGCCGTTCCTAGAGTTTTAGGGGTCTCAGATATAATATGAGAAAACGACCCTTTACATAATACATCATAAAATTTGTTAGCTCATTGTTGTGATTTTATTAACTCTTCATTTCATTTTTTTCCGCTTTCCACTACCAAATAAATGTATTTTTAGGCAACATCTGAAAATAAATCAAATACTCCATAGACACCAAAACAAAATAAAATAATGTAGAAGTATAGAATAATAACACATGCGAAGTACACTGAAATTTTAGTACCTAAGAATAATAACAAAAAAAAAGTAAAAGTATATCAACATGTAAGAATAATAACACAAAAAAAAGTAAAAGTATATCAGCATGTAATTAACTAAATTTTAAACTTTTGGATGCAAAATTCTCCAATGTTAAACTCATAACAACAATAATACATGATACAAAATTAGTGTTAGACTTTTTAGAGGAATCATAGATACAAGAATTCCTTTGTATACTAGAAGTACATCATTCTTACTTTTATATGCTATAGGTATCTCTAACAAGTTCATTACATGAATGTGTCTCGCATGATCTTTCATTATCAAATTCAACTATGCAATCCTTTCAATCAATTCAAGAAAGTTGACATTACTATATTAATGTAATTTATTTTTTTAGAACCTTTGAAAGAAAATATTCAGATTAATTTCTGTAGTAGGTCTATTTTCAACTAAAATATAATTTGTTGTTATGAAAATTATTCCAATTTAGTGGATAATAAATATCACAAATATTTTTAACATTAGTGAAGCACATTATCAGGGATAAATGGCAAAAAAAATATTACCAATTTCTTCGATAATAATTTTTTTGGCACATTATTAAGAACAACCAATTTTTTTTATAGGAAATGTGTATATAGAAATCTTTGTGTTATAGGGGGTACATATAGCAAATCGTGCTAAAAGTGCCAAAAACACTACCAGACTTCAGCCAAGCTCTTCATCATGTCAATGTTTGGGGCCTTTATGTGAACTTTGCTATATATACCCCATCACCGAAATAGTTTTATATACACCCTCCTCCATAAAAAATTTTGGGGCCCCTACCGACAAGGGCCCTAGGCTGCCACTGACCTATGACCTAGGGCCGACCCTGATTTGGATGACCTTTGGTGAAAATCACTCGTATCAGATCAGATTTTTGATTGATTTTTCATAACCGAATCAAGCCGAACCAAACTGCGCATATATAATCTAATATATTTTTTACTTTTTTTTTGAAGGAATATTTTTTACTTTTTATTATGTATTAATATATTTTTTGTTAGTTTTTAAAAAATAATCTTGCTTATTCTTTTAATTTAATATATTTTTTGGCAAAATTACACAAATTATCCCTTAACTTAATTTTAGGTAACACTTTCGTTGTTATCTTATTTTTTTTTTGATTTAATCCTTTATGTTATAATTAGGTAACATTTTCGTCCTTTATCATTTTCTTATTTCCATTTAGTCCTTTATGTTATAAAATGTCAACATTATTGTCTTTTTTTTCAAAACAAAATCAATAAATTCATAAAATAAAAATTTATAAAAAAATTCATCAAACTCATAAACAAACACAAATCCTCATCTTACAAACATAAAAACCCAAATTTTATTGAAAAAAATCTAATTAAAAAGGATAACAATGTTGACATTTTATAACATAAATGATTAGATTTGAAAAAGAAAAAGATAAAGGACGAAATAACATAAAGAATGAAATTGGGAAAAAAAAAGAAGATAAATGAGGAAAATGTAACCTAAAATTAAGTTAAGGGACAAATTGTGTAATTTTGCCTATATTTTTTTACTACTTCATATGTTTCAAACATAATTGATCACATTTATCTAGTAATATTAATTTTTACTAAATAATATGCTATATTTTGCATCAAATCTATTATTTTACTTAGTTTTTACAATGTTAATATTAATTAAATAAAATTACATAATGTGGTTTGGATATCCAAAATCCTATCCAAATTAAACCGCATTAAATTGGATCAGATTTCTTTTTATTAATCATCCAAAACCGAATTGAACAGCATGTTCTTCTTCAAAAAAAAAAATTGAACTGCGTGTTATTTTATCTTTGGATTAGATGAGTTTTTGCCTAAAAATTATCCAAACCCCACCGTGAACACCCCTAAATATAACTAGAAGAGCATAATGTATTTTGTCTGAAAAACCTACCGCCTTCGAATTTTTTAAGAAAATTAAGGCTACTGGTGAAAAAGAGTGTGGTGAAACTGTTAAATGCAACTGACAACAACCTACACCCCTCGGAAAAAATGGGGCGGCAAAGAGGAAGAATAGAACCATCATGGAAATGGTTTGTAGCTATTGGGGAGTCTGGGGAGCTCTTGGAGCGACAAGACAATGAGCTAAACATCTAGGACCCGCTAAGAGAGACACCACACTCTTACCCAAAACCCCAAGGCAATAGTTTTATGGGTCTCCTATCATATATATCCAACATTTCCTCTTTTTTTAGTTGATGTGGGGCATAATCACTCACACTTGATTTCCAACAATAGCATTATGTCTATGATAAAGGTTCCAAAAGATTTTTGGACTGAAATAGTAAACTGGCAGTATATATTCATAATAGAAGTCCCACAATTGTAGTAAAGAGTTCGACTCCATATGAAGCATGGAGTGCTAAGAAGCCTTTATGTCATGCCTTTTCGTATTTTTGGGTGCATGGTATATGCTCACATTCCATTTTTCCAAAGGAAAACACTTGATGACAATAGCAATAAGTGCGTCCTCGTAGGAGTTAGTGAGAAGGCAAAGGCCTACAGGTTTTTTGATCGTATCATTAATAAAATTGTAGTAAGTGAGGATGTTGCCTTTGATGAACAAGGTATGTGGCATTGGTATAAGAAAGGCAAGCAAGACGATCTGAACCTGTTGATATAGATGAGAAAGAAGGAAACAATGATAGTGAATTGATTGCAGAAGATACCGACACATCAACAAAAGATTCAAACACCGAGAGTGAGAGTCAAGAAATTTCACATGTCGAGTCTGATTTTGAAATACAAATCAGAATCTATGGAGGAATAGGAGGCCACCAATTTATCTAAATGATTATGTTGGAACATTGGTGTAAAGATGGAAAGAAATTGGAAGGTTGAAAGATTAAACACCAAGTTATTAAACTTTGATCTAGTGTTGTGTGAATTGAAAAAATAGAGTGTGAGGGTCCCACAAAAAATAGAACACACACATTATCAGTGTTTAAATAGTGATATTTAATTTTAAAATACCTGATAATGATGAAAATAATAATTATTATTATGAAAATAATAATAATTATTATTCTTTATTCATGGATATCACTTCCCATAATTTTAGGTTATGTTTGTTGTGATAAGATTGAGAATCCAACTGAATTTCCTATCTTTCATTCATTAGTGGATTTGTTTCTTTTTGAACTTATCCGATTAGTTTGTTACTTGAGCTGATCTGTGAGTTGCTTAATTTTTAAGTTTACTTAATTCTGAAGTTTCTCCAAATTGGTTACAAACTCTCCCTATAAAAGGAGAGCTCACCTAGTTCAAAAATCACACCAAAGAGTTTCATTGAGTTGTTGGGAACTCTTTCTCCCTTCTCCCTTTCTTGACTTGTGTTGACGAGTTTTTCTTCTCTTCATCTCCTTTTCTGTCCCTTTGGAATTAAGAGTGTTCTTAAGACCACAGTCCCTTTTCGGTTTAATGTCCCTTCGGAATTAAGAATGGTCTTAAGTTCATAGTCCCTTCGATATTTTTATGTCCTTCGGAATAAATAATAATTTAAGATCATAGTCCCTTTTTCGGTATAATGTCCCTTCAAAATTATGAATGATCTTAAAATATATGCTTCTTCGACTCTTGAAGAAGTTAGACGTTAGAATGGTGTAAAACCATATTTGAGTGATCATAGTATCATAGTTGGAGAAGTTAATAATGAGAAATGGTGGTAATAACACCATATTTGAGTGGTCTCAACACCATAACAGAGTGGTAACAATACCATATTAAAGTGGTTTCAGTATTAAAGAGTGGTCTTAGTACCATATTTGAGGGTGTAATTCTCGAACGGTTTTCTACAGTGCAGTAGTTAACCGCACAATTGTAGCTGGGCTTGTTTTATCCTTGAGGCGGCGTGGTTGATAGTCTGTCTTGCACAATTTTGGGCAGTGCCACGAAACGTCTTAAACAGAGCGACCTGGTCGTGACTCAACCTAGTAACAACTTCGGTAGATAATAGAATTTGGAAATCCAATAGTTTGGAAATCCAATAACAACAATTTTAAGACGTTTCGACTGTTATATCTACCGAAGAAATTACTTATTGAAGTTTCATTGTCCCTAAATAAAAAAGGATAAATCAAGGTTTAGAAATAGATCTTTCGACTGAAACGATGAAGTGTTTTTGTTATAACAACAACACTAAGAAATTCACATATGCGACTTTGAAATATATTTTCAAAAATCACAACCGCACTGTGAATAAATAACTTTAACAGTTAAGAGAATAGAACCGATAAATGTTGTTGTGTCGTCCTTAATTTTCCACATGATTCTTGACAATTGACAAAAGACATATATTTATCATAACTAACTGCTAATTGGAATATGATAAAAATAGGTGTCAAGTATTGGAAAATTTTGTACTATGACCTTTGAACGATAACAAATATGAATGATGCAATGGTTCTAAATTTTTAAGGTTGAGCATGAACTTACCACATAAAGGATCATGTGTTTGCTTCACTTAACCAACGTTCTGTTCGAGCACAGTGACTAAGTCTTATTTGGTAAATTAAGGCAAATGTATATCTTTATGAAATTGAGCTTGAGTACCATTTTTTGGACATATGTGAACTCGTTGCTCAATTGTTTTAGGATTTTGATCATAACAACAGGTCTATTGACTTGTACTCATATTCTTATTGGGAAATATTGTTAGTTGTTTAATAAATAAATAATCTAGTTTTGGCATTCACATATATAGCTTACACTTTGTAAAGGCATATACATACATTCTGTAAGTGATATAAATAGTGTGACCCTGTGAATAAAATCAGTTCAGTTCCTTTTCATAGAAAATTCTGTTACAACTCTATTCTCTCTCTGAAAGTGTGTGTGTGTGTGATATCAGTGAAAACTCCACCATTGTTAATCAAGCTCCAACATTTGGTATACAGAGCAAGGTTGTTGAAGCTTGTCGATTGAAAAGTGAGTGAAACTTTCAATTGCGAGAAGAACAGTGAGTGAATAACAATGGCGAACCTGAACGGACACTTTCCGGTGACATTTCCGGTTCTTGATGGGAGAAATTACGATCCATGGAGTATGAAGATGAAGGCGATTCTGGGCTCTCAAGATGTGTGGGATCTGGTGGTGAACGGGCTCGATCCGCTACCGGCGAATCCAACCGCTGTGCAACAAGCGACGTATAGAGATGCGAAGAAGAAAGATTGCAAAGGCTTGTGCATTCTACACCAATGCGTGAATCAAGCAATTTTCGAAAAGATTGCAAGATCGGAGTCACGCAAAGCTGTGTGGGATGTTCTTGCAAATTCCTATGCCGGCGATCAGAAATTGAAGAAGGTACGGTTGCAAACCCTAAGGAGACAATATGAATTGATAGGGATGGAAGAAAACGAAAAGATTGCTGATTTCTTCACCAGAATTCAAACAATGACGAATCAGATGCGTTCTTGTGGTGAAACCCTATCTGATGAATCAATAGTTGAGAAGATTCTGCGATCTGTAAATTCAAGATTCGACCATGTTACGGTGGCGATTGAACAATCGAAGGACCTATCAGAAATTAAGCTGGAAGAACTTCAAGGTACACTTGAAGCACATGAGCAACGAATGGATGAAAGAAAGTCTGCGAAATCAAGTGTTGAGCAAGCATTGCTTGCACAAAGTGGTAACATCAAAGGTGAAAATCAGCGAGGGCGTGGAAGAGGCAGGAACATCTACAGAGGTGGAAGAGGCAGAGGCAGAGGTAACAACTCTAACTCAAACTGTGGTAGAGGAAATTCCAGTAATAACAATAGCAATGAAAACTATAGAGGTAGAGGTGGTAGAGGTGTGAGAGGAAGAGGAGGGAGAAAATCTGATAAGAGCCACATTCAGTGCTATAACTGCAACAAATATGGACATTTTGCTGATGAATGTTATAGTAACACAAATAATAATGATGCAAAGTTGGCACAAGAAGAAGATGAGAAGGAAGAGGCACTGCTGATGGTTGTAGAAGAGAAAATAAGTGAAGAAACGTTGAACATGGCAACTGTGACAGATGAAGGTAATCATGGTGATGAATGGTTCCTTGACACTGGTTGTTCAACACATATGTCAGGCAGAAAAGACTGGTTCATTGATATGGATCACTCTATCAAAAGCAGGATCAGATTTGCTGATGACAGAACAATGAAGGTGGAAGGTGTAGGAAGAGTAAAAATTAAAAAGAAAGATGGTTCTGTGTGCTTCATATCTGGTGTGCTATATGTGCCAGGAATGAAAAGTAACTTGTTCAGTATTGGACAACTCCTGGAGAAGGGTTACAGAATGGTGCTAGAGGAGTTGGGAATGAAAGTGTATGATTGTGAAAACAGGTTATTGATCAAGGCAGTGCTCTCTAAGAACAGAACCTTCAAGGTTGAGTTTGATGTTGTAACTCAACAATGTTTGGCTACAACAGTGAACAAGGATGAATGGTTGTGGCATTTCAGATATGCTCACCTGAATTTTGGTGATTTGAGTAAGCTGCAACACAAGGGGATGGTGAAAGGTCTTCCTCACATCCATGTGCCAAAAGATGTGTGTGCAGAGTGCATGGAAAGCAAGATGCCCAGAAGCTCATTCAATAAAAATATGTCTATCAGGTCTAAGAGGAAGCTGCAAGTGATTTTCTCTGATGTGTGTGGACCAATTCAGAATGAGACACCTGGAGGTAACAAATACTTTGTTACTTTTATAGATGAATTTACTAGAAAACTTTGGATTTACTTGATTAGGAGGAAGAGTGATGTGTTGAGCATATTCAAGAAATTCAAAGCTCTAGTAGAAAAACAGTGTGGAGAGTGTATTGAAGTATTGAGAACAGATGGAGGTGGGGAATATGTGTCCACTGAATTCAATGAATTTTGTGAAAGTGAAGGGATAACTCATGAAGTCACACCTCCATACACACCTCAGCATAATGGTGTTGCTGAGAGAAAGAATAGGACCCTGTTAAATATGGTGAGAAGTATGCTGAAAAGTAAAAATCTGCCTAAGTATTTGTGGGGAGAAGCAGTGAACACTGCTGCATACATTTTGAATAGAAGTCCAACTAAGAAAGTTGAGAATATGACTCCTGAGGAAGCCTGGACTGGTGTCAAGCCTTGTGTGTCTCATTTGAGAGTGTTTGGGTCTATCTGTTATAGACATGTGCCTGATCAAGTGAGAACCAAGCTGGATGACAAAAGTGAGAGGATGATTTTGCTGGGATATCATTCAACTGGTGGATATAAACTGTTAAATCCAGTGAACAACAAGATAGTAATAAGTAGAGATGTGGTGATTGATGAGCAGAATGAATGGAAGTGGAATGATGTTACTGAAATAGAGAAACAAAGTTTATTAGATATGTCTGCTAATGAATCTGTTGATGGCAGTGCTCAAGAAACTGTTGAAATTGAGCATGTGCAGCCAGAGGAAACTGAAGATGACACAGCAGCCAGAGGAAACTGAAGATGACACAGCTGAGACATCAGGTAGACCAGTGAGGCAAAAACAAATTCCTGCAAGATTGAATGACTATGAAATAATGACAGATAGTGCTGTAAATGATGAGGGTGATATAGTGCATTTTGCATTACTTGCTGAGACTGAACCAGTGAATTTTGAAGAAGCAGTAAAGAATTCTAAGTGGTTAGGTGCAATGAAAGAAGAGATCAGATCAATAGAGAAGAACAATACTTGGGAGTTGTGCATACTACCCAAAGGGAAGAAGTCAATTGGAGTAAAATGGGTGTATAAGGTGAAGGTGAATCCAAAAGGAGAAGTAGTGAAATATAAAGCAAGATTAGTGGTCAGAGGCTTTTTACAAAGGCAAGGCATTGATTATGAGGAAGTCTTTGCACCTGTTGCAAGACTTGAAACTGTGAGATTGGTGGTTGCACATGCCAGTATGCAAGGCTGGAACTTACATCAATTAGATGTTAAGTCAGCTTTTCTCAATGGAGAATTGGAAGAAGAAGTGTACATAGACCAGCCACAAGGTTTTGTGAAAAAGGGCAGTGAAGATAAAGGGCTGAGATTAAGAAAAGCATTGTATGGCTTGAAGCAAGCTCCACGAGCTTGGAATAAGAGGATAGATAAAGCCTTAATCAATATGAAATTTAACAAATGTATTTCAGAACATGGTGTCTATGTGAAGTCAGGGGGTGGAGAGATAGTGATTGTGTGTTTGTATGTTGATGATCTGTTGGTAACTGGGAATAGTGAAGCAAAAGTGGCTGAATTCAAGGAAAATATGATGAGTGAGTTTGATATGACAGATCTTGGGGAGCTATCGTACTTCCTTGGGATTGAATTCATGAGAACAAGTGCAGGAATGGTTCTCAGTCAACAGAAATATATTGCTGATGTGCTCACCAGGTTTAATATGTTGAACTGTAACAGTGCAGAAACACCTGCTGAAGCAAGATTGAGCCTTGTGAGAGATGGTGATGAAGAAGAGGTGAACTCAACTGAGTTTAGACAGATGGTAGGTGCACTGAGATATCTCTGCAACACTAGACCAGATATTGCCTTCTGTGTTGGTGTGATCAGCAGAGTTATGGACATGCCTAGAGTATCACATCTCATGGTAGCTAAGAGGATCATGAGATATTTGAAGGGAACTATGAGCTATGGAATTCTGTTTCCATGTAAGAGCAATGAGAATATGAAGGAATTGTATGGTTACACTGATGCAGATTGGTGTGGAGATAGAAATGATAGAAAAAGCACTGCTGGTTTTGTGTTCTTTGCAGGAACAGCACCTGTGTCATGGTGTTCCAAAAAGGAAGCTGTAGTTGCATTGTCATCATGTGAAGCTGAATACATTGCTGCTGCAATGGGTGCCTGTCAAGCAGTGTGGCTAGATACTTTAATGCTTGAACTCAAGATGAAGAATGAAGATGCAGTAGAGCTGTTTGTTGATAACAAATCAGCAATAAACCTTGCCAAGTTTCCAGTAGCACATGGAAGATGCAAGCATATAGAGACACGATATCACTTCCTTAGAGATCAAGTTACAAAGGGAAAGCTCAAATTGAGCTACTGCAGATCAGAGGATCAATGTGCTGACATTTTTACCAAGTCCCTCAAGAAGGACAGCTTCAAGAAGATGAGGAACAACCTGAACATGATTGATTGTAGCAAACTAGATTAAGGGGGTGTGTTAGTTGTTTAATAAATAAATAAATAATCTAGTTTTGGCATTCACATATATAGCTTACACTTTGTAAAGGCATATACATACATTCTGTAAGTGATATAAATAGTGTGACCCTGTGAATAAAATCAGTTCAGTTCCTTTTCATAGAAAATTCTGTTACAACTCTATTCTCTCTCTGAAAGTGTGTGTGTGATATCAGTGAAAACTCCACCATTGTTAATCAAGCTCCAACAAATATTACTTTATTGATGATATGTTCAAAATTAAATTCTCCTTCTATTTTATTAGTTGTGTGATCTTAATATTTGACATATCAAAATTTATCATGTGAACAAGCGTTTAATTTTAAACTTGAGTAACTTGGACTTAATTCCAAAGTTACATGATTAGACAATTTTATTTTTTGCAGTCAAGATAAATGAACCAAAAAGTTCATTTAAATTCATGTTTAGAGAATTTGAATCTCTAAACTTGATAAATTAAGATATGTGCGAACTTGATGACACATAAACAAGAAATGATAAAATGATATTTTATCATATTTATTGATGACTGTGAATTTTGGAAAATAAAATTGATATGCTTGATAAGTTCAATTTTTATAACGAAAATTGAAATTTATAGAGTACCCAAGTCTGAGAACAAAAATTCTAATTAATTTTTTTTTGAAAAGACAATCCAACTTGTCTTATTTTTAAACTTGGGATTATATGTACTATATTTTGACTCTGAATCCCAAGAGAGTTGAACTCACTAGTAGAGCCTATGAATGTGTATTCATTGGGTATGCTATAAACAGCGAAACATATTGGTTTATGACCTAAATGCTAAAGTGATCATAGAATTAAAAGATGCCGATTTCTATGAAAATATTTACCCCTTTAACTAAAGAATAGTGGGGGCACTAGTGGGGGCTCAAGTAAGAGCACGAAATTAGTGGGGGCAAAATAAATTCCCCTTCAAAAATTAAGAACTAGTGGGGGCACTATATCTGATCACATTCCAGTTATCAGAAATAGTTATGAAAACATCGTATGAGATGTTATAGAACCTCGAAGATGTAATAAAACAAGAATTGCTAAAGAGTATGAACTTGGTTTATACATTGGAAGAAGATCCATTATGCCTTAAAAGCTATATCCTTAATGGATGCTAAATTATGGCAAGAAGCAATAAACGATGAAATGGATTTTATAGAGTCTAACAAAACATGACACTTGATTGACTTGCCTCATAGTTGCAAAACCAATCAGTTGTATTTGGATTTTGGAAAAGGAAACTAAAACCTGATGGGACGGTTGATGAATACAAGGCTCTCCTTGTAGTCAAAGGTTTTAGACAGAGAAAAATATAGACTTCTTTGATACTCATTCACCTGTCACTAGAATTATATCCATTAGAGTACTAGTCCCTTTAGCCACCGTTCATAACTTGATAGTACTCCAAATGGTTGTGAAAGTTGATAGATCTCTGGCAAGTGCACCAAATACTATCGAAGTAGTAAAAATATCGATCCCACAAGGACTGTTTTTAATCTCAATAATTCAACTACGTTGTATTTTAGGATGTATAAAGGTTATTTTGATTTGCCACTAGGCAGTAGATTGGTTTGATTGCATAAAAGTAACTGCTAAAAATAAATTGGTTTTCAAGAATAAGAGAGAGATGAGTTTAGGTCTTTCGAATCATCTATGTTCTCCTAATTGTTATGTTGCACCTATTCGTATGAATGATCTTCTAATCCCACGATAGTTAACAAAATAGTTCTAATCAATCCCTTGAGTTAGGACCCTCTTCTTAAACTACAGCCCCTAATCCCTTAGGTGGTCTAATAATCTTTGAAGGTTTAAAGCACGTTAACCTAATATCACTAATAAACGATTATCCATTCCTAGACTAACCATGTTTATTAGAACAATTCAATAGGTCTAAGTAGAAAGCTATGGTCAGTAGTCATTCATTCTCACAAAATCATATTTATATTTGATCAGGATATAAAAAGCATTAAGAACAATTGAATTGAATAAAGACTAGAATATCATTCACAATAAATAGAGTTTCACAACATAATATCTCAATTAGGGTTACAACGAATCATCTCAGACCTAACCTCTAATGGATTTAGCTACTCATAATAGTGTTTACAAATAACATAATCATTAGAGGTAATAAAACATACACAAAGTGGTTGGAAGGTGAAGAAATCGTCCTCCTGGTCTTCCTTGCAGTTGCAAAATCGCACTTGGCTCTCTAGAATTCGTAACCCTTGTTTTTGGAATAGACTTCAGCTTAAATAGGCACAGAATATCGCCCAAATCGTGTCACGTTTTAAGTGAATCGTGACACGTTTTTACCTTCTGGAGCAAGAAACTGAATTAGGGTTTCATCAAATCGTGTCACGTTTTACCAATCGTGACACGTTTCTTCAATGTCGAACCAAGAGTTCTGATGCTTCCCAAATCGTGGCACATTTCTATGAAATCGTGACACGTTTTCTTCTTTTGCAATCCTTCAGTTTTTCTGCTCTTTTTGCTGCATAAGTCTCATTGTGAACTCCATTTTTGTGCTAAAATACATCTAAAATTACGTAATGACAAGCTGTCATCACAACCCCAAACTTAAACCATTCCTTGTCCTCAAGGAATTTAATTGTAAAGCTGACAATCGACAGTAAAATAACAATTACCTGATCAAGCAGTAGTACCCAAAAGTTCAACACCTTACTAGCTAAAGATGAGCTAGTTTGACTTGTATGCATCCACCAATTCACAACTCCACGCAAATATTTGAAATAGGGTTCTACCAGTCGACATGCAGGTCTACATATTACCATACGCTTGAAAAGTTTCTCAACATCAATCAAAGTCAATATCATTACACACTTTTGAGGTCTTTAGGGTTATAACGGGGCTTAGGTGAAAGGTGGGATACGTTTGGATAAGTAGGCTACACAAAATTTGAGTTAGGCATTCCTACGAAAGTTAAAGCACAAAATTCAATCCAACACATTCATTCAGCTAATAGAACCACAGTTGCAAAGGTACTAGAGAATATTTATAACTTTTAGGGACAATCGAGTTTGAAGTTACTCGTATGTTTCAAAGTTTGGTCCCTTTTTCATCATTCATTTCATTTTTTTTTCATACACCAATTTTTGAATGTATTTTTGCATTTTGCATGACAATTCTTTTTCTTTTTGTTCTCTTATTCTCTAGTACCCCCACCCCAAACTTAATTGGTTGCAAATTCCAATAGCAACCCCAAACTTAATCTTTAGCAACATTCTACAATGCCTAACTCAGAAAAACAATAAGGGACAAGTCCTAAAAGTCTCTAAGTTTGTAATGTAGTTTGTCACCGAACAAAAAAGTTCTAATCCTACCGGCTCAAAGTGGCTAAGAAAAGGATAAAGTTTAACAATTATAATCAGGGTAGGCTTCAAAAGGCTCACAGGACCAAGCACTTTTGCCTCAGCGTGTAATTAACAAAGACCAATCAATAATAGAGAAACAATGCAAGTTCTAGAAATGTAGTTGCATGGAAAACTAAGCTAAATATAAGTAAATTGAAAAACAATATATGGCAATGAACCTTATGGCTGAGATTTCTGGGAGTATGTGACTACCTAGCAACGCCGTACACTTCGCCTTTGAAAACCAAGTCACTCCTCCTTTTGAACTTTTGGAATACCACTTGAACAACTATTTGTTATCAAACTGTAAAAAGTCAACTAAACAAACAAATTCATCAATAATAAACAAGTGCAGGAATAATTACATAAACGGGGAGTAAAACCGAGTTAAACTTAATTAAAAGCAATCAAAATTGTTCGAACATAAAATTAAAGTTACATAACCAAAGTGCTGAAACAAAAACAGAAAAATACAAAATAATGGGCCATCAGTAGCCCACTCAATCATGCATCTGGTCCTCCGGAATCCAAGTATTGGGGTCCTCCTCTGCATAGGTATCCTCCCCAAAGTGCTGCCTAGACTGAGCTCCACCAGCAGCAAAGTCAGCTCGGATCTCCTGCTCTCTATCCTGAGCTCGACCTCTGGTGACATCAAAATAGTGGTCCATAGCCTCCTCGGACCCATCAAAGCGCTCGAAAGACCCAGTCATCTTCCTCCTGTTGAGGCAGACCGCCTCAGTGAACTCCTGACCAAATCTCGGACGGTTCCAATACTCCTGATCTGACACCTCATTCATCCAGTTGGCATGGCCGAACATGTAGTCCAGCATCATCGGGTGAATGGGTGCATAGGTACCCTGCTGACTGCTCCCCTCTCCAGCAAAAGTCTGACTCTGAGGTGGTGGCTGTGGTTGTTGTGGTGGTGGCGGCTGTGGCTGTCCTGCTGCTGCTGCCTCGGCACCCATGATAGTCTGCATGCGGTCATGATAATCCTTGACAAAGCCATCCATGTAAGTGTCGGTGATGGGCTTCATCATTGCTGCACTCAAATCATTAGCAAACAAATCGCACTCATCCTCCTCACAAAGCCAATTGATAAGGCTCAAATGAGGGAGTGCCTTCTTGGTACCTAAATCAAACATATAGATATTGTCGGCAATTAACTCACCAACATTGATGGGTGCACCATCAAGAATAGCAGACAGCGTCAACAAGCGGGGCAGCGGAATCTCTGAAGTACAAGAGGTGCCTTCAATAGTTTGCACCACAAAAGATGCCCACGCCTTTGCATGGGGCTTGAAGTCAGCCCTCAACAGCATATGTGACCCTCCATGCCACTTAGCACCTTCAACACAAATCTGCAATAGCAACTCTTCCCACCTTTCATCATTCCAATTCTTGCACTCCTCCATCCTCCTCTTCACATCACAAATCTCCGGTGGCACAATCTCCAGCAACTGATTAATCCTCTCCGGGCTATAGTCTATCTCCTTCCCCCTCACATAGGACACATACTTCCTCCCCATATACCTAGCATTAGAATAGAATTCTATCCCAATCGTTTTGTTGGCCTGCTCAAATATCATACTCACAAGAGACTCCCACCCTCTCTCAGTGATCACTTGATGGAATTCGGGGTTGGAGATGAGTTTGGTGAAATCAAAACCTCTCTCCGGGATCACCCTATAGCCTCGGATGTCCTTGAAACGGTCACGGGCAGCAGTATTATAAAACCGGTGGTTGATGGACGGTGGGGGTGCGGTGTTAGGGCTAGGTTTGACAGGTTGTTTGCGTTTGGGGGCTATTTTGGCCTTTTTGGCTGGTTGGGATGTGGCTTGGGACTTGCCTTTGTTGCGGGTCTCAACCATGGTTAGGGTTAGGGTTTGAGTGGAAAGGATAGAGATGTTGGATTTGGTTTGTTTGTGGGTGAAGATGAAGGTTAATGGTGATGGTTTGATGATTGGAAGATGAAAAGATGAAGATTTGTGGTAGATAAGGGTTAGAAAATCGTAGGTTAGGGTTCTGGGAAAATTTTGGCAGAGTTTAGCTACTTTTGGAAGTGAATGGAATGAAAATCGTGTTGGGTACATTTATAGACTGGGAAAATCGTGTCACGTTTGGCCAAAAACGTGTCACGATTTTGTTTTGTAACGGTTAAATTTTTGAAACTGCTAAAATCGTGTCACATTTGGGCTAAACGTGTCACGATTGCTCTTTTTGAAAATTTTTCTTGCCCAGAAATCGTGTCACGTTTTGGCCAACGTGTCACGATTTCTCAATGTCGAAATGCACCAGTTTGAGACTTAGAAAAAATTTTAGGTGCCAAAAATCGTGTCACGATTTCATCATCGTGACACGTTTTTGGAAATGTCGAATGGCACCTTTTTTAACTTAGAAAAATTTCTGAGAGGAGCTTCAGAGGGAGGGCAAATCGTGTCACGTTTTGCCCAAAACGTGTCACGATTTGCACAGTATTGGAAAACAAAAAATTTTCTTTCCTCTGTCTGTTTCAGCTAAAATCTTTTTGTGTTTTTGAATATTTGAAAGCAATAAAAAGAAATAAGAAATACTACCTGAAATCTAAATGTGGGTTGCCTCCCACCAAGCGCTTCTTTACCGTCACTAGCTTGACTCATGACGACCCCTAAGGATCATTGGATGTCTCTCCCTCTTCATTGTTTGGGAGTCCTCCTTTACTGTACAGTTTCAGCTTTTGTTCCTTACCCTTGAAAGTTCCTTGTGCACTAGACTTCCTTAAATCCACGGCTTCATCAAAAGGCTTGTTTCTTACCACCCCTTTGTCATAGTACCTCCTAACTCTTTCTATCGTGTCAGAGAGAATTGAAAGCATGCAACATTGAAAAGTACCCGGTCCATTACGTATTCCAAAGGGGATCTTCTTATAAGCAAATACACCACAAGGATTAGTAAAAGTAGTTTTAGGCATATTGTTCCAAGTTCCCAATCCCCCATACTTGTTGTCAAGGATGTCTCCTGATGATTGTTGTTGCATAAGTTCTGTGCTTGCTTCAAGTTGCTTGACACACTCTTTCACCCCCACATCTTCAACCACTTCCTTACTTTCAATAGGCTTAACAATTTCTCCTTCCATAGGTTGAATAGGGTGAGATTCAAGGGAGTTCTCTTCAACTGTTTCTTCAACAACGTCAATCCGGTAACACTTGTGGTTCTCATCTTGGTTCTTCATTGCCTCAAAGATATTGAAAACTACCTGCTCCTTATGGAACCTCAACATTAACTCTCCACGTTCAACATCAATCAAAGCACGACCAGTTGCAAGGAAAGGTCTTCCTAGAATGAGTGGCATGTCTTCATCTTCAGCCATATCTAAGACCACAAAATCTGCTGGGAACACCAAGTCATTAACCTTGACTAGCACATCTTCAAGTATACCGAAAGGATAAGAGATTGACCGATCAGCTAAAGTAATGGTCATTCTTGTTGGTTTTGGTTCCCCACACTTAAGCTTCTTCATCATTGAAAGAGGCATCAGGTTGATACTTGCTCCCAAGTCACATAAAGCTCTTCCAATGTCTACCGGTCCAATTGAACAAGGGATAGTGAAAGCTCCAGGATCCTTCAGCTTAGGTGGCAGCTTCTTTTGAAGAATAGCACTACAATTCTCAGAAAGTGCTATGTTCTCATCATCCTTAGGCTTCCTTCGTTTGGTTAACAAGTCTTTCATGAACTTAGCATATAACGGCATTTGATCAAGGGCTTCGCCGAAAGGAATATTCACCTGAAGTTGTGAGAAAAGTTGCATGAACTTCTTGAATTGACCTTCATCCTTTTCTTTCTTCTTTGAAAGGTGAGGGTATGGAAGCTTCACATATGATGGAATAACTTGTGGTTTATCTCCATCTTTCAGAATTTAACTCTTCGACTTCCTCAAGATTGAATCTTCATCAATTAACTTCTCACTTTTTTCTCCCTCTATTTTTTTCTTCCTTTCGTTTTCAACTACTCCATGATCATTTTCTTTTTTAACTACACCCTCATCATTTTTTTCAACTACATCATCCTCCTCCACCTCAATTACATCATCAACCTTCTTTGGAGCTTTTGGAACTAAAGGTGTCAAAACCTTTTTGCTCCTCAATTCAATAGCATTACAAGACTCATTCTTAGGGTTTTCTTTAGTGTTACCTGAGAATCCGCCTTTGTTTTGTTCAGCCAATTGCTTAGCTAATTGCCCCAGTTGAGTTTCAAGCATCTTCCTAGAAGCTTCATTGTTCTTTCTTTCAGCTTCTTGACTTTTCTTCATCTCTTCAAAGTTGCCTTGAGTCACGTCATGAAGTTCATCATAGTTTCCTCAAGAGCTGATGGCTTTCTTTGTTGTTGTGGAGGAGTGAGCATCTGAGAGTTCAAAGCGTTGTTATTTGAGTAGCTTAGATTGGGATGCTTGTTGATACCTGAATTGTAGTATTGATTTTGCCTTTGATAGCCTCCCATGAAGTTAGCCTCCTCACTTGATCCTTCTGGAACACATTCACCATTTGGATGTTCTTCACCACATAAATCACACTTGATTGCAGCTACTTGTTGTTGCTTATGAGCCAAAGTGAAACCTTGAAACTCCTTAGTAAGAGCCTCTATTTGTTTGTTCATAGCTGCTTGGTTAGCAAGGATAGCAGTTTGCTCACTTACCCCAAACACTCCTCTTTCTTTCTTCTTAGCTTGATCACGATACTCATTGCCAGCCATGTTTTCAATTAGAGCTTGAACTTCATGATCAGTTTTACTTTTGAGACTACCTCCCGCGGAAGCATCTAAGAACATTCTAGTGTTTGGTGTCACCCCCTCAGTGAAGATTTGGAGGTATTGTTTCTCGGTGAACTCATGATTAGGGCATCTCTTCAGAAGCAAATTGAATCGCTCCCAAGCATCATACAATGATTCACCTTCTCCTTGCTTGAAGTTAGAGATCTCCATCTTCTTTTCCCAATATTTAGACATAGGGAAATACTTCTCCAAGAACTTCAGCTCTAACTCTTCCCATGTTTGGACAGTCCCGTTTGGAATTGTTAGCAACCAATCTTTTGCTCTTCCCGTCAAAGTGAAAGGGAACAGCCTTAGTTTCTTCTGTGCTTCAGTCACGGTGGCTGGTTGCACACAAAACTCGCAAGTTTCAGCAAAGCGGCTCAAGTGTTCATGAGGACTCATGGCTTCAGTCCCATCGAATTGTTTATCCCTCAAACCGTTCAGGACAGTTGTCTTGATGTCGAAAGCAACGGGGTTAGCTGGTTGAAAAGTATGGGTCAGTTGACCGCGATGAGTGGCTAACCCCTAGTCTCCTAGCTTAGGTCTGGGTGGTACAACTCCTTCCATAGTTGCAGATTTAGGAGAAGCAGATGTTTCAGATTCAGTGGAGAGTGGCTCCGGTATTTGTTCTCGAACACCCGGTGGAACGGAATGAGCTAACCTTTGCGACCGGACAGTTTTCCGGAGTGCTCTAGCAGTCCTTTCAATTTCTGGATCGAATTCAAGATCGTCGGCGCTCACTTTACCTCGCATAAACAGCAAAATACCTTAGTAGCACTGCACAATGCAAAGTAATCAAATGAATATGAAAACAGAAAAATAAAAAAAAAAACAGAAAATTAAATTGCAGAAATCCTAAATTATAACGTAATTGCCTTGTTGAAATAAATAAACAGTCCCCGGCAACGGCGCCAAAAACTTGATAGATCTCTGGCAAGTGCACCAAATACTATCGAAGTAGTAAAAATATCGATCCCACAAGGACTGTTTTTAATCTCAATAATTCAACTACGTTGTATTTTAGGATGTATAAAGGTTATTTTGATTTGCCACTAGGCAGTAGATTGGTTTGATTGCATAAAAGTAACTGCTAAAAATAAATTGGTTTTCAAGAATAAGAGAGAGATGAGTTTAGGTCTTTCGAATCATCTATGTTCTCCTAATTGTTATGTTGCACCTATTCGTATGAATGATCTTCTAATCCCACGATAGTTAACAAAATAGTTCTAATCAATCCCTTGAGTTAGGACCCTCTTCTTAAACTACAGCCCCTAATCCCTTAGGTGGTCTAATAATCTTTGAAGGTTTAAAGCACGTTAACCTAATATCACTAATAAACGATTATCCATTCCTAGACTAACCATGTTTATTAGAACAATTCAATAGGTCTAAGTAGAAAGCTATGGTCAGTAGTCATTCATTCTCACAAAATCATATTTATATTTGATCAGGATATAAAAAGCATTAAGAACAATTGAATTGAATAAAGACTAGAATATCATTCACAATAAATAGAGTTTCACAACATAATATCTCAATTAGGGTTACAACGAATCATCTCAGACCTAACCTCTAATGGATTTAGCTACTCATAATAGTGTTTACAAATAACATAATCATTAGAGGTAATAAAACATACACAAAGTGGTTGGAAGGTGAAGAAATCGTCCTCCTGGTCTTCCTTGCAGTTGCAAAATCGCACTTGGCTCTCTAGAATTCGTAACCCTTGTTTTTGGAATAGACTTCAGCTTAAATAGGCACAGAATATCGCCCAAATCGTGTCACGTTTTAAGTGAATCGTGACACGTTTTTACCTTCTGGAGCAAGAAACTGAATTAGGGTTTCATCAAATCGTGTCACGTTTTACCAATCGTGACACGTTTCTTCAATGTCGAACCAAGAGTTCTGATGCTTCCCAAATCGTGGCACGTTTCTATGAAATCGTGACACGTTTTCTTCTTTTACAATCCTTCAGTTTTTCTGCTCTTTTTGCTGCATAAGTCTCATTGTGAACTCCATTTTTGTGCTAAAATACATCTAAAATTACGTAATGACAAGCTGTCATCAAAAGTTGCCTTTTTTATGGTGAACTAGAAGAAGAAATCTATATGGAACAACCTGAAAATTTTTGCGATTCATGGACAAGAAAACAAAGTATGTAAGT
The DNA here is from genome assembly GCF_051527215.1 of Medicago sativa. Classification (NCBI taxonomy): domain Eukaryota; kingdom Viridiplantae; phylum Streptophyta; class Magnoliopsida; order Fabales; family Fabaceae; genus Medicago; species Medicago sativa. The sequence goes on from NC_140755.1 coordinate 24,554,178, forward strand.
TAGATAATTCTTTGTGAGGTATAAAACAAATTCTTAAGGAATGACATGAAAAATTTGACATTCTAATGCTATCGAATGAGTATTAAGTGAATGAAAGTGACAAATAATATTTGTACGATCATATGTCTCAATGAAGACAACTTGCTCATATTTGGTTTAAAGATTCATGTTATGAATTATGTGAAATCATTGTTTATCAACAACATTGATAAGAAAGACCTAGACAAAGTTGAAATAATTCTTGGTTTCAAAATTACTTGATCAAAAAAGAGAACCTTTTTGATGAAACTCACAAAGTTGAGAAGATCTTAAGGAAATGTTCTTATTTGAGCGTAAACTTGCAAGCATATATTATGATCCAAGTGTAAGAACACTTGAGATGGAGTTAAACAAACAGAATATGCGAGCATCATTGGCAGTCCTTAGGTAAGCCATTGAATATATTAGACCCGACATTGCTGATGTCGTGAAACTCTTGTGCAAGTTTACTAGTAGACGAATGAGAAGCATTGCCATGCTATTGAAAGAGTCATGAGGTGCCTTAAGAAGACTATGACTCTAGGATTACTCCATGAGGATTAACCTATTGTACTTAAATGGTACAAGATACAAAATAGAACATCCTTCAGATGAGTCTTAAAGCGACCAGTGACAGCACATTTGATGAGTCATTAATTAGTCTATTTTATTGCTTTATTTAGTTTAGTTTTATAAAGATTTGATTTTATTTTATTGCATATTTATTTCCTTTTTGAATATTTTACTTCAAATTGCTTTTTATTATATTTTAGGAACAAATATATGGTGAAAGGTGTCTTGGAGCAAAAGAAAGAGGACTGGAGCGAATACGGTGCAGAATTATGAAAATACAGTGCGAAAATATGTTCCCACCAAGTCAGAAGCTTGGCACGGCCAGTGCCAACATGTGGCACGGTCGTGCCACCCCCAGAAGCCTCTTTTGCTGCTTTTCTTCAAGCCCAAGTTATTTCGTTGCAGCTTTACTGTTTTGCCCTTATAGTTGCTTAGTTTCTAAGTCGATTGTAAAGCTATAAATAGAGTAGCATTCCATCATAAACAATTCACCTTTTGCTTAGAATATTTTCAGCGTTATTTCAATAAAAGTCTTTATTTTCCTTTACCTTCTTCCTTGCAATTTACTTTATTGTTTTCTCTTTTCTTCCCCCATGTCTACGATGAACATGAGTGAGTAAACTTTCTTTGTCTTGGGATTGTTGGATAAGTCTAATGACGTAATCCGAATCAATCCAAGCCTTAAACCCTAATTATATGTTACCTTAATTTCTTATCTAAATTCACTATTTTAACATCAATTAATTATTATCAAACTGTGGAAGCGAACGCGAAGGGTTTGATAATGGTTAATTCATCATCACAAATATCAATTCATAAAGCGAACGCGGAGCTTTGATATTCGAACAAGTGAATTTAGACAAGGTTTGCGAAACATGAGAATAGTCTAGCAAACCTTGGGACACATAAAGTTTCGATCTTCAAGGGTCCCAAAGGCAATCACCCATGAGAATAGGTGTGGTTGTTGGAGGGATACACTCACTGACTTCGAGAGAAGCTTTGATATGCTAAAGAGAAACTTGTCCTTAGAAATTAAGAATAACGTAGAATTATAAAGTTTAAGGCTTGATTGTGAAGGATTCGCTGTTATGACGAACCAATGATCCCAAGGCTCTTTATTATTATTGTTATTTACCTCTATTTTTATAACTTTTCTCCTCCTCTAATCATTCTTTTTAAGTTAATTGAATTAAACAACTCCCTAGCGGAACGATACTCTTTACTACTATTATTACTTCGATAGACCGTGCACTTACGGTTTGCCCTATCAAGTTTTTGGCGCCGTTGCCGGGGAGTTAACTAATTTAATTAACTTTTCTTTAGTGATTAGATTCTCTCTTCCTCTTTTCTTTTCCTTTTTATTTTTATTTTTCTGTTATCACTAACTTCTTGGGTTCTCAACCTTTTATGCGAAGAACTAGAAATCGAGCGGTATTCATACCCGAGATCGAAAGATTCTTACATAAAAGGAGGAGAGCGGCACAAAATAATACCGCCATGGCTAATCGCACTCTCAAAGAGTATGCAAAGCCGTCTACGGCTGAGCCACAAACTATTATTGTGTACCCAACGGTTGAGGATGACAATTTTGAAATTAAGCCTGCCCTACATAACTTGGTGCAGCAAAACCAATTTTCGGGATCCCCCACCGAGGATCCCAATCTTCACATCTCCGTTTTCCTACGAATTAGTGGAACCATGAAGGAGAACCAAGAGGCCGTAAGACTTCATCTCTTTCCCTTTTCCTTAAGGGATAGAGCTAGCGCTTGGTTCCATTCCCTCGAAGTCTGTTCCATCACTTCATGGGATCAAATGAGGCAAGCATTCCTTGCCCGATTCTTTCCCCCATCCAAAACTGCTAAACTTAGGGACCAAATTACTCAGTTCAATCAAAAAGATGGGGAATCTCTCTATGATGCGTGGGAGCGTTTCAAAGAAATGCTTAGACTTTGTCCCCACCATGGTCTAGAGAGTTGGCTCATAGTCCACACCTTTTATAATGGCTTATCTTATACCACTAAGATGTCTGTTGATGCAGCTGCAGGAGGAGCTCTAATGAACAAGAACTACACGGAGGCATACGCCTTGATTGAAGACATGGCTCAGAATCATTACAAATGGACCGATGAGAGAGCCATCACTAGTTCTTCAACCTCTAAAAAGGAGGTAGGTATGTATGAAGTCTCTAACTATGATCATCTTGCTTCTAAAATTGATGCATTAACGGAGAGATTTGAAAAATTCAACTTTAGTGCCATCAATTCTTCTTCTACTCCTTCTTCTTGTGAAATCTGTGGTATAACTGGTCATGTAGGTGTTGATTGCCAATTAGGTAGTGCTATTAATGGTGTTGAGCAAATGAATTATGCTCAATACAACCAAGGGATGAGACAAAATCAAAATTTTTACAAAAATCAAAATCCCTATGGACAAGTAGCACCACCTGGCTATGCAAACAACCAGAGATTCGATCAGAAATCCAATTTGGAAATTTTGTTGGAAAATTCTATTGCCAACCAAAATAAACAACTTCAAGAACTTAAAAACCAAACCGGATTTCTGAACGATTCTCTTTCAAAGCTCAATACCAAAGTTGATTATATCTCTACTCATTCTAAAATGCTTGAAACACAAATCTCCCAAATAGCCCAACAAGTGTCTACTCTTTCTCAAGCACCGGGAGTCTTTCCTGGTCAAACCGAAGCCAACCCTAAAGCTCATGTTAATGTCATATCTTTTGAGGGTAGTAAGTTAGGAGATACTATTGCTAAGGTTCACAACCTCGAGAAAGAAAATGTCAAGCTTTTAGGTGAGAAAACTGTGATAGAGAGTGAGAAACCGCTTGATAAGACCCAAGCTCCTTCCCCGTTAAATATTGCTAAGCTTAAATTAGAGGGTCAATTCAATAAGTTTGTCAACATTCTTAAAAGAATTTGCATTAAAATCCCCCTTGCGGAAGCTTTGTCTAGGATGTCTCTATATGCCAAGTTTTTAAAGGAAATTTTTTCAAAGAAAAGGGCTATAGAGCATAGTGAGACAATAGTTTTGGCTAAGGACACTAGTGCAATCATCCAAAAGACACCCCCTAAGCTTAGAGATCCAGGTAGTTTTGCCATACCTTGTATGATTGGGAGTGAGACCGTTGACAATGCCTTGTGTGACTTAGGAGCTAGCGTTAGTTTGTTACCTTTGTCCCTCTTTAAACGGATGGGAATAGGAGAGTTGAAACCTACCGAGATAGAATTGAAGTTAGCTGATCGTTTTACCATGAAACCAATAGGATTTGTTGAGGATATACCTGTTAAGATAGAAGGGATATACACCCCGACTGATTTTATAGTCATTGACATCAAAGAGGACGAAGACGTCCCTATAATCCTAGGTAGACCTTTCCTCGCCACTGCGGGAGATCTCACAGATGTTAAACTTGGTAGGATTGTCTTTCAAGTGAGTGATACAATGGTCGGCTTTGAGTTGGAAAACGTTATGAAAGGTCCCGCTCTTTACTCTTGTTGCATGCTTAAAGATCATGTTGTGCAAGAACGTTTTATAGCGTCATCTACACAATATGATATCTTTGATCCATTCTAAGGACCCTTTCTAATCGTCAAGTTAATGACACTAAAAGAGCGCTTCGTGGGAGGCAACCCACGCATTTATTTACTTTATTTTGTTTGTTTTCCTTTGTTTTAAGTGTTTTGTAGGTAATTGTCCGAGTCCGATTCAAGAAAAAGTGAAAAATCTGAAGCCCCCAGGACCAGAAGGTTGGCACGACCCATGCTAAGGTTGGCACGGTCGTGCCAGGTTTTTAAAGCAAAAAAAGGAGGCCAAAGTCAGAATGTTGGCACGGCCCGTGCCAAGGTTGGCACGGCCGTGCCCGATCCCTACACACCTATAACCTCAATTTTTTTCTTCTTCTTCATTCATTCTCCAACACAAACTTCTCTCTACCTTCAAACTTCTCTCTAAACCTCCATAACCATCCAATTTCAAACCTTCATATCTCACTCAAAACTCCACCAATTCACACAATTCTTTCACCAAATTGTAACATCCAAAAATTTAACTTATATTTAAAAGTGTTTTAAAATAAATAATAGAATAATAATAATAATAATAATAATATAAGAATTGAAAAGTAAAAGGGGAGGGTGGGGACAGTATTTTTTGTTGTTAAAAAAAAATATATATATATAAAAGAATAAAATTTTCTTTCTCCCCACGTTACTTTCTAATAAAAAAAAAATTAAAAAATGGAAGGGATAATTGAAGAAAGAAGTGACGTACAGATATGTTACAAAGATGATTTCATTAAGTCCTCAACCACACTCTCTCTTCTTATAAATACACTATGCCTTGCCTTACTAAACCACACACACTCACTATCTGCTTCTTCTAATAACAGGTTAGTCTTCTCTCTCTCTCTTCCTTTCCTTTTCTCAACTTTCTCTCTCAAATCTATAGTTATTCTTTATTCTCTTGTTTGTATTCTTGTACTGGAATTCTGATTTTTCAAAGTTATTCTTAATTCCAAAACTAGATCTATACCCCACCACACCATCACTTTCAACCAAAAGACACAATCAAACTTTTCATTTATACTCCTCATGTCTATATACCCTTGTACTTTACTGATTAAAGAAAGAATAGGTTTTATTTTGCTCTTTCTTTATCCTTTAAAGATCATGGAACAAAGAGGAATTACCTCATAGATTTAGTTTGCACCGATTGTTTTAGTTAAGAGATACCAACACCTTTTACTTAGCTATTAAATTGGCCTTTAATGATTGTGACTAATAAGGTAGTAACATAAGTGCAATTTGAAGTAAAATCAAAACATATAATTAGTATAATATACTTATTATAATCTGGAAAGAAAAAAAAACACTATTATTAAAAGTTAGAAAACCAGGTTTGTTTATTAGAAGTTAGAAAACCAGGTTTGTTTATTAAAGTTAGAAAACCAGGTTTTGTTTACTTAAAATTGTGTTAACCGTAAGTTATTCTGCACTATTTGTGTTAAAAGTTAGAAATTAAAGACACTATTATTTTTAGAATAAAAACTTAAATTTGGATGTTATGAATTTTCTCATAACAAAGTTGTAGAAAACAATATTGGTGTATTATGTCTTTAGCACTTTCAGAAAAGAAAAAAAAAGAATTAAGAAAAGAGAGTATGGAGAAAAAGCTGGATTCTTTTTGTTAGTTAGAAATGAATAAATTAAAAATGGGTTTTTATTTTAGTCTTATGTAGTATGAAAAGCCTAAGACAGTATAACCTTGATTATAACTATAGTCTAATAGATAGTTATTTTGGATGAGTATTCTAGGTGATATTGGAGCTGCTTTAGACGGAAACGATATAACAACAACTTTCGAAGAAATCGAAGGTAAGGGGAATTACTACTAATAAGTTTTAAAGATTTTGCATAAGTTATGTGCTTAAGTGATTATGTGTGAGTAAATAACTCTACTTGTGAGAGTTAATTTCTCGATGAGGTGATAATTTCTAGCGATCAAGTATATGTCAAAGGGCATCGACTTATATGTGTTTTAGTTAATATAATTAGGAGTATTATTTTAAAAATGTAATATACAAGTAGAAAAAAAAGTTTTGTAAATGATTACTTGATTAGATAGTTCTATTATGTTTATTTGGTATCACTCTTGAGTAAGTAAATGAATATGCTAAATTTTGATAAGTACTATGTGAATTCGATGTATGAATTTGGTTTGAAAACATATGACTTATAACAAAAGTGTCGATTATGATTCGACGTGATAACTTATAACGTTGATAGTGAGTAAAAAACTTCTCTTAAGAAGAAATAATCTAAGAGAGATAGTTGTATCTTACTTTATTGATTTTGATGATATCTATTTAATAAAACCTTGACTTATAGGTAACTTGTAAAAGAAAATGTTTAAGAATGCAAAAACCATGATATAATTTAAGAGTACTATAACAGTAGGATAACTTATCTTGAAATATAGGTATATATATAGCTTATGGCAACATCATCTAAATCAAATATGTACTTGTTAAAAGTGGAAGTTTACTCACTGGTTCAATATGAATTCCATGAATGATTACCTACTATAATATAATACCCGTACACTTAAATGCACCAGGAACAGGATTGAATATTTTTGGTTGTAAAGGTAGCTGATTTAAGCACTATATTATTTGAATTAAACATAATTCTGAAGGGCTGATCCAGTTTAATGAACAAATGATAATTATGATATATACTTGTTTGACATTGTTGAGTTGAGTTTGAGTAATTGTCTTGTCTAGAAAGTAGGGACAATTAAGGAGCTATAACAGGTCTCTATACACTCAGGTGTAGATGGGAATGAGGATAGTTATGGTTTGGTTACTTTGAGGACCTATCGAGGGCACTTGTGTTTCGAACGCCTATCAATAGTTGGGGATTGCTTCCCGGCTGAAGGTACTCGTACTACCCAACACGGTGAGCCTGACAAAACTAGACTATCTATAATAAGGTAGTGCGATCGGACTAGAATGATTAGAGTTTAAGTATATCTTGCTCATAATACTAATAATCATGTTATAGTCGCCGAAACGGCCTTATGCTCATTAGAGTGGAACCTCCATGGAGTAGTAAATTGTGAAATGAAAAATAAACTAGAGTCGAGAGAAAAGTCAAAAGAGTTCATGCATGTGTCAAGTTGAATGTCAAACTATTAATGCTAATTTGACCTTTTAAAAGATAGTTTTTTTTATATGCTTTGTAATTGCTGGACAGTGGATGAAAAGAAAAATATTTATGTAATTATCATATTGTTATATATAGATTATTTTCTTTTTCCTTATGTAATAAATCACGTGGAAAACTTGTGTACGAGTAATTCACCCTTCTTTGTTTGTTTTTGTATCTTGTTGTTTTTGTTTTTGGGTATGTTCGGACGTTTTGTAGATGATGCCAGGGAGATATTTAGCTCACTCAGGAACACGCAGGATCGAGTTCCTTGAGGATCCGAGGGATGATGTTTGGGAAATAAATTTTGCCACCCAAACATTGATCTTTACCGGACTTGTTCGCACTACCACAGGATTCGGTGGCCAGCCTACTACTACTATTGTTACTCATGAGACCACAGAGATGATTCTACCATTGCAGAGGTTGTACCTAGCTCTCCATGACATGGGTGTTGTCCCACCTGTAGGACCAGACCCACAGGAGCCTATAGTTCCCCCGGTTGTTGATCCTGTCGATGTTGCTGAGCAGGGAGGAGGAGGAGTCCATGCACCTGAGGAGGAGGATCCAGAGGAGGAACCAGAGGAGGACCCAGAGGAGTACCTTGAGGAGGGAGAGTTCATTGGGGGAGACCCTAATGGCCATGTTTAGATGTGATTTCTAGTGTGTGGGAAAGAGTTTAAGAGTGCTAATTAGTTTGTTATGTACTTAATGTCTCTTAAAACTCTTTTATTTTGGATAGTAGTCAGCCTTGGTAACATAGTAGGACTGATGTAGTTTGACTAATGCATTTTGGCTCTAGCTAGATGGTAATTATGTTTTGTTTATATTAAGTCTCATGAAGACTTATGGATCATTGTAAAATATTCACTATGATGACTTTAACATTATGAGCCGCAGGCTTAGACCAATGATATGTATATATATTATGATGTAAATATTTGTTATTTATGTTTCAAATTTATTTTGTTGTATAAACCTACAGAAGAAACATTCAGTAGAAAAAAAAAGAATGTTATTAATGATATATATTGAAGCATGCTATTATTTTGTTTCTATGTTTTAAAAAGAAACATACGAAAACAAAAAAAAAATGGTGAGAAAGAAAAAAAAAACATAATAGTTAAGACGAGAAAAAAATGAATATTATTATTTTGACGCGGCCGGATTATATTTATTTACATTTTACGATTTTTATTGTATGTAACGCACCCTATAATGTGAGAAAAAAATAGGGGTGTTACACAAATCAATTCCAAACTTCATTCCAAACACAAACCACCAATCAAAAACAACTTTCATCCATTCAAATCCATAATTCACCAAACCCTTATCTCCATAAACCCTAACCCAAAAACCCTAATCCAAAAACCACAAAATCTTGACCAATCTCTACATCTAAACCCATAAGCCTTCCTAAAACATCAACCCCAACCCTAAACCAACTTTTTCCACACAAACTCTTCCCAACCCTAACCTTCACCCAAAACTCAAGGTCAACCCAAGGTCAAGGTTCAATGGCTTCAAGGAGAAGTGGCAAGGAGCCAGCAAGCTCTTCCGGAGGACCTCCACAAAAGAAAAGGGCACCGGCTAAGAATCATGGCATCACCTTCAAGGATAGCAACCAAAAAGAAAGGTATAAAGTTCTTTTCACTAAACCTTTGCATCCTTGTAGGTACCCTGATTCTCATACTATGAATGTCTTAGAAATTAGGGACAATGCTTTTGAATTGCTGCACAGATTAGGATGGGGTGAGATGCTTAGACCTATGAGGGGATATGAGAATTTTACTCATGAGTTTTTAAGTTCTATTCAATTCAAGAAAGATAAGTTGAATTTAGATGACCCCGATCATAGAGTCTCCTTCCGGCTTTTGAATATTGATTACGAGATGTCCCTTGAAAACTTTTGCAATGAAATGGGCTTCGCAAATGCGGGGTTCATACATGACTCTTGGAATCAAGCTCTAAATCCGTAAGACTATGACCCTGCTAGCTTTTGGAAACGCATCACCGGTTTAAATCAATATGTTTCACGTTCCAATAAGGCTAGTAACATTCACAACCCAGTCCTTAGGTACCTTCAAAGGGTAATGGCTTGTACCATTTGGGGTAGGAAGGAAGTAGGAACATGTAGGACAAATGAACTCTTTATGCTTTGGGCTATGCTTCATAATAATCCCGTGAATACTTGTTTTTACATGCTTGACTACCTTGCCTTAATAGGAACTAAGCCTAATCTTGTAGCTGACATAGTGGTCGGGGGGGTTATCACATTCATTGCTAGGAAGTTTGGAGTAAGTGAGGAGGAGGGGATAAATCAAATTGAGGGCAACAATAGGCTTAACATAGAGACACTAATCTCTATGAAATTCATTACACATCGTCCACCCATGCAATATGCCCTTAAACTCAATGTACCTATTCTATTTTTTCTTCCTAACCCATCTCGGACTAACACCGAGGTGGAGGAAAATTTGTTGTATGTTGATAATGAACAGGTACATGAGCACCATGATGAAGGAGAAGGTGCAAACTTGCACCATGAGGGAGAACACCATGACCATGAAGCCGGAGAGCTAAATGACGATCAAAGATGGGCATGGATGCGAACCGAGGTCGAGAGGATAAGCACCGAGCAACAAAGGCAAGGTGTAGAACTTTTAGGGCTAAGAAATGAAGTCCAAAGGGGTAACCGCTTGTCGGAAGAAAACAATCAAATGATCCGAAGGATGATGCACCAATTCAATCTCCAAGGTCCTCCCTATGGACCTCAATGAGAAAATGTGAGCTTTCCTCTTCCTCTCTTCCCTTCTCTCTTCTCTCTTTCTCCTACTCTCTCTATCTATCTCTTCTACTCCTTCTTCTTCTACTTCTCCTTCTTCTTCTTCTCTTTTAATTCTCTTTTGTTTGAATCATTGAGGACAATGCTTCACCTAAGTGTGTGTGGTGGGGGGGGGGGGCTAATAAAGTGTCTAGAGTCGTAGTGTCCAAAACTCCCTTGAACTTTATTCTTTTGTTTTATTTTTAAAGTGAAAGGCATGACTAGTAGCTTGTTTTCAATGTAAAATTTGGCATAAAGTTTTTTTGTTTTGTCTCTTCTTTAAAGGTTGTTTCTTGTACATGAAAGTAGTTCTTGTGTTTCTTGTGTTCTTGCTATACTGATATCTTGTCTTTGTGAAAATTCTCCAATGAGAAAAGCACCCGGTTGCAATCTTTGAGCAAATGTATGAGTAGGTATTTTAAGGAGCACGTTCTATCTTTAGTGTTAACTTAGACCCTTTAAAGTCTTTAGAGTAAAAGTAGTATAAGTTTGTGTGGGAAATTAATCAATTGTGCCTTATTGTTATATTCTTAATTGTTAAAGTTAAATGGGGCGGGAGAATGACACCAACATGTGGGGGAAAGGACAATCCCTAACTTCCTAATTGTGGTGGTGACTCCCAAATTTGAACTTAAAGAAAAACAAATTCATCAATGCTAGGGGAAAGGACAATTACATCCAAAAAGACTTCCTACGCGGAGATGAAATAAAAGAAAAATTTTGCAGCACTACTTAGGGTGATTTTGAATCTAGGGGGAAAGGACAATTACATCCAAAAAGACTTCCTATGAGGATAGATAACCCCTAAGCATCTGCAGCCCCTTGTGCTTAATTGTTAATTTAATTCAATTTTAACTTAAATTCCCATCACTCTTATATGAAATGAAGAAAGGGCTTTTCTCGGTTACTTTAGCATTAAGGATAGAACCTGTTCCTCATAATGTCTGTCTTATACAGGAGCAAGAAAAAGGTTGGACTGCACACACACACTCACTTGAGACTTGATGTTGGGTTGAATAGGTTCACGAAGAATGTTTCCCATCACTCTTATATGAAATGAAGAAAGGGCTTTTCTCGGTTACTTTAGCATTAAGGATAGAACCTGTTCCTCATAATGTCTGTCTTATACAGGAGCAAGAAAAAGGTTGGACTGCACACACACATTCACTTGAGACTTGATGTTGGGTTGAATAGGTTCACGAAGAATGTTTGAAATTATGATTAGTGTACTTGAAACAAAACCTTCAAAGAGACTTGTGTTTTCAATTGCATTGCCATAATTAATCCTTTTAGTTGCTGCTATGTCCATTGCCTTTTGCTTGAGGACAAGCAAAGATTCAAGTGTGGGGGAGTTTGATGAGTCATTAATTAGTCTACTTTATTGCTTTATTTAGTTTAGTTTTATAAAGATTTGATTTGATTTTATTGCATATTTATTTCCTTTTTGAATATTTTACTTCAAATTGCTTTTTATTATATTTTAGGAACAAATATATAAGTGGAAGGTGTCTTGGAGCAAAAGAAAGAGGACTGGAGCAAATACGGTGCAGAATTATGAAAATACAGTGCAAAAATATGTTCCCACCAAGTCAGAAGCTTGGCACGGCCAGTGCCAACATGTGGCACGGCCGTGCCACCCCCAAAAGCCTCTTTTGCTGCTTTTCTTCAAGCCCAAGTTACTCCATTACAGCTTTACTGTTTTGCCGTTATAGTTGCTTAGTTTCTAAGTCGATTGTAAAGCTATAAATAGAGTAACATTCCATCATAAACAATTCACCTTTTGCTTAGAATATTTTCAGCATTATTTCAATAAAAGTCTTTATTTTCCTTTACCTTCTTCCTTGCAATTTACTTTATTGTTTTCTCTCTTCTTCCCCCATGTCTATGATGAACATGAGTGAGTAGACTTTCTTTGTCTTGGGATTATTGGATAAGTCTAATGACGTAATCCGAATCAATCCAAGCCTTAAACCCTAATTATATGTTACCTTAATTTCTTATCTAAATTCACTGATTTAACATCAATTAATTATTATCAAACCGTGGAAGCGAACGCGGAGGGTTTGATTCATCATAAATATCAATTCATAAAGCGAACGCGGAGCTTTGATATTCGAACAAGTGAATCTAGACAAGGTTTGCGAAACATGAGAATAGTCTAGCAAACCTTAGGACACATAAAGTTTCGATCTTCAAGGGTCCCAAAGGCAATCACCCGTGAGAATAGGTGTGGTTGTTGGAGGGATACACTCACTGACTTCGAGAGAAGCTTTGATATGCTAAAGAGAAACTTGTCCTTAGAAATTAAGAATAACATAGAATTATAAAGTTTAAGGCTTGATTGTGAAGGATTCACTGTTATGACGAACCAATGATCCCAAGGCTCTTTATTATTATTGTTATTTACCTTCAGCAACTAAACCTCTCTTTTTATAACTTTTCTCCTCCTCTAATCATTCTTTTTAAGTTAATTGAATTAAACAACTCCCTAGCGGAACGATACTCTTTACTGCTATTATTACTTCGATAGACCGTGCACTTGCGGTTTGGCCTATCAACATTGAGCATCAATGTATGAGTTGTTTGTTGAAACAAATGATATTGACTCAGTCCACTATGGATTGAACCTGAGATGAGAACTGTAACGCCCTATTTTATTACTTATTTATTTTATTGAGATTAGATGTCTTTTTGTAATTTAATTGATATATTTTTTGAGTGATATTTTGTTATGTTATATGTTGGTATTTATTTGTATAATATATTTGTTATTTTGTGTAGAAATATATATGTTATCTGGTGTCGAAATATATTTGTTATTTTGTGTAGAAATATATATGTTAGCTGGTGTAGAAATATATTTGTTATTTTGTGTAGAAATATATATGTTATCTGGTGTAGAAATATATTTGTTATTTTGTGTAGAAATATATTTGTTATTTGATGTAGAGATATATTTGTTATTTGGTGTTAAAATATTATATACATATATATATTTTGATGAAATATGCTATTATGTGTTATATAGTGGAAGAATATATTTAGTGGGAGAATATAGTGGAAAAATATAATTATTTAGAATAATGAGGCTTTGGGGCAGAATTGAAAATAAGGGAAAATAAGTAGGTCTAAGATTTATATATATAGAGGAGAGTGAGAGTTAGAAAATAAGGATTATGTGCAAACTGTTTTTGGGAGAAAGAGGAGAAACCTAAAGAAAGAGTTTTAAGTTTCATGTTTGTTTCAGATAGATCATTTAAGTTTCTAAGGTTTCAGATAGGTCCTTTAAGTTTCTAAGGTTTCAGATAGGTCCTTTAAGTTTCGAGTTTGTTTCATATAGGTCCTTTCTATCAACCTCCGTTAATCCAAAGTTGTTTTTATAGAAAGGACCTATCTGAAACAAACTTTAAACTTAAAGACCTATCTGAAACCTTAGAAACTTAAAGGGCATATCTGAAACAAACTCGAAACTTAAAGGACCTATCTGAAACCTTGGAAACCTAAAGGACCTATCTGAAACAAACGTGAAACTTAAAGGACTCAGAGAGGTATTTGGCCTTTACTTAATTCTTAAGTTTCTCCAAATTAGTTACGAACTCTCCCTATAAAAGGAGAGCTCACCTAGTTCAAAAATCACATCAAAGAGTTTCATTGAGTTGTCGGGAACTCTTTCTCCCTTCTCCCTTTCTTGACTTGTGTTGACGAGTCTTTCTTCTCTTCATCTCCTTTTTCTGTCCCTTCGGAATTAAGAGTGTTCTTAAGACCATAGTAAGACCATAGTCCCTTTTCGGTTTAATGTCCGTTCGGAATTAAGAATGGTCTTAAGTTCATAGTCCCTTCGATATTTTTATGTCCTTCGGAATAAATAATAATTTAAGATCATAGTCCCTTTTTCGGTATAATGTCCCTTCAAAATTATGAATGATCTTAAAATATATGCTTCTTCGACTCTTGAAGAAGTTAGACGTTAGAATGGTGTAAAACCATATTTGAGTGATCATAGTATCATAGTTGGAGAAGTTAATAATGAGAAATGGTGGTAATAACACCATATTTGAGTGGTCTCAACGCCATAACAGAGTGGTAACAATACCATATTAAAGTGGTTTCAGTATTAAAGAGTGGTCTTAGTACCATATTTGAGGGTGTAATTCTCGAACGGTTTTCTACAGTGCAGTAGTTAACCGTACAGTTGTAGCTGGACTTGTTTTATCCTGGAGGCGGCGTGATTGATAGTCTGTCTTGCACAATTTTGGACAGTGCCACGAAACGTCTTAAAGAGAGCGACCTGGTCGTGACTCAACCTAGTAACAACTTCGGTAGATAATAGAATTTGGAAATCCAATAGCTTGGAAATCCAATAACAACAGATTACGATAAAGATCTTCGTGGCATAGATGAAAATGATGATGAAGTTCAAAATTTTGTTGGGTTCACAAAAACAGATGATCCTTTTAACATTTGAGGAGGCCACAAAGCATGTCAACTGGAAGAAAGCTATGGATCCTGAGTTATAAGAAATTAAAAGAAACAAAACTTGTGACTTAGTCACACCCCCTGTTGGTGCAAGAGTAATTGGCGTGAGGTGGATGTTCAAGACAAAATACAATACGAAATTATAGATTGATAAGCAAAAAGCTAGGCTTGTAGCTAAGGGTTATGCTCAAGAGTATGGAATTGATTACACTGTTGTGTTTGCTCCAGTTGCAAGGTGAGATACCATAAGAATTGTTTTAGCCTTGGCAGCTTATAAGGAATGGAATTTGTTTCAACTTGATGTAAAAAGTTCCTTCCTTCATGATGAATCGAATGAATATGTTTATGTAAAGAAACCACAAAGTTAGTATAAGTAGGTAAAGGACAAGGTTTACAAGTTGAAGAAATCCATGTATGTCTTGAAGCAAAGCCCCCCAGGATAGAAACATATTTCATCAAGGAAGGATTTGATAAGTGTTTGTCAGAATACACTTTGTTTATGAAATCAAGAGAAAATATAAATTTTTGATTCTTAGCCTATATATATGTAGACGATCTCATCTTCACTGGCAATGATGAGAAGATGTTTGAGGAATTTAAGCAATACACGATGAAGTAATTTGACATGACAAGTTTGGGAAAAATGAGCTACTTCCTGGGTGTTGAAGTTATACAAAATGAGAAAGGAATCTTTATTATAGAATATGCAAAAGAGGTGTTGGATCGATTCGGGATGAGTAACAACAAAGTTTTTCGGAATCCCATTATGCCAAAAAACTAGCTTACAAAGGAGGTAGTGGAGCAAAGGTGGATGCAACAAAATCCAAGCAGATGGTAGGGAGCTTAATGTATGTAGTCATTTTGTTAGTGGATATATGGAAGCACCAAATGAATCATATCTTTAAGCAGTCAAAAGAATCATGAGATACTTTAAGGATACAAAAAATTTAATTAGGCATTCTGTACTGAAGAAAATGTAATGGTGAACTAATGCACTACACAGACAGTGACCATGTTGGTGGCATGAATGATAGGAAAATCATATTATGGTACACGTTCAGATTTTTAGGCCTTAGACAACCTTCTTCTTGATTCTTAACAACATTTAGCCAATCAACCGTGATGTGCAAAGAAAAGAAATGAAAAGAATAATATAATAAGAGCAATAGTTTGTTAAAAAAATCAATAGTAACCCTGAATAAGAATGTTAGCATGAGGACATACAAAGAAAAAACATGTATTTAACTGTGAGTAGGGCAAAAAAAGTCTTTGTGAGAGAGTGGAAAGTCTCAAAAATTTGATTGAATTGTTGAATGAGAGTAGTATTCATATTTTCAACATAAAAGTATCACAAAACACTACTAAAAAAATTAGTGAGGGAAATTTAGAGAAGGAAAACGTGAAATCTCTCTCTAATTCTAATTCCGTCCCTAAATTTTGCGACGAGGAAGTTTGTGAGGGATTTTATTTTTTCTGTCACTAATTTCCTTCTCTAATTTTTCTTTTTCTAGTAGTGAAACCCACTCCATAATAGAATCCATTAATTCAATAAAAGTTCTTAATTGTCATAATTGAATAACACAAGATTTTGGTGGGTTAGTTTGGCTTCTTAAAAAAATCACAAGATTCTTTTATAATATTTGGTCAAAAAAAGATTCTTTTATAATAAACAAGTCTTTTAAATCCCTAAAAATATCCATCCATTACATACACCCCCTTATTCTCAATTAGTCGTGGATTAGGTTGCCAACACGGATATTCTTCTAGGCTGCACGAAATAAATGTGGCAAGGATGAAAGACTTTGAAGATGCATCCATAAAGAATTAGAATTGGTGCTTTATGGACCCCTCACATTAATGCTCAAAATGAAGGGGATCAATTTTATGATTGAGTAAAAATTAGGGGATCAAAACTGTAATTAAATCTAGGCTTAATTGCATGTTTGGTCCCTTATGTTTATTTTAGTTTTCAAGTTGGTCCCTTACGTTTTGAAAGTTTCAAGTTGGTCCCCTACGTTTTAAAAGTTTTCAAGTTGGTCCCTTACGTTTTGAAAGTTTCAAGTTAGTCCCTTATGTTTATTTTAGTTTTCAAGTCAGTCCAAAACATAAGGGACCAACTTGAAAACTAAAATAAACATAAGGGACCAACTTGAAAACTAAAATAAACATAAGGGACTAACTTATTCCAACATGAGCAACGTTTTGGACCAACTTGAAACTTTTAAAACGTAAGGGACCAACTTGAAACTTTCAAAACGTAAGGGACCAACTTGAAAACTAAAATAAACATAAGGGACCAAACATGCAATTAAGCCTTAAATCTATATTTTTTTCAATGATATTCAAAGAGAAATTTAAACTGTCATTTACTTTTATATAACATTTTTGATAAATAATTTTAATAATATGTATTTGAAATATTCCTCATGAGGTGCAGGATTATTTGGGCTGAATTAAAGAATCATAATAAGATATTTTATAAGTTCGCAAAGAAAATTTTACAATAGAGATGATTTTTTTTTTTTTTTTATAAAAATTATGGAATTGATCTACTTAATAAGAGGTTTTATTTTTTTTATTTTTTTTTAATAAATAAGAGGTTTTAGTTAAATGATAGGATTGATGAAATCTTATGTTTTTTTTTTTTTTTGACAATACGAATGTTTCTAATGTGGATAATAAATTATTAAGCGGTTCTTCTTATTTTCATTAAAGATTTTTATTTATGTAAAGATCAAGATAAAATGACCCAATTTTAGGTTTATCTCCTCCTGTGGGGGTTGTCTTGGCCTAGTCCTCCTCCGTTGAATATTTGGTGGGAGCAGCTTAGCTGTTGCTCCACTTTTTGGTTCCTAAAATTTGTATTTTGTATATATCTTGCATTTTTTATACCCAGAATATACAAAAAAAAAAAAATTTCGTTAAGTTATACCATATTTTTTACGTTAAATTATTATGATACCTAAATTTAAGAAAGTGGATGTTTTCATTTTAATATATATAACGTTAAATTATTATGATACACCACCCAAAAAAAAAAAAAACAATGAATTGGTACGAGCGGTAAGAAACTTGAGACTCTTAAGAAAGCGGTCGCGAGTTCACCCATGCCTCTTGTCTATAATAAAATTTAGTTGGAAAAGGATAACTCATTTGTGTACACTAATTTTAAAACAATTGGTGCAACTAAAAAGTGAGAAACTGATAGCCAATAGGTCGAGGGTTTTGCGATCACCTTGAGTCCGACCACCTCTCACCACCAATTTTCTCTGGTTTTGTCCGTTAGGATCGATAACTTTAGGGGAACGCAGTCGCGCTAATGCTCTCGGGTGTTACAAAGACTGAAACACGTTTTCTCCATAACTTTGAACCTTCCGGGCTTAATCATACTTCCTCTGACCTATTTTGCGAAGAGTGCTCTCAGCTGCCATGTTTAACTGGCAGGCTGAGCTGATGGTTTCAGCACCAATTCCCAACGCTGGGAAGGTTTCCACACCTCACGTACCAGTGGTTCCCTCGCCGGTCTCGTTTGCACAGGCACTGACAGGCACAAATAAGGCGGTTTCAAACGACGATTTACCAACACCGTATATTCGGGGTGAAACACTCGGTATTAAGATCAAGCAGGAATTTTATGAACGTGGAAAGAATTTTTGCAAGACTAATTTGCGGTGACGACTTGTTTTGAACAAGGGCGACAAACCTTACACTACAAAGGACATCGAGTCAAAACTACAGAAGCTTTGGAAGATCGGAGGAGCATGGCGCATGCTCTCCCTAGGAAGGGGGTTTTATGAATTCTTCTTCTCTAACGAAACTGACATGCGCACGGTCTGGGCTGCGGGAACAATGAACTTGAAACCGGGACTTCTTAGGCTCTTTGAGTGGTCGAAGGACTTTGACATGCACACTCAGCGCAACACACACACACAAGTGTGGATTCGTCTTCTTGAATTGCCCCAAGAGTATTGGATGGAGCGGACGCTTCGTGAGATTGCAAGTGTGGTGGGCACTCCTCTCTTGATTGACAATGCAACGACTAAACGCTTGTTCGGTCACTACGCTCGCATTTTGGTGGACATGGATTTATCCCGCAAACTCTTTCATGAAATAGTTGTTGAGAGGGAAGGGTTTGCATTTACGTTGGAAGTAGCATATGAACGGTTACCGGATTTTTGCACTCACTGTCAAGGAATAGAGCATGATGTGTCTGCTTGTAGAAGGCTGTACCCTCGTAAGGAAGCAAACGTTGTTAAGGAGAAGATTGCACAAGGGAAGAAACCAGTCCCCGTTACGAAAACAAATTGGATCCCAATCCAAGACAACCCGTCGGGTATTGGTTCATCCGCTTCCTTTGGAGCAATTAATAATGATGTTGCAGCGGAAGCAATTCCTCAAAAAGCTCTGGAGGCTGCTGTTCCTGTTCAGATAATTGATAACCCAACATTTGAAAAAGAAACAGAAGTAGAAGCATTACAGAAGGAGGTGTCAACACTGGCATTGTTATACCCTAATTTTGGACCTAAAAATTCTAGCTCAATTCTTCTTTTCTTGCATTGCAAGTCATTTGAATTTGTCTCTGATTAATTGCATCTTTCCCTGCATATTATTTCATTGTTATTTGCAAAATCCATGGAAAAGGGTATTTTAGTCATTCCCTGCATTCAACTCATTTTAATCTTTGAAAATTGTTTGTGTCTTTTCATTTGACTTGTATAAGTCTTTGTTTCAATCTCATGTCAAAATTCATTTCAAAAATTACGTTTAAAGTCATTTTGGGTCAGTTTAACCCCTCGGGGCATTTTAGTCATTTCCTATGTTAAAATTTCTTTCAATCTTCGAAAAATTGTCCCTAAGTCCTTTCAATTGGTTTGAATGTTTTTTTGATTAATTCCATGTTAAAATCCATTTCAAGAATTTGCATCTGAGTCGTTTTGAGTCAGTTTAGCCCCTAGGGGCATTTTAGTCATTTCCTGTGTTAAAATTCCTTTTAATCTCCAAAAATTGTCTCTTAGTCTTTTAATTTGCTTGTATAAACTCTTGCTTTATTTCCCTGTTAAAAACCATTTTAAAATTGCATTTGAGTCGTTTCGAGTCATTTTAGTCTCCAGGGGCATTTTGGTCATTTCATGCGAAATTTTGACGGAGAGAGGTTACTTTGAAGTACCTCATTTAGTAGTTGGTTCGTTTTAGTCCATTTTGTCATTTTTAATCGTTTCACTTTACGTTATTTTCCGTTTACCAATTTTAATTCAATTTTATTTTTAATTTTTATTTTAGTCCTAAAGTTTCTAAAAATTGCGTTTTTGTCCAGTTTGTTAAAATTGCAGTCCAGTCCTTGTATTTTTCCTTTTTTGCAGAAAAGTCCCAAAAGTAAAAGCAGTTAGAGATCAGTCAAAGTTTGTTACACTTGTAGTCCACATGGCACTTTCTCATTGGTCAGGAATTACTGCATGGCACCTATAAAAATAGGCCAACTCATCATTGAGTCAGAATTCACTATTCATTTTCTGCCACATCACACAAAAAACAGATTTTCACTTTTCTCTCTCCAAAATTTTGGATCAAAGTCACAAAAAACCCAAGAACACCATGAATATCACATGAGTTTCACATGAACATTCAAACCTTCATCTAATTTTCCAAGAACACTAACCACAAAAATCATCATCAATCAACACCATTATCACTCATACATAACAAATTCGTCACTGTTCATCACTATTCACCACCGGAAAAATCATTTTCGGACTCATCTCCCTCTACAAGTGCAAGGCCGATTTCGGCCACCACAAGAGGAGGAGGAGGCGCGCGGCAACCACAAGGGGAGGGGGAACAAAACTCGCGGTCGGAGCTTAACCGGAGGGGGAAGAACGCTTGCGAACCGGATTCGACTTGAGGTAAGGATTTAGAAGCTTTTTACCATCTTTTTTGTCACTTTTTCTTTCAAAATTTCTCAAACTTCAAACTTAGATCTACGCTTCACCGTCGATTTTCTTGAAAAACTAAGCCCGGATTCGTGATTAGAACGAAAAAGGATTGTTAAAAAGCTAAAAAAAAATTGAATCGGGCAAAAAAAAATTCCGACGCGGTGGTGCCGCCACCTCGCGGTGGTCGGCCACCGTGCCGGTCCGGTGAAGCTTGACCGGAGAAGAAGGCTGCACTTGCAGACCTTCTCTCACTAGAAGTTGTAGAGAGAGGAAGAAGAAGGAATTATGAGAGAATTGAACCGAAAATGGCTTTTATAGGTGTAGGCGAACCGGTTCGGTTCGCTTGAACCGGACCGGTTACCTTGGTTTTTTCTTCTTGTTCCTCAACCGTTAGATCTAGCTGGATCAATCCAACGCTCCTAACGCGTTTGGATGATCCAGGATCCATTTCACCTTGGGCCTGGACTTTTGTTACTACTTTCTCCTTATTTTCTTGCTGTTTACTACACTATTTCTAGCTGAATACACCTTTGCATGCCTAAGATCTCTTTGAAAAATTCCAAGAAAATTCCTATAATTTTTCTAGTATGTTTTGATCAATTTTGATATATTGCATGTCAAGATTGATCAAGAAATACTAGAAAATTATTTTGCCTTGGTTTAATGCTTTTTCTTTTACTTTTTGTTGAAAATCTTGATAAAAATTTGTAAAATTGGGTGAATTCTTGTTGCAATTTTTGTTGAACGATTTAGGTTTGTTTCTTGTTAATTTTGTATGCTGAAAATTGTTAGAGAAAATACATGGAGAAATTGTTTGAATTTTGTGTTGTTTTGTCCAATTTTGTGAAGTTTTTTTTGCATGTTTTAATTCCAATTGTTTGGTTCATAATAATTGTGGTTTGTTGAATAATTTTGGAGTATTGTTTGGTGATTGATTTGGTGTTTTGGTGCTGGTTTGTGATATGTGATAATTGACTCCTTATATGGCAAGTTACTTGATTCTTTAACATGTGAATTAGTGCAAAATAGGCTTAATAAAATGTCATAGTCCTTGACTTGTGTTTCTCATAACTCTCACATATGGGGCTGAACATAAAACCCTTTGAAAAATGTCAAAATGTGAGAGTTATGGGTCTCTTGCTTGCTTTGGAGTTTTGGTATTCTATTAAGTGCATTTTTGCCACTTTTTCTTGCCATTTTACAATGTTATTATGCCTTATTTCTTTGCCAATTTTTTCTACTATTCTATGCCTATTATTACTAACCACTTTACTTCATGTTTCGTACATCTCATGAGCATTCCATACTTCATCTCCTTCTTCACTTTATTTCTTGCACTTTAAATTTTACCAAGACTTAGAATGTGAAGCCTAGGAATTTTGTATTTTACTTCATGCAATTTTAATTTCTTGCAAGACCATAGCATGTATATAGGCCAATGATGTAAAGGACAATGGACTCTAATGATGTACACCGACACAAGCACCGACACTAGCACACACCTCACATGGTTACTTTAGATATATGCTTAGGATATGCATGTTTAGATGTATGTTTAGGATTGCATGTTTAGATGAATGTTTAGGATTTACACTTAGAAAAAATCAATTTTCCAAAAAACTTGAACAACATCACTTGAAAACCTTTTCCAAAAAATATAGGAGTCAAAACTCCTTTGCATTTTCTCTTTATTTTCTTAATCAAATTTCAATGAAAATTAATCATACTTGACTTTTTTCCAAAATCACTAATCAAACCTCACAATTTCACAATCTTATGCCCTTGAGGCCTCTCCCTCTCATTCTTCAAAATTCCATTTTCAAACTTAAAATCAACCAACAAAAACAAAAACATTTTTTGGAAGAGAACTACGGTGGATTTGATCCCTTAAACGGGTACGTAGGCAAGGAGCAAAATTCCTTCAATTCAAATAAAATAAAAAATCAAACATTCTTCTCCCTCCAATTCTTCACTTAGAAAACTCTTAGGTGTAAATATCATTTTCCAAATAGCATTTAAAAATAAAGCGCGCGCGTAGAAAGTAAAGACGGTTCCTATAGGATACTATAGTCGTTATGGGTGCCTAACACCTTCCCGTAGCGAAAACAACTCCCGGACCTCGATTCTCAAGGGTTTTGCTTATTTTTTCCCTTCCCAAGAAAAAATGAGATATCACCGGTTAAAAAGGTTCAAACGTAATCAATGTTTGACACCTGAAAACCAAGATAAAATAGCTGGCGACTTCACTGGGGAGATTTGAGAGTTACACCTAGTCTTTATTTCCACGCTTGCGCTTCATTTTTACTTGCTTCTTTTACTTGCTTTCCTATGTGAATAAATGTTTAATTTCTTGCAAACGTGTGGGGTGAGAATATCAGAAGTCCTACACCCGGGCTGAGTGAACTTAGGATTTAGGAGGGATATAATCGACAATTCATTCTGAGGGTTGCCTCGTGTATTGGATTATGCGATCAATCCCACATAGCTGAGGCATTTTGGGGGTGATGTTGTCGGCGCGTGTTGTCGCGTTAAGGCACTTTGCTTCTAATTGTTCTATGACGCTATGAACCGTAGATAACCAAACCCATCCATGGCCATTTTCTAGGACGTAGTGCGGAGGCTAAACCGAGTGTTGTCTCGAGTTTTAGTCGTCACGCGATACTACACTCAAGTTAGACCTTCTTACGGATAATCATGGAGCGAGTGTTTGTCTCGTGGCACCATGATATACGTCGGAGAGGTTGCGACTTGGGAACCTTTTTTAGAACCCGGTTACTATTTCCTAAAACCTTAGTTTCACCGGACACCGTGTCCACCCATGACTCCTTGACTTTGAACCTCAACCCACCATGTTTTCTCCGTACTTGAATATGATCATGCATACATGCATACATGCATAAACTTTTTCCATGCATTTATCGGAGGACTTAGACAAGTCATCTTTTGAACATCACGGATGTGAACACCAAGTGATACCACCTCAACTAAACTTCTAGTTTTGCTCAAGATCTTCAAATAAAACCGTGTTTCTCCGTGATATTCACAACCACTTTGACAAGTCTTCTGACAAAAAGAGTCTTTTTGCATTTGCATATCATGCATCATATGCATCATTCATCGGTCACAAATGGCTTCCCGTGCCCATTGTCTCCTGGTTTCTCTGCCGCAGTCCGAAAAGTGGTTCGTGCTCGCAAGATTCACCAACCAGATAGAGTTCATCAGACAAGATTGTACAAGAGAAGAAACATGGCTAACCTTGAGGAAGAGAATGCCAGCCCCTCGGGCCAGCCCATTGAAGAGTCTAATCTGGACGAGATTCTGAGGCTTATCAAAAAGAGCGATTATAAGATCGTGGACCAGTTGCTGCAAACTCCGTCAAAGATATCCATCTTGTCTCTGCTCTTGAGCTCAGAAGCTCATAGGAAAGCGTTAATGAAAGTGCTAGAACAAGCGTATGTTGATCATGAAGTCTCCGTGGATCAGTTCAATGGAATAGTGGGTAACATTACTGCTTGCAATAACTTGGGGTTTGGTGATGATGAACTCCCCGAAGCAGGGAAATACCACAATTTAGCTTTGCATATCTCGGTACACTACAAGTCTGACATGATATCCAATGTATTGGTGGACACTGGATCATCCTTAAACGTAACGCCCGAGTCTACATTGAGACAGTTGAATCATCATGGAATTTCTCTCAGGGGAAGTAGCTATCTGGTTAAGGCTTTCGACAGATCTCGCAAAGATGTTCTTGGGGAAGTAGACTTGCCAATTACCATTGGTCCTGAGACATTTCAGATTACTTTCCAGGTCATGGACATCAATGCTTCTTACAGTTGTCTCCTCGGAAGACCGTGGATTCACGATGCTGGGGCAGTCACTTCTACTTTGCATCAAAAGCTCAAGTTCATGAGGAATGGTAAGATTGTCACTGTACATGGTGAAGAAGCATATCTGGTTAGCCAAGTGTCATCTTTCTCTTGTGTTGAAGCAGGGTCCGCTGAAGGGACGTCATTTCAAGGCTTGACTGTTGAAGGTGCAGAACCCCGGAGAGCTAGTGCTAGTATGGCCTCATTGAAAGATGCCCAGAAAGCTGTTCAGGAAGGGCAAGCTGCCGGCTGGGGCAAAGTGATCCAGATCTTGGAAAACAAGCGTAAAGAGGGCCTTGGATTCTCCCCGACCTCAGGCGTTTCAACAGGAACTTTCTACAGTGCTGGGTTTATCAATGCTATTGCTGAAGATGCTGCTGAAAGTAGTTATGTGCCTACATTTGTTGTACCAGGAGGCACTGTGAGAAATTGGGAGGCCATTGATGTTCCTTTAGTCATGCATGCTTCCATGTAATGTGTCTTGTTGCTCATGTTTTCTTTGTTTTCAAAATAACAATCCTTTCGCTCTGCCCAAGGCGAAAGTGATATCATTGTAAGGGCATGTTTGTTTCGGCATTGCCGTTATCAATAAAAGTTGTCGTCTTTCTCACGACTCTTTGTTTTTATACTTTTTAGTGCCTTTTTCTTGGAAATAATGGTAATGCCAGAAAAAACCAAAACATCTGTATTTTCTTATTAATTTCAAAAATCTGCATGAAAAACATTTTCTAAAATCATTCCAATCATATTATGCAGATTGAACCATAATAAACCCGTTGAACACAGTGACCCTATGGTTCCTCCAAATTTTGAATTCCCTGTATATGAAGCTGAAGATGAGGAGGATAATGAAGAGATACCGTATGAGATCACTCGACTGCTTGAACAAGAAAGAAGAGCCATTCAGCCTCACCAGGAAGAGATTGAGCTTGTCAACCTGGGTACTGAAGAAAACAAGCGAGAGATCAAGATTGGTGCGGCACTTGAGCCAGAGGTGAAAAAGAAGATTACTCAGCTTCTCCATGATTATCCAGATGTCTTTGCATGGTCCTATGAAGATATGCCGGGTCTAGATCCCAAGATTGTGGAACATCGGATACCGACAAGACCTGAATGTCCTCCTGTCAAACAGAAATTGAGAAGGTCTCGTCCAGACATGGCTCTTAAGATCAAGGCTGAAGTGCAAAAGCAAATTGATGCGGGTTTCCTCATGACAGCTGAATATCCTGAATGGATTGCCAACATTGTACCAGTACCAAATAAAGATGGGAAAGTTCGAATGTGTGTTGATTACAGAGATTTGAATAAAGCCAGTCCAAAAGATAACTTCCCATTACCTCATATTGATGTGCTTGTTGACAGTACTGCTCAATCCAAAGTGTTCTCTTTTATGGATGGTTTCTCCGGCTATAACCAGATACGAATGTCACCTGAAGATAGAGAAAAGACGTCCTTCATCACTCTGTGGGGAACGTTCTGTTATAAAGTGATGCCGTTTGGCTTGATAAATGCTGGTGCTACCTATCAAAGAGGTATGACCACTCTGTTTCATGATATGATTCACAAAGAGATTGAAGTATATGTTGATGACATGATTGTAAAGTCAAGTGATGAAGAGCAGCATGTCATGTATTTGAAAAAGATGTTTGAAAGATTGAGAAAGTACAAGCTGCGGTTGAATCCTAATAAGTGTACATTTGGTGTAAGATCTGGAAAGTTGCTAGGTTTCATTGTCAGCCAAAGAGGCATTGAAGTTGATCCCGACAAAGTCTGAGCCATTAGAGAGATGCCGGCCCCTCAAACTGAAAAGCAAGTCAGAGGCTTCCTCGGACGCCTGAATTATATTTCAAGATTCATATCTCACATGACTACTACCTGTGGTCCAATTTTCAAATTGCTCAGAAAGAATCAGCCTGTTGTATGGAACGATGAATGCCAGGAAGCTTTTGATAGCATTAAAGAATACCTGTTGGAACCACCTATCCTTCTCCCGCCAGTGGAAGGAAGACCTTTGATTATGTATCTGTCAGTGTTAGATGATTCTGTGGGTTGTGTTCTCGGTCAACAAGACAAGACTGGAAAGAAAGAACATGCTATCTACTACCTGAGCAAGAAGTTCACCGACTGTGAGACTCGATATACAATGCTTGAGAAGACTTGTTGTGCTTTAGCTTGGGCTGCCAAACGCCTGCGTCATTATATGGTGAATCATACAACTTGGTTGATATCCCGAATGGATCCAATCAAATACATCTTTGAAAGCCTGCTGTTACTGGAAAGATTGCACGTTGGCAAATGTTGTTGTCTGAATATGATATTGTGTACAAAGCTCAGAAAGCAATCAAGGGAAGCATCCTTGCTGAGCATCTTGCTTGTCAACCGCTTGATGATTACCAGCCAATTAAGTTTGATTTCCCTGATGAAGAGATTATGTATTTGAAAGCGAAAGACTGTGAAGAACCACTGATCAATGAAGAACCAGATCCCAATAGCAAATGGGGACTAGTGTTTGATGGTGCTGTTAATGCTTATGGTAAAGGAATTAGGGCCATTATTGTAACTCCGCAGGGGCACCACATCCCTTTCACTGCTCGAATAACTTTTGAATGCACGAACAACATAGCTGAA
Organism: Medicago sativa; assembly: GCF_051527215.1. NCBI lineage: Eukaryota > Viridiplantae > Streptophyta > Magnoliopsida > Fabales > Fabaceae > Medicago > Medicago sativa. The sequence goes on from NC_140755.1 coordinate 24,581,218, forward strand.
TATGAAGCATGCATCTTAGGCATTGAAGAAGCCATTGATCTGAGAATTAAGCACCTTGACATCTATGGAGATTCTGCACTTGTTATTAATCAGATAAAGGGTGAATGGGAGACTCATCATGAGAAGCTGATCCCTTACCGTGACTATGCAAGATGTCTGTTGACATACTTTACCAAGGTTGAGCTGCACCACATCCCTCGGGATGAAAACCAGATGGCTGACGCTCTTGCTACTTTGTCTTCCATGTTTCGTGTGAACCATTGGAATGACGTGCCCGTAATCAAGGTGCAGCGTCTTGATAGACCCACTCATGTGTTTACTATTGAAAATGTACCAGATCGGGCTGATGAAGATGTGAATGATGGAAAACCTTGGTATTACAACATCAAACAATTCTTGCAGAATCGTGAATATCCACCTGGTGCTTCCAACAGGGATAAAAAGACCTTGAGAAGATGGGCTAGTAGATTCCTTCTGGACGGAGAAATCCTATACAAGAGGAACTATGACATGGTCTTGTTGAGATGTGTTGATAAACAAGAAGCTGAGAAGTTGATGCATGATGTACATGACAGTACTTTTGGGACCCATGCTTCGGGCCACACTATGTCAAGAAAACTGTTAAGAGCCGGCTATTACTGGATAACTATGGAGCGTGACTGCCACAAACATGCTAAGAGATGCCACAAGTGTCAAATCTATGCTGACAAGATTCATGTGCCTCCACATGCTCTCAATGTTATGACTTCCCCATGGCCTTTCTCTATGTGGGGCATTGATATGATCGGAAGAATTGAACCAAAGGCTTCCAACGGACATCGTTTCATTCTAGTGGCAATTGACTACTTCACTAAGTGGGTTGAAGCTGCTTCCTATACAAACGTGACCAAGCAAGTGGTTGTCAAGTTTATCAAGAATAACATCATCTGTCGGTATGGTGTTCCCAACAAGATCATCACTGACAATGGTTCCAATTTGAATAATAGCATGATGCAAGCTTTATGTGAGGAATTCAAGATTGAACATCATAACTCTTCTCCTTACAGACCTCAGATGAATGGTGCAGTTGAGGCCGCTAACAAAAACATCAAGAAGATTGTTCAGAAGATGGTCACAACTTACAAAGACTGGCATGAGATGCTACCGTTTGCCTTGCATGGCTACCGTACTAAAGTGCGCAGTTCAACCGGGGCAACTCCTTTTTCTTTGGTATATGGCATGGAAGCAGTTCTCCCTCTGGAAGTGGAGATTCCATCTCTTCGAGTGATCATGGAAGCAAAATTGACTGAGGCTGAATGGTGTCAAAGTCGGTACGATCAATTGAATCTGATTGAAGAGAAACGTATGGATGCTATGGCTCATGGACAGTTGTACCAAGTGCGGATGAAGAATGCTTTTGACAAGAGAGTCCGACCTCGAGAATTCAAGGAAGGCGAACTTGTATTGAAAAGGAGGATAAGTCAGCAACCCGACCCAAGGGGCAAGTGGACACCTAACTATGAAGGTCCTTATGTTGTCAAAAAGGTTTTCTCTGGTGGTGCTTTGATTCTTACACACATGTATGGTGTTGAACTCCCAAATCCTGTTAATACCGATATAGTCAAGAAATACTTTGTCTAAAAAGAAAAGAACAGCGTGGTAGGTCGAAAACCCGAAAGGGCGGCCTAGGCAAAAATGCGCTTCCCGGTGGATCGAAAACCCGAAAGGGCGATCCAGGCAAAAGTTAGGGACAAAAAAAAAACGAATATGAAAAAGCTTGCTGAGATTGTACGCAACTCAGGCAAGAATGAGTGCCTCGATGAGCCGAAAACCCGAAAGGGCGGTTCATGCAAAAATGAGGTTGACAATAAAAGACAAGTAACTATATCTGGCAAACCACCATCACCCCTTGGGGCATCTGCAACTGTCAATGATCATCTTCATCAGAAGCTTCTGTACTTGTGAATTCAAAATTTCTATGAAATATAGCGGTCATCGTGTTCAATGTATCACCAACCAATAAAATTACCATTTTCCAAGCTTTGTAAATCCGTGGGGTTATGCCTTTGGCTGACTTTCACTCTTCTACATCAATTTGAGCCTGTGCTATTGTTTGAAACTCTATTTTCCTTTCTACTTTCAATACTATATACAAAATATTTTCTTTCTAATTTGATAATGTCAATATATGAAACAAACATTTTTGAAAATTGAAAAATCTTTTCCCGTCTATTTTGAAAGCAAACCTGAACAATAGGATGCATTTCAATGAAACGTGCATGAATAAATGAGTGTCAATGTCCATTTCAATACATGTTACAAGCAGGTTACTCCCCAGGATGATCTGTGGTCAATGGCAAGAATAAAAAACAGAATGAAATTTGAAAAAAATGCAAATAAAAAGCTCGCTAAGTTGAAAACCCGAAAGGGCAGCTTAGGCAAAAATGAGCACCCCGCTGATTGACAACCTATGAAGGCAATTCAGGCAAAAATGGGGCAATGAGAAGAATTTTATTCCCCGGTGAATCGAAAACCCGAAAGGGCGGTTCAGGCAAAAATGGGATTGAAAAATGAAAAAATGAAAGAATAAAAATAAAATAAAAGCGTTGATCACAGATACGAACATCCAATGTTTACCCAGCACCGACACGCCTAACAACGGCGACTTGTATCAAAGAATCTTCCAAGGGTCCCTCCTCTACAAGTTTTACTGCCCTCAGCCACGGATTTGATACGTCTTTCAACGACGGTCTCTCCAAAGAGGATTTCTATGTGAATATGTTACAGCACGAGCCACTACGTGCCCAACCTTCCAATGTTTTGTCTATCTCTGTGAAACTTTCTTGTCAAATTACAAACCAATCATGCATTTCAAGCATTCATACATGCATAACCATGCATTTTATGTGCTCATACATTTAATAATCTTGCTATACCATACATACATGTTGCATTTCCAACCTTCACTGTCAAATTCAATCCAATCCCCAATTTCAATCCAATTCAATTTCAACTGTCAAGATCAACTCAATTTCAAGTGTCAAATTCAATTCAATCTCAACTTTCAATCCAATCTCAATGTCAATTTAATTCAATTTCAATTTCCAACTCAATTCAATTCCAATCTCCAATTCAATTCAATTTCAACTCTCAATTCAATGTCTATGTCTATGTCTCTGATTAATTTCAATTTTCAATCTCTCTTCCAATCTCAAACTTTCAATTCAATGTCTTTGTCAATGTTAATCCATTCTCAATTTGCTTTTGGGCCAACAAAATGGTCATGTCTATTTTTAAATCAAATCAATATCAACTTACTCTCAATTTGTATCTTTCCAAATCCAACTTCCAATTTGTATCTTGTTATTGGTCAAGCGGCAAGTTCGATCCAAAGAACAGCTTGTACCTGTTTATATGCCTATATTTCCGGTCAAACGACAAGTTCGATCCAAAGAACAGTTTGTACCCTTGCTTATGTTTTGTTATCGGTCAAACGGCAAGTTCGATCCAAAGAACAGTTTGCACCTACTTACATGTCGTGGTATTGATCAAGCGGCAAGTTCGATCCAAAGAACAGCTTGTATCTACCCTTTGTCTATATCTCCGATCAAGTGGCAAGTTCGATCCAAAGAACAGCTTGTATCTGCCTATATGGCTATGTTTTCAATCAAGTGGCAAGTTCGATCCAAAGAACAGCTTGTACCCTTCTCTTGTTTGTATTTCTTGGTCAAGTGGCAAGTTCGATCCAAAGAACAGCTTGTACCCATCTCTTGTTTGTATTTCTTGGTCAAGTGGCAAGTTCGATCCAAAGAACAGCTTGTACCCATCTCTTGTTTGTATCTCTCGGTCAAGTGGCGGGTTCGATCCAAAGAACAGCTTGTACCTATCTTTTGTCCCCTGGTTTGTCTACTTTGTCAATGTTTACCTAAATCCCCGGTGATATGACGTGCTCTGTAGACCCATTTGTTTGTCTTGCATTCATAATCAAAATGTTGCATGACATTCATGTTTTTGAAAATCTGAGAGCGTATTTTTACGTCCAAAAACAGTGCAAATGTTAATATTTAAGTATCTTCGTCCCGTCAAATCAAAGACTCCGTCTCTTGACTCTCCGGACAAAGAAACTTAGATAGGGCAGCTGTTATACCCTAATTTTGGACCTAAAAATACTAGCTCAATTCTTCTTTTCTTGCATTGCAAGTCATTTGAATTTGTCTCTGATTAATTGCATCTTTCCCTGCATCTTATTTCATTGTTATTTGCAAAATCCATGGAAAAGGGTATTTTAGTCATTCCCTGCATTCAACTAATTTTAATCTTTGAAAATTGTTTGTGTCTTTTCATTTGACTTGTATAAGTCCTTGTTTCAATCTCATGTCAAAATCCATTTCAAAAATTACGTTTAAAGTCATTTTGGGTCAGTTTAACCCCTAGGGGCATTTTAGTCATTTCCTATGTTAAAATTTCTTTCAATCTTCGAAAAATTGTCCCTAAGTCCTTTCAATTGGTTTGAATGTTTTTTTGATTAATTCCATGTTAAAATCCATTTCAAGAATTTGCATCTGAGTCGTTTTGAGTCAGTTTAGCCCCTAGGGGCATTTTAGTCATTTCCTGTGTTAAAATTCCTTTTAATCTCCAAAAATTGTCTCTGAGTCTTTTAATTTGCTTGTATAAACTCTTGCTTTATTTCCCTGTTAAAAACCATTTTAAAATTGCATTTGAGTCGTTTCGAGTCATTTTAGTCTCCAGGGGCATTTTGGTCATTTCACGCGAAATTTTGACGGAGAGAGGTTACTTTGAAGTACCTCATTTAGTAGTTGGTTCGTTTTAGTCCGTTTTATCATTTTTAATCGTTTCACTTTACGTTATTTTCCGTTTACCAATTTTAATTCAATTTTATTTTTAATTTTTATTTTAGTCCTAAAGTTTCTAAAAATTGCGTTTTTGTCCAGTTTGTTAAAATTGCAGTCCAGTCCTTGTATTTTTCCTTTTTTGCAGAAAAGTCCCAAAAGTAAAAGCAGTTAGAGATCAGTCAAAGTTTGTTACACTTGTAGTCCACATGGCACTTTCTCATTGGTCAGGAATTACTGCATGGCACCTATAAAAATAGGCCAACTCATCATTGAGTCAGAATTCACTATTCATTTTCTGCCACATCACACAAAAAACAGATTTTCACTTTTCTCTCTCCAAAATTTTGGATCAAAGTCACAAAAAACCCAAGAACACCATGAATATCACATGAGTTTCACATGAACATTCAAACCTTCATCTAATTTTCCAAGAACACTAACCACAAAAATCATCATCAATCAACACCATTATCACTCATACATAACAAATTCGTCACTGTTCATCACTATTCACCACCGGAAAAATCATTTTCGGACTCATCTCCCTCTACAAGTGCAAGGCCGATTTCGGCCACCACAAGAGGAGGAGGAGGCGCGCGGCAACCACAAGGGGAGGGGGAACAAAACTCGCGGTCGGAGCTTAACCGAAGGGGGAAGAACGCTTGCGAACCGGATTCGACTTGAGGTAAGGATTTAGAAGCTTTTTACCATCTTTTTTGTCACTTTTTCTTTCAAAATTTCTCAAACTTCAAACTTAGATCTACGCTTCACCGTCGATTTTCTTGAAAAACTAAGCCCGGATTCGTGATTAGAACGAAAAAGGATTGTTAAAAAGCTAAAAAAAAATTGAATCGGGCAAAAAAAATTTCCGACGCGGTGGTGCCGCCACCTCGCGGTGGTCGGCCACCGCGCCGGTCCGGTGAAGCTTGACCGGAGAAGAAGGCTGCACTTGCAGACCTTCTCTCACTAGAAGTTGTAGAGAGGAAGAAGAAGGAATTATGAGAGAATTGAACCGAAAATGGCTTTTATAGGTGTAGGTGAACCGGTTCGGTTCGCTTGAACCGGACCGGTTACCTTGGTTTTTTCTTCTTGTTCCTCAACCGTTAGATCTAGCTGGATCAATCCAACGCTCCTAACGCGTTTGGATGATCCAGGATCCATTTCACCTTGGGCCTGGACTTTTGTTACTATTTTCTCCTTATTTTCTTGCTGTTTACTACACTATTTCTAGCTGAATACACCTTTGCATGCCTAAGATCTCTTTGAAAAATTCCAAGAAAATTCCTATAATTTTTCTAGTATGTTTTGATTAATTTTGATATATTGCATGTCAAGATTGATCAAGAAATACTAGAAAATTATTTTGCCTTGGTTTAATGCTTTTTCTTTTACTTTTTGTTGAAAATCTTGATAAAAATTTGTAAAATTGGGTGAATTCTTGTTGCAATTTTTGTTGAACGATTTAGGTTTGTTTCTTGTTAATTTTGTATGCTGAAAATTGTTAGAGAAAATACATGGAGAAATTGTTTGAATTTTGTGTTGTTTTGTCCAATTTTGTGAATTTTTTTTTGCATGTTTTAATTCCAATTGTTTGGTTCATAATAATTGTGGTTTGTTGAATAATTTTGGAGTATTGTTTGGTGATTGATTTGGTGTTTTGGTGCTGGTTTGTTATATGTGATAATTGACTCCTTATATGGCAAGTTACTTGATTCTTTAACATGTGAATTAGTGCAAAATAGGCTTAATAAAATGCCATAGTCCTTGACTTGTGTTTCTCATAACTCTCACATATGGGGCTGAACATAAAACCCTTTGAAAAATGTCAAAATGTGAGAGTTATGGGTCTCTTGCTTGCTTTGGAGTTTTGGTATTCTATTAAGTGCATTTTTGCCACTTTTTCTTGCCATTTTACTATGTTATTATGCCTTATTTCTTTGCCAATTTTTTCTACTATTCTATGCCTATTATTACTAACCACTTTACTTCATGTTTCGTACATCTCATGAGCATTCCATACTTCATCTCCTTCTTCACTTTATTTCTTGCACTTTAAATTTTACCAAGACTTAGAATGTGAAGCCTAGGAATTTTGTATTTTACTTCATGCAATTTTAATTTCTTGCAAGACCATAGCATGTATATAGGCCAATGATGTAAAGGACAATGGACTCTAATGATGTACACCGACACAAGCACCGACACTAGCACACACCTCACATGGTTACTTTAGATATATGCTTAGGATATGCATGTTTAGATGTATGTTTAGGATTGCATGTTTAGATGAATGTTTAGGATTTACACTTAGAAAAAATAAATTTTCCAAAAAACTTGAACAACATCACTTGAAAACCTTTTCCAAAAAATATAGGAGTCAAAACTCCTTTGCATTTTCTCTTTATTTTCTTAATCAAATTTCAATGAAAATTAATCATACTTGACTTTTTTCCAAAATCACTAATCAAACCTCACAATTTCACAATCTTATGCCCTTGAGGCCTCTCCCTCTCATTCTTCAAAATTCCATTTTCAAACTTAAAATCAACCAACAAAAACAAAAACATTTTTTTGGAAGAGAACTACGGTGGATTTGATCCCTTAAACGGGTACGTAGGCAAGGAGCAAAATTCCTTCAATTCAAATAAAATAAAAAATCAAACATTCTTCTCCCTCCAATTCTTCACTTAGAAAACTCTTAGGTGTAAATATCATTTTCCAAATAGCATTTAAAAATAAAGCGCGCGCGTAGAAAGTAAAGACGGTTCCTATAGGATACTATAGTCGTTATGGGTGCCTAACACCTTCCCGTAGCGAAAACAACTCCCGGACCTCGATTCTCAAGGGTTTTGCTTATTTTTTCCCTTCCCAAGAAAAAATGAGATATCACCGGTTAAAAAGGTTCAAACGTAATCAATGTTTGGCACCCGAAAACCAAGATAAAACAGGCGTGTGACAGAGAAGAGGCAACCGCCACTATGGACACCCAACTCGAAACTACAGAATTGGAGCAGGGAATTGATACAAGTCAGCACGAAGATACAAGTATCCCTCTCCAAATTACATTTGAAGTAGCAGAAGAGGCAGCGCTACAAGGGACAACGGAAGCACATGATCTTGAGGGTGCTTCTCGTAATACCACAGAGGAATTATCAACATCAATTCCGGCTCCCGCGGTAACTAATCCTGCTATTACAAATAATACATCTAGCATTGATAAGGTTACTGATGATATCGTTAGAAATGAAGTAGAACGTCATGTGCATATTTTGTCTCCTGTCCGCGATAAACCATTAGATGTCAGTAGTATTGCGGCGCCTGAGGGTGTGCCAATGCATCCGGTAGTACAGAAGGACTTGAATTTTATGCAAGATTGGTTGTCAAAAGATGCGGTCAACGAAGAGGCACCTTTTATTGAGGTAGTTTCGAAGTCACAGAAAAAGAAAAAATTGAATATGCCACAGGTTCCACCAAAAACCCGCTCTAGGGGTCCACTCCCACCATTTAAATGAATATTATCTACTGGAATATTAGGGGAATCGGTAACAATGATTCCCGTCTTGCGTTTGCGGATATGTGTCGGTTGCATAATCCGTCGTTGGTTTTTATTGCGGAACCTATGGTGGAGTATGATTCTGTTCCTAGCTGGTTTTTGGAGAAATATAAATGTGTTTAATTATTGTGTGAATAACAGGGATCCTCTCATTCCAAACCTTTGGGCTGTGTGGCGTTCGGACTATGTTTATAATGTGATTTTTGTCTCTTCTCAATGTCTGGTTCTGGAATATATTTGCAGAGGAACTAGACTCTATATTGCTGGAATTTATGCTAGCACTTCTTACCTTCTTCGGAGAAACCTTTGGGCAGATTTGACTAGGATACAAAATTCTTTGATGGGTCCGTGGTTTTTTTTAGGTGATTTCAATGCGGTTCTTGGTGCTCATGAAAAACGAGGCCGTCGTTTACCTCCTTCGTTATCTTGTAATGACTTCATGTCGTGGACTAATGCTAATATGTTGTTACACTTGAATACTAATGGGGTGCAGTTTACTTGGAATAATGGCAGGTTGGACTCTGATTCTGTTTTTCTCCGACTTGACCGTACTATCTGTAACGAAGCTTGGACAAATTTTTGGGGCATTACTTCTTGCACAGCTCTTGTGCGATTTCACTCTGATCATCATCCTCTTTTACTTCACTCGGATTTCTCATTAATTCGAAGAACAACATCATTCAAATTTTTTCAGACTTGGACCTTGCACGAGGATTGTCGCTCGTTACTCTTGAAAATATGGAAAAAAGGAGGTTGTTGGAAGCGGAATGCACAAACTTCAGACAAATTTGCTACGTGTCAAGGATGCTTTCAAAGTTTGGAATAGGTCGGTCTTTGGCAATGTCCAGAGACAAGTGCAGCTAGCATCGGAGGAGGTTTTGCATATTCAGAATCTTATTGATGCTTCGGGAATTGATGCAAACCTTCATAATTTGGAATTACAAGCTCAGATGACTTTGACTAGAGCTATGAATTGCCAAGATCAGTTTTGGCGTGAAAAAGTGAGAAATCAAAGCTTCATTCATGGTGACCGTAATACAACATACTTTCACCTTATATCACGTATTAAAACTGCAGCTAAACCTATTTCTCTTTTATTGGATGGTCAAATGCGCATTACTGATCAGCGGGGAATGGAGAACCATGTCGTGCATTATTTTCAAGATATTTTTGGCACTCTAAATGATTGTGTTGTCAACGATTTGGTTGAGAGAGTCATCCCACCGATGGTTTCTAATGATGAGAACAATATGTTGACGGGTATGCCTTTAGCGGATGAGATAAGAAAGGCAGTGTTTGCTATGAATGGAGATGGCGCCCCAGGTCCTGATGAGTTTGGGGGACATTTTTATCAACACTTTTGGGACATTGTGGCAGCCGACGTGGTGAGTTCCGTTCAGGAATTTTTTTACACTGGAGTTATTATTCCGAATTTAAATTCAAATATATTGGTCCTTATTCCTAAAAAACCTGGTGCTGCTTCTATGGCTGATTTTCGACCTATTGCATTGGCCAATTTCTAATTTAAAATTGTCACGAAAATTCTAGCTGAGCGTCTTGCAATCATATGTATGCGCATCATATCCCCGGAGCAAAGAGGTTTTGTTCGTGACGGTAGTATTTCAGATTGTGTAATTCTTGCTTATGAGATGATTAATTTGTTAAATAAGAAGCAATTTGGAGGAAATATTGCGATCAAGGTTTATATCCGCAAGGCATTTGACACGTTGGATAAGAAGTTTTTGATCGCGGTTTTACACCAGTTTTTGTTCGGCAATTTATTTTGTGACTGGATCCTGGCGATTCTGCGATCTGCTCATATGTCTGTTCTTGTGAATGGTAATGTGGTGGGTTATTTTACTTGTAACAGAGGTGTCTGTCAGGGGGATCCCTTATCCCCCCTTTTATTTTATCTCGCGGAAGAGGTTCTTAGTAGGGTTCTCGAGATGGAGCGGAGCTCTAATGCGCTTCAGCCTATGTCATATTGTCGGGGTGTCTCCCTCCCGACCCACATTCTTTATGCTGATGATGTTTTTATCTGTTGTGTGGGTTCAGGAAAGAACATCTGATGTCTGTTGAAGGTGTTTCATGATTATTCAGAGGTGTCTGGTCAAGTGATTAACTTTGACAAAAACAAACTTTATACTAGTGCTATGACAATTGCAAGGAGAAATATGATCGCTCATCTTTCAGGATTCACGGTCGGTTCTATCCCGTTTTAATACCTTGGCTGCCCCATTTTCCAAGGAAAGCCAAAATGCATATACTTCCAGCATATTATTGATAGAATTAAGGTGAAGCTTGCTACTTGGAAAGGTGTCTTATTGTCTATCATGGGTAGGATTCAACTTGTAAAATCCATTGTTCATGGTTTGTCGCCCTTGGGATGCCGGTGGTCTAGATCTTAAACCCACTCGTGCCATCAATGATGCTCTACTACTTCATCTTGGCTGGAAGTTATTTACACAAAACTCTCACAGCTCCAATTTATTTCAGAAGCGATTCCTTTCCTATGGTAGGCCTAGAAGTAGCTACTTCAAATCTTCTATTTGGCTAGGGGTGAAAGATAAATTTTCTATGGTTCGTGACAATACGTGATGGATCATTGGTAACGGTGAAAATATACAGTTATGGTTTGACAATTGGATGGGTAGCTCTCTTGTTTCCATGATGGATCTGCCCCCTCATTTGTTTCCCGGTCTGAAGGAGAATCTTTCTTTTGTTATTGCTGATGGTAAATGGAATATCCCTCGCATTATTCTTGATTTCCCGTTAGTGGCATCACAAATTATGCAAGTCACTCTTCCGGTTTCCCCATTGCCGGATAAGTGTGTCTGGATTCACTCAACGGATGGTGAGCTATCTGCCAAACTTGCTTTCCAATTCCTTAATCCAGATCCGCCAAAGTTAGATTGGTCCTCTGTTATTTGGCGCTCTTGCATCCCTCCGTCCCATTCATTTGTTTTTTGGCAGTTTATGTTATCCAAGCTTCCAACCGATGAAAATTTACAGTCTAGGGGCTGCACTTTGGTTTCCATGTGTCCGTTATGTTCCAAGCAGGCAGAATCCTCAATGCATTTATTTATGGAGTGCTCTTTTTCATATACCATCTGGGTATGGCTCGACATCAAGCTACAAAGAACAATATCCCTTACTTCTCCAGCAGCGCTGCTATCCTGCATTCTGCTGCGGTGCAGCTCTCAGCTGCGTGATGTGCTGGTCGAGGCCATTGTGCACACGGTGCACTCCATTTGGTTAGCCCGAAACGCGGTCCATTTTAATGCTTCCTCCATATCCCTGCATGCGACTTTGGCCAAGATTTCTTCAATGATTGCAATGTCGGGAGGCATTTCTACAGGTTATTGTTTACATTCAGATGTTGCTATTTTAGAAAATCTGTTTGTTTCTCCTCTTCATAGGCGTGTCCGAGACATTATACCGGTTATTTGGAAGGCTCCCACCGTCCCTTGGGTTAAGGCCAACACGGATGGTTCGGTGAGGAATTTGATGTCTGCTTGCGGTGGTATTTTTCGGGATTCTCGCGGAACTTTTCTTGGTGGATTCGCTAGCAATATTGGTATGGTTTCTATCTTTGAATCAGAAATTTTGGGCATCTTAATGGCTATAGAATATGCGGTTACTAACAGCTGGTCTCATTTATGGCTCGAAAGTGATTCTATTAGTGCGGTTCAAGCCTTGCATAAACCATCTCTTATTCTTGTTCGTCTTCGGAACCGGTGGCATAACTGTTTTCAAAATAATTTGTTTCTTCTTTGCTCACATATCTTCCGTGAAGGAAATGTCTGTGCTGATGGCCTTGCAGCTTTGGGGCGTGATATTCAAGACACAGTCTGGTTCACGTTGTTGCCTCCATCTTTGGGAGCGGCTTTTGCTAGGGACAGACATGGGTTACCGAACTTTAGATTTCCTTAATTGTTTGCTCCTGAGTACTCTGTATATATTTTCTTTTCTTTTCTTTTCTTTGGAGGGTATTGGCTTAGTCCCCCCTCTTTGTAAATTTTTTCTCCTTTTTTAATAAAATTTACGTATTGGAAAGGCGGCAGATGATGGGGGTTTCTGTTGGGTGCCAACCTAGTTGGGATGTTTCAGACTCTCTCGGATGCCCAACCTGTCTCTTGGCCTTATAAAAAAAAAAAAGTGAGACATTATATATGTGATCGGCAGGAGTAGGAACGGAAGGTACTTGCCCCCACTAGCTTTATTTTTTTTTTTTTTTTAAAAAGCTGTTTAACAATTTTAGTTCTCTCTCCATTAAAAATTATGTGATGTCACTAAATTAGTAAATTTTAAGAAACATGAGCAAGAACTTTAGATTTTTTTTTATTTATATTCAATTGTATATTTATCTATGTATTTAGGTTTAATTTTATATGTGGTAACTACCACAGTTGAAATTGTATGAAGAAAAAAACAGTGTTAGATTCTCCTAAATTCGACCTCTCCTAAATTCTCCTAAATTTTATATGTGGTAACTACGACCTCTCCTAAATTCTCTTTAAATGACTCTTACATTCCTTTAATATGTAAAAAACAGTCACATCCTCTTTATTAACGGTGTTAGATTTTTCTTAAGTGTTAACTTGAATTAAAAACAAATACATAGTCTAGTACCTCATTTAGTCATGCTCCAAGATATAAGTCAAGAACTCATTTAGTGTTTCTTGGTTCATCAACAAAGTCATGTTTGTATGAGACTTTGAATCTCCAAAATATTTATGTTTTTTACATAAAAATTTATGGTTAATTTGTTGGTCAGATATATAAGAGACGGTCCAGTGGTTTATGACACAATAAGATATAATAAGATAATTATGAAATTTATCATGCAATATCTCTTTGGTTAATTTTTGGGTCTTGTTAACGAGTGCCCCCAGGACACTCTTTAAGCATACCAAATGTAGTAATTATTTTTTTAAAAAGTCAACTATTACAATTTCCAATGCACTCAATACACAACTTTTCATAAAGAACTTACTAATTAAAGTGCTTAAAGAGTGCCCTAGGGGCACTCGTTAACATTTCCCTTAATTTTTTTATCCAAAATATGAGTTGAGTTAAAAATCTATGGCATAGAATAAGAAAATCGATGATTTGTCCTTGTAAAATATAAAAATTGAAATCTAATAAACATATATATATATATATATATATATATATATATATATATATATATATATATAAATATATATATATATATATATATATAAACATAAATAAAAATTGATATTAAATTAAAAAATATTGATGATTAATTTATTGAAATTTATGATCAATCATCAATAGTAAAAGTAAACTTAAATACATCTCCTAAAAAAAAAATAAAGTTAAATATAGATGACGATTTCGCCACACAATCGCTTATAATAACCAAACTTATCTCCACTAATAGACATTTATGATTTTTCCCCAACTAGCGCGTGGGTTTAGATCCGCTCCATTTTCTTTATTTGGAGAGATAAAGACACAAAAAATATTAAAAATAATTAATGATGTAAGGATCCATTTAATAATAGGACTCACCACCTATTTTTTATGTTTATCTATTTCATAATGACAATCTCTATTTATTTTTAGGGTTAATTAAGTTTTTAGTCCCTATAAATATTCATAGTTTTGTTTTTAATCCCTACAAAATAAAATCACACATTTTAGTCCCTGTTCCTTAAGCATTTTAGGGACTAAAAATGTTGATGGTAAAATTTTATAGGGACCAAAAATGCTGATGGAAAATTTTATAGGATTAAAAATGCTGATGGAAAATTTTATTGGGACTAAAAAGTGTGATTTTATTTTATAAAGACTAAAAACAAAATTCTGAATATTTATAGGGACTATTTACTTAATTAACCCTTATTTTTATAAACCTAGAGGATCTCAACTCCTCACCCACACCATAATGTTTTTGTATATCAAAGTAGTTTTGTCACAATCATGACCAATTAACCACCCCAATTTTCAAAAAAAAGAAAATACACTTTTTAACTTTTTTAAAATATAAAAAGTCCATGCTAACTCGAGCCCCCGTGACATTGGAAATAAACAAAACAAAGAAAATTACATAAAAAATAACACATTTTACGGTTTTAAAATCATGATTGCAAAAAATTCTAAGAAATTTATTACATATATTTTCTTAACTAATGCTCCTGAGACATTTGTTATTATTTTTTAATATAAAATTACGGTAGCTCATGGTAACTTTGATAGGAGTTAAGATCCTCTCTATTTCTTCTATTTGGAGAGATATAGACTCAAAAAAGTTTGAAAAAAAGTAAACAATAATTAATGATGGTGGGATTTACTTAATGGTAGAACCCACTATTTTATGTGTCTGTCTCTTTACAAATTGTGAACTCCGTTTGTTTTATCAAATGGAGAGGATCCTAACTCCTTTGATAGGACGAGGGTCCTCATTTGGTTGTTGCTATGCCCGCTTTGTACACAGTTGAAGATAGGTGGCGAAGAATCTAACATATATGAATGATTGCATTAATGTGGGAGCAAGGAAACAGGGAAATGGAACCATGCATGAAGGAATAGATATTGGAATCACGGAAAGTAAGAGAGGTTCAACAAATTAACATGTTGAAGGACGTCATTAAAAAGCAAAAGCTGCCAAGGAAACAGAGAGAACATTTTCACGCCTAGACATGTGGACATCATCAGAAAGTATTCCAGCAAAAGCTTCTTGTTATTTGCTTGGGATTCCGAACTTTAGGTGCTGCTACATTTTTTTTTTTTAGCCAGCAGTAGTTAACTGCAGTTGAGAGTCAGCAGTAGTTAACTATCGTTGAGAGAAAAAATGTATTTTCTATGTATTTTTAGGGAAAAAACATGTTAGAAAAGCAATTTTCTATATATTTTTCCTTTTGAACCCATGATATATATTTTTGCACCACTAGCCCAAAAGGTCCAAGAACTCAAAGTTTGAACCTTCTATACTAGGGTCTTGGCTCCACCGCTATACTGACCATCAACCATACTGTAAGGAAATGACATGAAACCTTACAAGAAGTTATATAGGCTAAGGCTATAAGGAACTCTAAGTCGACTGGAACAAGTTTCACTCCATATCGGCTCACCTATATGATAATGATATTATTACATTTGGAAATTAATGTAACTTAACTTAGGGTGTGTTTGGATTGAGGGTTTGGGAGAGGAAGGGAGAGAAGGGTTTACTTTTCGTTTTTAAATTACGGACTATATAACATGTTTTTCTAAAATAAATTAAGTGTGATTGAAGTATTATATGATTGTTTATCATGTTAATATGTTAACTTTTTATAAAACATTTCATAGTATCCGTAATTTAAAAATGAAAAGTAAACCCTCCCCTCCCTTCCCCTCCCAAACCCTCCATCCAAACACACCCTTAGATTTGTTAAACAAAATCAACTCAACATTGATGAATATCAACAAGATATGTTAATGGGAACGAACTCTCTTAATGAAGTTCAACATATGACTGATTAGTACACTTCTAGACACTTTTTACTGGGTTGTACTTTGAGGTGACTTTGATTCTAGAAAGTTCGAATTACTCTATGAAGTGGGTAGGAATCATGTATGGTTTAATGGGAATGAATTCTTAGTGAACGAGATCTCAACATTAAGCCTTATTTGAATAAAGTACAAATCGACACAGACAGAAGTCTAAGAAATCATGGTTGGGCCTAACACAATCCCATAAAACCGGCTTGTGAGATGAGGATTGCCCCCACTTATAAACACATGTTTATGCCATCTTTTATCTGATGTTAGACTCTTTAACACATCACATCACGACCAGCACTATTGGGCTTGGTTCGTAGACATAAATGGTGATTGGTTCGATAGCGAAGATCTAATAGCAGGTGACCCAATGGATCTTAACGGAGGGCTCTGATATCATCTTAGAAATCGTGGTTGGGCATAACACAACCCCACAAAACCTTCTTATGAGGTGAGTATTGCCTCCAATTATAAACACACGTTCTTGTCATCTTTTGTCCGATGTGAGTCTCTTTAACAAGAAGAAAAGAAACGGACATGGCAAGACAATAATTGTGCCGACTAAGGAACCAAAGCTACAAAAAACACACTTAATGTGATTTTTAGGAAGAGAATCAACCACACATGGGAACAAAAAAACATCAATGATGGGATGCAGATGACATATAGAATTAAAATGTGCCAATTTATTTTTCACATATACTAAACTATTATAATTTTTTTCAATGACTAAATAGATTTTGTTTGAAACATCTGTTAGTAACGTTAATTATTATTGTTAATTTGTTGTATTTGTTGAAGATGAAAATCAAGCGGAAACCTACTTTTTTTTGTTACTATGATATTGTTAGGAAGTTTTTACCGCCGTTTAACAACGACTAATCTCCGTCAATGAATTGAACTCCGATTCCAATAAAATTTTCCTTATACAGATAAGACATAAATCAAACCCCATACCACATACTTAAAGAACCTAGATCCCTTATTGAATCAATCCATTATTCGTAGCCAAAAACACCTTTTATCACAAACTACCTTTATCACTATACTGCATAACTTTCACACCCAACCCTTAAATCAACTTCATATCTTCTTTATTGACTAAATACAATACAATGATTAAATTGAATTATGCTATTTTACCTAAAAAATAAATAAAGAGTTATTTCATTTTTTTTTTTTGCGACTACACTAAATCTTTGTGATTACCATTACCATACCATCATCAACACACTACAACCAACCGACCAACGAAACAACTTTCGTTCATTGTTCCCTCCAACAAGGAGAGATTCTTTTTTCTTTCTTTGACTATGTACCTTTATTCCTTGTTACAAGTAGCTTCGGTAATTGCGAAAATTAGAACACCCAAAATCTCGGATACCATATGTGTAAAATCTTTATTGGATCATCATTTGACCAACATCATAATCACAATTAGGTTAGTGATAACAAATCTCATAGCTGAAAGTAGTTCATTATTTCATGAACTTCATCGTATTTTGAAACAAAACTTAGATAAAGAAAAATGAGAAGCCAACATTAGTAAGTCATTAATCGCAAAATATTATTTCTTTTAAAATTAAATTAATGACTAAAATATTTATGACATATTTATGACATAAGATTAAAGAAATACACCCTCCGGTCACTAATATAAGCAAAAGTTTGATTTTTAGATTCATTCATTAAATGACGTATGTAGTCTTTATATAGACTATATACGTCATTTAATGAATGAATCTAAAAATCAAGCTTTTGCTTATATTAGTGACCGGAGGGTGTACTATATTTTTGGATATTTAAGTGAGTACTACGTGTAATAATTATAATTTAATCAAGACTTAGTCTAATTTTGATCGCTCAACTCTCGATTAACTAAAGTCATTTTCTCTAAAAATTGGAGGATTAATTAAGAACAAAAAGAGATGTGTACCATTTGATTATTAACTTCTCCAAGTGGCTTTCAATTAAAACTATTATGTACTCATTTTTGTAATAGTTATAAAGAAGTAGCATAATCTTTTGAAGGATTTTGGAATTTTTTTTTCTTCTAACATATGAAACACAAACAACAAGTACATAATCAGTTTAGCCATAATTGTACTCTATTACTTCTAATGCTGCTAAAACCACGTGCCTCCCCTCTCTCTTACACACCTTCATGGTCCCAAATTGGATGTATTCAAAATGCTTTTTTTTTTCCCTTCGAAGGGTTAAAACTTAAAATTAAGAAGTAACCCAATCAATACAAAAAAAAAAAAAAAAAGGGCTTCTCAAAATATGAGATGTAGAGAGGTCTAGGAATTTGAAGTTTCTATTAAGATGATTTAAAAAGTTAAAGTTGGACGTACTATACTCTATTGCAGCAATTGGTCAGATCAAACTAAAGCTTGATTAAACGTGACAAAAATCATGCATGGAGAAATCATATATATCTTTCATGAAATTGAGTTATCAAGGTACAAATCATTTTTACTTTGCTCCCACCAAAAAGAGTGATCTCCGTCCTTTTATTAAATTAGCTCCCAAGAGAAAAAGATTAATTAAATTGCAAAATATAATGTACGTTAATAGTGATTTGATCAGTATTGGAGGTACAAATTCAAGCTAGATATTTTTAATTATAAAATAAAAATTAAGCTATGTACGTATTTTTTGGAACATATCATCTGGATCAAACGGACACTGATGGTCCTCATGAGTTTAGCTGAATAGGTAGGGACAATGCATAATATATATAAGGTCTAGTGTTCAAACTCCGACACCCACAAAGAAAAAAGGGCAATAATGTCTTAATTACGCGAATGTGGTGGCATAAGTTATCATCGAGAATCTGATTTCATTAAAGTAAGGGTACGATTATCACGAAATCATTAGATTTAAAGAGACGAGTTTTAATCTCGCATTAAATCTAAATCCAATATCACTGTAATCTCGCATTAAATCTAAATCCAATATCACTGTAGTAACTACAACATGTGACGGTTGTAACAAAAAAAAAAAACTACAACATTTTGTCGAAAAAAAAACTACAACATGTGCAGGTACGAGTTTAAAGTTCTAAAACAAAATGAGTCCTTCTAAAATAAAATAAAAAATGATACAAGGTTTATAAAAATAAAATCATGTATTTTAGAGGAACATACTTAACTCATTTCATTATTGATAATAGATTCAATACATATTGGGATGTTATAACAGAAACGGAAACTAGCTTCCGACGTAGCCGTTTGAGCTAAACTATGAGCAACTTCGTTTGCTTGTCCCTTAAAGAACTTAACAAGGTTTATAAAAATAAAATCATGTTTTGGTAAGGATTAAATCTCACTCAATGAGGATAATATAGGACACTTTGATTAACTGAATTGGACAAACATTTTTTTTTAAGGAAGAATTGACAAACATATATAGTTAATTTCTCATTATATATTTATAATTACATTCATTTTTCTTTAGATTTTTTATGACAAATTTTTTTAAGGCCTAAAGCTTTAGCTTGGAACGTTTAATCCTTAGACCGGTCCTGAAAGTGTGCAACACACTGCATACGATCAAAGCACGTGCAATAATGGAGAAAGTTCTTCTAAGTGTTAATGTGGAAAATGAAACTTTAAAATTAGAGCAATGCTATTTATCAAGAAAAATTTTATCAAGAAAGATTCAAGAATGACATGGCAGAATAATCACCCTTAGATTTTATCAAGAAATTGTCCCGAAATTAATGTTAGCCAATAAAATCTCAGGCTGGCCGGAAATCATGGGGGTGGTGGGTGTTATGTATTTTTTTTTTTATAAAAGGTTAATAAATAAGATTGAAATCTAAAGGTGGTTATTCTGCCATGTCATTCTTGAATCTTTTTTGATAAAATCATTCTTGATATCTAGCATTTTCCTTAAAATTAATATCGCTTGAATTCATATACTAGATGTAAGTGTTAATGTTAATTACAAAAATCAGTCATATAGTGATTGATTTAAAGGCCTAAATGACAAATCAATCACTTTTTTTTTTTTGAGGGACAAATCAATCACTTAACCGGTCACTAACATTAGCGACCATTTGTTAAGCAAAATTTTGCAAATTGATCTAGCAACCGTTTTAGAGATTGATTTAACGTCCGACTTCAAATTTTAATCATTAAATCCATCGCTATGGCTACTGAAATCATTCGGTCACTAAATTGTTTATTGGGTTAAATAAGTAAAGTGTTAAATATGTTTTTAGTCCAGGTAAAATTGAGACTTTTTAAGTTTAGTTTTTACTTAATTTTAATAGTTCTTTTAGTCCCTACAAAAAAAAAATATACACTCAGTATTAGTCCATTCTCAATTTAAATTTTCTTAATTTATGCTTAAAGTTTTAAGTTTTTGAACAATTTTTTTAGACGTGTTAAGAACATTACTAAAAGTTCATCCGCAAAAAATTATCTCAAAATTTGATTTTTACGTCCAGATTGTATTACTTTTATCTTTAACTTTTGACGTTTTAAAAAATTCATATTTAATTCGTTTCATGTTAAAATATTCTAAATTTTAGTAAAAATAAACCTTTCATAGTGTTCTATACTTGTCTCAAAAAAATCGTTAAAAAACTTAAGAGTTTAAGGATCATTAAACAAACTTTGTTTTAACAAGGACTAAAATTAGAAGTAATTTTTTTTTGCAGGGACTAAAAAAGCTATTAAAATTAAGTAAGGACTAAACTTAAAAGTTACCAATTTTATAGGGACCAAAAACTTATTTAACCCATAAGTAAATGATCCCTTAAATATACCAACATTTGATTTTAGTTTTCCTAAAATATTTCTTAGGCTTTTGGTCTCTCCAAAATTTTTCATTTATGAAATTAGTCTCTGCTCTACATTGAGTATTATACTAGAGCAAGAACTAATTTCATAAATAAAAAACTTTAGAGGGACCAAAAACCTAACAAATATTTTATTGGGACTAAATAATGTTGGTATATTTAGGGAAACTATTTACTTATTTAACCCTGGGTTATTTAACATAAACTTTTCCAAACCGGCAAACCCCTCTCTATCGCACTTCCATGTACGTCTATTTTTCCTGCTTTGTGTCCTTACTCTCCACCACGATCTAAAGTCATTCATATTCTCCTCTTCCCAATTTATCTCACTCTCTCCAAGTATATGTATGAATATTCTACTCTGATAAATGAAATTTATATGTTTGAAAAATAGAGGATTCTTCTTCCTATACAATGAATATGTAGTAAAACGTGGGAATTTAGAATTGTATATTAATAGTCAAATTATCCCTAAAAGGTTCTATCTTTTGTATGCCAGAATTTCTTACGTACATGATGTTCAAATATGACGATTACTTTTGTCTCAAACATTTTTGTCTATATCTCTCAATTAGCCACATATTTTCTTTTGTTTGTTTTTTTGTATTTGGAAAGAAAATAAGGACTTCTATGAAAACAAAGAAAAGGATCAGATTTCTGACATTAACCATGTAATATTGAAATTAATTTTCACACCATATGCTACAAATACTCAATAAACAAAGAGATACATCAACACTCATTTCAAACTTTAATATTGTATTTGCTATACTTTTGAATAAGAAATCTTGAACAAAGTTATTAACTAGGAAATAATATAATCATAGCTATAATTTGAAAACAATTGTACACACTATTACCGGAAAAATTGAAATAACGACAAAAATTAAAGACGAATAAAATAAATTCGGCCACCAAATTTGACGTCTTTTACACTTAAAATAAAATTAGGGATGAATTTTGCCTTATTCTGTCTGCAAATTTCTTTGGTTATTTCAAAATTTTGTAACTAAGGTTATAGAGATCTACACAATATCACAACCGAAATCCGCGCCATCTGAATTAAGGTACATTTAACTGCAATATCAAGGTTCGCAGCGTAAACACAACTTGATCATAAATTAATAACCACAACTTAGAATGATGAATATAAGAGTTGCATACCATTTAGAAATACAAAGTTTAGCAATCATTCTTCTCCTTTATCTTCCCTCATAACACACACATATAGCTAATGGTGAAATTTCATAATATTCCATAGTTAGCAAGTGAACTAATGAACCTAACACTCTAATTATACCTTGGATCATTTCTATATATGATCATAAAAATATGCTGCTCCATTAATTAAGAAACCAAAAGCACTAGATTTGAGGATCACAAGGTGGTGAAGTGAAACTAGGAACTTCATTCCATGCATTTTCATTACCACTTCCATTTCCATTTCCATTCCAAAATAGATCATTACTATTTCCTGAACCATTCAAGAGATTTTTTGGCAAACTCAAACCTTGATGATTGTTTTCTTCCACTTTAACTGTATTAACTTGAGGCATCATTCCAATACTAACACTTGAAGAATATGTTTCCTTCGACCGAAACAAATTTCTTTGTGGCTCTCCATTATTTTCTCCACCAAATTGAAATAATCCAATTTGTGGTTGCAAATTACTCAAGAAAGGGAATTGTTGATATTGTCGTTGATGAACTTGTAGCGAATTCGGAAACCTCCATTGTTCACCAATGCCATTTGGTATCAACAAAGAGCCACCATTACCATTACCAATTGAAGAACCACTACCAAGTTGAAACTCAACATTAGTTGTAGTACTATTGCTCATATTTTTGGCCAACAAAGAACCAATGCCCTCAGAAACATAACTATTGTCGCTATGACGATCTAAAGAGGTTACAAATGGAAATTGTGTTGGAAAATGAGGCATTCCAACATTCACATTAGAATTAGTGCAACCATTATTAGAAGAAGAATTTGCCCTTGCTGAGCTAGAACCACCAGCAGCACCGGCACCGACCTGGAGATGATCGTTATGATTAGGTTTCAGAGGTGATTTTGATGCTGAATTACTTTTTCTTCTTTTGTTGTTCCTTCTACAACCACCTCCAACAGGAACGTTTCGAAGTGCACCACCTCTAGTCCAATAACGACGACAAGTTTTGCAAAAATGGCGTGGTTGTGAAAGATTGTAGTTGTTGTAGTAACAGAACTTTGTGTTTGTTGATTCACATCTTGGACATTTCTGTGCTGCTGCAGCATCATTCTGGTGTATCTTTGACATCTTAGCTCGATCGGTCATTGATACTGGTCTTCTAGACCCTTGGTAGCTGCCATCAGCTTCAACGGTGACAGACATCGTTGAAGCTGATAGCGGTTGCAAAGCTGATGGATTTTGATCGCCAATATCAATTCCTACTTGCTGATTAAATTATTTTATAACAAAAGTGTAAGGAAACAAATTATTTTCGTTTCATAAAAACAAATTAATAAAGAAAACAAGCTATATAATTGAATAATGAATAAGTGTGTAAGAATATCTATGTACAATATATTCAAGAAAAAAAGATTGATTATAGTGTGTGTAGGAATATCTGTTTTTTGATCAATTATATATACGTGACTTTATTGATAAAGAAGCCAAAGAAAGAAAAAGTGAAAAAAAGGAATTAAGCAAAATAAAATTAAGAATAAAGAAAAATAGATGCTAGAGAATGAAAGAAATAATCTTGAATATCAATTAATACCTGTTGTGTCCAGTTGGGTGGATCTAGATAGATTGGGAGGGAGGGGAAGACCATGGCTAAGCTTTCTCTTTTACAAAAGTTTTGATGAATTTTTTGGATATGTGAGTGTGTGGGTGGAGAATCACATCAACATTGTGAGAGTTGCAGAGAAAAGTGATTACAAAGATGGAAAAAAGATAAAGGAGTTTTGTGGGGGTGCATGTACATGTAGTGTTTATATTTACTTTTGTTCTTTGTTTCCTATTCTTTTCCTTCTCTTTTTGTATTATTAAAATAATATTTATGTGATAATTGAAGAGCACCAAACGTGTTTCTTATTCCATAAGCAACTTTATCTTCTTCTTTTACTGTGGCATTAACATTAAATATTAGACTATATTATACTCTCCAAATCACCATGCATATGTTAAGAGAGAAAACCCTAGCCCCAGCTTTAAATAATAATAATATATAATGGTTGTTGAGTATTGACCAATTTAAATGCAGGTTATGCTATGATATACCAAATATATTGTTAGAACAACAATCCTAGTTCAAATAAAACAAACCTAGGTCAAATAAAAACGATTTCAAGTTTGGTAAATAATAATATATACTCTCCATATCGAATAATTTTTAGCAATGAAGTTTGGTAACTGTGCCTACGTTCCTCTAACAGCGGCATTGATTCATATTTCTACTATTTCAAGTTTTTAAACAATGAGGTTTTAATCTTAAAAGGAATTTAGAATAATATTAATAATGCATGGAAATTAAAAGTAAAAAGGTGATGAGTCATGGAGTCATGGTGGGGAGGTCTTCGGTGGAAGTGTCACAATCGATAGGACCTTTATTTCCTTTGATTCTGCTCCAGAAAAAGTCATGGTTTTATATTATTTATTTAATTTTTTTTTTGAGAAATTAAACTTTATTTAATTATAACAGCTTTTTTGCTTTATATGTAAAAAAATATTCATTACTATATGTTATGTGCCATAAATTTAAATACCTTCTGCATATATCATATGTATTTACCACTTTCAGTCCTAGACTCTAGAGAATGTATTATATAGAGTTATGATACATAGCTTTAGGTGGCAATACACATCTTGACACCCACACAAAAATCTAACACGTATGGATCCCGCACAGGCACACTTCTCTTTTCTCCCTCTTCTCTCTTCCTAGTGTATGGGATGTATAAGGGTGTATAGGAATAAATGGTGTTTATGTAACATTTTCCATTATATATTGTGAAGGATATATCAACACTCAGCTGCAAGGACAGAGTAGTATGATTCGGTTTACCCGCACATATGAAGAGATTGGAATAAACTCACAATGTATGAATAATGATGTGGAATATAAAATTGGTATACCATATAGGATCATAAATATGTAGATTGTGTTGGAACAAAATGTGTTTAACAATGAACCTTAAAGAGTTTTGATGATAACAAGGTATTAAAAATTGTAAATTGGACTAGCTAATATTTGTTCAAGTGTACAGGACCACAGTTAAAAAGTTACATTATTTCTTGGTTCTGAATGAGCAAATAAAGAGCAAAAGAAATCAATGAAATTGAAGCTTAGACGCTTCTGAAGGCAATACGCTCCTGAAGATGGAAAGCGCTCCTGAAGTCTAGCTGCTCCTGAAGAGAGAATAGCTGCTCCTGAAGATGGAAAGCGCTCCTGAAGTCTAGCTGCTTCTGAAGTGAGAATAGCGCTCCTGAAGAAAAACGCTCCTGAAGACTAGTGCTCCTGAAGACTGGAAGTCCTGAAGTGTTACGTCATCATCAGAAGCTACATTATCAGAAGCTGCCTCATCAGAAGTCATTTCACCAAAAGCTGAAGATCAACTGGATTTGCAAAGATTCAAGGATTGAAGAATCATCACTGCAGAAGCTGTCTATTGGATTCGAAAACACAACAAAAGATTAGTGGAATTTTGCAACGGTCATTTCAAAGGTGTTTGAAGGCATGTGCTTGCAATTTTGGATGAAAGCGTTGACATTGTGCTTTTGTACGAACTGTACAACCACCTTCTCCACTACTCTGTTTTGTGTCCACGCTACAAGACAAGAAAACAGCTCCAGAATACGGCTTCACCTGCATAGATGTTCTTTGGATAAGGAATGGATTTCAAATTGGTTCTTCATAGGACAACAACCAAATCAGGCAAAAGATCATTGGTGAAAGATCAAGCTTCAACAACGACTCTTTGATGTGCTGGCAATTTCACAACGTCTCTTTCACACCTCTATATAAAGGAGTGAAGACTTAAAGATTTGGTAATGTTGAACGAAAGACTCACAATAATTTTACAAGTGCCAAACCTCTGCTGAAATTGTTATGCATTCACTTAGAATTTAGGTGTCTCAAAGTTTCATCTTAGAAATTCTTAAGTTATTGAGTTTGTATCTGATTTGTATTGTGAGCACCTCTGATTGTATATCAAGTGTTCAACCTTAAACAATTTTCTGTGTAATTTTGTTTAGTTAGAAGTCTCTTGCAGTTGTGCTTGAGCAGGGAAGGCTCTTGATTGTGTTCTTGAGCATAGGAAGACTCTTGCAAAGTGTGCTTGAGCAAAGGAAGTCTCTTGCAGGTGTGCTTGAGCAATTGTAATCAGATATTACTCTTAGTGAAATCTCCTTGGAAGTGCAAGGGGGACTGGACTACTTCCGGATTGTTGAAGGAACCAGTATAATTGCTTTGTGTCGTTCTTCTTCTCTCTCTCTGTTTTATTCCGCTGCATTTAGATTCTGATTATCACTTCAGAAGCTGTTTCACTTAGCTTCTGATTAGTGTGTTCAGTTTTAGGAGAAACGAAGATTTTTTAAAAACACTATTCAACCCCCCTTCTTGTGTTTTTCTCACCTTCAGATTGTATAATCAAGTAGGAGGATTCAAAACACAATCCTAAGTACTGATATTGTTGGGGACTGAGTTGAGGAGTGGTGGATGTGCATCAATTTGTGTCTTTTTTATCATTGTTGAAAATTGGCGTAAAATTGATGTTGATGTTTCTACAAGATCGTTTCACGATTTGGGAAATCGTGACACAATTTTTGGGTTAAAATTTGGAGGAAGTCATTGAAAATATTGTGGCAAAATTCTGAAATCGTTGCACGATTTTGGATCGGGTTTAAGTGCTACATGTTCTCCTCTATTATCTTTCCTCAAGCACTTAATTTTCTTCTCAATTTCAGTAACTATTTGTGCTTTGAATACCTTGAATACTGGAAACACATCTGGCTTCTTCTTGATTGGGTACACCCATAATCTTCTGGAATAGTCATCAATGAATGAGACGAAAGAGATATTTCTGGTGACTCCCACACATCAGAATGGATCAAGTCTAGTATGTGTTTGCTTCTAGTAGTTACTCTAGCAATCTTCAATCTATGCTGCTTGCTTATCACACAGTGCTCACTTATTGGTAAGTTTACCGTCTTGAGCCTGTGAAGGAAATTGTGTTTCGCAAAGGACATTCAAGCCACGTTCTGACATATGGCCTAGTCCACGAAGCCACATCATCGATGATTCTTCATGGTTTGCTGCTACAACTGATGCATCTGCCTCATGCAATGTATCTCTCAGAAACATGTATAGATTAATTGTTATCTTTTCTACTTTTATCACCGCAAGATGATCTTTCACTACTTTCAAGATTCCACTTTCAATGTGGATATTGCACCCTAGATTATCCAATTGTCCAGCAGACAATAAGTCCTTCTTCAACCCCTTTACAAGATGTACTCCTTGTATTTTTTGAATAGTACCATCATGCATCTTTAATCTGATAGTACCAACTCCAGCAATTTCTAAGGCATGGTGATTTCCCTTGTACATCGATCCTTCTGAGATAGGCGCATAAGAGTAAAACCAATCTTGGTGTGGAGTCATGTGCCACGTTGCACCTGAATCCATTATCCAGACATCGTTGAGTCGTCTTCTGCCTTCAGAACTAGCCACAACTTCGGTATACATGATTTCCCCGTCATCTGAGGTACTTGAAACACATCCTTTGAGATGTTAAAGCTTCAAAAGTCTTCTCTCCATTCTTCTTATCATTCCAACAATCATTCTTTAAGTGTCCTCTCATGCCACAATTGTAGCATTTGAGATTTTTCTTTCTTCGAGATTTTGACCTACCATGATTTTGACTCCCACTAGGGCCACGTTCCGCTAATCTGCCTCTTGTAACAACCCGATTTTCGTTAGATTTATTTTAATTATTTATTATGTGTGTTTATATGCGATTGTGTGTGATTATTTATCTCTATGTATTTTATTTGGGATTAGTGAATTTTTTTGCCTAGAAGAGTATTTTAGTCATTTTTAGACTCAAGGGTATTTTGGTCATTTGGTGAGTAAGGGTAAAGTAGTCATTTTATTAGAAGAATATTTTTGGTGTTTTGGTGTGAATAATTATTTTTACTAAGTTACTAGTGAGTTGAGGTAATTATTTAGAGACGGTAATTATTCGTTATTTGACGGTTTAAGTGAGTAGTAACCTTGGTGAATTAGTTGGTAAGAATATTGAGTCCATTAAGACAATTAGAGACCTAACCCAATTATGTGCTGACTATATAAACACAACACTTGTGAGAAAATTAGGTCTTTTTACACTCATTCACTCATTTCACAAAATATTTTGAGAGAGAGGTAGAGAGAGAAAGTGGATCAAGAGGATAGAAGGGGAGGCTAGAGAGAGAACTTGAGGTTTGAAGAGCTAGAAGCTAAAGTGAAGCTTAAGCTAGAGAAATCAAGAGCTAGAGGTAAGGGGGATGGTTTCTTTTCATCAATTAAGTCATAATCTTCTATTTTCAATTATGGGTTTAAGTGCTTTTTATGTTAATTGTGATTTTTGTGAAATTTGATGATGAAATTCGTGCTCTTAATTCATGTGAATTTAAGGGTATGATAAACTTCATGAAATTGATGTGTTATGTGCTTAAAACTCATAGTTGTTGTTGTTGATGATTTTTTTACTTAAATTGGTAAAAATGGAGTTGTTGTTGTTGATTGTTGATGAAATTATGAGATTATGCTTTGAATAATGTTATATTGTGTTTTTGATGATAAATCATGCCTTGGGTGTTGCTATATGTGTGTTGTGATTAAATTGTTGTTGTTTTTATGAGTTTTGATGAAAAAAGGGCATAAATGGTGAATTGAGATTCTTGATGAATTGAAGTGAATTGTTGGTGTTGTTATGTTGAGATAGATTGATTGAACTTCTGTTTTAGATTATAAGTTTTAATTGTGAACTGTTTTGGTAAGAAACTTGGGTTTTGTATGAAAAGTTAGTTTAAGTGATTTTGGAAAAATAAATGATTATAAATGATTTTGAGCAAGCTGTTTTGGGATGGGAGACACTTGATTTCTTGATAGAATGTGATAGGTCTAAGTGTAAGGAACGTGTAGGCGAAAATGGAATCAGAATCGAATTAACGGTTTGAATTTTACGCGCGAAATGGCAAAACGAGAAAAATTGGGTGCCCATGTACTGTCAAACTCACTGTAGCGAGTGACCGCTTGTAAGAGACTTTGAATTCATTTTAATATGATATAATGTGAATGAATTGATGTTGATTGGGTGTTTAATATGATGAATGTCATGATGTGGATAATTTTCCGTCTTTAGGTGAAATGTGACTTTGAAATATTATTGTTTCTTGAGGTGATAGTTGTTGATGATGATTCTTTGGTGATTTCGTAATGACTCTTGTTGAATATGACTTGTGAATTATAAGGGGAAGATTTTTCTTTTGGTGATGACTATTTGATGAATGTTGGTGATAAACATGATTATGTTTTGGTGTCGATTATGATGATGATTTGTTATGTATGGATTGTAATTACTTGACGATCCAAATGAGGTGTTAATCATGAAGATTATATATATATATATATATATATATATATATATATATATATATTATTTGATGGTGTAAATTATATAATGATGATGAATTTTTAGTTATGCATTGTCGAGTCATTACTTGAAGTCCATGCATTCATTGAGTATGTAATCACGAAGATGGGGGAATGAATCGGTATATTCGGTTGTATCCAATCTAATCACGAAGATGGGAATCACGATGATGGGTGGATTATTCGATAATATTACCTCTAATGTCCAAAATTTGGTGCCACATGCATCTAGAGAAAAATCAATAATATTGCATGCATTTGAACACTTGATGAGTCGTGTCATAATTGAATATGTGATTTGGTGAATTTGAGGATTGGTGCTTTTCGGTGAACGTTGTGATTATGTGAATTTTGTGAAGATGTGTACATGTTGATATTTGATATTTTGGTGATGCTTATGTACTTGGTGAATTTAATTGATGATGTTTGATAGATATTTGGCAAGTGTACCAAAACTATCGAAGTAGTAATAAATATCGTTCCACAAGGACTGTGTTAATTTCAATTCTAGCAAGTACGTTATTCGTTAGGATGTGTAAAGGTTATATTAGTTGCCCTAGGCAGAAGATTTTGGTTCAATACTTAGTAAATAAAGTGCGAGAGAAAATTACTTTGAGAAAATTACTAGTTTACCTCCCTTAACTCTCAATTGCTATTCAATCTTTACGACAAATTAACTAAGTGATTTTGATCAATCTCTTTACTCAAAACCCTTTCCTAAGTTATAACCCTATTAATCTCTTAAATAGATTGAATAACCGCGGAAGCGATGTCGGAACGTGAATTTATATGCCATAACCCTCAATTTCCTATCTCTAGGTTCCTAGTGTTGAGTTAAACAGAATTATTATTTCAGGATCAAAAGCTAGGGCTAGTAGTCATTCAATTCCTAAGATCGATTTATGTGATTGCAAGAAGCTAGGGTTAATAGTCATACAAACAATCATATGAAAAGCAATGAATACAAATAATTCCAAATAAAGACTGAATAACATTGATAATAAAGAGAGTTTCAACTACATATTCATATATTACAATAGGTTCATCATGGCTCAATCCAACTAAGAGTTTAGCTACTCATAACGAAACAATCATAAACATATACAAGAGAAAACATACATAAATCCGACCAATGATGAGTTGGTATGAGATTCAGGGCTTGTTCTTCGGTCTCCTGGTGTCTTCTATGCTCAAAATCGCAATTATAATCGGTACCCTAATCCTTGGCTGCAACCGGCTTTTATAGAAAGAATTTTAGGGTTTCAAAAAAGCCCATCATCGTGCCACGTTACGAGACAATCGTGGCACAATCACTTCATTAATCCTATATGGCAGCAGACAAAACCTAGAATCGTGGCACGTTACACAAACCTTCGTGCCACAAAATTTCCGGTAACAATTCCTTTGTCCCACGTTCATCAATCGTTCCACGAGATGTCCTCAACGTGGCACGATGCTTCACTCTTAGGCAATTTTCCTGTCTTTTCACCAGTTTCTTCTCTTGAGCTCTTGATCCTGTTTTGGTCTGATTTCACCATGAATTATAAGCAGTTGACTCTCTAAATGCCATAATAAAGACATAAACAAGACTAAAAAAACTAGTGTTGATGCACAATCATCAATGTTTATTTGGTGATAGTAATAAGTGTGAATTACATGTATATGATTTGGTGATTTCTTGGGTTTCGATGACTTCTTTGCCTAAACTTTTGTAATGAAGGATCGTAGTTGTTAAGTTGATTAGGCAAGGGGTTAGGTGACATATATGGTTGGTGTGAAATAGATGATTTGTATGTATTCGGAAAGTATGTACTTTACGTAAAATAAATAGGGTGGCATGTAGGATTGTAATTCCTAAATGACGAGATTGGTGTAGTTTGATCATTAGGCTAAATAAGGAATGAGGTGAGAAATTCTTATGTTGATTGATGTTGTAAGGTGATAGATTTTGATGATGACTGATTAGGGATGTCTGTCTGTTATTACATTTGTGACTTGTTGAGATTCTTATCACTCAGTGTGTTGTGATGACAGTCTTATTCTAGAGATGTATTTTGATTATCTGACATGACTATTTTGGAGATTTTATGTATTTGCTGTAGAGATGTGATGATATTATTTTCTGCTGCGATGTTTTGAAGAATTAATTATGCATGTTTTGAACTTATTGAAGAAGTAACATCTATATCCTTTGCATGTTGGTATTAATTGCGTGATTTATCGCTTTAAGGGTTTATGGTGTTACACCTCTCGTCATCATCAAAGCCTCTGCTTGCTTTGAACTCTCTGACCTTTCTTCCTTATTCTTGCATCTGGATTCTTCTTCAAGGATTGCACTGAAGATATCATCAAAGTGAAGAGTATCAACTATGTTATTTTTTTTATGTTGATGATGAGTTGATCATACGAATCTGGTAAACTTTAAAGTAGAAGTTGAACACGCTCATTTTCTGCTATTTTGAAATCAGAAGTTGTGAGTTGAGAAAATAACATATTTAGGGTGTTGATGTGATTCGTTATGGATGTGGATTCACCCATTTGAAGAGTGTAGAGCCTTCTCTTTAAGAATATTATGTTATGAAGTGATTTGACCTTGTGAAATTTTATTAGAGTATATCAGATCTCCTTTGAAGTCTTCTTTTCAGCAATACTTGACAATACCGAGTTTGCCATTGCTAGGTGCAGGTTGGCAACGACGTTATCTTCCATCTCTTTCCACTTTTCGTCAATGATATCTACAGGTCTGGCATCTATTACGTTTAGGCAATTATCTTTTCTTAAAATTGCTCTTATCTTCAATTTCCATAGGGAAAAATTTCTCCCGTTGAACTTCTCTATCTCAAATTTTGTTGCCATGGTTTTACACCAAATATTTTATTTTTCTCTCAAACTAGACTGAAATAGTAAGAATTTTTTATGATGTGGAAGATCAGTCTAAACCACAACCACATAGCATGCCAAGATTTTTCTTACGACTCCACCAGTTTATTGCAGCAGAACAACGACAACAAACCAATGGCTATGATTAGGGGCATGCAAACATTCAGTTAACCGATCTATATCCATTTTCTAAACTATAACTGCACCCAAAAAAACTATAACCATTTAAATGGTTTATGAACTGAACCACATATTTAAAAAAGACCGGTTAACCAAACTTAAACAACATAACTGGTTTAAACCGTTTCTAAATTTTCTTAACAAAAATTTTTTGTGAATTTTATTTTTTATAAACTCTAAAAAAATTGTGCAGAAACAAAAACAAAAATTAAACCATATTGAGATAGAGAGAGACTGGGAGAGACGGTTCTAGAAAGGGTAAGAGAGAGAGCGATGTTTTGTATGAAAGCTTGGAAACATCGCAGCGAATTCGTCCTTCTCTCCAGTGTTTTCAGCGTCAACATTTCTTACTATTGCCGGCAAAATATGCAACATCACTACAATTTCTTCTCATCACCGGACGCCGCCGCCGCCGTCTTCGGATCTGATGTCGGCACTCTCTTCGTTTGCACCTCCGTCAGAGCACCAAGCAATTTGATTGTACTACAGTTTCAATTCATAACTTGATTTGTTTAAATTTTTGCTGGATAGTTGTGAAATTGAATGGATTCGATTGAATACCTTCCAATTAGAAATCCGGTTTGATAACCAGTTCAAGAATAATCTGGTTCAAAAATCGGTTTAAAACTGTAAACCGGTTCGAAACCGATTCGAAATAAATAAACCGGTTCAAAACTGTAAACGGTTTTAAATCGAACTGGAACTGGTTTGAAAAATTAACCAGTTTTTTTAAAGTGGTTTTAATAACTGAATTGTATCCATTAATGTGGTTCAGTTCCAATGCAGTTTAGAACCATGAACACCCCTAGCTATGATACCACTGTTGGGTACCAGAGTAACAAAATATTATGACTCAGCTAAAATAAGAAACGAGAAAAGAGGAACGAAACACACACTATTTATGTGGAAACCCCTCAACAAACAAGGGGAGAAATTCATGTGGCAAGAGTAGAGAACTTTCTCTAAGTGGAAGAAATTACAAGACCTCTCTCTAAATACAAGAAGAGACAAATTATCTTTTCTCTTGAAATAGGAGAATACTAACACTAGAAACCTCTGACTCTCAACAAGGTCTAGTTCTTGTTGTTGTGTTACCACTTGATGGGATGAGATGGGACGAGATGATGAAATTTTGCAAATGAGCTTGCTATTTATAGGAGAGGTAAGCCATAGTTCCTTACATGCAACAAGCCACTTGTCTTCCATGCAAAACTCCAAGTGTGCAACATGTCACTTGCATCTCATGCATCTTGCAACATGTCAATGCATGCAATCATCCACTTTGCCACCATGCATTACATGAGAAATACAACTTGTCTTACTTACACAATGGACATGTGTCTTGCTATAAAGTGGTTTTACCAATCGCAATATTAGGCTTGAATCATCATTTGAGGCAATTCCATTCATAATCTTGGGCTTGGGTCACAACTTGAGCCCATATCATTCACATGGGTAACTTGAAAAATGGGTAGAAATCATCATTTGTTCTTTGTGAGATTGTAAGTTAATTTCTTGTAACCTCTTTGTATCACTCATTTTCATAGTTGATTGGAGAGCTCTCTAAGCCAAAAGTAGGAAAATTTGTCCAAATTGGGAAGACAAATATTGGTGTGTTGTTTCTAATTTTTTTATTTATTTTTTATCTTTGTTGCTTTGGTTATGCTTGTGGTGTTGCTTAAAACATAGATTTATGTCTCTTTGTTGTTGTTGTTGTTGTTGTTGTTGTTGTTGTTGTTGTTGTTGTTGTTGTTGTTGTTGAGACTACTTTGCTATTTGATTACTACTTCTTTTGCTCCACACATCTTAGTTTAATCGATGTGATTTTAGTGTTTGAATTCACAACAATCATTTTGAATCGCACTTCAAAACTATCAATGTTTTAAGAAGTTTGGTGATAAATAATCAATATACAGTTTAAGGTGCTTCATAGTGAGAAAATATTTCAGACAAAATTGTTGCAGAGGAAGTTAAAGAGTGTGGGGTTGTGATAATTTTAAGATCTCTAATTCATACGGTATTAATTTTGTTTTTTTTTTTATTTTATAAATAATTTTGAAAGGACATATGCACATTATCAAATTTATGAATGAGTTTATTGTAATATTAATGGGAGATTGATTGAAGGTTTGGGTTGAACGTTTATTGTGTTGATTCCAAAAAGCATTAACCTTCATGATTAATTGTTATATTTTTGTCATATTTCCCCTGTTGGGTGTATGTATAATGTGTTGTCTAAGGTTTGTGCGAAGAGATTGAGTCGGTCATCAAATAGGTACAAGCTAATCATCAGTCAACTTTTAAAGAAGAATAAACCGCCATGGTTAAGAGAGAAAAAGCTTCAAAGTGAAGAAAAAGTGTAACTAAATTTCATTGACTTGTGAAGGTTCATTACACTTAGTTATATACACATTGATGCCAGCTCATCATTCTTCTAACTAACTAGATGTAAGTGAAATTACAATTTGTAAATGAAATGTAAATGCAAATGCTACTAATTGGTTAACTTGCGCCCCAAGCTATCTTATTGCTCTTTATTTTCTTCATGTGTTGATACCCCCTCGCTAACTGGTGGTTGGTAGATATCTACCATCCCTAGTTTGAGCATACATTCATGAAATTGTTTAGGTCTAGAAGCCTTTGTAAACATGTCAGCTGTTTGATGTTGGGAGGTGACTGGTAACAAACGCATAACACCAGCTTGAATCTTCTCACGCACCAAATGACAGTCAATGCCTAAGTGTTTGGTGCGTTCATGGAACACTGGATTTGCTGAGATATGAAGAGCACTCTGGTTGTCATAGTAGAGTACAGGTAAACGTGAAGGGGCTTGCTTCAAGACATGAAAAAGAAAGCACAACCATTGAAGCTCTCTGGTGGCAGAAGCCAAAGCCCTGTATTCTGCTTCAGCAGAGGAACATGAAACAGTTGGTTGCTTCTTTGATTTCCATGAAACCAAAGACTTGCCAATGAAGAAGCAATACCCTGAGATAGAACGACGAGTGTCTACATAACCTCCCCAGTCTGCATCACCAAAACCAAGAAATTGGAGTTCAGAAGAGTGGGGCAAAAATAAGCCTCGTCCAGGTGAACGCTTTAAATACCTCAAAACCTTAAGAGCTGCCTTATAGTGCAATTCAGTGGGAGAAGCCATGAATTGACTTAGCTGTTGTGCTGCAAAGGCAATATCAGGGTGCGTAGTGGTGAGGTATAACAACCTGCCAACCAAACGTCTATAACCAGTGACATCACTGTGAAGGGACCCAGCATCTTGAGACAAACATGCAGAAGGGTCAAGTGGGGTAGAAACTGGTTTGCAACCAGTCAAACCAGCATTAGCAAGTAGCTCTAATGTAGAATTTTCTACATGTCATATAACTATGTACACGTGAGCATATATAGGATCGTTTTCCGCAGGGAGTTGCGTTAATCATAAGCATTTTCACAATCTTTCACGTTAAGGTATCCTTTATAAAATGTTTGTTTGTAACACTATATCCAAAAATGACATAAGAGTAAAAACGAGATGAGATCGAACTATTTCGCTTGCGGTATAAGATAACGAGCAAGCATAACAGCAGCAATCTCTCGATCGATTAACAGACTCTAGCTTTATAACCAATATTATTACAATCATTTCTACAACATCCTTCGTGTCCAAAGCGACATCGTTATTTCCAAGTTAGCATTTAAACATTCGTGTCCAAATCCCTTAAACGATAACAAAGTCGATCGGATAACTTAATCGACCGTGTCCAGCCTGATTAAGTATCCGAAAGCATTAAATTCTTGATTAAAAGTAATTATCAAAGGTTTACAAACTTGTCAGGAATGATATAACTTAAGATAGATTGTTATTCTAGTTCTAGATTCAAGAGTTCGTGTCCAAATCATCTTGAATCTCATTGAAAGCATTAAACATAAGAATAACAACAATATTGAATCATTAAGCTAGAACCTTATACATTAAAAGATCAAAAGATTACATAATAGCTTGTTTGTTACCTCAATACTACAAAGTAGATGATAGCTACACATAGACATGTATACTATGCAAAGGATGAAGGAAAGATGAAGATTCCATGTCAAGATCCTTCGTGTCCAAAGCGATCTTGAGTTGAATCTACTCCTAAACCACTTGCTTTGTGTTTCTCTCTTTGAAATAGCTCTAACCTCTCTCTTAAAATGTCTAAAATTATCAATGGAATAGTGAATAGTTCTAGAGAGAGGGAAAACTTCTATTTAAATGGGGCTGAACTCGTGTTGGACGCTTTCGCGTCCTCTGGACGCTTAAGCGTCCTTCACAAAATATCTCCCAGTGACCAATAGCAAGTTGCCACGTAATCAGCAAAAATATCTTCTAGCAAAAGTGAATGAGTACGCTTTCGCGTGCTAAAGGCGTGCAAAAAGCGTCCTAAGACGGTTTGCTCTGGAGCTTGCACGCTTTCGCGTGCTGAGGACGCGAAAACGTCCTACTTGAATCATGAACAACATCCCAAAAGCGTCCTGAAAGCGTGCACTTAGCTGCATTCGACATTTCTCACGCTTTCGCGTGCTGAGGACGCGAAAGCGTCCTACTTCAGCTGTCCCAAAAGCGTTCCAAAAGCGTCCTGAAAGCGTGCTGAAAGCTGCATTCGACATTGTGGACGCTTAAGCGACAAGAGGACGCGAAAGCGTCCTACCTTTGGTTCAAAAGCTTCTTTCTTGAATCTTGCTTGTTATTTTCTGCATAAATTGGGTAGAATTAGGCATTTAAAGCATAAAGGGTATAAATACAACAATTGGTAGCTTTTCCTTAGATAACTTGCATAACAAGTCACTAATATGCCTCTTTTAACACATGAAAACTATTACTTTTAAGAACTTATCAAACTCTCCCCAACTTAGCTTCTTGTTTGTCCTCAAACAAAAGAATAAAAAGGAAACTCACAAGGCTTTGGACAAGCTTTCTAGCACAGTGCCAAACCATTCAAAACATTAAAAAATTTGCAAGTGATGATTCAAATGTGACTGCGCAGGCAAGCGTGAAGTCCTCCGCTACTCTAGATGCAAACTAAGAATGTGAAACTAGTCCTAAACACAAAATATACATCATAAACTTCAAAACATAAACATAACTATCTATGAACCACACCTAACACACTTCTTTAAAAGTAAATGAAATACTATGATAATCATAAGTGAGGGTAATGAACACACATCCAACAATCATGCTAACATCCTGATTAAATTTGGTGTCCATCCAAATATCGTCTCAAAAAGCACAAAAATATGGATCAAAAGGTCTTTCAAGGGTTATAACTTGGCCGAGCTACAAAAGAAATGTCATATGTGGGGCAATTGATCAGAAAGCCTATCAAAGAGGAACATTCTTTGTATCACAACTTGAAATCCATAATCTTCCCTACCAATAATTACAACCTTTGGTGATTAACAATCAAACCAATAACCTTGACAACTTATTCTATTTTTGATTTTTTTTCTTTCTTTTTCTTTTCTTTTCTTTTCTTTTTCAAATGTACAACTTTTTCTTTTCTACAATGTTGTCAGGTTATTTTAACAATTTCACCAGATACTAGACATACAATGCCTCCTTTTCTCCCCAACTTGAATACAACAAAACCCTAATTGAATGTTCCTCTATCCTAAGGCAAGGGACAAAGTACAAAAAAAAATTAAGGGTTCAACAAAGTAAAAATATCAAAGTCCTATAAGAGTCAAGCATGAACTGGATTTTTGAAAAATTTCAGGCAAATTCAATGAGCATTGTGCTTATGAATATTGACAGTTCATGTTTGAGGACTTGATTCATTTGGCTCAGATTGGGGTATCAGATACTCGCTCTTCTCACAGGTAGGCTTTATGTGGTCAAGTAGGTTACTCTCAATTCAAAAAGTGCCTTGATGCTTTCCATGCTTTCAAACAATTCAAAATAATTATCAGATTTAACATAACAAAAACAAGTTAGACGGTGATTATCGGTCTCCAGCATATATATACAACAAATTGAAGCTACCTCACATTTATGTTAAGTACTAAGTGGTTCAAAAATATTTATGTTTATGACAAGAATTAAATGAGATACATTTTGTGCAAAGTACAACTTTCAAATTCTTAGTAACACCTAGAACAACGGGAAACCAATACCTTGGCTTTAGCGCTTTATCACAATTCATATCATTATCACTCACTTGCTTTTGCTCGATAATTGGTTCCTTGAAGCACTTTAAACTTTAATTTTTATGAGCAATCTTTCTTTTGACGAAACACAAGCAAGTTTAAACAAAAAATTTCATCCAAAGCGATAAGTTAAAAACCAACAACAAGCTAAGTTTTTTAACCCAAAATGAAATTAAACTAAACCAAAATGTTGAACTCGAAACCGTGCTCAAAAAGTATAAGTACAAAAGCATTTAAATTGTTCCAACATTAAAATAAAAACATAAACATAAATAGTCAAAGCAGAAATATCAAAGCATCACTAAAAATACAAGCTGATGCGGTCAGTTTGCCGCATCATCATCATCCATGTCCCGCTGCTCCTGCCTCTGAGCTCTCTCTACGGCTCGCGGCTCATACTGAGCCATGTAAGACTGGAAAGCTGCAAAATCAAAAGAAGCAGGCTGCTGTGGTAAATCCTGCTGATGCTCCTCCTGAGGTATCTCTTGCTCTTCTTCTTGGCCTGGTGCATGCTCTGGCTCTGACTCATGTGGTAAAAGTCCAGCTAGTCTTTGGGAATGGATGAAAATGTATCGATCATCAACCATTCCTTTAATCTTTTCAAGTCGGGGTTCAGGAATATCTACACCCTGGTCTTTCAGTAGACCCATAAGGAATCGGGGGAAAGATAGCTTAGAGATCTTGCCTATGTAACCACACAAGGCTACATGCTTCATCTGGTCAGAAATAATTCGGGCAACATCTACTTGCCCTCCTTGAAGAATGTGCCAAAGTAAAGGTAGGGCAGCCATAGGTGTGGTTGTGACATGACTCCTGGGCACGACATTATGCACCAAGAATTGGAACATAATACCAGCTTCAAGTTTCATGTCCCTAAAATTAGCGGTTGTATACTTCTGACTCTTTTTTCCCTTGTTATAAGTTTTCCCTGGTAAGAGTATGTCTCTGGCTATTTGCCTAAAGCTGTAATCTTTGTCTCTCTCTCCATCTCTCCATAGGCACAAAGGGTGGGGATAGTAGGATCCTCGGGTGGGTCAAGCTCTAGGGGATTACCGAGATATGTGTTAATGGTGTCTCGGTCAAACCTTACATTGGTACCCCTTACAAAACTAGTATATGTGAACCTAGCATCCATCTCCGTTTTCTCATAATTAGGCAAAGCATTGGCGTAGAACTCTCGCACAATGTCTGGGTTGATTTGAGTTTCAGGTGTCCAAAGCTTATCCCACTTCCTAGATGTTATCATGTTAAGGATGTGGGCATAATTGCCAGCCGGGTTGATGTTGAAGGTTTTCTCGTGCCAGGTGCCCTTGTTCAATTCATTGTACCTTATGAGATGTTTCCCGGAAGAGTACCGGTTTCGGTCAAAAATACGTGGTACGGGTATGGAACGCTCAATGGTTCCGGAAGTGGAACCTCTAGTTCGTTTGGTGCCGGTGGTTTTGTTTTTAGGTGCCATCTGCAAAACAACCAGAAAAGTCCATACACATATGATAAAATTCAATTAGAACACATATGGAATCAACCTAGTTAAACAGATTTGAAAAGCACAGAAAATTAAATGACTGGGGGTAGGACGCTTTTGGGACGCTTAAGCGACCTCAAAAGCGTGCTATCAAGTAGGATCTGCCATTTGCACGCTTTTTGGACGCTTAAGCGTCCTCAGAAATGATGAAAAGCGTCCTCCTTCTGCACTTGCATAATTTCATCCCAAAATTCCAACACAACACCATAATCCAGCATATTTTTGACAACATTAAACTTCCTAAGTCTCTAAAACTCACTAGTGATCAAGAAATTTGCACATGAACCATTCAAACCCTAATTTTTTTCAAAAGATTCAAAATGGGTCAAAATTCCAAAAATTGAATGTTCATGGCAATTTGATGCAAAAGTTATTCTTTTCACCACTAGATTCCTATTACACAGTCTCTAATCACAAAAATCTAGCCTTACCCTAGCCTTTCAACAAATGCATGAAGCATGTATGTGTTTTCTAATTAAGAGCAAGAAAATGGGGAGGAGCAACAAACCTGTCAAGTCTTGTGAAGAGATGCAAATGAAAGAGAATGAATGCACAAATCTTTGAGTGAGTGACTTGGATTTGACAAAAATGAAATTAGGTTTGTGTTTGTGAAGAGAGAAAAGTGAGAAGTTTGTGTTTGTGTTGTGTAACCGAAAATGAGAGGCAAGTGGGTGAGTGTGTGTGGTTAAGGGGAGTTAATCCCCTTGGAAAACGTTATATTTTTTTTTCAAACCAACGCGTAGGACGCTTAAGCGACCTCTTGTCGCGAAAGCGTCCTCCCCAGTATGCTCAAAAATTTTTGCTTTCCAATTTTTGCTTTGATTTCTAAGTGACCTAAAACTAATTGCATAACATAAAAATACTTACAAAACTGGGTGTGCCTCCCAGCAAGAACTTGTTTTACGTCATGAGCTCGACGCATTTATCTTGAAGAAATCATGGTTCGATTAGTGAAATCGTCGACATATTCCGATCAATTTCACCACCGAAGTAGGGCTTAAGCCTTTGCCCATTAACTGTCCAGCTGGTTTTTGTGACTGGATCCTCAAGTTCAACAACTCCATATGGTTTACCTCTTTAACCATGAAAGGTCCGGACCACTTAGACTTCAATTTGCCCGGAAACAGTCTTAGTCTTGAATTGAAAAGTAACACCATTTGCCCCGACATGAATTGTCTCTGGATGATCTTCTTATCATGATATTTCTTGGTCCTTTCTTTGTAGAGTTTTGAAGATTCATAAGCTTGATTTCTCAATTCTTCAAGCTCATGCATTTGAATTTTTCTTCTTTCACCGGCCTTTTCTTGATCAAAGTT
This sequence comes from Medicago sativa, assembly GCF_051527215.1. Taxonomy (NCBI): domain Eukaryota; kingdom Viridiplantae; phylum Streptophyta; class Magnoliopsida; order Fabales; family Fabaceae; genus Medicago; species Medicago sativa. The sequence continues at coordinate 24,622,688 of NC_140755.1, forward strand.
TAGGAACTTCAATGCCCAAAATGCTTTATATTCGAGCTCAATCGATAAGTGACAAGATTTGCCATAGACCATTTGAAAGGGAGTGAGACCTATAGGAGACTTGTAAGCAGTCCTATATGCCCACAAAGCTTCATCAAGTTTAGCCGACCAATCCTTCTGAGATGTAGAGACCGTCTTCTCAAGTATTCGTTTGACCTCCCGGTTGGAAACTTCGGCTTGTCCATTTGTTTGCAGATGATACGGTAATGCTACCTTGTGCTTGACTCCATAGTGATCTAAGGCTTTGGCAAGTTGTGCGTTGCAAAAGTGTGACCCTCCATCACTAATAAGAACTCTTGGTGTACCAAACCGGGTGAAAATATTCTTCTTTAGGAACTTAACTACCGTCTTGCTATCGGCTTTAGGAGATGCTACGGCTTCCACCCACTTTGAAACATAATCAACAGCTACCAAGATGTACTCATTGGAATATGATGAAGGAAAAGGGCCAACAAAATCTATACCCCAACAATCGAACACTTCCACTTCAAGGATGATTTGTAGAGGCATCTCATTTCTCTTTGACATTGATCCGGTTCTTTGACACTCATCACAATATTTGCAATGCATATTGGCATCTTTGAAAAGAGTTGGCCAATAGAACCCGGATTGAAGTACCTTTGCGGCGGTTCTTTCCCCGTTGAAGTGACCTTCATAGGGTGAATTGTGACATTGCCATAGGATCTTCTTTGCCTCTTCATCATCCACACACCTACGCAAGAGATTGTCCGCTCCAATTTTGAACAAGTATGGCTCATCCCACACATAGTGATTAGCATCATGGAGGAACTTCTTGCGTTGTTGCCATTCATAATCTTCCGGAATGAACCCGGTTGCTTTGTAGTTCACCATGTCGGCAAACCAAGGTCTCACATTGATTGCAAGCAACCTTTCATCGGGAAATTCTTCACGAACTTCCGGTTCATTCTTTGTCACCTCATTGTTTGTCCACCTTGAAAGGTGATCAACTACAAGATTCTCCGTGCCTTTCTTATCTTTGATCTCTAAGTCAAACTCTTGAAGCAACAACATCCATCATATGAGCCTTGGCTTTGAGTCGGACTTAGTGAGGAGATACTTGATAGCTGCATGGTCAGTATAGACAATAATTTTGGAACCTACAAGGTAAGAACGAAATTTCTCCATTGCATAAACTATTGCAAGTAACTCTTTCTCAGTGGTGGCATAATTAATTTGTGCCTCATTTAAAACCTTACTTGCATAGTGAATAGCATGAAAAATTTTGTCCTTACGTTGACCCAAGACCGCACCAACAGCATAATCACTTGCATCGCACATTAATTCAAAATTTAAGTCCCAATTAGGAGCAATGATTATTGGTGCAGTGGTCAATCTTTCTTTCAAAGTTTCAAATGCAAAAAGACATTCATTATCAAAAATAAAAGACTTATCTTTGTTGAGCAAGTTGCTCATAGGCTTTGCTATCTTTGAGAAGTCTTTAATGAATCTCCGGTAAAATCCGGCATGACTAAGAAAACTCCGAACACCTTTGACATTCACCGGTGGTGGAAGCTTTCCAATAACATCGACCTTTGCTTGGTCTACCTCGATACCCTTTGAAGAAATCTTATGACCAAGGACAATACCCTCGGTAACCATGAAATGACATTTCTCCCAATTGAGCACCAAGCTAGTTTCAATACACCGCTTCAGCACGGTATCCAAGCTATTCAAACACATATCAAATGATGATCCAAAAACCGAGAAATCATCCATGAACACCTCTATGCATTTACCAATTAAATTGGAGAAGATTGCTTGAACACACCGTTGAAAATTTGCGGGTGCATTACACAAGCCAAATGGCATTCTTCGATAAGCAAAAATACCAAAGGGGCAAGTGAAAGCCGTCTTCTCGTGATCATCTGGGTTCACGGCGATTTGATTGTAACCGGAGTAACCATCTAGGAAGCAATAAAAGGATTGACCGGAGAGTCTTTCAAGCATTTGATCCATGAAGGGCAATGGGAAGTTATCCTTCCTTGTTGCTTGATTAAGTCTTCTATAATCGATACACATCCTCCATCCGGTGACGATTCTAGTTGGGATCAACTCATCTTTATCATTAGTGATCACCGTCATTCCTCCTTTCTTGGGAACTACTTGAACCGGGCTTACCCAAGCACCATCCGAGATAGGATAGATCATGCCGGCTTCAAGCAACTTCACTACTTCCTTTCGCACCACCTCTTTCATGTTTGGATTTAAGCAGCGTTGCGGTTGTGCTACCGGTTTGTAGTTTTCTTCCATCATAATCTTGTGCATACAATAAGATGGACTTATCCCTTTCAAGTCGGATAACTTCCACCCTATCGTTTCCTTGTTGGCCTTGAGGACCTCTACCAACTTTGTTTCATCATTGATGGACAAGGAGCTACTAATGATCACCGGCTTTGTACCATCTTTCTCAAGAAAAACATATTTCAAATTAGATGGTAAAACATTTAATTCTACCTTGGTGTCATCAACTTTTGCTTCTTCCTTGGATTCTTCTTTCAAATCTTCAAGTATGGCTTGATTAGGAAGAATCTCCTTCAAGGAATCTAGCTCCTTCAAACACTCTTCAATGTCTCTTGCTTCATCTTCATCAATAGCATTGAGTGCGTCCACCAAAGCACTCTCAAGGGGTGTTCTCTTGTGCAATTGCTTCCGAGTAGTCAAGATGACTTCTTCGGTTGCATCCATTTTGAAGCATGCACCCTTGTCTTTTGAGTACTTCAAGGCTTCCCGGATGTTGAAAGTAACCTCTTCATCATTTACCTTGACCTTCATGATATTATCATCAAGATCAATCATCATCCGAGCCGTTTGCATGAAATTCCTTCCCATTAAAAGAGGCACATCCTCATCTTCTTCGACATCCATAACCACAAAGACAGCCGGAAAAATAAATTTGTCCACTTTTACAAGAACATCTTCGGCCATACCTAGTGGTTTTGCAAAGGATTTGTCGGCCAATTGCAACATCATCCTAGTCCGCTTTATACAAAGGTCACCAACTCTTTTGGCAACGGACAAAGGCATGAGATTTATGCTTCATCCAAGATCAAGTAGTGCTTTACCTACATGTGTTGTGCCAATAGCTACCGATAGAGTGACTCTTCCCGGATCTTGCTCTTTCTTAGGCAACCTTCTTTGAATAATAGCACTACAATTGTCATCAATTTGGATAGTCTCTTCATCATTGACTCTTCTCTTCTTGGAAAGGATATCTTTCATGAATTTAGAATAGACCGACATTTGCTCCAAGGCTTCTGAGAATGGTATATCAATTTGCAACTTCTTGAAGAGTTCAAGAAACCTTGTGTATTGCCGCTCTTTATCTTTCTTCGATGGAGCATGTGGGTATGGTAAGCGTTGAGTCGCCACTTGCTTCTCAACTTCTTTTTTCTTGCCTTTATCTTTCCCCACATCTTTCTTCTTCCTCTCCATCTCCTCTTGTTCCACTAGTTCTCTTTTTTGATTTTTTTCTTTTTCAACTAATTCCTCTTTATTTTCTATATACACTTCCTTCTCTATCTCCACAACATTCTCCTCGAACTTCACTAGATCCTCCTCATTAACAACTTCATCATCCTTCTTTTCAACTACAATCTCTTCACCTACCCATTTACCGATCACTCTACCACTCCTCGTCGCAATAGCTTTTGACTGATATGCTTTGTTATGCTCCTTAGGATTTGATTGAGTGTTGGCGGTGAAATTTCCCACTTGCGGAGGACCTTGAGCCATTTGTTGTGCTAACTGACCAACTTGCGTTTCAAGGCCTTTGATTGACGCGTCGGTATTCTTCTGGTTAGCCATTGACATTTGTATAAATTGCTTCAAAGTCTCTTCGGTACTTTGGGAATTGTTAGGTTGTTGGGGGTTATTTTGTGGTGGGAATTGGTATTGATTATTGAATGGTTGTTGGAATTGAGGGTACGGTTGTTGGTAGAAGTTGGATTGTGGATATTGGTAGTTATTATTGTAAGGGGTTCTCCATGGTCTTTGAAAGTTTTGGTTACCCGGATATCTTCCTTGAAAGTTGGAAGTACCCAGATTTTGGGCTTGTTGTGAGGTTCCGGCTTGTTGTGGTTGGTTAGGTCTTTGTTGGTTTCCCACATAATTTACCTCTTCTTCTTCAAAAGAACCAGGTGCGGGACAATAGCCGGTGGGATGATCTCCCGTGCAAAGCTCACAAGTGTTAACTTGAGATGTTCCTCCTTCTTTCTTGAGAGATTCGAGAATTTGTTTTGGAATAACTCTCATCTCCTTTTGCATAGCTTCTATTTGTTGAGTGAGAAGCTTATTTTGAGCCAAAACCGCATCATTTGCTTCTAGTTCAAGGATACCGGCTTTCCGTTGTTGAGGATTCCGGTTGTGAGATGATTTTCTAGTGTTGAGAGCCATTTGGTTTATGATTTTGACAACATCAGCTGGACTTTTCAAAGTAATAGATCCACCAACACTTGCATCTAACATTGTCTTGGACATGTCTTGAAGCCCTTGACGAAAAAGGTAGATTTGCATCTGGCTATCATAACCATGCTTCGGACAATTCCTAAGCAAAGATTTGTATCGCTCCCAAGCTTCACGTAGAGACTCACTTTGGCCTTGAGAAAAAGTTGTGATTGATGTTTTAGCTTCAAGATGCCTATCCTCCGGAAAGAACCTCCCTTGAAACATTTTCTCTAGTTCAGGCCAATTTTTCATCAAAGAAGTAGGTTGATCTAAGTACCACTCCTTAGCCTTACCAATTAAAGAATGAGGAAATAATTTGCAAAACATTGGCTCTTCCTCATCTTCCTTCATACCAAGAGTACCGGCGGTAACATAGAAGTTTGTGAGATGCTTGTAAGGGTCTTCATGATCCATTCCAGTGAAAGGGTTTTGAGTAATCAAATGTATCAACCCTGATTTCAACTCGACTTGCTTGGTATTTTGATTACCAAGGCTAGCAAGCCTTCTTGGACTAACCCAACTTGGAAGAGCATTCTCGTCTTGATTTTCATTAGCCATAACTTCACTTGTTTCCCTTTCCGGTGATGATGGTGGAGTCAAGTGTATAGAACCACTCGGAGATAGTGTATGAACCGAACCCGAAGGAGAATGAATAGAACTAGATGAGTCCGGCTGAGCCAGCCTGGCTAGTCTCTTAGCTTCCTTTGCTTGTGCCTTAAGAAACCTAGCAGTTTTCTCAATCTCAGGATCAAATTGAAGGTCTTCTTTAGAAACGGTACCTCGCATAAACAAAGTTTACCAAAACTATACCAGGTGGTTAGCATAAAAAATAATGAATGATATATGTGTATAAGTATATGCATGAAAAAATTTTGTGCAAAATTGACCTAACATGACAAAATTGTTTCAAAACTTATAATTTAAAATCCGCTACTCCCCGGCAACGGCGCCATTTTGATGTAGAATTTTCTACATGTCATATAACTATGTACACGTGAGTATATATAGGATCGTTTTCCGCAGGGAGTTGCGTTAATCATAAGCATTTTCACAATCTTTCACATTAAGGTATCCTTTATAAAATGTTTGTTTGTAACACTATATCCAAAAATGACATAAGAGTAAAAACGAGATGAGATCGAACTATTTCGCTTGCGGTATAAGATAACGAGCAAGCATAACAACAGCAATCTCTCGATCGATTAACAGACTCTAGCTTTATAACCAATATTATTACAATCATTTCTACAACATCCTTCGTGTCCAAAGCGACATCGTTATTTCCAAGTTAGCGTTTAAACATTCGTGTCCAAATCCCTTAAACGATAACAAAGTCGATCGTATAACTTAATCGACCGTGTCCAGCCTGATTAAGTATCGGAAAGCATTAAATTCTTGATTAAAAGTAATTATCAAAGGTTTACAAACTTGTCAGGAATGATATAACTTAAGATAGATTGTTATTCTAGTTCTAGATTCAAGAGTTCGTGTCCAAATCATCTTGAATCTCATTGAAAGCATTAAACATAAGAATAACAACAATATTGAATCATTAAGCTAGAACCTTATACATTAAAAGATCAAAAGATTACATAATAGCTTGTTTGTTACCTCAATACTACAAAGTAGATGATAGCTACACATAGACATGTATACTTTGCAAAGGATGAAGGAAAGATGAAGATTCCATGTTAAGATCCTTCGTGTCCAAAGCGATCTTGAGTTGAATCTACTCCTAAACCACTTGCTTTGTGTTTCTCTCTTTGAAATAGCTCTAACCTCTCTCTTAAAATGTCTAAAATTATCAATGGAATAGTGAATAGTTCTAGAGAGAGGGAAAACTTCTATTTAAATGGGGCTGAACTCGTGTTGGACGCTTTCACATCCTCTGGACGCTTAAGCGTCCTTCACAAAATATCTCCCAGTGACCAATAGCAAGCTGCCACGTAATCAGCAAAAATATCTTCTAGCAAAAGTGAATGAGTACGCTTTCGCGTGCTAAAGGCGTGCAGAAAGCGTCCTAAGACGGTTTGCTCTGGAGCTTGCACGCTTTCGCGTGCTGAGGACGCGAAAACGTCCTACTTGAATCATGAACAACATCCCAAAAGCGTCCTGAAAGCGTGCACTTAGCTGCATTCGACATTTCTCACGCTTTCGCGTGCCGAGGACGCGAAAGCGTCCTACTTCAGCTGTCCCAAAAGCGTTCCAAAAGCGTCCTGAAAGCGTGCTGAAAGCTGCATTCGACATTGTGGACGCTTAAGCGACAAGAGGACGCGAAAGCGTCCTACCTTTGGTTCAAAAGCTTCTTTCTTGAATCTTGCTTGTTATTTTCTGCATAAATTGGGTAGAATTAGGCATTTAAAGCATAAAGGGTATAAATACAACAATTGGTAGCTTTTCCTTAGATAACTTGCATAACAAGTCACTAATATGCCTCTTTTAACACATGAAAACTATTACTTTTATGTACTTATCAAGCTCCAAACAATACTTGCGTTGAGAAAGAGAAATGCCTTGGGAGGAGCGTGCCACTTCCAAGCCTAAGAAGAATTTAAGCTCCCCTAAATTCTTGATGCGAAAAGCATTGTGAAGAGCTTGTTTTAAAGAATCAAACTCCTGTAGACATGTTCCTGCTAAAATGATGTCATCCACATACACCAAAACCACAGTATAGGAAGTAGCAGTGATTTTGGTGAACAATGTATGATCTGCAGTGGCTTGAATGAACCCTTGAGCATAAAGAAACCGAGTAAGCTTCTCAAACCATTGTCTACTGGCTTGCTTGAGGCCATAAAGGGATTTGAGAAGCCTGCAAACTTGGCCAGGTTTAGGAGGAGTGACACCTTGAGGGACCTTCATGTAAACTGCTTCGTTTAAATCTCCATGTAAGAAGGCGTTGTTTACATCAAGTTGATGTAAATACCAACCATGAATAAATGCAAGAACAAGTAACATCCTAATAGTTGATAACTTGGCAACATGTGAGAATGTTTCAAAATAATCAATCCTTTCAGTTTGATTTAAACCTTGTACAACCAAACGAGCTTTGAAACGTTCTATAGTACCATCTGCATGTCTTTTGATCTTATATACCCATTTACTACCTATGGAGATATCATCTGAGGGAAGATCAACAAACTCCCAAGTGTTATTTGCATTAAGAGCCTCTATTTCTATCTGCATAGCAGTTAACCACCTGTAATCTTTACTAGTTGAAAGATAATTAGTGGGCTTAATCTCATTGTTCAAAGAGTAAACATAAGCAAGATGTTTAGGAGATAGAACTGAATAGCTGAGGAAATTGGTCATAGTGTAGTGACCACTTGTTGGGTTGCAAACATAATCTTGCAAGTAAGTTGGTGCCTGAGAACATCTGAAGGACTTTCTGGTGACTATAGGCACTGCTTCAATATCCCTCTCTTCAGTATCACTAACTAAATCTTTACGTGGAACCTCATCATGATCTTCAGAAGAGTGTACAATGATGTCACTAACAGGCACATTGTTAGTGACTTGACTGTCAAGGTAAATATGAGTGGAGGGTACAATAGTAACACTAGAGGAATTGAATGGAAATTCCAAATAAAAAAATTTCACATTCCTAGAAACTACTATTTCAGAAGTATGAACATCAAGCAGCACAAAGCCCTTGATTCCTGACTTGTAACCTAAGAAAGCACATTTCTTAGCTCTTGAATCAAATTTATGTCTGTTAACTGGTAAGGTGGATGCATAACTCAAGCATCCAAACACTTTGAGATTACTCAAATCTGGTACTTCACCATACAACACTTCATAAGAAGATTTGTTGTTCAAAATTTTTGTGGGAATTCTGTTGATCAAGTATACTGCATGTAGCACAGCATAAGACCAAAACTTCTTTGGTAATTTAGACTGAAACATAAGAGCTCTACTGATGTTAAGTATATGTTGGTGTCTTCTTTCTACTCTCCCATTTTGTTGGGGAGTATACACACAACTTCTTTGATGAACTATTCCTTTTTCATCATAAAATTCTTTCAACATAAATTCTGGCCCATTATCACTTCTAACCTTCTTGACTTTACATTCAAATTGTCTTTCAACCATAGAAATAAAACTCTTTACTTTCTGAGAAGCTTCAGATTTATTATGCAACATCACAACCCAAATATGCCTTGTACAATCATCTAAAATAGTAAGACAATATTTGTAACCATGAACAAAAGCTGTACCAAATGGCCCCCAAATATCAAAATGAACAAGCTCAAAAGCAGACTTAGCATTCTTACTACTAATAGGAAAAGGTAAAATTTTCTGTCTACACATCTGACACACATCACAAGCAGTGTGTGGACTAGTAGAAATATAGCTATACAACTTATTCATACACATCATTCTATCTTTAGACAGATGACCAAGCCTGAGATGCCACAAAACTCCATCAGGCACATGCTATTTATTTGATTTTGCTGAAACAGATACATTGGACACTGAAGTTGGATTATACTTTTCATCAATCTTCAAGTAGTATAAACCATGTCTTTCTTCAGCTGAACTAATCTTCTTCAAACTGTTCTTTTCCTGTATTGTACATTCATTAGCTTCAAAGTGCAAAATGCAGTTTTGCTCTTTAATCAACTTTGAAGCAGAAATAAGATTCACAACAAATTGAGGCAAATAGAGAACATTTTCTATGCTCAATTCCTGTGATAGTCTTACTTGTCCTCTACATTGTGCTAATATAGTGTTTCCATTAGGTAGATTTACACTAATAGGCTCAATTTTAGTGCAATTACTAAACCATTTCAGATCAAAACAAGTATGATGGGTAGCACCTGTGTCTACAATCCATCCAGTATCATCATGTTTATTTTCAAAATTAGCATAACATGAATTACCTCCATGAAATGAAGAGCAACTGATACCTTTCATCACATTTGCTGAACACTTTGTCTCCAGGTTACTCTTTTCCAATAGAGACATCAAACTCTGATATTGATCCTTAGTAAGAGTGACTCCTGCACTATCTTCATTTCTGCCAGTGGATGCAGTTTGTGTTTTATTCTCTGCATCATCTCCATCAATCATATTGGCATTGGAATTTCCTCCACATCTTCCCCAGTTAGGTGGATATCCATGCTTCTTGTAACAAGTTTCTACAGTGTGATTGGTTCTTTCACAAAAGGTACAATATCTTCCATTTCCTCTTCCTCTTCCTTGAGAGAAACCATTTCCTCTTCCTCTGCCAAACTGCTTTTGGCCATTCACTGCATTGACAAGACCTGCAGCATCCTCTAGTGGTGTATTTGGAACATTGATAACACCATATTGCAGTTTCCTTTCCTGTTACATGACCATAGAAAATACCCTATTGATTGGTGGCATTGGATCCATAAGCAAAACCTGAGAAGCTACTCCTTGATACTCCTTATTCAAACCAATCAAGAACTGTATAGCTCTATCCTCTAGCCTAAACTCTTTAGCATACCTCATAGCAGCACAAGTACAAGCTATAAGACAATTGCACTGAGGCATTGGTCTATATTGCTCTAATTCTTCCCATAGACCCCTCAGTTCAGTAAAATATTCTGTGACCTTATGATTGCCTTGCTTGAAATTAGCAATTTCCTGATGCAATTGAGCAACCCTAATTCTATCACCTCTCATAAATCGATCTTTCAAATCATTCCACATATCTATTGCATTTTCTATGAAATCTAAATTTTGTGCAATAGAAGGTGTGATTGAGTTAATAATCCATGTGTGAACCAGATTGTTACATCTTTCCCAAGCACTCCGGTTCAAATCATCATCTTCAGGAATAGGGATAGAGCCATCAACGAACTTGAACAGCTTGTTCTTCATGGCTAAAGCTCTTCTCATCTTCATAGACCAAGCATGATAGTTATCACCATTTAGTTGCGGTGTAACACTCACAGTTGAAGAATTTTCAGAAGGATGCACAAAGTATGGATCAAGACCTTGATCCTGATTCTGATTATTGTTGTTTCTCACCATGATTCAACAGAAAGAACAACTCAAACAAATCCAAAAAATTGGTTGAAAAGAATCAAATTGAACGAAAAACGAATCAAGATTGAAACTTGAAACGAAGAAGAAGAAGAAGAAATTGATTCGTGAACTGATGAAAGAATCACGTAATCAAATAGTAGAAAATAGAGTAATGGCAATTGTGGAAGCAGAGCAAGCTTTAACTTGCTCTGATACCATCAAAGAAGAATAAACCGCCATGGTTAAGAGAGAAAAAGCTTCAAAGTGAAGAAAATGTGTAACTGAATTTCATTGACTTGTGAAGGTTCATTACACTTAGTTATATACACATTGATGCCAGCTCATCATTCTTCTAACTAACTAGATGCAAGTGAAATTACAATTGGTAAATGAAATGTAAATGCAAATGCTACTAATTAGTTAACTTGCGCCCCAAGCTATCTTATTGCTCTTTATTTTCTTCATATGTTGATAAACTTTTGTTAAAGGGTGTAAAATATTGGATATAGTTTTAATCTCTAACAAAGTGGTTACTTCATATATTAATTAGGGTATGGTGATGATGAAAATGAACTTTCTATTAATATAGAAGGGTTAGATGATGAACTCTGAAGCCCCAATTCTTTAAAAATGGTGAAGTATCATGTCCAACGCGTATTCGATACCAATATTGATACACGTCTGATACGAATCGAGGAAGTATCAGACAATTAATTATTATTTTTTTTGGAAAAAATGTCTGATATCTTTGCCATACGGTTGGCTTGTACTCATGATACGACTTATTAGTCAGATGTACTCCCGAGATGTTTGTGTATCCTTTTCCTCTGTTTTTTTTCTCTCCATACGTGTTGTTTTTAATGCCGTGGCACAAATTTTCACTTCAAAGCGTGCGCCACATGTGCTTACCTTGCGCTGGGCGCATAACTCAAAAGCCTTTTTCCTTGCTTTTCCTTACTCTTTCTGGATAATTTTGTTTTTGATATGTGCTTGTGGCTTGAGGTAGAATTTCCACAAGTTGTTTGGACTTCAGTATCTTCATTTGTGTTTGGTCTTCATGCTTCTCTAACTTCTATGAGGTGTCTTCTGATTGATCAACCCAATGGCCTATACCAAAAAGTTTACGACACAACATGTAGTTCTCTTGTTAGGAAATTACAAGACACACATTGACTTCATTCAAAACATCACAATTTTTTCTCATACCATGAGTAACTCAGACTATGTCTTGTATAAAATCCTAACTTAGACGATAAAGACTCAATAAAACTCTAAAGGCTTAAATACAGTTTTACCCCTCTATTTTGGCTTAATTGGGATTTTACCTCCCTTATTTTAAAACTCGGAATTTTACCCCTATTTTATATTTTTCAGAATTTTGCTTCCCTCCACCACTTTTGAGTTCATTTTTGGTGATGTGACAGTGTTAATGTGGAATATATTATATTATTTTTTGGTTTCACTCATTTTTTGCATAATAAAATAATATAATATATTTCACATCAGCACCGTCACATCACCAAAAATGAACTCAAATGTGGTAGAGGGGAAAAATCCCCAAAAATGTAAAATATGGGGGTGAAGTTCTTGAGTTTTAAAATAAAGGGAGTAAAATCCAAATTAAGTCAAAATAGGAGAAGTAAAAGTGCATTTAATCCAACACAAAAATACATGCTATCATGATGAACAATCAAAGCTTCATCTAGTCTCTTTCCATTCTAAAACTGTTTTCCACTATTCGATCACTGAATGCAACCTTGTGAGCATCTTTTAGTTTTCAATAAATCTTTCACAAGTTATTAACAACACAAGTACCCAACCTTGTTCCTGTTAATGAACTTGCTTTCACTTGGTAAGGATAATACTTATACAAAGAATGAAGTTTCTTTCAAGCTGTTTATATTACTCAATATGAGTTGCTATAAAATATTTAGAAAGATAGATAAAAGATACTTTCATAAAGAAAGTTTACTAGTTTATTTTCAAAATGAATTTTAACAGTGACATATATTTATAATTGTTGATGTTAATACTTCAAATTATCAAGAGTACTATTTATAACTTATTTGAGGTATAATATTACTGTTGGACACCATGTCTCTCATAGTCCTTATATTTTTTCTTCATTCATATAGTGGAGTTCAGTTGTAATTCATAAAAAATTGATGAACGAAATCATGCTTCTATTCTTTTCACCAGAGGCAAGCTAGTCTCTTCTTAGCCAGATGAAAGAAAGAGCGTTTAATCCCCTAGACGAGGAATTTTCTTTCCACAAACCTCTGAGCTTGCCATTTTGGGTTTCATAGTTGTTGATTGGGGAGGTTAGGTATACTCTCATCATTCTATTTTTAGAGTATCGTTTATGGTCTCCGTCCTTAATAATTAGACAATTCGAATTTATTTTTTTTCCCTTTTATAAAATCCCTTTGGTATGTTCAACTACATCAATTATTTCTTTACCAACATATATTTATTTCTTTAATTACAAACAAATTTAATATTACTATCAATTTTTTTTAATTTCTGTAATTTAACCAAAAAGGTCCAATATTTACGGACGGATGTAGTATTTACTATACACTCTTTGGTGTCACGGAAATCTAAGAAACAACAAACAGTGTCACGTTCTTTGCATTGCTAGAGTATCAAGCACCAGGGGCGGTTCCCTTCATTAGCATGAGGTAGCCATGGCTACCCCAAAAAAAATATTATTCTTGAATAGGTTGGTATGTTTTTATATTTAGCTACCCTAGATAAAAAATATTTAGCTACCCCAAACAAATTTATTTGTTAAAAATTAGCATAAATAAGAAAGTTAAGAAATTACTACCGGACTGATAAATTTATTTGTATTAATTTAACACTTTCAGTCTCCATAACAAATTTGGAGAAAACTTTTGTAACAATAAAAATTGTCAAAACAATAGTCAGAAATAAATTAAACATATAATGAGTTGTTTGCAAATAACTTATTTGTTTATATTGAATAAGACATTATTGGTCTATTTAGTATACAATCAATTATGAATATAACTAACTTTTTAAAACGTGTTGTGCCCAACTTTTTTAAATAGTTATTGTCAATTTTTATTTTCTTTGTTATTGCTTTAATTTACATTTCATGTAAGTAAAAATTATTGTGTTTTTTAACATATTAGTTAAGTATAGGGTTAAATTTGGTTTTATTCTATAGAACACTCTCGATTTTTAAGTTAAGTTCCTAATATTTTGTTTAATTTTAGTCTTTAATTTGCTGTTATCAAGATTAAATGACAAAAAACACTTATTGTTTAGGCAAAATTGAATAATTTTTTTGTAGTGACGAAACCTAAAACGTTATAATTTATTGACTAAAATTAAATTTGTTCTTTAAATTTAATTTGTTGATTTTAAAAAAAAAATTAAATTTTTTTTGCAAAAAAATTATGTTAGCTTCGCCGCTGTCAATCACTATCTTGTGCAACTCGAGAGCTTCAATGGATTTTCTTCCTTTTGAGAAGTCAAACAAATACTACTACTATGAGATTAAATTATCCTCTTATTTTTCTCTCTCTTAAAAACGTTCTCTGACCTCTCTCTACAGAACCAAAAACCACGACCTCACTTCCCTTTCCAAACCAGCCGCCACCATGTAGACCCATCCTCCGGTGGTGCGATGAGATCTGTTCTCCGCACCACCGCCGCCTCCTCCTCCTCCCTCCAGTGTTCCGTTGTTGGTCCGTCGACGTTTTCTTTCCCGTCATTTTTCGTTTCCATTCAGATCTTGTTGTTTCGGATATGGTCTTTGTTCGTCGTCTCTTCGTCAGCAAGTTCCAGCCGTCGCAAGATTCGGTTTTGGGTTGTGCTTCGTCGGGTTTGTAGTTTTGGTTCTCAATTTCGTCGTTGTACCTCGCCGGAGGTAGATTTGTGTCGTGTTTTGGTCGTTCTCTTCCTGCATTTTTTCTTTCTTTTTTCTTTTGTTGTATGTTTTCCTGCTTCTTCCTTGTGGGTATTCGTTTTGTCGGTTTTTTTGTTCTATTCTGTCGGATATGCTTCTGACAGGTTTGTGTTATCCAGTTGTGTTTGTGTGTGGTTGCTGGTGTGTGTTGTGTTGCGGTGCAGGTTTGTTGTTTTGTGCTGGTGGTGGTTCCGTCGTGTTGGTCCGACGAGTAGTTGTTAGTGTTGGTGGTGGTGCGACAGTGGTTAATCACCCGCATTGCCTCGCGTCGCTGTCCTTGCGGCGGTGTTCTCATGGGAACCTCTTTTCTATGTGCTTTTCTTCTGTGTTTTTCTTGCTAGTGTTTGTGTCTTTTTCTTTTAGTTGTTTGGTTTTGTTGGGACAGCATTGTCGCTGGTTGTGTTGTTGGTGGGTTGTGTGGAGTCAACTATGTTGTTTGTTTTTTCCCTGTTGTGGAGGTTGCGTCGTGGGTGCCTGTACCTCACCGGTGGTGTGGTTGGGTTTGTTGTAGGTTGTGTTGTGTTGGTCGTGTTGTTGGTGTCGTTTGTGTTGTTGTGTCGTTTATGTAGTGGTGGTGTTTTTCTCCCTTTTTTGTTCAATCTGGTGGTAACTTTGGTTTGGTTCTGTAATTGCTCTGTTTCATTTGTGTGATATCGAGTAGCCAGATATTACCCGAAAGGGTTAGGTGCGTAGACGCTCCGTGTTGGCGGTAGTAGTCGTTCGTATATCTTCAGATATTTTAAGGTCCATTTTGGGTCGTGTTGGTCGGCTCTTGTTGCTTTTTGGTTTGGTTGTTGTTTACTTCGGTGCCGGACGCCTTCTCCTTGTCATGGGCGGGTGCCTGTTTACGATCTAGGTTGAGTTTCTGCTTCAGACCGGCGTCGCTGCCCGTGTGCTATTGTTAGGTTTCATCTCCTTTTGGTCTGTGTTTAGGTCGGTGCTTATTTCTTGGCGAGGTGGTTTGGAGACGTTGTCCTTGTCTCTTATGTTGGTTTGTGGGTTTCTCTGTGGTTGCTTCTTTGGAATGCTTTGGGGATGCTTGCTGCTTTCCTTGGAGACTTTCACCCTTGTTGTCTTGTGATTGTGTCTGCTAAACCGTGGTGTTGGTTTGTGTGGTGGGGGTGATGTGTGTGGTGGTGGTTGGTGTTTTAAGTGAGGAGATGGGTGTTTGTTGGGGTGATTTCCTTTAGAAGCAACCTCTGTTACACGGGTACATGTTCGTCGTCACTAGCTCTTGTTTGTGCTTTTTGGGTGGTTTAGGTGCTTACGGAGTTTGGAGGGTGCGTGTCACGTTGTGTTGAGTATTTTCTTTTTGATTTGTTTGTTGTTCAAACTTTGCATGCCATGTCTTTCGTCTTACATATTGTGTGCTGGTTTTCGGTGGGCCGGTTCATTTGGCTTCAAGATTGGGAGTCGAGGTCTAGTTGCAATCTTTGTTTGACTTGATTTGGTTTTTCTCTGGTGTACCGGGGGCGAGGGGTGCCCTGCTAATTTGGTGCTATAGTCTGGTGGGCCGATCACTTTTGATTCGAGATCGGGAGTCAGTTCTTTAACTCAAGTTGGTTTTTGGGCTTTGTGTTGTGCTCTTTCGGTGGTTTTGAGGTCGCGAGGTTTGTGATAGCTGCATGATCCTTCGGTTAGGTGCTCTTCGATATTTGGCTCTGCTTGGGTGTTGGGGTCTGGGAGTTTCATTTGGAGGGTGTTCTTTGTGGGTGAGTAGTGACGATGGGCGGTGGTGGATACCGTGTTTACAGTGCTTGTTTTTTTGGAGTTTGTTTTAGGTAGTGATGTGTTTTGGTGGGTAACTTCAAGGGTGTTTTTAGGTGGTTATGGTGTACCGTCTATATGCGGCACCATTTGTATCTTGTTTCGTCCATACCTTGCGTCTTGCGGGGATGGTGTTTAATAATATTTGCCGATTAAAAAAAAAAAACAAATACTTCTATTGTTATCTATATCTATACTATATATAAAATGAATAAGAGATTTTCGCTTGACATTTTTGTTAGGGAAATGTTAACAAGTGTCTTAAGGGTGCACTTGATAAGAAGTCTAACGAGGAAACTCTCTTGAAAATTGTGTAATCATTACATTGAAACTTGAAAAATTGACTTTTGTTTTCTTAAACGCATCAATTATTTATATTTTTGTAACACGTGCCTTTAGGATACTTGTTAGTCTAACCTTTTTGTTATTTCAATTATACCTTTGAACAAATTTTTCCTATAATAATATTTTTGTGTTGAGGTCATTAACATGATTTGTTGGTGTTATTGAAAAAGATAAACATGATTTGTTTGTTTTTTTTTTTTTTTTACAATTTAAAATCCACAAACATCTAATCATTATACTTTTAATCAAAACCATAATTTCATAAAGGTCATCGTTCATAATTTACATGCGCTAGCACACGTTTGTACACCTTTTTGCCAGACATATATAAAGGGAACATGGTTTTGGTGTGACGTTTTCAATTTCAACAAATTTGCCTATAAGAATGCTATATTTTGTTGGTGTCTTTCATAAAGATAAGAATTTATATTTTATTTACTATATTGTTGGTGTCACTGAAAAATATAAGTATAGTTTGTTCCAAATTGAAAGTACAAAATATCTATACATGTACTTTTAATCATATCAAATAATAGTTTAATTTTTTTTAAGAGGAAAAGCAAAATTTCCTGAAAACCACATATCGTAATTTATACGCATTAACACAATAAAAAGAACAAACAAACTCTTTTAGATTGTCCGTCTAAACACTAATTAACGATAATCATAATAACATAATTAGAGTTTCGAACACGATACAGTAAGCATGGGCTCCACCTTTTTTTTTATTTACAAATGTTCAAATATTTGCATATTCACATAAAAACTCTTTAAAAAAGAATTAATTTTTATTAGAGACATAGGAGGGAACAAATGGTGGTGGTGGGCGTAAAACCGCCAGTTAAGGTGGGGAAGAAGAAATTAAAGGACATGTTGTGGTCAGCAGCATATGCAGATGGCTAAGATGTGGTGGGACTCTACAGTCTTGCTTTTCTTAGCCAAGTCCCCTCTACTTTCTTGTTACTATTGTTAGATGATGTATCCCCACATCCATGAAACATGCATGCATGCATAAGATGCTAATGGCTTAGTATCAATTCCATGCATGGAAAATGACATGGAAGATGGGAAACATGCACTGCGCATCAAATCTTGATTTTAAGATAAGATTGTGACTCTAGATTCCTTACCTTACGTCCTTACCCGACACAAATGCTTTGCTATTTAGAGATAAACTTATAGACACTGTCACCATTCTTTACCTTAATTAATTAGCGCAAACTTAATTAAGTGGCTTTAGAATCATAATTATAATTTTCATCTTATCGAAATTACTTTGACTCCACAAGAAAAAGCGCAATTAGGTAACTTACTTTGACTCCAAATTTAATCATTCCTACGAGGAAATACAATACAAAAAGTTCTAGTCGATATGTATGATGATGCAATAAATGCTTTTAAAAGATTGAGTTTTCAACAAAAAAATTATTTTCAAATCGGAAACCATACTCTCACAACTCAAAAATGATTTTGAATCATTGAAAAATGATCATGCATCTCTAGTTAATGAGCATATTGTAATTCAATCAATTGAGTCACTTAAACCTAATCAGCCAAATCGTGACTAAAGTTGGATGGATTTTGGTAGTTGTGAAATTGTTCATAGTCTACATGAAGAGATTAAGTCACTATCACATAAATTAAAACAAGTCTCTATAAGGGTCCAATGATATTTGCTATGAATTCAAAGGATAAAAGTACTCCCTTAAGGAGGCCTTATAAAAATTACTCTGATGTTAACAAAAACGACGATAGCAAATCTCATGGGCACAATATTAGGTATATCTATTGTGGAAGATTTAGTCATACCACACCTCATTACCACATTAGGAAAGTTGAAGTTCCTGAGGGGATAATTATGTGGCTACCCAAAATTTTTGGTTGCATCAAGGTTCCCAAGGACCCAACTATGGTTGGGGGACTAAAGGCTTCAAATTGATTAGTGCAAAAGTGTCTTACAACTTTAAAAAAATAAAAAAAGATGTTTCCTTTTGAGTTGTTCAAGACACTCAGTTGATGATGTATCCATTATTTTTCAATATCACATGAAAGGAATATGGACACATCTCAAATTGTCACGTACTCCCTCCGTCTCGGAATATCTGAGCCAGTTTGGTTTTTCACACAGATAAAGAAGAATGTATAAATAAAGGGGAAAGTGGAATATATTGAATTGGGAATGATGAAAGTAATATTAATTAGAGTTATATTGTATTGAGAATGATGAAAGTTGTATTGAAAATTGAAATGACTCAATTATTTTGGGACACTTTTTTTTAGTAAATGGGTTAGATATTCCGGGACGGAGGGAGTATAAATTTTGGATACCTTTTGTTTTTACTTACTCCCAAATGTTGAGAATGATTGTCTTGTTTTTCTTGTGTTATGGGAAAGTTGATCAAGGTTAAAATTGAGGATGATGCTCCATAATAACCTCCTTGGAATTATGAGGACATCAAGAGTGAAAGTGTGTTGAAGACTTAGAAATGTATGTCAACTAATTAGCCTCACCATTTCCTTAGCATGTTGGATCATCACGATAAACCACTCCTTGATTATCCTTCTCGTAGCCCTAGAAAGAAGGAAGTATGTTTATGGTTATAGGTAATCGATTTTCATATTGAGTCGGTACATGCTTTGGCAGGGGCAAATCTGGACTTATAAAATTGGTGAGGCACAATTTTTTTTGTCAAATAATTAAATAAAACGTACACATATGTACCGAGCGTGAGTCGTTTGTAGCGAGCGACAGTTAACTTGCATTGGAGTTATTAAGGTAAATTTCGCGTGTAAATGAGTGATTTTAAAAAGTGAGAAGAATAATTTTCAATAACATATGCAAATATGAGGCCCAAGCCCATAACAACACACACACATAACCCAAAATTTGATACTCAGTAACAGTGACATTAACACAGCCGCCGCTCTACTGCTTTTCTGACATTAAAAAAAATTCTCTTTCTTCAACACTTCTCTTCATCTTTTTTCCTTTCTTACTTGAAGATTCCATGGTTTTTGCATATGTTTTCTTCTTCTTTACCACTTGTACTCTGCTTGTGATTGAGGGATTTAATTTCAATTTATTGTTTTAGTTCATTGTCTGCCTATATGGAAAAAATGTTGAAAAAAATCAGCTTGGACTGGTGTGGCACTTGCCACACCAGGACCAGTTTAGGTCCGCCCCTGCTTTGGCTCTATGTGAAATGAGTTTATTTCTACCTATTTCCTTGTTAAGTGATAAATTTCTAGCATGTGTTCTTATTAAACTTGTTCATTCTTATTTGTTTGGATCATACTTGACCTAATCTTTTTGCATGCTCCTTTCATTTCATTGTACCTAATCTTGCATGCTTGGTTGTATCCAATTGTGGTTGAATACTTGTGCTTTGTTTTGACTCTTGTATACCATTCTTTGTCATTTGTCAAATTGCTTATACTATCATATAAATTTATATGTTTTTGTGCATGTATTGAGATGAATGCAAATCAAACAATTGATTACTAGCTTAAATTCCTATTCGAAAATTTAGAAAAATTAATTCGAATCAAATGATGCAAGTCAAATATTTGATTCAAATCAAATGAATCGATCAAATGAGTCAGTTTCAAAAATTGCATTTGCATCGTTGTAGACCATCTAAACCATTTCTCAACCCTTTTCCTCTCATACATAAACCTACCAACTCTACTACAATCTCATAAATTTACCACTACCCCATAATCTCTCAGAAAACCACCTAAACCCTTGTTCATTCCCATCTTCCCCGAGAATTGGCACTATTTTCTCAACCGATTTCACCAAATATCCTCACTCTTCATCTTCAAAATTTGTGTACGTAAATGGGTTCAAAATTAAGAATAGCTTTGATGAACAACAAGTTAAGGCTTTTTATTGAAATGTAGAAAGACAAGAGGATGAAGTGGCATTGGTTTGTCCTTTCAGAAATAAGGTTATCTCACTAACTGTTGTTCGTTTGAGTAAGCTTGCTAAACTTGAATGTGTGGGATCTAACTTGAATTCAGATGAAATATGGTTGGGAATGACAGAGTGGAATTTGTCAAAACCATATCCAAACCATGTTTAGATACTTGGCATACATCGTCTTTTAGTGCTACTCAGTTTAAGTCTTTTGATAGGATCTTTCATTGGGTCATTACAAAAGTCATTTTAGTGAAACGAAATTACGGGAGGATTGATAATGAAGATTTGAAACTCATGCGGCTATTTAAGAAACGCATTAAGATTAATTGGCAGGCAATTTGTTCCTAATGCAATTACTTTCACCTATAAATTTATATTTCCTTAAATTTTATCAATTAAATGTTTGATAAAATTAAAGGTAGATGAAACATGGCATCCATGGATGAAGGAGAGAAAAGCTATAAAACAATTGTATTGATAGTAAAGAGTGATATTACAAATGAGTGAATTATCTCACTCATGGGGTGGTTACAACTATATATATTACTATAAGACTACTACTACTTGTAAGTAAACTATATCACTAATAGTCCCCTGCAAGTTGGAAGGTGTTCAAAACACTTCCAACTTGGGATGAACAATACAATAGTACATCGAACAAATGAAAATACAAGGAGAGATGCCAAAAATACATCGGCCAATAGCATAGCAACAACCAAATGCTTATCCAACTAGAGGAAACCACAACTCAAGGTTTAACCGCTTGGAGGAAGAAGCAACAAAACAACGCTTAACTACCATCCGGTAGAAGCAAACAACCGCAGAGCCATAAAAAGCACAACGCTTAACCATCAAGAGTTCTAAATAACACAAGACAGAAGCATAAAAAAAATGATGCTTAGCCATCCTTGGACAGAAGCACAACAACGCTTAACCATTCATGACGGGAGTTTATCAACATGGCTTAACCATCATGAACAGAAGCACAATACAAGAATCCGAGCCAGCATAGGCTAACAAAAAAGACGAAGAAGAGAGCCATGGACATAAACTATTTCCACAAGACAGAAAAACTCAATGTTCTTCAAACAAAACTAAACCTCAAGCCATATGCTCCAAGCAGAAAAGAACAAGTACAAACCTCACAGCAAATTTATGGGCAAGAATTAATTGAATCAAGAACTGAACTCATAGTTGATGGTCGGATATAACAAGTGTACCAATCGTTAACCAAGTAATAAAGTGATAAGTAGAGTATCGTATCCATAGGGATTGTCCTTTCGTCCAAACAATTCACGTTATTTATTTTTGTAAGTTTGACGATATTAAAGTTTAGTTGCAATTTTTATCTGTTTGCAACAGAGCAAGTTTACCTGTTTTGGTTGCAGAAAAGTAAGCAGCGGTTAGGATTCTTTGAATCCCCTCTGTATATATATTGTTCGATAATAAGTAACTGTAATGTCGCGTTTATTTATCTTAGATAGATTATACAAGTGATAAGGCCATTGGACGTTACTAACCTACTTTGGTATATCCTTCCGATGACTAACTGCACCTGCTGATCGCACGGTGATCCTTACGTGCAGGGTCTTGCTAATTCAAAGGTAATTAAAACATAAATTTAAATTGGCTTTCCACTGTTTCCCAAGGCAATGAAGGGCACGGTTCCCTTAGGTTTGCCCATCTATGAATCTTAGGACACTCATAGGACACTCTCTTTATGCTTTCTTAGTAGTTCTACAAACGGGCAGCCCTAATCTACGTCTACCTTACTAAGGGTTTCAAGATAATGGTTCTATTAGGTTACAACTTATTTCCTTCAGCTAGGCACTTGTTTCCCTAATTATTAATCAGTTAATTCCTAGGTTCGGTGGGGCACCACCCAGTCTTAATAGTTTTCAGCCACTAAGCACCTATGTCTAGGGTCAACAATTCATATGGCTTCTTTAGCTAATTAATAATCACTTACTTCCTAGACAGATGGTTATTAGTAAAGGGATATAAATAACAAGATATAAGCATCCAGTTAGTGATAACAATATTAGGCCCTGTCACAACCTAAGTACCTAATCTAGTGCTGAACCTATCGCAAAAATAAACTACTTCCTAATAAAGCTTAATAGCGAACAAAAGAATAAACAAATAAAATAAACAACATATTAAATTAAATAAATATCCAACAAAAATATACAGAGGTTCATCTTAGAACTCTAACCTATAAAGATTTAGTTACACATGGTAACTAAAAACAAATTACTAAAGATAAAAACATGCCCTAGAAAATCAAGGAGAAGATAGATTCTCTCCCGATGCTCTAAAGTAGCCTTCCTCTTGAATTGCCGCAGTTCTGAATGAGAAATTCTGAATGAGGAAGGCTAGTATTTATAGTGGAGATTTCTAACTGAGTTTAGGCTTAAAAAGCAGGCTTTACCCACAAAAACGAATAAAATTACGCCTGCCTTTGCATTTTGAGAAGCTTGGGGCGCATCACATATGCCCTAGGTGCATGGTTGCATTTTGCCATGCCCTAGGCGCATTCTCGTGTGCTTCTGGGCCCAATTTCTCCGATCTTCGTCGGTTTTAGGTATTCATCTTCAAATAACTTTCCTCGGAACTTGGGACATTATTCCTTCTATGTAAAGTCTCTCGAGGCCTCTTGAATCTTCATTCTTGTTTTTCCCAAGGTCTTGACGATTCTTCAGATGTTCTTGATTTGTCGATTTGCATGATTTGTTCGTGAATTACTTCAAAAACCCCACAAAATTGCTATGTTTCGGGAACACTAGAATTACTGACTCAAATATAGAAAACATTACAAAAGTCCCGAAATCCTAGGCAATCGTTCTAATACTCCTCCTTTTTGCTGCTAAAACCTACTGAAAATGAATGAAAAACATGCTAAGAATAATGTAAGATGATTTGTCATCAATAGTGATCAGCAACAAAGCCAACAATCAAACATCGGTTGGAGTACAAGCATAACATAACTCACTCTACAAGCATAAACTCATAAATGAAGTCGCACTGACCACCATCGTCATCAAACGAAACCCAACACCAAATTGCTTCAGTGAAAACTTTCCATAAACACCTACTGAAGCTAATAAATACAGAAGTACCACTTCACAACAATCACTATACCACCATAATCATCACTAAGAGAACAAGAACAACTTATGGTTCTTGTAAGGCAATCTCAGAGCAACCATAAGTAAAGGCAGAGGCCAAAAGCTTATATAACGATCAAGGACTAACAAGCCGAGGGCAAAGAAAGAAGCATAACCATGTGATATGTCTTTAGAGTATATAAAACAGACCTATGTTGGTGCATTTAAACCATAGGCTAAAAACCAATGCCTCTAATAATGAAGCTAAAACAAATCCAAGAATAGTCTTCAATTGTCACAATAGTAGACAAACCATAAGCAAACAATAGGCCAAATCACAAGCTTCAGAAATCAAACCACTCCAAACTAAGAAAGCCACCAAGTACTTTCAAGTGAGACTCCAGTTCAATACCTTTTGCACACACATAAGTATTCAACTACGTCCACAAAAATAAGGAAGAAACGCGATCCAAAATAACCTTGTATATACCAACTACTATTCAACCAAAGGAACAACATTTGTGCATAAAAGAAACTCAAACATGTGACCAAATTCACAAGCAATTCACATTCTGCCAAGAAACTTCAACTAGCTAAAATATTAAATCAGAAACTCTTCATAGAGTGCAGAAACTTAATCTTCCAAAATGACTAATCAAATAGTGGAAGCGAAAGTTATTACAAATCCAACAAAAAACTGAGCATAATGAATTCAACCACTTGTACTGAGAGAATTAAAAAACTGAATCCATAAACAAATCAATATCTAAATCAATCCATAACTTGCTCAATTTCAGTAGACGGAACACCAATATATGAACAATTCATACTCATTACAATCTTCGCCACATTTACTTGAAGATAATGATTGAATAAAACTAAAATTGAAATGGAACATGGAGTAAGAGTGAAACCTCTTAAGCAACCTGATATAGCAGTCAATGTTGTTGGAACTCAAAAATTGCAGCGACAATTGCGAGATTACGACACCTGGAGAGAAAACCAAACGTGAACCAAAAGAGTTCTCTGTTGCAGAACACATACTCACCACGTCATAGAACCGAAACCAAGTTTGAATACCAAGGCAAAAGACCAAGTCTGAATACCAATCATTGTTCACAACTTCAATGAATCTGATAAACTTCATAGACATATCTCAAATTTGACTCTATCACCACCAAAAATAGAGGAACGAGGAAGTTGAATCGTAAAATGAAACAAGATAGTGATTCGTAGTCTAAATCAATTAATTGAGTTGAACTGAATTAGAGAAATAAGAAACCCTATAAATTGGGGGGGGGGGATAGAATCGCGAAAGAGAAGATACACAAAACACGAAATCGATCAAAATCGAATCAAAGACGATCGATTAGAAAAACGAAAAAGGAATTCACTGAAAGCAAACGAAAATTGTCATGAGAAGAAACGAAATCGATCTGAAAGGAATCAAGAAAATGAAGCCAAATCAAAAACTTGAAAACAAGAAATTGAATCGAGAAAAAAAATGAACGAGAAAGATGGAAATTGAATCAGGAAATAAAAGAAGGAAGGATCGATTCAACATAAAGGAGAAGAACAAAACGAACTCGCGACGAATCGCAAATTGGACAAGGTTGATTAGGAAAAATAATCGACTGAAAAAAAAATTGCAACAGAATCAAGAGAGAAAACTGACGAGAAAGGAAACAATAAAGGAAAGTGAAAAAGTTATGAGAAAATCATGGAATTTCTCGAGAAAATGAAGCGGAAAATTTCCTTCAAGATGGATACCATATTAGCTCTGATACCATGTTATGAAACATGGCATCCATGGATAAAGGAGTGAAAAACTATGAAATTATTGTATTGATAGTAAAGAGTGATATCACAAATGAGTGAATTATGCCACTAACGGGATGGTTACAACTATATATACTACTATAAGACTAATACTAGTTGTAAGTAAACTATATCTAAGAGACTCTATGTCCACAACTTTTCGAGCCAATGTTCCAATTCCAACTATCTCCGCGAAAAAATAACATAGCTCCCTAGAACATAGTAAATTTTGTTCTATTTTCTTTTTAATGTAAAAATCATTTAGAAAAGGGTTAATTAAGTTTTTAGTCCCTATAAATATTCACAGTTTTGTTTTTAGTCCCTACAAAATAAAATCATACTTTTTAGTCCCTGTGACATTTTCCTTAAGCATTTTAGGGACCAAAAATGTTGATAAAAATTTTTGACAGAGACTAAAATGCTAATGGGAAATTTTTATAGGGACTAAAAATGCTGATGAAAAATTTTATAGGGATTAAAAAGTGTGACTTTATTTTGTGGGGACTAAAAACAAAATTATGAATATTTATAGGGACCATTTACTTAATTAACCCTTTAAAAAATATGTTGAATCCGGCAAAGAAAAAATATTCCAAGATTCTCGAAACGGCAGGGCAATCTATTAAAAAAAAGTTATTTCAAATGGAAGTTGAGTAGTTACTACTAACTGTATTCAGAAGACACAAATGCTACAGCTTGTAACTGATAGTATATTGGTCGTACAATGTGAAGTCAATGCATCAAAATGTGAGTTTTCATAGAAAATTTTAAGCAACAAGAAATTCTAGCCAATATGATGGACACGTTGTGATGCCACTATTTTTAAAGTCACCTTGTTTTTATTTTATTCAGAATCACTCCATTAATCTACTTGGCAAGTTGACCTAGTACTTATCTTGGTTATTTAAATTTATCAATTTTATGCCATAAAAGACCACAAACTACATGATATTTGTACAAGAAAAGAAAACAAACACTGCTACGACTATTACTAGCGCACCCTCAAGCTCAACGGTTTTAAGAATTGTTCTTTTACTTTTGAGGGTGTTAACTTTTGTGTTTCTTCTCATTGCTCTCATAGTCATTATCTTAACCAAGCAAACTGCAGAGACAAGTTTTGGGGAATCAGAAATTAAGTTCAACGATATCCATGCTTTTCGGTGAGTATTAATGTAGTTTGTAGTTATCCAATTGATTGTCTAGATGATAATGGTTATAAATATATACTCCCTGCGTTTTTAAATATAAGCAAAAATCTTTTTTTAGGTTCATTCATTTAATGATGTATGTGGTCCATATTATGGAGCACATACATCATTAAATGAATGAACCTAAAAAGTGACTTTTGCTTATATTTAAAAACGGAGGGAGTAGTCTATAAGAATTTAATTTATATACATTGTGTACCAAAAAAAAAAAAAAGTATATACATTGTTAATGTAAAGATTTTTACATCCTCAATCAATCATAATGGTCAAATCAACAAAACTTCGACTCTAACAATAATTACTTGGACCGTCAATCTACCCTTAAGGGCACAGATGCCCTTTGGAAGGGCTCCTGAAGTCCTAGGCGCGCTCCTCTAAGGGCGCCGCCTTAACAAGATTTTAAAAGCATCTAGAACGCTCTTGAGAGCATTACAAGGCATGGCCTAAACAGACTAAACCTTAGTTTCTAATATTGTACTCACTGCAAGTACATTACTTTTAAAGTTACGTATGATTGGTTGTGATTTGTTCGATGTAAACCATAACATTGAAAATGTAAACAAATTAAACTTTTGTCTATAATTCTTACTTTGATCAATATAATATAATAAGCAATTTGAGAAGGATATATACATTTTACATGTTTTTAACAAGACAAGATGAAATATAATTAACCAAATAAAGATTTCTACTCAACAAAAGGAGTGCAGGGATAGAAATCAATAATGAAAATAGTTAGTTAATTACAGGAACTAACACCGAACAAGAAACCAACAAGCTGAAAAACTAAATGAGAAAACCCATACACAAAATAGGATTAAACCACCAAAGTTAAAGATCAAAATCAATGTTCGAATTTTCACCTTTAGCCACTAAAATGATAAACGTTTAACTTTGTCGAACAAATGAAGAATTGATTCATCTTGACACTGGAAAATATGACATTCCTTTCGTTCCAAAGAATCTAAACACAAACTAACCAAATCATATGTAACGAAGACCAAATAGTAAGCGTCACCCTTATGATTGAATTGCACAAGATGATAAGAAAAATACAATGGGTTAACTGAATAAATCCCGAGCCAATTCATAACTAGGCCCCAAATACTATCAAAAATTTCAGATACACTGTAAGGAAATTGATTTCTGAACACCCCAAAGGTGTATACACGTTGAGAGATGTAGAGATAAAAGCAAATGGTGTGATATATGCGACTGATTTTTGAACACCCCAAAGGTGTATACACTTTGAGAGATGTAGGCTCTGTTTGGTAAGGCCACCAAATGAGCTTATAGCTTATAGCTTATAGCTTATAGCTTATAAGCTCGTTTGACAAAAAAAGCTCTGTTTGGTAACGATCTTTTACCACGAGCTTATAGCTTATTTCACGAATTTCCACGAGCTTATAAGCTATTTTTCAGAAGCTATTTCAAGTAGCGTTTGAGCTTATAGCTTATAGCTTATTGTATTTTATTCCACTTTTGCCCTTGCTATTTTATCTAAAATCCCTTTTTAACCTTTATATTTTATTACAATCTGAAACATGTTACGTTAATGCTGAAACAATTTTCAATCCCATTTTTTTGTCACATGATTTTTTTTTTCATTTAGCAATATAAGTAATTTTTTTGAAAAATGCTAAATAGTACGGAACTTGTGGC
The DNA here is from genome assembly GCF_051527215.1 of Medicago sativa. Lineage (NCBI taxonomy): Eukaryota > Viridiplantae > Streptophyta > Magnoliopsida > Fabales > Fabaceae > Medicago > Medicago sativa. The sequence continues at coordinate 24,650,951 of NC_140755.1, forward strand.
CACGAAAATTCACGGACAGGCTAACTGCGGCACTTTTTTTTTTTTTTTGAATAGTAAGTGATTTAATTAACTTTTTGGTTCTGATTTAATTAACTTATAAAAGAGAGTTTAAAGGTAAGTACTCTTTTTATTTTATTTTTTTTCGTGAAGGGTTAGCACTCTTTAATCTTTAACACTATTTTTTTTTTGAGGGAATTAATCTTAAGCAAACGGTGCAACAAATTGAAACGGTGTTGACCACCTTTTTCTTTGGTTGAATTGCATAACAATAAAGTCATAGTGCATAATAATAGATACCGTTCAGGTTGCTTATATGTTCAAGCGTCCGTGAATTTTCGTGAAAATAAATCCCGTACTATATAGCACTTCTCAATTTTTTTTACGTAATATGAATCGTAAATATAAGTAATTTTTTTTACGTAATATGAATCGTAAATTAAGTATTTTGACCAAAAAATAAAATATTAATTTATTAATCTATAAAATATATATTAAATTGATTAATTTAAATTATTAAATATCTTAAATATTAATTTATAGTAGTATAAATTTTATATGAATTAATAATGTCCTTTTATGTAATTTTACATTTATCAGCTAGTTCAACCGCTATTTTTACCAAACACTTTAATTAGCTTATCAGCTATAAGCTATCAGCTAAAAGCTATCAGCTAGCTTATCAGCTAAAAGCTATCAGCTAGCTTATAAGCTATCCGCTATTTTTACCAAACAGAGCCGTAGAGATAAAAGCAAATGAAGTGTTGAATGTTGATGATGCGATAAGAAAAGAGAGATAGAGAAAATGAAGTGTTGAATGAGTGAAAAAAATTTTGGGGTGTTAAAATATAAATTTGACACTATAAAAGGTTATAACATTTTACTAGGCAAATGTAAAAATCTGTCACCTGTTTTTGCACTGTTTAATCAAATCTTGTTAGGGAAGACATAATAATTTTTGTAAAAAAAGGCCCCTTTTAAAGTATCTGAAAATTAAACATGAAGTATATAATAGTCAACCAAGCCTTTCCTTTTTTATGTCTTGTTTTGGACAAAATGTAGAGGTCTTGTTTTAGGTCCACACTTTGTCTTAGGCCTCAACTATATGTGAATATTTTTTTATATATAAAAAACAACTATCTGTAAATCTTCCTTTGTGGTGAGATAGCTACTTATAATGATTGTTCAATGCAAAAATAGGTGACAATTTTTGGTATTTGCTTGCAACATGTGCATAAACCTTTATAAAGTATATGAAAATCAAACATTAATTTTATAGTCAACAAGCCCTGACTTCTGGCCTTGTAATTTTACAATATGTAGAGGGTATACCTGGAGTGTGTATGGATGTGTTTACTGTGCTTTTTTTTTTTTTTTTTTATATGGAAGAGGCCTTCTATATAATAATGAATCCTATCATATGGCTACAAACAAATTATTGATAAAAATCATAGTGATTCAAATGAATTAATATAGAAAAATAGTTATATTCTTTCCTTCTTTATTAACTTGGTACAATTATGTAAATGTAGATACATGATCTCCACAATAGTAATTGGGTTTGCATACAACCTTCTTCAGATGGTACTTTCAATTTTCACCGTGGTAACAGGAAATCGTGTGTTAAGTGGTGATGGAGGCTATATGTTTGATTTTTTTGGTGACAAGGTACACAAACATGTCATAACAAGTCTTAAAAATATATGGTTGTTTAAAAAAAAATGTGTGTGGAATAATATTCCCTATATTATATATGTTTCGTTAAATTACATTTTTGGTTTACATAAAAAGATTACACTTGAAGTTATTTTCAATTTAAATTACAAAAGCCCTATTTTGGAAAATATTTTTGTTGGTCTCTTAATATGAATATGATTCATGGTGTTTAAGATTTTTAACTTGCTGGAACTAATGTTTATTACTTTTTTGTAGGGGATTATTGTTTATAACTTAAAAGGACGAAAATGAAATGATTAAGAAACAAAATTGGATATGGGTTGTAACTTATGAGATACCATAGATTTATGGGAACAAAGTGAAAATTAAAAATAATACCAAAAGAATTATTTAAGCTATATTTTTTTTGTTCTCAAGGTATATTTCATTATATAACATTTGGTTCTTTCGTTGGGCAGATTATATCATACTTTCTACTTTCCGGTTCAGCTGCTGGATTTGGTGCTTCAGAAGATCTGCATAGAATCTTCAAAGCAGCAGAACTTCCCTTAAACTCATTCTTTGGAAAGGCTAATGCCTCAACTGGCCTTCTTCTTTTTGGATTTCTCACTACAGCAATAGCATCAATTTTCACTTCATTTGCTTTGCCAAAAAGAGCTAAATAGCATTAATTTTCACTTCATTTGCTTTAATGAAAGCTTTATGCACAAAATGATTTATGCTCCTAGATTGCTATTTTATTTTCCCTTCTCTAATTTCGTTTGTAATGGATTTGTATCTTCCTTCTTTTCTAGTTTTATATCCTAAGAGTTGCTTTTATTTTGATTTTTTTAATAGAATGGATGAATGCCTCATGCTTTACTTCAAAGTTATATACACTTTTTTGTATTCAAGAAAACGCATTGAATTTCATCGATGATCAAATTAGCAATATATTGGGAACAAGAGGTATCAAAGTCGAAGAGGCAGTAGGAAATAAGGATGTCCTTGTGCTAAAAGGGACAAATTACTATCCTTTTTTTAAGATAATGGGATGGGATATATTAAGAATGGACAAGCAATGAGTCCATTTTCGAAGTTTCTTTAAGATAATGGGATGGGATAGTTGCCGAACATTCCGAACATACCATGTCTGGTTCTTGATGGTCGGATTTAGGTAATTGTATCAAATCGTTTATCAAGTGCAAGAGTTTAATAGTAATCTATTTTTAATTGTAGAATGTTAGCGGTATATAGGATTCCTTGAATCTCCTCTCGTTATTTGTTAGAATTAAGTAACCGTCAGTCTATTTAAGAATTAAGTAACCGTCGTGGGATTTTATCCCCTCCAGCTGTTGAGTTGCACCGGATTAACATGTGGATTAAGGTGCTATATCGTTATAGGTTCGTCAATCCTAAAGTGGTTACGTATGCACTCCTAGTTTGTAGTGTGGGGTCTTACTCTCTCAGAGGTAATTGAAGCATAGACTGAAACTAGAGTTCTTAAATTTATCCTAGAGGTTCATTCATCTATGAATCTTAGAAGTACATCAACATACTATTTCTCTTGGTAGTTCTACAAACGGACAGCCCTATCTCGTCTACGTTACCAAGGATAAAAAGGATAATTCTGAAGGTGAGAAAAAACACAAGAAGGGGGGGTTGAATTGTGTTTTGAAAAATTCTTCGTTTCTCCTAAAACTGAACACACTTGATCAGAAGCTAAGTGAGACAGCTTCTGAAGTGATAATCAGAATCTAAATGCAGCGGAATAAAACAGAGAGAGAAGAAGAACGACACAAAGCAATTATACTGGTTCCTTCCACAATCCGGAAGTAGTCCAGTCCCCCTTGCACTTCCAAGGAGATTTCACTAAGAGTAATATCTGATTACAATTGCTCAAGCACACAAGCAAGAGACTTCCTTTGCTCAAGCACACAAGCAAGAGACTTCCTTTGCTCAAGAACACAATCAAGAGACTTCCTACTCAAGCACAACTGCAAGAGACTTCTAACTAAACAAAATTACACAGAAAATTGATTAAGGTTGAACACTTGATATACAATCAGAGGTGCTCACAATACAAATCAGATACAGACTCAATGAACTTAAGAATTTCTAAGATATGACTTGAGACACAGAAATTCTAAGTGAATGCAGAACAATTTCAGCAGAGGTTTGACACTTGTAATAATGTTGTGAGTCGTTTGTTCAGCATTGCCAAAACTCTAGGTCTTCACTCCTTTATATAGAGTGTTATACCCTAATTTTGGACCTAAAAATACTTATTCAACTCTTCGTTTCTTGCATTTCAAGCCATTTGATATATCTCTGATCAATTGCATCTCTCTCTGCATTTCGTTTCAATTTTATTTGCAAAATTCACATGGAAGGGTATTTTAGTCATTTCCTATGTCAAATTTCTCTCAGTCTTTCAAAATTTTGTTTGAGTCCTTTCAAGTAGTTTGAACAAGTCTCTGTTTCATTCTATGTCAAAATCCATTTCAAAATTGCATTTGAAGTCATTTTGAGTCAGTTTTGCCCCTAGGGGCATTTTAGTCTTTTCAATTGTCAAAGCTCTGTTCAAATCTTAAAAATTGCCTCTGAATCCTTCAAGTTGGTTTAAATAAACTTTTGTTTCAATTCCCTGTTAAAAATCCATTTTTAAATTGCATCTGAGTCTTTTTTAGTCATTTTAGCCCCAGGGGCATTTTGGTCATTTCACACGAAATTTCGGCAGAGAGAGGTTACTTTAAAGTACCTCATTTAGGCCATTGGTTCGTTTTAGTCCGTTTTGTCATTTTTAATCGTTTCGCTTTACGTTGTTTGCCAATTACCAATTTTAATTCATTTTATTTTATTTTTTTAGTCCTAAATTCCTAAAATTTGCACTTTAGTCCATTTTTGTCCAAGTCATTGTCCATGTACACGTGTCAGGTTTTTATTTGTCCAAGAGTTAGTTACGCCACATGGCAGCTTGTCATTGGTCCAGGCATTACAGTCATCAGCTATAAAAGCTGACTCAATGGTCAAAGGTCAAGGCCACCAATCACTTTCTGCACAGTCATCACAAACAGATTCCTTTCTCTCTCTCTCTCCACATTTTCAGATCAAAGTACCAAATTCTTGATGAACTTGATGAATGTTCATCAAGAACACCAAGAACAAACCCTAACAAACTTTTCCAGAATCAAAATCATCATCATCACCAAAATCATCAACACATAATCATCATCACCAAAATCATCAACACATAATCATCATCGCTGTTAACCAATTCGACCTGAATTCACATCAGAATCCACAACGGTCTCAATCATCACCAAATCAGAATCACAATCAGAGAAGAGGAAGAGGTCAAAGGAAATCAAATCGAAGCAGTTGCGAAACTAGGAATAACGAAGCAAGCTAGCAAAAGGATTCAACGTCATCTCCGTTCGTGGATTAACGGCAAGAGGACAAAGAGATCGAAGTTGAAATTGTTCAGAACCGAATCAGGATCACAATCAGAGAAGAGGTAAGGTCTTTGCCTCTGTCGTTGTTGTTGTTATTCAATTTGTCTTTGGATTCAAAATTTTCGAACCCTATTTTCCTAGATCTAGCATCATATCGAACGTTTTTGCGAAAATTGATCCTAAATTCGGGTAGAGAAGGAAGAGAGGAGAAGCTCAGTGAAATTTTTTTTAAAAAAGAGAAGTTTAAGGGTTCCGGCGCGGCGGCGCCGCCCTGTTGGGCCGGCAGCCACCACGCCGGCGTTCTTGAACTCGTCGGAGAAGACAAGGTCTTCTTGCAGAGCTTCTCTCTCTTCTTTACATGTTAGAGAGAGAAAGGGGAGAGAAGAATGAGGGTTTGTGAAAGGTTTTTGGTTATATATCATGCATGTGCTTCCACGCGCGCGCGTGCGTCCTCTTAAGGTGTACCTGCGCATGTTTTGGCCTTTGGATCTTGGATCTGATCCAGGCGGATCAATCCAACGATCCCTAGGCCTCCTGTTAACCCGCATTTCAACTGGATATGGGCCTGGGTTTGATCTGTCTGCTTGAGTCATTGTTTTGTAACTTTCTTGCTATTTTAACACTGCTCAGTGCTGTTTACACCACGTTTTTTTACCAAAAACCTTCAAAAAGTTCCCCAAAAATTCTTGATGCTTCTCTTGATATTTTTGTTGATTCTTGGTGATTTTTACCTGTTAATATTGGCTGGAAAATATTGGTGAAAATGTTGATTTCTTGATTAGTTTAGCACTTTTAATTTTGTTAAAATCTTGATAAAACTTCCAAAAATGGTGTGAAAGTTCTTGTGATTGTTGTCGATGCTTGAGGCTTGTTCCTTGTGTTATTTTTGCATGTTAGAGGCTGTTAAAAATATATATGGTGTTTCTCATTAGTATTTTCACTTGTTTGGTTAGATTTTTTGTGAGTTTTTACTATGTTCTTGATTCCAATACTTTGACATATGATAATGCTACTTGATGTGTGATTCCATGATACATATACTCTTGAAATTGTGGTTATTCTACTGTTGGATGTGCTGATTTGTGACTTACTTGTGTTACAAGTTATGTAAATGACTCTATGTGGAATTAAAGTGCAAAATAGGCCTAAAAATGCTTCATAATTGCTTAGTTTAATGCTTCTCTCTAATCCTCATGGTTAAAGTTCAAATGGAACCTCTAAAATTGATTGAAATATGAGGGTTAGGAGTTATGTGTTGGCTTTGCTTTTGTGGTCAAATTTTAGGTATATTTTACCTTTGTTTTGATGTATTTTGAAGTTTTTGTGATGTTTACTTGCTTACATTTTTTCACCATATTACACCGTGTGTTACTAACCATTTCATTTCATGTTTCACATATCTCATAAGCATTCCTACTTCATCCCATATTCATCTTACTTCTTATACTTTAAGATTCATGCAAAAATTAGAATGTAATACTTAGGAATTTTGTAATATTTTACTTCATGTCATTTTAATTTCTTGGCAAAGAGGCCATAGAATGTAACTAGGTCAATGATGTAAAGGACAATGGACTCTAATGATGTGCACCGACACAAGCACCGACACATGCACACACATCACTATATAGTTAGAATATGCATGTTTAGATGTATGTTTAGGATTGTATGTTTAGATGTATGTTTAGGCTTTACACTTAGAAAAATCAATTTCAAAAAAAATGTGAATAACATCACCCAAACCATTTTCAAAATAAACCTTGGGATCAAAATCCCATTGTATTTTCCCTTTTGTTTTCTTAATCAAAGATTCAATGGAAATAATCATACTTAGACCATATTTTGCAAATTACTAATTCAACCTCACAATTTCATAATCTCATGCCCTTGAGGCCTCTTTCTATTCTTCAAATTCCAATTTTCAAACTTAAAATCAACCAACAAAAACAAAAACATTTTTGGAAGAGAACTACGGTGGATTTGATCCCTTAAACGGGTACGTAGGCAAGGAACGAAATTCCTTCGATTCAAATAAAATAAAAATCCAAAAACATTCTTCTCCCTCCAATTCTTCACTTAGAAAATTCTTAGGTTTAATATCATCTTTCAAAATAGTATTTAAAAATAAAGCGCGCGCGTAGAAATTAAAGACGGTTCCTATAGGATACTATAGTCGTTATGGGTGCCTAACACCTTCCCGTAGCGAAAACAACTCCCGGACCTCGATTCTCAAGGGTTTTGCTTACTTTCTCCCTTCCCAAGAAAAAATAAGATATCACCGGTTAGAAAGGTTCAAACGTAATCAATGTTTGACACCCGAAAACCAAGATAAAACATAGAGGTGTGAAAGAGACGTTGTGAAATTGCCAGCACATCAAAGAGTCGTTGTTGAAGCTTGATCTTTCACCTTTGATCTTTTGCCTGATTTGTTTGTTGTCCTATGAAGAACCAATTTGAAATCCATTCCTTATCCAAAGGAACATCTATGCAGGCGAAGCCGTATTCTGGAGCTGTTTTCTTGTCTTGTAGCGTGGACACAAAACAGAGTAGTGGAGAACGTGGTTGTACAATTCGTACAAATGTCAACGCTTTCGTCCAAATTGCAAGCACATACACTTTTGAAATGACCGTTGCAAAATTCCACTAATCCTTTGTTGTGTTTTCGAATGCAATAGACAGCTTTTGTAGTGATGATTCTTCAATCCTTGAATCTTCGTAAATCCAGTTGATCTTCAGCTTCTGGTGAAATGGCTTCTGATGAGGCAGCTTTTGCAGCTTCTGATGATGTGGCTTCTGATGATATGGCTTCTGGACCTCTTGTCTTCAGGAGCACTATTCTTCAGGAGCGCTATTCTTACTTCAGAAGCGACTTAACTTCAGGAGCGCTTTTTTTTTTCTTCAGTGGCAAGTTGCCTTCAGGAGAGCCCAAGCTTCAAATTTTGTTGTTTCCTTTGCTCTTTATTTGCTCATTTAGAACCAATGATGATGTAACTTTTTAATTATGGTCCTGTACACTTGAACAAATATTAGCTAGTCCAATTTACAATTTTTAATACCTTGTTATCATCAAAACTCTTTAAGGTTCATTGTTAAACACATTTTGTTCCAACAATCTCCCCCTTTTTGATGATGACAAACAAAAGTATTTAAAAATTGATCAATTGTTGTTAATCTAATTAACAAGTTGACTTTGGGGTTCTGAGGTTTGTAAGCTCAGAATCTGAGGTTTGTAAGCTCAAACTCCCCCTGAGTCTGATAGTCTTTAAGGTGAGGTTTGTAAGCTCCCCCTAAGTTCTATCCAGGTTAATTAAATTCATTTTTCGCACAATAAAGTTATCAGAGCTTAAAAAATTGAATCATTGAAAGAATTAACTTATAGATAAGAAGAATGGTTCAATTAATTTTACTTGAATTTTGATACTCCTTCTTTCGTTCATAGCTTATACCAATAAGGTAAAAAAAAATGATAGAAGTTTTTCAAAAAATTGCAAATATCATTAATGGGGCTCTCAGAGCCTTTAAATACTTGTCACATATACTCCCCCTTTTGTCATTATAAAAAAAAAATGAAATAAATGTAAATAAGCATAAGAGACAAAAAGATGTGAGAAAAACTCAAACTTGAAGAGAGTATATAAAAAAAATAACTAAACTATCCAGGCAATCAGAATCAGAATCAGTTAAGCATTTAGAACCATTAATCATTCATAAACAATAAAGCAAGACAGTTTCAGAAGCAGATACTAAGAACTTAAAACAAACAACAAACAAAAGATAACACTGGGGTGTGCAACTAAGGGTTGGTTTGTTGTTGTTTCTTCATCTTCTCCATTTCTTCAATTTTCTTTTGCAACTGTTCTTCAAGAAATTGTTGCCTCTGGAGAAGAGCCTGTTCCCTTTCTCTAGCCTCTTGCTGCTGCTTTGCCATCTGTTGCCTTAGAAGCTTAAACATCCTTGCATCTCTGGTCAAATAGTCCATTTCTGAGAAGAATGGCTTGTTTGCCAGGAGCAGTGTAGGACTTCTGACTCTGAGACTTTTCTTCAGATGCTCCATTAACTTTCTGACAGAAGCGTCCTTGCTTCTGATGCACTTAGCCTTTATATCTTCATTAAATTCAGCAGCTCGATTCTGAAGTGATACCCAGGAGACTTCATATGCATTGGTGAGATCAATTGTCCTTCTTTGATCCACCAGATTATGCATTTGAGAGAGAATAGTGAGTAGCTCAGCATTAATAAATCCAGATTCCAGGGGGTTTGGGGGTGGTTGTTCAAGAGTTTCAAGATCAGAATCACTAAGTTCAGGGTCTTGAACAGGGCTAGAAACTGGAATGGTGATGTGTTGAGTTGGGGTTGAGGTTAATGGCTGGTCAGAAGCAATGTGTGCAGTAGAGGTTAGGTCTTGGACATTGACTTGAGAATTGTCAATATCAATGGGAGTTGGTTCTGGGGAGTGTTCAGGTGAATGTTGAAAGTTAGTTTCAGTTTCAGTTTCAGTTGGTGGTTGTTGTGGTGAAGTTGTTGTTTGATTGTTGAGTTGGGGGTAAATGGTTGCTAATGGTGATTGTGGGGGTGTTGTGGGTTTATGTGGTTCAGGTGTTTGTTGATGGGGGTTTTCTGAAACAACATTTTCAGAAGCAGCTGCTTCTGGAGTTGTTTCAGAGGCCTTTTCTGAGGTAGATTCAACATTCTCTGGAGGAATCATGTTGAGCAGTTGAATGTTAAGGGGTTGAGGGTTAAGTCGAAAGATAGTATCAATGACTCTTTTTCTCTGCTCAGCCATTTCAGCCAACTTCTCATTAATTATGTGACCAACTGGTTCATAAGTAGTTGACTGGGAGGGCTTTTTGTTGGTTTTGGTTGACGTTGACTGGCTTTTTACTGGTTTTTGAAAAAGTTGAGCTAAGGGTATATCATCATCAGAATCTGATGATGATGAGGATGCGGAATCTGATGATATATTAATTACATTTTCTGGTTCAGGATCAAAATCCTCTTTAGCAGACTCACTGGTCATCAGCATCAGTTGCTTGGCTTCTGAAACTACGGACTCTTGTAGCTCAGCAGCAATTTCCAAGACTTTTTCAGCTTCTGCCTTCTTCCCTTGTAAGTCCTTTAACTCCAAATCAGAAGCAGCTTGAGCTGTCATGGTGATATGAGGAAAATCCTTGGTCCTCCTCAAGGCTGGCTTCCTCTTCCTCTTTGGTATAGCTGGTTGTACAAGAGCAATATCAGAACTTAGGGCTACACAAGAGTTGATGTCTTCAGCTACCTCTTCAATTGATGGCATTGCAGAACCACCAATCTTAAGCTTGTCAGAAGCAGGTCTTGCCTTCTTAGCAGATTCTTCAACCTTCAGATACTCTTCTTTGGTTATTTTCCTCTTAGCTCTTCTTCCTTTTGCCAGAGGCACAGTACCACCATACATTTCCTCAGGTACCTCATCCAACCTGATGACCTCTTTGGTTGCCTCATAGTGTTCCTTGATGAACCTCATCTGTACTTCAATAGGATCCTGTTTGCAGATGGGTGGAAAATCCCTCATAAGATCAGACACGACATGAGATACACTTAGATCAGTTCTAAGTTTGGTGACCTTGCTGATCAGCTTCATATTCTTGAGAGTTTGAGCATTTATGAATGCTCTAGTCTTTGTATCCAACATCTGATCTGTGTAGCCTTGAGCTCTGCTTAAACTGTTCAAGACACCCCCTTGATAGAATATCTCTGATAAGAGTCTTCCATAAGGAACCCAGGGACTTGGTTTATCCTGCAGCTGACTCTGTTTCAGACACTCTACCAGGTACTTGAACATGTATTTGGGCACGTTCACCTTTTCCTTCTTGATGAAGTGCTGGAGAAAGACCTTCTGAGCCAAATTTGGTTTCTCATTACCACATGGAAACAAATCCTCATTCTGAATCTTCAGAAGCATCTTAGTTTCCATGTTTAATTCAGCATATTTCTTCTCCTTCTCAGAATTGTATATAACCAAGTTAGCTCTTTCTTTCCAAATGCGTTTTTCAGCAGCACTTGAAAGATCAATTCCAGAGTAATATCCAGACGCTTCAACCTTAAGAACAGCTTCTATCTGCCATTGAGTAATTCTTACTGGAATACCGCAGATACTTGATCTGATTTCATCTTCAACAAACGGCGCAAGACCCATTTCTTCTCTTGTCTTCCCTTCTAATTCAGGATACATCAACACCATTTGACTTTGCTCAGCTAGGGATGCCGCTCTGTTGTAAAATTTTGCTCTTACCCAGAAGTGTCTAATCAGAGCTTCATATGTTGGTCCATTCAACATTTTGAAGTAATGCACGAGTCCTTGCTCTTCATAGCAGCTTCTGATCCAACATTTATGAAAGGCCAGAGAATCAAAATCCACTGGATTCTCTATCTGAACTTGTAAATCCCATTCTTCCAATTTCACGCTTCTTCCTCTGTAGTCATATTCAGGGACCATTCGTGAAGTAGATACTGAACCTTCTCGTTGCGAACTTGATGATGCCATTGATGATGTTTGAAGAAGTTTTGTAGAAGATGAAGATTTTAGGGTTCTAGGGTTGAGAGAATGCGCTTACTTCGCACTAATAGGTTTGAGAGCAAATGTGTTTGTTGTGAGTGAGTAGTGTGTGAATTGGCAAAGTGTTAAAAGTAAAACGAATGCAATTCAAAAGAGACAAACAAACATAACATTAATGACAAAATTGGGGGCGCGTGAAAAGTACTTTCAAAGCTATTAAATCATCATTGCCCTTTTTAGTTATACACTAATACAAACAGGCCACGTCGGAAGTTCACAGAGTAACTACCAAGTTAGTGGGCCAGAAGTTACCATAAAAAGCAACTCCCAACGTTTCCACTAACTCTACTATTCAGAAGCATAAAATCCAGCTTTTGGACTTCAGATGCTGACGTCATCATCAGAAGCGGGTTTTCCTCAGAACCTCAATAAAGAGCTTCTGATGGACTACCGCTTCTGAACTAACTTCAGAACCTAAAATCCTATTTAGGAGCAAGCAATCATTTAATCAGACACAAAGTGCATGTTCAAATTTTTCTTTATAAAATCAAATCTTTCAACAGTTAAAGGCTTAGTAAATATATCAGCCCATTGATTTTCAGTATCAATGAATTGTATATCTAAAATTCCTTTTTGAACATAATCTCTGATAAAATGGTGTTTGATTTCAATGTGCTTAGCTCTTGAATGCAAAATTGGATTTTTAGACAAACAAATAGCAGCAGTATTATCACAATAAATGGGAATATTTTTAGCAATTATCTGATAGTCTTCCAACTGATGTTTCATCCAAAGTAGTTGTGTACAACAACTTGCAGCTGAAATGTATTCTGCTTTTGCTGTAGACATAGCAATAGTTGTTTGTCTCTTGCTAGCCCAGGATATAAGATTATCTCCCAGAAATTGACAATTGCCACTGGTTGACTTTCTTTCAATCCTATCACCAGCATAATCAGCATCACAGAATCCAATTAGCTTATAATCTAAGGATTTCCTATAAAGGAGTCCAAGATTAGTTGTTCCTTTCAAATACCTGAAGATTCTCTTGACAGCAGTCATATGAGATTCTTTAGGATCTGATTGGAATCTTGCACACAAGCATACACTGAATAAAATATCTGGCCTAGATGAAGTAAGGTATAACAAAGAACCAATCATACCTCTATATAGCTTCTGGTCAACTTTAGCTCCTTCATCTTCTTTGCTCAAGGTGCAAGTAGGGTGCATTGGAGTGTTCATCACTTTACAATCTTCAAGCTTGAACTTCTTCAGAAGCTCCTTTGTATACTTAGATTGATGAACATAGACTCCATCTTTGCATTGATTAATTTGAATGCCCAGGAAGAACTTTAGCTCTCCCATCATGCTCATTTCAAATTCATCATGCATTAACTTAGAAAATTCCTTGCAAAGAGATGCATTAGTAGAACCAAATATTATATCATCAACATATATTTGCACAACAAGAATATCTTTCCCAAGGGTCCTTCTGAAGAGTGTTGTATCAACCTGTCCTCTTTTAAAATCATTCTTGATTAAGAAATTACTTAGTCTATCATACCAAGCTCTGGGAGCTTGTTTCAAGCCATATAGTGATTTCTTCAGTTTAAAAACATGGTCAGGATATTTAATATCCTCAAATCCAGGAGGTTGCTTGACATACACTTCTTCTTCTATGACACCATTGAGAAATGCACTCTTGACATCCATTTGATATAATATTATGCCATGATTAACTGCATAGGAAAGAAGAAACCTGATTGCTTCCAATCTTGCAACTGGAGCAAACGTTTCAGTGTAATCAATGCCTTCTTGTTGACTGTACCCTTGTGCAACAAGTCTGGCTTTGTTCCTTGTTACTTCTCCTTGCTCCTTCAGTTTGTTCCTGAATACCCATTTTGTTCCCATAATGTTCTTGTGCTGAGGTTTGGGTACCAGATCCCACGCATCATTTCTTTGAAATTGATTCAATTTTTCTTTCATAGCTAGGATCCATCCATCATCTGAAAGTGCTTCATCAACTGTTGTAGGTTCAATCATTGAGATTAGTCCGATCATTGACTCTACTTGTGTGAAATGTGATCTTGTTCTTCTTGGACTATCTTTGTTTCCAATGATTAGCTCCTCAGGATGTGAAGACTTGTGTTTGAATGTGTTTCTGGGAGGATCTGCTTGATGTGAGCCATCTTGTGCTTCATCAGAAGCAGTTTCATCTTGCGCTTCTGATGTGGGTTCAGCTTCTGGACTTTCTTCAGATTCAGCTATCTGATCAGGTTCTGGAGTAACTTCAGGAACCTGTAACTCAGCAACACTTTCACCTTGCTTTGAAGTTTTATCTTCAAGCTCTTTATCATCAAATTTAACGTGCATAGATTCTTCAACACAGAGTGTTTCTGAATTACACACTCTATATGCCTTTGACCTTTCAGAGTAACCTAAGAAAATTCCTCTTTGGGCCTTGGCATCAAATTTCTTTAGGTAGAGCTTGTTGTTCAGAATGTAACATGTACATCCAAATTGATGAAAGTAAGAGATATTGGGTTTTCTTCCTTTAAAGAGTTCATATGATGTTTTCTCCAAAATAGGTCTAATATAGATCCTGTTTTGAACATAACATGTTGTATTCACTGCTTCTGCCCAAAAATGTTTAGCCAAATTGTTTTCATGGATCATGGTTCTGGCCATTTCTTGTAAGGTTCTATTCTTTCTCTCTACAACCCCATTTTGTTGTGGAGTTCTAGGAGAAGAGAATTCATGGATAATTCCATGTTTTTCACAAAAAGCTTCAAATGGCTCATTTTCAAATTCTCCACCATGATCACTTCTGATTTTCAAAATCTTTGACTCTTTTTCAGTTTGAATTTGTGTGCAGAAGTTACTGAATACCTCATATGCATGATCCTTACTTTTCAGGAATTTCACCCAAGTCCATCTGCTGTAATCATCAACAATGACTAATCCATATTTACTTCCATACAAGGATGCAGTACTTACTGGTCCAAATAAATCAATGTGAAGTAGTTCTAAGGGTCTTGAGGTTGAAATAATGTCTTTGGTTTTAAAAGATGATTTCACAATTTTCCCTCTCTGACATGCACCACAGAGTGCATCTGAGTGATAGTCAATGTCTGGTAGCCCTTTCACAAGTTGTAACTTACTAAGCTTAGATATTAATCTCCAGTTAGCATGCCCCAACCTTCTGTGCCACATCCATTTCTTATCATTCACTAATAGAAGGCAAATTACCTTATGATCAGCCAGTTCAGAAAAATTGATTTTGTAGACATTGTCAACTCTCTTTCCCTTGAACACAATGGATTTGTCTTCCTTGTTGATTACTGTACAGTTGGGTTTCTCAAAAAGCACATCATAACCATTATCACAAAATTGACTAATGCTCAAAAGGTTATGTTCAAGACCATCTACCAACCATACATTATTAATTGAGGTAGAGGAATTACCAATAGTTCCTGCACCTATGATCTTGCCTGACTGGTTGCCTCCAAATTTTACATTTCCTCCCTCTTTCATTGTTAGACTGAGGAACATGGACTTCTCTCCTGTCATGTGTCTTGAGCAACCGCTGTCTAGGTACCATGATCTTTGCTTTGGCACTGCTCTTAGATATACCTGCATCATTGACATTTTCAGATTTAGGTACCCATTGTCCTATGGGTCCTGGAAGGTTAGTGCTTAAGGCTTTACTCTTCGCTCCTTATACCTTGTGCTGTGAGTTGGGTAGCTTCTGATTAACCATTACCTTTGGTTTTGGTACTTCAGAAGCAGTAACTGTCTTCTTCGGAAACTTAGACTTCAGAACCTCAGATTTTGGTTTCACCAGACTCTGAGGTACAGGTTCTGATCTTTTCAGATCCTGATCTTTGAAGTCTTGGAATCAGATTTGATCATAGCCTTTGACTTAGAGTTCTTTGGCTTTGAAGTAATCTTAGCCTTAGAACTAGAAGCTTCAGGTTCTGATTGAACAACAATTTCCAACTCAGCACCTTCAGGTACAAAGAAGGTTTTCAGACCTTCCTTGATGCATTCACAACAAGATTTTAGATTGGTTTTCTCAAGTTTCACTTCTGGAAAACCAATTCCTCTGCCATTGTTCTTGTAAATGCTATAAATCATAGAAGCCACTCTGCTTCTGTCAATGCCAGATATAATAAAATCTTCAAGAGCAATTTCATGGTTACCTAAAGGTTTTTCATTACACTTTTCTTGTAGCTTCTGACATAAGAACCTGAGATGATCTTCATACGTTTTACACATGAAGTCAAAGCCCCTAAGTCCTTGTTTAGAAGCCTTCAGATCCAATAGAGTTGATTTTTGCTGTTTCACCAAATCAGCATATTTTTCTTTTAAACCCTTCAACTCATTAGTTCTTACTTCAAAATGTGTAAGAAGTTCTTTAAGTGACTCAACAAGTTCATCTCTGGGAATTTTGGAATATACCTCGTTTTCATCTTCTGAGTCTGAATCTGATCCAGCTTCTGAAGTTGCTGTTGCTACCAACCCAACAGCTACCTTTGCATCTTCATCAGCTTCATCTTTATCAGATCCAGATTCACTTCCCAAATCATCCCAGGTTGCCATTAAACTCTGCTTGATCTGCTTCTTGAATTTGCTTGGTTTGAATGTAGACCTCTTTGACTTGTCCTTTGACTTTTCTCTTTTAAGATCAGGGCATTCAGCAATGAAATGTCCAAGCTTCTTACAGTTGAAGCATCCCTTCTGATCTTCTTTCCTTGAGCTTCTGGAGTTACTCCTTCTTGCTAGAAACTTTCTGTTCTTCTTGGCCAGATACTGAAGTCTGTTGGAGAGCATGGCCATTTCAGCAGCATCTGGTTCAGAATCTGAGCTTGATTGTGCTTCCTCTTCAGATTCAACCACTTTGAGAGCTTTTGATGACTTGCCTTTGGATGGAAGAGCTATTGATTTAATCTTCTTAGTAGACTCATGTTCATTAAGACTTAACTCATGAACTTTGAGAGAACTAACAAGATCTTCGACACTTAAGGTGTTTAAATCTTTAGCTTCTTCTATGGCAGTCACCTTTGGTCTCCATCTTGCAGGCAAGCTTCTGAGTATCTTGCTCACATGGTCAGAAGCAACATAGCTCTTCTTTAGAATCTGTAGCCCAGAGACTAAGGTTTGAAACCTTGAGTACATCTCCTCAATAGTTTCATCATCCTTCATCTTGAATAACTCATACTAATGTACAAGCAGGAGAGCCTTTGCTTCTTTGACCTTCTTGCTCCCTTCGTAGTTTGAACAGAGAGAAGCAAACATAGCTTTAGCAGTGGATTTGTCACTCATCTTCATGTACTCTGCTTTGGGTATGACAGTGACAAGGGCTCCTCTGATAATATGATGCTTCTTGTAGAGTTTCCTCAGTTCTGGAGTATGTTTCTTCCTATCCACAGCAGCTCCTTCTTCATCAAGGACTAAATCACCAACACCATCTTCCAGAATATCCCATAATTCTTCATCTTGGCTCATGATATAACTGTAAAAGTTGGTCTTCCACCAAGAAAATTCTTCAGCATCTCCATTGAATTTTGGAATCTTTCCAACACTGGATTTCTTACTATCACTATAATCATGTGAGACATGTTTATAGCTAGTGTCACCAGAACCAGTAGGAGGAGGAGTAGACATGTTTTTCTCAGATCTTTGACTGTTGCACGGTTAAGTGTTACACAACATACCAAGGCTCTAATACCAATTGAAGGTGAGAAAAAACACAAGAAGGGGGGGTTGAATTGTGTTTTGAAAAATTCTTCGTTTCTCCTAAAACTGAACACACTTGATCAGAAGCTAAGTGAGACAGCTTCTGAAGTGATAATCAGAATCTAAATGCAGCGGAATAAAACAGAGAGAGAGAAGAAGAACGACACAAAGCAATTATACTGGTTCCTTCCACAATCCGGAAGTAGTCCAGTCCCCCTTGCACTTCCAAGGAGATTTCACTAAGAGTAATATCTGATTACAATTGCTCAAGCACACAAGCAAGAGACTTCCTTTGCTCAAGCACACAAGCAAGAGACTTCCTTTGCTCAAGAACACAATCAAGAGACTTCCTGCTCAAGCACAACTGCAAGAGACTTCTAACTAAACAAAATTACACAGAAAATTGTTTAAGGTTGAACACTTGATATACAATCAGAGGTGCTCACAATACAAATCAGATACAGACTCAATGAACTTAAGAATTTCTAAGATATGACTTGAGACACAGAAATTCTAAGTGAATGCAGAACAATTTCATCAGAGGTTTGGCACTTGTAATAATGTTGTGAGTCGTTTGTTCAGCATTGCCAAAACTCTAGGTCTTCACTCCTTTATATAGAGGTGTGAAAGAGACGTTGTGAAATTGCCAGCACATCAAAGAGTCGTTGTTGAAGCTTGATCTTTCACCTTTGATCTTTTGCCTGATTTGTTTGTTGTCCTATGAAGAACCAATTTGAAATCCATTCTTTATCCAAAGGAACATCTATGCAGGCGAAGCCGTATTCTGGAGCTGTTTTCTTGTCTTGTAGCGTGGACACAAAACAGAGTAGTGGAGAACGTGGTTGTACAATTCGTACAAATGTCAACGCTTTCGTCCAAATTGCAAGCACATACCTTCAAACACTTTTGAAATGACCGTTGCAAAATTCCACTAATCCTTTGTTGTGTTTTCGAATCCAATAGAAAGCTTTTGCAGTGATGATTCTTCAATCCTTGAATCTTCGCAAATCCAGTTGATCTTCAGCTTCTGGTGAATGGCTTCTGATGAGGTAGCTTTTGCAGCTTCTGATGATGTGGCTTCTGATGATATGGCTTCTGGACCTCTTGTCTTCAGGGGCACTATTCTTCAGGAGCACTATTCTTACTTCAGAAGCGACTTAACTTCAGGAGCGCTTTTTTTTTTCTTCAGTAGCAAGTTGCCTTCAGGAGAGCCCAAGCTTCAAATTTTGTTGTTTCCTTTGCTCTTTATTTGCTCATTCAGAACCAATGATGATGTAACTTTTTAATTATGGTCCTGTACACTTGAACAAATATTAGCTAGTCCAATTTACAATTTTTAATACCTTGTTATCATCAAAACTCTTTAAGGTTCATTGTTAAACACATTTTGTTCCAACAAATTCTACTATTCTAGGTGCGTAGGTTCAACCACAATGTTCCTAGTTAAAACATTTTCCCTAATTCGGGTGGTTGTCCATCGTAATCTTAGATACTTCATAATTCGACTAATTCACCGTTATATTAGGTATCTCACTTCCTTAATCGCGTAATTTACTATTATATCAGGTGTGTTCTAGGTCATGTGAAAGAATCATGTACTTCACATAATAAAATTAAACAAGACACATAAAATAACTAAATAAAAAGACTTAAATTAAATAATTCAACAAAATAAAATAGAGGTTCATCATAGAACCCTACCAAATAGGGTTTAGTTACTCATGGTAACTAAAGACAAATTACAAAAGAAATAAAACATACCATATAGACTTAGAGGGAGGAGAAAGACTCCTCCCTTGAAGCTCCTAGTGTTTGCCTTCATATTGAACCACTTCGTTCTGAATGAAAAATTATGAATGAGATCATTTTCTCGCTTGTAATCGCTTTTGTTCTTCATTTTTTGGGTGTTTTCTTGTAACAGAGTTTCACATTCTTGTAATGTCTTCAGAGGCCTCTTGAATCTTTATTCGTTATCTTCACAAGATGTTTTGTTTTGCCGTTTGCATCATTTTGTCTTGAATTACATCAAAAACACCCTAAAACTTCTTGGTTTAGGGGAAACTAGAATTTCATGACTCGAAATGAAAATGTTACAAAATGTCCCGAAAACCATAGTATTGTTCTAAAATTCATCTAACTTGGATCAAAAGTGGATAAAAGTAACTGAAAAATATGCTAAAAATAACGTTAGATGACCTGACATAAGTTCTCCAAGCCATAATTGGATACAAGAAAGAAGAAACTGAACTTTGATGGAAATGGTTAGTCAGTGTGAACTTCCAAAGTCATCATGGAGCGAAGCTATTAAAAAGATAATGTATATATTGAGCTGTGTTCAAACCAAAGTTGTCCCAAAACCAAAATATCTTAAACTAAACAATTATTTTTTTTTAAAAAAAACCTATGATTTTCTTTTCTTTCGTGTTCTCACCCTCAATTTAGAAAATGAACTCTCGCTTTCATCGAAGACAAATGAAGTAATGTTAGGCTCACCTTCATTAATGGTGTTTTGTTCTCCCTTCATCGATGATGTTCTCTTGTCGTGAGTCGCATGTGTCTTGTTTTATAAATCAATTCTTTAGTTGTCATTGCTCCATTCGTTTTTAATCATGTAATTGTTTATCTGTTCATTGTGATTGTTCATGTAATCGTTGTTGCTCGATTCATTTTCATGTAAGACCCGTAGATGCCGTTGTAAGAAGAGTAGATCAAATGGAGGAGAGTCAGGTTAAAAGAGGTAGGGGAAGACCTAAGAAAACCATTCGAGAAACCATTAGAAAAGATTTAGAGGTCAATGAGTTGGATCCAAATATGGTTTTTGATAGAACACTATGGCGTCATTTGATCCATGTAGCCGACCCCACGTAGTGGGAGAACGCTTGCTTGTTGTTGTTGTTGTTGTTGTTGTTTATTTTCACCGATGAGTCGACGGTTTTCTCTTGATTCCCTTTAGTATGTTTGTTCAATTTACCAAGCATGTTCATGTAATTGGTGATTCAAGGTTGTCCAAGATTATAAATAAATGTTTGCAATCACAGAAAGATTGATGATTAGTCGATAAACGTATTTTTGTGTGTCATATGATGATATCTTCCAACTTTGCTCAATTTCGGATGTACCTTAAAGCTATTGTAGACTGGTCTCATTCTCTTATTTGACCTGTTTGCAAGGTTCGATGGTACAAGGGCGATCAAGATACTCTAGTGCATAATATAGATGACAATGCGGAGATAAGCATTCCAATTTAGATTCTATGAGAGTATAAAATATTATTCATCATTTAGAGATTCATGCTCTCCTTATTGGTCTCAAATTATGTTGGTAAGTTTGCTTTTAGAAGGTTATGCTCTATTATGATCCTCATCACATGGTGTAGTAAGTATACATGGACATTCATCACTTTCACCGTTATATCAATATGTTCGAGATTATCAGAGATTACATGAAGAAAAAAAATTGACGTTTTTCTCTTCATCCAATTTTTTGTGAGGGCATTGTTTATGCAGATATTCAAGTGAAATTCAGCACTACTTGTATGGATATCTTGGTTATGGTCGACGATTACAAACCACCACCCGTACCTCTCCTCAGTTTTGTTAGCTAACATGGTTGAGTGTCTTTATTAGGACTAATTTTTCTCCTTTTTCTTCTTCTTTTTTCTTCTTAGGTAAAAAAAAAATAATAATAATCTACTAGCTCTGTCCCTAATTATAAGACCCTTTTGAGAATTTTTTTTTATCACTTTTTATAAGACCCCTTTATTATTTCCAAGTACATTAACTATTTCTTTACCTACATGCCCCTATTTATTATACATTTTTTTCTTCAATTAGCAATAAATAACATGTTGAAAACATAAACTAACCCTCTCTCTTAAAGGATAAAATTGTAAAAACAATAGTAATTATAAACAACTTTAATGCAAATATCCACTTTCTTAATTCCCGTGATTTTAACAAAAGGGTCTTATATATAAAGACGGAGGTAATAGTTTGATACTAAGATTACCTAAAAAAACATTTGTGTTAATATAAAGGGAAAAAAACACAATAAAGTTACTATTTGTGACGGTTATAGTTTCACGAACCTAGCAAATAATGTACCTTCGGCTTGTTTTCATTACAGATTGACAATAAAGTGAAAGGTTAGTTTCGGCTTTAAATTTTGACAAGAATTATTTGTTTCTTATTTTGTTGACCGACTAAAAAAGTTGACCATACCGACCAAATAACAATACTGTAAAGACTAGTGAATGGTCAATCAATGTAACAACCCAATAGTGAATGGGTGAATGGTCAGTCAATGTAGAGTCAATGAATTAATGTGAATGGTCAGTCAATGTAGAGTCAATGAATTAAGATGGGAGGTTTTTGTTTGGTGTTAGAAAGTTACTATTGGGTCACCGGAGGAGGAACTCGGCAGGACTGCCCGCATCGAAGCCAGAACAACCATACAAGCAAAAAAGACACCGTACTTTTATCCAAAATCTTAAGACAATGAGTTTATGAATCCTCTTACTTATAAAATGTTCAACATTTATTTTTCTATCCAATATGGGACAGTTAAGAGCCAAGAAAAGAAAGAAAAAAAAAAGGACAGGTAAAAATTAAGTTTCAAACTTATATCCTTTAATATGTGAGGTTTATAAAATGCAACTAAGGTTTTAACTACGTAGCTTACCACATTATCAAAAAAATGTAGCCCATAAATTGAGATGTTGGTCAAATGAACGTTAAAAGAAGGGTGAGGTTTAACCTGGGAAAGGAATCTTGTTTCCCACCATGGGAAAGGGCTGGTTTTGAAGGACAGGTGGAAGTTGTCACTTGTTGAGCCCAAACAAAAAAATCTGAAGCATTCATATTTTAATATTTTATGCTCCTTTACTAATCAACCTCCCCCATTTTATTATGACAACACAAATTATTTAACAATTTAAAACATTTACTTAATTGCTCAAATTAATAACATTTTTTTTAACCTCCCTCATCTAACGCCTTAATCTCACTTGCTCTTCTCTCCTTCACTTCCCAGTATTTTCTTCTTCTCCTCCATGCCTTAACCTCTCTCTTTCTCGTGAATTACCCCCCTTTCACCCTTAAAACCATTTCTTTTCCCATAGATATGTATTTTTCCTCACACCTTCATTGTTATCGAAACAAAAATTCATACGACCATAATCAGATTCAAATCTAGACAAGAATGAATAATTTCACCGTTGTTTATGAAACAAGATCCGTAGCTTCCTCTTTCTCTATAAAGTTTCGATTTTTTTTTCTTCGTGAAAATAAAGTGTATTTTTTTTTCTTCATGAAAATAAAGTGTGATCGCTGAAATTTGATAACAAAATCGTCGAAAAACTTGATAGGATGATGAGTAGTTGGGGATTTCAGGAGAAGGGAACTCTAATTCAACAATGTTTCTTATCTCCTCATCTCTCTCTGTGTGTTTGTGAGTTTTTATGTTAATGATGTGTTTTTGAGGTTTGGATAGGCCCACTAGCTCTCTTTGGTGATGAATGTGAATTGTGATGAAGGGGAAGAGATAAAGTTCTGGATTTGTATGCAGGTCTGGATTAATGTTTGAAGTTATGAGTTTTTTTTTTTTTTTTGAGCAAGAGTTTTAATGTATTACTCCAAAAGAATGCATTATAGTTATAACAATTAGTGAATCGATGAAGACAAAGAATTTGATAATGAATTAATAATAAAACAATTGGAAAAAAAAAAGAATTAAATGAAAACAAAGATTTTCTTTTAGGTGTTGTTGTTTTTTTTAATTTGATTTTAAAATGTAATTGTTTTTTTAAAAATAACTGTTAATTAATTAATAAAAACGTCAGTTAAGGTCTTGTGGATTAAAATATCCTTTTAAAAACCTATTAATTTGTTGTGTAAATTCAAATTAATATGCCAACATTTTTTTTTTTTGAAAGAATTAATATGCCAACATTGTTATCAAATAAATTGTTAGGCACATCCGAAAATTTGAGTTAGAACAAAAAAACCCAAAACAAATTGCCAGGCCCATGTCTTATTATAAACAAATGAAAAATTGTTGTTTAATCAATTGGTGGGGTCCACTGCTGTGGTTCACAATATCAAGCAACAAGTTACAATAATTAACAGGTCACAAATCTCAGCCATCCAAATAAAAAAATATTAAATCTATGGTTGTGGTTCAACTTTCCCATGATGGGAAAGAACTTCCCTTTCCCATGCTAAACCCCACCTAAAAGAAGGTTTAGAGTGTACATTTCGTACTACTAATAATAATTTAACCTTTCTCCAATAAATTGACCATTAATTTTGGCCCATAGAAAAAATAGGTAGCTTACGACGGTAATTCAAGTCTTCAAATTTGTGTCCAAGAACGTGAGTATTGAAAAGTCAAATTGTACAGATCATATACGTATCTAATTGGATAAATAAACTCATTTAAGAGGAAAAAACACAACTACCTTATCAATAATAATCAAGTCTACAGGAAATCAACAGTGTCACACAACATTGCAAATCAATAGTCGAATTCTGCCAAAAAGAGTGTCCACACTATAAAAGATAGAGCTCCCTTGACGATACTCCATCTGTCTCGTATTATATGTCACATTTAAGTTCTATACGGTTGTTAAAAAAATTATTAATAATGTTGATTTTATTGACAAATTATGTATCATTTACTAAAATGCTTTTATAAATTCCAATTAGTGGGTAGTTATAAATGATTGAAATACACTAAATAAATGTATGTTAGTGGAAAAAGTAATGTAATTTTTTTATTGATACTATAAAATAACAAATAATTTAAGAAAAAAAATATGAAAACCTTATATAAGACTGAAGAAGCAGTAAAATTTGTTAAATCCTTTAACGTAATTCTCACACAATATCGAGAATAATTGGTTAACCATTAACTGTGAATCAATAGTACGTAACTATTTTTCTGTCCTGTAAAATCCTTTAAAAAAAAAGTATGTTAAATCCTTCAATAAAAATGGATTCCAAGATTCCCGAATCTATAAAAAAATGTGATTATAATCGAAGTTGTGTAGTAAGTATAGTCAGAGGACACAAATGCTACAGCTAGTTAACTAGTTAATGGTCAACCAATGTAAAGTCAATGTATCAAAATGTGAGCTTTCTTAGAAATTTTTAAGCAACCACATATTAATTCTAAGTCAATAGTAATACAATGGCCATGTTGTGATGCCACTATTTTCAAAGTCACCCATTTTTATTTTATTCGGAATCATTCTGTTTATCTACTTGGCAAGTTGACATTGATCATATCTTGGTTAATTAAATTTCTCAATTTCATGTTATAAAAGGCCACAAACTACATCACATTTCTACAAAGAAACAAAGTTTTTATTTTAGAAATAAGAATTAAAAGGTTTTGAGATGGAGAATAACACAAATACTACTACTGCTGCTGCTGCTACTACAAGTGCACCCTCAAGTTCAACAGTTTCAAGAACTGTCCTCCTCCTCTTGAGGGTGTTAACTTTTCTGTTCCTTCTCATTGCTTTCATAATCATTGTCTTAACAAAGGAAACTTTAGACACAGATGATGATGGGGAATCTGAACTTAAGTTCAAAGATATCCATGCTTATCGGTGAGTATATGACTACTAACTAATTATGAATAAAATCATAGTAGTGGCTCAAATTAATTAATATGTTAAATGTATGTTTAAGTTTTTAGTTTATCCCTTTGTAAAATTACTTTTTTAGATTCTAACCCTGTAATTTAAAGATTTTTTGGTTTTGGACCTTCGGCATATTTTTTTTAAAATCAAGAGACTTTCGCTTTCGCATCCTGTAATTTGAGCGAATTTTGGTTTACCCTCCGTCTTATCATCGATTTTGTCCCGTCAAAATTCATGAAGATTCAAAACCAAAGAATCTTCAAATTACAGGGTTGAAATCTAAAAATATAATTTTATTATAAGAGGTAAACCAAAAACCAATAATATTACAGGGGGTAAACATATATTGACCCTTAATTAATTAATCTAGAAAAATCATGTATGGTTTTGTTTTTTCCTTCAATATTTATTTTGCATCTTTTCTATATTAACTAGCTACAATTTTGGGAATGTAGATACATGCTCTCAACAATAGTAATTGGGTTTGCATACAATTGCCTGCAAATGGCACTTTCAATTTTCACTGTGGTATCAGGAAATCGTGTATTAAATGGTGGAGCAGGCTATAAGTTTGATTTTTATGGTGATAAGGTACATCAACATCCCATAACAAGTCTTCAAGTATATGAAATGACTTTCTATGATATATTTTGGTTTAATTACACTTTTGATTATTTAAGTTATTTTTATGTTTTATTTTGGTCCCATAAGTTTTTTTAGTTCTACTTTGATCACTTAAGTTACACGCATAGACATTTTGGTTCCTTAAGGTACAAATTTTAGACAATTTGATGGGTCTCAAAATGTAAGTAGTGAAATATAAAGACAAAAATAGAGAACTGTAATTGTATTGATTTGGAAAAGGAACAATTGATGGAAAATGAATAACTAACTGTAAGAAAATAACAAGATTGTTAACAAGCTAACAATCTCCCAAAAGCACTAAGGCTCCCACAATGCACGTAATGTGAATTGTTCTGCTAACAGAAAACTCCGCTGAGAGACTCTCTCTCCACTGTCCCTCTTATATAATGCTAGTTCCATGCATCACATGCATTCCATGCATCATTCCCTCCACGTCATTACCCTTCATGCCTTTCTTACGTTTTCTCTGATAAACTCTCCACACTTTGGGCTTTTGACCAAAATGAAGGCCCAATTGCTCATCAGCATTTCTATCAATACCACCCCCTTCAGCAAGGACCTTGTCCTCAAGGTTAAATTCTGGAAACTGTCCTCTGATCACATCATTGTCCTCCCAAGTAACATCGTCTATGGACTTGTTTTTCCACTGAATTAAGCTTTGAGGGGTTGAAACACCATTCTGCATAGTAACTCTAGATCCGAGCACTTTCACAGGATAAATCTCCTCATCAAGGATAACTTCTAGTTCCTTAGGCAACTCCCCTTGCACATGATATTCACCGACTGCTTTCTTAAGTAAAGAAACATGAAAAATTGGATGAATTCTGGACTGATCAGGTAACTGCAACTTGTAAGCAACTTCCCCAATTTTCTCAATTATCTTAAAAGGACCATAGAATCTAGCTGCCAATTTCTGATTGATTCTCTTAACCACAGATTGCTGTCTGTGAGGCCTGAGCTTCAGAAACACCCATTCCCCCTCCTTAAAATTCACATCTCTTCTCTTCTTATCAGCATACCATTTCATCTGCTGTTGAGCCTTCAGAAGATGAGTTTTTAACTGATTCAACGCTTCATCTCTGTCTTGTAATTCAACAGCAACTGCAGCTACCTTAGTTTCATTGCTAAGGAATCTCAGCAACTTAGGTGGCTGTCTTCCATATACAACTTCAAACGGGGATTTACCAATTGACACATGAAAGGTAGTATTATACCAATACTCTGCCCAAGGCACCCAGTAAGACCAATGCTTAGGTTGTTCAGCTGCAAAACACCTAAGGTAACTCTCCAGACATCTATTGATGACCTCAGTTTGGCCATCAGTTTCAGGATGGTAAGATGAGCTCATCTTTAGTGTTGTGCCCTGCAGTTTGAATAGCTCTCTCCAAAAATGACTCATAAACAGTGGATCCCTATCACTCACCAATGAGTTAGGTATTCCATGAAGCCTGACTACTTCTTTCACAAAGACTTCAGCCACAGTCTTAGCAGTATAAGGATGTTTCAGTAAAATAAAATGACTATACTTTGATAGTCTGTCCACCACCACCATTACAGCTTCAAATCCCTTAGATTTAGGCAACCCTGTAATAAAATCAATGGACAAATCCTCCCATACCAAGTTGGGTATTGGCAAAGGTTGCAATAACCCTCCAGGAGTAGTGGCAGCATATTTCTGTCTTTGGCACACATCACATGCTCTCACATAGTCCCTGATAGTTTTCTGCATGCCTACCCAATACAAATTCTCTGCTATTCTTCTATAAGTTCTTAGAAATCCAGAGTGACCACCCATAGGACTCTCATGGAATTCCTTCAATAAGGCAGGAATCGAAGGTGAACTCCTGCCTATCACCAAGCGCCCTTGGTAAAGTAATGCACCCTGTTGTATCTCAAATCCAGGATGATTATCAGGATCTTTCTCCACTTTCTTCATAATTTCCTGAATAGATGCGTCCTGTTTCACTTCCTGTAGCAACTGATTACTCCCCGGCCAAATAGGTGTATGCACCATAACAGTCAATTCTCCTTCATCAAAACAACGAGATAACGCATCAGCTGCCTTATTTTCCGGTCCAGGCTTGTACTTAACTTCAAATTGATAACCCAAAAGCTTGGCTAACCAACACTGTTGGTCTGGTGAAGATATTCTTTGTTGTAAAAAGTATTTCAGGCTCTTGTGGTCCGTGTAAACCACAAATTCTTTTCCCAATAGATAGTGTCTCCAATGTTGGATTGAAAGAACCAAAGCCATTAATTCCTTCTCATACACAGACTTAGCCAAATTACTATCAGATAAAGCTTTACTAAAATATGCAATAGGCTGTCTATTTTGCATTAATACAGCCCCAATTCCCCTGCCTGCAGCATCACATTCTACTTCAAACGGAAGTGAAAAATTAGGTAAGGCTAACAAAGGAGATGTAGTCATTATTTTTTTTAACTTAATGAAAGCCTCCTTAGCAGCTTCACTCCATGAAAAGTTGTCTTTCTTAGTCAAATCAGTAAGAGGTCTAGCAATTTTTCCATAATCTTTGACAAATTTCCTATAGTAACCTGTGAGACCTAAGAAACCACGCACTCCTTTAACATTCTTAGGTTCTGGCCATTCCAAGATGCATTTTACCTTCCCAGGATCAACAGATACGCCCTCTCCAGAAATGATATGGCCCAGGTAATCAATCTGCAAGCACCCAAATTTGCACTTTGATTTGTTAGCCACAAAGCAATGCTTGATCAGCACATCCAATACTTGCTTCAAATGCACCAGATGGTCTTGCTCATTCTTGCTATAGATCAGGATATCATCAAAGAACACCAGGACAAATTGTCTAAGGAAGGGTCTGAATATGTCATTCATTGTAGCCTGAAAAGTTGCAGGAGCATTCATCAAGCCAAATGGCATCACCAAATATTCATAATGACCATTATGAGTACGAAAAGCTGTCTTATGAACATCTTGTTCCTGCACACGGATCTGGTGGTAACCTGACTTCAAGTCAATCTTGGAAAAAACTGTTGAGCCAAATAATTCATCTAGCAACTCGTCCACGATAGGAATGGGGTATTTGTCAGGAATGGTTGCCTTGTTGAGAGCCCTATAATCAACACACATTCTCCACGAGTTGTCCTTCTTCTTCACCAAAATAACTGGACTTGAAAACGCACTCATACTAGGCCTGATGACCCCAGTCTGAAGCAACTCCTCCACTTGCCTTTCAATCTCTTCTTTTTGGTGGTGAGGGTATTTGTAAGGTCTGACGTTGACTGGCCCATGATTAGGTAGGAGATTGATCTTGTGCATTTGTTCCCTCTCAGGAGGAAGTGATATTTTCTCTTTGAACACTTCTGGAAACAACTCCAACAATTCCATAATTCCCTCCTGAACCACTTCATTGACATCATGTTTCTTCTCCTCCTTTGGCCACCACCAGTCATGGTTAACCTCCATTCCTCTACCTTCTAAGAAAGAATTCAAACACCCCGTAGGCAACTGTTTCCCTCCTTGACCTTGTAAAGTCACCATTTCACCATCATGCCAAAACTGCATAGATAAGTCCTTCCAATCCATGACAACCTTCCCCAACGTACTCAACCAAGAAACACCTAAAACCACATCCAATCCTCCTAATTCCAACACCAAAGCATCCACCTCAAAGTTTTTAGACCCAAGAGTAAGTCTAATACCCCTACAAATTCCATTTGACAGTACCTTATGACCATCCCCCAATTTGATCCACTTCACATTGGTGGGAGTCACTGTTAACCCAAGAGCAGTAATTAGCTCAGGAGAGATAACTTCACACGCATCTCTTCGGTCGTATTTTGCACATCAAAATAGATCTCAGCTCTAGTGATCCATCCTACAGGATCGTCTCCTTCAAACACCGGTAGCTTAACCTTCTTACCGGAAAGTCGCGATTCCTGAAAATGATTATCTGAAGATTCACTCGAATGAGTAAACTCCGGTGTTGGTCGCGTCTCTAGTCGCTTGCTTAATTCACTCAGCACAGCGCTTTGTTGTTGCATCGTAACGCTTTGTTGCTGCATCTGTTGCGAGAGTACCAACAACGCAGATTTCATCTCTCCCATCTCTGCTTCCAGTGCGTCGACTCTTTCTGCCATCTTGGGTTGGCGTGGCATCTACAATTGCAGACACTGTGTTGTTTGGATCCGGTAGGTCGGACCAATTGATGGGTCTCAAAATGTAAGTAGTGAAATATAAAGACAAAAATAGAGAACTGTAATTGTATTGATTTGGAAAAGGAACAATTGATGGAAAATGAATAACTAACTGTAAGAAAATAACAAGATTGTTAACAAGCTAACAATCTCCCAAAAGCACTAAGGCTCCCACAATGCACGTAATGTGAATTGTTCTGCTAACAGAAAACTCCGCTGAGAGACTCTCTCTCCACTGTCCCTCTTATATAATGCTAGTTCCATGCATCACATGCATTCCATGCATCATTCCCTCCACGTCATTACCCTTCATGCCTTTCTTACGTTTTCTCTGATAAACTCTCCACACTTTGGGCTTTTGACCAAAATGAAGGCCCAATTGCTCATCAGCATTTCTATCACAATTTAGGGCATAGAAACTAAAATGTCTCATGTTTATAACTTAGCCAAAATGTAACAAAGTTTTTCTAAGGAACTAAAGTGAAAGTTAAAATTAAGATAAAGAAACAAAACCATAGTTTAGCCTATATATGTTTTTTTTTTATCTCATAATATTGTCATTTTAAACTAAATTTGTTTTTTTCTTGGACAGATTATATCATACTTTCTACTTTCCGGTTCAGCTGCTGGATTTGGTGCCTCAGAAGATTTGCATATATTCTTCAAAGCAAATGGTTTTCCCTTAAACTCATTCTTTGGAAAGGCTAATGCTTCTGCTAGTCTTCTTCTATTTGGATTTCTCACCACAGCCATAGCATCAGTTTTCACTTCATTTGCTTTGCCAAAGAAAGCTTATAAGTTTGATGCACAAAATGATCTATGTTCCTAGATTACTATTTTCTTTGCCAAAGAAAGCTTTGTTGGTCAATCAATTATGTTTTGTGATGGATTTGTTTGTATCATCCTTCTTTTGTTTAAAATTTTCTATCCTAAGTAAGAATTGTACTTGTTTTGATTTTTTTTTTTTAAATAGAATGGATGAACTCCTCTTGTTTTACTTCAATGTTATATACTTTTTTTTTTAAATAGAATGACCTTGTAAGACCATCCCCAATGGTGGTGTCTTTACCAATTAAGACACCGTACCTAATAGGTATCCCCATTGGGGAATTTTTTTTTTTGGGGGTCTCTTAAGACCCGGGGTCTTATTTAAGACCTCCAACTTTAAACGGGACCCACACGCTTTTAATATTAAAAAATTGAAATGTAGTGATATAAAATTATTGATAGTTGATGAGTGGGTCCCATTTAAGAACTTTGTGTAAGATCTGGGTTGGAGGGATTGAGTGCTTATTAGGTACTACTATTAAAAAGTAATTGATGAAGACATAAATTATTATCAATTAAAGTGACATTAATAAATTATTTTACAACTATTTTTTAAGGAGATTTAAAGGTTATATACATGTTACGATTTTTTAAGGAGATTTAAAGGTTATATACATGTTACGTATTACACAGATATCAAAATTTGTTACTAGGGAAATGTTAAAAAAGTGATTAGGCAAACGTTAAAGGTTATATACACGTCCTTATGCAAATGTTAAATTTTGTAGCGGGAATTTGTGCGAAGTGCAAACCAATTCACATAAGTACCACAACCAATTCACAGCATGTCAAGATAATTATGTGACTATGATCATACAAGGAAAATCAAAATTAGCGAGGGAAATTAGTGACGGAAAAAATAAAATGCCTCACAAATTATGTGGTCGCAAAATTTAGTGACGGAATTAGAGAGAAATTTCATGTTTTCCTTCTCTAAATTTCCCTCACTAATTTTTGTTTTTTTGGTTGTGAATATGAGCGAGATGGGTTGAGGCTCTCTGATGAAAATTTCTCAATCTTAGCATCATGACATGATTTCCACACACATTTCGTCTGCAATCAATAAAATTATTCAACTTACCTTAAACCGGTTGAAAAGGTCCCGCATATATTATCCATGCGAGATACTTTACCATAGGCGGGTCGAAAATCCTTGCAGTTGGTCTGTTTGGTTAAGCTAATGAAAAGAGACTTCAAGTGACTGCAACTCTTTATCTTTAAACAAGTAACTGCTCTCTTTCGCAGAATAACGATTGCGAAGACAAAAGATTAATAAAACCGACTAATGACTTTTAACTTTTAGTAGTAACTTCATTGTGTATTTTTGTCTATCAACATCAAGTGGTTGAATTAATCAAAATAAAAATGTGATATTTCCCGATCCGATACAAGTAATATACACATATTGATCCCTCATTTCTATTTTCTCACAAATTGCATCAGAAAATGAGTAGTGACTCGAATGTCAAATGGAAATGTGTTCCAAGGATGAAAAGTCCTCACACATAAGAAAATGTTCACTTTTTAAGTCCATTCAATAAATAACGTATTTAGTTTTTAATATAGACTGAGGAAATTAATTTTCTAAGGACACTTAGTTCCTGAGAAAATGTGGTCGGAAAATTCAAATTTTCCTCAGTAACTAGTATTTGAAATTGCATACCTGATGAGTCAATACTTAGTGTTTTTATTATATTATTTTAGACTTTATTTGTTTTTATTTCCTTTTTTAGAACTATTTTACTTCAATTGCAAGTTATTTAATTTCAAGAACAAATATTCTAAAGATTGAGTCTTGGAGCAAAAGAAATGAGATTTGGAGCTGATTCGGGCTGAAAATACGAAGTTTGAATGCATAAATATGAAGCCCCCAAGTCAGAAGCTTGGCACGACCCGTGCCACCAGTCGCACGGCCGTGCCAACACCCAGAGTCCCTTTTGCTGCTTTCTGCTTCCCGGACAAGCTGCCTATTAGTTTATTTTTGACCTAAAGTCCGTGGTTTCAGTTGTGAATTCGGACAAAATCACACCAATGAATAACAAAGATGTGTGGAGCAAAGGAAGTGGTAATCAATAGATAAAGTGTCTCCAAGCAACAACAACAAAAAAACAGATCTAAATCTAAGTGTAAAGCAACACCACAAGCATAATCAAAGCAATAAAGATAAGCAATGATGGAAAGGAACAAACACACCAAGATGGTAACCCAGTTCGGTCCAATATGACCTACTCTGGGGGAGAGAGCAGCCCTCCAATCCACTAAGATGAAAGTGATACAAATGGGTTACAAGAAATTAGCTTAAAAGCTCACAAAAGAACAAGACCTAATTTCTACCCATTTTCATGTCACCCACACTCACAATGAATCCTAAGAGAAAACACAAAAGGAAGCTTTTGATCCTTCCAATGGTGAAATCTCACTACCCAAGGTGTTTACAGTGTTTCCCAACCCAAGAGATCCTCACTACAAAGACACTCAACCCTAAAGTTACCTCCTTTGTAATTCAAGTTTCTCTCTCTTCAAGCTCTCCTTCAAAATCTGCAAAGAAACACTTGTATAGCAGTCTTCAGCTGTCAAAATCATGTCATGTTTGTCCAAATCGTACCACGATTGATACGTACGACCCAAGGTACGACCAACCTTATCCTGAAAACGTGCCTAGCAAGCCGAAAATCGTGTCACGTTTTCCCAAAATTGTACCACGATTATACACCAGCCAAAATCGTGACACGTTGATGAAATCGTGTCACGATTTCTCTATTTCTCAAAACCACAAATTTGAATCCAAAACAACAGTTTCTTATGCAACACTTTAGTGATTTATTTATTAGGGCTTAAGTCAACATTAGACTATAAATAGAGCAGCCATCAAGCTTGTATAATCATCTTTTGTTCTTGGAAATAATAAGTGACAATTGTTTCTTTGAATGAAAGTTCACCTTTATTTTATTGTTATTTTATGTTCTTCTTCTTCTTCTTCTTCTCTTCATTGTCTACAATGAACATGAGTGAGTAGACTCTTCTTGTCTTGGGATTGTTGGATGAGTCTAATGACATAATCCTATCAAACCAAGTCTCGAACCCTAATTTTATGTAAAGCTATTTTCTAATCTATTTCACCGTTTTTATAATGAATTAACAAGTATCAAATTCATAAAGCGACAGCGGAGGGTTAGTACTTGTTAATTCATAACTACAAATATGAAGTGAAGTATCGAAAGATGAAGTTTTGATATTGGAACAAGTGAAATTAGATAAGGATTGCGAAACATGATAATAGTCTAGCAACCCTTGAGACAATAAAGTTTTGTGCTTCAAGGATTTCAATAGCAATCAACCATGAGAATAGGCGTGGTTGCTAGAGAAACACACTCACTGAAACCGAAAGGAGATGTGATAGGCTAAAGAGAAACTTGTCTTTAGAAAATAGGTCAAACATAAAGTTCTAGGATTAAGGTTTGGTTTGTGAAGGATTTGTCACCATGACGAACCAATAATCCCAAGGCGCTTTTTATTATTATAATTTCTTTTAAAACAAAATACAAAATCTTTCAACTTGAACTCTTCTCTAATCCTTATTGAAAGTTGATTGAATTCATAACTCCCTATCGAAATGATATCTTTTATTACTACATCGGTAAACCGTGCACTTGCGGATTTACTACATCAATACCACTTCATGCAAATGGGGGAATGGATTTTCTTAAGTCTAATTGTCACAGTTTTAATCAATTGTTACATTAACTACATACCCAATATCTTTTTATTTTTATTTTTATAATTCTATATCTTCTTTTCTCTCTCATGTTTAATGGCGTAGCTTGAAAAATTTTGAGAAAAATCCATTTGAAAGAATTCATCAACATATCCCATAAACAATGAAGTCTCGGGAAATAGTGTATTAAGTTGTAGTGGAGGTTATTTGGGTGAATTTTTGGCGAAAAGGTACATCAACATATCCCATAACAGGCCTTATGCTAAATCGAATCATATTCCTATGGTATATGTTCGGTTAAATCACGGTTCATTAAGTTTAGGAGATTAATCCACGAATTTGAGAAAGCTAGAATTTTGTTTCTATCTTCCCTACAAAGTGTGTAACATTTTTCTTCTCAATATTATGTCATTTTAAAGAACATTTGGTTCTTTCTTATATGGACAATCAAATTCAAGTTAGTGTGTGAGCAATATAGCATAAGTAAGCCAGGGTTCAAAGATCATACTTTGGAGGACTAGGAAAATCTTCTTTTATAGATGATGAGTTGGAATCTTCGATGGCCCGTATTCGGTGGTCGACGGATGCAAAAGGTAAGTTCCGTAACTGTCAAGCATCATGTGTTGAAGTGGACGGAAGCGTTTAATAATCGTTAGGGGATCTAGGGCAATTCTCCCCGTTTTGAGAACACCTCCAAGTTGTGTAGGGGTGCGAATAACTTCGTTTTAGTCTTTAGTGAATTAGGCCTAGTTTTTGGATCTTGGAGAGAGACCTTTTAGACAATCCAAAACGTTATTTTTTTTTCTTTCTTTCTAATAACCAAAATATTTTATTTAAAGGGGTATCCAAATCTCATTTCACCGAGCCAAATCAAATACATTGAAGTCATGCGAGTGGATTAATCCACCAATTTGAGAAAGCTAGATTTTTGTTTCTAACTTCCCTACAAAGTGTGTAACATTTTTCTTCTCAATATTATGTCATTTTAAACAATATTTGGTTCTTTCCTCTATGGGCAACCATTTTCACTTTCTTTTTGGTTAAAACTTCAAAATAGTTTGGGGAAAAGAATCTAAACTTCTCCTACACTAATTCAAAAACCGTGACAATTAGAAGGGAGCACTTAATTTTTTATACTCAAAATCAATTATTATATTTTAACCATTTTCTCTTAAGGAAGCACTTACATGTACACACTCTTACATTTTTTATACTCATTCAACACTTAATTTTCTCTCAATTTTACTCTTTCTATCACATAGTTAACTTATTACATCTATTAAATCACTATCTTTTTTCTTTCACTCCCTGATTTCTTTCACTCCCTGATGCAGTAGATTGGATTTGGGTGTTTAAAAATTATTTCTAGACATCAATCAAGAAATATGCAAAATTCAGACACATCATCTATCATGCAGTTGAAACTATTCACCACTATCTTTGAGTCGAGTTCGAATGTTCAACTCCATAATATTAGGCAGTGTTATATACTATTCTCATAAGATTCAACTAAACCTTATCTTGATTTTTTTCAACATTCATCAACTAATGAGAGCATATAGTAATAATGCATGTAAATTAATATGATGAATGCTAACAACAAACATTTTAACACATATTTTTTAACACACTTTGTTTGATTGGTTAACATTTACATGTGTCCCACCAAATCATGTGGGTCCCACATACATTTTAATGGATCCCATGTGAATTTTAAACAATCAAAGAGAGTATGTTAAAAAATGTGTGTTCTTAAACGATATGATTGGTGGGTCACACATTGCCAACAATGTTTGACTTAATAGTTTTTGTAAGGCAAATTCAATGGTACACTCAAATTGTTAAATTATTCATCAAAAGAGTTGTTTTTTTTAAGAAATCTATCATTGACAAATATAAAAATTAAATCTTATTTACCAAAAGCATCGACGAAATAAAATTTAATTTTTTTGAATTTTCATTACTCATAATGAAAATTATTGATTATTTTTTATGAGAAAATGTTAAAAATTTAATGATTCTTATAAGCAATGAAATTATGTTTTTGTCTTATGAAATGATGTTTTCTAAAGGATAACTTTGATAAATAGCTCTTTACTTTCTAAAATGATCGTTAATATATCAATTTATGAAGCAAGGAGTACCGAAACACCCCAATTTGTGAGATATGCCGTAGAAGTTCCAGTAAGGCAAAGTTCCCAGGTAGTAATTTCATTAGCAGTAATAGCATCAATTCAGAATAAGTAAAGATATGAGATAACTAAACTAGTGGTAGTGGCTGCTCCTCTAGTTTACGTGTACAATCATGTTTTCTTATCTCCTAATAAAACAAATGTTGGAATTTGAACAATGACTTCCATTCAGAAAGAATACTGCCACAACTAGAGACATTTTGATTTAATTTCAATGTTTACTCTTCTATAAAATCAACAAAATGACATAAAGATGAGTTGTTTTTAAATCAAATTATCTAGCTTGAGAACAGTATAGAAAAAGAAACGACATAAAGATGAGTTGTTTTTAAATCAAATTATCTAGCTTGAGAACAGAATAGAAAAAGAAACATGTGAAAGCTATCAGAATGGTTAACCACAAACAGCGTCCACCACTGACCATAAACCTAACTTATTATAGGCACAAGTTGAACAGGAAAATACTTGTGTGGACCAGGGACCAAACCCCATTGTGTGGTCACAACTAAAGAAATGGGAGAGAAGAGAGAGAAGGGAGAAGAGAGAGAAAATGGAAAAAGTAAAGAAAGAAAGCAAAAACTATGTGTGTGACCAAACCCAATTGTGTGGTCCTGGTCCACACAAATCTTTCTCAGTTGAACAAGTGTCAGTTCCTCTATTACACAAGTTGATCACTAAGCAAAACGTGCTTAATTGCAGACTTTGTAGCCCTACCATAGTCAGTCACACGGTTCTCTAGGACAGACAGCGAATTCTGTAACTATGAGCCATACTCGTTAACCAAAATTTACACATGTCAAACTGACTGACTATACTCTTATCTTCTCAAATCTTCCACCGTTAATTAGTTGGATAATACTTCAGTGACATAATGTCACGGTGACATTAAATCTGGGCCACACAAAAGTTTGTGTTGTGTGGCCCAGATGTGTTGTATGGGTGACATTAAATCTGAGCCACACAAATGTGTGTGTTGTGTGGCTCAGATTTAATGTCACGGTGACATTATGTCACCAAAGTGCCACCCGGATTAATGTTGCATTGAAGTTTAAAAATCCAAATAATCACGAATAAGTTTTTTATTCAACAAAATCGACAAGTAAATAAATAATGAACTATTTAAGTAATTTTTTTTTTTAAATCAGGTATCATCTGCACGCAACTGTAAAGACGAATCAAGTAGGACCTCTATGAATTGTAAAGTTGTCCATGAAAAGAGACTAATCCCTCGAGTCGGGTAGGAGTACCCAGTGGCGGATCTCCATGGAGATCCATGGGAGCCACTGTACCCCCAGCTTTAATATAAATTTCATATTAGTCATGTTATATCAACAAACATGGTGATGAACCAGCATTATCCCTCTAGTTACCATCAAGCAATTGCACCAGCAGACCAGTTTACAATATTGATTATATTTTGAAACTATTTAATATATATATATTCCATAATTATTTGGCACCCCGAAAAAAAAAAACTTAAGATCTGCCACTGGGAGTACCTCTATTGGTGGCAAAACTCTCCCTCAAAAGATTTAACATTGTTGCATTCTCATGACTAGATTTGAACATAAACCTCTACTTAAATTAAAAAAGATCCCTTTACCATCTCATCCAAGTATGTTTGAGTAATATAGTAATGTAAAAGTGTCATGTATATAATAACTTCTGTGTTAAAATTCTAAAAATAAGCAAAACTACTCTCTAACTCTACCTTTGCAAGGCAAGTATACTAAACTTTTTTATTTTTTTTATTCATGATAATATTCATTCATTCAAATTGATATAATACATTAAAAACAACTTTTAATAGAAAGTGGTCTATTACCACCAACAATAACTAATTAACCCTTAGCATGAGGAATTTCATCGGTAGACAAGAAACTAAAAATACAGAAATCCTCTACATTCCCTTTGTTATAAATTCCCTTTCTGAACAATCCCTCCCTTTGGAAACCAACCTTTTCCAACAGTCTTTGAGAAACCATGTTCTCCGGACGAGTATTAGCCTGCAACCTTACCAAATCAGGAAAGTCTTGGAATACACAAGACAAAAGAATCTTCACTGCTTTCGTGGCTACACCTTGGCCCCAATAGTTGAACCCAATGGCATAACCTAAATCTGCTTTAAACTTTGCATCAAGATAAGGAAGGACAAAAACAATTCCAATAGAGTGATCATCAAGACATATTGATTGTTGGAATGGATAAATGCATTCATTTTTTATGAAATTCAAAGCTTGTTCCCTTGATTTACATAACTCCAATCGCATATATTGCATGACTCTTTCATCACTTGCCCACAACAACACATCGTCAGCATCACTTTCTTTGAATGGCCGGAGAGTGATCCTTGACTCTTGATCTATTGCCATGACCTCAATATGTTAATGATATGGCTAAGATATTTTGGTATTTATATACCAAAAGTGAATGGTTAGAATGATTGAACTGTGCGGGTAAGATATATAAGAAGATAAGATATAAGATAAGATAAAATAATCTTAATATAAATATTTATCATTATAGAATAATCATTACACAAGTATATAAGGTATATAAGTGAGATATAATATATTTATGAATCTATTTCACTTCTATTCAAATATATATTCAAATCGATTTCCTTCCTATTCATTCCAATCCTAAATAATATATCTATATCACGATCTCGTATTATAATACCTCGGGTGCTAATGAAACTATTTTAGTGAAATTTAACTGTCTCAATTCTCGGGCTATTGCGGAAAAAATTCGAGTTCCAGTAAATAAACTATATACACAATCAAAAATAATAAATATTTAGATACACTCAGATCAAATGTAAAAATTAAAAGAAAATAAAATAAAATTAATGTTGATTGATGTGATCTAATTATTTTTGTTTTAAATTTATTCATTTGATGTAAGTTGTGTCTAAATATTTAGAGTAATGATATTTTGACATCAATTTGATGACAACTTTGTTGACAACCTTGTTTTTGTCACTTCTTATTGGTCAAAAACAATGGAGAGAGAAAAAGGAAGAGAGATGATAACAACATCACGTGAGTATGAGAGAGAAAGTTGTTCAAAAGTTGTCAAAAAGTGGTTGTCAAAATATCATTTCTCAAATATTTATCATTTGTGACCGTATCCATAGAAGATTTTCTCATGCTTCAACCTACCAAAATTGAAGGAATCTTTCTACCTCGGACAAGTTGCATGTATTGACAAAAGTGAGTTGTTTACTATGTTAGTGGTCCTATGTAGGAAACAAGGTGGGTCCAGCGTTTTGATATGATAGTTGGTGGGAAGAGAAAATATATTTGAGTTGTGATACTTCATGTTAACCCTATTAAATCAAATGCGATTAAGAGAGATTAAACTCTCGACCTCCTTAAACTTATTTAATGCCTCAACCCTTTAACAATTGAATTACACGGTCTGAGATAGAATCTTTATTTCATATGTTGATTTATAAATAGTAATTTACTCAAATAATAATATATAGTACATCAAACATGTACATCGTACAAGTCAAATGTCACTTAATGATCTCTATTACAGTCAATAGGACATGTCTGTCGCACGGGTCGTGTATGAAGAAGTATTTCAATGTGTAATACTCCCTAATATATCTTATGTTGTCTTGAAAAACTGTCTTATTTGACAAAGAAACAAAATCAACAACTCAAGAGAAATGCATACAGAACTCGTACTAAGGGTGCACCATCCCCAACTCCTCAATGATGGAATATTTTCTCGTCATGGTGATACAATTCAAGGTTCTGTGGGGAGGAATGATTTGCCTTCTATTATTACAGATGATTTCTTTAGGGACTGCTATGGTTTGCCTTCTTTTCTTTTTCTTTTTTTAAGTTAGGTCCAATCCTCCCTCTTCGGTATATTTGTCACCTTTTTTTATATAATATTTTTATATGAGACAGACGGCATGGGATTGGGGTTTCACAGAGGTGTCAACCTAATTTACATATATATGTTTCCCTTCGATGCTTGTCCTCCTCATGATTCATCGAAGAAAAGAAGAAAAACAAATCATTTGTTTTTGGTTCTCTAACACTTTTAACAATTTATTTTCTTATTTGTCTAAAAAAGTTATTGATTTTATCATTTTACTTATTTTTTCAATAAATATATTAATATGTTATTGATAAAATAATAATTAATGTTATAATAAACTTTAAAAATGACAAATTTTTGTAAGAATATCAACCAAAAAATGTGTAGGAAGTAAATCTAATGTCTTTCTCTAATTTTATGAACAAGTATACTATGAGCTCTTTTTTTTACTATTAAAGTACATATCATTCATTCAAATTAGTGGAATACAAATCATACATTGAAAATAACATAAATTCAATCTTGCTAAAATCGATAAATAATGAATTTGCAAATAATCTCACAAAATCCAAGTTATTAGCATAAAGCGGAAACAAAATCTAAGTTAATAGCATGAAGCGGAATAATGCTACAAAAGTGACAAAATCAAATTGATTGGAATATCATGTCTTCTTATCTTAAACTCAACTTATGCTCAAGTTATTGATTGAATTAGTAATCGATCAAAACGGACCTCTCAATTTGAAATAAACAAACACCGCAACAAGACGGAAAATTGAACAATGATACACTAGTCAAGAAACAAAACAATATTGCAATGAGAAACAAAACAATATTGCAATGAAAAAACACAAATGAAAATTCAGATCTATGTGGACACCACTAATTTAAGGGAGATAAAAAAACAACAGAAATACAAATGGGTGATTCCATACCCAAAAAAAAGTGACTCAAAACCACTGATCTCCTATGAAAATATAAGAGAGAAGTTAGAGAGAAGAAGTTATCTCTAAAAATATCCAAATAGACCACTTTTGAGAGAAAATGGTCTAACTAATCAAACAACATCATGAGGAATTTCATCAGTAGCCAAGAAACTGAAAATATATGCATTCTCAAT
The DNA here is from genome assembly GCF_051527215.1 of Medicago sativa. Taxonomy (NCBI): domain Eukaryota; kingdom Viridiplantae; phylum Streptophyta; class Magnoliopsida; order Fabales; family Fabaceae; genus Medicago; species Medicago sativa. The sequence continues at coordinate 24,692,491 of NC_140755.1, forward strand.
ATTCCCTTTGTGATGAAAAACCTTTCTGAACAATCCCTCCCTATGAAAGCCAACTTTTTCCAACAGCCTTTGTGAAGCCATGTTGTCTACAAGAATATTAGCCTGCAACCTTTGCAAGTCAGGAAACTCTTGGAAGACTAGAGACAAAAGAATCTTGAGTGCTTTTGTGGCTATACCTTGGCCCCAATAATTGAACCCAATAGCAAAACCCAAATCTGCTTTAAACTTCGCATAAACAATTGGAAGTACAAAAACAATTCCAATGGAGTGATCATCAAGACATATTGATTGTTGGAATGGATAAATGCAATCTTTTTTTATGAAGTTCAAAGCTTCTTCCCTTGATTTACACAACTCCAATCGAGTATTTTGAATGACTCTTTCATCACTTGCCCACAACAACACATCGTCGGCATCACTTTCTTTGAATGGCCGGAGAGTGATCCTTGACTCATGATCTATTCCCATGACCACAATTTGTTAATGATATGGCTAAAGTATTTTAGTATTTATATTCAAAAGTGAGTGGTTAGACTTTTTTACTTTATTTTGAAAGATGTGGTTAGACTTGGAATGATTGATCTATATGGGTCTAGTAAATAAACTAGCTTTCAGTCAAAAATAAAAAAACAAATAAACTTGCTACACCGTACCACAACCACAATCGTGAGAAATCTCTCTTGTTTATTTTTTTTTTTTTTTAGAGAATCTCTGCTGTTTCTTAAAAAATATATTTCTGCTTCGTGCAATTTGTGTATATGTGGACAAAATATAGCATGCAGAGGATATTTTTTGGATAAGATTTGGCTATCATATAACTAAAGTTAGTGGGTTAGTAGTTAGCTATGTAAAATCTATTGCATATGGAGTGCGGTGGTAAAGGTGACCTTAAAAAATGAGAGTTTTAGAGTGTGTTTGGATGGGAGAATGTTTTGAGGGAATGTAATGTTACGAGGGAATTCAAATACTTTGAGGTGAATTTTATTGTTTGGATGGAGGAATGTAATGTAGTGTTGAGGAAATGTAATGTTATGAGGTAAATTGCCTAGAATTTTAAATTCTTTAAAATTTCCAAATTACCTCATCGAAACACACTCTTAGAGGTGTAAAATTGGTTTTGATATTTGCTTTCTATATACTTCATCCGGTCACATTTATAAGCAAAAAACAACTTTTTAGGTACATTGAATAATTAATGTATCTGGTCACATTTATAGATCGGATGCATTAATTATTCAATACACTTAAAAAGTTGTTTTTGCTTATAAATGTGACCAGAGGGAGTAGTACAATTGTTTTTGTCTCATCATTCGAAAATTGATTCGTGCTAGGAACAAATTGATTACGGCTCATTTAAGTGATAATGTTTAACATACACCGATAGAATAGATTGAGAGAAAAACATTGAACAATGAATAGGAGTTTTCCGATTTCTCATCTAAGTGATAATGTTTAACTAAAGGGAGTTGTCACTAAAGCAAGAGCTTTACGCCTCCAAATTTTTTAGGCTTCATATTAAGCTTTAGAATATTTTTCGCTTTAAATATATTTTTGTAAATCAAATTCTTTAAACATTTTTCGGCCTAGCTCGGTAGATAGTTAAATAAAGAGTTGTAGACGTGTTGTTTATGTTGCAAGTTTGATCTCAAAGATATATATTTTATGGTTATACGTATCTTAAATCATTATTTTTCTTTGAGTTTATGTAAATATGATGTTAGTTGTTGGAAATATATTGTTGTGTGCAACCAAAATATGTAAAAGTAACAAGTAATTTATATTTGTGCTAGAATTCAATATTACTGTTATTTTAATGTTTAACAATTGATAATTCATGTCTATATTAAATATTATTTTTAGCATATATTATTAATTAAACTTTTTTTTTTAATTTCTTGCACTTTTGGGGTTGAGTTTAATGGTAGGAGTTAGACTCTCACAACTAGACGAATCAATGTTCGAACTCTAACTGTGCGCGTTACTTATAGTTAATGTCAAACATGTCTGAAATGAAATTACACATTTAGTGTTCTTAATTTTTATATTTCTTTGTCAAAACACTTGAAAATCTTCAATTTAAAATTTGTTTTAGACCTACAAAATATATTGGGTTGGCCTGTAGTCAATAAGATGTATAAGTGATCTTTTTGACCGAGTGGATTTTCTAAATGGAGAACAAGTTATTTGGTCTCATGTGCAAATATAATTAAATGTGTAAGAGAAGGTAAAACACGAATGATATTAGAAGATGGAGAAGCAGGAACAAATGTGGGATGAGGTTTTCCAAGATATATATTCTCACTTCAAGTGATTCTTGTTATTATTTGAATAGGGGGAAAACGTGTTCTTCAAACTTGACATGTTTGGATACCACAATTTCATGAGTGATGTGATATGACCGCAAGTGCACGGTTTACCGAAGTAGTAATAAAAGATATTGTTCCGACAGGGAGTTATGAATTCAATTAACTTTCAATAAGGATTAGAGAAGAGTTTTAAGTTATAAAGTTTGGATTTTTAATTAAAAGAAAAGAATAAAAATAAAAGAGCCTTGGGATTATTGGTTCATCATAACAACGAATCCTTCACAAACAAACCCTAAACTTCTAACTTTATATTTGATCTACTTTCTAAAGACAAGTTTCTCTTTAGCCTATCACATCTCCTTTCGGTCTCAGTGAGTGTGTTCCTCTAGCAACCACGCCTATTCTCATGGTTGATTGCTATTAGAATCCTTGAAAAACGAAACTTTATGTCTCAAGGTTTGCTAGACTATTCTCATGTTTCGCAATCCTTGTCTAATTTGACTTGTTCCAATATTAAAACTTCATCGCTTAATATTTGTGATGATGAATTAACAATTACTAAACCCTCCGTGTTCGCTTCTTAGCTTAGTAATTGCTAATTCATTATAAAAACGGTGAAATTAGATTAGAAAATAGATTTTTTTTTTGACGTTGATTAGAAAGTAGATTTATATAAAACTAGGGTTTATGGTTTGGTTTGATTAGGATTACGTCATTAGACTTATCCAACAATCCCAAGACAAGAAGAGTCTACTCACTCACGTTCATTGTAGACATATAAGAGAAGAAGAAGAAGAATATAAAAGTAAATAACAATAAAATAAAGGTGAACTTTTATTCCAAGAACAAAAGATGAATTGTTGTGATAACTAGCTACTCTATTTATAGTCTATAATGACTTAAAACCTAAGCAATACATCACTAGAATGTTCCACAAGAAACCAAGGGCTTTAATAACAATAAAATAAAGGTGAACTTTTATTCCAAGAACAAAAGATGAATTGTTGTGATAGCTAGCTACTCTATTTATAGTCTATAACGACTTAAAACCTAAGCAATACATCACTAGAATGTTCCACGAGAAACCAAGGGCTTTTAGGTCACAAATAAACTAATAGGTAGCTTGTCCGGAAAGCAAAAGCAGCAAAAGGACTAAAGTGAACAAGATCTTCAAATTCTTTGCATATGATTGTTTTATCTTGGTTTTTCGGGTGTCAAACATTGATTAAGTTTGAACCTTTTTAACCTTTGATATCTCATTTTTTCTTGGGAAGGGAAAAATAAGAAAAACCCTTGAGAATCGAGGTCCGGGAGTTGTTTTCGTCATGGGAAGGTGTTAGGCACCCATGACGACTATAGTATCCTATAGGAACCGTCTTTACTTTCTACACGCGCGCGCTTTATTTTTAAATGCTATTTGAAAATGTTATTTACACCTAAAGGTTTGCTAGGTTAAGAATTGGAGGGAGAGGAATGTGTTTGGATTTTTATTTTATTGGACTTGGAGAAGTTTTGACTTCTTGCCTACATACCCTTTTAAGGGATCAAACTCCATGTAGTTCTCTTCCAAAAAAATGTTTTTGTTTTTGTTGGTTGATTTTAATTTTGAAAATGGAGTTTTGAAGAATGAGAGAGAGAGGCCTCAATGGCATAAGACTTGGAAAATGTGAGGTGGAATTAATTATTTTGCAAAGAAAGTCTAAGTATGATTAACGTTCATTAAGGTTTTTGTTTAAGAAAATAAAGGGAAAATTCAATGGGGTTTTGATCCCAAGGTTTCTTTGGAAAATCATTTGAGTGAAGTTGTTCATATTTTTTGGAAAAGAGAATTTTTCTAAGTCTCGTGATTCCTAAGCATACATCTAAAGCATACATTCCCTAAGCATATATCTAAAGTATCTATGTGATGTGTGTGCATGTGTCGGTGCTTGTGTCGGTGTACATCATTAGAGTCCATTGTCCTTTTACATTGGCCCTAGTTTACATTCTATGGTCTTGCAAGGAATTAAAAGCATAAAGTAAAGTACAAAAATCCCTAGGTTTTTACATGCTAAGTCTTGGCAAAATTTAAAGTGCAAGAAATAAAAGCTAAGAACATAAGATGAAGGATGAAATGCTTATGGATGAATGAGACATGAAACAAGAAAGGTTAGTAGCACAAGTGAAATAGGAACAACTGATGAGTCATTAATTAGTCTATTTTATTGCATTATTTAGTTTAGTTTTATTTAAGATTTGATTTTATTTTATTGCATTTTATTTCCTTTTTGAATATTTTACTTTAAATTGCTTTTTATTATATTTTAGGAACGAATATATGGTGGAAGGTGTCTTGGAGCAAAAGAAAGAGGACTGGAGCAAATACAGTGCGAAAATACGAAGATACGGGACAAAAATATATTCCCACATAGTCAGAAGCTTGGCACGGCCCGTGCCAACATGTGGCACGGCCGTGCCACCTCCCAGAAGCCTCTTTTGCTGCTTTTCTTCGAGCCCAAGTTACTCTGTTGTAGTTTTACTGCTTTGCCCTTGTAGTTGCTTAGATTTTAAGTCAATTGTAAAGCTATAAATAGAGTAGCACTCCATCATAAACATTCACCTTTTGTTCTTGGAATAAAAGTTCACTTTTATATTATTGTTCTTTTACTTTATTGCTTTCTCTCTTCTTCCCCCATGTCTACAATGAACATTAGTGAGTAGACTCTTCTTTGTCTTGGGATTGTTGAAAAAGTCTAATGACATAATCCTAACGAACCAAGCTTAAACCCTAATTTCTATGTAACCCTAATTTCTAATCTAGATTCACCGTCTTAACGTGGATTAACAATTATCAAACTGTGGAAGCGAAAGCGGAGGGTTTGATAATCGTTAATCCATCATCCCAAACATCAATTCATAAAGCGAGAGCGGAGTCTTGATGTTGGAACAAGTGAATCTAGACAATAATTGCAAAACAGTGAAATAATCTTTGCAATTATTGAGACAAAGAGTAGTTTCAATCCTCTATGCATCTTCTAGTAATCAAGTCAGCGAAATAGGCTTGGTTACTAGAAGTAAACTCTCACCGGACTTTCATCGGATAGGTGAGGGGCTAAGGGAAACCGGTCTTTAGAAATTAAGGTGTAAACCATGGAATTTGAAGTTTAAGTCTTGTCTAGTGAAAGATTTGTTATTATGACAAACCGATAATCCCAAGGCTCTTTTATATTATTGTTATTTACTTTCAGCAATTAAACCCCCTTTTTATAAACTTTTCTCTCTTCTAATCATTCTCTAAAAGTTAATTGAATTCACAACTCCCTAGCGGAACGATACTCTTCTTACTACTATTACTTCGATAGGCCGTGCGCTTGCGGTTTGGCTCTATCAAGTTTTTGGCGCCGTTGTCGGGGAGTTGTTGTAATTTTATTAAATTTTTAATAGTGATTAGACTAAAAAAAATAAAAAAATCTTTTGCTTTATTTTATTCTATTTTATTTTATATTTCTATCCAAAAAAAAAAAATCTTTTTCTATTTCTTCTTTTTCCTTTAACTTCTTGGGAAGACAATAACGATATGGCTAAGGAACGCTCTCTCAACGAGTATGCAATCCCATCTTCAAATGAGTATACGATGCTATTGTGTACCCAACGGTTGAGGACAATTTTGAAATAGAACCTGCACTTATTGAGTTAGTGCAGCAAAATCAATTTTTCGGATCACCCACTGAGGATCCGAATCTTCATGTTTCAATTTTTTTAAGACTCAGTGGAACCTTGAATGCAAACCAAGAGGCCGTAAGGCTGCACCTCTTTCCTTTCTCCTTAGGGGGTAGAGCTAGTGCTTGGTTTCATTCATTGGAAATTGGTTCTATCTTTTCATGGCAACAAATGAAGCAAGTTTTTCTTGCCCAATTCTTTCCCTATTCTAAAACCGTCTAATTAAGAATTCAAATCACACAATTCACTCAAAAAGATGGAGAATCTCTTTACGATGCGTGGGAGCGTTTCAAAGAAATGCTTAGACTTTGTCCCCATCATGGTTTAAAGAATTGGCTTATTATTCACATTTTTTATAACGGTCTTTTGTATACCACAAAAATTTATGTTGATGCAGCTGCAGGTGGAGCTTTAATGAACAAGGATTACACAGAAGCATACGCCTTGATTGAAGACATGGCTCAAAATCATTACAAGTGGACCGACGAGAGAGCCATCACTAATTCTTCACCCTCCAAAAAGGAGGCAGGTATGTATGAAGTCTCTAACTATGATCACCTTGCCGTTAAGATTGATGCATTAACCCAAAAGTTTGAAAAATTAAATGTTAGTGTCATCTCTTCTTCTTCTTCTTCTGCATCTCCTTCTTGTGACATTTGTGGTGTATTTGGCCATATTGGCATTGATTGCGAACTAGGTAGTGTTGTTAGAAGTCCTGAGCAAGTAAACTATGCTCAATATAATCAAGGGTTTAGAAACAACCAAATTTTTTTTCAAACCCCTCAAAATATTTTTGGACACCAAACCACACCACCCAGTTATGCAAACAACCAAAGAGTCCCTCAAAAATCCAGCTTGGAACCTTTTTTAGAAAATTTTTGTATAAATCAATCCGAGCAGCTCCAAGAGCTTAAAAATCAAACTGAATTTTTGAAGGACTCTCTTGCCAAACTTACATCAAAAGAAGACTCCATAGTTACTCACAATCAGATGCTTGAGACTCAGACTTCTCAAGTGCCCCAACATGTGGCTACTTCCTCTCAATCCTCCAAAGTCCTCCTAGACCAAACCAAAACCAACCCCAATAACCATATCAGTGTCATTACCCTTAGGGATGGTAAACAATTAGAGGACCCCATTGTGAAAATTAAGAACAATGAAGGAGAGACAGGGAGTGATGAGCCTCAAAGTGAGAAAGTCATAGGAGAGAATGAAAAGTCATTCGTTTCACCATCTCATGAGCATGAAATTCCATTAACACAAGGGTTTGATGAGTCTAAGTTAGATGAGCAGTTTATGAATCTTATTGAAATACTTCCAAACAAATTGCCACCTAAGCTTAAGAATCTAGGAAGTTTTTCCCTACCTTGTGTCATAGGATCTAAAACCTTTGAGAAAACCATGTGTGATTTGGGAGAGAATGTTTGTTTGATGCCATTGTCCCTTTCTGAAAGATTGGGTATATGATAGATAAACCACTTTCTAACCGTCAAGCTAATGACTTTAAACGAGCGCTTCGTGGGAGGCAACCCATGATTTTATTGCTTTTATTTTTGTTGTGTTATTTTAAATTGTTTTGTAGGTCTTTGTCCAAATATGATGCAAAAAAGGAAAGAAAGTCGAAGCCGTTGACCAAAAACAAAAAAAAAACAAAAAAAAAAATTTGAAAAAAAAAAAATTTGTTTTCTTACCAGAAGCTTGGCACGGCCGTGCCAACCTTTCAAAAAAAAAAAATTGAAAAAAAAAAATTTATTATTATTATTTTTTTTCTTTTTTATTTCCTTATTCAAAATACCATCTTTCATCCTTTCTCCATAACTCTCTAAACCTCACTTAAACCCAAACATCATCACTAAACCAACCCTTTTCACCCAAACAACCAAAAATCAAAACTAAGGTCAATGGCATCCAAGAGGAAAGGTAAGGAGATTGAAGACTCCGGAAGTGGTGCAAGAAGCAATCAACAGCCCGCAATCATAGGATCAAATTCAAGGATCCCGAGCAAAGGAATAGGTATAAATCTCTAATCTCTAGAACTATCTCTCCTTACAGGTACCTTGATATTAATGCTATGGATAGACTAGAAATAGATGAATATGTGATTAGGCAGTTAAATAACACAACCATGTGCTTAGGTACCTTCAAAGGGTTATGGCTTGCACCGTATAGAGTAGGAAAGAGGTAGGGAATGATGAGAGCTGTTTATGTTGTGGGCTATGCTTTATAACCATCATATTAAAATTTGCTATTATTTGCTAGATTATCTTGTTTCAATTGTTAAAAAGAAACCGGATTGATAAGGGTGATATAATGGTAGGTGGAATCATCACTTTTCTTGCTAGTTTGGGGTGAGTGTGAATCAAGGGATCAAGAGGATAGAGGGGAACTATTATCTAGACTTATATACTACTTTGTCCTTCCTTAGAACCATGGCCCCTACTCATAATTACCAATATGAATGGAGAACTATTAGAGCTTATTGTTTGATTATTCTACCTAATCCGGACTTAACTATTCTGGAGGTGGTGGAAAATTTGCTTTATATTGGTACTAACCCACAGGTACATAATGATGGTGATGATGATGGTAATAAAGAGGAGGTAGGTGCAAACTTGCACCATGAACAAGAAGCCGGTGGATATAATGATGAACGGCGGGCATGGATGCAAACCAAAGTTCACAGAATAAGCACCGAGCAACAAAAATAAGGTGTTGAAAGGAACAATGTCCAAAGGAGCAATCGAATAAATGAAGAAAACAATCAAATGCTCCAAAAACATGATGCAACACCTTCACCTCCAAAGTCCACTATGGACTTCAATAAAATTGTGAGCTTTCCTCTTCCTCTATTATTATTATTATATCTTCTTCTTCTTCTTCTTCTTCTTCTTCTTCTTCTTCTTCTTCTTCTTCTTCTTCTTCTTCTTCTTCTTCTTCTTCTTCTTCTTCTTCTTCTTCTTCTTCTTCTTCTTCTTCTTCTTCTTCTTCTTCTTCTTCTTCTTCTTCTTCTTCTTCTTCTTCTTCTTCTTCTTCTTCTTCTTCTTCTTCTTCTTCTTCTTCTTCTTCTTCTTCTTCTTCTTCTTCTTCTTCTTCTTCTTCTTCTTCTTCTTCTTCTTCTTCTTCTTCTTCTTCTTCTTCTTCTTCTTCTTCTTCTTCTTCTTCTTCTTCTTCTTCTTCTTCTTCTTCTTCTTCTTCTTCTTCTTCTTCTTTCTTCTTCTTCTTCTTCTTCTTCTTCTTCTTCTTCTTCTTCTTCTTCTTCTTCTTCTTCTTCTTCTTCTTCTTCTTCTTCTTCTTCTTCTTCTTCTTCTTCTTCTTCTTCTTCTTCTTCTTCTTCTTCTTCTTCTTCTTCTTCTTCTTCTTCTTCTCTTCTTCTTCTTCTTCTTCTTCTTCTTCTTCTTCTTCTTCTTCTTCTTCTTCTTCTTCTTCTTCTTCTTCTTCTTCTTCTTCTTCTTCTTCTTCTTCTTCTTCTTCTTCTTCTTCTTCTTCTTCTTCTTCTTCTTCTTCTTCTTCTTCTTCTTCTTCTTCTTCTTCTTCTTCTTCTTCTTCTTCTTCTTCTTCTTCTTCTTCTTCTTCTTCTTCTTCTTCTTCTTCTTCTTCTTCTTCTTCTTCTTCTTCTTCTTCTTCTTCTTCTTCTTCTTCTTCTTCTTCTTCTTCTTCTTCTTCTTCTTCTTCTTCTTCTTCTTCTTCTTCTTCTTCTTCTTCTTCTTCTTCTTCTTCTTCTTCTTCTTCTTCTTTTCTTCTTGAATCATTGAGGACAATGCTTCTCCTAAGTGTGGGGGGGGGGGCCTAATAAAGTGTCTAAAGTCGTAGTGTTCCCAAACTCCCTTAAACTTTATTCTTTTGTTTTGTTTTATGGCGAAAGGCATGATTAGTAGCTTGTTTTTAATGTAAAATATGGCATAAATTTTTTTGTTTTGTCTCTTCTTTAAAGGTTGTTTCTTGTACATGAAAGTAGTTTCTTGTGTTTCTTGTGTTCTTGCTATACCCATATCTTGTTTTATTGTGAAAATTCTCCAATGAGAAAAGCACCCAGTTGCAATCTTTGAGCAAGTGTATGAATAGGTATTTTAAGGAACACGTTCTTCTTTAATGTTAACTTAGACCCTTTAAAAGTCTTCAGAGTAAAAGTAGTATAAGTTTGTGTGGGAAATTAATCAATTGTGCTATATTGTTATATTCTCTTAATTGTTAAAGTTAAATGGGGCGGGAGAATGGCACCAACATGTGGGGAAAGGACAATCCCTAACTTCCTAATTGTGGTGGTGACTCCTTAATTTGAACTTAAAGGGAAACACATTCATCAATGCTAGGGGAAAGGACAATTACATCCAAAAAGACTTCCTACGCGGAGATGAAATAAAAGAAAATTTTGCAGCACTGCTTAGGGTGATTTTGAATCTAGGGGGAAAGGACAATTACATCCGAGAAGACTTCCTACGAGGATAGATAGCCCCTAAGCATCTGCAGCCCCTTATGCTTAATTGTTAATCTAATCTAATTTTAACTTAAATTCCCATATCACTCTTATATGAAATGAAGAAAGGACTTTTCTCGGTTACTTTAGCATTAAGGATAGAACATGTTCCTCATAATATCTGTCTTATACAGGAGCAAGAAAAGGGTTGGACTGCACACACACTCACTTGAGACTTGATGTTGGGTAGAATAGGTTCATGAGGAATGTTTGAAATTGTAATTAGTGTACTTGAAGCAAAACCTTTCTTTTGAGACATGTGTTCTTAATATTGCCAAGATTAATCTTTTGTTGCTGCTATGTCTATTGCCTTTTGCTTGAGGACAAGCAAAGATTCAAGTGTGGGGGAGTTTGATGAGTCATTAATTAGTCTATTTTATTGCATTATTTAGTTTAGTTTTATTTAAGATTTGATTTTATTTTATTGCATTTTATTTCCTTTTTGAATATTTTACTTTAAATTGCTTTTTATTATATTTTAGGAACGAATATATGGTGGAAGGTGTCTTGGAGCAAAAGAAAGAGAACTGGAGCAAATACAGTGCGAAAATACGAAGATACGGGACAAAAATATATTCCCACATAGTCAGAAGCTTGGCACGGCCCATGCCAACATGTGGCACGGCCGTGCCACCTCCCAGAAGCCTCTTTTGCTGCTTTTCTTCGAGCCCAAGTTACTCTGTTGTAGTTTTACTGCTTTGCCCTTGTAGTTGCTTAGATTTTAAGTCAATTGTAAAGCTATAAATAGAGTAGCACTCCATCATAAACATTCACCTTTTGTTCTTGGAATAAAAGTTCACTTTTATATTATTGTTCTTTTACTTTATTGCTTTCTCTCTTCTTCCCCCATGTCTACAATGAACATTAGTGAGTAGACTCTTCTTTGTCTTGGGATTGTTGGAAAAGTCTAATGACATAATCCTAACGAACCAAGCTTAAACCCTAATTTCTATGTAACCCTAATTTCTAATCTAGATTCACCGTCTTAACGTGGATTAACAATTATCAAACTGTGGAAGCGAAAGCGGAGGGTTTGATAATCGTTAATCCATCATCCCAAACATCAATTCATAAAGCGAGAGCGGAGTCTTGATGTTGGAACAAGTGAATCTAGACAATAATTGCAAAACAGTGAAATAGTCTTTGCAATTATTGAGACAAAGAGTAGTTTCAATCCTCTATGCATCTTCTAGTAATCAAGTCAGCGAAATAGGCTTGGTTACTAGAAGTAAACTCTCACCGGACTTTCATCGGAAAGGTGAGGGGCTAAGGGAAACCGGTCTTTAGAAATTAAGGTGTAAACCATGGAATTAGAAGTTTAAGTCTTGTCTAGTGAAAGATTTGTTATTATGACAAACCGATAATCCCAAGGCTCTTTTATATTATTGTTATTTACTTTCAGCAATTAAACCCCCTTTTTACAATCTTTTCTCTCTTCTAATCATTCTCTAAAAGTTAATTGAATTCACAACTCCCTAGCGGAACGATACTCTTCTTACTACTATTACTTCGATAGGCCGTGCGCTTGCGGTTTGGCTCTATCAACAACATACTAAAGGCATAGTAAAGTAAATGTAACTTGAAAATGATGTGACAAGCAAAATTAACTAAGAGTGATAAAAGAAACTTGACATTTAACACAATTCTAAAGCAAGGTTAAAGGCCTAAATCCTCATGATATTAGAGAAGTTTTGAGTGACTTAGTTCAAGGAAGAAAACATGAGAATTAAGGTCATTAACTATACCAAAGATCATAAAGGTTGCAAGTTTTTTCTCTTTATGCACTTCAATTCACAAGTATATTTCACATTATCTAACAAACATAAGATTCACAAAAACTAACTCAAAAACAGCAAGCATACATCACATTTGATAGTCAAATTCACCCCAAAAAATTACATACTCAAAGCCACATTTATGCACCAAAATCCAAGTTCAAAATCACATCACAAATTCACAAAAAACTTAACAAAATGGGCACAAACTCACAAAGCACAAACGCATACATTTTGAAGCAAGTTTCAACATGTAATTGCATTCCAAAAACAAGTATCAAAGGCCAAAAATTGATCACAACAACTTCACAAAAACTCTAGAAGTTTTTATCAAGATTTGAACAAAAATTGACACATGGAATTAACAAAGAACCAAAATATTTTTCACATGTTGTGATCAAGATTTAACATGCAAGATACACCAAAAATTATCAAAAGAATGCATCAAGAAAATTACTAGAATTTGTGGAATTTTTCAAGAGTTTTTTGAATAAACAGGGGTGTAAAAAGTATTACGCAGTGTGGAAGTAGCACAAAATTCAATCAAAACGAAAACTGTAAACAGCCAAGGCCCAAGCCCAAGGTTAATGCTGGATCTGGATCATCCAAGTGCCTCAGAGGCGTTGGATTGATCCAGATCAAGTCCAACCTAGATCTAATGGTGGAAACGCTTGGTTCAGGGGTGAACCAGACTGGTTCGAACGAACCGGTCCGGTTCACGCTCTTATAAAAACACAAAGGACCGGTCCAAAATCATTTCTCTCTTCTCACTCTCTCTCTAGGTTTAAACTTAGAGAGAGAGGCTCTTCCTTCTCTCTTCTTCTCCGTCGTCTTCCCTGCCGGTTTCTGGAATGAAACGGCCGGAGAAGATGAAGATTCATCGGAATCTTCATCAACTCCGCCGTGAATTCCAGATTCCGGCGAGTTTCACACTCGAATCAAACCCTAAACCACTCCTTTTTAAAATCTAAGTACGAATCTAACATCAAAAAACACATGCAAGGCTTGAATCTACGTAGATCGGAGTTTTAACTTTTCGCTTTTGAAAATCTTTTTAGGTTTTCGAAGTTTTTCGCAAGAAAACCTTTGAATCTTCTTCGATCTACATAGATTCACCGATTAAAGATGCTCACGCGCCTTCGTTGAGATTTTGAAAGAAAGACGAAGAAGTTTTGTGAGTTTACCTGAGTTTAATCGGAGATTCGAACGGAGAACTCTTCAGAAAGCTTCGTTATGGCTTTAGATTCCTCTAGTAAGTTGTTTGGAACTTCTGAAACCGAAAATAAATCGGTGAATCTTCTTCTCTTTTTCGCCGGTTCAAAATCTTGCTTCGTTCCTTCTTCTTCTCACTTCGAATCTTTTCTGTGATCGTATGGATTCGTCACTCACAGTGGCGAATTTGTACTCGAATTGCAGAGAAGCACCGTTCAATGATGAAGATTCATCTTTGAATCACTGAGAATGGTGAAGAAATAGCTTCAATTCGGTTCAATTTTGCTTCTAGAAAAGTTAGGGTTTTAGATTGTTCTTCATGTTCTTGTTGATTTTCTGGATTTTGATCTAACTGAATGGAGAGAGAAAATTCTGATTCTGTTTGTGTGATGTGGCTTTTGATTATTGATTGATTCTGACGCATGTGATGAGTTGGCTTCTATTTATAGGCCAGCTGTGATTTTTGATCCAATGAGCTTTTGACACCTGTACTGGACTAAAATGGCTCGGCCTTGGACTTGAAATTCTGACTTGGGACCTTTCTGCAATTATTGAAACTAAAGGACTGGACTGCAAAATAAACTAAAGGACTAAAATGCAATTAACAGAAATTGAAGGACTAAAAGAAAAAATAACACAAAGGACTAAAATGAAAATAAAAGAAAATAGGGACTAAAATGAAAATAATAATAAAATTTGTTAAAATTGGTAATTTGAAAATAACGTAAAGTGAAACCAAAAATAAAATCAACAAAAGGACTAAAATGAACCAATTACCAAATGAGGTACTTTAAAGTAACCTCTCTCTGTCAAAATTTCATGTGAAATGACCAAAATGCCCCTAGGGACTAAACTGACTCAAAATGACTCAGATGCAATTTTTGAAATGGATTTTAACATGGAATTAAAACAAAGGATTTATTCAAACTAATTGAAAAGACCTAGAGGCAATTTTCAGGGACTAAAAGGAGTTTTAACATAGGAAATGACTAAAATGCCATTTTCAATTATTTTTGCAAATAAGATTGAAATGAAATGCAGAGAAATATGCAATTGATCAGAGACAAATTCAAATGTCTTGGAATGCAAGAAAACCCTTTTGGATGGCTTGAAATGCAAGAAAACATAGACAAAGTCACAATTGAAAATAAAACAAAGACAGTAAAATATGCAGATAAAGCATGGTAAAAAATCAGGGTAAAACAATATCAAATTGGTGATCTCCCAAGAGCAATAGACACATATCAAAGATGGAAAAACATTTTGAGCAAGTATTTTTAGGTCCAAAATTAGGGTATGGCAATGATATTTTTGTATGAGATATTCATATTTTTGCCCTCAATCCTTGCACCGATATTTTTGTATAAGATCTTTTATATTTTTGGCACGAATCAGCTCCGATTCTCTTTTCTTTTGCTCCAAGACTCGATCTTTAGAATATTTGTTCCTAAAATATAATAACTTGCAATTATAGTAAAAGAGTTCTAAAAAGGAAATAAACTTAAATAAAATAAACTCAAATATAAATAAAACGGACTTAAATATTATATTAAAATAACTAATTATTGACTCATCAATGAATGGTTAGGTCCAATTCCACAAAACCTTTCATTCCCTACTTGTATCCTAGAAAGACACACTTAACATCACATTGACATCGAGCATTGCACGTACAGTTTTGAATTGGGAGAAAAGTTTCCAATTCTTTTCAAAACCATTTGAGCTTAGTGAAGTAATCATAAACATAAGGAGAATTTTGACGAAATGTGCACAATTTCATGTTGCAAACTTTCAACTCAAACACGATCAACACGAGAAAAACGAGATTTAAGATCATTCCATGCAAATGTAGCAGCACCAGAGTAAACAAGACTCTGAGCAATGGATGTAATAACATGATTTTGGATCCATGAAAGCATCATATTATTGCAACGCATCACACCTCATAGCTATGATGATCACATTCATCTTGCATTGGACAACTTCCATCAAGAAATCAAAGCTTGTTCTTCATGATGATAGCTTTCTTTAGAGATCGCGACCAAGAATGGTAATTCCTTCCATCAAAAAAAGGGGTTAACCAACGAAGCAGTTGGATTTTCACTAGGATAAACATAAAATGTAATTGAAGTAAGATCAATTGGAGGCTGAATAACAAGAATATGCACCGGTTATGGTTGATTACTCACCATTGTTGTAGATTGAAGAACGGATCAGAGATCGAGGCTAACGATACCATAACAAACAAATAGAAGTGCGGGAATAGATTGGGAGAAAATATTTGAACAATGAGCGAGAATTTTTTGATTTCTCATCTAAGTGATAATGTGGCATCATACATGTATTTAAAGTGATTATTTATAGATTATGCTTGAACGACGAAAATGTGAAGTTGACCATTAATGAAGATCGACGCAAAACACGATACCGAATAAAATCATATAATCACTTATTTGAGGATATTGATTTTAAGCTAAAATCGTATAATCACTTATTTGAAAAAACATCTAACTTGTTAAAACTTATTTTAAACAAAATTAAATTAACAATTAAATGTAAACCAATGCACAATTGATCAATTGGGTCATTAATATGATGAATTCTTAGAACACGTTCTCAATGCTATTGATTCTTATCAAGGAATAAACACTCAATTGAGTTTCTTTCAAATCAATCAAAATTAGGTTTTTCAAAATCAATTTTCAAAACACACAGTTGAATCAATTCACAAACATGGAAATATAAAGAGATAAGGGATAAATAGATGAACAAAAAATTTATAGTTGTTCCCCCACGCAGTCTTCACTAGTGGAGTTTTTGTTGATTATTGAACAACGATTGTATATGAAAATGTTTGGCTTAAATGCTCTTTTGGTCCCTTAACTATTTATTTGGTATCGCTTTGGTCCCTTAACTAAAAAAAAGATTGTTTTGGTATTTTATCTTTATCTCCGTTACCTGTTTTGATCCCTTCCGTTAAATAAATTCAAAAAAACGTTAGGGTTTGTACCAACCCAGATTTTGGGACCAAAACGATACCAAATAAATACTTAAGGGACCAAAATAACATTTAAGTTTTTTTTTTATCATCTTCTTTTTCTTCATCTTCTTCCTTTCTCCTCTTCATCATTTTCTTCATCATCTTCAACACCTAATATCATCATACCCATAGAATATACCATCAACAACCAATTGTTTTTAGTTATCTTCATCTTCTTCCCTCCTCTTCTTCTTCATCTTCATCATATACATACACCTATCTTCAAACCCATAAAAAATAAAAAAACTCAATTTTATTTTTGTAAATTTCAATCTTCATCTCTTCAAATTTATTACCAGAGCTACACATTAAATATAACAATCGCAAAATCACCCATTGTGATTAAAAAACCTTACCTAAATCAAATCTTGTTGGATCAATTCTATATATTTCAATCACCAGGCTGATTTTCTGGAAATGAAAAAAACAAGTTGAAGAAACACAAACAACATTAGGTCGTTTAATTGGTTCCAAATCAAACATATTTTTCTTCGTTTTTTTTAGGTTCCAAATCAAACATTTTTTTTTCTTTTTCTTTTTTATTTTAAAAAAAGTTGATCTTTATGATCCAAATGAAAAAAATTGTGACTTTGGGTGAAGAAAGTGGTAAATGATGAAGCTTTGAGGTTCTGATGATATATGGGTATGGTTTTGGTGATGCCGATGAAACAATTGGATTTATGAAGATTTCTGCAGAATTTGAACTCAATGTTATGTGTTGTTGTTAGAATATTTATGGGTATGATGATATTAGGTGTTGTTGTTAATAGTAGTGATGAGAGGATGAAGATGATGGTTATGGGGTAGTGATTTAAGAAGAAAACAATAGGCTGTTTTTATTTACCAGTTTTTTGATGAAGATTTAATGAAGATGATGAAGATGATGAAGGAAGAAGATGAAGAAAAAGAAGATGATAAAAAAAAACCTTAAATGTTATTTTGGTCCCTTAAGTATTTATTTGGTATCGTTTTGGTCCCAAAATCTGGGTTGGTACAAACCCTAACGTTTTTTTGAATTTATTTAACGGAAGGGACCAAAACAGGTAACGGAGATAAAGATAAAATACCAAAACAATCTTTTTTTTAGTTAAGGGACCAAAGCAATACCAAATAAATAGTTAAGGGACCAAAAGAGCATTTAAGCCAAAATGTTTACACCTATATTGCTTCTTGAGTCTTGAGAATCCAACCCTAGGATCCCAATCTTTCAATAATTCTTGGTGTTGCCCTTAAACCTTGGCTATCAAGATTCAAAACCTTGCGCAACAAATCCAATGGGCATAATCAATCCCTGAGTCTCCTCAATCTTCACATGAGCCCGTTCCCAAAATCCTATTGGGTCTCCTTCGACCTAGAGAACTCAAACTTTGATCCTCCATGATTGACAAGCCGTCAATTGATCTTGAGATGTTGGATGAAGAAAAACCCCCAATAACCCAAATTAGAGGTGAAATATCCTCTTTCCTTTAGGTTTCAATTACCCCCAATTGTAAAACCCAAAAATATCACAATCCGTTTACAAATAAATCCTGTCTATGTAGCTCACAAAGTCTCAATATTCACAATAAATATCTAAGAGTTTTCAAAGAGTAGAAAGTAGAAGAAGAGAGTTTAGAAAGTAGAAGAAGAGAGTTTGAGAAATGGTGAGGTGTTTCACTTGTATAGGTTTTGGAAATATGTGAGAAAATGAAGCTAAAAAATATGCCGTCAAAAATACGAGTGAAATGATTCACTGTTTTTTCTCTAGAGCTTAAAATGATTGACATAGCTGAGTAAAATGACTCACTTTATGAAAAACACCGAAAATCACATTTTTTTTAAAGCAAGTGAAACAATTGAGTGAGACATGTCACCTTTTAAAAATTACCAACAAAATCACATTTTTTTAAAAGCAAGTGAAACGATTCATTTAGATAAAAACATGCACATTTCAAAACCCAACATCTAGTGTATGAATGTAAGGTTTAATGACATAAAGACAATAAGGGCTTGGGGGCAATTGTTGTGGACTGGGTCTCAGCCCACATCACGAGCCCAATGCATGACTACACATTAACCAATAATCCATGTCGTTCAAGCCAATGTAGAAGACTTCATGTATGCCTCACCGCACAGGAGCGCATCTCCTCCAACCTGCACCGCCCATATGATCTCAAGCAGCCTCTTGCATGTCTCGTCGACCATCACATAGTTAGTTACAATTGTGCTCTACTATATAAGTGTGGCTCCATGCCACACTCAAGGTACGATCACATTTTCACCACCTTTTGCACAATTTCCTTCCTCATTTCTCTCATTGACTTGAGCATTTGAGTGCTAACTAGTATTGCAAGTTCATTTCCCCTTATCCGAAAATCTCCTCCATCGCACCGCAGAACTGCTTCCACCACATTGGAAATTGTCTCATACGAGCAATTCCCCCTAGTTACTCATGCTTATTGTCTACTCCAAATCGCATAGTATATCTTTTGTAATTTCTATTGAATCAAATCTTTGCAACATGTTGCTTTATGCAACTTGTTATTTCAACCAACTCAATCAAAATTACTAGCCATTTTAATAATTTAAATTAGAAAGTCTTTAATTTATAAGACACTACTAAAAAAAAGGTCAAATTACTCTATTATATAAGCCAAGTAGCTATTAGATTACTCAACAACTCATAAGTATGAAGACAAACTCGTTAGAATTGAAAAGAAAATCGAATGATCTCTCTCATTTATAAAGAGGTGCAATTTATTTTAAAACTTAAAACTGATATTCCGATAACACCAGATACAACAAAATGCAATTAATACTAACTAAACAACAGAAGGAATTTCATCTGTCCAAAGAAAGCTAAAAATATAGAAATCCACAAAGTTTCCTTTAAAATAAAAAACCTTTCTGAGCAAACCCTCTTTGTAGAACCCTAGCTTTTCCAATACCCTCTGAGAAGCTATGTTCTCTAGAACAGTATAAGCTTGCAACCTTCTCAAATCGGGGAACTCATGGAACACTTTTGACAGAAGAATCTTCACTGCATTAGTGGCAATTCCTTGACCCCAATAGTTGAATCCAATAGCATAACCCATATCTGTTTTATACTTCTCATCATTAGCATGAGGAAGAATCCAAACCATTCCAATGGAGTGGTCATCAAGACATATTGATTGGCGTAAGGGGTAAATGCATTCATTTTTTATGAAATCCAAAACTTCTTTCTTTGAATTACAAGTTTCCCATCGAGTATGCTCAGTTACTCTTTCATCTCCTAGCCATAATAACACATCATCTACGTCACTTTCCTTGAATGGTCGAATAGTGATCCTTGATGGATTTATTATTGCCATATATAAACCAAACCACTTTTGTTTTTGCAAAAGCGATGCTTTTAGGATGTAGTTATCTATGCATTAGATCCAAAAATAGTAAGAGGACATTTTCATAAGATTGGTTTGGCTAAGGTATAAGAAAAGTGAGTGGTTACTGGTTAATATATTTATGTAGCATGTACGATGTAGGGCAGGGCAAAAGTTATGGTGCATAAGGAGATCCTTATGCACCGTGCATAATTGCTTTCTACACCCAACATAATTGCTTTCTACACCCCAAGTGAAAAGAATTATTTGGGTCCACTATAAAATCTATTTGTTTGTGGGCCTAATAAAGCCCTATATTATAATTTTTTTCTTAACAATTTATTTATGCAAAATAGCTTATTCGAAATAGTTTATTTATGCAAAACAACTTATTAGAATGATTTTTTAAAAACCGCTTATTCAAAACAACTTATTTATGCAAAACAGCTTATTACGATTAATTTTAAAAACCAACTTATTCAAAATAGCTTATTTATGCAAAACAGCTTATTCGAAACAACTTATTAGGATCACTTTTTTTAAAACCGCTTATTCAAAACAACTTATTTATGCAAAACAGCTTATTTGTTCAAAACAACTTATTCAAAACAGCTTATTTATACAAAACAGCTTATTCCGATTTCATTTTAAAAAACAACTTATTCAAAACAACTTATTTATGCAAAACAACATATTTATGCAAAACAACTTATTCAAAACAGCTTATTTATGCAAAACAGCTTATTCGAAACAACTTATTTATACAAAATAGCTTATTTGTGCAAAACAACTTATTCAAAACATTATTTATACAAAACAGCTTATTTGTGCAAAACAGCTTATTCAAAACAGCTTATTTATACAAAACAGCTTATTCGAAACAACTTATTTATATAAAATAGCTTATTTGTGCAAAACAGCTTATTCAAAACAACTTATTTATGCAAAACAGCTTATTCGAAACAACTTATTTATACAAAAGAGCTTATTTGTGCAAAACAGCTTATTCAAAACAACTTATTTATACAAAACAGCTTATTTGTGCAAAACAGCTTATTCAAAACACCTTATTTATACAAAACAGCTTATTCCGATTAATTTTAAAAACCAACTTATTGAAAATAGCATATTTATGCAAAACAGCTTATTCAAAACAACTTATTAGGATCACTTTTTTTAAAACCGCTTATTCAAAACAGCTTATTTATGCAAAACAGCTTATTTGTTCAAAACAGCTTATTCAAAACAGCTTATTTATACAAAACAACTTATTCTGATTTCATTTTAAAAAACAACTTATTCAAAACAACTTATTTATGCAAAACAACTTATTCAAAACAGCTTATTTATGCAAAACAGCTTATTCGAAACAACTTATTTATACAAAAGAGCTTATTTGTGCAAAACAGCTTATTCAAAACAACTTATTTATACAAAACAGCTTATTTGTGCAAAACAGCTTATTCAAAACAGCTTATTTATACAAAACAGCTTATTCCGATTAATTTTAAAAACCAACTTATTCAAAATAGCATATTTATGCAAAACAGCTTATTCAAAACAACTTATTAGGATCACTTTTTTTAAAACCGCTTATTCAAAACAGCTTATTTATGCAAAACAGCTTATTTGTTCAAAACAGCTTATTTATACAAAACAACTTATTCCGATTTCATTTTAAAAAACAACTTATTCAAAACAACTTATTTATGCAAAACAACTTATTTATGCAAAACAACTTATTCAAAACAGCTTATTTATGCAAAACAGCTTATTCGAAACAACTTATTTATACAAAAGAGCTTATTTGTGCAAAATAGCTTATTCAAAACTACTTATTTATACAAAACAACTTATTTGTGCAAAACAGCTTATTCAAAACAGCTTATTTATACAAAACAGCTTATTCCTATTTCATTTTAAAAGACAACTTATTCAAAACAACTTATTTATGCAAAACAACATATTTATGCAAAACAACTTATTCAAAACAGTTTATTTATGCAAAACAGCTTATTCGAAACAACTTATTTATACAAAACAGCGTATTTGTGCAAAACAGCTTATTCAAAACAGCTTATTTATACAAAACTGCTTATTCGAAACAACTTATTTGTGCAAAACAGCTTATTCAAAACAGCTTATTTATACAAAACTGCTTATTCGAAACAACTTATTTATACAAAATAGCTTATTTGTGCAAAACAGCTTATTCAAAACAACTTATTTATACAAAACAGCTTATTTGTGCAAAACAGCTATTTTGCACAAAATAAGCTATTTTGCACAAAATAAGATATTTTGCACAAACAGCTTATTCGATTCCTAGGTCGCCGATCCCAAACGGAATTGCAGATCATCCCTATTCTTCTGAGGTATGTGTGTATTGTAATTCGTGACAAGTTTGCGTGATTGTGAATTTGTAGAGATTTCAATTTTGAATTGCGGAACGCTATGCGTGAAATCGTGTAGATTTATAATTATGAAGATGTGGTTACTGATTGCAAATCTCACAAGGTTGTTGTTAAAGGAGAAAAAGCGGATCCATTGAAGGTTCTTAAAAGAGTTCAGAGGAAGAGTCATAGACAAGTTGAGCTTCTTTCTCCGATCCCGAAACCACCTTCAGAACAAGAGAAAAAAATTGAAGAGAAAGAGAAACCTAAGCCAGAGGAAGAAAAGAAAGCTGAAGAGGTTAATTAATTATTTTTTTTTCTTTTTAAATTTATCTGAATCTGTGATGGATCATTTTTATCATTTTTATTTTATTATATGGTGCAGCCTAAGGTTATGATAGTGATTCTGAAAGTTCACTTGTATTGTGAAGCTTGTTCACAAGAAATCAAGAGACGCATTGAGAAAATCAAAGGTATGTTACTGTGTTCTGTTTTGATTGAAATTCATATTTTCTTCACTTTTATTTCATTCACTTGTTTTGGTTCAATTCTCAGGTCCCATCCTTTCAGGAATTTGTCAACTGTTACTACCGATGATTTTGTGTTTGAATTCGAATCTTGCTATGATTTTCAATTTTGGTTACATATAGATGATGGGTTTGATTGGTTTGGTGATGAAGTTTGCTGGAGATTTTCAAGTTCCTTTGCATTCTTGATTTTTGGAAGAAAAAGGACGACATTGATTGTGAAAGGACGACGTTGAAGAGGAGGAGAATTGGGAGTAATGAGTTGGAGGGATTAGGGATTGATTTGAATTTGGGAAAATTGATGATGGACTTGGTTTGAGAAATTGTCGAAATCAAATTGGGAATTTTTCTGAGAATTGTGATTCTGTTGCTAAGAATTCAAAGTTGGTGCCTGAATCTGATGGTTTTGAAAATGTTCTGTTATGGTTAGAAAATTCCATATGTTTTTTATTTTTGATTGTGATATGCACCATGTTGGATCAAAGAAAACCATTAAGTACATCTAATGGTTTTGGAGTACAACTCACAGAAACCATACCCATAGCAAAACCAATAAACAATTAGTTTGGTTTCGTGTAGAACACTATCAAAACCATTAAACCACACTTATGGTTTCAGTAATAGTTTTTATTTAAAATCATTTGTCAATAATAATTTTCACTATTCTTTTATTTTATTTAGCATTTGACAATTATTTTTCTTTCACATACAAGTCTATTAAAACCATTAAAGCGCGATTATATTTAGACAAAGTCAGAAATTCGTTTTACAACGTAAGAAATAAAAGAGAGATGACGAGGCTTTACAAAAAAGTGGTTACTTATTGATTAATTCACATTAGGTTATAAGCGTGTACTATTAAGTGGTTACTTAATAATGATTTAAATGTTTATCACAATTTTTTTTATTACAAAACCATTTTCACTGGAATTGGGAAATGATTCGATGTGAAATCTGTTGGTATAAGCTGGAATTCGGATTTGATGAATTATTGAGAATGTTGTGATGAATTGTGTTGTTTATGATCAATCCGGTTCGGATTTGGTGTTAGCATTACTCACGGAAACCATTTTCACTGCAAAATGGTTTTGGAGTACAACTCACGGAAACCATTTTCACTGCAAAATGGTTTTGGAGTACAACTCACGGAAACCATTTCCACAGCAAAATGGTTTTGAAACCAACTCACAGAAACCATAGCCATAGCAAAACCATTAGACAATTATTTTGGTTTCTCATAGAAGAATATCAAAACCATTAAACCATAATTATGGTTTCAGTAATAATTTCAGTGTATAACATCTTAATCATTATTCAAAACCATCTAACAATAATAATTTCATTAAAAATCATTACACATTTATCTTGGTTTCACATACATGATTATCAAAACCATTAAACCATAATTATGGTTTCAGTAATAATTGCAGTGTATAACATGTTAAACAACGTTCCAATAAAGAAACTCATAATCCATACTCATTTCTCTCTCTAACTCATAAAAAGCTTATTCAAAACAGCTTATTTTGTGCAAAATAGCTGTTTTGCACAAATAAGCTGTTTTGTATAAATAAGTTGTTTTGAATAAGCTGTTTTGCACAAATAAGCTATTTTATATAAATAAGTTGTTTCGAATAAGCTGTTTTGTATAAATAAGCTGTTTTGAATAAGCTGTTTTGCACAAATAAGCTGTTTTGTATAAATAAGTTGTTTTGAATAAGCTGTTTTGCACAAATAAGCTATTTTGTATAAATAAGTTGTTTCGAATAAGCTGTTTTGCATAAATAAGATGTTTTGAATAAGTTGTTTTGCATATATAAGTTGTTTTGAATAAGTTGTTTTTTAAAATGAAATCGGAATAAGCTGTTTTGTATAAATAAGTTGTTTTGCACAAATAAGCTGTTTTGTATAAATAAGTTGTTTTGAATAAGCTATTTTGCACAAATAAGCTATTTTGTATAAATAAGTTGTTTCGAATAAGCTGTTTTGCATAAATAAGCTGTTTTGAATAAGTTGTTTTTGCATAAATATGTTGTTTTGCATAAATAAGTTGTTTTGAATAAGTTGTTTTTTAAAATGAAATCGGAATAAGTTGTTTTGTATAAATAAGCTGTTTTGAATAAGCTGTTTTGCACAAATAAGCTGTTTTGTATAAATAAGTTGTTTTGAATAAGCTGTTTTGCACAAATAAGCTATTTTGTATAAATAAGTTGTTTCGAATAAGCTGTTTTGCATAAATAAGCTGTTTTGAATAAGTTGCTTTGCATATATAAGTTGTTTTGAATAAGTTGTTTTTTAAAATGAAATCGGAATAAGTTGTTTTGTATAAATAAGCTGTTTTGAATAAGCTGTTTTGCACAAATAAGTTGTTTTGTATAAATAAGTTGTTTTGAATAAGTTGTTTTGCACAAATAAGCTATTTTGTATAAATAAGTTGTTTCGAATAAGCTGTTTTTGCATAAATAAGCTGTTTTGAATAAGTTGTTTTGCATAAATATGTTGTTTTGCATAAATATGTTGTTTTGAATGGGTTGTTTTTTAAAATGAAATCAGAATAAGCTGTTTTGTATAAACAAGCTGTTTTGCACAAATAAGTTGTTTTGCATAAATAAGTTGTTTTGAATAAGCGGTTTTAAAAAAAGTGATCCTAATAAGTTGTTTCGAATAAGCTGTTTTGCATAAATAAGCTGTTTTGAATAAGTTGCTTTTTAAAATGAGATTGGAATAAGTTGTTTTGCATAAATAAGTTGTTTTGAATAAGCGGTTTTTAAAAAATCATTATAATAAGTTGTTATGCATAAATAAACTATTTCGAATAAACTATTTTGCATAAATAAATTGTTAAGAAAAAAATTATAATATGGGGCTTTAATTTAGTGGGCTTTGAAATTTTGGGCTCTATTGACACCTCTACTTATTAGAATTAAGCTTTCACTTAGGGTATAGAAAGCAATTATGTTGGGTGTAGAAAGCAATTATGCACGGTGCATAAGGATCTCCTTATACACCATAACCACACCCGTAGGGCAGTGGTAAAAAGTGGGTCCAGCGTTTTGTTTTGTGTGTATAATAACTAGTAAGGCAGTTTGGATTATAATTGTGACATGTTATAATCAAGTAGCGAAAAGACGAGCACGTGAGTGCCCGTCTTTCTGCTCTTTATTGTGCTAAAATTTGAAAATTATGAACGGTGTATTTTTATAAGATTTTGATTAAAAGTATAAATATAAATGATTGTTGCTTTCAAATTACAACAAATCAAACTAACCTTGTTTATCTATTTCAGTGACACCAACAATATAATAAACAAATATAATCTAAATTCTAATCTTTTTAATAACACCAACAACAATCATTATTATAGAAAAAAAAATTTAAAGCATAAAGGGAAAAATGGACATATATTGTGTTTGTTACCTTTTTTTTAATTTGTTACATTTTTTTTAATATTTTAATTTACTCTTATCTACTTTTATATGTGTTATTTGTATTTAAAATGGAGGCTAATTTGGAAAAGAGAAAAAGGCAGCCCAAACGAGTCGAGCTATTTTCTTTATATATAGTATAGACCCACAAAGACCTACGACGATCTACTTAACTTTGATTGGTAGAAATATTAAGGAAAAAAAAAGGACAAAAGCTCCGATTTGATTGGCTGAAAAATTAAATAATGAGTGTGATATATTACTTTCCACCTAAAAGTAAAGTTTATGGTAATTGATTTTCATTATTATTACTAGCAAAAAGACGGGCATTCACACGTCTTTCCGCTCTTTTTATTGCAGTAACGTATGAACGGTGAATACAGTGAATTAAGCAAAAACACAAAATACTTAAAGTACAGTGAATTAAGCAAAATTAATTAGGGTTAATGGTGCTTTACCCCATGTAATATAGGCCATTTTCGGTTTTACACCCTGTAAAATATTTTTTTTGATTTACCCCCTGTAAAATATTTTTGTTTTGATTTACCCCCTAACAGGTCATTCAAAAACCAGAATTTCTGAAGAAAAACATAAAAAAATTGGTTTTTGAATGACCTGTCAGGGGGGTAAATCAAAACAAAAATATTTTACAGGGGGTAAATCAAAAAAAATATTTTACAAGGTGTAAAACCGAAAATGACCTATATTATAGGGGGGTAAAACACTATTAACCCATTAATTAAAGGAAAAGGTTCACAACACTTCCAAGGGTATCAATACACCAAAACCCACCTTGTTTAAGCCTTGAAATGGTCTAACTCAATCTACCCTTTTCTTTGTAAAATTGACGTTTTGAATTCACGATTTTGGATGGTTTTTCTTGAGTTTTTGAGTGTTTTTGGTTTATTTGAAGTGTTTAGAAGCTTTTGGTTGAAGAATGGTGAAATTTCATGATGATTTGAAGTTTTTGGAATTTTTGATGAAAATGGTGTTTTCTCTAACCCTAAAAATCGCCCCCCTCTCTCTCTCTCTCTGAGTTTTTGGGTACTTATAGAGGGAGTAACTTGGTCACCAAGAGTGAAAAATTAGGTTAAGTGGGGAGTAAGAAATGGTAGTTCGGAATTTTTGCAAAAAATGAGTTTTTTGTGACTTTTTTGGATGATTATTGGTGGTAAGTGATGATGTGTTATATGTGAAGATGATTCTAAATGCACAAATTGTGGTGAAAGAAATGAAATGGGAGTGAAATGTGCATTTTGGGTGAATTTGTTAAAGTTAGTGTTTTTTTGAATTTTTTATTTGAATTTTGTGATATTGAAAATAAAAAAAAAATTGGTGTAATATTGTGATTTTTTTTGATTAGAAATGCAATAGAAGTGAAAGGAATTGGAGTTTTTGTCTGATGAAATTGAGTTTTCTTGAGAACGAAGTAAGAAAATAAAAATGTGAAAAAATAAATAAAAAAAATGCATAAAAAAGAACAATTTGAAGTTAACTTGTAAAACAAGTAATTAAGGGGAAAAATACTAATGGGAATGCATTTGTTTTGAAAAGTTGACTTTTGGTCAACTGTTGACCTTGGTGAACGTTGTCTTTTTTTGAATTTTTTTTAGAAAATAAGAAGAAAGAAAGTTTTGGTTAGGGCAAAATTGGGGTATGACACTACTCAACCTTTGTTTCCCAAATTTCCCCTTGGTACGATCAAGAACAACAAGCAGAACACAAAAAAGAAGAGATACAATGAGTACCTTTTAGATAAGAGTTGTTAAATCGATCGGAGGGAAACTTCAAGTTCCTAGAAATTCTAGAACCCTTGACTTTGAAATTCAACGCAAGTGAATGAAGGAGAGTACATATTATATGGATTTCTCGATTGAATCGTGTGAACGATGACAATAAATTCATGAAATAAGAAAATTCTCAAATGAAAGGGAGATATCAAGGTGTCTGAAAAAGTTTCTCAAACAACAACCTTCCATTTTTATAAAGATCTTTTGATTGTGCGCCAACAACTGAGGTTCGTTGAAATATGAAAGTAGAAATCCAACGATCTTGATTGCGCCTGGGAAATCGTAATTACCCTTAAATACGAAAGGGGCATCCTTATGTGTTAAAGATAATATGAGCTTGAGGTGCAACTACTCCGGACTAGGTCTCCAACCACATCGCTTACCCAATGCATGATAGCACATTAAGCCATAACCCACACTGTTCTAGCCAACATAGAATACTTCATGTGTACCTCATGCACATCTCATCCAACCTGGACCATTCATATGATCTCTAATAGTCTCCCACATATCTCGTAGGTTTCACGAAGTTAGTTACTGTTGTGCTCCACTATATAAGTGTGGTTTCACGCCACACTCAAGATACGGTCACATTTTCACTACTTTACGCACACATTCCTTCCTGAATTCCCTCATTGACTTGAGCATCAAAGTGCTAACTTGTTTTGCAGATTGATTTCCCTTCATCGGAATCTACTCCATCGCACCATAGAACTACTTCCATGGAATCGGAAACCGCTCGTACGAGCACTTCCCCTAGTTACTCATCCTTATGGTTTACTCTAGATCACGTACTACATCTTTTATTGTTCCAATTAAATTAAATATTTGCAGCAGATGTTGCTTTGTGCAACTTGCTGTTTTAACCAACTCAATCAAAACCATTAGACAATTTAACATGGGAAAGTCTTAAATTTACAAGCCACTACCAAAAAATGTAGGCCGAATTACTCTTATATCGCCGTGTAGCTTTACGATTACTCAGCAACTTCTAGGTGTGAAGACAAACTCACAAGAATTGAAAAGAAGATGGGATGATCTTATTTTTAAAAAGGTGCAAATGATTTTAAAACTTAAAATTGATATTTCAGTAACACCAAATACATAATACAACAAGAGTAATGACATTTGTACAACCAATTAATGACAACTTTCTTTTTATCTCTACTTATTTGTCAAAATCAAAAGAGACTGGGAGAGAAAAAGGAAGTCAATAGAGAGATTGAGAGAGAAAAATGAAGAGAGAGAGTAAGAACATAATGTAAATATGAGAGAGTTGTCCAAAAATTGTCATAAAATGATTATACAAATATCTTTTTCCATACAACAAATACTAACTAAACATCCGAGGGAATTTCATCTGTCCAAAGAAATCTAAAAATATACACATCTACAAAGTTTCCTTTAAAATAAAAAGCCTTTCTGAGTATACCCTCTCTGTAGAACCCAACCTTTTCCAACACCCTTTGAGAAGCCATGTTATTAACAAGAGTAAAAGCTTGCAACCTTCTCAAATCGGGGAACTCATGGAACACTTTTGATAGAACAATCTTCACTACATTAGTGGCAATCCCTTGACCCCAATGGTTGAATCCAATAGCGCATAACCCAAATCTGCTTTAAACTTCTCATTAGCATAAGGAAGAACCCAAACGATTCCAATGGAGTGGTCATCAAGACATATTGATTGGCGTAAGGGTTAATGCATTCATTTTTTATGAAATCCAAAGCTTCTTTCTTTGAATTACAGGTTTCCAATCGAGTATCCTCGGTTACTCTTTCATCTCCTAGCCATAATAACACATCATCTATATCACTTTCTTTAATGGTCCAATAGTGACCCTTGATGGATTTATTATTGCCATATAAATCAAACCACTTTTGTTTTTGCAAAAGCTTTCCAAAAATTTATTACTATTTAGCGGAGGATATTTCGATAAGATTAATGTGGCTAAGCTATAACAGATGTTAGTGGTTTGCTAGGTACATGTACTCCTATGTGATGTTATGTTAGTTTTTTTATTTTTATTTTTATTTTATTTCTTGTATTTGATATTCAAATTCTATTTAAAAAAGTAAAAAATTTATCGAAGTTTTTACTAGGTTGAGTCATGACCTGGTCGTTTTATTTAAGACGTTTCGTGACACTACTTAAAATTGTGCAAGAATGACTATCATCCATGCCGCCTCCAGGATAAAACAAGTTCAGCTACAACTGTGCGGTTAACTATGCAGTGTAGAAACTCATTCAAGATTTACACCTCCAATATGGTATTGAGACCATTATTTAATACCGAAATCACTCTATTATGGTATTGTGTCCACTCTATTATGACACTAAGACCACTCAGATATGGTGTTATCACCATTCTAATTTTTAAGTTCTTCAAAATATCAATATGGTACTACAATCACTCAAATATAGTGATGCCACCATTCTTTACGTAAGAAGTTTAGATACCTGATACGATACAAATACGATATAATCTTGATACGAGAAAATTTTAAAATTCAAGTTGCGATACGATCATGACTTTAATAAAAAATTAAAGGGTTAATAGTATTTTACCCCCTTGTAATATACGTCATTTCCGGTTTTCCACCCTGTAATATTTTTTGTTTGGTTTTCATCCTTGTAATTTGAAGATTTCTGGTTTTGGACCTTTATGAATTTTGACAGTACAAAATCGACGATATGGCAGGGGGCTAAACCAAAATTTGCTCAAATTAACAGGGGTAAACTTAAATTTGCTTAAATCACAGGCGGTAAACCAAAATTTTCACAAATTACCGGGGGCGAAATTTACCATGAAGGTCCAAAACCAAAAAATCTTCAAATTATAAGAACGAAAACCAAACAAAAAATTTTACAGGGTGGAAAACCGGAAATGACCTATATTACAGGGGGTAAAGCACTATTAACCCAAAATTAAATTTAAACTATAAATTGAAATGCAAAATGCAATCTATGGACTAAAACTCAAAAACAAAAAAATAGACGCAAAAACTAGACCAAACAGAGATAAAACAACGACAAGGCACAACAATAAAATTGTCTTCACACAACAATCAACAATAACAATGTTCTCAAATAAATATAAAAACGCAACACATACAACGGACAACAATATAAATATAAGAGTAAATTACACTCCCCTCCCCTCAAAGATGCTTGAATTACAATCCCTTCCCCTCTTATGTTAAAATATACATTACTCTCCCTTGAAAAGATAAATTTATACTCCCCTCCCCTATAAGATGCTTGAATCACAACCCCTTCCTTTAATAATTAAATATGCACTACACTTTAATCTATTTTAATATAAATAATTATTTTTATGATATATAAAAAATTAGAACAACCATTAAGAAAAATAAATTCATTTCTTTATAATTCAAATGTCAATGATAATTAAATTTAAATATTGTCCTATTAATTTTATAATTTAGAGTATAAAATTTACCTTAAATAACCATATTTTATTGTCTTTATTAATTTTTCACATATTTTAATTTTATTTTAGGTTATTTCATATTTTATAATAGGGTTTAAAACTAAATGTTAATGCAATTGTGAATGAAAAATAGGAAAAATATGTATTCAGATTTTGATTATATTAAAATAGACCCGCAATACTATTTTTTTTTTTTTTTAAGTTTGTTAGATTATTAATTTTTTTGCTAGATTATTAGAAATAAAATAAAAAATTGAGGGAGTAAAGTGTAGGTTTAAACATAAGAGGGGAGAGGAATGTAATTCAAGCTTCTCTTAGGGGAGGGGAGTGAAATATTTTATAATATGATTTAAATAAGAGGAGAGGGGAGTGTATATTTAACATAAGAAGGGAGGGGAGTGTAATTCAAGCATCTTTGAGGGGAGGGAAGTGTAATTTACTTTAAATATAAATATATAAGTTTAAGTAATATTCATAATAAAGAAAGTGGCAATTAGTCAATTAAATATATGGTATATCTTTCTGTAAAAAAAAATGGTACATCCCAAAAAGAGAACACCATTACTTAGTCAATTACATAAGAAACATCACGTATCCCACGCGTATTGATTTTCCACTGCACATCCCTTGTGTATCCCCGAATTATCTGAAAAGTATCGCACATTTGTTTTTTAAAAATAAAACTTAATCTTCAGATACTTTTCCAATATATATTGAGGCGTATCCGACAGGTATCAATGTAGCATATGTATCTGATACTGATACGTCATCCATTTTGAAGTATCTGGTCTTTAGAGTTCTCCACTCTATTATAGTATGAATAATCAACTATAGTTAGTTGATAGGTAAACTAGAGTTAGTATGTTAGTTAGGGAGTAAATTACTCCAAAGTTACTTTATAAATAAGCTACCACATTGTATCAGAGCGATACCCTAGGGAGGAAGGTGATGATGCTTCCTTTTCAATTCATACATCGATTATGATGAAGAATCTGATGATGCATCTTCTGCTTCTGCGATTCTGGAAACTCCATCTTCTCACGACTGCATCGTTTTCAGTAGTTTCAATTCTGGAAACTCCATCTTCTCACGATTGCATCTTCTATTTCAAATCCATCAATCGAACCAAAATGGATTCTCCATCAAGATTGAGGAGATTTCTTGTGTTCTCAGTGATTCTTGCAAGAGCATCATCGATGATGATGATTCTTGAACCTCAATTGTAGACTCGCGACTCTGATTTCGTTCACTCTCAAGTATTGGAAGTTCTCGTCATTGTTTTATCGATGAGATTGTGCATTGTTTACGATGTTGCCACTGTGAGGCCTTTCGCCTCTTGGTTCTTTGTCGAAAAACAGACTGAACCAATCGTTTCCTCCATCAACAATCAAGTTCGGTCTTTTCATCTACATGATGAATCTATTGTTGATTTTGATCCCAATGGAAGCTTTTCGTTTTCACTTTTCTCCATTTACAATGTTCTACATCACACTTCTTTTCGGTTATGGTGGGTACCATGGGACAGAGGAAGGAAAACTCTTAATCTCAATATTCCCTTCAGTTTGAGAGATTCTGGGAAGAAGACAAGTGCTTGTCGCATCGCGTTTTCGCTAGTCATGAACGCAATTGGAATGGTTTGCAGAATCATGATTTGCAAAATCACTTTTAGTTTTTGTGTTTCCTTGCAAAAGCGCGTTTTGCATAAGCTGTTGTTGGTTCATAAGTACTTTTGCAGCATATGAAGAGCATAATCGCGTTTTTGTTTAAAAACGTGTTAACAAAATCACATTACAGAAGCTTTACAGAAGCACTTGAAGAAGTTACTTTGAATCAGTTTCTGGTTGTTTTCATGTTCGGGTTTGCAGAATTCCTTTCCAGTTCGCTTAGCTGCATTGTAGAATTGTGTCTTTTTTCTTTTTCTTCTCGCAGAAGCACGTTTCAGAGAAGTGGTTTTGATTCAGATTTTGGATAAGTTGTTTTGATTCAGTTTACGAATTGGTATTCATTCATGAATCTTTGTTCTTTGTTCTACTCAGTTCCTCAGATGGTGTTGGCTTTCTATGGTTTTGGGCCTAGGCGTCATCTTCAGTTAGGCTTCAATATGGGCTTCCTATTTTTCCAATCTTTTAAAACATTTGCTAGTTTACCCCCCCCCCCCCCCTCCCCCAATTTTACTTTAGTATGAATAATCATTGTATTTCAAACTTAAATTGGTGAATTTCCCCACTTTGAGTTTGAGGGGGACTATTACAGTATGAATAATCAACTATAGTTAGTTGATAGGTAAATTAGAGTTAGTTACTCTATAAATAAGCTACCTCATTGTATCATTCCATTATCTTTCATCAATATACACCCTCCGTCACTATTATAAGCAAAAGTCTATATTTTAGATTCATTGATTAATCATAATGATGTATATAATCTTTATTATAGATCTCGATTAATGATGTATATAATCTTTATTATATACCACCTGCATCATTTAATGATTGAATTTAAAATGTTGAGTTTTGCTTATAATAGTGATTGGATGGTGTATTCATTTCTATAATGAGTTTCTATGAGTATCTCCCACATGAGTACTTTTACGCTTGCTTTCTTACTAATCATTATAACCTTCTTCCCTATGATTCCATGATTCATAACACACTCTAAAATAAAACTGATATGTCCGGAAGAGACGAATGAAGGCAACGACAACGGTGCGATGCAATCTTCGCGGTGGAACGAAGGGTGCCTGCAGGCACGTTAACACTTCAACGCTCAGGTCAGTGTAGGAAATTAGATGGAATGTGTAAAAATGTATGAGAAATGAATCGTACACTGAGGGTGACGTTGAGTCACCCTTATATTAAGGAAGGAGACATTAACAAATTCCGTGAAATGCGGCACATCATCAGGGGGCCGTTGGAGGCCACATAATGTCGTAAGATGCACGGTGGCGTGCTTCAGTGAGGTGGTATGCACCAACACTAGCATGCTCACTCAAGGGATGCGTCTTGATCTGGATGACTTCTTGTCCGCGTGTCATCATAGGATTGGCCGGTCCAAAACAAAATCGTTATGAGGATTAATTTTTTCTTAAATCTATTTTTTTTTTATAAAAAACAATAAGGCAACACATAAATTAGTTGAAATTCATTTATTTTTTTATTGTAAATAAAATGAATTTCAAAATGTTTTTTTTTAAATCTATTTTTTCTAAGCTAAAACACCCAAGAAAAAAATAAATAAATAAAAAAACTAGTAATAGCTGCAATTTCAATTTTAAAGTTTGAAAAATAAAAATAAAAACAGCTGCAGCAGTATAAAAACACTCCTACTTTACCATCTTCCATCAAAATTAAAAATTCCTTTAATTAACACAAAAAAATGGCAAAGATAATAACATGAACGCATCCTTCATCTAACTCAACACTCATCTCCCTCCGTCGCTACGAACTCACATCGAATCTCAAACGGCAAAGGTAATACAATTTAACAAGTTAGAAACCATTGGTTTTAATTTAATCTAGGGTTTTGAATTTCTACTGAAATTAGTATATGAAATAACTGGTTTTTTTGTTTCAGTGAGTGGTACTGGTAGGTGAATATGAGCATTGTTCCTAAAGAAACAATCGAAGTTATTGCTCAGAGTATTGGGATTAACAATTTATCTCCTGATGTTGCGCTTTCTGTTGCTCCTGATGTTGAATACCGTATGCGTCAGATCATGCAGGTTAGTTCTCTTCACTTTTCTACTTTTTTTTTTTGTCAATTAATAATTTATGAAGTAAAAATTGAACAGAAAAATAATTGAGTTAGTGTTCTGTTGAAAATTTAAGATTATGTTCTCTTACACTGTTTGTTCGAATCACGGTGTTAGGAGAATAGTTTTGGTTAGTTAGTTAGACTGGTTAGATAATAAGTGATTTTGAAAAACTTATACAAACACCAGACACAACATTGACACCGACACATGCTCTATAGTACCGACACTTCTGATTAAAGGCATGTTGGTAGTGGGAGTCTAGGAAACATGGTATTATCCCCCAAGGTCCTGGTTTCAACTTCCATGGGAGGTAAAAACTCGCCATTTGTACAGGGGACTTGAGGGGTGGGGGGGTGGGGGGGACAAGAAAGCTACTGATGTTGTGTGGGACTGGGCTGTTACATATTGTGTTTGTGTCCGACACTGACACAATAGATCTGATTACATTCAATTATATCATTTTCTCAAATTACTGTCTGTGTCGTGTTGTTGTCCGTGTTTCTGTCGGTGCTTCATAGGACACAAATATTGACACCAGTTTTGTAGTACAGACACTTCTTTAGATAATATGCGAAATTGTTGGTATGAAACATTGATACAAACACTGGACACGGCACTGACACATGCTTTTTAGCATTTACACTTCTGATCGAAGGCGTGTTCATTGTCCGACACATGTTCGTGTTTGACACTGACACGACAGATATGACTATATTCAACTATGTCTTTTTTTGAAATGACTATCAGGGCTGTGTCCGTGTTCGTGTCTGTGTTGTTGCTTCATATGACACAAACATTAACACTGGCTCTGTAGTATTGACACTTCGTTAGATAATACGCGAAATTGTAGCTACAAAACAAGGATACAAACAATAGACACGACATTGACACTGACACTGACACAGGCTCCATAGTACGGACACTTCGTCTCAGATACTGACATATTTGATCACATTTTATTGTGTCGGTGTCCGTGTCTATGTTGGTGCTTCGTAGAAGGCAGGTCAAGGTGATAATTTGAGAAAATCGGTGTCCGTGTCGGATGCAGATATTGGGACATTGGACTTACCTTCGAATATGAAATGCCGGTGATACTGATAAGGTTTG
Organism: Medicago sativa; assembly: GCF_051527215.1. Lineage (NCBI taxonomy): Eukaryota > Viridiplantae > Streptophyta > Magnoliopsida > Fabales > Fabaceae > Medicago > Medicago sativa. Next base: position 24,728,789 of record NC_140755.1, read on the forward strand.
TAGTCACTGTAGGGATGTGTTAATACAACACTTTTGTATTAGATTTTCCGTGTATTCTAGGGCGGCCAATGCACAAGGCTTTAACCAGATGGGAGTTTGGGAAGGGTAGATGTATGCAGCTTTACTCGTGCGAACATAGATCCTGTTTTCTGGATTTGAACCTCTCTCCTCTAGGTTGTGAGAAAAAACCCTTCACATTGTGCCAAGGCTCGTATAGGAAAATAACGATGTTTTGGTTGTGTTGTTAGAAGTTCTCTGTCTATCTTTTTCTTATCTTCCCTCAACAATTTAAACTTTCACACAGGAAGCAATCAAATGCATGCGACACTCTAAGAGAACAACTCTGACTGCAGATGATGTTGATGCTGCACTCAACTTGAAGAATGTTGAAGTAAGTGACTTGAGTTATTTTTGTTTTAAGTGAGTGATAGGTTTCAGTTCTACCATCATTTAGCATCAATCAACCCACTGTATAATTTTTTTTATGATAAATCTTATCACAGTTTTGACTTTTCTGTATGTTTTGAGCTCTTACGTATGACCTGAACAATTACTCTGTTTTTCCTAATAGTAGCTCCAAACCCTATCTATAAACATGTGGGGTTAGAAAAGGATTAAAGCCTACGTGATTTTTGTGAAATTTGAATATTGTGAATTTAGTGACTTTTTTATTATAATATCCACACGTGATTGACAGAAAGCAATTTTGTTTTAATTATACTATCGTAGAAGGAAAGCACTGTCCTTAATTGTAGAGCCTTTAATGTGAAAGTTGTTTGTCTGTTTCCCATTTGTTCTTTGGCGGTTCTTCATATAACTTTGTTAGATTAGATTCTTATTTATTTAAGCTTCCAAACTAATTGCACACCCAAGAACCATAAAGGAATGTATGATTAAATTATTTTCCTTCTGTGATAAAAGATATATGCTTATATAGTTGTCACATGTCTCTGGCTTAGAAATGCCTATGTTTATATGTTTTGATCTTTTGAAAGATATGTTTAATTCTAGAATGTAGAAACAATCCATGTTTTTTTTTCAGTTTACATGACAAATCTCATCTTAAGAACATATATGCAGAATAGTTTAAAGTATCTTCGTGTTTCATACTATGTTCAGCATCCTCTAAAGTTGTGGGAAGATGTGTATTTATTTTCTACTAAATGAGAACTTGACTGTGGATATAAGAATATGTGCTCAGCAAAGACTAAAGTTCCATGATTTTCAGATATTTCCAAATAGAGTGATGCATGTTACAACTACTGTTTAGAAGCTTTAGCAACGTCTCTTGATTTTGAAAATGCTTACCTTTTGTCTCTAATCTCAGTATCACCTTTTGCTTTCTTCTTATGTCAGCCAATATATGGATTTGCATCTGGAGGTCCTCTACGATTCAAACGAGCTGTCGGACACAGAGATTTGTTTTATATTGATGACAAGGATCTAGACTTAAAAGATGTAAGGGAGACATTAATCATCGTTCTTCAAACAGATTTAAACCTGGAATGCATCACCTTCTTAAATTACTGCTTGTGTTAATTGTAGGTCATTGAAGCTGCTTTACCAAAAGCTCCCCTTGATACTGCACTTACCTGTCACTGGCTTGCCATCGAAGGAGTGCAACCTGCTATTCCAGAAAATGCTCCTGTAGATGGTAGCTATCTAACCTGAAGTGCTACAAGTAGTTTTTTATTTTTTTTTTTGTTGCTAAAAGATGAATGTTTGATGCTACAATTCTCTGATCTAGGTTTCAAGTAAACTAAAATTTAGCTCAAGAGGAACTGTTGATGTATATTATTCTGATGTTATCATTACTATGTCTTATGTATTCTCTGTGTTCACTCGTAAATTGTTTGTCGATTTAGTGGTTAGATTGTGATATGTGACTATTGACGTTGTTTTTCTATTTTCATTTTGGCATTCTAATGCTGCCCATCCTATTAATTGATTCTTTGTAAATCTTCCAACTTTCCTATAACTTGTGCTCCACTGCCTTTTTTTAAGAATAATTGTTTTCCCCATTATTTTATGTGCAGTAATTTCAGCTCCTTCAGATGTCAAAAAGCATGAACAAAAGGATGACAATCTTCCAGTTGATATCAAATTACCTGTTAAGCATGTCTTATCTAGAGAGCTTCAGGTATCAAAATTATTACGCCACTGCTAGCTATCTTGTCTATCATCCTGAAGTTCATTTATGTTAGCTTAATATTTTTTGCAGCTCTATTTTGATAAAGTGACTGAGCTAGCTTTGAATGAGCCTGATTCGGTTCTCTTTAAAGAAGCATTAGTAAGTTTGGCTACTGATTCAGGACTTCATCCATTGGTTCCTTATTTCACATGCTTTGTAGCTGATGAGGTAACAAGATGTCTTTTTCTTGTGTTGGTGGATAAGAATGAAAGGGTTGCTTTACACTAGCTCCTTACAGTTGTGTGCTTCTCCATTCCTTTCAGGTTTCTCGTGGTTTAAGTAACTTTCCACTTCTATTTGCCTTGATGCGAGTTGTTAATAGCCTTTTGCAAAACTCTCATATCCATATTGAACCTTATGTAAGTTCACCTCCTGTTGATATAGCATATCTGTATACCTCTTTCTGTGATAACATGCTATTTTTATATTTAGGGCTGCATTAGTAATATTGAATCAACATTTTCATTTTGGAATTCTGTAGAGTCCATTGAATTGCACATGCATGCTTTATGCTAACGTATTGATGTTGATCTGCCATTTGTTGCTCCTTCATCAAGATGGTTATAATAATATTTAACCTAAAAAATATAGAAACTAATTAAAATGAAAAAAAGGTTGTACGTAATGTAGTTTTTGATAGCCTGGTCTGTGGGCTGGCCCATGGGAAACAATCTCTAAATTTTTTATCTTCCAATTTTTGCTTGCTTCAGCTACACCAGTTGATGCCATCAATTGTAACCTGCCTTGTTGCTAAAAGATTGGGAAGTAGATTGACAGACAACCATTGGGAACTTAGAGACTTCACGGCTAACCTGGTTGCATCAATATGCAAAAGGTAACCTCAATCTCTATGTTGTATGTTGTCGACTAAGGGAAATTGAATTTTTTTACTTGATATTTTTATTGGTATCCAATTCACTTGTTGCATTTCATTACACATTTCCTCCATTTTATTGCAGCAAAGCCAATGAATAATATATTTGTTGTGGATTTGACTATTTGTATTTCCTTCCAAATGAACCACTGTTTTCGTAGGTCAAGTTCAAAGACACGCTTTAATGTTTCCTTTCATTGTGAATTTGTATCATTTAAACTTATGTTTTTTGTTGAGCTATCAAACAGCTTCCTCATGGAGTCGTTGTTGTTTGATGATTTTGAACTTTCTGCATACTGTTGAAATATCAAACTGTTAACTGGAAAATCTAGTCTTGGTAATTGACTTTTGGTATCTCACCTGGTTTGAGATGGAAGGAGATTGTCTCTTGTGAAATTTCTATCCAGTGGAATCTCTCCCACTCACTTTATATTTAAATTATGGAGGTTAAATTATTTAAAATTAATGAATGGTATGGATTAACACTGTACAGCCTCCAGTGGATTTCTCACGAGAGAGAATCCCTGCCCGTTTGAGCTATTAGGTAGCTTGTTTGTTGGTCATTTTGTATAGAAAGTTTATCGTTTTAAAAGCTTTTGTTATGCAGGTTTGGACATGTTTATAGCAATCTACAGTCCCGGTTGACAAAAACGTTGCTGAATGCATTCTTGGATCCAAAGAAGGCAATGACACAACACTATGGTGCAATTCAGGGGTTAGGAGCACTAGGACCCAATGTGGTATTGTCCCTCTCCATGCTCTTTGCATTTAATAAATTAGTGAAACACCAAAAGTAGGATTAATATTGTGAAAGAGAAAAACGAATAAACCGGTTCATTTGTTTATTCTATGTTTGAATATTACCCTGCAATGTGTACCATAAAATGTTGTACTCCATGGTATCAGAAATACGAGATTGAAATTTGTTTTCATATATCCACAAAACTATGTCTAAAGCACCTGGAAATAAGACGCTGTTGTTTCTATTGAAAGATGAGGGAGGAGGAACTAACTTAGTAATTGGCAGACTGAAACAGTTTGAATGTTTATGCTCAACCCATTTTAATTAATTTTATCAGCATATGAAATTTCTTCAAATCTGTCATACGATATACTGGTTAGTTCAAATTATAACTTCCAGTGAGTTGTCCGTATGCATGTTGTCATGAATATCATTAGGTTCCCATTTTGTTCAGTCTGACAGAAACTGTTACTTTATATACTTAATATATGCAGTATATTGAGACTTATGTGAAACTGAAAGTTTTTACTTTTTGGAAAAAAAAACAGTGCTACATGTTTGATTATTATTCATATTACTATCAAACATGTATTGAACATAATTTTGTTATTTAAGGATTTAATTGACTCATTTGAAAACCTGTGTTTCTTAGTTGTTTAACTCAGTCAGTTTCCATTCTTACATCCAAGGTTTTGATATGTTTCCTTACTTTGGAGGTAGGTTCGCCTTCTTTTGCTGCCAAATCTTGAAGCATATATACGACTTCTTGAACCAGAGATGCTTCTTGAGACACAGAAAAATGAAATGAAAAGACATGAAGCTTGGCGTGTTTATGGAGCCTTGCTGGTAAGATATGTTATCAGATACTTGTTACAATTGATAAGTATCAGTACATCAGTCTCCGTATAATAATGATTGTCTAATAATTTTATGTAATGTTTCATTCAGCGTGCTGCAGGTCAATGTGTATACGTTTCGCTAAAGTTGTTCCCCACTTTTCCATCTCCTCTCCCTCATACTGTCTGGAAGACCAGTGCAAGTGTTCTTACTTCTCCACCTAGTGAGTATTTTTCTAATTGCCTAAGAAAATACTGGTCAATTGTAAATGTCTTGGTATTGTAACTTTTAAACTTGTTCATAGAGGGAGAACCCCTTTTGCGCAGTTAATTTATTTAATGGAGTTTAATACCTCCAAAAGAAAAGGACCTGCATGCTTTACTATTGGAATCTCACTAAAATGAATCAAGCTTTTGAAACTGAAGCAGTAGTCAAGTTGGTAACGATCATGGCTTATCAAACTCTCGTTCGAATAGTGAATTGCCTAACTTATTTTTTTTGTATCGAATTGTAAAATTTAAAGATACAATGGAGATATCTTGAAACATAAAATATAAACGATATATGATGATCAATGCAACAGTTGTAAGCAATTGATTGACAAAACTTTTCTCTAATTTCTTGATACACTTCCAATATTTACGTTTGAGAAGCTGGGCTGATTGAATTAATCCGAACATTGGATGAAGTAGACATTGTTTATCTTTAATATATATATATATATATATATATATATATATATATATATATATATATATATATATCTGTACAGTTCTTTAAAACCAACAATATACGGAATATTATGATTCAACTTGTGATGATATATAAGTGTAGATAGTGCCATAGTTGTCTTCTTTAATGCTTTCTTCGTATACTGACTCCTTAGGTCGTATACTGACTCCTTTTTCATGTTTGATCATGAAGATAAACGCAAGGCAAGCCCTATGGAATTGGAGCAGCAGCCCCCTTTGAAGAAAGTAGATACTGATGGAGATGTTAGTGTAGTTCAGGAAAATTCTTCACCATCTCATAAGGAAGAGGAGACAATAACTCAAGCTTCTTCAGTTGAGTCAAAAATTGGTGCAGCGTCATCCTCTGGAGAGACGAAAAATAAGATCACTACAGATGGTGAAGTTAGAAGCAGTGAGGGTGATACTCAGGATTTGAAGATCTCTTCTGTCCTAGCCCATATTTGGAAAGATGAACTGAATTCAGGACGTGTCCTGACATCATTGGTTGAGCTGTTTGGTGAAAACATACTTTCATTTATTCAGACTCGTGAGATGTGTATGTTCTTGTAACCTAGGCCAGATTATAGCAACGTTTGTTCATGGTTAAACCATGGAAAACATGTAGGTAATGTGTGATTTCGAGAACTAACTAATATCACTTAGTATAAAATGTATAATTCGTTTTGGTGATCGAACTTTTAGCTTCACGTGAAATTTATTTTGAAGCTTTAGATGTCAGGTTAGTGCCTGTTGGAAATTGAGGGACTCGAATGTAATGTTAGTGTAAAATGTCAAATTCATTGCAGCCTAATTGAGAATTCAAACGATACAATTCTTTTTCTGACAAATTAAGATAGTTTAGTTCATGCATACATTTTGAATTCATAACAAAACTGTTTAACAACGGTGTTTGATGGTAACAATAATAAAAACATAATGTTAAAATTCAATACTTGTAGAATTATTTAAATGTTTGGCATGATCAGAGTAGTATTTAAGCAGCCAATTTAGTGGACTCTCTTTCAACAGCTATTTTAAGGATGCTGTCTTCTTCCAAGACCATTTGAATTGGCATGAAACCCATTCCATCTGCCATTGCAAGCATCATTTGCTTAGTTTCTTTCTTGAATTCTTCCAGATCAACCGTGCCATTCAAGTTGTGATCGAACTGTATAAACAAAGATTCATAAACACGAGCAAGCTCATTTGGGTCTGAATCTACATCAATACCAAAGTGTGTTTCAAAAACCCTCAAGCACTTGAGCTCCTTCAACATCTCATCATAGGAGAGAAGACCGTCGTTATTTGTGTCGAGGCAAGCGAACCAATTTCCAACTGAGCTATTAAATGCTTCATCTTCAAGGAAGTGGACAATTGTGGCACCATCTAAAATTTCTACACTCATCTTTCTCTTCTACTTGATGTCAAAAGTGGAAGGTAGTTTGTATTGACAATTAGAGTTTTACGTTTGCAAATGCTTGTGATTTGATGATAAGAGTTGGATCCTTCCATGTATATATAGGCATTAACAAATGCTTACAGAAGAATATATTCTTTAACTACTAACATGGTATAGAAACCATGTGCTTTTTGTGTCCCTTGCATCTATTAGTTTATTTTATTGTCCAACCGTTTAAATTGGATGCTTTCTTCAACTGTTGGCTCCTGATTGTTGAAATTGTTCCTTGTTGGTAATCCACGGATATACCAAAGATATGATGATATGAATACATTATTTATAACACTGTGCCGTAACTTTAACTCAGTTGGTAGGTACATTGCATAATCTATTTATGAGCCGCATTTCAAACTTCGAATAATTCACTTGTTAGACTACCTAACAAAAAAAAAAAAAACACTTACGTTCTATCTCATATTGGCAAAAGATTAATCTCGTAACCTTAAGGTATTTAGTTCAAACTCACATGAGAATTGTTGTAAAATGATAATTAGCGTCGCTTTAGTTAATAAAATATTTTCTTCCTCAATTTTCTATTAAAATATATTATTTGCAAAACAATGAAACTCCACGTCGGGAAGTCAGCGTTCGAGGACTAATTCCCTCGTTTTAGTGTATGTTAATTGTCAAACGAGTAAAGTAGGTTGGAAATAATTTATTGGACGTGGTGGTTTGTTGAATGTCTTAAACAAAGGGTACCCATTGACTATTTTAATATTATTCAAAGAACTAAAATTATTATTATTATGCTTTACAAAGGATCTTCTTGGTTTATTCTTCTTATTTTTCTTTTCTTGTCGAAACATTTTACGATAATATTCCTTGCGGTCTTTAATATTAGAAAATTTTCAAATAATATTTTGATTCTATTTATAAGAAAATGTCAGAAGTTTTAAGATGTGATTACTTCAATAACTTTTTTATCCCTCATTTAATGATTGTCTTTTTAATATTAATAATGGATGTATTTAATGTTTCAAAACATTTTATAAGGGTATATTTGTTAAAATGTTTAAAAAGTTACAATAAGTAATGATAGCATTGATTTTGATGTTTTTTTGGTTTTTCCTTAGAGTAAGAACCCGAGAGAGTATAAAACATCAAGGTTTTACAACTCGCGAGTTTATCTCAACTCGTTTTGCTTAGGTAAACTCGACTCGTAAACTCGACTCGAGAACTCGTACGAGTTTACCTAAAATTAAAATTAAATAAAATTTATTATTTACATGACATATGTAAACTAATATAATATTTTAAACAGTTCAATAGTGCAAAATATAACTAAATTATAAAGGTTTTCAACCACCATAATAAAGCATTATGTTCACCTAAACATCAAAATACAAAATAAACTAGCAAAATTGTAACACCCCGATTTCCCAACATAAAAATTTAATAATTAAAAATCAGAGTTTTTCATCACAAACGGAATGTCACATTTATTTCATAAATCGTAAACTGGATATTAAGTAATATTCCTTCAAATATAATAACACAATTTTTAAAGTCTTGCGGCAGAATTATTTCAACGTCATAAATAGTCTTTGGCACAAAGGCCTCATCATAAAAGTCCCATAAAAAGTCTAAAACATCTCATTAGTTCAAATCCAAACAACTTAATCATAATCTCTTAAAACAATACGTAAGGAATAAAAAACAATAGCAAAGTCCCCATCCCGTTACGTATCAGAGCACCTAGACACAAGTGAGGAGTCCACTCATGAACACTTATAGTCTTTATTACCTGCAAGTTACCCATACGAAGGGCAACATTTTCAAGCAGAAGGGGTGAGATTTCACAGTCAATAAATTAAGCATATAATTCATCAAAATGCATTTAACAACATAAAACATTATTAACATATCAAACATTTATCATTTAGCATTATATCAATTCATAATTAATTATCATCATCAAATATCATCATTAGTTCGTAAACATATATCATCTTTAATTCATAAGCAAAAATCATCTTTAAATCATCATCAAGTATCATCATATATTTAACAACTTAAGACATCATAACATCATCATTAATAATCATTTATCATCATTTTATTATCATCATCATTCATAAACAAACATCATCATCAAAACATCATCATCAAAACATAACAAACATCATCAACAGAGCATCATAAACTTCAACAACAATAATCATTTATCATCTTATAATCATCATAAGACATCAGGTTCGACTTAACACATGACTCAACAACACGACTCAACTTGACAATGCAACTCTTAACAACTTAACAACTTAAACCATCGTGAAACTTCTTGATATGCAAATGCATGTGGTACCATTCAACAACATATATGAGCGTAATTAGGCTCTTCATCAAGTGAGCATTGTTGAAGCAAAAATCTTTTTGATGAATGTTTTAATGATAACAAACCTCGTGGAATAAATAATAAGTTTTATGAATGGTGATCTACTGATGGTTGCACTTGAGTTTTTGTTAAAAGAACAGGAATCACATAAGTGGATAAGCTAGAAGCCACCCACATTGATAAGTGCATCATATCTACTCAACAATGAAAGAATGAGTATACCATCAGTTGAAACAACAAGATCATATCTCCATGAAGATTCATAACTCAAGAATCATGATGGAAGAACTTGAATCATGCTGGAAGAACTTACATCACAAGCTGCACAAGAATGTGCTTGAAGTTATGTGACAAAACTCACATTGAGTTTTATCTTATATGATTTGAAGATCCACCATGGGTAAAGAAGATAAAAGGAAATATGGATACAAGTTAGGAAGATTCTCAGAACCTCCTCAAAGTATCACACTTCCAAAGCTTCTGAAGATATGAAGTTCAGAGTTCAGAATGTTCATATGAACAGAGATCAGAATGTTCATGTGAATGGAGTTCATAACAATCATGAACATTAACCCTGAATATATCCAGAAATAATAAAGGATTATTTCATGGATAAACAAGAATATTTAAAGTCATCAGTTACATGCAATAATGAACTAGATGCAAAGAAATATTCTTTTGGACTTCAAAGAAAGAATCATCTTGTTTGTCAAAACAAATGATCACCCATTTATATGCTCCAAGTAATTTTTGAAGGAAATAAATAAACAACCTTCATAAGGTTCAAAGTGTTGAAGGACATCAGAATGTTCAACACAAAGTACAACAACCAAAAAGGAAGGAACCCAAAAGAAACATTCTGAAGTTCATATGTTTGAACCCAGAAGGAGTTCAGAAGGTTGCTCAGAAGGTTCATTAGAGCAAAACCATAAATCAATGTCCACACCAAAAACATGCAAGAACAGATGTGACATTAACATATCTTATGCATACAATGATTTTGACTTTGGATCAAGAAATCATTAAAGGCATCTATGATGATTAAAGGATTAATGGACTTTGATAGTTCTTGGTATTTGTGCGTTCTTGAGTGATTAACCATGACACAAACAAAGTTAAAACATACCAAGATACAAGAAATCAAAGAACATTTGCATTCATGAACTAACTCTGAGTTCAGAAAGTTAGTTCAGAATGTTGTTCAGAATGTTGATCAGTGAGTTGATCAGAACGTTCTGATGATAGTTCAGAAGCTGAAGCTGAAGTTCAGAAGCTCAAACTCAGAAGCTCAAGAACATGCAAGGCACAAGTGACATAAATAAATGTCCAGAAAAGTTCAAATGCATGGATCTATCAACAAATAAAGACATGGACAATGAATCATGTAAAAAGGATCTTTAATTTTCATCCAAGACTATGAACATTAAAGTACTAGGATTATTCCAATGAGAATATTATCCTAGATGTTGCATTCACTGCACTTCAGTCGTGTCTCTACTGTTAGGATTGATTACATCAAAAGTAGTCTTACAAATCATCCTAAAGTAAGCACAAATGAAACATTCTGATGATCAGAATGTTCACTTCTGCACATGCTTCCAGCCATGAACAGTGTAGTTGGTAAAAAGAAGAAAAAGGTAACAAAAGGAGATCTTGCATCAGAGATAACTTGTACTCTGAACAAAATCAAGCAAATCTCCTAGAAGCATGGGCCTGAAGCTGCAGACCACTATCCTCTCTTTCCTGCACAAAGTCCAAGACAGATTTGGTTCACTTTATCCTACTTTTCCAGCAACTTTTGAAGCATATGGAGAAGCTACTTTTTGGAGGATAAAACTCAAACAAATCTCACATCACGTGCTGGGCAAGCCCAGAAATTCATCCAACATTCATCCATGATGAACCCAGATGAAGAACATCATGAATTTCCAACATTCTGATGAAGAACACAGCAACATTCTGATGTTCATCCTGGGAACGCAACAACATTCTGATGGTCAGAATGTTCACCCAGATTTTCAAGTAAAAGCTTGTGGGGCCCAGGACACGTGGCATAACACCATTGGACACCCTACAATGGCTATTTGAGCCCAAAGACTCTATAAATACAGATCTAAGGCTCAGCAAAACTTGCACCATTGCAAAGCATACAAGAAAACAACAAAGTTTGTTTGAAGCTTTTGCAATCTGAAATTGATCAATCTCTAAGGCTTTTGTTTCCTTAGTGCACATCAATACTCTCTGTTATCTCGTGCCAAGATAACTTTCTCTTCCCCCTCCTCTGTTTGATTCTCAAACATTCAAACTCCACACAAATTGCAAAGCATACAAGAAAACAACAAAGTTTGTTTGAAGCTTTTGCAAACTTCAATTGATCATCACTGAAGGCTTTCTTCTTACCTTCTTTATAGTGTAAATCAATTTTCTTTCTCCCTCTCTGTTATCTTCTTCATAGATAACTTTTTCCTTCCTCTTTTCTTCTTGTCTGTTTGATTCACAAACATTCAAACCTTCATACAAATTGTAACAAAGTCTCATCTAGCTTTAGGGGTACTAAAGTGTTAGTTTGAGCAAAGGTTGTAAAAGTCTAAGTGGTTAACTTAGCAACAAGGTGCAAGCCTGCTGAGGCTTAGAGAATACAGGATTGTAAGTGTTCAGGTGAACACAGATTGTAAGGTGCAGGATTTGAGAGGTTATCTCAAGCATCATAGTGGAAACTCTCACAAGACTGTGAGGAGTGGACTAACCCACATTGGGGGAACCACTATAAATCTCTGTGTGTTCATTCTCTCTTCCCTATACTCTTTATTTATTGCAAACACAAACACACACATACACATTTATCTTGTTAAACTGTTTCTGTTAAACTGTTTCTGCTCTAAGAACGTCAGAACGTTCTGAAGTCAGAAAGTTAACTTAACTATTCCAAGTAAAGGGTCAGAAAGTTGCAGGTGAATTTTTAAAGGGTCACAATTCAAACCCCCCTTTCTTGTGACTATTTTATCCACTTCAATTGGCATCAGAGCCCGCCTCTATGGTTTGAGCACTTAACAGTGTATGAGGAAAAGATCCAGAAGGAAGTGATGTCAAAGCCTGCAAATCAAAGTGCATGTCACATATGCAACAATGTGGGATACTTCAAAACTAAATGTCCTCTGAAGAAGAAGATGCAAAGATGGCAACCAGAGATCATTTTGAAGTCAACACATGAGTAAAGACAAACACAAGAAGTGAAGAGGTAAGAAATTCTAATCCTTATCTTTTATATAAAGTGTTTAATAATATCTCATATAACTCATGCATTTTATCTTAAAAGTATGAACTTTTAAAATAATAACTTTTCTTGTATAAAGAAAGAAAATGTGAAACTACTAATCCTGAATGATATATATCTTAAAACCATTCAAAAATTGTAGTACTATCATTTTTAAATAATTGAGAAATAAGATTCTCAATGATCAAAAATTTGTAAGATTTAGAAAAGTCTGAATTTTTGAAACAAGATGTTATTTTGAAAAGGAAAGTAAAACTTTGAAAAATGACATATTCAACTTTCTAAAGTCTGTTAAGACCTTTCAAAAAGCTGGTTTAGGATTCATAACCTATCACAAACAAAAGTGAGAAGGTAAATGAAAAATGTTCATTTTGAAAAAGAATTCAACATTATGAACCTGCATTTTTTTTAGAAAAATCCTCATTTCAAAAAGACATTTTATCCTAAATTAGAATGAGCTCAAAAGGTTGAGATTGGTAAAATATAGTTTTCTTATTTCAACAAATCTGATCATCTTAAATCAGAATGTGGTCATAAGAAAGAATCTCTCAAGAAGAGAAACACTAACCTCCAAGGACCCAAAGTAATACGGGTACCAAGAGCTTTACCAATTTGTGATGCAGGAATGTCTTCTAAATTTCTAGGAAAAGCTTGATTCATGGACAAATTATGTTCAAGAAATATGTGGAGTTCAAAATGACGAAGATTCTGAAACTTCTCAAGATGAAGCTGTGTTGTTCTAGAACAATGGAACAATTTAAAATGAGTTCAAGTCAAAGAGCCAAAACCTCATTTACTTGCACACCTCTAAAAAGCTATCATTTGTCATCACCTAAACATGAACCACAACCTATCCTAGAATACACCAAACCTGATCATGATTCCACAAATCTTAAAGATGTCCCTAAAATCTTCCATAACATAATTAGGCACACTTTACTCCCTAGATGTGGAACCTTTGATGCTGATACTAATTTATGTATCATCTCATGATCAAAACAAAATTCAACCTCTGCTTCATAATCCTTCAATACATGATTGATTCTTGTTTGGCTGTCAAACAAAAAGTTGTTAAGTTACCATATGGGATTCATATGACTCCCATCTTTAAGGTTGCACAAGTATCCCTATAAGGTGAAGGAAGTAAATACACCTTCATGAGATTCACAACAGAAACCATAGGACAACTTCACATCACAACCACCAACATGCCTACTCCTTAAAAGACTGGATCAGTGAAGAGACTTTCTGATCAGAAAGTTCAGGAAGTAAGAGAGAAACAGGAAGCTGACAAGTCTGCCAAGAAGGAGATTGGATCAAGCTCTCACAAAGCTGAGAAAGGCAAACCTACTCCAGCTCCTGAAGTCTTTGCTCATGTTGCTGAACATGCAAGAGAGCTGGTTGAGGCAAGCACTCAACAGTTTGAAGCCATGATGGCTAGGAGATCTGTTGATAAAGTTAGAGAAACTACTGATGGTCGTCAGAAAGTTGAAACAACTCTGAGTCAAGGTGTTGAAGCACCCTCTGAAGATATAAGAGTTGAAGAAAATACTGAGCAACATGCTTAGAAAGTTGATAATGATACACAGGAAGTTACTGAAATCCTGGTATCAAACACTCTTGGAAGTGAGCATCATCATATGGAAGTTGATGAAGGAATTCAGTTGGAACAAGATAATGTTGGAGCTCATTCTGACTTTGATCTCAACATTGAAGACACTACAAATGATCTCTACAATGAGATCCTTCAAGATGCTCAGGGAGAAGACATTCAGCAAGATGATCAGAATGTTCAAAACAACACTGATCAGAATGTTCAGGAGGATGCAGATCAGAAAGTTCAGAGAACTAGGAAGAAAAGAAGAAGGTTAGAAACCTATCCATCATACAGAAGGAAGAAGGAGATGGATCTCCTATGGAAGATAATGAAGCTCTTTCTCTTCCATCCCTGGAGTTATTTCAACAAGTTGCTGATCTTCCAAGAAAAGCAGTTCAGATTGCTGCTGGTGAGAATGAAGAACATCTTCAGAAAGAAGATGAGGTTGTTAAAGAAGAAAATGTGCAAGATGAGGCTGTATCTCGAATAGAAGATGATGAGATACCTCAAGAAGCTCATATGGCTGCTTCAATCACAGAAGATGATACTCAGAAGGTTGATGATGTATCTCTTCAGAAGAAAGATGAAATTGCTGTAGAAACTCCAGTGAATGCTGCTGAAGAAGAACATCAGAAGGTTGACACACCTCAGAATGTTTAAGAAAACCCTTCTGACCAAGATCAGAAAGTTGAAGAAAATACTGAGCAAGCTTCTAAAAAAAAGTTGATAAAGACACTCAGGAAGATGCAGAAATCTTGGCTTCACAAATAATGAGTCAAGGAAATGCGCAAGTATAAAAAGATGAACACATGAAATTTTCATCTGGTTTTGATCTCAACATAGAAGATCTAAACTCATACTTCAACACTGATGTGTTTCAAGATGCTCAGGATACAGTCCAGATTGTTCAAGAAACATCTGAAATTGATGATCAGAATGTTCAAAGTGACTGCAATTCAGAATGTTCAAGAAACATCTGAAATTGAAGTTCAAAATGTTCAGGTGTCTGCAGATCAGAATGTTCAGGAAAATGCTCCTGATGCTGAAGCTACTCAATCCAAAAAATTGAAAGCTTCAAAGTTCATCCCTCTGTTTTCAAGCAAGGTAGAAATCTTATACTTTGAGAAAATTGGTCAGCAAGAGCTATTACTCAAAGAACATTCAATAACTTTGGAAGGTTAGAGAATGTTGGATCAAACATCAAGGACCTTACTGGTCATAATAACTGCACTCATATGATGCAAATAAAAGAATTATTTTTGCAAGCTCAAGATTGAAGAAGATGGTCTGATCAAAAGACTTGTCTAAACAATCTCTGCATTCACTTGCTACAATAAGTGAAAGTGTTTGAGTATGTCATTAATGTTGATCATCTACCATGTTCTCAACATATTGTCTTTCAATCTCAACTACATGTTTTTGCAACATATGATTGAAGAACAAGAAGACTTCTCATATTCTATATGAATTGGCTTTCACACTCATATTCAAGCATTTTAAGATGCCTCTGAAAAAGTGAAGTGTATGAGAAGGATTGCCAAATCTTTGACATAAAGAATTTGACAACAATGAGGATCCTCCAACAATGGATCAAAACATCCCTGAAGAAACCTTCCAAGAAGTTGCAGACATTGCTAAGGAAGATGTTCAGAAAGTCGATGAAGCTCAGAATGTTGAACAACTTCAAAAGGAAGTTGATGTTGCTGAGAATGGAAGTCAGCAAGTTGATGCAATACCTCAAACATTGAGATTGCAACCAATAAGGTTTGGGAAGCTGATACAACTACTGAAACATCACTTCAGAAAGTTGACATAGCTGCTGAAGATGGGAAAGTTGATGAAGTTCCTACATAACAACTTCAAAAGGTTGATGAAGTTGAAGAAGCTTCTGGAGAAATACCTCAGAAAGCTAACAAAGCAGAAAGCTTTTAGTGGAGAAAGATTCTTTAAATCTTCTACTGCTGAAACAATTTCAAAATCTGAAGTTGATGTTACAAACATCATGGGTGAACTCCAGTTTGATGAACAAGAAATTGTTCTAGAATCTGATATGGGAAATGTTCATGTGTCATTAAAAAATCCAGATATGCATGATGTTGCTAAAGCTCTGGCCACACACATGCTTAGTGAAAACATTACCACAAAGGAATCTGATGAGGATGAGCTAGCTGGAAATCAAGCTGGTTTTGATCTGAATATGGAGGAATTCAGCTCAGACTTCAATACAAATGTCTTTGAGGACTCTCAGATGGAAAATGATGGAACAATTCCTTCAACTCAAGTTCAGAATGTTTATGAAAACATTCTTTATGAACAAAGCATTCCATCTGTTGATCATATGTCTCCAGATCCAGAAACATATGGATATGGTAAAAGACACTCAGATCAGAAAGATGCAAAGACCAAGAAGAAGAGAAAGCTATTGATGATTAAGCTGCTTCAGAAGGATATGCTTATTGATGCTTGGACTTCTCCATTCAGATGAGAAAGTATTTCAAAGAAAGAGAAACATGCTCTCTTCATTGAATCTCAAAGTGAGGGATATCATCGCATAAGGTACACATTTATTTGCACTAATAAATATGATGATTTAGTTTATGAAAATATCATTCCTCAAACATGATTTTAAATGAATCTTATGTTTGAATTAGCATTAGAAGATTTTTTATATTCTTGATCTTCATGTTGATGTTGTGTATGATCTTGTTATAATCTTCAAATATTGCTCTAAGGTTTGCATATTTTGTTCTTAAACTTATATTGGACTTGCTTTGAGCATAAAAATTTGTTTTAAGCATTGTTGAATAATTATCTTACTTTAATTGCAAAAATTGAAGACAAAGAGAGAGTTGTAAACATCAATGGCATATCAATATGTGTTTGTGCATAAATTTGCTGCATATACTTGACTGTAAACATGTGTGTTTTCCACAAATTGTGTCAAAAATTGTTGCTTGTAATTGTTTTCTTTTAAAGAAACTATCTTGCATCAAATGATACTTTGAAGCATTTCAGCTTTTGAAAAAACTCAGCAATATTTTCCAACATGGGAATATTGTAAAGAGAGAAAAATCTTTTCTAAACTCTGATTTCACCGCTTCCACAAATATCTCATTTTCTCTCAATTTCAGAAATTGCTGAATAAGATCAATTGATCTTTGCTCTTTTAAAGACTCAATTTAGATTAGTTAATCTTTTTCTAATTTTTGAGCATGACTTTGACCAAATGAAAAAACTTATCTGCCATGACAATAAGTAAAAGAAAATAATTATTTTCTTAGAAAATCAAAAGATTTGAAATGTAGTAGGATATTTGATAAGTGTCAAAAAAGTGTTAAATTCATGTTATATTTTAAGCACTTTTTGTTACTTGTTCTGCAAGTAATTGACGGAAAAGCCGAGAAATAAGTGTTAAATGCCTTATTACGCTTTATATATCTTACTCTATCCTTTTGTGCAGGAATTATCCTCAAGACACTGATCAAAGACCAAAAATCATGAAAAAGTGCAAATTAGCAAAAGCTGGTTTTGAAGAATTCGCTATTAGCGTATTCCACGCTATTAGCGAAATTGGGCCAGAGAGGTACGCCATTAGCGTACCTGGAGCGAAGCAGAATCTGGGTTTGAAGAAATACGCTATTAGCGTAAATTACGCTATTAGCGTAAAAGCTCCAGAAGACTACGCTATTAGCGTACCAAGGGTGAAGAACAGGGTCAAGGACCAACGTGGCACACTGCAATTGGCCAGAACTTAGGCCGACCAACCACGCTAATAGCGTATATTTCGCTATTAGCGTAGGTGTAAAAAACTCATCCCTTTAAAATAGAAGTTTAGCCTCACTCAAGTGGCCCACTTGCTATTTATGTAAGATATTTATGTAAGATATTTATGTAAGATATTATTAGATATTATGTTAGATATTATTTTTAGATATTTTGGGGCTTGCTTTATTATATATATTAGTAGTTCATTAGGGGAAATGAGGAGATAGTCTTAGAACTTAGTTAGTTTTTCAGAGCTTTTCTCTTAGTTTTCATTGTAATATCTTGGAGAGAAAATAGGGTAGATCATATGAAGTGAGAGTGATTTTGGAAGTTGGATCCTTATTCCTTTGTTGAGACATCACAAGTGTAATGGTTCCTTCCTTTTCAATCCATCCTTGCAAGGCTTCCATGATGATGTGTAGCTAAACACTCTTTGTTGGGATGAGAGGTACTTGATTCTTGCTAACATGTAATCTTTTGATCTTGCAAAATATGATTCTAGCAATTTATATTCAATATTGTTGTTATTCTTGTGTTAATGCTTTCAATGAGATTCAAGATGATTTGGACACAAACTCTTGAATCTAGAGCTAGAGTAGCAATATATCTTAGGTTATATCATTCTTGACAAGTTTGTTAATCTTGTGATAATCACCATAATCAAGAGTTAAATGCTTTCGGATACTTAATCAGGCTGGACACGGTCGATTAGGTTATTCGATCGACTTTGTTATCGTTTAAGGGATTTGGACACGAATGTTTAAACGATACCTTAGAATTAATTATATCGCTTTGGACACGAAGGATAGTTTAGAATTGATTGTGATAATGTTGTTTATAAAGCTAGAATTCGTATGGATCATTAGTTTACGTGTGACGCTTGGTTAAGGAACGCTACTCCTAACAAGTTTCAATCCTTATTAATCTCATCTTTTACTTTTTGCATTTAGTTAACATAGTTGTAAATTCAAACAAACAATCACCCTTTTTACTTAGAATGATATTTGATGTTGAAATATCCGTGATGTCGCACTAATCCCTGTGGAGACGATACAAATACTTATCTTGTTTTTGATGCAAAACTACTTCATCAAAATGGCGCCGTTGCCGGGGATTGGTGTTTAGATATCATAGATAGAACGATTGATTTATTGTTTTAAGTATTCGTACATATTCCGTAAATATTTTTCTTTACTTAATAGTTGTTACCACTAACCCCTCTTTGATAAACAAAGAAAAGTTTCTTGTTAGTTGTTTCCATTTCAGATCATCACCTAGACAAAATCATGGCTGATCATGGTTATAACAACTTCTACACTCCACCCGAGTATGAACCATATCAACAGCATCAGCAATATCCTTTTGAAGATGAACGAATGACCAATGTGGAAAATACTTTGAATATCTTCATGCAACAATCCATGATAAACATGCAAAATACCAACCAAAGATTGAGGAATTTATCAATTCAGTTGGAGATGATTCAAGCTAAAATCATGGATAATCAAGTCAACATTCAATCCACTCATGACGGAGAGATTGTTGGAGAAGGTGTTGTTGAACTTGAGGAAGATGCAATAGTAGAGGAATGTGGTCCACCACATGAAATCGAACTTCCTCAAGAAAGGTCATTTACTGAAGAGGACAAAACTGTTGATAGCGGAGAAGTGATAGAGGTGGTAGAGAGAAAGGAACAGTTACTTAGCAAGGAAGAAATATTTGAACAAAAGGGGAAGAAAGTGAGCAAGGCTGAAATTGACCGGGTCATTGATGAAATTTTCGCCTTGTTCAAATCAAAGTTAAGGAGGACATGGACTCCACATCATCTGTACTTAAAGTTCATGGAATTCCTCCCACAAAGAAGGAACACAAAGGATGATGTGTTGTCCGTCTCATTTTGGCCACCCTAACGAAAAAGGCGTCGAGCTAACGACGTTAAACAAGCGCTTGTTGGGAGGCAACCCAATTCATTTACTGTTTTAATGCATAATAAGTCTAGGAGTCATGTGCATTCATCAAAACAGCAAAAACAGAAGTTAAACAGAGAGCAGAATCCTGAACTGACACAACTCGCAATGGCGAGTAAAAACAGCTCGCAATTGCGAGCAAGCATAGTTTGGTTTTTTGTTTTCTTTCTTGATACCTTTAAACACTAGTTTGCTTCTGTTGTTTGTTTCATTTTGGCACATGAACTCGTATTTTGTTTTATTAGTACTATGTTTTATGTTGAATAATGTGTTAGCATTTTTTGTTGATTAAGTACTTCATTTTGTTTTGAGAATCATGGAAGCTTCATTTGTATCACTCTTGCTTAATTTCAAATCGCAGATGATTGATAATGATTCATAGTTGTGATTAAAGCACAAAGCCAAGGTACAAATTTCCAGTTTTTCTAGGTTTTTACTTGAATATGGAACGGGTACTTTGTGCAAATTTCATTTCATTTAGTTCTTTACAATAATTTATTTGTTTGTGAACCACTTAGTTCTAACCTAAAAGTGAGGAAACCTCAAGTGTTTGTACATATGCAAGGAGACCGGTTTTCATTGTTTAACTCGGTTGTTTTATGTTAAATCCAATAATTGTTTTAAATTGTGTGAAGGCATGGAAGTGATCAAGACACATTTTTGTTTATGAGCGAAACTTACTTGACCACAAATAGCCTACCTTGTGAGAAGAGCGAGTACTTGCTAACCCACTTGAGCCAAATGAATCGGAGTCCTCAATTATGAACTGTCAAGTCATAAGCACCATGCTTGATGAACTTGCCCTTAAATTTAAACCCAGTTCATTTTTGACGCACTTTAGGACTCTGAGTTGTTTTTAATTGTTGAACCCCAAACTTTCAATGTTATTTGTCCCTTTTGCCTTAGAGTAAAGGAACATTCAAATAGGTTGTATTTTGATTCAAGTTGGGGGAGAGAAGGTAGATGTAAATCTTATGTCAAGTACAATGGTGTAATTTTATCTTTGATCAAGACAACATGGTGTTGTAAATACAAAAGAAAAGAAAACAATGTGTACATGAAAAGAAAAAAATAGAAAAAGAGAAAAAGAAAGAAAAATCCAAAAAGAGAATAAGTTGTCAAGATCAAAGTGTATCTCATGTGAACACCAAGGGTTTGTAATAATTGGTAGGGAAGATTGTGGACTTTAATGGTTGATACAAGGAATGTTCCTAGTTGTTAGGCTTTTTGATTTCAATTGCCCCACATATGACATTTCTTTTGTAGCCAAGCCAAGTTATAACCCTCAAAGACCTTTTGATCCATGTTTTTATGCCTTTTGAAACGATATTTGGATGGACACATAACTTGATTGGAATGTTAACTTGATTTCCGAATGTGTGTTCATAACCCTCACTTATTTGTTGTCAATTGTTTATCTACTTTCAAAGAAGTGTGTTAGGTGTGGTTCGTGAATATATGTATTATTGTTTTGAACTATTTGGCATGAGCTTTGTACATAGGACTCATCTCATATTAGTAGTAGAATTCTAAATTAGTTGGAAACTTAGCCTTGCACGCGCATTCATTTTGAATCATTCATCTGAGAAAGTTTTCAAAGCCTTTTGTACTTGTGTCTTGTCATTAACTTGTTTGATTTTCAATCCTTTGTTTGAGGACAAACAAAGAGTTAAGTTGGGGAGAGTGATAAGTGTCAAAAAAGTGTTAAATTCATGTTATATTTTAAGCACTTTTTGTTACTTGTTCTGCAAGTAATTGACGGAAAAGCCGAGAAATAAGTGTTAAATGCCTTATTACGCTTTATATATCTTACTCTATCCTTTTGTGCAGGAATTATCCTCAAGACACTGATCAAAGACCAAAAATCATGAAAAAGTGCAAATTAGCAAAAGCTGGTTTTGAAGAATTCGCTATTAGCGTATTCCACGCTATTAGCGAAATTGGGCCAGAGAGGTACGCCATTAGCGTACCTGGAGCGAAGCAGAATCTGGGTTTGAAGAAATACGCTATTAGCGTAAAAGCTCCAGAAGACTACGCTATTAGCGTACCAAGGGTGAAGAACAGGGTCAAGGACCAACGTGGCACACTGCAATTGGCCAGAACTTAGGCCGACCAACCACGCTAATAGCGTATATTTCGCTATTAGCGTAGGTGTAAAAAACTCATCCCTTTAAAATAGAAGTTTAGCCTCACTCAAGTGGCCCACTTGCTATTTATGTAAGATATTTATGTAAGATATTTATGTAAGATATTATTAGATATTATGTTAGATATTATTTTTAGATATTTTGGGGCTTGCTTTATTATATATATTAGTAGTTCATTAGGGGAAATGAGGAGATAGTCTTAGAACTTAGTTAGTTTTTCAGAGCTTTTCTCTTAGTTTTCATTGTAATATCTTGGAGAGAAAATAGGGTAGATCATATGAAGTGAGAGTGATTTTGGAAGTTGGATCCTTATTCCTTTGTTGAGACATCACAAGTGTAATGGTTCCTTCCTTTTCAATCCATCCTTGCAAGGCTTCCATGATGATGTGTAGCTAAACACTCTTTGTTGGGATGAGAGGTACTTGATTCTTGCTAACATGTAATCTTTTGATCTTGCAAAATATGATTCTAGCAATTTATATTCAATATTGTTGTTATTCTTGTGTTAATGCTTTCAATGAGATTCAAGATGATTTGGACACAAACTCTTGAATCTAGAGCTAGAGTAGCAATATATCTTAGGTTATATCATTCTTGACAAGTTTGTTAATCTTGTGATAATCACCATAATCAAGAGTTAAATGCTTTCGGATACTTAATCAGGCTGGACACGGTCGATTAGGTTATTCGATCGACTTTGTTATCGTTTAAGGGATTTGGACACGAATGTTTAAACGATACCTTAGAATTAATTATATCGCTTTGGACACGAAGGATAGTTTAGAATTGATTGTGATAATGTTGTTTATAAAGCTAGAATTCGTATGGATCATTAGTTTACGTGTGACGCTTGGTTAAGGAACGCTACTCCTAACAAGTTTCAATCCTTATTAATCTCATCTTTTACTTTTTGCATTTAGTTAACATAGTTGTAAATTCAAACAAACAATCACCCTTTTTACTTAGAATGATATTTGATGTTGAAATATCCGTGATGTCGCACTAATCCCTGTGGAGACGATACAAATACTTATCTTGTTTTTGATGCAAAACTACTTCATCAATATTCATCTCTAAAACTTAGGGGGAGTTTTCTATACTTGAAAATATCAATCTTTTCGAAAACATTGAAACCAAGGACAAAAACATTTTCTTAAATCTTGAGAAAAATGTCTCATATTTTGAATATGTTGAAATGGTTGCATATGTTATCATTTTTCATGTCTTGTTTACACAACTGATTGAAATAATGATTGATCATGATCCTTGCATTGTGTTTTAATTAAACCATGAGTTTAATATATGAATGCACTTGTGAATTACATGCAATGTCTTGTGATTCTTACCTTCCAAAATTATGTCACTTTTCCTTCATATCACCCCTACTACTTTTTGATAGATGACAAAAGGGGGAGAGATATATATGATGGGAGAAAAACCTAGGATGGGGAGACATATGTATTATGGGAGAGAAAAATCTAAAATGGATTTAATTAATGAAGAATGTTATGAATTAACATTTTCCATATGTTGAGGGGGAGTTTAATTAGTTTGATAAGAATTAAACTCTTGCATGTGTTTAGGGGGAGTTTAATTGCATATCCATGAACATTCTTACATTTATTATTAAATCCATCATAAAACTTAATATTTATTCAAAAGGTTTGTCATCATCAAAAAGGGGGAGATTGTTGAAGCAAAAATCTTTTTGATGAATGTTTTAATGATAACAAACCTCGTGGAATAAATAATAAGTTTTATGAATGGTGATCTACTGATGGTTGCACTTGAGTTTTTGTTAAAAGAACAGGAATCACATAAGTGGATAAGCTAGAAGCCACCCACATTGATAAGTGCATCATATCTACTCAACAATGAAAGAATGAGTATACCATCAGTTGAAACAACAAGATCATATCTCCATGAAGATTCATAACTCAAGAATCATGATGGAAGAACTTGAATCATGCTGGAAGAACTTACATCACAAGCTGCACAAGAATGTGCTTGAAGTTATGTGACAAAACTCACATTGAGTTTTATCTTATATGATTTGAAGATCCACCATGGGTAAAGAAGATAAAAGGAAATATGCATACAAGTTAGGAAGATTCTCAGAACCTCCTCAAAGTATCACACTTCCAAAGCTTCTGAAGATATGAAGTTCAGAGTTCAGAATGTTCATATAAACAGAGATCAGAATGTTCATGTGAATGGAGTTCATAACAATCATGAACATTAACCCTGAATATATCCAGAAATAATAAAGGATTATTTCATGGATAAACAAGAATATTTAAAGTCATCAGTTACATGCAATAATGAACTAGATGCAAAGAAATATTCTTTTGGACTTCAAAGAAAGAATCATCTTGTTTGTCAAAACAAATGATCACCCATTTATATGCTTCAAGTAATTTTTGAAGGAAATAAATAAACAACCTTCATAAGGTTCAAAGTGTTGAAGGACATCAGAATGTTCAACACAAAGTACAACAGCCAAAAAGGAAGGAACCCAAAAGAAACATTCTGAAGTTCATATGTTTGAACCCAGAAGGAGTTCAAAAGGTTGCTCAGATGGTTCATTAGAGCAAAACCATAAATCAATGTCCACACCAAAAACATGCAAGAACAGATGTGACATTAACATATCTTATGCATACAATGATTTTGACTTTGGATCAAGAAATCATTAAAGGCATCTATGATGATTAAAGGATTAATGGACTTTGATAGTTCTTGGTATTTGTGCGTTCTTGAGTGATTAACCATGACACAAACAAAGTTAAAACATACCAAGATACAAGAAATCAAAGAACATTTGCATTCATGAACTAACTCTGAGTTCAGAAAGTTAGTTCAGAATGTTGTTCAGAATGTTGATCAGTGAGTTGATCAGAACGTTCTGATGATAGTTCAGAAGCTGAAGCTGAAGTTCAGAAGCTCAAACTCAGAAGCTCAAGAACATGCAAGGCACAAGTGACATAAATAAATGTCCAGAAAAGTTCAAATGCATGGATCTATCAACAAATAAAGACATGGACAATGAATCATGTAAAAAGGATCTTTAATTTTCATCCAAGACTATGAACATTAAAGTACTAGGATTATTCCAATGAGAATATTATCCTAGATGTTGCATTCACTGCACTTCTGTCGTGTCTCTACTGTTAGGATTGATTACATCAAAAGTAGTCTTACAAATCATCCTAAAGTAAGCACAAATGAAACATTCTGATGATCAGAATGTTCACTTCTGCACATGCTTCCAGCCATGAACAGTGTAGTTGGTAAAAAGA
Organism: Medicago sativa; assembly: GCF_051527215.1. NCBI lineage: Eukaryota > Viridiplantae > Streptophyta > Magnoliopsida > Fabales > Fabaceae > Medicago > Medicago sativa. Next base: position 24,754,007 of record NC_140755.1, read on the forward strand.
AGAAAAAGGTAACAAAAGGAGATCTTGCATCAGAGATAACTTGTACTCTGAACAAAATCAAGCAAATCTCCTAGAAGCATGGGCCTGAAGCTGCAGACCACTATCCTCTCTTTCCTGCACAAAGTCCAAGACAGATTTGGTTCACTTTATCCTACTTTTCCAGCAACTTTTGAAGCATATGGAGAAGCTACTTTTTGGAGGATAAAACTCAAACAAATCTCACATCACGTGCTGGGCAAGCCCAGAAATTCATCCAACATTCATCCATGATGAACCCAGATGAAGAACATCATGAATTTCCAACATTCTGATGAAGAACACAGCAACATTCTGATGTTCATCCTAGGAACGCAACAACATTCTGATGGTCAGAATGTTCACCCAGATTTTCAAGTAAAATCTTGTGCGGCCCAGGACACGTGGCATAACACCATTGGACACCCTACAACGGCTATTTGAGCCCAAAGACTCTATAAATACAGATCTAAGGCTCAGCAAAACTTGCACCATTGCAAAGCATACAAGAAAACAACAAAGTTTGTTTGAAGCTTTTGCAATCTGAAATTGATCAATCTCTAAGGCTTTTGTTTCCTTAGTGCACATCAATACTCTCTGTTATCTCGTGCCAAGATAACTTTCTCTTCCCCCTCCTCTGTTTGATTCTCAAACATTCAAACTCCACACAAATTGCAAAGCATACAAGAAAACAACAAAGTTTGTTTGAAGCTTTTGCAAACTTCAATTGATCATCACTGAAGGCTTTCTTCTTACCTTCTTTATAGTGTAAATCAATTTTCTTTCTCCCTCTCTGTTATCTTCTTCATAGATAACTTTTTCCTTCCTCTTTTCTTCTTGTCTGTTTGATTCACAAACATTCAAACCTTCATACAAATTGTAACAAAGTCTCATCTAGCTTTAGGGGTACTAAAGTGTTAGTTTGAGCAAAGGTTGTAAAAGTCTAAGTGGTTAACTTAGCAACAAGGTGCAAGCCTGCTGAGGCTTAGAGAATACAGGATTGTAAGTGTTCAGGTGAACACAGATTGTAAGGTGCAGGATTTGAGAGGTTATCTCAAGCATCATAGTGGAAACTCTCACAAGACTGTGAGGAGTGGACTAACCCACATTGGGGGAACCACTATAAATCTCTGTGTGTTCATTCTCTCTTCCCTATACTCTTTATTTATTGCAAACACAAACACACACATACACATTTATCTTGTTAAACTGTTTCTGTTAAACTGTTTCTGCTCTAAGAACGTAAGAACGTTCTGAAGTCAGAAAGTTAACTTAACTATTCCAAGTAAAGGGTCAGAAAGTTGCAGGTGAATTTTTAAAGGGTCACAATTCAAACCCCCCCTGTCTTGTGACTATTTTATCCACTTCAGCATAAAGCTGCCGGGCTTAAAGCCCCCAACGTAGTTTGAGCATAAAGCTGCCGGGCTTAAAGCCCCCAACGTAGTTTGAGCACAAGGCTGCCGGGCCTAAAGCCCCCAACTTTAATGAGTATGCAATGGACTCAATCTTCCTACAACTTAGACAACAACGTGAACATCTTATACAATTCCATAATCATGGACAACTTCTTAAACTCTTGCAACTTAGACCGACTCATGCAACTTCAAGACATTAACATTCAACAGCAGCAACCAACAACAACTACAGCATGTAACAAGGCTTAAGTAACATTTCAACATTAAAGGGATGAATCATATCAACTTAAAATATCATAAAACATGATAACATTATTCATGCAACATTACTAATCATCTCAGTCATATAAACAGACTTCTGTAACATCTGGAAACATCTTAAACAACCCTTATTCTTACTTCTAAGATCAATTCATGACTACTCGTGCGAATGGATCGCATGGAAAACAGTTTTGGGCAACCAACAGCTTAACTCGCAATGGCAAGTGATTTGCTCGCAATGGCGAGCTCAACGGGCTAGCTCGCAGTGGCGAGCGATGCTGCTCGCAGTTGCGAGTTCATGGTCTTACTCGCAGTTGCGAGTGATGTTGCTCGCAGTGGCGAGCGATGGGTTGCAGCTCGCAGTTGCGAGTGTTTCTGCTCACAGTTGCGAGCGATGAATGTCAGTACGGCCAGAAACCTAAAAATCACAACTTTTCATCTATCCTCATGGTTCTTTCATCCAATTAGCATCTAATTAACACCCTAGGTAATATCTGAGGTCTGTACACTAATTTTGCATCAATCTAACATCTTTTCATGGTTCAATCCTCAAAATCGACCTAATTCCCAATTCTCACCAAAACTCAACCTAATCATGCTAAATTCATTTTTCAGAATCATGCCCTTAATAGTATTGAAAGTTAGTCTCACCATTACCTTGTTATTGCTGAAAATCGACAGCCTCTCTCTTGTTCTCCTCTTGTTCTGACTTTTCTCCCCTTTTCTCCAAAAGTGTTTCACGTACGTTCTAAAACTTATTCTCTTAACCTATCCCTCTATTTATAACACTTGTTTTACTCTTCTCACCACTAACTTACTCACCCCACAACACAGCCCCCACTTCTTAATATTTTATTTTATTTTCATATATTATTTTATTAAATAATAAAATAAGTCTCAATACCTCATAACATCTCTAAAAATCATAACATCACATATATCACATAATTTCAGATAAATCATATATCTCTCATAAAATCACGTAAACCTCATAAATCACTTAAATTCATAAATCATATAAATGTATATAAATATATTTCTAAATAATTAAATAATTTACGACGGGCGTTGCAAAAATCATAAGTCTCTTAAGTCTTAACCATCCAAAAAGGCAAGTTTCACAAGTTCATAAAGTTGTTAATAAAACTATCAAAAAAAAATGTAGGCCTGTATTCCGATTTTACTCGAGTTTACCTGATTTTACCCGAGTTTGACCGAGTTAACTCGAGTAAAACTCGTCAAACATTCCGATTTTACCAGAAATCGAGTTTACCTTCGAGTTGACACGATTTTGGTACCTTAAAACGTAAACTCGATAAACTCGACGAGTTAACACTCGATTTGTGGAACATTGTAAAACATGCTTTGGAAAGGAACCAAAACATTCAAATCTTACTCTACTAGGTAGCGCGATCAAATAACAACATACGATGTAAAAAGGACATATAACTTGCACAATACATAAAGTTTTCTACTATTTTATCAATACTATTAAACTAAATGAAATATGTTGAAATTTAATGATCTAACGATGAAAAATAAGTTTGTGCATGGTACTTGTGCACATCAGACAAAACGACACATATCTATCTACCAGATTCTCTAGATATTTCTTGATAGTTTCTCATACAATTTTTCTAAACATTCATTTATCTTTAGTGATTTGACTACCCTTCATTACTACAAAATTTGAAGGTTTTCTTTCTGCATGTCCAAACCACCTAAACTGAGTTTTAACCGTATTTTCTAAGATAGTCTTACGACATTCTTAACACAACATTCTCCTCTGTGCTACATGATAAATGTTTAAAAGTGATTTATTTCATATAGGAGTTTAGGCATTTTAGTGACTTGTTTTGCAAGATTCTCTATGGAAAACTCCAATTATTGTGTAAATATGTCATTTATGCTTTTGAGCCTTATTCTACCCTTTTTGTGCAGGAAAATACAAGCAAGGAGCAAGAAACGTCAAAGTTCAAGGTCCCACGCTATTAGCGTGTCCTACGCTATTAGCGTGATGAAGAAATGGCCAAGGTCAGAGAGATACGCCATTAGCGTACCTGGGGCGTAGGATCTGGAGCACTCTTGAAGGCTACGCTATTAGCGTATACTGCGCTATTAGCGTACATTGTCCAGAGAGCTACGCCATATGCGTACCTGGAGCGTAGCAACCATGAAGAACTACGCTATTGGCGTAATCTACGCTATTAGCGTAAATACTCCAGAGAGCTACGCTAATGGCGTGGCTGGAGCGTAGCATCAGGGCAGGGCCAACGTGGCAAACTCCTATTGGCCAGAAAATAGGCCGCCTTACCACGCTATTAGCGTGAGTTGCGCTATTAGCGCAGGTGCATAAATGCAGGCCCATTTAAATAGCATTCTTCCCTCTCTCTAACATTATTCACTATTCCATTGAAACATTTTATACATTTCTAGAGAGAGGTTAGAGCTATTTCATAGAGAGAAACACAAAGAAAGTGATTAAGGAGTAGATTCAACCCTAGATTCATTGAGACATCAAGGATCTTGACATGGAATCTTCATCTTTCCTTCATTCCTTGCATTAGTTTACATGTCTATATGTAACTATCACCTTCTTTGTAGTATTGAGGTAACTATCAAGCTATTATGTAATCTTTTGATCTTTTAATATATAAGGTTCTAGCTTAATGATTCAATATTGTTGTTATTCTTGCTTTTAATGCTTTCAAAGAGATTCAAGATGATTTGGACACAAACTCTTGAATCTAGAACTAGAATAACAATCTATCTTATGTTATATCACTCTTGACAAGTTTGTAAACCTTTGATAATTACTTTTAATCAAGATTTTAATGCTTTTGGATACTTAATCAGGCTGGACACGGTCGATTAAGTTATCCGATCGACTTTGTTATCGTTTAAGGAATTTGGACACGAATGTTTAAACGCTAACTTGGAAATAACGATATCGCTTTGGACACGAAGGATATTGTAGAAATGATTGTAATAATATTGGTTATAAAGCTAGAGTCTGTTAATCGATCGAGAGATTGCTGCTGTTATGCTTGCTCGTTATCTTATACCGCAAGCGAAATAGTTCGATCCCCTCTCGTTTTTACTTTAGTGTCAAATATGGATATAGTGTTACAAACAAACAAATTATATCCAAACCCTTAACTTGAACGATTGTGAAAATGCTTATGAATAACGTAACTCCCTGTGGAAACGATCCTATATATACTCACGTGTACATAGTTATATGACATGTAGGAAAAATCTTACATCAAAATGGCGCCGTTGCCGGGGAGTAACGGAAATTTTTGTCATAAGTGTCGAAACAATTTTGTCATGTTAAGTCAATTTTGCACAAAATTCTTTCATGCATATACTTATACACATATATCATTCATTATTTTTTATGCTAACCACTTGGTATAGTCTTGGTGAACTTTGTTTATGCGAGGTACCGTTGCTCACGAAGACCTACAATTTGATCCAGAGATTGAGAAAACTGCTAGGTTACTTAGAAAGCAAGCAAAGGAAGCTAGGAGATTAGCCAGGCTGGCTCAGCCGGAATCTTTACTTTTTATTCCTTCTCCGTCAGGTTCGGTGCATACTATATCACTAGGTGATTCTTCACATTCTTCTGCACATTCATCTCCGAGGAGTGAACCAGAAGTAGACATGGCTAATGAAGATGAGAATGCTCTACCTATGTGGGTTAGTCCGAGGAGGCTAGCTAATCTTGGCAATCGTAATGCCAAATCAATTGAGCTGAAGTCGGGGTTGATAAACTTGATAACTCATAACCAGTTTACCGGTATGGATCATGAGGATCCATATAAACATCTTACCAACTTCTATGTTACCGCCGGTACACTTGGTATGAAGGAAGATGAGGAAGAGGGTGTGTTTGTGCAATTGTTTCCTCATTCTTTGATCGGGAAGGCTAAGGAGTGGTATCTTGATCAACCAACTTCTTTGATGGAAAATTGGGGTGAGCTAGAGAAAGCATTTCAAGAAAGGTTCTTTCCGGAAGATAGGCATCTTGAGGCTAAAACTTCAATTACAACTTTTGCTCAAGGCCAAAGTGAGACTCTTTGTGAAGCTTGGGAGCGTTATAAATCATTGCTAAGGAATTGTCCAAAGCATGGTTTTGATAGCCAAATGCAACTTTATCTTTTTCGTCAAGGGCTTCAAGACATGTCCAAGACGATGCTAGATGCAAGTGCTGGAGGTTCTATTGCTATGAAAAATCCAGCTGATGCTGTCAAAATCATTAACCAAATGGCTCTTAACACAAGAAAATCCTCTCACAACCGGAATCCTAATCAAAGGAAAGTCGGTATTCTGGAACTAGAAGCAAATGATGCGGTCTTAGCTCAAAATAAGCTCCTCACTCAACAAATAGAAGCTATGCAAAAGGAGATGAGAGCTATGCCTAAACAAATTCTTGAATCTCTCAAGCAAGAAGGAGGAACCGCTCAAGTCAATACTTGTGGACTTTGTACGGGGGATCATCCCACCGGCTATTGTCCCGAACCCGGTTCTTTTGAAGAGGAAGAGGTCAACTATGTGGGAAACCAACAAAGGCCTAACCAAACACAACAAGCCGGAACCTCACAACAAAATCCGGGTACTTCCAACTTCCAAGGAAGGTATCCGGCCAACCAAAACCAACAAAGACCGTGGAGAGCACCTTACAACAATAACTACCAATATCCTCAATCAAATTTCTACCAACAACCTTTCCCCCAATTCCAACAACCCTTCAATAATCAATACCAATTCCCACCACCAAATAACCCCCAACAACCTAACAATTCCCAAAGCACCGAGGAGGTCTTGAAACAATTCATGCAAGTGTCCATGGCTAACCAGAAAAACACCGACGCGTCGATCAAAGGCCTTGAGACACAAGTTGGTCAGTTAGCACAACAAATGGCTCAAGGTCCTCCGCAATTGGGAGCTTTCACCGCTAACACTCAACCAAATCCTAAGGAGCACCACAAGGCATAGCAGTCAAAAGCTATAGCTACAAGGAGTGGGAGAGTAGTAGGTAAAGGGGTAGGTGATGATATTGTTGTTGAAGAGAAGGAAGATGAAGTTGTTAACGAGGAGGATATAGAGAAGTTCGAGGAGGATAGTGTAGAGATAGAAGAGGAAGTGTATATAAAGAATAAAGAAGCATTAGTTGAAAAAGAAAAAAATCAAAAAAGAGATCTAGAGGTACAAGTGGAGATGGAGAGGAAGAATAAAGATGTGGGGGAAGATAAAGGGAAGAAACAAGTAGTTGAGAAGCAAGTGGTGGCTCAACGCTTACCATACCCACATGCTCCATCGAAGAAAGACAAAGAGCGGCAATACGCAAGGTTTCTTGAACTCTTCAAGAAGTTGCAAATTGATATACCATTCTCAGAAGCCTTGGAGCAAATGCCGGTCTATGCGAAGTTCATGAAAGATATCCTTTCCAAGAAAAGAAGAATCAACGATGAAGAGATGATCCAAATTGATGCCAATTGTAGTGCTATTATTCAAAGAACAATGCCAAAGAAAGAGCAAGATCCGGGAAGAGTCACTCTACCGGTAGCTATTGGCACAACACATATAGGTAAAGCACTACTTGATCTTGGATCAAGCATCAATCTCATGCCTTTGTCCGTTGCCAAAAGAGTTGGTGACCTTTGTATAAAGCGGACTAGGATGATGTTGCAATTGGCCGACAAATCCTTTGCAAAACCATTAGGTATGGCCGAAGATGTTCTTGTAAAAGTGGACAAATTTATTTTTCCGGCTGATTTTGTGGTTATGGATGTCGAAGAAGATGAGGATGTGCCTATCTTAATGGGAAGGAATTTCATGCAAACGGCTCGGATGATGATTGATCTTGATGATAATATCATGAAGGTCAAGGTAAATGATGAAGAGGTTACCTTCAACATCCGAGAAGCTTTGAAGTACTCGAAAGACAAGGGTGCGTGTTTCAAAATGGATGCAACCGAAGAAGTCATCTTGACTACTCGGAAGCAAATGCACAATAGAACACCCCTTGAGAGTGCTTTGGTGGACGCACTCAATGCTATTGATGAAGACGAAGCAAGTGCCATTGAAGAGTGTTTGAAGGAGCTAGATTCCTTGAAGGAGGTTCTTCCTAATCAAGCCATACTTGAAGATTTGAAAGAAGAATCCAAGGAAGAAGCCAAAGTTGATGACACCAAGGTAGAATTAAATGTTTTACCATCTAATTTGAAATATGTTTTTCTTGAGAAAGATGGTACAAAACCGGTGATCATTAGTAGCTCCTTGTCCATCGATGAAGAAACAAAGTTGGTAGAGGTTCTCAAGGCCAACAAGGAAGCGATAGGGTGGAAGTTATCCGACTTGAAAGGGATAAGTCCATCTTATTGTATGCACAAGATTATGATGGAAGAAAACTTCAAGCCGGTAGCACAACCACAACGCCGCTTAAATCCAAATATGAAAGAGGTGGTGCGAAAGGAAGTAGTGAAGTTGCTTGAAGCCGGCATGATCTATCCTATCTCGGATAGTGCTTGGGTAAGCCCGGTTCAAGTAGTTCCCAAGAAAGGAGGAATGACGGTGATCACTAATGATAAAGATGAGTTGATCCCAACTAGAACCGTCACCGGATGGAGGATGTGTATAGATTATAGAAGACTCAATCAAGCAACAAGGAAGGATCACTTTCCCTTGCCCTTCATGGATCAAATGCTTGAAAGACTCTCCGGTCAATCCTTTTATTGCTTCCTAGATGGTTACTCCGGTTACAATCAAATCGCCATGAACCCAGATGATCACGAGAAGACGGCTTTCACTTGCCCCTTTGGTATTTTTGCTTATCGAAGAATGCCATTTGGCTTGTGTAATGCACCCGCAACTTTTCAACGGTGTGTTCTAGCAATCTTCTCCAAACTTATTGGAAAATGCATGGAGGTGTTCATGGATGATTTCTCGGTTTTCGGTTCGTCATTTGATATGTGTTTGAATAGCTTGGATACCGTGCTGAAACGGTGTATTGAAACTAGCTTGGTGCTCAATTGGGAGAAATGTCACTTCATGGTTACCGAGGGTATTGTCCTTGGTCATAAGATTTCTGCTAAGGGTATCGAGGTAGACCAAGCAAAGGTCGATGTCATAGGAAAGCTTCCTCCACCGGTAAATGTCAAAGGTGTGCGGAGTTTTCTTGGTCATGCCGGTTTCTACCGGAGGTTCATCAAAGACTTCTCAAAGATTGCAAAGCCTATGAGCAACTTGCTCAACAAAGATAAGTCTTTTGTTTTTGATAATGAATGTCTTGATGCATTTGAATCTTTAAAAGAAAAGTTGACCACCGCACCAATAATCATTGCTCCTAATTGGGATTTAAATTTTGAATTAATGTGTGATGCAAGTGATTATGCTGTTGGTGCGGTCTTGGGTCAACGTAAGGACAAAATTTTTCATGCTATTCACTATGCAAGTAAGGTTTTAAATGAGGCACAAATTAATTATGCCACAACTGAAAAAGAGTTACTTGCAATAGTTTATGCAATGGAGAAATTTCGTTCTTACTTTGTAGGTTCCAAAATTGTTGTTTACACTGACCATGCAGCTATCAAGTATCTCCTTACTAAGTCCGACTCAAAGCCAAGGCTCATCCGTTGGATGTTGTTGCTTCAAGAGTTTGACTTAGAGATCAAGGATAAGAAAGGCACGGAGAATCTTGTAGCTGATCACCTTTCAAGGTTGACAAACAATGAGGTAACCAAGAATGAACCGGAGGTTCGTGAAGAATTTCCAGATGAACGGTTGCTAGCAATCAATGTGAGACCGTGGTTTGCCGACATGGTAAACTACAAAGCAACCGGGTTCATTCCGGAAGATTTTGAATGGCAACAACGCAAGAAGTTCCTTCATGATGCTAACCACTTTGTGTGGGATGAGCCTTATTTGTTCAAAATTGGAGCGGACAATCTCTTGCGTAGGTGTGTGGATGATGAAGAGGCAAAGAAGATCCTATGGCAATGTCATAATTCGCCCTATGGAGGTCACTTCAACGGGGAGAGAACAGCCGCAAAGGTACTTCAATCCGGGTTCTATTGGCCAACTTTATTCAAAGATGCCAATTTACATTGCAAGTATTGTGATGAATGCCAAAGAACCGGATCAATGTCAAAAAGAAATGAGATGCCTCTACAACTTATCCTTGAAGTGGAAGTGTTTGATTGTTGGGGTATAGATTTTGTTGGCCCTTTTCCTTCATCATATTCAAATGAGTACATCTTGGTAGCTGTTGATTATGTTTCAAAGTGGGTGGAAGCCGTAGCATCGCCTAAAGCCGATAGCAAGACGGTAGTGAAGTTCCTAAAAAAGAATATTTTCACCCGGTTTGGTACACCAAGAGTTCTTATTAGTGATGGAGGATCACACTTTTGCAACACACAACTTGCCAAGGCCCTAGATCATTATGGAGTCAAGCACAAAGTAGCATCACCGTATCATCCACAAACGAATGGACAAGCCGAAGTTTCTAACCGGGAGGTCAAACGCATACTTGAGAAGACGGTCTCTACATCTCGGAAGGATTGGTCGGCTAAACTTGATGAAGCTTTGTGGGCATATAGGACTGCATACAAGTCTCCTATAGGCCTCACTCCTTTCCAAATGGTTTATGGCAAATCTTGTCACTTACCGGTCGAGCTCGAACATAAAGCATTTTGGGCATTGAAGTTCCTCAACTTTGATCAAGAGAAAGCCGGTGAAAGAAGAAAAGTTCAAATGCATGAGCTTGAAGAATTGAGAAATCAAGCTTATGAATCTTCAAAGCTCTACAAAGAAAGGACCAAGAAGATCATTCTGAGACAATTCATGCCGGGACAAATGGTATTACTTTCAATTCAAGACTGAGGTTGTTTCCGGGCAAATTGAAGTCTAAGTGGTCCGGACCTTTCATGGTTAAAGAGGTCAAACCATACGGAGCTGTTGAACTTGAGGACCCAGTCACCAAAGCCAACTGGACTGTTAATGGGCAAAGGCTTAAGCCCTACTTCGGTGGTGAAATTGATCGGTGTTTGACGACGATTTCACTAATCGAGCCATGATTTCTTCAAAATGCGTCAAGCTAAGGACGTAAAACAAGCTCTTGCTGGGAGGCACACCCAGTTTTGTAAGTATTTTTATGTTTATTGCATATAGTAGTAGTACATAAGCATTTAACAAGCAGAAATGAAAACTTCGAAAAACTGATCCTGAAGCCTCACGCTATTAGCGTATTTTTCGCTATTAGCGTGAGAGCTCCAGAGAGCCACGCTATTAGCGTGAGTTTGGCGTGGGAGAAAAAAAATTTTGTGGGCCCAGGGGATTAACTCCCCTTAACTTCCCACAACCCCTCATTTTCCCCTTTTACGGTTTCATTACTTCATTTTCTCAAAACCACAAACAAAAACTTCTCTCCCACTCACTAACCCTAGAAATCAAACCCTCTTTTCAATTGGTTTCAAGCATCCATTTTTGCATCATTTCTTCTTGCATTTGTGTTGTTTCTCTCTGCATTAACAAGGTTTGATCTTCTCTTCCTATCTTTGTTCTTGAATTTAAAAAATCCATGTTTTTGACATGATTAGAGATGGTTAGGTTAGGGTTAGAGTTTTGATTTGTGAATAGAGATTGTTCTTCATTGATAATAGTTGGAAAAGGAACAATAATCATAACCCACATGCAACAAACATTCATCTTTTGATTTTGACCCATTTTGTAAATTTGAAAAATAAGGGTTTTGAATGATTTGTGTACCAATGTTGTGATTCTGATTCCTTTTCATGATTCTATTGTGTTTTAGAGACATAGGATGAAACCTAGGGTTGAAATTTGCTGGTTGGTGTTGTGAAATTGCAGGAACAAAGATTTTGAAAATTTGAAAATTGCAGGTACGAAGAACTACGCTAATAGCGAAATATACGCTAATAGCGCAACTTTTCCAGAAAAATTTCGCTAATAGCGTACCCTACGCTAATAGCGAAAGTTTTCCAGAAAAATTTCGCTATTAGCGTGGCAGGCGCTAATAACGTGGATCTTCATACTTGCCCAGATTTTCAAAATTTTTGATGTTTTTAAATAACCAATTCTGCTTTGTGCTAATATTTTCTATGCAATATGTTGGTGTTTCCTGGTTTTGTTGCAGATGGCACCGAAAAATGTTGAAAAAACTACCGGGACCAAACGTCCAAGAGGCAAAGGTGCCTCTACCTCTGCTGCACCTGCAATCCCAAACCGTTTCCCCACCCCTGCCCACTCTGCCAGGTTTAAGAAGATGGCACAGTACAAAACCTGGCACGAGAAAACCTTTGACATTCACCCTAGTGGTGAGCATGCTGATATGCTCCACATTTTCACTGGTCGCAAATGGACCAAACTCCTTGTGCCCGCAACTGAGATTAACACCGACCTAATCAGGGAGTTCTATTGTAATGCTGTCCCTGATGCCTCACCCGCTACCTTTGCTGAGACTTTCTCTTGGACTTCTTATGTCCGAGGAAAGCAAATCCCATTTGATAGGGATGCAATCAATGATTTCCTTGAAAATGCCTTAAACCTTGAACCATCTGAGGACCCCACAATGCCCACCTTGTGTACCTATGCTAAGAGAAACGCTCAAGGCAATTGGAAATTTCAGCAAATTGAGCGTGATATCATGAACAAGGGTAGGTGCTTTGTAAAGAATGACAAGGGAGAGATTAGGCATGCACTTACCAAGGAGATGACCGCTACTGCCCGCTTAGTTTTCCAATTCCTTGTCCACAATGCCCTTCCTAGAGCCCATACATCCGATGCCCCAAAAGCCGTTCTACCACTCATCTGGTGCATTATGAAAGAAGTGCCTGTTGATATTGCTCGCATCATAGCCAATGAGATGAAGGCTGTGGCTTTGAAAGTTGCCACGGGTGCTAAGAAGGTGGCATTGTTCTACCCGGGTTTGATTATGGGATTTCTTAAGGCTAATGGAGTGCCCATTTCTGGACCCTATGATGAAGATATTGAAGGGGCCATTACTGACACTCATATTCGCACCTGGGAGAAATCAGAGCAGAGGGCAGCCCAATACCATTTCTCTGATGATGAAGGTGGCCCATCTGAGGGTGCTGGTTCTTTTGACTTTTCAGGTTTGCAGACCTTTATGCTGGAGCAGCAGATGCATAACCAGTACGTGAGGGACCAGAACAGCTTCTTAATGGATCAGAATGAGGCAATTTGGAGGAGCAACATGGGCATACACCAGGACCTCTACAATGCTCACATGCATCCGGGAAATGCTGAGTACCCGGTTATGACTCCTGAGCAGTACCAGGCTTATGTTCATTGGCCTGAGGGCAGGCCAAATCCTTATGTGGGGGGTGGCTGATGCTGTTGATGATGAGGCAACACCTGATGATGCTGGAGTTGTGGGTGATGATGATGTGTACCAGGATCTTGATATGGATGATGCTGGAGAGGATGATCAGTGATCTGAGTTTTTAGTGATGTTTTTCTTTCTGCTTTCTAACTCTATGTTTTTATTTCATGTTGGAACAGTTGTTTATTTGGTTGTATTTTGTACTCTTCAAGCACTGTGGTTTTAGTGCTTGATTTGTTACTTTGTTACTTTATATTTGGTTTAATAACTTAGCTTTTTGGTTTAATAACTTATGCTTTGGATGAAATTTTTGTTTACATCTTGCTTGTGTTTCTTAAAAGAAAATTGCTCATGAACAATAAATTTTAAAGTGCTCCATGGAGCCATGTTTGAGCAAAAGCAGGTGAGTGATAATGATATTACTTGTGATAAAGCGTAAGGCCAAGGTATTGGTTTCCTGTTATTCTAGGTTTTTAATAAGAATTTGAAACTTGTACTTTGCACAAAATATATATCATGTAAGTCTTTTCATAAACATAAATATCTTTGAACCACTTAGTACTTAACCTAAATGTGAGGTAGCTTCAATCTGTTGTATATATGCTGGAGACCGATAATCATCGTCTAACTTGTTTTAGTTATGTTAAATCTGATAATTATTTTGAATTGTTTGAAAGCATGGAAAGGATCAAGGCACTTTTTGAATTGAGAGTAACCTACTTGACCACATAAAGCCTACCTGTGAGAAGAGCGAGTATCCGATACCCCAATCTGAGCCAAATGAATCAAGTCCTCAAACATGAACTGTCAATATTCATAAGCACAATGCTTGTTGAATTTGCCTGAAATTTTTCAAAAATCCAGTTCATGGTTGAATCTTATAGGACTTTGATAATTTTACTTTGTTGAACCCTTAACCTTTTTGTACTTTGTCCCTTGCCTTAGGATAGGGGAACATTCAATTAGAGTTTTGTTGTATTCAAGTTGGGGAGGAAAAGGAGGCATTATATGTTAAGTTATGGTGAAATTGTAAAATAACCTGACAACATTGAATCAAAGAAAAAATTGTACATTTGAAAAAGAAAAGAAAAGAAAAGAAAAAGAAAGAGAAAAATCAAAAAGAGAATAAGTTGTCAAGGTTATAAGTTTGATTGTTAATCACCAAAGGTTTTAATTCTTGGTAGGGAAGTATATGGATTTCAAGTTGTGATACAAAAAAAAATGTTCCTCTTTGATAGGCTTTCTGATCAATTGTCCCACATATGACATTTCTTTTGTAGCCCGGCCAAGTTATAACCCTTGCAAGACCTTTTGATCCATGCTTTTATACTTTTTGAGACGATATTTGGATGGACACCTAACTTAAATAGGATGTTAGCATGATTGTTGGATGTGTGTTCATTACCTCATTCATTGTTATCATTATATTGCATTTACTTTCAAAGAAGTGTGTTAGGTGTTGTTCATAGATAGATATGTTTATGTTTTGAAGTTTATGATGTATAGTTTGTGCTTAGGACATTTTTCGCGTTCTTAGTTTGAACCTAGAGTAGCGGAGGACTTCATGCTTATCCACGCGATCATATTTGAATCACCATTTGTTTATTTTTGTTTTGAATTGATTGACACCATGTTGAAAACCTTGTCCAAAGCCTTGTTAGTTTCCTTTTCAATTAATTTGTTTGAGGACAAACAAAAAGCCAAGTTGGGGAGAGTTTGATAAATGTTTAAAAGTGATTTATTTCATATAGGAGTTTAGGCATTTTAGTGACTTGTTTTGCAAGATTCTCTATGGAAAACTCCAATTATTGTGTAAATATGTCATTTATGCTTTTGAGCCTTATTCTACCCTTTTTGTGCAGGAAAATACAAGCAAGGAGCAAGAAACGTCAAAGTTCAAGGTCCCACGCTATTAGCGTGTCCTACGCTATTAGCGTGATGAAGAAATGGCCAAGGTCAGAGAGATACGCCATTAGCGTACCTGGGGCGTAGGATCTGGAGCACTCTTGAAGGCTACGCTATTAGCGTATACTGCGCTATTAGCGTACATTGTCCAGAGAGCTACGCCATATGCGTACCTGGAGCGTAGCAACCATGAAGAACTACGCTATTGGCGTAATCTACGCTATTAGCGTAAATACTCCAGAGAGCTACGCTAATGGCGTGGCTGGAGCGTAGCATCAGGGCAGGGCCAACGTGGCAAACTCCTATTGGCCAGAAAATAGGCCGCCTTACCACGCTATTAGCGTGAGTTGCGCTATTAGCGCAGGTGCATAAATGCAGGCCCATTTAAATAGCATTCTTCCCTCTCTCTAACATTATTCACTATTCCATTGAAACATTTTATACATTTCTAGAGAGAGGTTAGAGCTATTTCATAGAGAGAAACACAAAGCAAGTGATTAAGGAGTAGATTCAACCCTAGATTCATTGAGACATCAAGGATCTTGGCATGGAATCTTCATCTTTCCTTCATTCCTTGCATTAGTTTACATGTCTATATGTAACTATCACCTTCTTTGTAGTATTGAGGTAACTATCAAGCTATTATGTAATCTTTTGATCTTTTAATATATAAGGTTCTAGCTTAATGATTCAATATTGTTGTTATTCTTGCTTTTAATGCTTTCAAAGAGATTCAAGATGATTTGGACACAAACTCTTGAATCTAGAACTAGAATAACAATCTATCTTATGTTATATCACTCTTGACAAGTTTGTAAACCTTTGATAATTACTTTTAATCAAGATTTTAATGCTTTTGGATACTTAATCAGGCTGGACACGGTCGATTAAGTTATCCGATCGACTTTGTTATCGTTTAAGGAATTTGGACACGAATGTTTAAACGCTAACTTGGAAATAACGATATCGCTTTGGACACGAAGGATATTGTAGAAATGATTGTAATAATATTGGTTATAAAGCTAGAGTCTGTTAATCGATCGAGAGATTGCTGCTGTTATGCTTGCTCGTTATCTTATACCGCAAGCGAAATAGTTCGATCCCCTCTCGTTTTTACTTTAGTGTCAAATATGGATATAGTGTTACAAACAAACAAATTATATCCAAACCCTTAACTTGAACGATTGTGAAAATGCTTATGAATAACGTAACTCCCTGTGGAAACGATCCTATATATACTCACGTGTACATAGTTATATGACATGTAGGAAAAATCTTACATCACTACACCTATTTTAGTCTTGTGTTGGTTCTTTACCATCCAGTATTTGTTGCATACTACATCTTTGGTCTTATTGTTGTACAATAAAAAAAATCTTTTATCTTGAAAGGTACTTTTGTATTTGATAAAACATATGAAATCCTCATCCATTTAAGACAACCCTCTTGAAGCCAGCTGTTTACATATTCTACTTCTCCATTCATTTTGGACTATTTATCTTACATATATAAACTCTGTAACTTGTGGTATGATAAGATCTCAAACTTTTACTTTACGCTAGAAATGTTTTGCCTTTTGCTAAAATCACATTCCATATACTAACTTTCCAAGTCTCTAAGGCTTGTTTCCAAGTCGCTAAAAGTGTTCTGCTTCTAAGGCTTGTTTCCAAGTCTCTTTCAATTTAATCCCTCATCCGACTCTCATAGTATGACTGTATCAACTTTAAAAAATACATCTTGATGCCAACTCTTGGATGTGATTCGTAGGTATGTCCAAAAGAAAAGTAAAAATATAAGGACTTTAACTTGACCCTTGGTGAGTCCTATAGTTATGGAAAAATATTTTGTCCCCACTCCGAGTCCTTACACTAGTCGAGGCCCCTTCTTATATCTTTATTTTCTATGACTTCATATGAAATATCCTTTTTTACTCTATCACATATCATCTTCAAATAAAAAAAAAAAACTAAAAAATATGTCTTTTTGATCCATCATACGCTACAATAAGTAAAATGCTTCCATGTTTGTAAAAAAAAAGTAAAACGCTTCCATGTTGACCTCCAAGATATAAAATCAAATTGATTGTCATTATCTTGAGTCTTTTTTTCTTAAGTTTTACTCAAGCACTTTTTTTTTTCATAATTTCATGGCATTACTCATAAATTTAATTCTCCTATAATTTGTACAATTTTGTATATCTCGAGTGTTCTTATAAATCAGAATGAAAGTGTTTCTTTTCTACTCATCTGACATTTTCTTCGACCTCTTAATCTCGTTAAAACTTTGTGAGCCATCCAATGTCTATGTTTAAGAGTTTACCATACCTCAATAGGTATTGAATGTAATGTTTGTGTAAAATGTCAAATTCTATATTGCAGCAATAACTTCAATCATTCTCACAAGTACAATACAATTCCTTTTGTGATAGATCAAGATAGTTTAGTTCATGCATACATATGAAATTCACAACAAAAAACGGTTTAACTAAGGTGTTTTGATGGTAACATGAATAACAGCATAATGTTAAAATTCAATAATTGTAGAATTACTTAAATCCTTGGCATTATCCCAGTAGCATTAAGCAGCCAATTTACTGGACTCTCTTTCAACAGCTATTTTCAGGATGCTGTCTTCTTCCAAGACCATTTGAATAGGCATGAAACCCATCCCATCTGCCATTGCAAGCATCATTTGCTTAGTTTCCTTCCTGAATTCTTCAAGATCAACCGTGCCATTCAAGTTGTGATCAAACTGTATGAACAAAGATTCATAAACACGAGCAAGCTCATTTGGGTCTGAATCCACATCAATACCAAAGTGTGTTTCAAAAACCCTCAAGCTCTTGAGCTCCTTCAACATCTCATCATAGGAGAGAAGACCGTCATTATTTGTGTCGAGGCAAGCGAACCGATTTCCTACCGAGCTATTAAATGCTTCTTCATCTTCAAGGAAGTGGACAATTGTGGCACCATCCAAAATTTCTACACTCATCTTTCTCTTCTACTTGATATAAAAAATGGAAGGTAGTTTGTATTGACAAATAGGGTTTTGTGTTTGAAAATGCTTGTGATTTGATGAGAAGAGTTGGATCCTTCCATGTATATATAGGCATTAACAAATGCTTACAGAAGAATATATTCTTTAACTACTAACATGGTATAGAAACCATGTGCTTTTTGTGTCCCTTGCATCTATTAGTTTATTTTTTAGTCCAACCGTTTAAATTAGATGCTTTCCTCAACTGTTGGCTCCTGATGGTTGGAATTGTTCCTTGTCGGTAATCCACGGATATACCAAAGATATGATGATACGAATACATTTATTTATAACACTTGCTTTCTATCTATGCCGTAAACTTAACTCAGTTGGTAGGTACATTGCATAATATATGCATGAGCTGTATTTTTAACTCCAAATGCTTCACTTATTCATCTCAAAAAGGTGAATTTCTACTCAGTAGATTACTTGACAAAAAAAGAAACACTTAGATGTGTTTGGATGAAGGGGAAGGGAGGGGAGGGTTTACTTTTTATTTTTAAATTACAGACACTATAAAATGTTTTATAAAAAGTTAACATATTAATTAACCTGTTAAACAGTCATATAATACTTCAATCACACTTCATTTATTTTAGAAAAACATGTTATATAGTGCGTAATTTAAAAACGAAAAGTAAACCCTCCCCTCCCTTCCCCACCCAAACCCTCAATCCAAACACATTACATTCTATCTCATATTGGCAAAAAATTAGTCTCTTAACTTCAAGGTATTTAGTTTAAATTCACTATACTATTGCAAATGATAATTAGCGCCACTTTAATTAATAATTGTTTTCTTCCTCAAGTTACTTTTAAAATATATTATTTGCCTAATAATGAAACTCCACGTCGTGAAGTCAGCGTTGCAAGACTAATTCCCTCGTTTTAGTGTATGTATGCATGTCAATTGTCAAACGAGTAAAGTAGGTTGGAAATAATTTATTGGACGGGTAGTTTGTTGAATGTCTTAAACAAAGGGTACCCATTGATTATTTTAATATTATTCAAAGAACTAAAATTATTATGCTTTACAAAAGATCTTTTGGTTTTCCTTAAAAAAAAAAAGATCTTTTGGTTTATTCTTCTTCTTTTTCTTTTCTTGTCGAAACATTTTGCCCCGTGATTAGTAGTAAATTACGATAATATAAAACATGCTTTTGATCCCTCAAAAAAAATAAAAAAATAAAACATGCTTTTGAATGGAACCAAAACATTCGACTAAGCAGTGTCAGCGATCACATAACAACATAATGTTAAGTATTTCCTTCAAAAAAAAAAACATAATGTTAAGTATATGATGTACACATATGACTTGCACCATCCATATCTATCTACCACACATATCTATCTACCAGACAAAGCCACCACACATATCTATCTACCATCTAGATCTTTCTTAATAGTTTCTCATATAGTTTTTCTAAACATTCATTTACCTCTAGTGATTTGACTATCTTTCCTTACTATAAAATATGAAGCTTTTCTTTCTACATGCCCAAACTGCCATATCTGAGTTTTCACCATATTTTTTACGATAGTCTTACCACACTTTTAACACAACATTCACATCTTTGCTACACCTATTTTATTCTTGTGTTGGTTCTTCACCATCCACCACTCTGTTGCATACTACATCTTTGGTCTTATTGTTGTACAATAAAAAATTTCCTTTATCTTGAAAGGTACTCTTGTATTTCATAAAACACATGCGACCCTTATCCATGTAAGGCACCCATCTTGAAGCTGATTGTTTGCATATTCTAGTTCTCCGCATTTTTAGACTATGGATCAAACATATATAAATTATGTAACTTGCGGTATGATCTCAAACTTTTACCTCTGCGTTAGAAATGTAATGTCTTTTGCTAAAATAATATTCCATATATAATGTATTGCTTCTACTTATGTGAAAGTCATATGCTTCTAAGGGTTGTTTCCAAGTCTCTGACTTCCAATTAATTCCTCATCCAACTCTCAAGTCATGGCTATATCATCTTTAATAACATGCAACTTGGTGCCGACCGCATTGGATGTGATTTGTAGGTGTTTACCGGTGTTTTCGGCAAACTACGGTCTAGTTCTGATTATTACAAGCAAGACCGAACTAGAAATCTCAGGACATGTTGTGCAAAGGTTTTGATCGAAAACGTTTTGAAAAAGGCCGCAAAATGCACGCAGGTTACTTAGAGAGCAGGACAGGTTTTAGAGTAAAAAAGGCATTGTCTCTCGACAGGTTTGAGATTGCAAGTAAAAGCAAAATAAAATTATAGAAAATGGTAAAAGCTTAAACGCATAAAATTAAAGGAAATGTAAAATGCATTACATTAAAAGTAAAATGGTCTACAAATTAGCTTACATACATTCTGTATAACTCGTTTCCCTATGCGCCTGTAGTTTAGGTGTTATAGAATTTCTATAAATGATTTGCGTCCCATTTTTCGACTAAGAAACTCTTATTTATACATAAGGAAAATAACTGGAAAAGACTAATCCCATGATCAACACTTCCTCCATCTTGGACAATCGCTTGTCCCCACGTTTCTACTAAGGAAACTGCCTTTTAGCTTGAAATCGAATCTTTCCCGCCTTGATTGCTTGACTTCGACGCAATTATGCTTTCAACCTTACTCTGTTGAACTCTTGACCATGTGCGCTAGACTTGCTATCTTGTCGAGATTCTCAAGTTAAAATGAGAAAGCCTTCAATTCCTGGAAAGTTAAAAGTCAACTAAATGTGGACCACATTAAATGAGCCTGTCAAAATTACAGGCTAACAAACTGCCCACCAAAAATGCCATTTTCGACGAAACTTTTCAAGAAAGGAGAAGATTGGAATTTTTGAAGATATCCCACACCTTCCAGACCATTATTCCATATTGGACAGCCAATGCTACTTCGTGTCTTAGTGGGTTCCTTTTTTTTTTTTTTTTAGTCGTGCGTTAATGCCTTGATGAACCGTTATCCGAAAACCCTCTTTGTGGTGTTAGTGAGGTACCGTTTTTCAAGGAGACATGGGCTTTAACCCCTTTAAAGGAAATCTCCCTCTTGTTTGGAGAAACTGCTCTATGGTTAGCTTCCCACTATAAAACTTTTGGGTCCTGCTTCCCAAAGTGTCTCTCCACTTCTGCTTTATGAACTCTGCATTAGCGTCTCATAAAGTTTTATCTTTCTCATCCCTTAAAGATGGAAACGCTTCCAAACGATCTCATCATGGTTATCACCAAAAAGGTTGCTTCTTTTGAAACTCAAGACCTTCTGAATTTTGGTGCCACATCCAAGCTCCACCATCAGCTTGCTAACAAAAAGGCGGTGTTTAGGGCGTTGAATAGAGATTGTTTGTGGTACATCGTCGATCCCATTTCGTCCCTAGCTAAATGTCGATTCGTGCTCAGGATATCTAGTAGTGGACATCCCTTTTGAAGTGTGGTGATAGCTGTTTTCATGCTTCATCAAATTCGTCCTAATTTGGAAAGAATCAGACAGGTTCTGGCGAAAGCGATGAAACACGGTTCTGATGGGGCTACCTACTTCAACCTCATACTGGAGGTCCTGGCCAAAGATAGTCTCCCCGAGGTGAACCAAATCTTTATCTTCTTCATCCTTCATACACTTCATTTGGTGCAAATCTCCCGTGTTTCTTTCTCAACCCTTAACAAGCATATATACGTATATAATTCCTCCCTTCTTGATACTTAAGGATTGGTATAACCTTCACAAACTTTAGTTCTTGGCCTTACTCACCGCTTTATTGGTCTCTTTCTCAGCTTCCTTATATGTTTTCCCAACTTTTAACATGTTTACAAACCAAACTTTAAAACATTCTATTTTCATTCTAAATTTATTCTGGACCCATTCATTCCATCACCACCAAAATTTTTTACCCGACCCTACGTCCATAACATCTTTGATTCTCGCAACGTCTCTTATGCTACTTTATTAATCACTCGTGTCATCTTGTTTCATATATCATTTACTCATTATGAATCTCTGAAAGATCCTTCTAAAACCTCGTGTGGGAAGATCATTTATTTTTCACTATTCAAATACCACTTGGTATTTCCTCAAAAAAAAAAAAAAAAACACTTGGTATAAAATATATAACTTTCTTTTTGGTGAATCAAATTTTGGTTTTCACGTGAACTTTGTTATGATATGTTGGGTGATAGTACTAAATGCTTGTTGGAAATTGTCAAATTCTTCATAATTTTTTTTTTGACAATGCACATTTGAAATCCATAACAAAGATGTAAAAGCTCAGATTATGATAGTTTATTACATGAATACATTCGGAATCCATAACAAAACAGTTTTAAGGAGTTTCAAAGGTAACAATATAACAATACAAACAAAATTGGAATAGCACTTAAGCTGCCACGTTATTGTACTCTCTTTCAACAGCTTTTTTCAAAATGCTGTCTTCTTCGAACATTTGAATTGGCATGAAACCCATCCCATCTGCCATTGCAAGCATCATCTGCTTTGTTTCTTTCTTGAATTCTTCCAAATCAATTGTGCCATTCAAGTTGTGATCGTACTGTATGAACAAAGATTCATAAACACGAGCAAGCTCGTTTGGGTCTGAATCCACATCAATACCAAAGTGTGTTTCGAAAACCCTCAAGCTCCGGAGCTCCTTCAACATCTCATCATAAGAGAGCAGACCATCGCTGTTTGTGTCGAGGCGAGCGAACCGATTTCCAACTGAGCTATTAAATGCTTCTTCATCTTCAAGGAAGTGGACAATTGTGGCACCATCCAAAATTTCTACGCTCATTTTCTCTTCTACTTGATGTAAAAAATGGAAGGTAGTTTGTATTGACAAATAGAGTTTTTTGTTTGCAAATGCTTGTGATTTGATGAGAAGAGTTGGATCCTTCCATGTATATATAGACATTAGCAATGGCTTCTAGAAGAATATATTCTTTAACTACTAACATGGTATAGAAACCATGTGCTTTTTGTGTCCCTTGCATCTAGTAGTTTAATAAAAAAGTTCTTTCATTTTTTTTAAACGTGTTATTTTATTTATATTGGTTATGAAAATTAAATTATTTATTTTGCATAACAATGAAATTCTTATATAATTTTTCTAAACATTCATTTACCTCTGGTGATTTGACTATCCTTCCTTACTACAAAATCTGAAGGTTTTCTTTCCACATACCCAAACCACTAGAGTCGAGTTTTCTCCATATTTTCAACAATATTCTTACAACACTTTTAACACAACATTCTCATCTATGCTACACCTATTTTATTCCTGTGTTGGTTCTTTACCATCCAACACTTTGTTGCATACTACATCTTCGACCTTATTGTTATATAATAAAAAAAATTCTTTTATCTTGAAAGGTACTTTTGTATTTTATGAAACACATCAGACCTTCATCCATTTAAGACACCCATCTTGAAGCCGATTGTTTACATATTTTACTTCTCTATCATTTTGGACTATGGATCGAATATATAAATTGTGTAACTTGTGGTAGGATATGATCTCAAACTTATACCTCTGCGTTAAAAATGTTCTGTCTTTTGCTAAAATCACATTCCATCTACTATGTATAGCTTCTACTCATGCGAAAGTCATTTGCTTCTAAGGTTTGTTTCCAAGTCTCTAACTTCCAATTTAATTCTCACCCGACTCTCAAACTATGACTATATCATCTTTAAAAACATGCATCACTACTAGGAAAAGCAAAATTAGGGAGGGAAATTAGCGACGGAAAAAATAAAATCTCTCACAAATTCCTTGGTCGCAAAATTTAGTGACGGAATTAGAGAGGGATTTCACGTTTTCCCTCTCTAAATTTTCCTCACTAATTTTTGTTTTTTTAGTAGTGCATCTTGGTGCCGGCCCTTGAATGTGGAAATAATCATTCCATCTATCCTTAACATTTTTTACCTGAACCAAACCTTTATCTTCTTCATCCTTCATACACATCATTTGATGCAAATCTATTGTCTTTCTTTCCCTCCCTTCAACAAGCATATATGTTAGAAGTAATATTTTTGTGTATATATATATAAATAGTATATATTATATGAGTATTTATATGAGTAGATATTATATGAGTATTTAAAATACTTATTTAGTTGTCTTAAAATCTCTAACTTATTTTATCACTACTTGTTGGTGTTTATGTCATTTTTAAAATTACACTTCTTTCATCTTTCTTTCCTTTCACTTTCGATTTTACTCATGTCGAATAACTAAAAAATCATCTAACTTTCGATTCCATTTATTCCGGTTACATTCTTTCCTTTCACTTTCAGAATTTACCTCTACGATTGTACATGAAGGATACTCAATTTAAATAGACTTTGTATATATATGGATTACTAAAAAAGAAACAATTCAAATCCAACAATCAAGGGCCAATGGTTGAGGGAAGCATCCAATTGAGTCGGTTTGACCAAAGAATAAAGAAAAACACACACCTAAGAACAAGGGATCCACAAACAACATATGGTTTCTTTGCGATGTTAGTTATTAAAGGATTGGTATAACCTTCACAAACTCTAGTTTTTAATCTCGTTCACCGTCTTCTTGATCTCTTTCTTAGCTTCCTTATATGTTTTTCCAACTTTTAACATGCTTACACATAAACTAAACTTTAAAATATTTTATTTTTATTCTAACTTTATTCTGCAGTCATTCATTCCACCACCAAAATTCTTTATCCTTAAATCCATAACCTCTTTGATTCTCGCAACATCACTTTTGCTATTAATCCCTTGTGCCATCTTGTCTCATATATCATTTACACTACATTGTGAATCTCTGAACGATCCCCCTAAAACCTTGTGTTGGAAGATCATTTACTTTTAACTAGCAACAGACCCGTGCTAAGCACGGGCCCGTGCTCCGCACGGGCTATTCCTTAAATCGTGATTTATGCGTCACAACGCTGTTACAATATTATTTACATTGAGAAATAAGAAAAAAAAATAAATGGTAAAGATGAAGATAATAATAAAATCATTGAAATAGTTGTTATTAAATATCATAAAGTGGTAGACTAAAAATGTGTGAAAATATTATAAATGATAAAATCACAATAATGATAGCGGGGACATTAATAAGCCCCGTGATTTTTATATATCATTGAAAAATATTTGTAATTTTTTTAGCATTTTTTTTATTTTTATATGAATTTATAAACAATAAATATGTATATCATGCAAGATTGTTATATCAAATTCTAATTAGTATATTATAATTACTCCCACTATTATTTAGAAGATACAATTAGGCATGGCAATGGGGCGGGTGGGGACAAGTTTTACCTTCCCCGTCCACATACCCTAATACCATATACTTACCCGCTACCCTACCCATATCCAGTGGGGATAAGAAATCGAATCTCATCTCCGTCTCCAACGGGTTCGGGTATCCCCACCCCATCCCCGCAATGGATAATATTCTTTTAATAAAATAGAGGTATTTTCTACCTAACACACAATGTTGCAATGCATTATCTTGCAAAGAAATGACGACGGTAGTCGATAGATCATGGCTATGGTGATGGAGAATAGAGAGAACTATGAGAAGTGAGTGTCATCTGATAGACTGAGACTCTGATTATGTGACTGAAATGATTTATGGTTTGAGTTTGTTTTTATATAAAAGGGGGCAATAAAATGATTTTCTACATTCAGGACAAGTTTGGGTATGAGTTCAGGGTGGGTATACCTATATCCCCGTTACTCATCCCGTACCCGTATTTTGAAATCGGGGAAAACTCAAACCGAGTCAAAGCGGAGAAAAATCCGTCAAATTGAGTTTGGTTCTGATGAGTACTCGCGGGTATGGGTTTTGTTGCCATGCCTAGATACAATACATAAAAAAAAATCAATTTAACTAATTATTATGTGACTGATTGCTGTCCCATGTATGATTTGTACAACTATATTGGTTAATGTCTAATTAATTAGAGAGTAATGTTTGTCTTGTGTTTTTTTATAGTCATTCTTTGAAACGATATAATGCTTAATAATGAATAACGATTAAAAATAATAATTTTATAATATGACATTAAGATAAACCAAAAAATGTATGAAAATCATTTATACAAAAGAAATAATCTTGAAGATGTGTAAATTTATGTAAAGTAGTTGTATTTCTCATAATAAATACTAACCCGTGTATAATTTATAAATGAGAAAGATTTTGTAACTCTCTCAAAGTTATCTTATTTGTGATCATTCAATTGGATATAATTGATTAAATTTAGATGTAAAAATATGTATAAGTGAGAAATAGTCCTATATGCTTTTTTTTTTGTCAAAAATAATTCTTGTGCTTTTTTATTTTTTATTTACTCTTTTTTTTTTCCCGTGTTTTTTTAAGTATTGGTTTAAAATGTTTTTCCTATATTTTTTATATTATTCATAAGTGAAATGTATTTATTAATGTTTTTTATTAGAAACACACGGTGAGATAAAATCACATGTACGTCATAAAGTTTATTTTTAGTAAATGTAAATTAAATATATGACAAATTTGTTACGAATTAAAAAAACGACATTCAATAATTTATAGATTTTTTTATCATGATAAAAACCACCTCTTTAAAAAAAATTAGGACCCATTTTGTTACAAATTAAAATAAAAGTGATTTTGATATCTATTAATTAAGAGAATTTATAAAAATAAATCATGATTTATTTTGTTTGGTTATTGTAACTAAAATCACATGTTTTTGTTACAAAATTAACTATAAAAAAATGGATTTTTTTTTGTTACAAAATTATATCAACTTTAATAATTAGAGAAATATCAACTTTAATAATTAGAGAAAGATAATAGATTGTAAATTGTTTTTAACTCTTTAGATATTTAGAAGTTGAATTATAGAAAAATTTATTTTGATTGGGATTAAGATTAAGTTTGTTTGTTATTTAAAAAAAAGATTAAGTTAGAGTGTTATCAAGTGAGTTTGTTTTAATTTGTTTTTAAGAGAGAAAATATAGGGGGAGGTTGAAGCGAAAGACACAAAAGGATATAATTTTAATGACGACTCAAAAAATTAAGAAGGGGTAAGATATTGTATTTTTGGTATACATTAAGTTTTATAATTAGAGAATAGATATTAGGAAATAAAAGACTAAGTTTGTTTGTTATATAAAAAAAGATTAAGTTAGTGTGTTTTATCAAGTGAATTTGTTTTAATTTGTTTTTAAAAGAGAAAAAATAGAGGGAGGTTGAAACAAAAGACACAAAAGGATATAATTTTGATGACGTGTCAAAAAATTAAGAAGGGGTAAGATTGTATTTTTTGTAGACATTAAGTTTCATAATTAAAGAATAGACTATTCAAATACCACTTGGTATAAAATGTATAACTTTATTTTTGGTGAATCAAATTTTGGTTTTAACGTGAACTTTGCTTTGATGCTTTAGATGTTGGGTGATAGTACTTATTATTTAGATCATCCACCGTTGGATTGTGTTAACCTTTGTACGGTAAGATGTAGTCAATGTCTATTTTAGTCGTCGTGTCTGTTTGTTGTTTGGTCTAACAACCTTCCGTATACCGAATAAAAAAGACTATTATTTCTCCCACCCTATGCCATACCCACGCACCCTGCAAAAATTCCCAAAATGCCCGTTTGATTATAAAATCCGAAAATATATGAAACGCAATTCAGATTATATAATCCGAACTGCTTCGATATACTCCCTTCATCCATAATACATGGCACAATTGACCCTATAACGCATGCCAATGCATAATTTTGAGCTTAAATATCTTGAATAATATATTAGAAAAAATTATGAAAATTTGATATTTTGAAAATATTCGTCGAGACAAATCCAACAACATCTTATATGCTATAATTCGTCCTTGTATATTAGTATAAAAATATGGTCAAAGTATGTTAGGTGAATAGTGCATATTTTTAAAGTAAGTCATTTAAAATGGGACGAAGGGAGTATATAAGGAAAACCACCCCTCCTATTTTACAGTTTTACAATCAACTTTTATCTTTCTCTCTCTCTCTCTCTCTCTCTCTCTCTCTCTCTCTCTCTCTCTCTCTCCTCTCGCTCTCTCTCTCTCTCACTCTCTCTCTCTCTCCCTCTCCCCCCTATCCCAAAATTCGAACCACACAAATGTGTTCAAAGTTGGAGTTTTTTTTTGCTCAAAATCACCGCATTTGAAGCTTTAACAAACATCAAAATGAAGGTTAATACTGATTCCTTATGCATGCAAGTTAATTAGGTCAATTTTTTTTCCTGCACATTGAAGTTGTTCGGATTTTATAATCTGAACTGTATTGTTGCAGTTTGGATTATATAATCTGAATTGTACCAGTGTTATTTTTTTTTTCCTTGTGTTGTGCATTTTATGTTGATTGTGTCTTACCCTATTATGCATGTTACAAGTATGGATCATGTTGATTGCAGAAGGGGTGAGAACTTAGCTATGTTGGTTCCATTAGGAGAGAGCGTCGACAGAAGATGGAGGCGGAGGGTCTAGTTCCCAGTGTTGGAACAAAATGTGTCACTACTAGAAAAATTGTGAATAGAGACTGGCAAAATCCGTCTCTAAAATAAAAAAAAAAATCTGTCTCTATGCGTGTCAGAGACGGAACAAGGTGTGTCGTTGTTTTTGTCGTCTCTAAACTCTTTAGAGACAGATTTTCATTTTCCGTCTCTGATCAGAGACGGAGTAAGTCCGTCTCTAACAAACAGAATCCGTCGCCCAAACTTTTCAGTAAGTTAAGAAGTATCCGTCTCTGTGGAGACGGAAAATACCGTCTCCAATATAAAAAATTCCGTCACTAAAATTGTGTTACAAAGGTTAAAATTGTCAATTGGACTAGCTAATATTTGTTTAAGTGTACAGGACCATAGTTAAATTTTTTACATCATATATGGGTTCTGAAGAACAAAAGAGAGCTTAGAAATCAACAAAAAGGAAGCTTAAAGCATCTGAAGAGAAGTGCTCCTTAAGTGAAAAAGTGCTCCTGAAGAAGTGCTCTTGAAGACAAAGCGCTCCTGAAGTGATGACGTCATCAGAAGCTGAAGTTCATTAGAAGCAAGTTCAGAAGTGACTTCATCAGAAGCTGAAAATCACCAGAAGCTGAAAATCACCAGAAGCTGAAGTTCAAATCTTAGAAATTCTAAAGTCTTAAGAGTCTGTATCTATTTTGTATTGTGAGCACCTCTGATTGTATATCAAATGTTCAATCTCAAACATTTTCTGTGTAATTTTGTTTGATTAGAAGTCTCTTGTTTGTGTGCTTGAGCATAGGAAGTCTCTTGTTTGCGTGCTTGAGCAATTTGATGTCTCTTGCTAGTTGTAGCATTGAGCAGTTGTAATTTGACATTACATTTTAGTGAACTCTCCTTGGAAGTGCAAGGGGGACTGGACTACTTCCGGTTTGTGGAAGGAACCAGTATAATTTGTTTGTGTCTTTTTTCTTCTCTCTATCTCTTTTTATCCGCTGCATCTTAGTTTTGAATCCCACTTCAGAAGCAGTCTCACTTTGCTTCTGATCAGTGTGTTTCAACTTAGGAGAAATGAAGAATTTTTTAAAACACAATTCAACCCCCCCTTCTTGTGTTTTTCTCACCTTCAATTGGTATCTAGAGCCTTGGTCTGCTATCTCAACACTTAACAGAAAAAGATCTGAGAAAAACATGTCTGGTGAATCCTCCAATGCTGGACCTGCGCACAACTCTGTTCCATATGACTATGGTGACAACAAGAAATCTTACTTTGGAAAGATTCCTAAGTTCAATGGAGATCCTGAAGAATTTTCTTGGTGGAAAACCAACTTCTACAGCTATATCATGGGTTTAGATGAAGAACTATAGGATATACTTGAAGAAGGAGTTGGTGACTTGGTTCTTGATGAAGAAGGAGCTGCTGTTGATAGAAAGAAACATACTTCTGCCTTGAAGAAAATCTAGAAGATGCATCATATTATCAGAGGAGTACTTGTCACTGATATACTTAAAGCAGAATACATGAAGATGAGTGACAAGTCAACTGCTAAGGCAATGTTTGCTTCTCTTTGTGCTAACTATGAAGGCAACAAGAAAGTTAGAGAAGCAAAGGCTCTTATGCTTGTACATCAGTATGAGTTGTTCAAGATGAAGGATGATGAAACTATTGAGGAGATGTACTCAAGGTTTGAAACCTTAGTATCTGGACTACAAATACTGAAGAAGAGTTATGTTGCTTCTGATCATGTTAGCAAGATACTAAGAAGCTTGCCAGCTAGATGGAGACCAAAGGTGACTGCCATTGAGGAAGCTAAAGATTTAAACACTTTAAGTGTTGAAGATCTTGTTAGTTCACTCAAAGTTCATGAGTTAAGTCTTAATGAACATGAGTCTACTAAGAAGAGTAAATCAATAGCTCTTCCATCCAAAGGCAAGTCATCAAGAACTCTCAAAGTAGTTGAATCTGAAGAAGAAGAACCATCTGGTTCAGATTCTGAAGAAGATGCTGCTGAGATGGCTATGCTCTCCAACAGACTGCAATATCTAGCCAAGAAGAATATAAAGTTTCTGACCAGAAGGAGTAACTTCAGAAGATCAATGAGAGAAGATCAGAAGGGTTGCTTCAACTGTAAGAAGCCTGGACATTTCATTGCTGATTGCCCTGATCTTCAGAAAGATAAGTCAAAGGACAAGTCAAAGAAGTCAACTTTCAAACCAAGAAAATTCAAGAAGCAGATCAAACAGAGTTTGATGGCCACCTGGGATGATTTAGAAAGTGAATCTGCTTCTGATAAAGAGGAAGCTGATGAAGGTGCAAAGATAGTTGTTGGGTTAGTAGCTACAACAACTTCAGAAGCTGGATCAGAATCAGATTCAGAAGAAGAAAATGAGGTATATTCTAAAATTCCCAAAGAAGAGTTGATTGAGTCTCTTAAAGAACTCCTTGCACATTTTGAAGTAAGAACCAATGAGTTGAAAGATTTAAAAGAAAAATATGTTGATTTAATGAAACAACAAGAATCAACTCTATTGGATCTGAAGGCTTCTGAAGAAGGACTCAGAGGTTTTGACTTCATTTGTAAAACTTATGAAGACAAGCTCAGGTTTTTGTGTCAGAAGCTACAAGAAAAGTGTAATGGAAAACCTTTAAGCAACCATGAGATAGCTCTTGAAGATTTTATCATGTCTGGCATTAACAGAAGCAGAGTTGCTTCTATGATTTATAGCATTTACAAGAACAATGGCAGAGGAATTGGTTTTTCAGAACTAAAAACTAATGAAACCAATCTTAAATCCTGCTGTGAATGCATCAAGGAAGGACTGAAAACAGTTTTTGTACTTGAAGGTGTAAAAGGTGAAACTGTGGTTCAGTCAGAACCTGAAGCTTCTGGCTCTAAGGCTAAGATTGTATCAAAGCCAAAGAACCTTAAGTCTAAGGTTGTGACTAACTCAGAATCCAAAATCTCAAAGATTAGGATTCTGAAGGGATTAGAGTCTGTTCCTCAGAGTCTGTTGAAACTAGAATCTAAAATCCTGAAGTCTGGTATTCAGAAGAACAAAGCAGTTTCTGCTTCTGAAATACCAAAACCAAAAGGTGTTAAACCTAAGGTAATGGTTAATCAGAAGCAACCTAAAGCACAGCCTAAAGTACAAGAAGTGAAGAGTAAAACTTCCAGTACTAACCTTCCAGGACCCATAGCACAATGGATACCTAAATCTAAACTTGTGAAAAATGCAGATATGTCTAAGAGTAATGCCAAAGCAGAAATCATGGTACCTAGACAGCGGTTGTTCAAGACACATGACAGGAGAGAAGTCCATGTTCCTCAACATAACAATGAAAGAAGGAGGAAATTTGAAGTTTGGAGGCAACCAGTCTGGCAAGATCATTGGTACATGAACTATTGGTAATTCCTCTACCTCAATTAATAATGTATGGTTGGTAGATGGGCTTGAACATAACCTATTGAGCACCAGTCAATTCTGTGACAATGGTTATGATGTGTTATTTGAAAAAGCCAACTGTACTGTAATCAACAATGAAGATAAATCCATTGTGTTCAAGGGAAAGAGAGTGGAAAATGTATATAAAATCAACTTTTCTGAACTGGTTGACCAGAAGGTCATTTGCCTTCTGTCAATGAATGATAAGAAATGGATGTGGCACAGAAGGTTGGGACATGCTAACTGGAGATTAATTTCTAAGCTTAGTAAGTTACAACTTGTCAAAGGCCTTCCTGATATATATTATCATTTAGATGCACTCTATGGTGCATGCAGAAAGGAAAGATTGTGAAATCATCTTTTAAAACTAAAGACATTGTTTCAACCTCCAGACCCTTAGAACTACTCCATATTGATTTATTTGGACCAGTCAGTACTGCATCCTTATATGGAAGTAAATATGGATTAGTCATTGTTGATGATTATAGAAGATGGACTTGGGTGAAATTCCTGAGAAGTAAAGATCATGCATATGATGTATTCAGTAACTTCTGCAATCAAATACAATCTGAAAAAGAAACAAAAATTTTGAAAATCAGAAGTGATCATGGTGGAGAGTTTGAAAATGAGCATGTTGGATATTTGTATGTTGGCTTCACTTTTGCCTAAAACAAATATTCACTTCAGATGTGGAACACAATGTTCCAACATCCAAACCTCGTCTGTACGTTCTGTGCTTTGCTTATGATTACACACACGCTTGCTAAATTGAAGGAATCCACACCAGCATGTGTTGGTATGAACCGTGTGCAATTATGATGAGATCAAAACAAATGTGATTTCTTAAGGAATTGTTAAAATGACTTAGGAAAGTATTTTTAAGGTGACTTTTAATAAGCCTACTATCAAGGAGTTTCCATATCCGTCCATATTTCTTAATCAATAAGTCACTGATCCGATCTGAAGCATGATTGAAGGAATGACACGCCTTGCTTCAGTATATAAAGAAGGCTGCAATACCTGAAGAATCATTCAAGACATTGGTTTAAAAATAGAGTTTTGTTTAGGTTTTGAGTCTTATATATTGTGAGCCTTTCGTGTATCATCTTGGTACATGTTTAGGACTGTGCTTTGAGTTGTAATACTGTGCACTACTCCGAAGCTTTTAAGCAAGGAGCTAGGTAGATTGTGAATTGCATCTAAGCTTTTAAGCAAGGTTGCAAGTTGTTATTTTTGAGGGTAACCTCATTTGAATTGAGTCTGTAATTTGGGAATCACAGGGGATTGTGATCTGTTGTAAGGGAGTGAGATGGGATCTCAAATCTAGGAGTTCCTAGGTTGAAGTCTAGTTGGGGTAGGTCCTAGGTCACAAGTGAAAACGTGATTTGCTGAGAGCTTTTGAATATGGACTGCACTAGTGGATTTCCTTCCTGGCTTGGTAGCCCCCAGATGTAGGTGACGTTGCACCGAACTGGGTTAACAATTTCTATGTGCCTCTTTTCTTTCCTGTCTATTATTTGCTTTATTATGTTTGTGTTTGTTAGCTTAATGTTCTAAACATCATATACAACATCTGTGTATCTGTGTCCTGTGTTGGAACATCGTTTGGAACATTGTAAGTCTAACGTGCCAGAATAACAATTGGCATCAGAGCAGGCACCCTGCTGTTTTATCTTGGTTTTCGGGTGTCAAACATTGATTACGTTTGAACCTTTTAACCGGTGATATCTTATTTTTTCTTGGGAAGGGAAAAAGTAAGCAAAACCCTTGAGAATCGAGGTCCGGGAGTTGTTTTCGCTACGGGAAGGTGTTAGGCACCCATAACGACTATAATACCCTATAGGAACCGTCTTTAATTTCTACGCGCGCGCTTTATTTTTAAATGCTATTTGAAAATGATATTTACACCTAAGAGTTTTCTAAGTGAAGAATTGGAGGGAGAAGAAAGCGTTCGAATTTTTATTTTATTTGAATTGAAGGAATTTTGATTCCTTGCCTACGTACCCTTTTAAGGGATCAAATCCACCATAGTTCTCTTCCAAAATATTTTTGTTTTTGTTGGTTGATTTTAAGTTTGAAAATCGGATTTTGAAGAATGAGAGAGAGAGGCCTCAAAGGCATAAGATTGTGAAATTGTGAAGTTTGAATTAGTTATTTTGCAAAAGAAGTCTAAGTATGCTTAAAATTCATTAAGTTTTTATTTAAGAAAAGAAAGGGAAAATTCAATGGGATTTTGATCCCAAGGTTTATTTAGAAAAACATTTGAGTGATGTTGTTCATATTTTTTTTGGAAAATTGATTTTCCTAAGTGTAAATCCTAAGCATTCATCTAAACATACAATCCTAAACATACATCTAAACATGCATATCCTAGCCATATATCTAAATGAGGTGTGTGCATGTGTCGGTGCTTGTGTCGGTGTACATCATTAGAGTCCATTGTCCTTATTACATCATACCCTAGATACATTCTATGGTCTTGCAAGAATTTAGACATAAAGGAGATTGCAAAATTTCTAAGTCTTAGCATAGGAATTAAATTGCAAGAGGTGGAGCTAAGGTTGAAAAAGGGAATATGCTTATGGAATGTATGAGACATGAAACACAAGAAAATGGTTAGTAGCACATGATAGTATAAAGGGAAATAAGGCAAGGAGTACTATGGCCAAAAGTATGGAAACTAACACAAAATAAAGCCAAAACAAGTGCAAAATATGACTAAAATTCACCCACAAAATGTAAGAATCCTATTGCCTAAAATCCTCACATTCTCATACATTTTTCAAAGGCTTAGAATCAAGTCTTAAAGTGAGAATTAGGGCAATATGATGGACTTGACATTTTTAAGGTGAATTTAGACATATATGCATTATTTATTCACGAATGTGACTTGTGAACCAAGCAACTAACCAAGATCCACACACAAGCATCAAAATTATGTACAAACAGTGGCTAAAGATTCATAGAAACACATATCATGTATATCAAATAGCCATCAAGAACATGGCATAGAATTGAACAAATTTTTAGAGGTTTTTCACATAAAAGAACAAGAAATAATGCAAGAAAATGTGTTAACACCTCTTGGCAAAATTTTCAGTGAACTAAATGCATAGATGTATCCCAAAATTAACAAGAAACATACAAAAAAAATTTATAGAATTTTTAAAGGATTTTTAAAGCTCAAGAACATATAAAATTCCACAAATTTCAATTAACATAGTAACAATTAGTAAGAAAATACCACACATATTTTTTAATCAAGATTTAACACATAACACATCACAAAAATATCAAGAAAAAGATCAAGAACACATAGGAATTTTTTTTAGGAATTTTTAAAGGATTTTGGACTTAAAATGTACAAGAAAATCATAGATTTTGATAAGAATGGTAAACAAATTTTAAAAAAAATGCTACATATATTTCTATCAAGGTTTAATACGTAAAAATATCACAAAAAGGTTAAGAAAAATGTCACAAACATATGAAAAAAAAATTATGGAATTTTTATGTGAATTTTAGACAAAACAGGGGTGTAACTAGCAAGGCACAGTGTTGAAAATAGCAACAAACAAGGGGAAAATAGAAAAACTGCAGAAGGACAAACCCAGGCCCAAGGTCTTGATGGATCTGGATCATCCAAATGCCTCAGAGGCGTTAGATTGATCCAATCTCACCAAAACCCTAAATCCAAAGGCCTGGAACACGCAGCGCATGATAAGACGAAATGGATACACAGGAAGGGATAATCACGTCCGTACACCTCATTACCAAACAAGATTAACGGCTGAGATTGAAAGAGTGGACTGAACCAAGTGAACCAGCAGGGTTTGGGTGAACCAGACGGTTCAAAACGTTTATAAAAGACGAGTGAGGCCGGTTCACCTCATTCCTTCCTTCTCACTCTCTCTCAAGGTTTAAACTTAGAGAGAGAGGCTCCTCCTTCTCTCTTCTCCTCCGTCGTCTTCCCTCCCAGTTTCTGGAACGAAACGGCCGGAGAAGATGAAGATTCATCGGAATCTTCATCAACTCCGCCGTGAATTCCAGATTCCGGCGAGCTTCACACTCGAATCAAATGAATCCAAACCCTAATCTATTCTATTTTTCATGCTGATCATGAATTTGAACTTGATTTTACGAAATAAACGGTGAATCATCCTAGATCTACATGTTAGGGTTTCGACTTTGAACTTTTTCAATCTTTTTCAAACTTTTTTCGAAAGGACAAGTCTCAAAGCTTGTTGATCTATTCAGTTTCACCGTTTATTTTTTGTTACGAACTTTCGATGATGAGTTGGAACAAAATGAGAAAAGTTCGTGTGTTTACCTGGCTTTT
Source organism: Medicago sativa (assembly GCF_051527215.1). NCBI lineage: Eukaryota > Viridiplantae > Streptophyta > Magnoliopsida > Fabales > Fabaceae > Medicago > Medicago sativa. The sequence continues at coordinate 24,790,251 of NC_140755.1, forward strand.
AATTTGGAGATTTGAACAGATAACTCTTCAGAAAGCTTCGCTATGGCTTTAGATTCCTCTGGTAAGTTGTTCGGAACTTCTGAAACCGAAAATAAATCGGTGAATCTTCTTCTCCTTTCTCGCTGGTTCAAAACCTTACTTCGTTCCCTCTTCTTCTCTCTCTGAATCTTCTTCTTGTGATCGCTCTATGCTTGAATTGCAAGAAGAGGATGAAATAACAGTTCGATGATGAAGATTTTCATGGAAAATCTCTGAGGACTTGGTACGAACTCAATTGAATTTTGACGAACACTTGTTGAATTGATAGGGTTTTTGTTTGGATCTTCTGGAAATTTGCGTTGATTTTGAGCAATTTGTGACGAATTTGGTGAAGGTTTGAGTTGGTTAGGGTTTGTTAGATGATGAAGTTCTTCGTGAACTTCATCATGTTCTTGATGAGAAGTGGTGTTTGATTCTGTTAGAGGAGAGAGAATTGGTGTAAACGTGTTTGTTGAGTTGGCGTTGAATGAATGGTGATTGCACTGTTGTGACTATTTATAAGCTGCCATGTGTACCACTGGACCAATTGCAATCTGACACGTGTATCTGGACTTGCTTGGCTCGGCCCTGGACTATTTTTGGACTTTGGGACCTTTTTGCAATTTTGAGAAATAAAAGGACCACTCTGCAATTTTAAAAAAAAGCTAAAAACAAAACTTGGCACTAATGAGGACTGTTCTGTAATTATTAAAAAAATAAAGGACTAAGAAAAAATAATAAAAGGGACTAAAATGCAAATGTTAGAAATTGAAGGACTAAAGTGCAATTTTTTTAGGGTTTTTAGGACTAAAATGAAAATTTAAAAATAAAATTGAATTAAAATTTGGTAAATGGAAAATAACGTAAAGTGAAACCAATAAAAGACACAAAATGGACTAAAACGAACCAACTACTTAAATGAGGTACTTTAAAGTAACCTCTCTGCCAAAATTTCATGTGAAATGACCAAAATGCCCCTAGGGACTAAAACGACTAAAAATGACTCAGATGCAATTTAAAAGTGGATTTTTAACAAGGGATTAAAGCAAGAGTTTATACAAGCAAACTAACAGACTCAGAGACAATTTTAAAAGATTAAACAGAGCTTTAACACCTGAAAAGACTAAAATGCCCCTAGGGGCTAAACTGACTCAAAATGACTTCAAATGCAATTTTTGGAATAGATTTTGTCATAGAATTGAAATAAAGATTTTATTCAAACCACATGAAAAGACTCAAACAATTTTCAAGGACTAAAATGAGTTTGGACACAGGAAATGACTAAAATACCCTTTTTCATGGATTTTTGCAAATAACATTGAAATAAAATGTAGAGAAAAATGCAATTGATCAGAGACATATCAAATGACTTGAAATGCAAGAAAGATGTTTTGGATGACTTGAAATGCAAGAAAACATGGACAAAATACACAGTTGAAAAAGATTTGTACAGCTAAATTGAGAGATAAAGCAGAGTGAAATGTCAATGTAAACAATAGAAAGTTGGCAATTCTTCAGAAGTAATAGACATATATCAAAGATGAAAGAGAATTTGAACAAGTATTTTTAGGTCCAAAATTAGGGTATAACACCTGCCTGTTTTTGGGGTGAGATCCAGAGGAGATCTATTCTGGCAATATGGAGAAAGAAGGAGGTTTCGTTAACAGGCCACCGTTACTAGATGGAACAAACTATGACTACTGGAAGTCACGCATGGGTGCCTATCTCAAGTCTATTGACAGCAAGACTTGGAAGGCTGTGATGAAAGGTTGGGAACATCCAGTTGTTCTTGACAAAGATGGCAATAAAACCACGGTTTTGAAGCCGGAAGATGACTGGACACTGCCTGAAGATGAACTGGCTCTTGCAAACTCCAAGGCCTTAAATGCCCTTTTCAATGGAGTGGACAAAAATATGTTCAGACTGATCAAAAAATGTGATGTTGCCAAAGATGCTTGGGACATCTGTTTTATCCTGGTTTTCGGGTGTCAAACATTGATTACGTTTGAACCTTTCTAACCGGTGATATCTTATTTTTTCTTGGGAAGGGAAAAAGTAAGCAAAACCCTTGAGAATCGAGGTCCGGGAGTTGTTTTCGCTACGGGAAGGTGTTAGGCACCCATAACGACTATAGTATCCTATAGGAACCGTCTTTAATTTCTACGCGCGCGCTTTATTTTTAAATGCTATTTTGAAAAGTATTTATTAAACCTAAGAGTTTCTAAGTGAAGAATTGGAGGGAGAAGAATGTTTTTGGATTTTTATTTTATTTGAATTGAAGGAATTTTGTTCCTTGCCTACGTACCCGTTTAAGGGATCAAATCCACCGTAGTTCTCTTCCAAAAATGTTTTTGTTTTTGTTGGTTGATTTTAAGTTTGAAAATGGAGTTTGAAGAATAGAAAGAGGCCTCAAGGGCATGAGATTTAGAAAAGGTGAGGTTTGATTAGTTATTTGCAAAAACAAGTCAAAGTATGATTAAAATTTGTTGAAATTTGATTAAGAAAATGAAAAGGAAAATCAATGGGGTTTTGACCCCAAGGTTTATTAAGAAAAAAGCTTGAGTGATATTGTTTATATTTTTTTGGAAAATTGGTTTTTTCTAAGTATAGAGCCTAAACATTCATCTAAACATACAATCCTAAACATACATCTAAACATGCATATTCTAGCTATATACCTAAAGTGGTGTGTGTGTATGTGTCGGTGCTTGTGTCGGTGTACATTATTAGAGTCCATTGTCCTTATTACATCATTGGCCTAGATACATTCTATGGCCTCTTTGCCAAGAAATTAAAAGCATGAAAGTAAAATATTACAAGAATTCCTAAACCTTTACATTCTAAGCATTAATATGGGAATTAAAGTGCAAGAAATGAAACTATAATGGAAGAATGAAGTATGCTTGTGGTGATGCATGAAACATGAAACAAAATGGTTAGTGGCATAAGGAATAATAAGGATTGAAATAGATGCAAATAGCATAGGAAAGTAATGAAACTTGACAAAAAAGTAACAAAATCTTAGCACACAAAAGTGGTAAAATATGCCTAAACTTTGTCATAAAATTCCCACAAATATAAGGCCTATAATTTTCATGCCATGATAATCTTCAAAGAATTTTATTTCAGCTATGACATGAAAATTTATAAGACAATATTAAACCAAGAATTATGACATCTTTTAAGCATGTTTCACACTTTAATCCCACAAACAATTATTTACATGACTTGTAAAACAAGAAATTAACAAATCAAACTCCAAAACAGTAAAGAATAGCACCAAATCAGAGGCATACACATTGTAAATTCTCATAGCAAGGGTCAATATACCATATCAAGATTTTGGGATCAAGAACATGCAAGAATTTCACAAGAAATTAACAAAAAAGTAACATAAAATCACAAGAAAACTCCACATATATTTTTATCAATTTTATCATGCAACAATTATCACAAAAATACCACAAAACTATCAAGGAATGTGTATGAGAATTTTTAGAATTTTTAAGGCATTTTTAGACACAAAATCATATAAAATTTCACAATTTTTAACCAAAATAGTAAACAATTGTCAAGGAGAATATCACACACATTTTTAACCAAGATTCAATATATGACAATATCACAAAAATATCAAGAAAATGATTAAGAACACATAGGAATTTTTTAGGAACTTTTTATGAAAAGATTAAGCAAACAGGGGTGTATGTAGCAATTTTACAGCAAGAAATGCAGGAACAGGGGGGTGCGCGTATCAAAAAGAAACACAGGCATGCAGGAATGGGCTGCAAGAGGCTGGGGCGGGTTGGACCCATGGGCATGGGTCTGGATTAAGACTTTGGTACACAGGATTGAAAGAAGTGTGGATGTACGTTTTCCTGAAGCCAATTCTTTCTTCTCCTTCTCGCGTGAACTCCCTCCCTCACCACTCTAAACTTCGTCCCTCTCGAACCCATATTCGGCGGCGGTTGGCCGGCCAGGGGTGGCGGCGCCGCCGCCTGAACTTCCTCTTTCTTTTAAGATCCTTAAATTAAATCTAAACCTCTTCTTCCTCACCTCTAAAAACTGATTTGACCTCTCCGTGAGAAAAGCCAGAATCCGGCGAAGCTTTATAGCTCCGGCACGGTGGTGGCCGCAGGCACCATCGCGACAGAGTTCGCTAAAACTTCCTCCGAATCTGATCTTCTCTCACTTTCGCTAACACCAAACGTACGCGTACTCACCGAAACAGCTCAAACAAAATTCGCAAAGAAAAGGAACAGATAGCAATCAACGCAGCAATTTGAAACATGCGCATATAACAATTGATGAAGAAAGAATACCTGAATCAAAATTGGAGAAATCGATGCAATTGGCGCTGAAAAACTTCGATGAAAGCTCAATCCAAGCACGTTCCGTTTTCTGCAGTTTTACCGTTCGAAAATGCGATCTAGCAAATTGATGTTGTTTGCCAAGATCGCTACTAGTATGTTCCTTCTTGCTTCACAATTTCTGCTCCGTGTTCTTTGCGATTTTGGACTTGCTATTGCGTGGTATGGATGATCGGAAATGGATTGATTGAACCGTGGATGTAGAAATTTTGAAGGAACCAGCAGTGTTGTGATGATTTTTGGCCGAAATTGGGGCTTGAACAAGGATGAATGAATCGGTTATGGTGGAAAGGGTGGTGGATTTGAAGGTTGGTAGTGGAAGAAAGAGGTTGTTGTGGTGGTTTGAGTTAGTTAGAGGTGAGAGAGAGGGTTGTTAGGGAGGAGGTGTGGTGGAAGAAGGTTGTTATGGTGGTGGTGCTAATTTGTTACGGCTGAGCAAGGAAAAAGAGGGAAGGAAAAAAATTATTTTGTGAGTTTTTATGAATTTTGTGGAAAAAATGATTGGTGAATGAATGAATTGACCCTTTGACCAATTTATAGGCTAAGTCATAGACCTTGGACCAATAGGATAGAGACATGTGGCACTAGACTTGTAACAAACTCTTAAGAACCAATAACATTTGGACACATGGCACTTGGACTCTAACGAACTTAAAGGGATTAAAACGTAAATAACAAAAGTGCGCGGACTAAAATGAAAATTAAAACTAAAATTGAATTGAAAAAGTGAATTGAAAAATTAACGTAAAGTGAGACGATTAAAAACAACAAAGCAGATTAAAACGAATCGGAAATATTATGTGAAATGACCAAAATGCCCCTGGAGGCTTAAAACGACTAAAAAAGACTCAGATGAAATTTTGAAATGAATTTTGACATGAGATTGAAACAAGGACTTATACAAACCAATTTAAAAGACTCAAACAATTTTCAAGGATAAAAATGAGTTAAATGCAGGAAATGACTAAAATACCCTTTTACATGAATTTTGCAGATAACATTGAAATAAAATGCAGAGAAAGATGCAATTGATCAGAGACATATCAAATGACTTATAATGCAAGAAAAGAAGAATTGAACAAGTATTTTTAGGTCCAAAATTAGGGTATAACAGCTGCCCCTATTTAAGTTTCCTTGTCCGGAGAGTCAAGAGACGAAGTCTTAGAGTTGACGGGACGAAGATACTTAAATATTAACATTTGCACTGCTTTTGGACATAAAAATACGTTTTCAGATTTTCATAGACATGAATGCCATGCAACATTTCATTTATGAATGCAAGACAATTGAACCGGAATCTACGGGCTGTGTCACACCACCAAGGGATTTATAGACATCAAGGTAGAAAGAACGGGCAAAAATAGACAGGTACAAGCTGTTCTTTGGATCGAACTTGCCACTTGACCGAGAGATACAAACAAGAGACGGGTACAAGCTGTTCTTTGGATCGAACTTGCCACTTGACCTAGAGATACAAACAAGAGACGGGTACAAGCTGTTCTTTGGATCGAACTTGCCACTTGACTGAGAGATACAAACAAGAGACGGGTACAAGCTGTTCTTTGGATCGAACTTGCCACTTGACCGAGGAAATACAAACAAGAAACGGGTACAAGCTGTTCTTTGGATCGAACTTGCCACTTGACCGAGGAAATACAAACAAGAAACGGGTACAAGCTGTTCTTTGGATCGAACTTGCCACTTGACCGAGAGAATACAAACAAAAGATAGGTACAAGCTGTTCTTTGGATCGAACTTGCCACTTGACCGTAAACAAAACATAAGCAAAGGGTACAAACTGTTCTTTGGATCGAACTTGCCGTTTGACCGGATACATAGACATATAAGCAGGTACAAGTGGTTCTTTTTGGATTGAACCTTGCACTTGACCAGTAACAAAATACAAATTGAAAGTCTGGTTTAACAAGATACCAATTGAGGGTAAATTGTCATTGACTTGATTTGTAAGTAGACATGACCATTTTTGTTGGCCCAAGAGTAAATTGACATTGATTTGAGTTGAATTGAAAGTTGAATTTGACATTGACATTGACATTGACATTGGTATTCGACATTAACATTGTCATTGACATTGACATTGACATTGGCATTTGACATTAACATTGACATTGACATTGACATTGGCATTTGACATTAACATTGACATTTGATATTAACATTGACATTGACATTGGCATTTGACATTAACATTGACATTGACATTGGCATTTGACATTAACATTGACATTGGCATTTGACATTAACATTGACATTGACATTGACATTGGCATTGACATTGGCATTTGACATTAACATTGACATTGACATTGGCATTTGACATTAACATTGACATTGACATTAGCATTTGACATTAACATTGACATTGACATTGACATTGGCATTTGACATTAACATTGACATTGACATTGGATATTGACATTTGACAGTTGGATATGCAACATGTATGCATGGTATAGCAAGATTATTGGATGTATGAGCACATAAAATGCATGATTATGCATGTATGAATGCTTGAAATGCATGATTGGTTGGCAATTTGGCAGAGAAATTTCACAAAGGCAGACAAGACATTGGAAGATTGGGCACGTAGTGGCTCGTGCTGCGACATATTCACAGGGGAAAAACTCTTTAGAGAGACCGTCGTTTGAGAGACGTATCAAAACCATGGCTGAGGGCAACAAAACTTGTAAAGAAGGGACCCTTGGAAGGTTCTTGGATACAGGTCGCCGTTGCTAGGCGTGTTAGTGCTGGGTAAACATTGGATGTTCGCATCTGTGGTCAATGCTTTTCAATTTTTCATTCTTTCATTTTTTCATTTTCAAACCCCATTTTTGCCTGAACCGCCCTTTCGGGTTTTCGATTCACCGGGGAGTAAAGATTCTTTTCATTGCCCCATTTTTGCCTGAATTGCCTTCATAGGTTGTCAATCAGCGGGGAGCTCATTTTTGCCTAAGCCGCCCTTTCGGGTTTTCAACTTAGCGAGCTTTTTATTCTCATTTTTCCATTTTTCATTTTTTTTTTCTTTCATTCCGTTTTTTCATTCTTGCCATTGACCACAGATCATCCTGGGGGGTAACCTGCTTGTAACGTGTATTGAAATAGACATTGACATTCATTTATTCATGCATGTTTCATTGAAATGTATCATATTGCTCAGGTTTGCTTTCAAAATAGACAGAAAAAGGATTTTTCGATTTTCAAAAGATGTTTGTTTCAGACATCGACATTATCAAATAGAAAGCAAATATTTTGTATATAGTATTGAAAGTAGAAAGAAGAATAGAGTTTCAAACAATAGCACAGGCTCAACTTGATGTAAGAGAGTGAGAGTCAGCCAAAGGCATGACTTCACGGATTTACAAAGCTTGGAAAATGGTAATTTTATTGGTTGGTGATACATTGAACACGATGACCGCTACATTTCATAGAAATTTTGAATTCACAAGTACAGAAGCCTCTGATGAAGATGATCGTTGACAGTTGCAGATGCCCCAAGGGGTGATGGTGATTTGCCAGATATAGTTACTTGTCTTTTATTGTCAACCTCATTTTTGCATGAACCGCCCTTTCGGGTTTTCGGCTCATCGAGGCGCTCATTCTTGCCTGAGTTGCGTACAATCTCAGCGAGCTTTTTCATATATTTGTTTTTTTTTTGTCCCTAACTTTTGCCTGGATCGCCCTTTCGGGTTTTCGATCCACCGGGAAGCGCATTTTTGCCTAGGCCGCCCTTTCGGGTTTTCGACCTACCACGCTGTTCTTTTCTTTTTAGACAAAGTATTTCTTGACTATATCGGCATTAACAGGATTTGGGAGTTCAACACCATCCATGTGTGTAAGAATCAAAGCACCACCAGAGAAAGCCTTCTTGACAACATAAGGACCTTCGTAGTTAGGTGTCCACTTGCCCCTTGGGTCGGGTTGCTGACTTATCCTTCTTTTCAATACAAGTTCGCCTTCCTTGAATTCTCGAGGTCGGACTTTCTTGTCAAAAGCATTCTTCATTCGCACTTGATACAACTGTCCATGAGTCATATCATCCATACGTTTCTCTTCAATCAGATTCAATTGATCATACCGACTTTGACACCATTCAGCCTCAGTCAACTTTGCTTCCATGATCACTCGAAGAGATGGAATCTCCACTTCCAGAGGAAGAACTGCTTCCATACCATATACAAGAGAGAAAGGAGTTGCCCCGGTTGAACTGCGTACCGTAGTACGGTAACCATGCAAGGCGAAAGGTAGCATCTCATGCCAGTCTTTGTAAGTAGTGACCATCTTCTGAACAATCTTCTTGATGTTCTTGTTAGCGGCCTCGACTGCACCATTCATCTGAGGTCTATAAGGAGAAGAATTGTGATGTTCAATTTTGAATTCTTCACATAAAGCTTGCATCATGCTATTGTTCTGATTGGAACCATTGTCAGTGATGATTTTGTTAGGAACACCATATCGACAGATGATGTTATTCTTGATAAACTTCACAACCACTTGCTTGGTCACATTGGCATAGGAGGCAGCTTCAACCCACTTGGTGAAATAGTCAATTGCCACTAGGATGAAACGATGTCCATTGGAAGCTTTTGGTTCAATTCTTCCGATCATGTCAATGCCCCACATAGAGAAAGGCCATGGGGAAGAGATAACATTGAGAGCATGTGGAGGCACATGAATCTTGTCAGCATAAACTTGACATTTGTGGCATCTTTTGGCATGTCTGTTGCAGTCACGTTCCATAGTTATCCAGTAATAGTCGGCTCTTAACAGTTTTCTTGACATGGCGTGACCCGAAGCATGGGTCCCAAAGGTACCATCATGTACATCATGCATTAACTTCTCAGCTTCTTGTTTATCAACACATCTCAACAAGACCATGTCATAGTTCCTCTTGTATAGGATTTCTCCGTCCAGAAAGAATCTACTAGCCCATCGTCTCAAAGTCTTTTTATCCCTGTTGGAAGCACCAGGTGGATATTCGCGGTTCTGCAAGAATTGCTTGATGTTGTAATACCAAGGCTTTTTATCATTCACATCTCCGTCGGCTTGATCTGGCATATTTTCAATGGTAAACACATGAGCGGGTCTATCAAGACGCTGCACTTTGATTACGGGCACATCATTCCAGTGATTCACACGAAACATGGAAGACAAAGTAGCGAGAGCATCAGCCATCTGGTTTTCATCCCGAGGGATGTGGTGCAGTTCAACCTTTGTAAAGTATGTCAACAGACGTCTTGCATAGTCACGGTATGGGATCAGCTTCTCATGATGAGTCTCCCATTCACCCTTTATCTGATTGATAACAAGTGCAGAATCTCCATAGATGTCAAGGTGCTTAATTCTCAGATCGAGGGCTTCTTCAATGCCCAAGATGCATGCTTCATATTCAGCTATGTTGTTTGTGCAATCAAAGGTTATTCGAGCGGTGAAAGGAAAGTGGTGCCCCTGCGGAGTTACAATGATGGCCCCAATTCCTTTACCATAAACATTAACAGCACCATCAAACACCAATCCCCATTTGCTATTGGGATCTGGCCCTTCATTGATCAGTGGCTCTTCACAGTCTTTTGCTTTCAGATACATAACTTCTTCATCAGGGAAATCAAACTTAACCGGCTGGTAATCATCAAGAGGTTGACAAGCAAGGTGCTCAGCAAGGACACTTCCTTTGATTGCTTTCTGAGCTTTGTACACAATATCATATTCGGACAATAACATTTGCCAAAGTGCGATCTTTCCAGTAACAGTAGGCTTCTCAAAGATGTACTTGATTGGATCCATTCGGGATATCAACCAAGTGGTATGATTCACCATATAATGACGCAGGCGTTTGGCAGCCCAAGCTAAAGCACAACAAGTTTTTTCAAGCATTGTGTACCGAGTCTCACAGTCGGTGAACTTCTTGCTCAGATAGTAGATAGCATGCTCTTTCTTACCAGTCTCATCTTGTTGACCGAGAACACAACCCACTGAATCATCCAACACTGACAGATACATAATCAAAGGCCTTCCTTCCACTGGTGGGACAAGGATAGGTGGCTCTAACAGGTATTCTTTAATGCTATCAAAAGCTTCCTGACATTCATCATTCCATACAACAGGCTGATTCTTTCTGAGCAATTTGAAAATTGGACCACAAGTAGTAGTCATGTGAGATATAAATCTTGAAATATAATTCAGACGTCCGAGGAAACCTCTGACTTGCTTCTCAGTTTGAGGGGCCGGCATCTCTCTGATGGCTCGGACTTTGTCAGGATCAACTTCGATGCCTCTTTGGCTGACAATGAAGCCTAGCAACTTTCCAGATCTTACACCAAATGTGCATTTATTAGGATTCAATCGCAGCTTGTACTTTCTCAATCTTTCAAACATCTTTTTCAAATACACAACATGTTGCTCTTCATCACTTGACTTTACAATCATATCATCAACATATACTTCAATTTCTTTGTGAATCATATCATGAAACAGAGTGGTCATACCCCTTTGATAGGTAGCACCAGCATTTATCAAGCCGAACGGCATCACTTTATAGCAGAATGTTCCCCACGGAGTGATGAAGGACGTCTTTTCTCTATCTTCAGGAGACATTCGTATTTGATTATAACCAGAAAAACCATCCATAAAGGAGAACACTTTGGATTGAGCAGTACTGTCAACAAGCACATCAATATGAGGCAATGGGAAGTTATCTTTTGGACTGGCTTTATTCAAATCTCTGTAATCAACACACATTCGAACTTTCCCATCTTTCTTTGGTACTGGTACGATGTTGGCAATCCACTCAGGGTATTCAGCTGTCATGAGGAAACCCGCATCAATTTGCTTCTGTACTTCAGCCTTGATCTTAAGAGCCATGTCTGGACGAGACCTTCTCAATTTCTGTTTGACAGGAGGACATTCAGGTCTTGTCGGTATCCGATGTTCCACAATCTGGGGATCTAGACCCGACATATCTTCATAAGACCATGCAAAGACATCTGGATAGTCGTGGAGAAGCTGAGTAATCTTCCTTTTCACTTCTGGCTCAAGTGCAGCACCAATCTTGATCTCTTGCTTGTTTTCTTCAGTACCCAGGTTGATAAGCTCAATCTCTTCCTGGTGAGGCTGAATGGCTCTTCTTTCTTGCTCAAGCAGTCGAGTGATCTCGTATGGTATCTCTTCATCATCATCCTCATCTTCAGCTTCATATACAGGGAATTCAAAATTTGGATGAACCATAGGGTCACTGTGTTCAACGGGTTTATTATGGTTCAATCTGCATAATATGATTGGGATGATTTTAGAAAAAGTTTTTCATGCAGATTTTTGAAATTAATAAGAAAAATACAGATGTTTTGGTTTTTTCTGGCATTACCATTATTTCCAAGAAAAAGGCACTAAAAAGTAAAAAAAAACAAAGAGTCGTGAGAAAAACGACAACTTTTATTGATAACGGCAATGCCGAAACAAACATGCCCTTACAATGATATCACTTTCGCCTTGGGCAGAGCGAAAGGATTGTTATTTTGAAAACGAAAAAAACATGAGCAACAAGACACATTACATGGAAGCATGCATGACTAAAGGAACATCAATGGCTTCCCAATTTCTCACAGTGCCTCCTGGTATAACAAATGTAGGCACATGGCTTCTTTCAGCAGCATCTTCAGCAATAGCATTGATGAACCCAGCACTGTAGAAGGTTCCCCTTGAAACAGCAGATGTCGGGGAGAATCCAAGACCCTCTTTACGCTTGTTTTCCAGAATCTGAATTACCTTGCCCCAGCCAGCAGCTTGTCCTGCTTGAACAGCCTTCTGGGCGTCTTTCAATGAAGTCATGCTAGCACCAGCCCTCCGGGGTTCCGCACCCTCAACAGTCAATCCTTGAAATGATGTCCCTTCAGCAGACCCTGCTTCAACACAAGAGAACGATGATACTTGGCTAACTAGAAATGCCTCATGCACAGTGACAATCTTACCATTCCTCATGAACTTGAGCTTCTGATGCAATGTAGAAGTTACCGCTCCAGCGTCGTGGATCCACGGTCTTCCGAGGAGACAACTGTAGGAAGCATTGATGTCCATGACTTGGAAGGTAATCTGAAATGTTTCGGGACCAATGGTAATTGGCAAGTCCACCTCCCCGAGAACATCCTTGCGAGATCCATCAAAAGCTTTAACTAGATAGCTGCTACCCCTCAGAGAAATTCCGTGATGGCTCAATTGCCTTAGTGTGGATTCAGGCATTACATTCAGAGACGATCCAGTGTCCACCAACACGTTGGATATCATGTCAGATCCACAATGTACTGAGATATGTAGAGCCAAGTTGTGGTGCTTCCCTGCTTCGGGGAGTTCATCATCACCGAATCCCAAACTGTTGCAAGCAGTGATATTACCCACTATTCCATTGAATTGCTCTACAGAGACTTCGTGATCAACGTAAGCTTGCTCAAGTATCTTCATTAACACTTTCCTATGAGCCTCTGAGCTCATGAGCAGAGACAGGATGGATATCTTTGATGGAGTTTGTAGCAGCTGGTCAACGATCTTATAGTCACTTTTCTTGATAAGCCTCAGGATTTCATCCAGATTGGACTCTTCAATAGATTGGCCTGCTGGGCCAGTGTTTTTGTCAACAGGAGGAACAACTGGTGGAGTTACCGTGGCAATGGGTGTAACTACCTTCTTTTGAAACAAGGGTGGACGGACCTTTCCGCTTCTCAGAGTTGTAACTTCACTGGCAACATTGTCAACTGTAGCTGGGGATACCAGAGGCACTTCTACTCCATTCTCAATCATGGTTGCACTGTACTTGTAAGGAATTGCTTTGGTAGAGGTATAAGATACCGGACCAGGTAACCTGATCACCAAAGGCTCAACATTTCTTATTTGAGATACATTTTCAACAGGGGAGTCATGGAACACTGGCACAATCACACATACATCACTGGCAATCAAGTGCTTGTCATCCATCAGGCTCTGGATATCACCTTGCACAACACAACAGCCCATGGGATTTTGCAGACATTCTGAACAAGAATCATGATCATGTTTGAACAAAGAGGCCTGGCAGAGCTTGACATGTAATGGCACCAAGGGAGTAACGACATTGCGGACATCCAACATGGGATCCTCTTGAGGAGCGGGAATCCTTTCAAAAGCCTCAATCATATTGACAGCAGCATGGTCTGGAAGTGGATTGCCGAGGACATGAGGAGCATTATTCTCAAAAGTCAACCGTCCCTTTTCTATTAGGTCTTTCACAATATACTTCAGAGCAAGGCAACCCTCAACGTCATGGCCTTGAGCACCCTGATGAAATTCACATGTTAGATCCTGTCGGAACCTGGGAGGCAATGGATTAGGCGGAGGCCTGCCTGGTCTAGTGACACAGTGTCCTTTGGCCAGTAGAGTTGGGAGCAGCTCACCATACCGCATTGGTATTGGTGGAAAGGAAGGTTTGGGTCGGGGACCCTGTTGTTGCTGCTGTTGAGCAGGAGGCTGTTGTTGCACTTGCTGGGCGATGGCATTGACAGGCACTGGTGGTTGGCCCGGTGGCAGAGGATATTGCTGGTAGAATGGCGGGAAGAAAGGATGCTGAGAGTACTGCATGTAATGATAAGGCATAGGTAATTGTGTGGCAGCTGCAGATGGGTTACCAGACACCATCCCCACATCAGATTCTTTCTTCTTATGATGACCATTACCATACTTCTTTGATGCACTGTTTGAAGATTCACCTTTCTCTAGGACAATAATACAATCTCGGACGGCCTCCTCTAGACGCGTTCCCATTGTAACCATATCAGAGAAGTTGTTTGGGGCAGAGACTATCATTCTCTCCTTATATTCCTTCTTCAGAGTCTTCAGGAATGTCTGTGTTAACTCTTCCTCATCAAGTCGAGGAGAAACACGGGCAGCTGCCCCTCTCCATCTCTGAGCATATTCTCGGAAGGTTTCATCTGATTTCTGAGACAAGGCTTTAAGAGAGTCCCTATTTGGCTTCAGACGAGTGTTGAATTCATATTGACCTTCAAAAGCAGCAGCCAGATCCTCAAAAGTATGGATGTTGTCTTTGCTCAAACTAGTGTACCAATCTGCTGCATCATCTGTCAAGCTACTCTGGAAGCAATGGATCATTAGTGCATCATTGTCTGCGTAGTTAGCCATCTTTCGGACATACCGGATAACATGGTTGTGCGGACAAGAAGTTCCATTGTATTTGTCAAATTCTGGCTCTTTGAATTTCTTAGGAACCTCAAATCGGGACACCAAGCATAGATCACGAGCTTTAGCAGGAGCACCATTGTTTCCTCGGCTAGCCTTGACCTCACGGAGTTCTCCAGCTAACTCCATCAACTGTCTTCTCATAGCTTCCATTGCGGGATCTTGTCCACGCGGAGTATCGACATCAATTACCTGTTGCACAGTGTGTACAACAGGGTCGGTAACAACAGTAGTCACCTGAGGCATAGCAGTAGATACAGGAATCTGTCCTTGTCCAGCAAAACCAGAGACACCAGCAGCAGTATTGGGAGAATAGTAAGCTGAGAGACCATAAGGACGCCCATTGGGCATAACAAAACGAGCATCAGTAGCCACAGTAGATAGTGGGATAGATGGAATTGCTTCAGTAGAAACTGGGACAGATGTGGCTGGTTGTTCTTGTGCAGCCAGCAAAGCAGACATAGTGTCATGAGCTTTAGCCAAGTCTTCTTTCATAGCAGCCAATTCGGCAAGGAGCCGAGCATTTTCTTCTTCAAAGTTAGCCATAATCCTTCTCTTGTGAAATCTTGTTTGATGCACTCTATCTGGTTGGTAAATCTTGCGACCACGAGCCACTTTTCAGACTGCGGCAGACAAAACCAGGAGGCAATGAGCACGAGAGAAGCTTTTTGTAACCAATGAATGCATATGATGCATGAAATGTGTAAATGCATATGCAAAAAGATTCTTTTTACGTGTTATCGAAGGGTTTTTAGACAAATTAGAAACTTGTAAACATTACTAAACAACGATTAACATGAACGGGAAACAAATAACCAACATATAGTTTTTACAAGACGATTCCCTTTGAAATGCTAAGCCAAGGGATATACTTTGAAATGTAGATCAATCACAAAATGGAAATAACAACAGGAAATGGAGATCCTCAAGCAAAGGAAGTGGAAGCATCGTCCTCAGACTCAGACTCATAGCTGCAGTATCGTGCATAGAAGTCACGGGCACCCCTAGCCCTCTTGGAGTCTCTCATAAGCAACCTATCTTTCTCTTCAATCTCCCTCTTAGCCTTAGCTAACTCTTTCTTCAGTGTCAAGACCTCATGAGTCTTCTGCTCATCCTTTCCATCCAAAGTCATGATCAAGTTCTCAGCCTCATAGTATCTAGACCTCCACTGATGTTTCTCCCGACTCTCCATAGCTAGATGCTCCTGATACATCTCCTGGGTAGGTGGGAGTAGAGGCAAAGGCATGGTAGGAACTGATGCAGACACATATCTCATAGGGGGGTAAGGCATACCAATCTCCTCAGCTTGGTTTATCACCCACTGTGTATAGGCCTCATGAGCAATACCGGACCTTACACCCATATGCTTCACTTCTTTCTTCCGAAGCTTAGTCCAAGCTTCCATGAAATCCTCTCTAATTCCCGTGGGAGCATTGGAGTAGTGAAAGAAGTAGGGAGCTGTAGCAAGATTGATGGGTTTATCTTTCATCGGGAAACCAAATTGTCGCAAAGCAAGCTCCGGGTTATAGTTGATTCCACCCCGAGTACCAAGAAGAGGTACATTAAGAAACTTTCCACCACCAAAGATAATTTCCTTAACCCTAGAAGCGGGAGTGAGCCAAACCACTTCATTAGGAGTGAGAGCCATAATCCTCTGTGAAATAGACCAATTCTCCGGATTGTCATGGAAAGACTCCGGAAGGTGCGAAATAAACCACCTATAGAGGAGAGGCACACAACAAAGGATGTAGCCACGACCCTTGCCGGAACGATCATGAATAGCATGGTACGTGTCAGCTAGCAAAGTAGGAACCGGATTCTTGGAGTGGAAGATCATAATAGCATTCATGTCCACGAAGCCATCAAGATTCGGAAAGAGAATAAGCCCATAGATGAGAAGTGCAAGAATAGCTTCGAGAGTGTCCTGACAAGTGGTATTGAGGTGAGCTTTCCCAAGAAGATACTCTGAAGTGAACCCTCGGATACGAGCCTTAGTGACAAGATTCTTGGAGACATCGGTGGTCTTGAGATAGAGATCCTTAGCAATAACCAATGGAGTAAGAGGAGGCTCAAGTCCTGAGAAAGGTACCCCCTTAGCAATAGATAAACCCATCAAGGAAGAATAAGCCTCTAGAGTAGGCACCAACTGAAAGTCTGGAAAAGTAAAGCACCGATACTTCGGATCATAGAATTGCACTAGAGTGTGCACAAGCTTCTCATCCACATTAGTATGAAGAATAGGAAGTAAAGCCCCGTAACGATGTCGGAAACCGGTCGGATCCTTAACCTTGAGTGCCAAATCTCTCAAACTAGCCAAATCCACTTCCTTGAACTTGTAGGACTTAGTCATCTTCATCCCTACAATGTTTACAAATTCAACTTGTCTAAGCCCTTCGATAACAATGCATGGAAAAAGTTTATGCATGTATGCATGTATGCATGAATGCATGGTTATGTTCAAGTTCGGAGAAAACATGGTGGGTTGAAGTTCAAAGTCGAGGAGTCATGGGTGGACACGGTGTCCGGTGAAACTAGGGCTTTAGGATAATAGTAACCGGGTTCTAAAAAGATTCCCAAGCTGCAACCTCTCCGACGTATATCATGGTGTTACGAGACAACACTCGCTCCAAGATTATACGTGGAAGGTCTAACTTGAGTGTAGTATCGCGTGACGACTAAAACTCGAGACAACACTCGGTTTAGCCTCCGCACTACGTCCTAGAAAATGGCCATGGATGGGTTTGGTTATCTACGGTTCATAGCGTCATAGAGCAATTAGAAGTAAAGTGCCTAAACGCGACAACACGCGCCGACAACATCACCCCCAAAATGCCTCAGCTATGTGGGATTGATCGCATAATCCAAAACACGAGGCAACCCCCGGAATGAATTGTCGACTATATCCCTCCTAAATCCTAAGTTCACTCAGCCCGGGTGCAGGGCTTTTGATATTCTCACCCCACACGTTTGCAAGAATTTAAACATTTATTCACATAGGAAAGCAAGTAAAAGAAGCAAGTAAAAATACAAGCGCAAGCGTGGAAATAAAGACTAGGCGTAACTCTCGAATCTCCCCAGTGAAGTCGCCAGCTGTTTTATCCTGGTTTTCGGGTGTCAAACATTGATTACGTTTGAACCTTTCTAACCGGTGATATCTTATTTTTTCTTGGGAAGGGAAAAAGTAAGCAAAACCCTTGAGAATCGAGGTCCGGGAGTTGTTTTCGCTACGGGAAGGTGTTAGGCACCCATAACGACTATAGTATCCTATAGGAACCGTCTTTAATTTCTACGCGCGCGCTTTATTTTTAAATGCTATTTTGAAAAGTATTTATTAAACCTAAGAGTTTCTAAGTGAAGAATTGGAGGGAGAAGAATGTTTTTGGATTTTTATTTTATTTGAATTGAAGGAATTTTGTTCCTTGCCTACGTACCCGTTTAAGGGATCAAATCCACCGTAGTTCTCTTCCAAAAATGTTTTTGTTTTTGTTGGTTGATTTTAAGTTTGAAAATGGAGTTTGAAGAATAGAAAGAGGCCTCAAGGGCATGAGATTTAGAAAAGGTGAGGTTTGATTAGTTATTTGCAAAAACAAGTCAAAGTATGATTAAAATTTGTTGAAATTTGATTAAGAAAATGAAAAGGAAAATCAATGGGGTTTTGACCCCAAGGTTTATTAAGAAAAAAGCTTGAGTGATATTGTTTATATTTTTTTGGAAAATTGGTTTTTTCTAAGTATAGAGCCTAAACATTCATCTAAACATACAATCCTAAACATACATCTAAACATGCATATTCTAGCTATATACCTAAAGTGGTGTGTGTGTATGTGTCGGTGCTTGTGTCGGTGTACATTATTAGAGTCCATTGTCCTTATTACATCATTGGCCTAGATACATTCTATGGCCTCTTTGCCAAGAAATTAAAAGCATGAAAGTAAAATATTACAAGAATTCCTAAACCTTTACATTCTAAGCATTAATATGGGAATTAAAGTGCAAGAAATGAAACTATAATGGAAGAATGAAGTATGCTTGTGGTGATGCATGAAACATGAAACAAAATGGTTAGTGGCATAAGGAATAATAAGGATTGAAATAGATGCAAATAGCATAGGAAAGTAATGAAACTTGACAAAAAAGTAACAAAATCTTAGCACACAAAAGTGGTAAAATATGCCTAAACTTTGTCATAAAATTCCCACAAATATAAGGCCTATAATTTTCATGCCATGATAATCTTCAAAGAATTTTATTTCAGCTATGACATGAAAATTTATAAGACAATATTAAACCAAGAATTATGACATCTTTTAAGCATGTTTCACACTTTAATCCCATAAACAATTATTTACATGACTTGTAAAACAAGAAATTAACAAATCAAACTCCAAAACAGTAAAGAATAGCACCAAATCAGAGGCATACACATTGTAAATTCTCATATCAAGGGTCAATATACCATATCAAGATTTTGGGATCAAGAACATGCAAGAATTTCACAAGAAATTAACAAAAAAGTAACATAAAATCACAAGAAAACTCCACATATATTTTTATCAATTTTATCATGCAACAATTATCACAAAAATACCACAAAACTATCAAGGAATGTGTATGAGAATTTTTAGAATTTTTAAGGCATTTTTAGACACAAAATCATATAAAATTGCACAATTTTTAACCAAAATAGTAAACAATTGTCAAGGAGAATATCACACACATTTTTAACCAAGATTCAATATATGACAATATCACAAAAATATCAAGAAAATGATTAAGAACACATAGGAATTTTTTAGGAACTTTTTATGAAAAGATTAAGCAAATAGGGGTGTATGTAGCAATTTTACAGCAAGAAATGCAGGAACAGGGGGGTGCGCGTATCAAAAAAAACACAGGCATGCAGGAATGGGCTGCAAGAGGCTGGGGCGGGTTGGACCCATGGGCATGGGTCTGGATTAAGACTTTGGTACACATGATTGAAAGAAGTGTGGATGTACGTTTTCCTGAAGCCAATTCTTTCTTCTCCTTCTCGCGTGAACTCCCTCCCTCACCACTCTAAACTTCGTCCCTCTCCAACCCATATTCGGCGGCGGTTGGCCGGCCAGGGGTGGCGGCGCCGCCGCCTGAACTTCCTCTTTCTTTTAAGATCCTTAAATTAAATCTAAACCTCTTCTTCCTCACCTCTAAAAACTGATTTGACCTCTCCGTGAGAAAAGCCAGAATCCGGCGAAGCTTTATAGCTCCGGCACGGTGGTGGCCGCAGGCACCATCGCGACAGAGTTCGCTAAAACTTCCTCCGAATCTGATCTTCTCTCACTTTCGCTAACACCAAACGTACGCGTACTCACCGAAACAGCTCAAACAAAATTCGCAAAGAAAAGGAACAGATAGCAATCAACGCAGCAATTTGAAACATGCGCATATAACAATTGATGAAGAAAGAATACCTGAATCAAAATTGGAGAAATCGATGCAATTGGCGCTGAAAAACTTCGATGAAAGCTCAATCCAAGCACGTTCCGTTTTCTGCAGTTTTACCGTTCGAAAATGCGATCTAGCAAATTGATGTTGTTTGCCAAAATCGCTACTGGTATGTTCCTTCTTGCTTCACAATTTCTGCTCCGTGTTCTTTGCGATTTTGGACTTGCTATTGCGTGGTATGGATGATCGGAAATGGATTGATTGAACCGTGGATGTAGAAATTTTGAAGGAACCAGCAGTGTTGTGATGATTTTTGGCCGAAATTGGGGCTTGAACAAGGATGAATGAATCGGTTATGGTGGAAAGGGTGGTGGATTTGAAGGTTGGTAGTGGAAGAAAGAGGTTGTTGTGGTGGTTTGAGTTAGTTAGAGGTGAGAGAGAGGGTTGTTAGGGAGGAGGTGTGGTGGAAGAAGGTTGTTATGGTGGTGGTGCTAATTTGTTACGGCTGAGCAAGGAAAAAGAGGGAAGGAAAAAAATTATTTTGTGATTTTTTATGAATTTTGTGGAAAAAATGATTGGTGAATGAATGAATTGACCCTTTGACCAATTTATAGGCTAAGTCATAGACCTTGGACCAATAGGATAGAGACATGTGGCACTAGACTTGTAACAAACTCTTAAGAACCAATAACATTTGGACACATGGCACTTGGACTCTAACGAACTTAAAGGGATTAAAACGTAAATAACAAAAGTGCGCGGACTAAAATGAAAATTAAAACTAAAATTGAATTGAAAAAGTGAATTGAAAAATTAACGTAAAGCGAGACGATTAAAAACAACAAAGCAGATTAAAACGAATCGGAAATATTATGTGAAATGACCAAAATGCCCCTGGAGGCTTAAAACGACTAAAAAAGACTCAGATGAAATTTTAAAATGGATTTTTTACAAGAAAATGAAGCAAAGACTCATACAATCAAAATTAAGAGACTCAGAGACAATTTTTAGGATTTAAACAGGGTTTTAACATGTGAAAAGACTAAAATGCCCCTAGGGGCAAAATTGACTCGAAATGACTTTAAATGCAATTTTTGAAATGGATTCTGACATAGAATTGAAATGAAGACTTATTCACACTATTTGAAAGGACTCAAACAAATTTTTAAAAGACTGAAAGAATTTTAACATATGAAATGACTAAAATGCCCCTAGGGGCTAAAATGACTAAAAAATGACTCAACCGAATCTTTTCTGAAATGAATTTTGACATGAGATTGAAACAAGGACTTATACAAACCAATTTAAAAGACTCAAACAATTTTCAAGGATAAAAATGAGTTAAATGCAGGAAATGACTAAAATACCCTTTTACATGAATTTTGCAGATAACATTGAAATAAAATGCAGAGAAAGATGCAATTGATCAGAGACATATCAAATGACTTATAATGCAAGAAAAGAAGAATTGAACAAGTATTTTTAGGTCCAAAATTAGGGTATAACAACATCCTAAAGACCGCTCATGAAGGTACCTCCAAGGTGAAGAGCTCAAGGATTCAACTCCTGACAACCAAATTTGAAAGCCTAAGAATGCAAGAGGATGAGACTATACAGGATTACTACATGAATGTCCTTGACATTGCCAATTCATTTGATTCTCTTGGAGAAAAACTATCAGATGAAAAGTTGGTAAGGAAAATTCTCAGATCTCTACCAAAGAGATTTGACATGAAGGTCACGGCCATTGAGGAAGCCCAAGATGTATCCAACATGCAGGTGGAAGAGCTCATAGGTTCTCTTCAAAACTTTGAGCTTGTGGTTGATAACAGATCTGAGAAGAAGGGAAAAGGCATAGCCTTCACAGCAAACACTGCTGATGATGAAGGACTGGAAGAAGGCATTGAGGATTAGAATCTGCCAGAGGACTTTGTGATGCTAGGGAGACAGTTTAACAAAATTCTCAAACAAGTAAGTAGCAGATCCAGAGGGAATGGGCGAAACATCAGATGGAACACTGACAGGCAACAAGCTAATCAAAGGTATGAGAAAAATGAAGAGAAAAACAGTCGATACAAAGGTGTGCAATGCCATGAGTGTGAAGGTTATGGTCACATCAGAACTGAATGTGGAACTTTCCTTAAGAAGCAAAAGAAAGGGATGATTGTGTCCTGGTCTGATGATGAAGGAACAGATGGAGATGTTGATAGTGATGTTGCTAAACGTGTCAGTGCTATGACTGGGAGAGTGGAACCTGAATCTGAAAATGAAGATTCTGATTATGAGAAAGTAACTGTGTCTTGTGGTTATCAAGACATTCATGATGGCAGCACTTCCAGGCGTATGATGGAGCAGGAAGAAATCATTGATCATCTCCAGGAAGAAAGGATTAGTCATCTGATTAAAATCTCTGATCTAAACAAAGAGGTAATGTTACTAAATTCTCAACTTGATAATGTCCTCAAACAAGTTAGAATGATGACCACTGGAACTGATGTTCTAGATAGGATGTTAGAAGGTCAAGTGATAGGCAAACCAAATGGCATAGGCTTTACACATGAACACCTGAAACAGGAACAACAAAATAGTAGCTATATTCAGGCCTTAGAACACTATCATAAGGCCAAGAAGGGAAAGCCTGTTAAGAAAATTAAGTTTGTAGCCTCAGTTAAAGCAGATACCATCACTGATAGAGGTCCAATGTTAGAACATTTGGTACAACATCCTAAAACTGACTCAGTAAAAGAGAATCTCCCTTGGAAGTGTCATTTTTGCCACATACAGGGTCTTAAAACATCTGTTTGTTTTGATCTGTATGGTGCACCTAGACAATATCAACCTAGTTCAACCTGGAAAGGGGTCAAGAAGGAGTGGAAACCTAAATGCTTAGGTCTAATAGCCCATACCTCCTTGAGAGCATCCTCCAGTGAAGATTGGTACTTTGATAGTGGGTGTTCTCGTCACATGACAGGGATGGACAATTTTCTAGGAAATGTCAGACCTTATTCCAAAAGTTATGTCACATTTGGGGATGGTGCTAAAGGAAAAATTGTGGGGATTGGAGACTTAGTTAGTGAAGGATCACCAAGACTGAATAATGTCTTGTTGGTCAAAGGGCTGGCTGCAAATCTGACTAGTATTAGTCAATTATGTGATCAGGGGCTAAGTGTAAATTTTAGTAAAACTGAGTGCCAGATCATAGATGAAAAGGGTAAGGTGAGTATGAAGGGTACTAGGTCTAAGGATAACTGCTATTTATGCATTTCTCAAGAACAGGCTCTCATATCTTCATGCATGCTGAGCAAAGCTGAAGAGGTAACACTGTGGCATCAAAAACTAGGTCACTTGAATATGCAAGGAATAAAGAAAGCTATCTCTCTAGAAGCAATCAGAGGTATACCCAAACTGGAAATCACTGATAGAAATATTTGTGGTGAATGTCAAGTTGGTAAACAGACTCGGATGTCCCATCCTAGGTTGGAACATCATGGAACCACAAAAACTCTTGAGCTTCTTCATATTGATTTAATGGGACCCATGCAAGTAGCTAGCACTGGTGGAAAGAAGTATGTTCTGGTGGTTGTTGATGACTTTTCAAGATTTACCTGGGTGAACTTCATCAGAGAAAAATCTGATACCTTTGAATCACTCGAGGAACTCTGTATCCAACTAGAAAGAGAGAAAAATAGAGGTATTGTCAGGTTAAAAAGTGATCATGGAACAGAATTTGAAAACTCCAGGTTTCATGAATTTTGTGCAGAAGAAGGAATCAGGCATGAATTCTCATCTCCCATAACACCTCAACAGAATGGAGTGGTGGAAAGGAAGAATAGGACTCTACAAGAATCTGCCAGAGTCATGTTACATTCTAAACACCTACCTCTTTATTTCTGGGCTGAAGCTATGAATACAGCTTGTCATGTTCATAACAGAGTCACACTAAGAACAGGTAGAGAAAGCCTACTGTAAATTACTTTCATGTCTTTGGTAGCAAATGTTACATTCTAGCAGATAGAGACTACAGAAGAAAAATGGATCCAAAGAGTGATGTAGGAGTTTTTCTTGGTTACTCTACTAACAGTAGAGCCTATAGAGTGTTTAATAATAGAACTCAAGTTGTTATGGAATCCGTCAATGTAGTGGTAGATGATATGGTTAAAGAACCAATGCTTGAAGTTGTACCTGGTGTTGAAGCATATCCTGAAACATCTGTTCAAGAGAAAGTAAGGCCTGAAGCTGATGAAGAACCTCAGACTAACTCTGAAGATATTGATCTAGAGAATGCAGAATCAAGTAAAGGACCTTCAATCAGAGTTCAAAAGAATCATCCTCAAGAGCTCATTATTGGAGATCTAGATCAGGGAATCAGAACCAGGAGATCTAATGAGGTTGTCTCCAACTCTTGTTTTGTGTCAAAATTTGAACCGAAAAATGTTAAGGAAGCTCTCACTGATGATTGCTGGATTGAAGCCATGCAAGAGGAACTCAACCAGTTCAAAAGAAGTGAAGTATGGGACCTAGTGCCTAGACCAAATGACATAAATGTCATCGGAACAAAATGGATCTACAAAAACAAGTCAGATGAAAATGGCACTGTTACCAGAAACAAGGCAAGACTGGTAGCACAAGGTTACACACAAGTAGAAGGATTAAACTTTGATGAAACATTTGCACCTGTGGCCAGACTGGAATCTATTAGGCTACTTTTGGGAGTGGCTTGTATCGTGAAGTTCAAATTGTTTCAGATGGATGTGAAGAGTGCATTTTTAAATGGATATCTCCATGAAGAAGTCTATGTTGAACAACCAAAAGGATTTGTTGATCCAAATTTTCTTGATCATGTGTACAAGTTGAAGAAGGCACTGTATGGACTAAAACAAGCACCTAGGGCTTGGTATGAAAGACTCACAGAATTTCTGACACATCAAAGATACAAGAAGGGAGGTACAGATAAGACCTTGTTTGTTAAGAAGGACAAAAGACGACTCATGATTGCACAGATCTATGTTGATGACATTGTGTTTGGAGGAATGTCGAATCAAATGGTTTAACATTTTGTTCATCAGATGCAGTCTGAATTTGAGATGAGTCTTACGGGAGAACTGACTTATTTTCTTGGTCTGCAAGTCAGACAGATGGAAGATACAACCTTCATTTCTCAGAGCAAGTATGCCAAGAATATTGTGAAGAAGTTCAGGCTAGATAATGCCAGTCATAAAAGAACACCAGCAGCCACTCATGTAAAGCTATCCAAAGATGAAAATGGTGTAGTTGTTGATCAAAGCCTGTACAAAAGCATGATTGGAAGTCTCCTATATCTTACAGCAAGCAGACCTGGCATAACTTTTGCTGTAGGGGTCTGTGCTAGATATCAAGCAGATCCTAAAATGAGTCATCTTGTTCAAGTTAAAAGGATTCTGAAATACATAAATGGCACCACAGACTATGGGATTCTCTATTCTCACGGTGGAAACTACAGGTTGATTGGGTATTGTGATGCAGATTGGGCAGGTAGTGCAGATGACAGAAAAAGTACTTCAGGGGGCTGTTTCTTCCTTGGAAACAATTTGGTGTCTTGGTTCAGCAAGAAACAAAATTCTGTGTCTCTATCAACAACAGAAGCAGAATATATTGCTGCAGGTAGTAGCTGCTCTCAGTTAGTCTGGATGAAGCAAATGCTGGAAGAATATGATGTTCAACAAAATGTTCTAACATTGTACTGTGACAATCTAAGTGCTATCAACATTTCCAAGAATCCTATACAACATAGCAGAACAAAACACATTGACATACGGCATCACTTCATTAGAGATCTTGTTGAAGACAAAATTGTAACTCTGGAGCATGTAACAACTGAAGAACAACTGGCTGACATCTTCACAAAAGCCTTAGATATCAAGCAATTTGAGAAACTACGGAGCAAGCTGGGTGTTTGCATCCATGAGGAATAGCAACCACTGTTCAAAGTGTCAGGTACTTTTAGCTATAATTTATGCTTTTACCATATCTCAATTTGGCATATTTTATGGCTAAAAAGGGGGAGTAGGTATGTCCTTGCTGTATCTGACTATTAACTGACTATGTGCTTGAGGATGTTGAGACATCCGGTTCTGGCCTTCTGGTTATTTTGGTTTTCTGGCCTTCTTGTTTGTGTAATAAAAAAAATAAAAAAAATTTGTGCATGTATTCAGGGGGAGTAAAAGATATCTGTTTGTGCTCCTTGAGGGGGAGTAAAATTTTGTCCCTGAATGTTCCTGTGGATGTTGGAACATCCTGATGGTTTGAGCTACTGATTACTGTATTCCTATATTTCTCTAAGTAGCGTGTTTGTGACAGTTGACTGTCTGTTTAGGATGTACAGGAATTTATTTTTCCTTATACGTCCTCTGTTGCAAGACTCTGATTTTCTCTCTGATACCTTTTAGTTTCTCTTGTCTGCATAATTCCATATGTTAATTGTTGTGAGAAAATAATGGAAGCAGAATCTGAGACCTGTAATTTAATTCTTCTAGTCCTGAAGATTATGTGTGATGACTGAAGAACTATATTTTGGTATCTTTTGGAAGTCTGAGAATGTGAACCTTTCTTCAAGGAAGATTTTAATTGTGAAGATTGAAGGAAAGGTTGCGTGTGCTATCTCTCTGTTTTAACAGGTGTGGGCTGAATTTGTTTTAGCCAAAAATTTGCCAAAGGGGGAGATTGTTGGATATTTATATGTTGGCTTCACTTTTGCCTAAAACAAATATTCACTTCAGATGTGGAACACAATGTTCCAACATCCAGACCTGGTCTGTACGTTTTGTGCTTTGCCTATGATTACGCACGCGTTTGCTAAATTGAAGGAATCCACACCAGCATGTGTTGGTATGAACCGTGTGCAATTATGATGAGATCAGAACAAATGTGATTTCTTAAGGAATTGTTAAAATGACTTAGGAAAGTGTTTTTAAGGTGACTTTTAATAACCATACTATCAAGGAGTTTCCATATTCGTCCATATTGCTTAATCAATAAGTCACTGATCTGATCTGAAGCATGATTGAAGGACTGACACGCCTTGCTTCGGTATATAAAGAAGGCTGCAAGACCTGAAGAATCATTCAAGACATTGGTTTACAAATAGAGTTTTGTTTAGGTTTTGAGTCTTATATATTATGAGCCTTTCGTGTATCATCTTGGTACATGTTTAGGACTGTGCTTTGAGTTGTAATACTGTGCACTACTCCGAAGCTTTTAAGCAAGGAGCTAGGTAGATTGTGAACTGCATCTAAGCTTTTAAGCAAGGTTGCAAGTTGTTATTTTTGAGGGTAACCTCATTTGAATTGAGTCTATAATTTGGGAATCACAGGGTATTGTGATCTGTTGTAAGGGAGTGAGATGGGATCTCAAATCTAGGAGTTCCTAGGTTGAAGTCTAGTTGGGGTAGGTCCTAGGTCACAAGTGAAAACGTGATTTGCTGAGAGCTTTTGAATATGGACTGCACTAGTGGATTTCCTTCCTGGCTTGGTAGCCCCCAGATGTAGGTGACGTTACACCGAACTGGGTTAACATTTTCTCTGTGCCTCTTTTCTTTCCTGTCTATTATTTGCTTTATTATGTTTGTGTTTGTGAGCTTAATGTTCTAAACATCATATACAACATCTGTGTATCTGTGTCCTGTGTTGGAACATTGTTTGGAACATCGTAAGTCTAACGTGCCAGAATAACAGAGCCATTTGAAGCTTTTTGTGAAAAACTTGGAATTGTCCATGAATTCTCTTCTCCTAGAACTCCACAACAAAATGGGGTTGTAGAGAGAAAGAATAGAACTTTACAAGAAATGGCTAGAACCATGATTCATGAAAACAATTTAGCAAAACATTTTTGGGCAGAAGCAGTGAATACAACATGTTATGTCCAGAACAGGATCTATATCAGACCTATCCTGGAGAAAACAGCATATGAACTCTTTAAAGGAAGAAAACCCAATATCTCTTACTTTCATCAATTTGGATGTACATGTTACATTCTGAAAAATAAGCTTTACCTAAAGAAATTTGATGCCAAGGCCCAAAGAGGAATCTTCTTAGGATACTCTGAAGGGTCAAAGGCATACAGAGTGTATAATTCAGAGACTCTGTGTTGAAGAATCTATGCACGTTAAATTTGATGACAAAGAGCTTGGGGATAAAACTCCAAAGCAAGATGAAAGTTTTGCAGAGATACAGGTTCCTGAAGATACTCCAGAACCTGATCAGATAGCGTAATCTGAAGATAGTCCAGAAGCTGAACCCACCTCAGAAGCACATGATGAAGTTGCTTCTGATGAAGCTCAAGATGGCTCTCAGCAAGCTATTCAATCCAGGAACACATTCAAGCACAAGTCTTCACATCCTGAGGATCTAATCATTGGAAACAAAGATAGTCCTAGAAGAACAAGATCATACTTCAGACAAGAAGAGTCAATGATTGCACTGATATCAATGATTGAACCTACAACAGTTGATGAAGCACTTTCAGATGATGGATGGATCTTAGCTATGCAAGAAGAGTTGAATCAATTTCAAAGAAATGATGTGTGAGATCTGGTACCCAAACCTCAGTATAAAAACATTATTGGAACAAAATGGGTATTCAAAAACAAGTTGAATGAGCAAGGAGAAGTAACAAGAAACAAAGCAAGACTTGTTGCACAAGGTTATAGTCAACAAGAAGGTATTGATTACACTGAAACATTTGCTTAAGTTGCAAGATTGGAAGCAATCAGGTTAATTCTTTCTTATGCAGTTAATCATGGCATAATATTATATCAAATGGATGTCAAGAGTGCATTTCTTAATGGTGTCATAGAAGAAGAAGTGTATGCAAACAACCTCCTGGTTTTGAGGATCTTATGCATCTTGATCATTTTTATAAACTTAAGAAATCACTATATGGCTTGAAACAAGCTCCCAGAGCTTGGAATGATAGACTAAGTAATTTCTTGATTAAAAATGATTTTAAAAGAGGCTAAGTTGCACAACACTCTTCAGAAGGACTCTTGAGAAAGATATTCTTGTTATGCAGATATATGTTGATGATATAATATTTGGTTCTACTAATGCATCTCTTTGCAAGGAATTTTCTAAGTTAATTCAGGATGAATTTGAAATGAGCATGATGGGAGAGCTGAAGTTCTTTCTTGGGATTCAAATTAATCAAAGCAAAGATGGAGTCTATGTTCATCAAACAAAGTATACTAAGGAGCTTCTGAAGAAGTTCACGCATGAGGATTGTAAAGTAATGAACACTCCAATGCATCCAACCTGCCTTTTAAGCAAAGAAGATACTGGAACAAAAGTAGACCAGAATCTGTACAGAGGTATGATTGGTTCTCTGTTATACCTCACTGCATCTAGGCCAGATATTTTATTTAGTGTATGTTTGTGTGCAACATTCCAATCAGATCCAAGAGAATCTCATTTAACAGCTGTTAAGAGAATCTTTAGGTATCTGAAAGGAACAACTAATCTTGGACTCCTCTATAGGAAATCCTTAGATTATCAGTTGGTTGGATTTTGTGATACTGATTATGCTGGTGATAGGGTTGAAAGAAAGTCAACCAGTGGAAATTGTCAATTTCTGGGTGATAATCTTATATCCTAGGCTAGCAAGAGACAAGCAACTATTGCTATGTCTACAGCAGAAGCAGAATACATTTCAGCTGCAAGTTGTTGTACACAACTACTTTGGATGAAAAATAAGTTGGAAGATTATCAAATTATTGCTAACAGTATTCCCATTTATTGTGATAATACTGCTGCTATTTGTTTGTCTAAAAATCCAATTTTGCATTCAAGAGCTAAACATATTGAAATCAAACACCATTTTATCAGAGATTATGTTCAAAAAGGAATTTTAGATATACAATTCATTGATACTGAGAGTCAATGGGCTGATATATTTACTAAGCCTTTAACTGTTGAAAAATTTGATTTTATAAAGAAAAATTTGAACATGCACTTTGTGTCTGATTAAAAGCTTGCTTGCTCCTGAATAGGATTTTAGGTTCTGAAGTCTGTTCAGAAGCTGTGGTCCATCAGAAGCTCTTTATTGAGGTTTTGAGGAAAATGTGCTTCTGATGATGACGTCAACATCTGAAGTCTAGAAGCTGGATTTTGTGCTTCTGAATATCAGAGTTAGTGGAAACGTTGGAAGTTACTTTATGGTAGCATCTGGCCCACTAACTTGGCAGTTACTCTGAGAACTTCTGACGTGGCTTATTTGTATTGGTGTATAACTTAATAGGGCAATGATGATTATAAGCTTTGAATGTACTTACACGCGCCCCCTTTGTAATTAATGTTGTGTTTGTTTGTCGTTTTTGAATTGCAAACGTTTTTACTCAAAACACTTAGTCAATTCACACACTACTCACTTCACAACAAACATTTTCTTCTTTCAACCTCTCTTTGCGAAGTAAGCGCAATCTCTCTGCATCTTCAAACCTAGAGCCCTAAAATCATCATCTTCATCAATGGCATCAACTTCCAACATGCAACAAGGGGCTCCAGAATCTACTTCACAAGAAGCTCCTGCCTAAGAATCTAAGGGAAGAACCATGTAATTAGAAGAATGGGATTTAAGGATTCAAACAGAGAATCCTGTGGATTTTGATTCTTTAAAATACCATGGGTGTGATATTAAAGGTTACTACGAAGCACAAGGGCTCATGACGTACTTCAATATGTTGAATGGACCAACATACGAAGCTTTGGTAAGGCACTTCTGGGTAAGAGCATCAATTTATGATAAAGCTGCTTTTGAAGCTGAAGAGAAGCAGAAGATCCTTCTTGACCTTACTTTGGCTGGGAAATCAAGAGAAGAAATGGACTTGAACCATACATTGGCATGGAAATTAGGTCAAGCGTCTATGGAATTTCAGTTTTTATTGATGAATGGCAGATAGCATCTGTACTCAGATTAGATGATTCTGATAAATACTCGGGAATGGATATTCCAGATGCTAGGAACAGCCCCTGGAACGAAAAAGTAAACATGACTATGTACAACTCCAAGTTGCCAGGAAAGTATGCTGACCTGAGCATAGAAAAGAAGCCTCTTCTGAAGATTCAGAATGAGAATCTGCTTCCAAAAGGTGGAGGTAGTGATCAACCTTCACTGGGGCAGAAAGTCTTCCTTCATCACTTTATTAAGAAGGAAAAGGTGAATGTGCCTAAGTACCTTTTCAAGTATATGATTAATAAGCTGAGGAAGAGTCAAACGGAGAAAAGATGTTGGGTGCCTTATGGAAGACTCATATCAGAAATCCTTCATCAAGGAGGGATTTTGGACTTACTCAGTAGTGTTGAAGCCTTCTCAGACGAGCTGCTTGACACTAAGACTGGGAAGTTCATCAATGCTCATACACTCAAGCATATGAAGCTGATCAACTCTATCACCAAGCTCAATTCTGACTTGAGTGAATCCAGAGCTAAGTCTGATTTAATGAGAGACTTTCCACCCATCTGCAAGAAGGATCCTATTGATGTGCAGATACATTTCATCAAGGATTACTATGAGACATATAATAAGGTCATCAGGTTGGAAGATGTACCTGAAGAAATGTATGGTGGTGCTCTGCCACTTGCAAAAGGCAGAATGTCCAAGAGGAAAGCAACCACTAAGGAAGAGTACCTAGAAGCTGAACAACCTGCAAAGAAAGCAAAGAAAGGGAAAGTTGCTTCTGACAAATTAAAGATTGGTGGCTCTGGAATGCCATCAATTGAGGAAGAGGTTGAGGACCTGGACACTGATGTGGTCCTGAACATGAAAACTAGAAGTGGGAAGGCTGCTGCTTCTTCAAATGTGATTGCTCCTGATCAACCTTCAGTACCTAAGAAGAAAAGGAAGCCTGCTTTAAGGAAGATTAAAGAGTCTCCTTATGTTGTTGAGGAAGTGGAAGGTGTTGAAGCCTCAACATACTTGGTTATAAGGGAGATGAACAAGAAGAAGGCTGAAGATGTTACTGCTAAAGCTCTTCAGAAGGCCTTGGAGCTTTCAAAGAAGATTGAGGTTCCTGCATCTAACATTGTTAGAGAAGATGCAGCTGTTGTTGCTGAAGAAGCTATTCAAACTACTGAGGATCTTCAACAGCAAGTGACCTCAGAAGTTGGGAACTTAATAATGATTGTGAATGCTGCTGAGACTGAATCTACTGAACCAGAAGCTACTTCAGGTAATCCTGTCTCACCTACTAATTCTGTTATAGATGTAGGATCAAGTTCACCTTCATCCTCCCAATCCTCATCATCATCATCCACTGATTCTGATGATGATAAACCCTTAGGACAACGTTACCCAAAACTCATAAAAAGCCAGCCAACAACAACCAAAACTTACAAAAAGCCCTCTCAGACAATTCCCTTTGAGCCTATGTACCCTACTATTAATGAAAGGATAGGTGAAATGTCTGAGATGAGAAACCAAATCTGTGAAAGACTACACCTCCATCACCTTTTCCAACCTCAAGTCATTCAACCCCTGAACATGGTTGCTCCTGATGAAGTACATGTTGAATCTTCATCATCTCAACCAACCAAACAGACGACACAACTGTCCTAGACAATCTGGTAAATCACTATTCTGGTGAATTACCAGAGGTTAGCCAAACTACAGAGAAAGCCTCTGAAGTTGCTTATGAGGAAGCTGCTTCAGAAAGCCCCTAACAACAAGCACCTAACCTACAAATGGCCTCTTCAACTAACTCTGATCAAATCTTACCTGAGCAAACCACTCATTTACATAAAACCTTCATCAAACTAACCTTCATTAAACCAACATGCATTGATAAAACAGTTTCTATAACCACATCTATGGATTCTGACTCTGAAGATGATCACATCAATCCACAACCTAACCCTAATCAACCATCTTCATCAAAGTCACCTGAAAACATAACCACATCAGAGGCAACTGATATGGAGATTGATCACTCCTTATCCACCGAAGTTACTGAGACTGTCTCTGATCAACCTTCATCCAGCAACTTTCAAACTACAAATGGACAATCATCATCAATTCTAGCCATTGTACCAGTAGCTAAACCAAAACCTACAAAGCTACCCACACCTCCAACCATATTTCTTGATTCTACATTATTACAAAATGTTTGTGAGAATATTAGACATGAATTGGTTCAACTTATCCAGTCAAGAGAGGATCTGGTGCATACAGAGAGCTATGAGAAGAGATGGAGCAAACTTAAGGAAAGAGTTGACAATATTTTGTCTGCACTCCAATCAACATGCATAGATTCTCAAGCTCAAGCTCAGCAGAAGCTTCAAGATTGGCTGAAGGGTATTGATAGTAGTCTGCAGGAAGTCAAGGTTCTTAGGTCCTGGGTAGAGAGTCCTCCAAGTATCAAGGGTAGAGAAGTTACAGACTTCATCCCTTCAAGTGTGCATCCAAGAGAACTTGATATGTCATTCCTTAACAAGCTAAATCTGAAGATTGCATCTCCTGATCTAGCTTTGGTTCAAAGAAACATTATCTTGGAAAAGCATGTCAAGAAGCTAGATAAGGATTTGATAGAGTAGAAGCTACTCATGCTAGAATACAAGACTTTTACAGAAGCCAAGCTAGAAGAAGCTAAAGAAGCATTGAGGGAAGCTAAAATCAGATAGGACAATCTGATTTAGAGTAATGAAGAGTTCAAGCTTGAGATGAAGAGTCAGCAGGAAGCTATGCACAAGAAACAAGAGGATATGCAGAAGCAGCAAGAGCAGACCAACTTGATGTTGCAGATGATGATGGATATGATGAACAAACAAGTCCAACCTTAGCTGCACACATTTAGCTTGTTTAGTTTATATATCTTGTTCTAATCTTCGCTCTGAATATTTTTATGCGTCTGACTTCATTGTGCTTCTGAACATCTGCGTGCTTCTGAATATATTTATATGCTTCTGAATTCATATTGCACTGCTCTTTATATTCGCTTTCTCTGATATACGTATACATATTCATGCTCTGATTGTGTTATGCTCTAGTTATTGTGTTTATGCTCTCTATTTGTTTGTTTTTCTCACTATTCTTTTTACTTCTTTCTTGTTGTCTTTGGTTTTTCTTTAAAAACTTTTTGCTGATGACAAAAGGGGGAGTAGTATGTATAGTATTTATAGGCTCTGAGCCCCATTAATTTATAATTAAAAATTTAAATTAATAGGACCATCTTCTTATCTCTTAGTATAATTCAATGTGAGAATATTTCTGAGAGTTATTACGTTGTTAATGATGAATTTAATTAACTTGGATAGAACTCAGGGGGAGCTTACAAAACTCACCTTAAGGAATATTAGACTCAGGGGGAGCTTGCAAACCTCAAACCCTTAAAGTCAACTTGTTAATTAGATTAACAACAATTGCACATTTTTAAATACTATTGTTTGTCATCATCAAAAAGGGGGAGATTGTTGGAACAAAATGTGTTTAACAATAAACCTTAAGAGTTTTGATGATAACAAGGTATTAAAAATTGTCAATTGGACTAGCTAATATTTGTTCAAGTGTACAAGACCATAGTTAAAAATTTTACATCATATATGGGTTCTGAAGAACAAAAGAGAGCTTAAAAATCAACAAAAAGGAAGCTTCAAGCATCTGAAGAGAAGTGCTCCTGAAGTGAAAAAGTGCTCCTGAAGACAAAGCACTCCTGAAGTGATGACGTCATCAGAAGCTGAAGTTCATCAGAAGCAAGTTCAGAAGTGACTTCATCAGAAGCTGAAAATCACCAGAAGCTGAAGATTCAAGATTTAATACTTCAAAAGTTGTTCAATGGCTTCGAAAGCAATGCAGAAGTATGGGAATATAAAGCAACAATGTTTTTGTGAAGATTTGAAGGCTTTGGATGCTTATCTTCAATAGGCGTTGAGAAAGTACAATTGTACGAAATGTACAACCACTATCTCCACTACTCTGCAGTGCCACGCTACAAGACAAGAAAACAGCTACAGAATACAGCTCTGCCTGCAACGATGTTCCTTCACAATGGGAATGGATTTGAAATTGGTTTTTCATATGACATCAACCATATCAGGCAAAAGATCATTGGTTATTGATCAAAGCTTCAAAGGACTCTTTTTGATGTGCTGGCAATTTCACAACGTCTCTTTCACACCTCTATATAAAGGAGTGAAGACTTAGAGTTTGGTAATGCAAAACACAAGACTCAACTACAATTTACAAGTGCCAAAACTCTGCTAAAATTGTTCTGCTTTCAAAAGTTCACTTAGAATTTCTGTTTTCAAGTTCAAATCTTAGAAATTCTAAAGTCTTAAGAGTCTGTATCTGTTTTGTATTGTGAGCACCTCTGATTGTATATCAAGTGTTCAATCTCAAACATTTTTCTGTGTAATTTTGTTTGATTAGAAGTCTCTTGCTTGTGTGCTTGAGCATAGGAAGTCTCTTGCTTGTGTGCTTGAGCAATTTGAAGTCTATTGCTAGTTGTAACAGTGAGCAGTTGTCATTTGACATTACATTTTAGTGAACTATCCTTGGAAGTGCAAGGGGGACTGGACTACTTCCGGTTTGTGGAAGGAACTAGTATAATTGCTTTGTGTCTTTCTTCTTCTCTCTATCTGTTTTTATCAGCTGCATCTTAGTTTTGAATCCCACATCAGAAGCAGTCTCACTTTGCTTCTGATCAGTGTGTTTCAACTTAGGAGAAACGAAGAATTTTTTAAAACACAATTCAACCCCCCTTCTTGTGTTTTTCTCACCTTCACCCAGGCGTAGGGGTGGCAGGGCACGTCGTGTTGATGATGACGACGAGTCTGAGCCTCAGGTGGAGGATCAGATGGACATGGACATTAAGCATCAGGTGGAGGATGATGCTGAGGAGGATTTGGGTGATGCTGAGGCTAAGGAGGATGTGGATGATGGCCAGCAGCAGCGACGGCGGGGAAGCATGTGTCGGAGCCTGAGCCTCTTGATGACTATCCCGATGGCCTACACGACACTACTTTGCTGACGAGGTACCATGTTCATGTGGCCAGGAAGGCGGCTGAGGGCGAGGTACCTATTAATGTGATACTTTAATGATGATAAACTATTGTTAATGTTTTGTTTTTAATTTTTTGCAGTGGTGACGCAATTTAAATGCATCAAAAACAGGAAGAAGATTGATGCATACATGATGACGAGAATAAGAGGATAATGGCAGCACAGTGTTGGCGCGATGGACTGAGTGTCACCGATCTTACTTGGCTTCAGGATACCAGCTACAACCAGATTGACCACGACCTATGTTCTGCATTTGTGGAGAAGTGGCACGAAGAGACTTCGAGCTTCCATCTTCCGTTTGGGGAGATGGTAGTGACACTTGATGATGTGTCCTATCTGCTGCATCTCCCCATTGATGGTATGCTTTTGTCCCTTGAGAGTATTTCAAGGGACGATGTGGTGGAGATGATGATTCGGTATTTGGGGTCTAGTTTGGGAGATACTATTGAGGAGGTGAATGACACCAGAGGTGCACATGTACTGTTTTAGTACTTAAGGATAATTTTCAAGTAACGTCTATTGCAGCAGTTGGAGGCTGATAATGACGGTGATATCAAGGAGGAGGTGCAAAAGTTACGGGCGCATGCTATCCGTATATATTTGTTGTACTTGGTCGAGATCACGCTCTTCACTGACAAGAGCGTTCACTATGTGGATGTTGTCTATCTGAGGTACTTCAGAGACCTGGAGGTGGTTGCTTTTATTCATGGGGAGCTGCTGCACTATCACACTTGTATATGGAACTTAATAATGCTTCCCATTACAACACCAAACATCTGTCAAGATACATGAATTTGTTAATTATGTTTGTTTTTTCATTTGTTAGTGTTGATTGTTTGTATATTTATATGTGATTGTATTTGTTGCAGGCTTGAGTGTATCAACATTTCAGGGGTATAGGCAACAAGGATGCTTGGGATGGATATCAGGAACATCAACATCCACACACCGTGCTTTTTGTAGCACGGGTGGGTATGTCTGCACCAGACGAGTACAAAGGGCATCCGGATTGGCTGGATCTGGCGGGCGTTGTCATGACTCCATCTGAAGAGCACCGTCAGGCATGTTCGTTTGAGCGGGTCAGTGTTTACTCTGAATGGCTCAGATATGGTAACCGCGAGGTGAGATATATGCCGACGCAGGTGCTTTGTCAGTTTGGGTACTAGAAGACCGTCCCCAAACATCCACATGAGAGTGAACCTCGCCAGGCAACCTTAGTGGATCTCACCTACCGCTTTTAGCACCATCTTGATCATGCGCTGACTCCTTAGCAGTTGGGTCACCGTGCAATGTAGGGCAATGAGGCGGAAGAGGAATACATTAGATGGTTTTATCTCGTCTCTCATCCACGCATGATTCTTCCAAACCAGGAGGTTCAGGTGCCGAAACCACCAGAGCGAGATGCCCTTTATGAGATTGCTGTTGAGGAGGATGGAAAGCATGGGTTCTTGGTGTTGGGCGGAAGGTTGGACCGTATCAGAGACCATGTATATGTTGTTATGTCCAGTGGTGTGGTGCCGAAAGGGTCTGAGGAATCACGTCATTTGGAGGAAGTCTTGAGAGAGGTTCATGGAAGGAAGGTTTATCGTCGTAGGCGTAATGTTAGGGGCAGGGGTGTAATCATTGGATAATTTTTATTTTTGATTATGTTATGTTTGAATATTTGGTGATGTAACATTTGGATAATTTTTATTTTTGATTAATGCTGTGTTTGAAAATTACGTTGTGTTGTTAGTTTCTGTTTTGAATTAAATTTTTTGTTTTGAATATGGTCAATGCATGGTATGTCGTTTAGAAGCAACCTAAATGCGCCAAAACAAACATGTTTCAACCAAAACATATCACTTCTGCCTCTGTGCTGATGCGGTTCGGATTATATAATCCAGACTAGTTTTACACATTCCAGATTATATAATCCAGAAACCTCCTTTTTAACCCCAAATGTTGACTTTTTTTGAGGTGTTTGACACATTTCAGATTATATAATCCAGAATGTGTAAAACTAGTTCGAATTATATAATCTGAACCCAATGAATGCACTTTAGTATAACGATCCTTCAAGGTGCTACAAGCTCCAAAAGGCTCGAAAAGTTTCGGATTATATAATTCAAAAGTAGTTCAGATAATATAATTCGGACGAGGGGTATTTTTGAAAAAAAAAAGACGCGCTAGAAACAAGCAGGGTGGAAAAAGTAATAGTCAATAAAAAAATTGTCAAAATTCTTCATAACTTTTATTTTGACAATACACATTTGAAATCCATATAACAAAGATGTAAAAGCTCAGATTATGATGGTTTATTTCATGAATACATTCGGAATCCATAACAAAACAGTTTAAGGAGTTTCAAAGGTATCAATATAACAACAAATTAAGCAGAATATTATAATACTACAATACAAGCAAAATAAGTTAAAAATCTAGGCATGATTGGAGTAGCACTTAAGCTGCCACTTTATTGTACTCTCTTTCAACAGCTATTTTGAGGATGCTGTCTTCTTCCAAGACCATTTGAATTGGCATGAAACCCATCCCATCTGCCATTGCAAGCATAATCTGCTTAGTTTCTTTCTTGAATTCTTCCAAATCAATTATGCCATTCAAGTTGTGATCGAACTGTATGAACAAAGATTTATAAACACGAGCAAGCTCATTTGGGTCTGAATCCACATCAATACCAAAGTGTGTTTCAAAAACCCGCAAGCTCTTGAGCTCCTTCAACATCTCATCATAGGAGAGCATACCATCTTTATTTGTGTCGAGCCGAGCAAACCGATTTCCTACCGAGCTATTAAATGCTTCT
This sequence comes from Medicago sativa, assembly GCF_051527215.1. NCBI lineage: Eukaryota > Viridiplantae > Streptophyta > Magnoliopsida > Fabales > Fabaceae > Medicago > Medicago sativa. Next base: position 24,829,116 of record NC_140755.1, read on the forward strand.
TCATCTTCAAGGAAGTGGACAATTGTGGCACCATCCAAAATTTCTACACTCATCTTTCTCTTCTACTTGATGTCAAAAATGGAAAGTAGTTTGTATTGACAATTAGAGTTTTGTGTTTGCAAATGGTTGTAATTTGATGAGAAGAGTTGGATTCTTCCATGTATATATAGCCATTAGCAATTGCTTCCAGAATAATATATTCTTTAACTACTAACATGGTATAGAAACCATGTGCTTTTTGTGTATCTTGCATCTATTAGTTTATTTTTTAGTCCAACCGTTTAAATTGGATGCTTTCTTCAACTGTTGGATCCTGATGGTTGGAATTTCCTTGTCGGTAATCCACAGATATACCATAGATATGATGATATGAATACCATTATTTATAACACTTACGTTTTATCTGTGCCGTAAACTTAACTCAGTTGGTAGGTACATTGCATAATTTATTTATGAGGCGTATTTCAAACTTCGAATATTTCACTTATTAGACTACCTAACAAAAAAAAAAAAACACTTACGTTCTATCTCGTATTGGCAAAATATTAATCTCGTAACCTCAAGGTATTTAGTTCAAACTCACTTGAGATTTGTTGTAAAATGATAATTAGCGTCGCTTTAATTAATAAAATATTTTCTTGCTCAATTTTCTATTAAAATATATTATTTGCAAAGCAATGAAACTCCACGTCGGGAAGTCAGCGTTGGAAGACTAATTCCCTCGTTTTAGTGTATGTCAATTGATTGTCAAACGAGTAAAGTAGGTTGGAAATAATTTATTGGACGTGGTGGTTTGTTGAATGTCTTAAACAAAGGGTACCCATTGATTATTTTAATATTATTCAAAGAACTAAAATTATTATGCTTTACAAAGGATCTTCTTGGTTTGTTCTTCTTATTTTTCTTTTCTTGTCGAAACATTTTGCCCCGTGATTAGTAGATTATTACGATAATATTCCCTGCGGTGTTTAATATAAGAAAATTTTCAAATAACATTTTGATTCTATTTATAAGAAAATGTCAAAAGTTTTAAGATGTAATTACTTAAATTACTTTTTTTATCCCTCATTTAATGATTGTCATTTTAATATTAGTGGATGTATTTAATGTTTCAAAACATTTTAGAAGGGTATATTTGTTAAAATGTTTAAAAGTTACAATAAGTAATGATAGCATTAATTTTGATGATTTTTTGGTTTTTCCTTATAATAAGAACGAGAGAGTATAAAACATGCTCTGGAAAGGAACCAAAACATTCAAATCTTACTCTACTAAGTAGCGCGATCAAATAACAACATACGATGTAAAAAGCACATATGACTTGCACAATATATAAAGTTTTCTACTATTTTATCAATACTATTAAACTAAATGAAATATGTTGAAATTTGATGATCCAACGATGAAAAATAAGTTTGTGCATGGTACAATACTAAGTTGCTTGTGCACATCAGACAAAACCACACATATCTATCTACCAGATTCTCTAAATATTTTTTTATAGTTTCTCATACAATTTTTCTAAACATTCATTTACCTCTAGTGATTTGACTATCTTTCCTTACTACAAAATTTGAAGGTTTTTTTTCTGCATGCCCAAACCACCAACACCGAGTTTTAACCATATTTTTTAAGATAGTCTTACAACATTTTTAACACAACATTCTCCTCTGTGCTACACCTATTTTAGTCTTGTGTTGGTTCTTTACTATCCAGTATTTGTTGCATACCACATCTTTGGTCTTATTGTTGTACAATAAAAAAAAATCTTTTATCTTGAAAAGTACTTTTGTATTTGATAAAGCACATGAGATCGTCATCCATTTAAGACAACCCTCTTGAAGCAAGCTGTTTACATATTCTACTTCTCCATTCATTTTGGATTATTTATCATACATATATAAACTGTGTAACTTGCGGTATGGTAGGATCTCAAACTTTTACTTTACGCTAGAAATGTTTCTCCTTTTGCTAAAATCACATTCCATATACTAACTTTCCAAGTCTTTAAGGCTTGTTTCCAAGTCGCTAAAAATGTTCTGCTTCTAAGGCTTGTTTCCAAGTCTCTAACTTTCAATTCAATCCCTCATCCGACTCTCAAAGTATGAGTGTATCATCTTTAAAAAATACATCTTGATGCCGACTATTGGATGTGATTCGTAAGTACGTCCAAAAGAAAAGTAAAAATATAAGGACTTTAACTTGACCCTTGATGAGTCCTATAGTTAGGGAAAAATATTTTGTCCCCACTCCGAGTCCTTACACTAGTAGAGGCCCCTTCTTACATCTTTATTTTCTATGACTTTTGAACCGTCATAATATTCCTAAAGGCTTAGAAGCCCTCCAGAAAGGCTCTAAGACCTCCAGAAAGGCTTCAAGACCTCTAGAAGAGTTCAGGCGCCCTCCAGAAGGGCTCCTGAGACTCTGGCGCGCTCGCCTTAAGACGCCGCCCTTCTAAGCTTCTATAAACCTCTAGAAACCGCCTAAAATAAACAAATACCCCTGTTGCTTGGGAACCAAGCAACCGAAACCCAAGCTCATAGCAGGCTATAAATATAACTCTTGAGATCATTCTCAAGGCATCCAATAAACAGTCTAATTCTAAATTCTCTTATTGTACTTTTTGCAAGTACAGTTGGGGGCCGTCTGTGGGAACCTCGGTAAAACTAACCTAGGCGACACCCTTATTCTAATAACGATTTAGAAAACACAAACCATAACCTCTAAATCGCATCCTTCGTAAACCTAAAAACTTCCCGACAACCTCGAAAAGACGGTGGCCGACGAAGACCAAATCACCATCAACTTCAATTTTTCCAGAGGACAATCAGACGACTAACAGCAAGCTGCCCTAAAGCGGTCAGTTATTTCCAATCGGAAGCAAGTTCTTTCAATCAAGTTTGTTTTTTAATCGCCCAAATAATCCAGGTTATATCGACCTCAACTCCGATGGCTTTTTCCAATTATGTTAGCGATTCACAAGTTTCATCAAAATCGATCGCGATTGTTAATTCTTTATTTTTCTGTTTTTAATTTGCAGGTCATTGACTTATCTGAATGTTGTGTGATGTTGTGTGATCAGTAATTGAATATTAGTGGCTCACACGTACACGCCGTTTTTATATATACACACATATACTATGTTGATTTTAATTGATGCACATAACATGTCATGTTAGCCTCGTAGGTCCATCATATTCTATTTATATTATTTGTTGGGTGAACTCACAAGCTGATCCATGATACACTTGCTTTTAGATTTTATGAAATTATAACAATCCTATATAGACCATGTATTTTGGCAGTTATAATAAGCTACTCTATATTGCTTGCGGGAATCCGAGCCTTTTATGTGGATATCAAAAATTTACCATATTCATGTTTAAATATCACACATTCTTATGTAGAAGACGCTTCCAAAACAGAGTAATATCTTTCGCAAAATCTTTGTTGTCCTTATGAATTTCCTTTTGATATATGTGATTCCGTGAATCAACGATATTATGATTTGAATCCGGCGAATCTGGTAGTGGTCGAACACGGCGAGAGGGTATATTATATTTTGTTATAGGTGAACATAGGGTCCGTTTGGTGCGCATGATAGGATAGAGACATGATATGATAAAAAACTGGATAATGACAGGATATGATAGTAACAGGATAAACACTTATCATATCACATATGTTTGGTTAACACATGATAAGAAAGATGATAACATTATTTAATCCTATCATATGTTTGGTGCACACTTGATATTGACATGATATGATATATATTATACTTAAATAATAAAATTACTCTAAAAAAATTAAAATTTAAAATTAAAATTTAATATTTTTTAATAATATATAAGAAATGAAATAAAATAAAATAGGGTTGTGAATTGTCGTCTTATTCAAATACCACCCACCATAGTAGCAACCGTTTTCGAAAACTAAATCTCCATGGTATCAATTGTAACAAGAGATTGAAGGAACACCATACACAGTACCAATTTTAGAAGGAGCAACTAAATCTAGAGTTACATAAATTAAAGAATAAATAAGTAACAAGAAGGCATGGTCTCAATTGGGTTCTGTCGAAGCACAAAAAGAAAGAAAAAGATTAGTAAAAAGATTTTGAAACAAAAAAAGAGATCGAAGAAGGGTTGCAGAGGATAAAATTACTAGGCAATAGAACAACGGCTGTTGCAGAGGATAGGAAAGAAGAAACATAGACAAACAAAAGGAAAAGAAAAAAGAAAAGAAAAAAAAAAACGGTGGAGTAGAATAGCGGAGGGTGGGAGTCGAAGAAGGGTTTTGGAGGAAATAGTAAACACGCGTTGATAGTGTTATGCTATCAGGTTTGTAACCCACCAAAAACAAAGGATTAAAATAACAAAGGAGAAGTGGGATAGGATTAGAAATAGGTTAAACTTATCCTTTCCTGTCGGCGCACCAAACAACGGATTGAGACAGGATAGGATATTCTAATCATATCCTGTCTCCTTATCCTGCGCACCAAACGGGCTAACGTATATAAAGCAAAAGGATGGAGATGGAAGAACTTAACTGTCAGCTCATATACAATCACGCCACAAAGAATGAGCTCGGATAAACTCTCAAAACAGCGAGGTCTGAAGTATGGTTAAAAGGTTACATATGAGGGATTCTGGCAAGGAAAGTCTTGGTATTTAAGTGGTCCAAGCGACCCACCTCTCTTTCCTGGGAACCCCTCTCATGTACCGTTTTCTTTGCGAACTGGACTAACTGTTTAGTAAAAACATAAATAATGGAGTAATAAGCCAGATTGGACAAAATCGACACACATAGAAGAATAAAGTTGAGTAGGAAACTTAGTTCCAACTTCATAGAAGGAAATATAGAGGGTTATGGGCTGAGCGAGTTAGTTCGGATTTATTAGGAGAATGATAAGTTAATAGGCGAGGTATTCAATTAGAAGAATGGAGAGGAAAAGGAAGAGGAGTACAAAGCATAGGCGAGCTAAATAAGAGCTAAATAAAAGAAGACAAAACACAGTTAGTTCCCGTAGAATATAATTGCAGACTCCTTTATTCATGATACTGATTACTTTGGAAGCGTGGAAGAATTGTTATATTTCAGGTAAATCAAGGATGTTATACTAACAAGCCCACCAAGGGCTAGATGAACGAAAGGAAAGAACTCGCCAAACAACACGCCATACTTAAAAGAGCATGGAAGCAACAATCCCGCCATTGAAAACATAAAGATGAAACGCGGAATTATATTCTCAAACAACTTTTTCAACCTTTGAGATTTGTTTTGCAGGTTTTTAATGAGCCATCTTAATCTCTACAAATACTTTGCCATTTCAGTATGTTATTTTGTCCAGGTGCAACTACTACGACATCAACGGAATCTACAAATCTACAAAGCGCCCTAAACGTCAACCTCCGTGAGAAGCTCTGGCGGGGTTCGACTCCAAAGGAATCTGCAAATATGTGATCGCCCTAAACGTCAACCTCTATAAGAGGCTCTGGTGGGGTTCAACTAATTGAAATCGCTGCGATCGCCCTGAAACGTCAACCTCCACGAGAGGCTCTGTCGGGGTTCGACTATAAAAATCGCCAAAGTATCATAAATATGCGATCACAACTTCTATAAGAGGCTCTGGCGGGGTTTGACTAATTGAAATCGCTGCGATCGCCCTGAAACGTCAACCTCAACGAGAGGCTCTGGCGGGGTTCGACTATAAAAATCGCCAAATTATCATAACTCTGCAATCGCCCTGAAATGTCAACCTTATAAAGGCTCTGGCGGGGTTCGACATCAACGGAATCTACAAATCTACATAGGCGCCCTAAACGTCAAACTTCACGAAAGGCTCCGGCGGGGCTCGACACCAAAGGAATCTGCAAATCCACAAATCGCCCTAAATGTCAACCTCTATGAGAGGCTCTGGCGAGGTTCGACATCCCTGAAACGACTAAGGTCGCAGGGAGGCTCAGGACGACTGAGATCGCCGAATTATCATCAATCTAGAAAGAGACACTTTCGCTAAAGTAAAAGTAAAACAACTAACAAGCACGCCAAGGATAGAAACTTCAAGAGTAGTAACAGAATCACCACCAGCAAATCACCAATAGAAGTATAAAAACTCTACTGAATAGCAAAAAGAAATTGTACGAACAAAATAGCAAAATACACACAAAATATTCAACACACAAAAAGGAATCGCCAAAATCCAAATGCATCATTCACGCCTTTACAAACCATCTCGCCTTGTCCCAAGACTCATGCTTGGGGGGCTATATGGACCAAGTAACCTGTACAAAGATGATACACGTGCCCTTAGGGACTATTAAGACACCTTAAGATCGCTCTAAGGAAACACTTTAAACACAGGTCACATATATACCCTCGGGGGCTCCAGTCCATTTCAGTATCGCCCCAGGAAAATCCTCGAAAATAATACCAAGTGTAACCTAAGACTTTGAATCACTTCGCCCTGTCCTAAGACTCGTGCTTGGGGGGCTGTGAACTGTCAACGCCTTCGCAAAAGACCTGGTGCCCTTCAGAAGGTCCCAAGACTCGTGGTTGGGGGACTGTGAACCGTCATAATATTCCTAAAGGCTTAGAAGCCCTCCAGAAAGGCTCTAAGACCTCCAGAAAGGCTCCAAGACCTCTAGAAGGGCTCAGGCGCCCTCCAGAAGGGCTCCTGAGACTCTGGCGCGCTCGCCTTAAGACGCCGCCCTTCTAAGCTTCTAGAAACCTCTAGAAACCGCATAAAATAGACAAATACCCCTGTTGCTTGGGAACCAAGCAACCGAAACTCAAGCCCATAGCAGGCTATAAATATAACTCTTGAGATCATTCTCAAGACATCCAATAAACAGTCTAATTCTAAATTCTCTTATTGTACTTTTTGCAAGTACAACTTCATATGAAATATCTTTCAGTACTCTATCACATACAATCTTCAAATCAATAAAAACCAAAAAAATATGTCTTTTTATCCATCATATGCCACAATAAGTAAAACGCTTCCATGTTGTAAAAGAAAAAAAAGTAAAACGCTTTCGTGTTGACCTCCAAGATATAAAATCAAATTGATTATCATTATCTTGAGTCTTTTTTTCTTAAGTTTTGTCAAGCACTTTTTTTCATAATTTCATGGCATGACTCATAAATTTAATTTTCCTATAATTTGTACAATTTTGTATATCTCGAGTGTTCTTATAAATCGGAATGAAAGTGTTTCTTTTCTACTCATCCGACGTTTTTTCGACCTCTTAATCTCGTTAAAACTTTGTGAGCCATCCAATGTCTATGTCTAAGAGTTTACCATACCTCAATAGGTATGTTGTCCGACTCAATTGGGTTGTGATTATTCATCCTTTTAGTGCTTCTTTTATCTCTTGGTATTGAATTTAAAGATAAAGGGTATATCTCTAGACTCGATTATAAGAAGAAAAAAAAACGGTATAACTTGTAAAATGTCGAATTCTATATTGCAGCCATAACTTTCAATCATTCTCACAGTCACAAGTACAATACAATTCCTTTTGTGACAGATTAAGATAGTTTAGTTCATGGATACATATGAAATTCCCAAGAAAAAATGGTATAACTAAGGTGTTTTTATGGTAACATGAATAACAGCATAATGTTAAAATTCAATTCTTGTAGAATTACTTAAATCTTTGGCATGATCACAGTAGCATTTAAGCAGCCACTTTACCGGACTCTCTTTCAACGGCTATTTTGAGGATGCTGTCTTCTTCCAAGACCATTTGAATAGGCATGAAACCCATTCCATCTGCCATTGCAAGCATCATTTGCTTAGTTTCTTTCTTGAATTCTTCGAGATCAACTGTGCCATTCAAGTTGTGATCGAACTGTATGAACAAAGACTCGTAAACACGAGCAAGCTCATTTGGGTCTCAATCCACATCAATACCAAAGTGTGTTTCAAAAACCCTCAAGCTCTTGAGCTCCTTCAACATCTCATCATAGGAGAGAAGACCGTCGTTGTTTGTGTCGAGGCAAGCGAACCGATTTCCTACCGAGCTATTAAATGCTTCTTCATCTTCAAGGAAGTGGACAATTGTGGCACCATCCAAAATTTCTACACTCATCTTTCTCTTCTACTTGATGTCAAAAATGGAAGGTAGTTTGTATTGACAAATAGAGTTTTGTGTTTGCAAATGGTTGTGATTTGATGAGAAGAGTTGGATCCTTCCATGTATATATAGACATTAGCAATTGCTTCGAGAAGAATATATTCTTTACCTACTAACTTGGCATAGAAACCATGTGCTTTTTGTGTCCCTTGCATCTATTAACTTATTTTATACTCCAACCGTTTAAATTGGATGCTTTCCCCAACTGTTGGCTCCTGATGGTTGGAATTGTTCCTTGTCGGTAATCCACGGATATACCAAAGATATGATGATACGAATACATTATTTATAACACTTGCTTTCTATTTATGCCGTAAACTTAACTCAGTTGGTAGGTACATTGCATAATATATGCATGAGCTGTATTTTTAACTCCAAATGCTTCACTTATTCAACTCAAAAAGGTGAATTTCTACTCAGTAGACTACTTGACAAAAAAAGAAACACTTGGGGTGTGTTTGGATTGAGGGTTTGAGAGGAGAAGGGAGGAGAGACTTTACTTTTTATTTTTAAATTACAGACACTATGAAATGTTTTATAAAAAGTTGACATATTAACCTGATAAACAATCATATAATACTTCAATCAAACTTCATTTATTTTAAAAAAACATGTTATATAGTTCGTAATTTAAAAACGGAAAGTAAACCCTCCCCTCCCCTCCCAAACCCTCAATCCAAACACATTACATTCTATCTCATATTGGCAAAAAATTAGTCTCTTAACTTCAAGGTATTTAGTTTAAATTCACTATAGGACTATTGCAAATGATAATTAGCGCCACTTTAATTAATGATTGTTTTCATCCTCAAGTTACTTTTAAAATATATTATTTGCCTAATAATGAAACTCCACGTCGTGAAGTCAGCGTTGGAAGACTAATTCCCTCGTTTTAGTGTATGGATGCATGTCAATTGTCAAACGAGTAAAGTGGGTAGGAAATAATTTATTGGACGGGTGGTTTGTTGAATGTCTTAAACAAAGGGTACCCATTGATTATTTTAATATTATTCAAAGAACTAAAATTATTATGCTTTACAAAGGATCTTCTTGGTTTATTCTTCTTCTTTTTCTTTTCTTGTCGAAACATTTTGCCCCGTGATTAGTAGTAAATTACGATAATATAAAACATGCTTTTGATCCCTCAAAAAAAATAAAAAAATAAAACATGCTTTTGAATGGAACCAAAACATTCGATTAAGCAGTGTCAGCGATCACACAACAACATAATGTTAAGTATATGTTGTACAAAGAACATATGACTTGCACCATCCACAGAGTGGTTTCTACCATTTGATCAATAAATTTCACTGTTTAACTAAATTAAATATGATGAGATTTAATGATATGCTGATGGAAAATAAGTTTGTGCGTGGTACAATACTAATTTGCTTATGCACAACAGACAAAGCCACCGCACATATCTATCTACCAGATTATCTAGATCTTTCTTAATAGTTTCTCATATAATTTTTCTAAACATTCATTTACCTCTAGTGATTTGACTATCTTTCCTTACTATAAAATATGAAGGTTTTCTTTCTACATGCCCAAACCGCCATAGCTGAGTTTTCACCATATTTCTTACGAGTCTTACCACACTTTTAACACAACATTCACATCTTTGCTACACCTATTTTATTCTTGTGTTGGTTCTTCACCATCCACCACTCTGTTGCATACTACATCTTTGGTCATATTGTTGTACAATAAAAAATTTCCTTTATCTTGAAAGGTACTCTTGTATTTCATAAAACACATGCGACCCTTGTCCATTTAAGACACCCATCTTGAAGTTGATTGTTTGCATATTCTAGTTCTCCACATTTTTAGACTATGGATCAAACATATATAAATTATGTAACTTCAGGTATGATCTCAAACTTTTACCTCTGCGTTAGAAATGTAATATTCCTTTTATGTGAAAGTCATATGCTTCTAAGGCTTGTTTCCAAGTCTCTGACTTCCAATTAATTCCTCATCCAACTCTCAAGTCATGGCTATATCATCTTTAATAACATGCAACTTGGTGTCGACCATTGGATGTGATTTGTAGGTGTTTACCAGTGTTTTCGGCAAACTACGGTCTAGTTCTAATTATTACAAGCGAGACCGAACTAGAAATCTCAGGACATGTTGTGCAAAGGTTTTGATCAAAAACGTTTTGAAAAAGGCCACAAAATGCACTCAGGTTACTTAGAGAGCAGGACGAGTTTTAGAGTAAAAAAGGCATTGTCTCTCGACAGGTTTGAGATTGCAAGTAAAAGCAAAGTAAAATTAAAGAAAAGGGTAAAAGCTTAAACGCATAAACTTAAAGGAAATGTAAAATGCATTACATTAAAAGTAAAATGGTCTACAAATCAGCTTACATACATTCTGTATAACTCGTTTCCCTATGCGCCGATAGTTTAAGTGTTGTAGAATTTCTACAAATGATTTGCGTCCCATTTTTCGACTAAGAAACTCTTATTTATACATAAGGAAAATAACTGGAAAAAGACTAATCCCATGATCAACACTTCCTCCATCTTGGACAACCGCTTGTCCCCACGTTTCCACTAAGGAAACTGCCTTTGAGCATGAAATCGAATCTTTCCCGCCTTGATTGCTTGACTTCGACGCAATTATGCTTTCATACTTACTCTGCTGAACTCTTGACCATGTGCGCTAGACTTGCTATCTTGTCGAGATTCTCAAGTTAAAATGAGAAAGCCTTCGATTCCTGGAAAGTTAAAAGTCAACTAAATGTGGACCACATTAAATGAGCCTGTCGAAATTACAAGCTAACAAACTGCCCCCCAAAAATGCTATTTTCGACGAAACTTGTCAAGAAAGGAGAAGATTGGAATTTTTGAAGATATCCCACACCTTCCAGACCATTATTCCATACTGGAGAGCAAATGCTACTTCGTGTCTTAGTGGGTTCCTTTTTTTTTTTTTTAGTCGTGCGTTAATGCCTTGATGAACCGTTATCCGAAAACCCTCTTTGTGGTGTTAGTGAGGTACTGTTTTTCAAGGAGACATGGGATTTAACCCCTTTAAAGGAAATGTCCCTCTTGTTTGGAGAAACTGCTCTATGGTTAGCTTTCCACTATAAAACTTTTGGGTCCTGCTTCCCAAAGTGTCTCTCCACTTCTGCTTTATGAACTCTGCATTAGCGTCTTATAAAGTTTTATCTTTCTCATCCCTTAAAGATGGAAACGCTTCCAAACGATCTCCTCATGGTTATCACCAAAAAGGTTGCTTCTTTTGGAACTCAAGACCTTTTGAATTTTGGTGCCACATCGAAGCTCCACCATCAGCTTGCTAACAAAAAGGCGGCGTTCAGGGCGTTGAACAGAGATTGTTTGTGGTACATCGTCGATCCCACTTCGTCCCCTGCTAAATGTCGGTTCGTGCGCAGGATATCTAGTAGTGGACATCCCTTTTGTAGTGTGGTGATAGCTGCTTTCATGCTTCATCAAATTCGTCCTAATTTGGAAAGAATCAGACAGGTTCTGTCGAAAGCGATGAAACACGGTTCTGATGGGGCTACCTACTTCAACCTCATGCTGGAGGGCCTGGCTAAAGATAGTCTCCCCGACGTGAAGCAAATATTTATCTTCTTCATCCTTCATACACATAATTTGGTGCAAATCTCTCGTCTTTCTTTCTCAATCCTTAACAAGCATATACACATATATAATTCCTCCCTTCTTGATACTTAAGGATTGGTATAACCTTCACAAACTTTATTTCTTGGCCTCACTCACCGCTTTATTGGTCTCTTTCTTAGCTTCCTTATATGTTTTCCCAACTTTTAACATGTTTACACCCAAACTTTAAAACATTATTTTCATTCTAAATTTATTCTGCACCCATTCATTCCATCACCACCAAAAAAATTTACCCGACCCTACGTGCATAACATCTTTGATTCTCGCAACGTCTCTTATGCTACTTTATTAATCACTCGTGTCATCTTGTTTCATATATCATTTACTCATTTTGAATCTCTGAAACATCCTTCTAAAACCTCGTGTGGGAAGATCATTTATTTTTCACTATTCAAATACCACTTGGTATTTCCTAAAAAAAAAAAAAAAACACTTGGTATATAATATATAACTTTCTTTTTGGTGAATCAAATTTTGGTTTTCATGTGAACTTTGTTTTGATATGTTGGGTGATAGTACTAAATGCTTGTTGGAAATTGTCAAATTCTTCATAACTTTTTTTTGACAATGCACATTTGAAATCCATAACAAAGATGTAAAAGCTCAGATTATGATAGTCTATTACATGAATACATTCGGAATCCATAACAAAACATGTTTTAAGGAGTTTCAAAGGTATCAATATAACAATACAAACAAAATTGGAATAGCACTTAAGCTGCCACTTTATTGTACTCTCTTTCAACAGCTATTTGGAGGATGCTGTCTTCTTCCAAGACCATTTGAATTGGCATGAAACCCATCCCATCTGCCATTGCAAGCATCATCTGCTTTGTTTCTTTCTTGAATTCTTCCAAATCAATTGTGCCATTCAAGTTGTGATCGAACTGTATGAACAAAGATTCATAAACACGAGCAAGCTCGTTTGGGTCTGAATCCACATCAATACCAAAGTGTGTTTCAAAAACCCTCAAGCTCCGGAGCTCCTTCAACATCTCATCATAAGAGAGCAGACCATCGCTGTTTGTGTCGAGGCGAGCGAACCGATTTCCAACTGAGCTATTAAATGCTTCTTCATCTTCAAGGAAGTGGACAATTGTGGCACCATCCAAAATTTCTACACTCATCTTTCTCTTCTACTTGATGTCAAAAATGGAAGGTAGTTTGTATTGACAATTAGAGTTTTGTGTTTGCAAATGGTTGTGATTTGATGAGAAGAGTTGGATCCTTCCATGTATATATAGACATTAGCAATTGCTTCCAGAAGAATATATTCTTTAACTACTAACATGGTATAGAAACCATGTGCTTTTTGTGTCCCTTTGCATCTATTAGTTTATTTTTTAGTCCAACCGTTTAAATTGGATGCTTTCCTCAACTGTTGGCTCCTGATGGTTGGAATTGTTCCTTGTCGGTAATCCACGGATATACTAAAGATATGATGATATGAATACATTATTTATAAAGTTCTATTTGTGTCGTAAACTTAACAGACATTACATAATATATGCATGAGTCATATTTCAAACTCCGAATACTTCACTTATTCATCTTTAAAAAGTAAATTTCTAGTTATTAGATTAACTGACAAAAAAAAAAAAAACAACACTCCCGTTCTATCACATATTGGCAAAAGATTAAATCTCGTAAACAGCCACGGATCCAGGTTAAGTAAATTGGGGCAACTGCCCCTACTAATGTTCCGATTATATTTGTTAAGTTTTTGCTATTTTAATGATTGTCCCCTCTTAAATTAATAGATTGGCCCCATTAAATGAAAAATTATACCATAGAAAAAGAGTTTCGCACATGAATTTTTGTAAAATCAAATGTGTAAATGCATTTGAAATGAAATTTTGAATAACTTCTACAATACTTTTTAAATATAAAGACAAGTAAAGAACAATTTTAATTTGTAAATGTTAACGAGTCTTTAATTTTTCTAATATATAATATGATAATGTTTATAATCTAAAGTATTTTGCTCAATGATAATGATGTTATTATTCTTATCCCTTTTGCATTGGTAAAAATTTTCTATAAATATTTATCATATAAAATCTTGACCCCACAAGTCAACATTTTTAAATCCGTCACTGCTCGTAACCTCAAGATATTTAGTTAAAACTCACGGGAGGATTATTGTAAAATGATAATTAGCGTCACTTTAATTAATAAAATATTTTCTTCCTCGATTTTCTATTAAAATATATATTATTTGCAAAACAATGAAACTCCACGTCGGGAAGTCAGCGTTCGAGGACTAATTCCCTCGTTTTAGTGTATGTTAATTGTCAAACGAGTAAAGTAGGTTGGAAATAATTTATTGGACGTGGTGGTTTGTTGAATGTCTTAAACAAAGGGTACCCATTGATTATTTTAATATTATTCAAAGAACTAAAATTATTATTATGCTTTACAAAGGATCTTCTTGGTTTATTCTTCTTCTTTTTCTTTTCTTGTCGAAACATTTTACCCCGTGATTAGCAGTAAATTACGTAATATAAAACATGCTTTTAGCAGAAACCAAACAAAAGAAACCAAACAATGATAACATTCAAATCATTGTAAAAAATATAAATAATAGTAACAACATTCAAATCTTATTCTACCAGGTAGCGTGAGCGATAAAATAACAACATAATGTTAAGTATATGATGCATAAATAACATATGACTTGCATTTTTTTTTGACAAAACATATGACTTGCATAAATCTTACTATTAAAGTAAATAAATATGATGAGATTTAATGATCTAATGGTGAAAAACAGGTTTGAGCATGGTATAATATTATGTTGCTTCTGCACATCAGACAAAGCCACACATACCTATCTACTAGTCTCTAGATATTTCTTAATAGTTTCTCATATAATTTTTCTAAACATTCATTTACCTTTGGTGATTTGACTATCCTTCTTTACTACAAAATCTGAAGGTTTTCTTTCTACATAACTAAACCAAAGAGCCGAGTTTTCTCCATATTTTCCATGATAGTCTTACAACACTTTTAACACAACATTCTCATCTATGCTACACCTATTTTATTCATGTGTGGGTTCTTCACCATCCAACAATCCGTTGCATACTACATCTTCGGCCTTATTGCTGTATAATAAAAAATTCCTTTATCTGGAAAGTTACTTTTGTATTTCATAAAACACATCAGACCTTCATCCATTTCAGACCCATCTTGAAGCCGATTGTTTACATATTCTACTTCTCTATCATTTTGGACTATGGATTGAACATATAAAAATTGTGTAACTTGTCGTATGATACAGTCTCAAACTTTTACCTATGCGTTTGAAATGTTATATCTTTTGCTAAAATCACATTCCATATACTATGTATAATTTCTACTCATGCGAAAGTCATATGCTTCTAAGGCTTGTTTTCAAGTCTCTAACTTCCAATTTAATTCTCACCCGACTCTCAAAGTATGACTATATCATCTTTAAAAACATGCATCTTGGTGCTGGTCCTTGGATGTGGAAATAATCATTCCATCTATCTCCTTAACATTTTTTACGTGAACCAAACCTTTATTTTTTCATCCTTCATACACTTCACTTGGTGCAAATCTCTCGTCTTTCTTTCCCTCCCTTCAACAAGCATATATATTAGAAGTAATATTTTTGTGTATATATAAATAGTATATATTATATGAGTATTTAAAATACGTATTTAGTTGTCTTAAAATCTAACTTATTTTATCATTACTTGTGGGTGTTTATGTCATTTTTCAAATTATACTTCTTTCATCTTTCTTTCCTTTCACTTTCAATTTTACTCATATCAAATAACTAAAAAATCATCTAACTTTCGATTCCATTTATTCCGGTTACATTCTTTCCTTTCACTTTCAGAATTTACCTCTACTGTTGTACATGAAGGATACTCAATTTAAATAGACTTTGTATGGATAATACTTCAGTGACATAATGTCACGGTGACATTAAATCTGACCCACACAAATGTTTATGTTGTGTGGCTCAGATGTGTTGTATGAGTGACATTAAATCTGAGCCACACAAAGGTGTGTGTTGTGTGGCCCAGATTTAATGTCACGGTGACATTATGTCACCAAAGTGCCACCCGACTTTGTATATCTATGGATTACTAAAAAAGGAACAATTCAAATCCAACAATCAAGGGCAAGTGGTTGAGGGAAGCATCCAATTGAGTCGGTTTGACCAAAGAATAAAAGAAAAACACACACCTAATACACTATTTAAACAAAGGATCCACAAACAACACATGGTTTCTTTGCGATGTTAGTTATTAAAGAATTGGTATAACCTTCACAAACTCCCGTTTTTGATCTCGTTCACCGTCTTCTTGGTCTCTTTCTTAACTTATATGTTTTTCCAACTTTTAACATGTTTACACATAAACTAAACTTTAAAATATTTTATTTTTATTCTAACTTTATTCTGCAGCCATTCATTCCACCACCAAAATTCTTTATCCATAAGTCCATAACCTCTTTGATTTTCGCAACATCACTTTTGCAATTAATCACTCGTGCTATCTTGTCTCATATATCATTTACTCTACACTTTGAATCTCTAAACGACCCTTCTAAAACCTTGTGTTGGAAGATCATTTACTTTTAACTATTCAAATACCACTTGGTATAAAATGTATAACTTTGTTTTTGGTGAATCAAATTTTGGTTTTCACGTGAACTTTGCTTTGATGCTTTAGATGTTGGGTGATAGTACTTATTATTTGGGTCTTGTTAACCAGTGCCCCCGGGGCACTAGTTAAGGAAACAGAAAAGAAAATATTTGCATTGAAAACATCATTATTTACGCTTTTTAAACTTTGATTACACAAGTTCCAAGATACTTATACTATATTTAGTTTCCTTAACTAGTGCCCCGGGGGCACTAGTTAACATTTTCCTTATTATTTAGATCATCCACTGTTGAGTTGTGTTAACCTTTGTACGGTAAGATGTAGTCAATGTCTATTTTAATCATCGTGTCCGTTTGTTGTTTGGTCTAACGACCTCCCTTACAGTGAATAAAAAGGACTATTACTTTTCCCACCCTATGCCATACTCACGCGCCCTGCAAAAATTCCCAAAATTCCCCTTGAATTATAAAATCCGAAAATATATGAAATGCAATTCAGATTATATAATCCGAACTGCTTCGATATATATAAGGAAAATCACCCCTCCCATTTTACAGTTTTATAGTTTCAACTTTTCACTTTCTCTCTCTCCCTTATCCCAAAATCCGAACCACACAAATTTGTCCAAACTTGGAGTTTTTTTTGCACAAAATCACCGCATTTGAAGCTTTAATAAACATCAAAGTGAAAGTTAGTACTGGTTCCTTATGCATTCAAGTTAATTAGGTCAATTTTTTTCCTACACAATGAAGCTGTTCAGATTTTATAATCCGAACTGTATTGTTGCAGTTCTGATTATATAATCTGAATTGTACTATTATGCATGTTACATGTATGGATCATGTTGATCGTAGAAGGGGTGATAGCTTAACAATGCACACTTCCGTTATGAGAGAGCGTCGACAGAAGGCGGAGGTGGAGGGTCTAGTTCCCAGGCGTAGGGGTGGCAGGGCACGCCGTGCTGATGATGACGACGAGCTTGAGCCTGAGCCTCAGGTGGAGGATCAGATGGACATGGACATGGAGCATCAGGTGGAAGATGATGCTGAGGAGGATGTGGGTGATGTTGAGGCTGAGGAGGATGTGGATGATTTCCAGCAGCGGCGGCGGCGGTAGAGGAAACGTGTGCCGGAGTCAAAGCCTGAGCCTCTTGATGACTATCCCGGTGGCCCACATGATACGACCCCTGCTAACGAGGTACCAGCTTCATGTGGCCAGAAAGGCGGCTGAGGGTGAGGTACCTATTAATGTGATACTTTAATGATTATAAAATGTTGTTAATCTTTGTGAAACTGGTGTTAATGTTTTAATTTTAATTTTTTGCAGTGGCGAGGCAATTTAAAATGCGTAAAAAACGAGAAGATTGATGCAATACATGATGACGAGAATAAGAGGATAATTCCTGCGCGGTGGTGGCGTGATGGACTGAGTGTCACCCGTCTTACTTGGCTTCAGGATATCAGCTACAACCATATTGACCACGACCTATGTTCTGCATTTGCGGAGAGGTGGCACAAGGAGAGTTCGAGCTTCCATCTTCCGTTTGGGGAGATGACAGTGAAACTTGATGATGTGGTCTATTTGATGCATCTCCCCATTGATGGTATGCTTTTGTCCCACAAGAGTATTTCAAGGAACGATGCGGTGGAGATGATGATTCGGTATTTGGGTTCTAGTCCGGGAGATGCTATTGAGGAGGTGAATGACATCAGAGGTGCACATGCACGGTTTTGGTACTTGAGGAAGATTTTCAAGCAACGTCTTTTGCAGCAGATGAATGCTGATAATGAGGGTGATATCGAGGAGGAGGTGCAAAAGTTGCGGGGGCAGGCTATCTGCATATATTTGTTGTACTTGGTGGGGATCACTCTCTTCACTGACAAGAGCTCCCACTATGTGGATGTTGTCTATCTGAGGTACTTCAGAGACCTGGAGGTGGTTGCTGTTTATTCATGAGGAGCTGCTGCACTATCACTCTTCAGAGACCGGATTGGTTTTACACATTCCAGATTATATAATCCGGAAACCTCCTTTTTCACCCCAAATGTTGACTTTTTACGGGGTGTTTGACATATTTCAGATTATATAATCTAAAATGTGTAAAACTAGTTCAGATTATATACTCCGAACCCAATCAATGCACTTTAGGATAATGATCCTTCATGGTGCTACAAGCTCCAAAAGGCTCGAAAAGTTTCAGATTATATAATTCAAAAGTAGTTCGGATTATATAATCCGGACGAGGGGTATTTTTGATAAAAAAAAAGGGCGCGCTAAAAACAAGCAAGGTGGGAAAAGTAATACGCACTAAAAAATTGTCAAATTCTACATAGCTTTTATTTTGACAATACACATTTGAAATCCATATAACAAAGATGTAAAAGCTCAGATTATGATGGTTTATTTCATGAGAGAGTTACTTTTCCCACCCTATAGGTTTCTCGCGCTCCCTGCGTTTTTCCAAAAATACCCTTGTGCAGTCCGGATTTTAAAATCCGGATTCATGTTTACTATTTCAGATTTTATAATCCGGACAATTCTTATGTATAATCAGTCATCAGACTCTCTCACATTTCAGCAGTTTTGAGTTATGCTTTTAAAAACAACAAAAAAACTAAGTAAAAAATGCTAAAAACCTGTCAAATAAAATCATAAAAATATAAAAATACCACTAAAAAATTCTAAAAATCAAATAAAACTAGTGCAAATTTTTTCGGATTTTTCAGAGAATATGAAATATTAAAAAAAATGAAAAATGGGTCTAAACGATGGAATTTTGGATTTTGAGGGGCGGAGTCACGCAAGAAGTCCCTTCTAGGGGAGTCACGGTCCATGAATTTTTTCTGATTTTCTGGGGAAGTTTCGGAGCAATCCAATCAAGTAGCCTGAAAACCCGATTTTTGACTAAGAACATGTAACAATGACCCAAAACAGAATGATAAGATTTAGGAAGATTAATATTATCCCTAAAAATGGCTATACATGTTACAAATATGTTTATCCTTCCTTCAAAAAAAAAAATGTTACAAATATGTTTAGGATTTGTCACTACAAGAATTTTGCCTTTTACTGGCGGAATTAAACCCTCACTAATGCAAAAATTCCCTCAGTAATGCACTTTGCTGGCGGATTGGTGTCCCTCAGTAATACTGGCGTCAGAAATGTTACTGGCGGATTTTTCCCTCAGTAATGAGGATGTAGTCCTGACAAAGCATTAATGAGGGATTATTCCGTCAGTAATTACTGGCGGATTATTCCGCCAGTCATTACTGACGGAATAATCCCTCAGTAATGTAGATTCAGATTTGTCATAATATTACTGGCGGATTTATCCCCCCAGTAATGTTAATCGAATTTGCATTACTGAGGAAAATGTCGGCCAGTAATGTACTTCACCTTTTTTTTTTTTTTTGATCCCTTCCCCCACTTTTTGATTTTAATTAGAGAAATAAAATTAAATAAACACAAATAAATTAAAGAAATAATTTTTTTATTTATACGACAAATTAATTAAACCACATATCATTATAATATTTGTACAATACATAAATAATTTTCATACAAAATCATAAATATTTTAATAATATTCCTACAATCTAGAAAACTAAGAAAAAAAACTAATTATCATAATATTCGGACAAATTTGATCTTGATCTCCCTCTCGGTGATCTTCGCTCCTATTTCCTCCTCTTCCCGTGTTTTGGGGATTTTCTTGCGAAGCCTCATCCATATAATTATTAAAGTATCCATATAATTATCCTGCTACCTTTGAAAAGCTTCAACAAATGCATATAACATGATATGATAATCTCATAAGAATAAAGACTACATTAAAAGATAAATTTAACGAGTAGAAAAATAAAATAACGAAAAATTCATTCATTATATGATTTTCTTGCGAAGCATAATCCATATAAATCTCACCTACTGCCTCCTGGTTCCTCTGAGACATCTCTCTATTCATGGTCTCATAGTAATGAAGGCGTTCCAACAGTCGAGAAATCTCATAGTTCTTTGAGTCTAATTGGGTTTTCATCTCTGTCTCCGCCTCAGCTCTAGCAGTTCCTCTTCCAATGGCGTTTGATATGAACCTAGCAATGTAAACCTGCTGACATAGATCATCTACAGGATCTGAATCCAGCTGCCCACCTTCTGCAATAGCACTAAGATATGCAGGTAAAACAATTCCAACAGAAGATAACCCTTCTCTGATTCTCTCCCACTGGCTTTGCATGCTTTTAATTGATTCTTCAATTTGCTTTCGCTTCTCTATCTCCATCAATAGACTCAACCTTATTTCACGCAATTCAGCATCAACATCACGTAGTCGTATTGAACCTTGAGTGCCACCATCAGAAGAGAGTTCTACAGGAAGTAAAAAAAAGATCCAAGTAAGCTAATCTATTAGATGAAATTCTCCCAAAACATCCAGATATCCTTTTTTCCTCCCCTTCATCATAATCATATGAAATATGTATTGAAACTGATAAATCAATGACAAATTTAGGATATTCTGTTATAAATGCTGCAGCAACAATCATAATTGATACATCCAAAAAATATGAGAAAAATGACGAACAAATTAAAATAATAAAATGAAAAGCTAAATGGTCTTGACATCGTGCCGAACTACAAACTCTATGGAAGAACGCATCACTATGGTTTGTTTACATGCACATGCACAATTGCAAAGAACTAATACACAGTTAAATCTATATACATCTATATACAAGCTAAATCCAACAGTAATGTTTAAAAAGCCAAGGGTAATACAATGATTCATAGATACGCTCAAATTCATAAAGTTTTTTAACTCATAGAAATCAAATTGGGAGTTTCATGACATAACTTGGCACATCAAAATATTAACAAACCAACTAAATCCCAATATAATATAACTTAAGGATTTGAATTCAATCACATAATAAAGCAGAATGGATAATGATGATGGTAGAAAAATTTTAACTTTAAACCTTAAGCAGGATCACCTAACATGACCCATGGCTTTGGCTACATAGAAAAATATAAGGTTAAAGTCTAGACTAAGATGTAGTGGAAAACATACATTTGCAGTCAGTGAGCCTACAGGAAACAAAACAGAACTCAACAAAGCCTTAGCAATATCTTAAGCTAGATAATTGTCACATTTTCCCATAGACACAGGTACATTCCTATTTGCCAAAAACTCATTTCACATGTCCAGTCAGGTCAACACAAGGTAGAACTTCCTATCATATATGTTCATATGAGGGCCTAATTTTAATACTAAGCAAACACACCTACAAAATTTAGCCGATTTACAAACTACGAATTTCACTAACTACATGTGTTTGGATTTGCTTTTGCTTTGATGGTACCCTGCCAGTTTTCTGTGGTTTCCTGAAGCTAAAAATCTCAGCCTCTAATAGACATACGTCTGCAACCACTTCAACCATGCAAACAAACATAAATTTATTTGCACCGTAATCATTCAGCTGATATAACAAGCAGACACAAAAATAACTAAAGCCTAAGTTCTTAAAGCCAGTTAAAATTAAAAATTAAGACAAGCAAGAACTGTATGCAAAATAAATATATTTTGAAGTTTGATATTTAACTAGCACAAAAAAAGGTTTCACAATTCATAGTCAAAACACTACATCCCACAAAAAAAAAAAAGGAAAATCAAAACGAAATTAAGATTCTGAACATATTTCAAAAGCCAAGAGGAACAACATCATTCTTCAACCCACGATCTTACTTCTAAAACCCTAAAAAAAATCCCAATTCAAAACCCTAAAATAAGAAATTGGAGAATGAATGAGAAATTAGAGAATCGGTTGGCTTACCATGGCTTAAGGAGATTGAGAACTGAGAGAAAGAATCAGAGGCGGCGAACTGAGGAGAAGCTTCAGCGGCGGCGAACTGAGCGATTTGTTTGTGAGAGGGGAGAGAAGAGAGAAACACGATTTGTTTGTGAGAGGGGAGAGAACTGAGCGATTTGGTTTTTTTTGGATATGAGGGACTACTGACGGATTGTATGATTTAATTACTGGCGGATTTTATTCGTTACTGATGGAAAATTAAATGACAGTATTACTGGCGGATACTTTGCATTACTGGCGGACTATTTAATCCGTTATAAAATTACTGACGGATATATATCCCTCAGTAAAACAAAGTCATGTTGTTTACATTATTGGCGGACCATTTCCGCCAGTAATAATTCGATGGTTCTTTATTGACGGATTTATCCGTCAGTAATGTAAGTCATGGAATTATTGAGGGTTTTTTCCGTTAGTAACTTTACTGAGGTTTTTTTTTGATGTTATTGGAGGTTTATTCCGCCAGTAATTACTGAGGGTCTGAATCGCCCAGTAATGCAATTTTGAATTGGCTAGTATATTGAGGAATTCTTGTAGTGTGTGCTGATACAGTTCGGATTATATAATTCGAACCGTTTTACCTTGAAAAAGGGTGTTTAGGGGGTTTCCGAATTATGTAATCCGGAAACATCATGTAACGCGTCCTATTTTTGAAGTTTCCGGATTACAAAATCTGTAACTACATTTTTCACCCTATAACAAAGGAAAACACCATTCTAGATTATTAAATCCGGAAACCTCAAGGGCATTTTTGGAAAAAACGAAGGGCGCTAGAGAATCCTATAGGGTAGGAAAAGTAATACTCATTTCATGAATACATTCGGAATCCATAACAAAACAGTTTAAGGAGTTTCAAAGGTATTAATATAACAACAAATTAAGCAGAATATTCTAATACTACAATACAAGCAAAATTAGTTAAAAATCTAGGCATGATTGGAGTAGCACTTAAGCTGCCACTTTATTGTACTCTCTTTCAACAGCTATTTTGAGGATGCTGTCTTCTTCCAAGACCATTTGAATTGGCATGAAACCCAACCCATCTGCCATTGCAAGCATCATCTGCTTAGTTTCTTTCTTGAATTCTTCGAGATCAATTGTGCCATTCAAGTTGTGATCGAACTGTATGAACAAAGATTCATAAACACGAGCAAGCTCGTTTGGGTCTGAATCCACATCAATACCAAAGTGTGTTTCGAAAACCCTCAAGCTCCGGAGCTCCTTCAACATCTCTTCATAGGAGAGAAGACCGTCGTTGTTTGTGTCGAGGCGAGCAAACCGATTACCTACCAAGCTATTAAATGCTTCTTCATCTTCAAGGAAATGGAAAATTGTGGCCCCATCCAAAATTTCTACACTCATCTTTCTCTTCTACTTGATGTCTAAAATGGAAGGTAGTTTGTATTGACAAATAGAGTATTGCGTTTGCAAATGGATGTGATTTGATGAGAAGAGTTGGATCCTTCCATGTATATATAGACATTAGCAATTGCTTCTAGAAGAATATATTCTTTAACTACTAACATGGTATAGAAACCATGTGCTTTTTGTGTCCCTTGCATCTAGTAGTTTAATACTCTCTCCGTTTCAAAATGAGTGTCGTTTTAGGTGTTTACACACATATTAAGAAATGCAATGATTAAAAGAAAGAAAATGGTTATTTTACCAAATTATCCTTATTAACTATTGGTTAGTTTTAAAAGTAATACTTTGGAAGTAGTGTGCAGAGTATTAATTGGAGGGTACAATTGAAAAGAAAAAGTTATTATTGCATTGGAAATTGAAAGCGACACTCATTTTGAAACAAATTTTTTTGGCTAAAGCGACACTCATTTTAAAACGGAGGGAGTAAAAAAGTTCTTTCATTTTTTTTTTAAACGTGTTATTTTATTTATATTGGTTATGAAAATTAAATTATTTATTTTGCATAAGAATGAAACTGCACACGGTGAAGTCAGCGTTGGAAGACTACTGCCCCTCGTTTTAGTGTATGTATGCATGTCAATTGTCAAATGAGTAAAGTAGGTTGGAAATAATTTATTGGATGTCGTGTTTTGTTGAATGTCTTAAACAAAGGGTGACCCATTGATTATTTTAATATTATTCAAAGAACTAAAATAGATGTGAGTTTCACAATATTCTGTTTTTTTTTTTTATTTTCTTAGTAGTGATATTTGAATAACTATGACAACTTTTGTGATAATCTTATTTTTCTCATTCGTCAAAAATATTTCATGTGAGTATGAGAGAGAAAATTGTCTAAAAATTATCATAAAATAGTTGTTTAAATTTCATTTGTATTTTCTTAATCACAAACTAAACAATGAAAAGAAGAATCTTTCTCAAGACTTCTTTCCCTTCTCTTCATTTGCTTCATGTTTTCCTAATATGAAACATAGTGTAAGATTTTAACATTTTTTTGAAGGAAAGAGTTTTAACATTTGTTGAATGATTAAATTGTGGTTTAAATCCGAGGCTTTAAACCATCTACAGACATGTCATGTGCGTTTGGTTGTGCTTCATCTGAATCAGCAGTTCATCTCTTTATTCATTGTACTTTTTCAGGTAACCTTTGGGCTCTTGTCTGGAGTTGGCTAGGTATTTCTTTTGTGTATGCTGGTGAGCTTCGACACCACTTTAATCAGTTCACCAAGATGGCGGGTATGCCGATTTACTCTCACTTATACTTCAGGATTATTTGGTTTGCTACTGTTTGGGTCATTTGGAATGAAAGGAAACCGGGTATTTCAAAATACGGTGTCCGATCCTATTAACCTCAATGAAAAAGTAAAACTTACTTCCTACTTATGGTTGAGGTCTAAACAGGTGGATTTTGTCTATTCTTACCACGATTGGTGAAACATCCTATTCCTTGTATGAGAGTTCTCTTGCAATTTTTACTTTTGTTTTCGGTAGGTGCTTTAGTTAAGGCACTATGACTCTGTAAATATCTCCCGGTGTTTCTCCTATTGCACATCTTGTGCGGGGTTACCATCGGTGGTCTCGTAATATATCTCATTTTGATTTGTTCAAAAAAAATCTGAGGCATAAATTATTTAAATTATTTACTTTGCATAGCTTTGAAATTCCAGGTAGCGTAGTCAGCATTGGAAGTCTAGTGCCAAACAAGTAAAATAGCTTTGAATTCCAAGTGTTTTGTTGAATGTCGTAAACATAAGATGCCCACTGATTGTTTAATATTATAGGCTAAACTGCAACTTTGGCCCCCTATCTTTCAAAAAGTTGCGATTTTGGCGCCTTAAGTTTGAAAACTACAATTTTGGTACCCTATGTTTTAGCCCCTTTGCATATTTGGTCCTTTTTTTCAATTTTGACCAGTCAACGCCCATGTGGCATGCCACATGGGTAATTATTAAATTAAAAATAAATAAAAAATCATTTTTTAATTAAATAAATGAAAAATATAATTAAAATCATTTAAAAAATAAGGAAAATTAAAAAATTAATAAAAAAATTGAAAAAATTCTGAAAATATTAAAAAAATCTGGAAAAATGAAAAATTAATAAAAAAATTGAAAAAAATATAAAAAAATTCTAGAAAATTGAAAAATTAATAAAAATGAAAAAAATTGAAAAAATACGGGAAAAATTTAAAAATTCTGGAAAAATTAATAAAAATAAAAAATGATTCGAAATTTGAAAAATGATTCGAAAAATTAAAATTCGAAATTTTCTAAAAAAATTAAAATTCTGGAAAAATGAAATTTTTGAAATTTTAATTAAAATTTTCGAAATTTTAATTAAAATTCTGGAAAAATTCTAATTAAAATTTTAATGAAAAAATTAAAATTCTGGAAATTATTTAAAAAAAATTCGAAATTTTCATTAGTATTTTTCGAAATTTTCATAAGTATATATGTCGACCTTAGGTTTTTTCAGTGTATAAATACACAAAAATTCCCGGTTTATAAATACACAAAAGTTCCTGAAAAAAATACTAATGAAAATTTCGAAATTTCAAAAAATAAACAAAAAACCTAAGCTTGGTTTATAAATACACATATTTTTTTCCTTTATTCTCGGTTTATAAATACACAAAAATACACTGAATTTTTTTTGGAAATAAATACACAAAAAACCTAAGCTCGATTTTTAAATACACATATTTTTTCCCTTATTCTCGGTTTATAAATACACAAAAATACACTAAATTTTTTTTGGAAATAAATACATAAAAAACCTAAGCTCGGATTATAAATACTCATATTTTTTCCCTTTTTCAATTTTTTTATTAATTTTTCATTTTTCCAGAATTTTTTAATCTTTTTTATTTTTTTCAGAATTTTTCATTATTTTTCATTTGATTAGATTTTTTTATTTTTTAATCATTTTTTATTTTTATTAATTTTTCGAGAATTTTTAAATTTTTTCCGTATTTTTCCAGATTTTTTTTATTTTTCTAGAATTTTTAAATTTTTTAAGTATTTTTTCATTTTTATTAATTTTCAATTTTCCAGAATTTTTTATATTTTTTCAATTTTTTTATTAATTTTTTTATTTTTCCAGAATTTTTTAATATTTTCAGAATTTTTTTCAATTTTTTTATTAATTTTTCAATTTTTCTGATTTTTTAAATGTTTTTAATTAGATTTTTCATTTATTTAATTAAAAAATGATTTTTTATTTATTTTTAATTTAATAATTACCCATGTGGCATGCCACATGGGCGTTGACTGGTCAAAATTGAAAAAAAGGACCAAATATGCAAAGGGGCTAAAACATAGGGGACCAAAATTGTAGTTTTCAAACTTAAGGGGCCAAAATCGCAACTTTTTAAAAGATAGGGGGCCAAAGTTGCAGTTTAGCCAATATTATTCAAAGAACTAAAATTATTATGCTTTACAGAAGATCTTCTTAGTTTATTCTTTTTCCGTTCATGTCAACGGCATTTTGCCCCGTGATTCCTCTGCAATATAATTAAGACCTAGTAACACTTAAAATTGTAACTAAATCAAGAAAAATGTTACCGATTGAATTTAGTAACATTTGAACAATTGTTAAGTTAAACCCTCGTTACTAAAGAACTTTAGTTACATTTTATAATGTTATCTGTAACAATAAAAAAGTGTCGCAAAATGTTACATTAATGTAACACCTTTTGTATCACTAATAACAAAAAAAAAAATGTTACATTCATAATTTTTGAGAAATTGTAAAAAGTCACAAAATTGTCTAGACTAAAAAATTGTGAATCTAACAAAAATTGTTCCATTGAAATAAATTAGAAAAATGAATGTTGTAGTCAATCCACCACAATGAATCTAAATATCACGTAACTTGTATTTTTATACAATCCAGACAAATCACAATACTACATTTCGATCAACATTTAGATCATCAATTTCGAATAACAGGACAATGAAATAAGATATCCTAACTAATCCTACTGATCACTTTTTTCACAAAACTAACAAAAAAATACTAGCCATGAGGGATTTTAAGCAAGCTAATGATGCAACGCAATTCTTCTTGGCTGTACTTTCAATTGTTTGACAAGTTTGCAACATATTTAATAGATTCAGTTGGAGCAAGAAATATCTTTTAGATGCAAGTATTTAGAAGGAATATGTGAGAACAAAAACAAAGTAAAAGTAAATCTGAGGTATAAGTGATTGAAAGAAATCCAATAATTACTATAAAAAATTGAGATATAAAGATGGCCTTAATACTTAGCATTTTCTATCATTGCACAATAAGTCTAAGAGTCTATGCATATATAAATTTTGGGATTTCTCCACTTACAAGAAAATGTCATGTTTCAACCATACATGTATATGAGGAATTTACTTTGCACGCAAAGTTTTATATCATCTATATCAGCCATACATGCCCTATATGGTAAGTAAAGTTTGAATCCGATGCAAAGCAATTTTACATGTCCATGCTAACCTGTTGTAGGTACGAGGAATTTACTATGCGTGTGAAGGTTATATCATCTATATCAGCATACATAATCACCAACTTGGTCTATTTTTCAAATAAAACATATAACAAAATCAAACACGTATACCTGACATTGAGGATGGAGAAAGATATAATAACACAAACTGATCCAGCATCTAAGAATGAAACAGAGGGAAATCAGAACCCTAAATACAACAACATGATGAGGATAGAATGAATGGTATTAGATAGATATGTGACATACGGCGACGAGGTGAGAGATGCAGCGGCGAGATGAGAGATACGGTGGCAAAATGAGAGGCGCAAGGTTGTGATACGACAGCGAAGTAAGAGATTTGTCAATGAAGTTGCGATTGAAGTGACGAGAGTGAGAGAAACGTTGCAACACTAGGAAAGTAACGAGAATGTGTTTCTAATATTTTGTAAAATAAATTTTTCATTCTTTTGAGGTTTTTATATAATAGTAACAAAATAATAAAAAATCATCTAAAAAAACCAGTAAAATCTGTGATGAATTTTAAAAATTGTTACAAATAAGTGTTACCGAAAAATGTTACTAAAAACCTGCAGTAGTGTTACTAGCAAATTAGCTTTAAATGCACCATCAAATGCGGATGACTTTCAAATTGTCTCAAGGAAGAAAGGTAAAACTGTCAAGAAACCCTCTTCTTTAAAATCAACTTACTCAACAAGAGCTAAAGCCTCTAACCCTAAGCCTTTCAAATGAAGATGTTGTACTGGAACATGAGGGGTATCGCCAACTCCCCTTCCAGATTGGCGCTCAGTAGGCTTTTAGTTTCTTTTAAACCTGATTTTGTTTTCCTAGCAGAACCTTGGATGAGATTTGATGCTTTCCCTACAAACTGGTTACGCAGATTAGGTTACAAAGCTTTCTCTTTCAACACTAGAACTGATAATATTCCTAACCTTTGGTGTATATGCTCCCTCGACCTAAACCCTGATCCCATTCACATTGACAATCAACAAGTTTCTTTTAGCTTGTCCATTAACCAACAAGTTTTTTACTTCTCAGCCATTTATGCATCTACAAATTACCGAACTAGAAAACATCTCTGGCACACCCTTTCAACCCTTCAAACCCTTCACACTGGACCTTGGACCTTTATTGGAGACTTTAATACAATTATTGGGGCACATGAACATGCTGGTTTCTTCAACCCTGCAAGAGCACCGATCATTGACTTCCAAAATTGGACAGACTCTAATGATTTGCTGCACCTTCCCACCAGAGGAGTTAACCACACTTGGGACAATGGAAGATCCGGTAGAAGGCATACCAAAAGAAGGCTAGATAGAGTAGTATGTAATCATGATATGATTGACAGCTGCAACTCAATTTCCTGTATGACACTTATCAGGCATCAATCTGATCACTATCCTCTCCTTTATGAATTCAAAACAGATGATATTACTTATGCGTCAAGCTTCAAGTTCCTTAGTGTTGCGAATTCGATGAAAAACTCACACCAATAACAACTTGATGTGTGGAGCAAGGGATAATTAAGCAACCAAAATCAAAGTGTATGGAACAATTATAATCACAAGCCAAAAGTAGAAAACAACAGCGAGAGAAAAGGAAGAGAGAACACAAAGAATTTGTTGACCCAGTTCGGTCCAAATTGACCTAGTCTGGGGGAGAGAGCAGCCCTCCGTTTCACTATATGATGAGTAACGTTACAAAGAGATTTCAATGGGTTATAAGAATAAGTCTCCCGCCTAATTCTACCCAAAACCCAGCCTCTTCCCGTAACTAAGAGACTCAATCCTAATAGTGTTTCCCAAGGTGAATCAACCCTCAAACCTTAGTGTTTGTTCCAAAGAGACAAACTCTATACAAACCCTATATTTGTTGTTGCCTTTCTAAACCCTTGTTTCAGCCCCCTCTATCTCAAGGTTTACACTGATACAATGCCTATATTTATAGTAAAAGTAACTCCCATAAAATTGCACCAAATCTGGCCCAAAAATACGTTTCTGAAAAATAACAGCACGCAAAATCGGGCCCCGATTTTCCAAAATGGCCGCCGATTTTTACAGCAGCAACAACTTCCAACAAGCGTCCAAAATCGGGCCCCGATTTCCAAAATCGGCCACCGATTTTCCCAGTTCCAGCAAACATGATTTTGGCCTCCAAACTCCAATTTTGAGTCACTTTCACAACAATCTCCACCTTGACTCCAAATTAGTGATGATGCCCATTTAACACCAACACCTTGCTGTTGTTTCCCTTGTTCCCACTACACCAAGTAGCTCCACAAGTTTGCACCCTAATCCCTTCAGCCATCGGAATGTCTTCCGCCTTCTCGAAGGTACTTGCAGTCCAACTACGCTAGGAATTTTAGGTAGTTCCACAAGCCTTTACCTCAACCTCTTCAGCCATCGGAACGTCTTCCGTCTTCTCGAAGAGCCCTTGCAGTCCAACTACACTAGGAGTTTTAGGTAGTTCCACAAGCATTCACCATGACATCTTCAACACAGGACATCTCCCGTATCCTTGAAGGTCTCCTTGCATCCAATCACCCTTGGCCTTCTTTTAGGGTAATCCCGCAAGCCGTGCTATACATTCTTCAACCTCCGGAATGCCTTCCGTCTTCATGAAGAAATCCCTTGCTCACCATAGAGCATAGCACCCAAGGTCCTCCATAGTCGTACCATTACCGATGTGTTCAACTCCACCTCAAGCTGAGCGTACTCTACCTCAACTAGCAAATGCGTACATCCCACTATGTCTTCAACCTTGCAACTCCACCTCAATAGGTAGATCATGAGTATTGTTGCCTCCGCCTCTCCAGACTGATCATGAGTATTCTTACCACCGCCTCTCCAGGCTGATGTTGAGTGTTTAACGTCTCTCCAGACGACCACCGCTCCACTAGGCATCACTCTCAAGGTGAGACACATCGCCTTCTTCATCCTCCAAACAACACCACACCATCAGAGCACCCGCATCCTCAAGACGCATCTCAATGTTCTCCAAATCACCAATGATTTTGTTGAACTCCACAAGTAGCTCCATGATGGCCTTTAACTTTACCATCCTGAATAAGTAAAGTTGTTGCTTTAGGAATTGCCCACGAACCAAAGACTTTGTCATATACAAATATTCGAACTTTGACCACATCGATGCCGTAGTTTCTTCCTTTGCTGCTTCTCTCAGAACTTTATCCCCGAGGCACAAGACAATGGCACTCCTGGCCTTGTCCACCATCTCGGTCTTCTCCGCTCGTGACATGGTGACCAGTAACGAACCTTCACCCTTCAAAGCTTTCTCACACTTTTGCTGTATTAGCACCGTTTCCATCTTTACCTTCCATAACCCAAAATCGTTATCTCCGGTAAACTTCTCAATATCCCACTTCGAACCCATGGTACTAGATTATCCTTTGATCTTTGCCCCACGGTGGGCGCCAATTGTTGCGAATTCGATGAAAAACTCACACCAATAACAACTTGATGTGTGGAGCAAGGGATAATTAAGCAACCAAAATCAAAGTGTATGGAACAATTATAATCACAAGCCAAAAGTAGAAAACAAAAGCGAGAGAAAAGGAAGAGAGAACACAAAGAATTTGTTGACCCAGTTCGGTCCAAATTGACCTAGTCTGGGGGAGAGAGCAGCCCTCCGTTTCACTATATGATGAGTAACGTTACAAAGAGATTTCAATGGGTTACAAGAATAAGTCTCCCGCCTAATTCTACCCAAAACCCAGCCTCTTCCCGTAACTAAGAGACTCAATCCTAATAGTGTTTCCCATGGTGAATCAACCCTCAAACCTTAGTGTTTGTTCCAAAGAGACAAACTCTATACAAACCATAGATTTGTTGTTGTCTTTCTAAACCCTTGTTTCAGCCCCCTTTATCTCAAGGTTTACACTGATACAATGCCTATATTTATAGTAAAAGTAACTCCCATAAATTTGTACCAAATCTGGCCCAAAAATACGTTTCTGAAAAATAACAGCACGCAAAATCGAGCCCCGATTTTCCAAAATCGGCTGCCGATTTTTACAGCAGCAACAGCTTCCAACAGGCGTCCAAAATCGTGCCCCGATTTCCAAAATCGGCCACCGATTTTCCTAGTTCCAGCAAACATGATTTTGGCCTCCAAACTCCAATTTTGAGTCACTTTGACAACACTTAGTATGTGGTCCCTCCACAAAGACTGCAGAACTTTTATTGAGAATTGCTGGAAAGAAAATGTTGTTGGATGCCCTATGCTCATTCTCAGTACTAAACTCAAAAACCTGAAGTCCAAACTCAAAATATGGAACAAGGAGGTATTTGGTAACATTCATGAATATGTCAACATTGCTGAAAACAACCTGAACCAAATTCAAGCCCTCATCAACACCAATGGCCACTCTGACACTCTCCTCAACCTGGAAAAAGATGCTCAAGTTCAGTTAGAGGAAGCTCTTAGAAAACAAAATCTTTTTTGGCGAGAAAAGGCTAGAGTCAATTGGCACCTTGATGGTGACAGGAACACCAAATTTTATCACAGAGTCACAAAGATAAAAAAATAAAACAAAATTAATTTCATCAATCAGAAAAGATGATGAGATTTTGTCGGAACCATCACAAATTGCTGACCATATTGTTTCTTACTATAAATGTTTGTTTTCCACTAACCTTGTTTTGCAGGATAACTTACTTGTGGAGGAAGTAATCCCTGAGCTTGTTGATAATCAAACTAATACCTTACTCACTAAGCTTCCATCTGTTGAAGAAATCAAGCACGCTATTTTTGACATGAAAAAGGAGGGAGCACCTGGCCCTGATGGTTTTGGTGCTTGGTTTTTTCAAGAATATTGGGAGGTGATCAAACATGATGTAGTCAACGCTGTGCTTCAATTTTTCACTACTGGATGGTTACTACCAGGTTCCAACTCAAATTCTATCATTTTAATTCCCAAACACAATCATGCAGACACCATAGAACAATATAGACCAATTGCTCTAGCCAACTTCAAATTCAAAATTATTTCAAAGATTATAGCTGATAGGCTTGCAGCAATTCTTCCTACTATTATTTCCAAAGAGCAGAGAGGGTTCATAAGGGGCAGAAATATAAAAGATTGCATTGCTTTAACATCTGAAGCAATCAATCTTTTGGATAGATGTTTCAAAAGCTTTTGATACACTGGATTGGAATTTCTTATTAAAAGTGTTGCTTGGTTTTGGGTTTAATAACACTTTTTGCAATTTGATTCATGTCATCCTCAAGTCAGCAATGATCTCTATCTCCATAAATGGCACACAAAAGGGTTACTTCTCATGTAAAAGAGGTGTCAGACAAGGGGACCCTCTCTCCCCTCTCCTTTTTTGTTTAGCAGAAGAAGCATTGAGTAGGGGATCTCCAAACTGGCCAATGATGGAGAGGTGGATCTCATTTCAAGTTCTAGAGGTGACAAGGTACCTTCTCATTATTTTTATGCAGATGATCTTATGGTCTTTTGTAAAGGGAAGGTTTCAAATTTGGTTGCTTTGAAAAATCTCTTCTTCTTTTCTGGTGGAATTAATGAAAATAGAATTGATCATATTGTTAATGTGATTGGTTTTAATGTTGGAACTCTTCCTTTTACCTATCTTGGTGCACCAATTTTCAAAGGCAAACCAAAAGTGATTCATTTTCAGTCAGTTGCTGATAAAGTCAAAAACAAACTTGCTACTTGGAAACCTTCCCTCCTCTCCATAGCAGGAAGAATTCAAATGGTAAAAGCAGTCATTCATAGCATGCTTCTACACACAATGTCAATTTATTCCTGGCCTATTTCCCTAATCAAAGATTTAGAAAGGTGGATCAGAAACTTCAAATGGAGTGGAGACATCAATAAAAGAAAGATGGTCATTGTTGCTTGGAAGAAAGTTTGTAACAACTATGAAGAAGGTGGTCTAGGTATTAAATCTCTCATCTCTCTTAATGATGCCACAAATTTGAAACTTTGTTTAGAACTTTTCAACTCTGATGAGCATTGGGCAGTTTTGCTTAGAAATAGAGTTTTTAGAGGTTCTTCATGCATTTCTCATCATATATCATCTTCTATTTGGAATGGCTTAAAGGCTGAATATAACACTATCAAAGATAACTCCTTTTGGTTGATTGGCAATGGTAAACATGTGAATTTCTGGACTGATCAATGGTGTGGGGAGCCTTTGGCTTACGTGTATCAGATTGAGCATCTGGTTAATCACCTCCCTACCAAAGTTTGTGATTACATTCATGATTTTCAGTGGAACATTGATGATAACATGCACAACTTCTTTCCAAACCTGAGAAATCTTACTTCACAAATTACTCTGCCTGCAATTGATACTGCTGACATCCTTATGTGGGCGCATACACCGAATGGTGAGTTGACTCTAGCAGAAGCTTACAAGTTTAAAAAACACCATGCACCAATTCTGCCTTGGACAAGTCAAGTGCGGAGTAGAGATGTCCCCCCAGCCAAATCTCTTATGGTATGGAGACTTATGATGGACAAACTACCAACTGATGATAAGTTGACTCATAGAGGCTTCAACATGCCTTCAATGTGCTCCTTGTGCTCCAAAAACGAAGAAACCTCTTTCCATCTATTCTTTGAATGTATATACTCTTGCAATCTATGGTGCTGGCTCTCAAGACTGATGAATATTCCCCTCCATTTCAACTCTATTGAAGACATCTGGTCGACAAGCAACATGTATTCCAATCAAGAAAGCAAGCTTGTGGTGAATTCTGCAATTATAAATATCATTAATGCTATCTGGTTTGCTAGAAACCAAATCAGGTTTAATAACAAAAAAATCCATTGGAAAAGTTCCATTGCTTCAGTTATGGCGTTGGTCTCTCTAGCAGGAAACAATTCAAAAACCACCTCTCTCTCAATGTCAGACTTTTCTTTCCTCAAAAAGTTTAACATCTCTCTGCATCTCCCCAGAGCTCCAAAAATCATAGAGGTGATTTGGCACCCTCCAGTTGCCCCTTGGATTAAATGAAATACTGACGGTTGCTTCACCACCACCTCATCCTCTTGTGGAGGTATTTTTCGAAACTCTAATTCTGATATGATTATGTGCTTTGTTAAGAAGCTGGACGTTGACAATGCCTTTCAAGTCGAGTTAATCGGTGCAATGAGAGCTATTGAGATTGCTTACCATAACGGTTGGAGCAATCTTTGGCTAGAACTCGATTCATCTATGGTGGTGCATGCTTTGAAATCTAACTCACAGGTACCTTGCAGATTAAGAAACAGATGGTTGAATTGCAGAATCTTACTTCAATCTATGAATCACCATGTCTCTCATGTATTCAGAGAAGGAAACCAATGTGCTGATGGTTTAGCTAATATAAGTCTCTCTGTAAATCACTTCACTGTATTACAAACAATTCCGGTTTCTTTGCAACCTGCTTTGGTTAGAGATAAGTTAGGCTGGCCTAACTTCAGATTTGTTCCTTTTTGAGGGGGTTTTGAAAAAAAAATTAATTATTATATAATAATATAAAATATGTGTTTGAAAGAAACCCATTATCATTTAGTTTTTATTAATAACACTTCGTTGCTATATACGAACAATATATGAAAATTGAAGTCCATCAAATTTAGTTAATTGTCCTTCTTTAAACTAATGTTCATCTTAATTTTATGCGCTTAATGGTCATTACTCAAAATTTAAAACTAATTCTTTTATATAATTAAAAATAAAAATTATAAATCCTTCTTATTATTAGATAGGTTATTTTGATGATGCTTATATAATGTTAGTTATAGTCTTGAACATGTTAAAGCACCTAGAAATCATTGCTTCTTTGTGTCATGTGGTTCTTGGATGTCAAGTGTGTCCTTAGTTGTAGAAGTCTTCCTCTTTGAGTTGAAAAACTTTTTTATCTAGATGCTTGATTCGATTCAAATTTGTTTGATTCATATCAATCATTCTCTATGCTTTTGTTTCTTGAGTGTCATGTAATTTGATTTGATTCACGATTCCTTGAATCATATCATATGTGAATCGAATCAAAATACCTTGATTCGTTTGTTTTCTATTGGTCTTGTTTTAAGGCATGTTTGATCGAATCACAATTTTTTGATTCGTATCAACCTTCATTTGGGAGAGTTTGATTTGATTCAAACATTGTTTGATTCGTATCAATCCTCATAGTACAGATTGTCTATTTTCACTTGTCTGAATCGAATCATACTTTTAGTGATTCGAGTCACTACGTTGTTTTTGGCTAAAACTTTACACATGCCACTCATTTCTATATATAGCTATATCTACACAACTCCTAAATAATTGAATAAATTGCAACTATCTCTCTTGAGTCTTCAAACCTCTCTTTCCATTTGTAAATGGTTATCGTTGAATATTGATAATTTATTGTGCTAATTAATATTCTACATTTGAACATATCAATTCAGTAGTGAATCTTCGTATTATATTCACTGTCTTGATTTTTGTTATCATTTATTTTGCACGAATTCAAAAGACATACATTTTCTACTTACGTTTTCGCTAAACTCTTAAAAAAAAACTAAAACGCTATTCACCCCCTATATCGGATGCCCATGTTTGCCACATAGACCAACGTAAGTTTCTTCTGCTTCTCTCCAATTTGGAAAACTTCTTCACACTTAACATACAAGAGTTTGTAAGATTCAACAAGTTCTTCTTAAGAAATATCTTTATCACAGGACTCATCATCAGATTCTCGCTTCCTACTGAAAGCCCTCAAATGGTTTGTTGTCTCATCCTTATATTCTCCTTTAGAATCTTCATCTGACCAAGTGGCTGTCATTCCCTTATTTTGTTTCTTTAGGAACGTGGGACACTCATCTATGACATGAGCAAAACCCCCACATTCATGACATTGTATTTATTTCCCTTGGTTTGGTTTTTCCCCAATTATACTCTTGTGTTGAGAACCAATATTCTTAAAGTTGTCAGACGACATGTTCTTGACATTTGGCCTCGACCTTTTGTCCATCGTCTTCAAAACGTTGTTAAACTCTCTACCAAGAGAACAAAAGCATCTGAAATGCTTTAATCAGTATCAATTTTACGTTGAACTTCATCCTCTAGAGTGTATATGAAAGTTATGTTTCTGTTCATCTTTCCAGATCTGTCATTTATTACCAACTCAAAAGTTTGAAGGGATCTAATGAGTTTATCTTCCTTCATCTTGCTTATATTATGAGCTTCTCGAGGGACTCTTTGGTTGTTTGCAAAACCGAGTGGTGTTGTTTGTTGTCCAAAAAGATTTTGAGGGGTTATATTATAAAAATTTTGATTGTTCCTAAACCCCTAATTGTATTGAGCCTAGTTTACTTGCTCAGGACTTCCACAACACTACCGAGCTAGTTGGCATTCAACACTAGTATGACCAAACATTCCATAAACTTCACAAGCTGGTAAAACAGGGGCAGATGTGACAGCACTAAAAGTTAACTTATGAAATTTTTTAAAAAGTGCGTCCACCTTAGCATCAAGTGATCAAGGGCAGAAGTCCATTGATAGTGGTTTTAAGCCTTGTCATAAAGAAAAAGAAGTTGAAGGTAGAAAAAAAAAAGATTTTTTTTTTAGTCTAACGGCGCCAAAAACTTGATGTAATAAATCCGCAAGTGCACGGTTTACCGAAGTAGTAATAAAGAGTATCGTTCCGACAGGTAGTTGTGTATTTGATTCACTTTTAAAATAATGATTAGATGAAATTTCAAAGGTTAAAAGTTGGATTTTTGTGGTTTTGAAAATAATAATAATAGCGCCTTGGGATTATTGGTTCATCTTGATGACAAATCCTTCACAAACTAAACCCTAAACCTAAATGTTACGTTGGATCTATTTTCTAAAGACAAGTTTCTCTTTGGCTTTTCATATCTCCTTTTTGTCTCAATGAATGTATTTCGATAGCAACCATGCTTATTCTCATGGTTGATTGCTATTGAAACCCTTTAAGAACGAAACTTTAATGTCTCATGGTTTCCTAGACTATTCTCATGTTTCGCAATCCTTGTCCAATTTCACTTGTTCCAATATCAAAACTTCATCTTTCAATCCTTTGCTTGATATTTGTGATGATGAAATAACAACTATTAAACTTCACATTTCGGTCCTTCGATTAATACTTGTTATTTCATTAGAAAAACGGTGAAATAGATTAGAAAATAGATTTACTTAAGATTAGGGTTCTAGGCTTGGTTTGATAGGGATTAGGTCATTAGACTCATCCAACAATCCCAAGACAAAGAAGTCTACTCACTCATGTTCATTGTAGACATGGAGAAGAAGGAGAAGAAGAACATGAAAGTAAATAAGAAAATAGAAAGAAGAACTTTTATTAATGGAAACAATTGTCACATATAATTCCCAAGAAGAAAAGATGATGACTTTGATTAATAGAAATAGTTGTCAGAGAAAATTCCTAAGAACCAAGGTGATTATTCAAGTCTGATGGCTTCTCTATTTATAGCTATGGGAGCAGCATAAAATTGCACTAAATCGGGACATAGATAGCTATGGGAGCAGCATAAAATTGCACTAAATCGGGACATAGATTTGTACTAAATCGGCATATAAATTTACACAAAATCAAAACATATAATTGTACTAAATCTACACATAAATATGCATCAAATCAGCACATAAATATGGCAGAATTTCCCTCTTTTTAGCTTTCTTCTCAAACAAGCTTTAATCATCCATCTTAATCCATTCTTTTGCTCAATTATGCTCTAAAACTCAATCTTTCACCATATTTGTTCCTTAAATTAAATAACAACAAATTGAAGTAAAATAGTTCTAGAAAGTAAATAAAAACACATAAAATCTAAATAAAAAAAAATAGACTCAAATAACCACTTAAAAACACGAATTATTGACTCATCACCTTCCTCTTGAACTACTCCAGTTCTGAACGAGAAATTTTGAATGAGGAAAGCTAGTATTTATAGGGAAAATTTTCACCTAACTTGGGCAAAAAACATGGGCTTTCAGTGGCGAAAAAGTCACAAAATGTGACCTTTTTGCAAGTCATGGGCGATAGGCGCCTGAGGCCATGCGTTAGGCGCATGTGCCTTGCACCTCAGGGCGCCAGGCTCCCACACCATGTGCCTCGACACTTTGATCTTGATTATGGGTGCCCTATCCTATGTGTCTGGGCGCTTCAGTGTAAATAATTTGATGCTGAAATGATTGTCTTATTTGCCTGTTGAGGTGTTTTCTTCAAAGTAAAATGTCTTGGAACTTGGGAACATAATTCCTCCCTTTGTAAATTCTTATGAGGCCTCTTGAATCTTCATTCTTCATCTTCCCAAGGATCACACAATTCAGCGGATGTCTTGCTTTCCTAATTTGCTTGATTGCTTCTTGAATTACATCAAGAACACCCTAAATTTGCTATGTTTCGGGAATAATAGAATTTTAGACTCAAATATAGAAAATATTACAAATGTTCCGAAATCATAGGGAATTGATCTAATACTCCTCTAGTTTGCTGGTAAAACCTACTAAAATAGACTGAGAAACATGCTAAAAATAACGTAAGATGATCTGTCATCACAACCCCAAACTTAAACTGTTGCTAGTCCTAAAGTAACGAAAAGAAAAACATGAGTTAGTCGATGCATTTTTTTATTGGAAAAACATATATTTTCGGGAGTTGTGCTTAGGACATCATTCATCACATTTATAACAGAGCAGCAACTAACTTACAACATTACATTCAAGTGGGTCGGTCTAGGAGAAAGTAACATATATTCTCAGCCATACTCTTTTCCATAATACACGTATGTATCTCCTAAAACACATACTTCACTCATTTTAGAAAGTATAATCATACATGCAACTTCACTCATTTTACATAAAGCACATACTTCACATAATGCATATAATTCAACTAATTCACATCAATCATATAGATCACGTAAAGTCTTGCATAATTCAACTCAACAAATTACTTCACATAATGCATATAATTCAGCTAATTCACATCAATCATATAGATCACATAAAATCTTGCCTAATTCAACTAAACAAATTCAAATCATCATTTCAAAAAGATCGGCAACATTAACACCAAAGAAATCACGAAATCAAATACATATGATTTACACTTCATTACTATCACTAAAATAAACATCATCAAATAAAATCACCAA
This sequence comes from Medicago sativa, assembly GCF_051527215.1. NCBI lineage: Eukaryota > Viridiplantae > Streptophyta > Magnoliopsida > Fabales > Fabaceae > Medicago > Medicago sativa. The sequence goes on from NC_140755.1 coordinate 24,869,503, forward strand.
GTGTAAAAGCATCACCAAAATAACAAACATCATCATGTACACATCTCCACACAAATTCCCATTATTCACCAACCATATAAATCACCAAGTGACATAATTCACCAAATCACAATTTCATATAATTCACCAAATCACCAAATTCATATAGTTCACAAAATTTCACTAATACACATAATCACCAAACCACATAGTCAAGTATGTAATATTTCACCAATCTGAATGCATCCAATGTTCTAGACACCTCTACATGCATGTGGTACCAAGTTTGGATTTGTAGATAATATTACCGAGTGATCCACCCATCATCGAGATTCCCATCTTCGTGATTATTTGGATACAACCGGATTTATTGTTACCGATTCATTCCCTCATCTTTGTGATTTTCCGATCTTCGTGATTACAATACTCAACGAATTCATGAACTTCAAGTAAAGACTCGACAATGCATAACTCAAAAACTCATCATCATTATATAATTTACACCATTATGTAATATATTTCCCATCTTTGTGATTATCATTATTAACACGTCATTTGCATCGTTGAGTAATTACAATCCATACGTCACAAATCATCATCAATTAATAATCTCCACATATTCATCATCGAATAAATAAACTACACATATTTATCACTAAATAAATAACTCCACATACTCATCACGAATAAATAAGCAATATCACTTTATTAAGCACACATTGCATAATAGACGAATAATCACTCACATCAAGATAACCCACATATTAACACTCATCCAACATTAATTCATTCTTATTTCATTATGTTATCATGAATACAAAGTCATTTGCAAGTTATCAAATCATTTTCTCATTTTGACAAAGTTCATATATTTTCATGAAATCTCCTATGTTGACATTCTCACACAATTCAACATATCTCATGCATATTAAACATCAATTCAATCATAATCTATCATATTATCATGAACATAAGTCATTTGCAAGCTAACAAGTCTTATTTCAAAATTTCACCGAAGTTCGTCTATAAAATCCAAAGTATCGTATATTCTTCACCTTTTTACCAAAACCAAGTTTTATGCTCTTATAGTCCTTTATCAAACCTACATACTTCATCTAAGTCCATTATCACAGTAGACAAGTCATAACATCATTATTTCTTTTAAGAAAAATCATTATCCGATTATTTCAAAATCAAGTTCGTCTCCATTTTAACAAAACCAAAATAAGTCCAAGCAAATCATGTTCCAGCAACTTTTTTAATCAAAACAGCAAATAAGCATATCATTTTCAACTCAAACATCTCAAGTTCAATCACCAAAACATAGCTTATTTCACATAATCACTTAAAATGACTTTTAGCTTAAAACATGTTTTTCTACGATTCAATTCCACCCAAAACCATTTCTAAAACCATCAACTTATTCATATTCACAACAACAACTTCACAATTAAAACATATGTTTCAAATCATCAATTCACCAAGTATCATGATTATTATTCGTTTTTCACACAAATCACAAAACTTCACAATTTAAGCCAAACTTCACAGCCACCCATCATATCATTTAATATCACAACTATATAAATACATACTCGTTTATTCACTCTAATAACTTCCTTAAACCCAATATTAATTTTGAGAAAGTTTCACAGTTCATAGAAAAAGTTGTGCTGAAATTTCTTTGAGTCAAACCAATGCCCAAAGAAAGTTACCATCCGTGGCTACAACTTTCAGGTTTACACCTGAATCCAATTCCGCACAGAACAGTGAAAAACAACTTAACTTATTCAAACTTCACATTTATCATCTTCAAATTCATGAATTCTCATCAACAATATATACCCAACAACAATTATCACATATTCATCATAAATTCAACATCAAGAAACAACAACATCATCATTTTCAACAATTTAAGCCAAAACTTCAAAATAATCATTTCTACATAGTTCAATAATGAAATTTAAGTACCCATAACAAGTTTCTAACAAATTTCACATATTCAAAATCATCACTTAACTAAGAGCACGAAAATCAACATTCAAAATCATAATTCACACAATAGCACTTATGATCCATAAGCTAAGAACTTAACCATAAGTGATTATACACCCTAACCTAACCCCCTTCACAAAATTAAGCAAATCGTCACTCGCCCTTGCTCCTAGCTTTAATCCTCTTTGAATCTCCCTTTGGGTCACTTCCTCTTTGTTCTTCTCTCTAACCCTCTCTATTTCTCTAGCCTCCCTTTGTGTTTATGTGAAAAATGAATGAGTTCTAATCTAGTTTCTCTCATGAGTTATCTATATATAGTCACCACTCAACTGGACTTAGGTTAAAACTATTCATAATGGGCTTAATGACTCTTAAAACATTAATGAAAAAGTTACTTAGGGTCAAAAATAGAGTACTATGGATTTAAGTCTCTTCCGGCCGTCAATTCAAAGATTTCATCTTCAAATCTCCGAACGAAGAAACTTGAATAGGGGCATATGTCATACCCCAATTTTTGACCTAAGATCCCACTTTCACACGCTCATTGACCCGAAATATTCCATGAATTTTCAAAGAAAATTTCGGCAGAGAGCTATTTTAAAATAACTCATTTTGATTTTTCTTTGGGCCCACCTTTTTTATTTTACTTTATTTTTATTTTTATCTTCATTTTTTTATTTTATTTTATTATTCAGTCTTTCCTTTTGTTATTTATTTTATTTTTTCTGTTTTTATTTTATTTTAATCGGTCCAAAAAAATTAAAAAAATAGTGTCCAGGGGTCCGAAACTTTTTTCTCAGCTGCTCCACCTTCAGTGGCCAATTCAAGTGTCAACTTTCACATTCCTCTTTCAAAATTCACCATTAAACACCATTCAAATCCCCCATCTAAATCCATTAAACCAATTTTTCATTTTCATCAACCTCTTCACCTATAAATATAGCTCTCATTCCTCACTTATAAAGACACCAAAAGTTCTCTTGAGTTGTCAAAGAACTTTTCTCTCTTCTCCCTCCATTAGCTTGTGTTGACGAGCTATTCTTTTCTTCTCCCTTTTTTTTTCTGTCCCTTCGAATTTAAAGAGTGTTCTTAAGGCCATAGTCCCTTCGGTTTACAATGTCCCTTCGAAATTAAGAATGGTCTTAAGAACAAAGTCCCTTCGGTTTACAATGTCCCTTCAAAATTAAGAATGATCTTAAAAACATAGTCCATATTCAGTTTATTATCCATGTTTAGATTGTATTTTAGGAAGTTGTAATATAAAAAATCAAAAAAATATGCATGTATTTACTTTATTTATTTAGATTTTATATACCAAAAATGCAAAAATATTAGGTTTAGTTCATTATCCAAGGGAAAGGTGTTTCGTTTTGATCCAACGTCATTACGAAATAACCTCGCGTTTTTATTTTATCGTCACGTTAATTTTTAGGTTGTAAATAATAAATAAATAAAAACCAAAAACATTCAAATATTAAAAAAAACAAATTTCAAAAAGAGTTCCTTTTCTAAAAAAAAACCTTGATTCTTATCAAGAGACTTTTTGATTTAATTTTCTTTGATACAAACTTTAATGCATTTAATCATATTTAAACTTTTTTTTTCTAAAACTAAAAAACACCAAACAAATTTTTCTCTTTGCCATTTGGCTTTCATTTTTAAAACCTTTTAAAAAATAATTAAAAAATCAAACAAATCACTCAGTCTTTTTACCATGAACTACGTGGTTTTGATCCCTCGCGGGTACGTAGGCAAATGATATTTGTCCTTCCAAATCAAATAAAAAACACTTTCTTTCTTTCTTTCTTTTACTCATCACTTTAATTTTCTTTTTTGAACCAAATAAATAGCCAAAAGATAAATAAAAACAAGAGGTTCCTATAAGATATTAACACCCACCCTTAAAAAGAGGGTGCTAACACCTACCCTTTACGTAACTAACCCCCGAACCTAAAATCTTAAAAAATAGTGGGTTATTCGAACTATTCCCCCTTTCCCTTGGAAAAATAAAAGCTCGGTGGTGAAATAAAAATTTGCGAGTCAACGCTAATCAATAGCTTGATCTCCGAAAATCACCGCGACATCAGGGATATAGTTTTGAGAGATGTAGTGAAGGAACCAACCACGGCTTTGATGTGGTCAAAGTTGGAGTCTTTGTATATCACAAATTCTTTGCCTCATCGGGAATTCCTAAAGCAACAACTCTACTCATTCAAGATGGTGGAGTCAAAGGCCTTCATGGAGCAACTTACGGAGTTCAACAAAATACTTGATAACTTGGAGAATATTAAGATGCATCTTGAGGATAAAGATAAAGCTATACTCTTGTTGTGTGTTCTACTGAGATCTTTTGAATCTTTCAAAGATATCATGCTCTATGGCAAAGAAGGCACTGTTACCTTGGAAGAAGTTCAAGCGGCTTTGAGAACTAAGGAGTTGACCAAGTCCAAGGACTTGAGAACTGATGAAAACGGTGAAGGCCTAAGTGTTTCAAGAGGGAATGGTGGAGTTAGAGGTAACCGGGGAAAGAGTGGTAACAAGTCAAAGTTTAAGTACTTTAATTGTAACAAGATGGATCACTTCAAGAAGGATTGTTTGGGGAACAATGGTAACTCCACACAAATTGTCTCTGAGGCTTATGAGGATGCAGGTGCTTTGTTGGTGTCTCGTTGGGGTGATGAATAAGTTGCTACTTCTCATCTTGGAAGTTATGCCTTGTAGATCGATGTTCGTCTTGAGAGACGTTAAACACTCAATATCATCCTGGAGAGGCGGTGGCAAGAATACTCATGGTCAGTCTGAAGCGGCGGAAGTAAGAATACATGTGATCTACCTTTGAGGTGGAGTTTCAAGGTGGAAGACATAGTGGGATGTACGCATTTGGAAGTTGAGGTAGAGAAAGCTTAGTTTGAGGTGGAGTTGAACACATCGGGAATGGTACGACAATGGTGGACCTTGGGTGCTATGCTCTAGTTATGAGCAAGGGAATTCTTCATGAAGACGGAAGGCTTCCGGAGTTTGAAGAATGTATAACATTGTTTGTGGGATTACCCTAAAAGACCAAGGTTGATTGGAAGCAAGTGAATCTTCAGGAGGACGGATTTGACCACTCTGGGAGCTGAAGAGGTATGGTGTAGATTTGTGGAGCTACCTAAAATTCCTAGTGTAGTTGGATGCAAGGATCTTCAAGAAGGAAGAAGTCATTCTGATGGTCGAAGAGGTTAAGGTGTAGACTTGTGTAACTACCTAAAATTCCTAGTGTAGTTGGATGCAAGAATCTTTAAGAAGGCAGAAAACATTCCGATGGTTGAAGAGGTTAAGTGGAAACTTGTGGAACTACTTGGTGTAGTTGGAAGAAAGGGAAAAAGTAGCAAGGTGATTGATAGTTAAATTGGCATCATCACTAATTTAGAATCAAGGTGGAGAATTGTTGAGAATTGACTCAAAATTGAGGATCAGAAATCTGTCAAAACCGGGCCTTTATTTGGAGAAATCGAGCCACAATTTTGGGTGCAGTTTTAGGAGTTTTGCTTCTGGAAAAATTGGGCCACGATTTGCAAAAATCGAACCACGATTTTGCACTGAAGGAGAAATTTCATAAACATATTTTCAGCACAGATTTGTTCCAAATTTTATGGGTTTTATTTCTCTACAAATACAGATTATATATCAAATGGAAAAGTGTAGAGAGTAGAAAGACAGGGTTTAGAAACAAACAACAAACTAGGGTTTATAGAGATTTCTCTTGGCAACAAACACTAGGGTTGAGATTGTTTTGATTCACCTTGAACAAAACACTATTATGATTAAGTCTCTTGCTCACGGGACGAGATGAGACTTTGGGTAGAATTAGGTTTGACGACTTATTCTTGTAACCTTTTGATATCTCTTTTGTAAAGTTACTCATCATTATAGTGGAACGAAGAGTTGCTCTCTTTCTTTCTTTCTTTCTTTCTTTCTTTCTTTCTTTCTTTCTTTCTTTCTTTCTTTCTTTTTTTATTTCTTTCTTTCGTTGTTTTCTACTTTTGCTTGTGTTTATAACCGCCAACGACTTTGTTTTGGTTGCTTGATTACTCTGCTCCACACATTAAGTATTTTATTGGTGTGATTTTTGTAAAATTCACAACAGTAATGTTAATCTCATTTTGGCTTGTTCAAAAAATTTTTTTTATCAATGTTTCTTTTATTTTTTCTTCTTAGATGTCTTTTTCCTTACATATTAACAAAATTTGTTGTAGCTATTTTCAATGTCAAATAAACATTTATCAATTTGAAATTAATTATCGTAAGGTATGTATTATACTTTGAGATTATTTTTTTTAATGAAAGTGTTATTAATTATTATTATTAAAAAATAATATATATTTTATTGTTGTTGTCGTTTTTGTTGTTACTATTCTATTTCGAGGGATGGTAACGAATGTCTACGTGTATATATAGTAGTTAACTCTATTTGATTTTTTTAAGGAACTTTCTCTATTTGATAAAATTGATATTTATGTCGTTCTCACATTCGTGTGAATATCCGCTAGACGAGTATTAATGAATATTAATGTATTTACAAATATTAGCAAATATCAACAAGCAAAATGATAATTTATACAAAGGTTAATATGTATTTACCCCCCTGTAATTTGAGCGAGTTCCGGTTTACCCCCTGTAAAAAAGATTCTTTAGTTTCCAACCCTGTAATATGAAGATTCTCCACAAAACACCCCTGTAATATGAAGATTCTCCACAAAACAACCCTGACCTCATCCCGACGCAGACGTGGCACGCCACTGTGTAATTATTTTCATTTTATTTTATTTTTAAAACCTGACACGTGTGTAATGAACGCTGACGTGGCACGCCACTGTGTAATTATTTTAATTTTTATTTTTTTAAAACCTGACATGTGTGTAATTGTTTAAAAAATTAATTTTAAAAAGATAAAAAATAAAAAAATGAAAATTAATTTTCAAAAATTTAAAAATAAGAAGAAAAAAATCAATTTTTTTAAAAAACGAAAAAATTTAATTTTCGTTTATATTAATTTTTTAAAAAACGAAAAAAAAATCAATTTTTTAAAAAAACGAAAAAATTTATTTTTTTTCAAAAAATAAAAAAATTCAGAAAAAATTAATATTCTTCTACCAAAACATTAAAAAATTAGCTTATATATATAAAGAAAACAACCCCTTTCAGCTCTTTTGGGCTGGTTGTTTCTTTTAAAAAATGTCCTCAATTTTCAATACAAATAAAACATGTAACACATCGTAAATATAAAAAAAATTTCCAGATTTTTTTTATCCTCAATTTTTAAATATTAGAAAATATTCTCAAATTTGTAACACATCGTAAAAAAAAATTTGAAAAAAAATCTGAGTTTTCCTAAATTTTTAAATAAATTTGTACACAGATTTTTAAAAATAAAAATATTTTCCAGATTTTTTTGATGAGAAAATTTAAAAAAATTCTTTTTCGAAAAAACTCTGTTTTAAATTTCAAAAAATATATATTTCTAAATTTTTGAAAATAATTTGAAAAATAAATACCAACTTTTTCTAGATTTTTAACTTTTTCCAGATTTTTTTTTATTTTTGGGATTTTATTTGTTAAATTTTCTAGACTTTTTCAATTTTTTTTTTTGAGGGATAGACTTTTTCATTTTACCAGATTTTTTAATTTTTCCAGATTATTTTTTCTTAAATTTTCTATATTTTTTCCTTACTTTTTCAGTTTACCAGATTTTTTTTTAATTTTATTAATTTTTCATAATTGTTTTCATTTTTTTAAATATTTTAATCATTTTTTTCATTTTAATTATTTTAAATTTTTATTAATTTTTCCAGAATTTTTTAAATTTTTTATGATTTTTTTAAAAAAATACAAATGCCACATGTACCCTTTAAAAAAAAGAAAAAATAAAAAAATATACAGTCAGCATGCCACATAATCAGATATGCACAGTGAGCATGCCACATCAGCTCGCCACGTCATCAATTCTGCCCAGTCACATAGGTCAGAGGCTAAAATCAAAGAATCTTATTTTACAAGGTTGGAATCTAAAGAATCTTTTTTACAGGGTTGTAAACCGGAACTCGCTCAAATTACAGGGGTGTAAAGACATATTAACCCTTTATACAAAAAAAATGAATTATTATAAAATAATTTAAATTATGTAGAATTTAATCCTTAAATTTTATTATTAATAATTGTGGTACTAATGATCATTTTAGAAATGTTTCATGTGAGATTTGGACAGCTCTTATCATTGAGCTAACCTCTTAATCTTATTCATTCTATTTTGATAAGACAAAAATATTATACAACACTTTTTTTTAAAGGTACCACACATTTTCGCTTTCATAACAACTTACAAAGCAAACAAAAATTATTAATTAAGAAATCTAATTATATTTGATTTCATGATGAGAAGAATTTTATTTAAGCAATACGACAATTGTATAACGATTTTTTTTATGGATAGTGATTTATATTTGTAATTGAAAATCATGAAGATGCAATTGCATTTTCCAAAATGTCTTCAACGTCGTGTACAATACAAATGTTAAGCCATTTAAGGTAATCCAAATTTGATGGGTTTGACCAAGTATTATATTTTAAATTTGTATGACCAAAGTGATGATAACCACCTATGGTACAAGTGAAATTGAAGAGAACATCCGTCCTAAGGCCATCGAAGCTTCAATGACAACAGTCTTACGGATTAAGAAACTTTTCTTTTGTCACAAAAAAAAAAAAAATATATATATAAAAATGGTACAAATGAAATTGAAGAGAAAATCCGTCCTAAGGCCATCGAAGCTTCAATGACAACAGTCTTACGGATTAAGAAACTTTTCTTTTGACACAAAAAAAAAAAAAATATATATATATATATATATATATATATATATATATATATATATATATATATATATAATACAAGGTAACTTATGCGTATTTTTTGTGGTTACACGGTAACTTATGCGTATGGTATAAAGTCTTTTTCTTGGAAAAGTTATCAAAAATAAATAAAAGAGGTCACTTATTGGAAACGTTTTGAATTGTTGGCCCTGCCAAGTAACTAAGTAAGGACATGGTTCATAGATGAATCTTACTTATTCTTTAGAAAATCTTAATAAAATACTATATTTAGTCTCCACTTTTTAGTATTATATAAAATTTTGTTTTACGTCTCAGTGTTTGAACCCCAAACATCTGACTTATATCATAAAAATGAATTCAAACTACTAAGTTTTTTAAAAAATAATAATCATATATAAAAGTTTCAGAAATGTTACAGAAAGATAATTGGTATATATTGTTATTAAAAAGCATGAAGATGATCCTGCCTTTTCCAAAATGTCCTCATCATCGTATATAAAAGTTCAATGTAAATCTTGAGCCATTTCACTTAACCCAAATTTGTTGGGTTTGACCAAATTTTATATTCTAAATAATAAATCATTACTATTAAAATGCCGAAATAATTCAAACTTGTATGACCAAAGTGATGATAACCTATCTTAGAAGCAAATGAAATTGAAGAGAATCTTTAAAAAAAAAAATGAAATTGAAGAGAAAATCCGTCCTTCTGCCAACGAAGCTTCAATAACAACAGTCTTACTAATTAATAACTATTTTTGTCACACACACACACAAAAAATGGTAACTATGCGTATAATATGAAGTAATTTCTTGGAAAAGTTATCAACAGGTAAAAAAAGAAGTGACTTATTGGACAAGAATTCTTTTGCCTATAAATAGCCAGCTTATGTATCTTTAATTCATATCAACAGTGAAAAGTATTTGGTACGTATTTCATGCCAAATAGTTAGATACACTTTTAAGCATTAATATTTTTTCCTTAAAAAAAAAAAAGCATTAATACTTTTTTTATATTTTTTTTTACAGAAATCATTAGTAAAACATTTATTAACTTTGTAATTTCTTTATGAGCAATGCTATATCTCTAGAAAAATAACATCAAGAATTCTTCAAGAATAAAGAGTAACCAATCACAATGCACTATTTGCCACAATTCAAGGAGGTGTGGCTGAAAAATAGGAAGTGGACAAATAAATCATCCAATTAAAATTTGCCAACTGTGTCTTGAAAAATTCTTGAAGCTATTTTTCTTGAGAAGTAGCATTTTCCTTTCTTTATTGCTTTGTTTCAACAGGATTCGCAAAAACTAATTGAGATGGATCACGAACACTCATTGCAGTGGAAGCCTCCAGGAGCCCCATATACATGCAGTGGTTGTGGAGAATTAGGGTTTGGATCAAGCTACCATTGTGAAAATATCAATTGCAGTTATGTCCTTCATGAAGTATGTGCAAATCCCGATCCTTACGCCTTTCATCCATTTTTCGAGAAAAGCTATTTCGAGTTCCATAGAAAACCACCTGGATATAAAACAAGATATTGTAATGCTTGTGGAAAAGATGTGTTAGGTTTTGTTTATCATTGCTCTAGCACAGACTATGATCTTCATCCATGTTGTTTGAAGCTGCAACATAGTATTTCTGATGATAATGGAAACGTGACGTTGAATTTGTCTAAGGGAGTTCATTCAAAGTGTGCTAAATGTAAGCATAAGCATGTTATGGGAAATGTTCAAGGATGGTCTTATGATGATGGAAATTCTTGCTATCATGTGGCTTGTTTCAAGGATTTGATTCTTCAGAATTGGAGGAGGGGTTATTTTTCTGAAGGAGATAGGGAAGCTCAACTTGTTCTCACACAGTCAAGGAGAGCAAGTACTATGAGCAAGTACACAAAGATAGCGGTTGTGATCTTCAAGCTACTATTTTCAGCTATTTTTGGAAACCCTATATCTGCTGTTTGTACTCTCGTGGAAGCTCTTGCTTCAAATTAATCGACCGGCAACTTCTACAACATAATTTGGCTTGTTTTTCATTTTTTTTCCTTCACTGTTGGGGGGTTTGAGTTTGATGTTTGTTAATGAAGCTTATGAGTGAATAGTGTATTATGAGTGTGTATAATATGAACCTCAATTATAATGAACCTCTTAAAACTAAATGTGGACCTTTAGTTTTAGTTATTAATTGTATTGATTGATGTGTAGAAATTAATATCTTATAATTGTCCATTAAAAAAATATTGTATATTACTCCCTCCGGTCTCAAATATAAGAAAAGATTCCTTTTTTAGATTCATTAAATAATTAATGTATCTGCTTTACAATGTAGACCAGATACATTAACTACTCAATGAACCTAAAAAAGGAATATTTTCTTATATTTGAGACCGGAGGGAGTATGATTGAGTGATTGAGTTCAAATATCGTATATTATTAAATAGGATGGATTTGTAAAAATAATATATAAATATTTTGTGAAATTTGATTTCCAATTAATTTTATTAATAGAAAATATATAAATGAACAAAAAAAAAAAAATAGTCACAAGAAATACTTAAGGGCACATGGCATTTACCATGGGCATCTTGCATGCGCCTTGGGCATTGCTCATTCACCTTGGGCATTTGATATGGAACAAACAGGCGCCCTTGAAGGTGTCAATTTTTGCTTGGTGACTTTTGCGGGATAGGTTTCCCACTAAGTCAAACCTATTGCATTGTGGTATTATTTCTGCAAATTTTTCTGTTTGTATGACAGGTTGCGGACACTTGGAAATGGCACACCATTTTATTTTTTTCTTGCAGCATGTATGGTTCTCTGTGGCATGGTGTGCGATCTTGGATTGGCATATTAGGAGCGAATACTTATAGTATTTCAGACCATCTCAGTCAGTTCATATATTATGTTGGTGGTATGAAAGCTCGTCGCTCATTTCTTTAGCTTGTATGGCTACTCTCGGGTTGGATTATTTGCAATGAACGTAATTGTAGGTTATTTAAAAATAAATAAAATTATATCCCTCAGTTATTGGATAAAGTAAAATATCTTTCGTTGTGGTCGCTAAAAGCCAATGGAGTCAATTTTGTTTTTGGTCAAACCTGTTTATGTGTTTGGGTATTGGCTAATCACCTTGCTTGACTTTGTTGACAGCTTGTAAATTCTTGAAGGTCTCTTTGGTACACCTTGTGCCAAGGAATTTTCTTGTCTGTGTTAATATCTTCAATTTTTGCTTGTTAAAAAAATCTCTTATACAATACTACTAAATAATTGCTAGTATCTTTCAAAAAAATTGCTAGTATCTTATTTTCTTTCCATTATCTATCTTTCATCAATAAAAAAAATGTAAAGAAAGTAGAGGCTAAGTTGTATCTATTTATATTTCTGGGGAAATAAAAGTGAATTACATATTTCTCAAAAGACTAAATTAGGTCTTACAATTTTCAGGGCCGTTCCTAGAGTTTTGGGGGCTTAGGCATAATATGAGAAAAGACCTCCTTACATTATACATCATAATTTTTTTTAGCTCATTATTGTGTTTTTATAAGCTCTTTATTTCGTTGTTTTTTCTTCGCTTTTCCCTCGTAATGAGTGGCCTACTAATAAAGAGTGGCCAACTAGTTAACGTGAGAAACTATTCATATAGTAACGAGTGGCCTAGTGGCGGATGGTTGTGTTTGATAATCACATGGACATGGGTTTAACACCCAGGATACTATTTTGCAGTTTTAATTTTTTTTTTTTGGGGTCTAATTTATTATGGATTTGAGGTGGTCTTTCTACCTCCAAATATTTACAAATATAAACACAATACAATTTTTTTTGTCTTATTTTTCTTAGAACACTTCTTCTAATTTTTGGCTCATACTTGTCGTATAAAATTGCAAAGCTCTAACAACAAATATCACCAATATTTTTAATATTAATGTGACACATTATTGGGAACAAAGTGCTCAAAAAAATACAACAAATTTCATCGATAATAAATTTTTTGGCACATTATTAAGAAAAAACAATTTTTTTATAGGGAGGGTCTATTAAGAAATCTTTGTGCTATATGGGGGTATATATAGCAAATTTTACCAAGAGGGCCAAAATCATTAACAGTCTTCGGGCCAGCACTTCATCCTGTTAATGTTTAGGGCCTTTCAGTGAAATTTGTTATATCAACCCCCATAAATCAAATATTTCTATATGCACCCTCGTAATAAAATAAAAATTTGGGCCCCTTACCAGCAAGGGCCCTAGGCCGTCGCACCCCCCCGCCTATGCCTAGGGTCGGCCCTGACAATTTTTCTCAAAAACTAAAAGGAGTCTTCGTTTTTTTAAACTTGTCAAAGAAAATATTTGTTTAGGTTAATAGCATTTAGTCATCTTATAAATAAAATAAAATGACGTTTAGGCTAATATTGATAGATTCAAGCATATGATAATATATAATAATCTAATTAATAAAAATAATAATCTAGTTGATGCTCGAAAAATTAACGTTTTGGAATGTTTTTTTTTCCTTATCCAAGCTTAAAAAAACAAGATATGATGTAAAAATCTGTTTAGAAAAATAAAAATTTGAAACAAAAAACAGTAAATAAAATAGAAGAATAAAATTTGTCTAAACAATTGAAATGTGGAAATAAAATATCTCATTAAATTTTGTGATTGGAAAGATAAAAGCACATTACTTGAATATGGGATAAAGTTGCAAATAACAAAAGTTTTATGTAAAAATTCTTTCCATTTTTAATTTAGTTAATAAAGTACACACTACTCAATTTGATTGGTGGATATCATGAGGGGTAAATTACCCCCAAATCGTGAGGGGGTAACGTAGGCCTCACCGTTCTTTTAAGGTATAATTTTTAATGTTTTCATATCGAGACATGTAATTATATTTCTTCCTTAAACCAAGTAATTAATAGGTATTTTTGAAGTATAATATTGAAAAATCATGTAATTCGATAGAACAAGACACCTCATGAAGATATGGAAGACATGGAATGGATATTCAAGAGGCGTCTATAGACATTACTAAATGGAGAAATTTTATCCCAAGCCCGAAGACCAATTTGGAGAAAGAAAACACTAAAAAAGATGAAGAAAAAGGCAAAACTATCATTGAAGGATGAATCCACAAGTGAGGTGCATTCCCATGCACATGAGATAGAGCAAAAACAACTATCTATTTTGCTCTCACGCGTGAGGTGCGTAGCCCCACGCGCAAGGTCCTTGCAGTTTTGTCAAAATACAAACGCGGGTTGGAGGAAAAAGACTAGGTTTTTAACCGAAACCCATGTGTAAGTATGTCTATAAATACAACAACTTTTAATCATAATTTCTACTTTAGAACTTAGCGATTCAAGAGGAAGGAAATCACTATGAGCATCAAGATGAATCTTTCTCCTCAACTTTTCTTCGTAGAGTATGTTTTATTTCTTTTGTAACTTGACTTTGGTTACCATGAGTAACTAAACATCCTTTGATTAGGTTTCTAAAATGAACCTCTAGTTGTTTATTAGAATTTATTAATGCAAAACTTTTATTTAGTTATGATTTGTGATCTATTTAATTTTTATTTGCATCGGTCTTAATGTCTTCATAACCCTAGGGAGTGTGACATACATAGGAAGAGTGATTGAACTTAGAAATAGCTTATAGAATTTTATCTAACTTATATCCGGAATCGTTGCATATGAATTTTATCCTCTTCCTATGGTAAGAGAAGGTTAGACTTATCTATTTAATCAATCAGGGACAAGCAAAAATACGTGGTAAAATTCTATATTCATAAGTAAAAGTGGTTCCTTTATATGACAATTTAGATATATTTACTATGCTTGATTGAAAATTATGATGACAGAGCATCATATGAAATTGTTGGCTATGTTTTTAGTACTTTTCTTTGCATTTGAAGACAAATAAGTTTAGAGATATAGGAGTTGTCAATGATCTGAGAAACATATTGTATTGTTTTAACTCGAGTAATTGTAGTTCACTTTTATCCTAGATCATGCAACTCCATAGGTGTTTTGAGTGTTTTGTAGTGAGAAATCATGTAAATCGACAAATCAACACATCACATTAAGGGTCAAGGATAAGAATATTGAAGTCAACCGTTCTTAGAAGTTTTTTTTAAGACAATAAAAATTTAAGATAATTCATTTCAAATTCCTTGGAGTTTCCAGACTGAAGAACGATTGAAAAACGCAAGAATTCGCAATTCGGGGGCTGCCCCAGGTGCCATTACAGCATGGCCATGCGCCATTATCTCACGAGGCAGTGTTTCTAATGCCTCATGCACCATCTGCGCCCAGCTGCGGGCATAAATTTCCTGCAACTTGTTTTCCAAGCTGGATCGGTGTAAAAATCCCAATTTTCTTATCCTAAAAAGACCAATTTTATTCTCCTAAACCCTAGTTAATTATTTTCTATAAATAGAGACCCTTGCACACATTATTATTCATTCAGAACACTGACGGTTCAAGGCAAGGGTCAAGCATAAAAGTTTCAAGGCAGAATTTCTTCCTTCTCTTGTTCTCTCTCGGATATGTTTTTATATTGGTTTGTTATGATGTATGTTGCCATTAGCAACTAAACACTTGCGAGTTATTACATGCGTGGTGAAGGTTCAGACACTTTGCTAATTGACTTCGACATAGGCAAAACTGAGTGGGCAATTCAGAGACGTATCCGAGAAGCAAGAGAAGCAACAACTATTCCACTACCAAGTTTAAGTGGTTTCTCATCAGACGAAGAGGATCAAGTCATGGAACAAATGACACTACGAGACTATGGAAGACTCGACAACCTTGATGAAGTAGCTTAGGGGATTCAACCAGCAAATTATGTCTTCTTTGACATCAAAAACTCAGTTCTCACTGCTTTGAAAAAGAAACAATACTCAGGTAAGGATGATGAAAACTGTAATATTCATTTAACTGACTTTTTAGATGCTTGCAACCCTATTAATCCAAATGGAGATCGGAGTCATACAAATGATTTAGTTGTTTGGATACTCTTTTAAGGGACATGAGATTGATTGAATGCACTTTCAAGTAGAAGTATCCCTAAATATAATAGAGTCATTCCTAAATAATAGGGTCATTTCTAAATAATAGTGGTGAAGGTTCAGACACTTTGATATTTGACTTCGACATAGACAAAACTGAGAGGGAAATTCAGAGACGTATCCGAGAAGCAAGAGAAGCAGCAACCGTTCCACTACCAAGTTTAAGTGGTTTCTCATCAGACGAAGAGCATCAAGTCATGGAACAAATGACACTAGGAGACTATGGAAGACTCGACAACCTTGATGAAGTAGCTTAGGGGTTTCAGCCAGCAAAATCTGTCTTCTTTGACATCAAAAACTCAGTTCTCACTGCTTTGAAAGAGAAACAATACTCAGGTAAGGATGATGAAGACTGTAATATTCATCTAACTGACTTTTTAGAAGCTTGCAACCCTATTAATCCAAATGGAGTATCGGAGTCAAACAAAGGACTTAGTTGTTTGGATACTCTTTTAAGGGACGTGAGATTGATTGAATGCACTTTCAAGTGGAAGTATCCCTAAATATAATAGTTATTCCAAAAAAATTGAGTTTTTTTTTTGCTGGGTAGTTAGAGTTTGAACCCTGGACCTTTCATATATTATGCATTGTCCCTACCAACTGAGTTAAGCTCACGAAGACAATTGAGTTATTAACATTTCCCTTATATCTTTGATTCATAAAATTTATCTTTTGATTCATAAAATTTATCTTAAATTTATTACTTAAGAAAATAACTATATGACCACCCGTTAATTGTTCAATGTACCATAAAATACTTTATAGAAAATAGCAATATATAATGTAAGTCAAAATATATACACCTCTTCGGTTTTAAATATAAACAAAAAGTCAAATGCATTTACATCAAATTTGGACTAAATATACATTTGAATTTTGACTTATTTAAGACCAGAATGACTATGTTTATACACATTCCGATCACTATTAAAAGCAAAAATTTACATTTTGGATTTATTCAATTAATGATATACATGATCTTTATTATAGACCACATACATCATTTAATGAATGAATCTAAAATGTTGGTTTTTCTTATATAATAGTGACCATAAGGCGGTATATGCATGTGTGATATACTCCATTCGGTCACATTTAAAACAACTTTTTAGATACATCCTATAATTAATGTATCTAACCCATAAATGTGACCGAATACATTAATTATTCGATGATCTAAAAAGTCATTTTTTGCTTATAAATGTAATCGGAGGGAATGTGGATATTGTAAGATTAGATATCTATTAAGTTTGACCGAAAATAAAAGAGAGAATTTTTTTTGAAAAAAAATAAAAATAGATGTGTATCTCTAATGCAACAGATGAAAATAAAAGACCCCTCGAGTCAATCCAAAAATCTCCACATTTTTCATCAAATTAACATGAAGAAATTTGCACATTACTAACACAGCACCGTTTTTCCAATCAAAGAAAACACTTCACATTTCTTCTTAGCTTTGAAACCTCCACCCTCCCTTATTTACTCTTGCAATTGCATCATCTTCCATTACAGTTACCTACAACAACTATTTCTTCTCCTTCTCTTCTATCACACCTTTCATGCAAACCCAAAATCCAGCAAAATTATCTCCTTTTTCTTTCCTTTGAAAATATACGTAGTGAGAAAGAGATATATACCCTGATCAATTATTTATCCTTTTATTATATAATTCGTTTTCTTACTCCTTTCTCCACAGAACACAAACTTTCGTGAAAAACAAAAGTGTAAGTAAAAGATAAAGTTATACATGAGAGTTAGCAAACATGGTTCATGTTCTTTTTTTTGTTTGTTTGTTTCTCTTTTCGTTTTTGTTTGTTTCTATTGTGTCCACTTTTACACTGTAAATATTAAATACTGGCCTTTTATCTTCCGTTTTTAATATCATACATTGTATTATGTATTTCAGTTAGTATCTGCTTTATTATCAATTTTAGTGCTTCTGTATCTAATAATCTTCTGTGTGTCTTTTGATATCTAGCTTCCAGTTCAATAATTTCCCATAATTTGTCGATCAATCCAAGCAAATCATCGGTCGATCAGTGATGGCTTCCTCGAACAAACATTGGCCTAGCATGTTCAAGAAGTCTACCAATGCGTCCAACCAACGGAATTCTCAAGGCCTCAACTCTTCTCTCTTAACTGGTTTTGAAACAACTCCCTCTACTTATTATTATTATTATTTAGTCAAACTCAATCGTATGTGTTAGATCTAATCAAAATCTGTATGTGTGTAAGAAAGAACCAAATCAATGTCTATAAACTCAAAATTTCAATCAAAATAACTTAAATTGATGTGGTTTTTTCAATGTCGGGGGTCATATAAACAAATCACAAGTATTATAGTTTCGAGTTTATGTCCCCAACATGGAAAAAAAAAACCTAAACGAATCGATTTAAAATTTGAAACTTTAGATTTTTAGTGCTAAAATTTGATCTATACTCGTTTGGGTGTCGATTTTATGTTATTTAAAATTCATCACTTGAGATCCGATCGAGCAATTATATTTTAATATAATTGATTTTATTTTTTACAATATTTGCAGCGTTTTATTAAAGAAAAAAAATTGTGTTTAAATATATTTTTGATAATTATATACATAAGTTTTTCTATTGTAGTTTATGTCATTGTTTTATTGTATACACTACGGATTATAAACCAAGGCAAACAGATGAAGATAATTTATCCAATTGTTTTAAAGAAATATTATAATACTCCATATAGTTCATATTGTAGTTTACAAATTTTTCAGTTTAGATATATAAACTACAAAAGAAAATTATGATAGTTCATGTTGTCATTGTTTTAATAATTATCTGATTGTTTTATCTGATTTTTAATAAATTTTTCTATTGTAGTTTTTGTCATTGTTTTATAGAAATATCATAATACTCGGTAGTTCATACAATATAATGAACATTTTTAGTAAATTTTAGAATTTGTAAACTTAGCATGTTTGATTGGCTTTTAACAAATATTGTTTAGGTGGAGATGGTGAAGAGAGAACTCCAGAACCAAAGCCAAGATGGAACCCAAAACCACAACAAATTCGCATTCTCGAAGCCATTTTCAACACAGGGATGGTGAACCCACCAAGGGAGGAAATTACGAAGATACGTGAACAATTACAAGAGTTTGGTCAAGTTGGTGATGCCAATGTCTTTTACTGGTTTCAAAACCGCAAGTCTCGAAGCAAACAAAAGAAGAGATTCATCCACAACAAGAAACGAGAAACACAACAAAACTCTGGTCATCAAACACTCACATCACCACCCAACTCATCATCGTCATCTTCTTCTGGTCATCAAAAAGCCTCTCCCGATGAAATTGTAATTTCTAACAATATCGGATTCTCCAATGCTAATGATGGGATTGTGGTGTTTTCTAATTCCCCCGCAGTCTCGGTGAACCAAAACCAAGTTGATGCTTATTTTCACACCCCGACTGAAACCAATTTACAACCACCCACACCCCCATTTTTCTCTTTCCCTAATGAAGAAGTAGTGCCTAATGCCATGACAACACCACATAGGTTTAATCACTTATCTGGTTTCATGAACTATGGAAGTGTTAATGGAAGCTCCTCTATGGTTCAACCCTTACCTCAACAGAATGTTGATGTACCTCTAGTTAATCACGAGATCATCATGAACTATGGAAGTAAAAATGGAATCTCCTCAATCGATGACCGATATGATCAAGAGAAGAGTCAAGAGGAAGCAATGAATATGATTCACATGTACCAGCAAGACCCACAACTTAATTTTGGTGTTGCTACAACATCAAGTAATGATGATGAGTCAGTTGATCTTGCTCCTCTTCCTCCGACTACCATTGGTGCACCTGTTGCTGTTCCATTCCCCATTATTGATCATCAACGTCAAGGTAATCAATATCAAGTTTTACAAAACTAATGATTGAATTCGAGTCGTTAATAGTTCTAATTAAAGATGAACTGTTTAAAACAAACTTAATGTGAATTTTAGTTGGAACAATTTTTTCTATTAGACTTTACTTACCTTCTGATTAAGCCAAACGCAAAATTACCAAGCCGCTTTTTGAGAACCAGACGGATAAAACAACAAAAATATATCAATTTCTACATATATTGCTCCCTTAAAAATTACAAATATATATGCACCCAAAATTTAAAGTTCCGGGTATGATTTCGTTTTATTATATTCCACGGACGTGTGCAATGCGCAAGACTTCATTTAGTTAAAGTCTGTGTTTCCAAGTTGCATGTGAGAGATGAATTTTCTTTTGTGTGTTTGTCAGGATTTGGCGTGGAAGATGGAGCGGAAAAATGTACTGTGATTACTAAGGACGCCTCATTCATGGTTGATGTGGGGCCCTTTAACGTTCGTGCATCCTTTGGAGATCGAGCAGTTCTCTTTGACTCCTCTGGTACTCCAGTTCTAACCGATGAATGGGGTGTTACCCTTGATTCGCTCCACCATGGTGCTACTTATTACCTGGTGCGTATTTTTCCTTATAACATTTGCTTTGTTTATTAATTTCTTTCACCAGTGTATATGATTATAAGGGAAGCCTTGACGCACCGGTAAAATTATTGTCATGTGACTAAAAAGTCACGGGTTAAATTTCGGAAAGGTTATATGACTATTTATTTAATTGGTTTTTTTATAAGCAAACTGTTATTGATTGATAGAGAGAACTAAAACAAGACGTGCAAAGCAGGTCAACAACCAACATACAATTAATATTGAACACTTTACATGCCACTACACTAACAAGAGAGATACACAATAAGTAAAACAGTTTGACGATTTTGGATCAAAGAAGTGTGTTAAAAAGTAGGAAATTCTTAACCACATCACTGCTCCAATAAGTAAATATGTTTTTTACAGAATTTTTTCCCTCTTATTCCATTGCAAGCATTGTTATAAATTACATATAGTATAATTGTGATAATTTTTTAGTGAACAAACTCTATGTTGAAAGTGTACCAAAATTAAATTAATATATGTATGCTATGCCTCCTTATACATACCTAGCTACCGACTATGGGAAAGTCATTGTTCACACATAACACATGGATTGGGGGGATTTCTTGTTGAAACACAGTACAAAAAGGATAGAAGAATCATTATTGAATGATGAGCAGCAGGAACACAATGCCTCTCAATTACTTGTGCCACAGGCTAACACTACACCTTAGTTACTTGCACTGCAAGTTACATGAGCTGGCACTAGTTCAGAGTTGGTTACCAGAAATAACTAACTTCCTAGTTTATAGGGATGATAGGGTACAATGTAATAGGGTTGATACACAGTAGCATAGTATGTGCCTACAATAACAACCTATATAAGAGATCATTGTAACAAACTCTTATTCAATGAAAAAGTTCTCATTTCACTCTGATTTTCTTCTCTAGTTTTCTCTTTTCTTCAATGTTCTTGGTTACTCAACATGGTATCTAGAGCCTTTTGATTCGTCTTCCGCAAGTTTTCTCAAGCTCCATCAATGGCGCCTCGTAACAACGATGTTCTCACTGATCAATCTAGTCCTTTCTTCGTTCATCCTAGTGATGGACCTTCATCTGTCACTGTTTCTCCGGTTTTGGACGGTTTAAACTATCATTCCTGGGCTCGATCAATGCGAAGAGCGTTAGGAGGCAAAATGAAGTTTGAATTCGTTGACGGTACAATTGAACCTATCACTGATGATTTTGATCCTCTGTTTCGACCTTGGAATCGTTGCAACAACTTAGTGCATTCCTGGATTGTAAATTCTGTATCTCCTTCAATTGCACAATCCATAATTTTCATGGAAAATGCATGTGATGTTTGGAACGATCTGAAAGAACGATTCTCTCAAGGAGATTTGGTAAGAATTTCTGAACTTATGCAAGAAATCTATGCTTTGCAACAAGAATCCAAGTCTGTAACTGCTTTTTACTCTGAGTTGAAGATTTTGTGGGAGGAGCTTGAGATATATATGCCTGTACCAAATTGTGTGTGCAGAGTACGTTGTTCTTGTGAATTCATGCGCAATGCTAGACAAAATCATAATCTGCTTTATGCAATTAGATTTCTCACTGGTTTGAATGAGAACTTTGCTATGGTTAAGTCTCAAATTTTGTTAATGGATCCATTACCTTCCATGAACAAAATCTTTTCCATGGTTTTGCAACATGAAAGACAAGGAAATTTTGCTTCACCTAGTGAAGATTCAGTTTTGATTAACTATGCTGATTCCAGAAAGTACAAGGGAGACTCTTCTGGAAAATCACAATCTCAAGGAACCAATTCTAAACATGGTGTACGTGTGTGTACTTTCTGTGGTAGAAAGAATCACACTGTGGAAACTTGTTGGCAGAAACATGGAGTTCCACCTCACCTTCAAAAGACTTTTGGTTCTTCATCTGCTAATCATATTGCAAAGGAGGATGTTACTAATGATGAGAAGTCTTCATCATGTGGTGATAGCAAAACTACTGCTCCAGCTATTACACATGAGCAATATGAGAAGTTAATATCTTTACTTCAGAATTCATCTCTTAACCAAGGTTCAAAAACTGCACATGCTTCTAATCAGGTTTCTTCTTCCATGTCTCTTGGTCATTCACCAACTGACAGGCAAGGTACTAGTTTCTGTTCTTCTTTAACTTGTCACAATTTTACTCTAAGTTCTTGGATCATTGATTCAGGAGCTAGTGATCACATTTGTGGAAATCTAAAATGGTTTCATTCTTACAATGAAATCATTCCTACTAACATAAAACTACCTAATGGTCATTTAACTATGGCAAATCAATCTGGAACCATTAAATTTTCTGATGATTTTATCATTCATGATGTTCTCTATGTCCCTGAATTTCACTTTAATCTCATTTCTGTGTCCAAATTAACAAATTTCTTAAATTGTATTGTGAGTTTTAATGGTTTCCAGTGTTTTATTCAGGACAAGAAAACCAAGAAGATGATTGGTTCTGGTGATAAAAGGGAGGAGTTATACTACTTGAATCTTTCAAATAAGCTGACTTGTTCAGCAAGCAAGATTGTTCCCAACTTTGCTCCTTTACCAGATAGTGCCCTTTGGCATTTTAGACTAGGTCACCTTTCTTTTTCTAGAATGAAGTCCTTACAGTCTCAGTTTCCTTTTGTCTATGTAGATTCTAAAGCAACTTGTGATGTGTGTCACTTTGCTAAACACAGGAAATTACCATTTCCTGAAAGTTGTAATAAAGCTGAAAAGCCTTTTGAATTGATGCATTTTGACATTTGGGGTCCTATTTCAATTTCTTCTGTTCATAATCATTCCTATTTTCTAACTGTTGTTGATGATTTTAGTAGATTCACTTGGATAACCTTAATGAAATCTAAAGGTGAAACTAGACAACATGTCATAGATTTCATCACCTTAATTGAAAATCAACATGACTGTCATGTTAAAATTGTTAGAAGTGATAATGGTCCTGAATTTAATATGCCTCAGTTTTATGCCTCTAAAGGTATTTTGCATCAAACTAGCTGTGTTGAAACACCCCAACAAAATGCAAGGGTGGAAAGAAAACATCAACACATTTTAAACATCACTAGAGCACTTCTTTTTCAATCCCACTTACCTAAATCTTTTTGGTCATATGCTGCAGTTCATGCAGTCTTCATTATGAATAGGGTGCCTAGCCCCATTTTAAACAATCAAACACCTTATTTTCTATTACACAATCAAAATGCTGATTTGCATCAATTGAAAGTTTTTGGCTCTTTAGCTTATGCATCAACTCTTCAGGCAAACAGAGTCAAACTTGCTTCTAGAGCAAGAAAGTGTATTTTTCTTGGTTATAAAAGTGGTATGAAAGGAGTCATTCTTCTTGACACTCACTCCAAAGAAATTTTTGTTTCTAGAAATGTCACTCACCATGAAAGTATTTTTCCTTATAAAAATAATCCTTCAAATGTCTCATGGGAATATCATACACATCTAGCACAAGATTATGATATTGCTCCTGTTATTGAAACTCCTCCTTCTGAAACTGTGTCAGGCCCTTTCAATTCAAATTCAAATTCCACCAATGAACCACCATCTTCCACTTCCATCACTAACCCTCCTCTTCCTTCATCACCTGTTATACATAAGTCTACCAGAGTCAAGTCTGCCCCCAGCTATTTGAAAGATTACATCTGCAATAACTCTTCCATTTCATCATCAAAATCAGTCAACTCAGGTATTTCTTATCCCATTACTGATTTTCACTCTTTTGATCATCTTTCTTCATCACATAGAGTCTTTTCCATTTCTATTACTCAAAGTACTGAGCCTAAAACCTATAAGGAGGCATGTCAGTCTGAACATTGGTTAAAGGCTATGAATGATGAATTAAAGGCATTGACTGCTAATGGTACCTGGTCCATTGTGGATTTACCACCCAATGTGAAGCCAATTGGCAGTAAATGGGTATATAGAGTGAAACATAAGGCAGATGGCTCTATTGAAAGGTACAAAGCCAGATTGGAAGCTAAGGGTTACAATCAAATTGAGGGACTGGATTTTTTTGATACTTTTTCTCCTGTTGCTAAGCTCACTACAGTTAGAACCCTTCTTGCTATTGCCTCTATTCAAAACTGGCATTTACACCAATTAGATGTTAACAATGCATTTCTTCATGGTGATTTGCAAGAGGATGTATTCATGAGTATACCAGAAGGGGTTTCTAGCTTGCCTGGCAAAGTCTGCAAACTGCAGAAAAGTCTTTATGGTTTGAAACAAGCAAGCAGAAAATGGTATGAAAAATTGACTGCTTTGTTGCTTCATGAAGGTTACTCTCAGTCCACATCTGATTACTCCTTATTCACTCTTCAACATAACACTAATTTTACAGCAATTTTAGTTTATGTTGATGACATCATATTGGCTGGTACTTCTCTGATTGAATTTCAAAGAATCAAGTCCATTCTAGATGCTAAATTCAAGATTAAGGATTTGGGGATCCTCAAATATTTCTTAGGATTGGAAGTTGCTCACTCTAAAGCAGGCATTTCAGTCTCTCAAAGGAAATATTGCTTGGATTTACTTGATTCTTCTGGTCTTTTAGGTTCCAAGCCTGCATCAACACCTTTAGATACTTCCATCAAGTTGCATCAAGACACAAGTGCACCTTTTGAAGATGTGTCTTGCTACAGGAGGCTCATTGGCAGACTGTTATACCTGAACACTACTAGACCTGACATCTCTTTAGCTACACAGCAGCTGAGCCAGTTTCTGAATTCCCCAACAATCACACATTACAAAGCTGCTTGTAGAGTATTAAGATACCTTAAGAACAATCCTGGTCTTGGTCTTTTCTTCCCTAGAAGTTCAGAGAAGCAACTACTGGGCTATGTTGATGTAGACTGGGCAGGGTGTGTGGATTCCAGAAGATCAACAACTGGATTCTGCTTCTTTTTAGGTTCTTCACTCATCTCTTGGAGAGCTAAAAAGCAAGTAACCATTTCCAGATCTTCCTCTGAAGCTGAGTACAGAGCTCTTCACTCATTTCACTCTGATTTTCTTCTCTAGTTTTCTCTTTTCTTCAATGTTCTTGGTTACTCAACATTTCTCATAGTTGGTGCTGCTGCACATGCATCCATTTTTATGGTAAGCGACTATGATCCAACTACTCAATACAATGATCTATTAGACCGTGTTTTTAGACATCGCAATGTAATCATATCACAACTCAAGTGGGTGTCTATATTTTTAGGATTTCACAGTTTTGGTTTGTATATTCATAATGAATAATGAGTGCTTTAGGGCACCCTCAAGATATGTTTTCTAATACCGCTATACGATTATAACATGTCTTTATTCAATGGATACAAAATAACCACGCTTTAGCACCTGGTACAACTGCCCCTGGTGCAACAGCAAGCACCAGTTTGACTTGACTGATCCTACGCCTGCCACGACATTTGCACATTTGGATGCTACTACTATACTACCAAGAGGATTAGCTTCCAAACACAATTTTTTTTTGGCACAATACCTGCATTTTCTTAAATTAGTTTAGTATGAGTAAGCTAAACATCTACATTTTAACGTTAACTTTTTATTTTGTTTTTTCTTTTTCAGGTTTATTAAGGAGGTGAAGCTGGGCAGCTAGAGATGCGGGATTCAGATATATATGGTGTATTTTCTATATTATCATACTCTTCTGTTGTTTATGATTAGGGTTAGTGAAACCGACGATGATGACTCATACCTTGTTGGGTCTAAGTCGTTGAAAGTATGGAAAATTTATTGTGGACCAAGGTATATGTATTTTTCATTTTAACTACAGGGCCTTTATGATGTGGTTCTTGTTCAATAATAATATGACCATATGAACTTATATGCTATGTTTAATTATTTATGTTCTTACCATATGGGTCGTCTTGAGCTTGGTCGGTGGGTTGTTCGTTTTCCTTATGCACTTCTCCTTTGAGAATGTTGTTTTATGAGGTGGTGGCCTTTGTGGGACCTGTTGTGGTTTTGTTCTTTTTTCTTTCCGTTTCTGTTTTGGGTTTTGTACCTTGGTTTTTCTTTATTCGTCTGGTTTCGAGTATTCTTTGTACTTATTGCTCTATCCGTACTTTTCTTTTCAGGTTTATCTACTATATTTTGTCAAAAAAATATGTTCATACTTGTTTGCAATGATATTGAGTTCTTTTAATAATAATACAAAAATTGTGTGGGGAGGGTATAAAGGGGCAACGAAGATTCCTTGGGTTCCATGGTTAGATGTTTGTAAGCCTAAGACTGAAGGAGGGTTGGGTATCAGAGATCAAAGATTGGTTAATCTTGCCCTCTTGGAGAAGTGGTATTGGAGGTTGATCACAAGAGGGAAGGATTTATGGAAAGATATTGTAAGAGCTAGATAATTGAAAGGCTCTCATTGGGATCATTGTGGGGGGATGGCGGGGGTTTGAAGAGGTGTCTCAAACTGGTGGAAGGAGAACTCCTTATTGAGAAAAAGTCATCCTGGATTTACTGATTGGTTCACTGAAGTATACTCATGAAGGTTAGAGATGGTCGATCTACATATTTTTTAAAAGATCCCTAGTTAGGAGCTATTCCTTTGAGTATTCGTTTCCCTAGGCTGTTCCAAGTTTCTATTCAGAAAGAAGCTAAATTGTTTGATATGACCATCAAATAGGGATCTTAATGGGTCTATGATCTTAAGCGGAGGAGAGATCTTTTTGAGTGGGAAATTTTGATTTTGACAGAGCTGCTCTAGGCTTTAGAGAGTCTGGTCTTCTCTGAAGGTGCAGACTTTTGTGTCTAGGGCAATGATTCATCGAGCATTTTTTCAGTGAGATAAGCATATAAATTTCTTCATATGAGAGATAGTGTGGTGTACGGAAGGTACGTAGATATCTTTCAACTTATTGCAAAGGTGTGGGAGTCTTGGTCTCTTCTTGAGGTAAATGTTTTCTCTTCACAGCTACTTTAAGTTATGATTCCGACTCAACAAAATCTCTTTTCAAGGAAAAATATAGTTGATCTTGGTGGTATTTCTTGTGTTTTTTGAAGTGAGATTGTAAAGTCGATTAGTCACCTTTTTGTTGGATGTCCTTTTTTATGTCATGTGTGGTATAATGTGTTTACGTGGTTGGGGTGGGAGTTGGTTTTACCTTCAGATCTAGCGAGTCTTCTTAGTTTTATACATGTTCGATTTAGATGGAGGAAAAAAGGAGAGGTTAGGTTTCTTATTAATCTGACAATCTGTTATGCGGTCTTTGTGGAGATCATGAAATGCTCGCATCTTTTTGGGGAAGGAGATATATGTGCTCCAGTTGGTGGATATGGTTAAATTCACCTCTTGGAAGTGGTTTTTAGGAAAACATTCTGCACACGTATTCCTTCTTTGAGTGGGATCATGAACTTATTCTGTGTTGGCACTGATAATGTCTTGTGGCGGATTTGTCTATGAGTTGGTTGACTGAGGGGCTCTGCTCATAGTCTTTCTCTTGATCGTGTTGGGTGTTCCAGTTAGGAGTTTTGTGTTTCTGTTGTGGCTTTAGTCTTCGCTCTTGTTTTTCTGAGGGAGGATTTCTTGGATTTTGTTATCGCATGACCTAAGTACTTTTTGTAGTCAAATTTGTATATGTGTTTGAACTCTTGTAAGATATTTTTCCTTTTTATATCAAATATATAATATATATTTGCCATTAATATATATATATATATATATATATATATATATATATATATATATTAAAATTTGGATCGACAAAATTGAGTTTGACACTAAAAATGTTTTGTTCGCACAAAATATGACACCAACACCGTGTAGTTATACAAATTTTTACTTTTACATTTTATTTTTTCTCTCAGCTTAGTCATTTTTCTCAAGTGGATATATATTTTCCAGTTCTTGTATCCAAGGGATATAAAACTAGTATATTTTTTTTTTTTTTAACAAATATAGAACTAGTCTTAAAGATAGGTTGATATGGTATTTCATGGCTACTTTAGGACACATGTATTCTCTCTCTTCGTATTTCACTATTCTCACTTTTGTTTTCTGACTTATTTTTCTTAAGCAAAACGCATTGGCAATAAGCGTGAGATCTCAATTTTTTAAGGAAATGAAGAGGATCTGCATTCATTGGTATTATAACCGGAGTCATCTCAACTACTTCCTCCCTCCCATATTATAAGCAAAAATAATAATTTCACAATTTCACATTTATTAAGAAAACTAAAACATAGTACTCCCTCCGTTTCACAATACTTGTCCATTTTGGAGAATTATTTTGTTTCATTTTAGTTGTCCCTTTCAAGTTTCAATGCAACATTAATTATTGGTTTATCAATAATACCCTTACTTATTTATTGTAGAGAGAGAAATAATAGAATGAAATAATAAATGAGTAAGGGTATTATAGAAAAAACACAAAGAATTTCATCAAAAATGACAACATTTATTTGATTCCTTGGTATGTGTAATTTCTTCAAAATGGACAAGTATTGTGAAACGGAGGGAGTAGTTTATAACATAGTTTCTTGTCTTATCCTTGAAATAAATTTTATAGGAAGATGTAAAAACAATTTTCATTGGTTGTTGATTATGGAGAAAATGAAAGGGACAACAAATTAAATGTAGTTTGCATTTAATTTTCTTTTGGAAAAGATAATTTAACTTGATTCATATGTCCGACGCTTTAACTTGTTGGGTTATCCGGATAAGCGACACAGAACGTGGTGACATTAAACATCAACGCTTTGCTCTAATTTTATTTTTATTTTTATTTTTAATTTTAAGAAGCTGAATTAGTCCCTTAAATTGCCAACGCCTGCCCTGGTATTTTACTTCTAGTTCTACTATTATCCAACAACAATTTTCCATTCTCATTTTCATCACACTAGATCATGTTGGAAACAAGGGATTGAACAAGAACCAATATGTTTTCTAACATTTAGTAGCCTTTTAATTAATTTTCTTTAATATATTTTTATGGTTATATTTGAACCAATTTTCAAGACACCGATTAAAAATAACAAATAAGAGAAAGTATTCTGTTTGCATTTTATTACAAACAAAAGAGAGTAAGACCTTAAGCTTATTGCCTAATCAGAGTAAACACAAACAAAATAAATTTAAAGAGGTTAAACTATGTTTTGAGAGCAGAACATATGAGAGCCAAGCACAACATACAACTTATTTTTTCGACAAGACATACAACTTATATTTATTCAAATAAATTTAGAAATAAAATGATGTGCAAAAGATAATTTTTTAAAAAAACTTAGGAAATGTAGAACACTCTTTTGATTATTCTACCATTTTCATACATGTTGTTTCATTGTCAAAAGCTTACATCTTTAATTGCATAAATGTTTAATTAGATCTAATTCTTCAAACTCCATTGGTGATCTTGTACAAAGAAGAATCAACCAAGCTTTGAAACTCCTTCATAAACTCCACAAAGACCTGTGTTTCTTCGCACTTGTTGCCATTCAACAAATTTTGGCCCTTCACAACTGCAGTATAGATCTTCAACTTGTCTAAAGGGGAAACCAAAGAACTAACATCACTATCAGCAATTACTTTCCTCACATGGCAAAGATAATCGTTCAAATTATTTATTGCTTTAGCTTTCTGCTCAAGTTTTATATCTTCATCTTTGAAATTCCCCGCTTCTTGAGTCATTCTCTCAACTTCTTCTCTAGACAGTCGACCATTTTCATTTGTTATCGTAATATCTTTCTTATTACCACTTGTTTCTTCCACTGCAGAGACATGTAATATACCATCTGCATCTATAGCAAAGCATACTTTGATACCAAGGCCACGAGGTGCATGAGGAACTGATAAATCAAACGAACCTAGCAATTTGTTATCACTGGCTGTCATACTCTCACCCTCATAGACATCAACCAAGACCAAGGATTGATTATCTTCAACTGTTGCATAGTATTCAGTCTTCATTACAGGAATGGAAGTGTTTCTTGGAATTATTACATCCATGACATCTCCAGTTAGTGATGTACCAAGAGACAACGGGGTAACATCTTGCAACACCAAGTTCGGAACATTCTTAATGCCCTCAATCAACAAAGCAGCCTGTAAAGCTGCACCATAAGCAACAGCTTCGTCAGGGTTGATGCTCATACACAAATCCTTCCCATTAAAAAAGTCTCGCAATAGCCGTTGTAGTTTGGGGATTCTGGACGACCCACCAATAAGGACAACATCATCTACACTACTCTTGTCCATTCCAGAATCCACAAAGCACGTCTTGACGATCTCCATACACTTCTCAAAGAGGTCCATGTTGATTTCTTCAAACTTTGCTCGAGTGATAGATGAAGATAAGTCAATGCCCTGAACCAAAGCATCTACCTCAATAGTAGTGATAAGAGAAAATGAAAGAGTTCTTTTCGCCCTTTCGCAGCTAGTCCTCAGCCTCCTCAAGGATCCTGGGTTCCCACTTATGTCAACTTTGTTTTTCCTCTTGAACTCCTCAACAAAGTGATTCATCATTCTGTTATCAAAGTCCTCCCCTCCGAGTTGACTGTCTCCCGCAGTGGCCTTAACTTTAAAAACATTATTCTTAATTGTGAGGAGAGACACATCAAAAGTGCCACCACCAAGATCAAAGATGAAAATGTTTCTCTCTTCAACACAATTACTTCTTTTTTGAAGGCCATATGCAAGAGCAGCAGCAGTTGGTTCATTAATTATCCGCATTACATTGAGGCCAGCAATGGCACCAGCATCTTTAGTGGCTTTTCGCTGAGAATCATTGAAATATGCCGGAACTGTAATCACTGCATTTCTAACAGGGAACTCCAGAAACTTCTCTGCAATCTCCCGCATTTTTGTGAGGACCATAGAAGATATTTCCTCCGCGAAAAAGCCCTTTTCTTCACCCTTGTAGTTAACAACAATCATGGGGTTGTCATCATTACCAGCATTGACCTTAAAGGGCCACAGCTGTATATTATTCTGAACAATGATATCACTGTATTTCCTTCCAATTAACCTCTTTGCATCTGAATGAAGAAAAGAAAATTATGTATAGTTTGTTCTTTTCTAATCAAAGCATATCTGAGAAATTAATTTATATAACATTTATGCATTGAAAAAAAGAAGATAAATCACCATAGATAGTGTTGGCTGGATTTGAAGCAGCTTGATTTTTAGCAGCATCACCAATCAACCTTTGATCACCAGAGAAAGCAACAAAAGAAGGAGTGGTTCTGTTTCCTTGATCATTGTGTATGATCTCTGCTCTATTGTTTTGCTCCTGCCATACAGCAACACATGAATAGGTTGTTCCAAGGTCGATTCCGATAGCAGGTCCCTCATATTTTTTGGCCATTCTGTTTCAAGTGAATGAAGTCTATTCTAGAAAATGTTTTAATCTACTTTGAATAGATAGAATAGTTTGGTATTTATCGGGTTTGCTTTAATACTGTGTGGAATGAATAAATTAGTTGAATGAGGCCACTTTAGTTTAATCTTCTTTTTTTTTTTTTTTATGGAAAAAGAGCAAACTTTAATCTTAAGAGTTGTACATACATGTTACTCTATATCTTGATTCCCAATACATAAATAGGGTCTCTTCGTTGTTCCTATGCGATTGGAAATTGTGGAAAATAAACCGAAGGGTTTCAAGTGATAGCTAGTGGCTCAGTAAATTATATCTACATTCAATATTTTTTTTTTTAATTACCTTATTCTTTGTGAGCAGTTATCATCAGTCAGGATTTTATTCTTATAAGTACAGTTGGAATTGTATCCGATGTTCACCAACTTTTTATACGCAAGTTTTTTAATTAAGTGTTAATTTAATATTACGTGACTTCTCACTTCTGATCAGTAGTAATACAATCTTCTCACATTGCTGTATTTGAAATGAAATTCTTGAAGTATTTAAGAGATTAATCTTTGGAGTAATTCAGGATATGATATGCTATTGTAACCAATCTTTAGAGTATTAGTTGCATTTCTTCATTCGGGATATGATATGATATTATGAGAAATACTAGAAACACTTTTATTGGGTGAACTTACTTGGGACTCACCACTTTATTTGGGATCCATTTCCAAAGTATAAGAAAGTGAATATTAGAAAGAGAGTCGTCATAACACTCATCCTTCTATTATATCATGCCTCATCCAATGTTTGATGAACCACAAGGATATCACGTAATCTTGTCACTTTGTTATATATCGACTCCATAGCTAAATTCTTATCCTCGAGTGGGACTAGTGGTAGAAACTGTAAGCCTTGCTTCAAAACACGGACTCTCGTCACCGACTACATCAGAGTACTGGGTCACAGGGACTAACTAACTTACATGAACCGACATGTTAAATTATGACTAGTCAGAATAATAAGCAATTACTTGCATATCAAGTAACTGACTAGACTATAACCACTTTAACTGTCACAACAATTAGTTTGTTACAATCGTTAGCTGCGGTTAGATTAGTAACCATAGTCAAGTTATAAGAGTTAATTGTATTCTATATATAAATAGTTAGGGAAATGTTAACTTGTGCCCTAAGGGCACAAGATAATGATCTTAAAATAGAATTAAAAAATAAATATTGCATTGAAAACATAAGTTTTAAGATTTTGAGGTTATGAATGCACAATTTCTAAGATTAACTTTCTACATTTAGTTTCTTATCCTGTGCCCTTAGGGCACAAGATAACAAGACCCAAATAGTTATAGTATCTCATTTTAAACTTAGAACGGTGAATAACAAATTTTCAATTCTCAAATGCTTCTTTTTCTTCATAGTTATGCACATTGCAAACTCAATTATTTCATCTGTGGAGTTTGAGTTTATCTTTTGACATGGTATCAGTTGCAATTGATATCTCATCTCCCCTGTTTTCGTCTTCCTCTGTGTTTGCTCGCCAATCTCTATTGTTTCTTTTTAGTTTCTACATATTTCATTGATTATTGTACTCAATTATTTTTTTTTTTTTATGTTAGAACTGTGTTTTCTAACAATTCTATCATCTTTCTTATACCTTTTTTTTTATAATTTTCTTCGTCATTAAGTCATCACCATGTATGTTGAAAGTTCTTCAAAGAGCGTTAATGGTGGTCAACCAATTCTCATTCCAAAGAACAAGGGTTACCAACCTGATACTTTGAGTCATTATTTCATGCATCCCAATAAGAATCCAAGTATTTTTCTTTGTTACTCCTTTTTCATCTGGCAATAGTTATCACTCATGATCTCGTGCAATGCAGGTAGCATTGAGTTTGAAGCACAAACTACACTTTATCAATAGTGCTCTTACAAAACCCTGTAATGAATATCATAATTCTATAACTTGGGATCTAAATGAACAATTTTTAATTGTAAGGTCTAAAATCATGTTGATGGACCCTCTTTAGAGTATTGGTAGAGTTTACTCTTTACTTTCTCAGCAAGAAAGACATGTTATTGTTCCTCTAGATGAATCCAAGCTCCTAGTTATTGACGATATCATTTTGTATGGTACTCGTGTTAGGGGTGAAAGGGAAGGAAGAACGTCTGGTGGTATAGCAAGAGGTATCCGGGTTTGTTCATTTTGTGGAAAAGTTGGACACAAAATTGATACATGTTTCAAGAAATATGATTTCCCCCAAACTACAAGCAAGATAGTTCGTTATCAATTGCACAAATGTTAATGAAAATGAGGAGGATTTCATTAATGATGCTTGTGATGATGATCAGAACATTTCAACAACATTTCATTATCATAGTTTGAATCATATTACCACAAATCACGCATCATGCACATGTATAATATGTATTGTTGGTCTATATAACAAACAAGATGGTGCGAAAGTGTGATTTGAAAACTTATGACTAATCAGATTTGTGGAAGACAATGACAACAATTCTAAGCAATGAGTAATAAATAAGATTTAAAGTTGAATTGAGAGGTTCAAATATTGAATCTTATTAAGCACATCAAATATAAATATTCAAGCATATAAATTTCAAAACTAAACTGTTGAAGTTTGTTGTATGTCCCACATCGCTCAGGTTCCCGAGCTGTCGATTGTATAAATATGCTTGAGTTCCCTCCTCCTTTGAGCTAGCTTTTGGGATGAGATCCAAGCTTATTTAACATGGTATCAGAGTCGGGTTAAGGATTCGGGTTAAGGATTGCGATGTGGGAAATTGACCCAGTCCCACGCTAGGTCCATGCTAGGCCCACGCTAGGCATGAGGGTCGATGTGGGTATAAATATGCTTGAGTTCCCTCCTCCTTTGAGCTAGCTTTTGGGATGAGATCCAAGCGGGATGAGTTGACCCAGTCCCACGCTAGGTCCATGCTAGGCCCACGCTAGGCATCACGCTAGGCATGAGGGTCGATGTGGGTATAAATATGCTTGAGTTCCCTCCTCCTTTGAGCTAGCTTTTGGGATGAGATCCAAGCGGGATGAGATCCAAGCTTATTTAACATAAATTAATTAATTAACATAAACAATCTTAAACCTAACAATCTTAAACCAAAACACCAACATAAACAATCTTAAACCAAAACAGAAGAACACCAGGAAACTTAGGAACGCCAAACTTAACACCAAAACAGAAGAACACCAGGAAACTTAGGAACGCCAATTTAAATTTATGTTTCAATTACCTTTGAATTAGTAAGACCCCGCACGTAAGGATTATCGTGCGATCAGAAGGTGCAGTTAGCCAACGGAGGGATTGACCTTGATCAACCTTGATCAACCAAGATAGTATAGACCCTGCATGTGAGGATCACCGTGCGATCAACAAGTGCAGTTTGACAATCGACTAGGTTAGAATGTCCCAACAGCCTCATCACTTGTATAGTCTACTCAAGATAAATATCAGGAGATTCAAAGAGTCCTAATTGCTGCTTACTTTTCTGCAACCAAAAACAGGTAACTTGCTCTATTGCAAACAGATAAAAATTTCAATCTCTAACTCTTATCTCTTTTATTTTATATCGTCAACTTAAAATAAGTAACGCGAATTGTTTGGACGAAACGACAATCCATATGGATACGATACTTTACTTATAACTTTATTACTGGTAAACAATTTGGTACACTTGCATAATCCGACTATCACCCACTGTTACAAAATTGGCTAATACTAAGAAGGTTGTGTCTGAGTCCACTAACATACCAGACATTATTAATAGAGGTAGAGCAGTTACAAATTGTTCCGGTTCCAATGATTTTCCCTCGTTGGTTTCCTCCAAACCCTGCCATACCTCCTTCTTTCATGACCAGATCTTTGAAAATATGTCATTCTCTTGTCATGGGTCGAGAACAGCCGATGTCCATATACCAGGGCTGATGCTTTGGCTTTCCTATGAAGCATACCTGAAACACAAGCAATTTCATCTTTAGGTCCCCATGTATGAATAGGTCCTCTAGGTTTACTTCTGACGGAATTTCGCTTCTTAAGACCCTTGCACTTTGGGTTTTGTTGCTACGATTTATTCAAAACCTTTGGTTTGGAGGATAATCTTGAATTCTTTTTTTAACTAGAATATGAGTCCCATATAGCTTTGAATTTTGCAGTCCTTTGTTTTAACTTAGTCAATAATTTGGACCTTGAGTCATTCGGCTCTGATGGACAAAGATTCTTTGCCTTTTCAGCCTCTGCATTTGAGTGAAAAAACAGACCCATTTGAGTGCAGAAAGAATAGGATGATTGCTTTGTCTTCACATGAATTTGTGTATCGTTGACAGATGCACTTGTGAAGTCAATTCCCCTGCCTTTGTTCTTAACAACATTTTGTGATGTGGAAGCTAATCTACTTATGTCAAAATCATCATCACTATATACTTTAGATGAACCGTTGAATTTAGTTGAGGATCTACCAATATTATCTATGCTTAAGAGATGTTTTATCATAAGATTTTCTTTTGATAGATAGTGATTTTGGCTTCTAAGGGGTTTTAACTCTTCTGACAACAAATTAAATTGTTTTTGCAAGTCCGTTCAGGATCTTGATTTGTTCAGATAGATACTTAGAAGCCTTTTGACAGAAGGAGTATACTCACTACATATTCGTTCAAAGATTACCTCATCATCCTCAACTGAGTCTGGGCTCGGTTCTTCACCAGAAGGTGTTGTAACTACTAGACCCAGATTAGCTTCCTCTATGTTGTCTTCAGAGTCTATATCTTCATCAAGCATCTCCCAGGTTGCAATGAATGTTTCCTTGAGATTTATCTTGCAAGTGTCCCTTTTAGAGCTTCACTTTCCTGGATTACCCTTCTGTGCCTCAGGGCAATCAACTATTAAGTGACGAGTCTTTCCACATTTGAAGCATCCTTTCTTGAAGCTTGATATCTTTGAGTCATTGCTTTTGCTAGGAAGTCTTCTTTTCTTATTTAGGTATTGGAACCTCTTGTTTAAGTAAGTCACTTCTTTAATGTCTACTTCATCATCATATTCACTATCTGAATCTAACTCTTCTGATTTAGCAGTTTGAAGAGGTTTGGATGTCTTTTATTTAGATTTCAAAGCAATAGACTTAGAGAGATTGTTTAGTTCATCACCTTCAAGTTCAATCTCATGACTTTTTAAAGAACTTATCAGGTTTTCCAAACATAGCTTATCTAAGTCCTTTGCTTCTTGTATGGCATGAACCTTTTGCCTAAACCTTGCAGGAAGACTCCTGAGAATCTTCTTTACATGGTCTGGTGTAGTATAACTTTTCCTTAGCACTTGAAGTCCAGACGCAAGAGTTTGAAACCTTGAAAATGGTGTTTCAATATCTTCATCATCTTTCATCTTGAAAAACTCATACTAGTGAACCAACTACTTTGCCTTTGCTTCCTTTACCAGTTGATTTCATTCGTAGGTAGAGCATAGTAATTCGAAGATGGGGTTTGTAGTAGATTTATCCCCAATATTCATGTATTTAGAATGAGGCAAAGCTTCCACTAGAATACATCTCACTCTTTGGTGCTTTTTATAGATCTTTTTCTGGGTAGCTGTCAGTTTCTTTCTGTCATCTACCATTCCTTCTTCTTCAACCTCAAAGCCAGTTCCATCTTCAATCACATCCCAAAGTTCATCATCCATCTCTATGATGTAACTATACATTTTGCTCTTCCGCCAAAAGAATTGAGTAGCATCTCAATTGAAAAATGGAGGTTTAGCAGAATAATTGTTCTTTTCAGTGGTAGATGTATTGTTGACATCAGGATTGGAAGCTTCCCTGACGGAAGACATGTTTTTCTTATTCGATCTTTTTCTGCACCACGGTTAAGTTTCAAAGCACATACCGTGTTGTGATACCAAATAAAGGTGAGAAAAACACACAAGAAGGGGGGTTGAATTGTGTGAGTCTTTTCTTCAATTTCTTCTTCCAAGTGTTAAGAACAAATCTGGACAGAATCTGATGTTGCAGATTTTGACTCGGAGTCTGAATGCAGCAGAAATAAATAACACTTAGATAAAAGATAAAGAGTCAAGGAAATGAAAGACACAAAGCAATCTATATTGGTTCCTCCTACAAAGCAGTAGTAGTCTAGTCCCCTTGCACTTCCAAATGATATCACTATAATCAATGTTGATTACAATTTGCTCATGGACACACTAATATACTTCTCAATGCTCAAGCACACATCAAGAGACTTCTATGCTCTAGGACTATACCTAGATACTTCATTTGCTTAAGAACCCCTGCAAAAGACTTCCCATGCTTAAGAACAACTGCTTAAGACTTTACCCTGCTCAATCACAACTGACGAAGACTTCCTAGGTGCTCAAGGTTTCACCAAAAGAATTATTTTCTCAAGCATGCATGTGAGATACCTTCCAAAATGGTTGCCCCAACTACAAATATGTTAATTTTTTCTTACACTCTTTCTAACTAGTGGGTGTAAACTGAACAAATGAACAGACTCACTCCTTAGGATTTCTATGATATAAACTTTGAAAATAATGATAAGTATATATTTTGCGCTATTTTATGTGGCAGAGTTTTGGCACAGAAAAATAGCAGAGTCTTGTTGCTTCTTCTTTAGGTCTTCAACTCCTTTTATAGGTAGTGATTTGAGAGACGTTAAAGAAGAGTGTCAACACAAATAGAGTCGTTGAGAAGCTTCAATCACGAATGTTGGCCCTTTGCCTAATATGGATAATTTCGTTGGAAAGTACTTTGAATCTCCTTTGCTGAAAGGGGAATTATATGTTGCTTTCCTCATTCCTGATGTCCTTTACACGTAGATAGAAGAAGACAAAATAGTTGATCTGCCAGATGCAATGATAGAGACAGCTCACAGAATAAGACAAAAGCATACGTTGATTCTGGGTCCCTCGGAATGATGTAGCCTAGTCATCTTCTGTGTTGATGTCCTTCACATAATCTGTGGATGTTACTCCCCAGCTTCTGTGAGACTTATGTCTACTAGGATGTTGACTTCTAGTTGGCCTTTCAATAGATCTTCATCATTAGTCTTATAAGCTTCTCAATCTCTTTCTGATAGTGCTCAGGTGTTTCTTCTTTATGATAAGAATTCTTGCACACTTGAACATATGTTAGTAATTCAATTGTTCTTCAATACTTTGTTATTATCAAAACCCAAGAGAACTTGTATGAACTATTCTTGTTCTAACACATGTGACAAGTAACATTTCATAGAAAAGCTAGAAATTCTTGTTGTGACTCCATTTTTTGTCTTTGTGTGTTCAACATTGTGTGATTTAGTCATGCAGTCACAAAACAAACAAAAACAATAATGAGGTAATATTTTGTCTTTGTGTGTTCAACATTGTGTGATTTAGTCATGCAGTCACAAAACAAACAAAAACATTAATGAGGTAATATTAATGTGGTAATGAATGTGAAAGAATTTTTTTTTATTTTTTTTTCTGGGGTTCGAACCCTGTACCTTGCATATTTTATGCATTGTCCTTACCAACTGAGTTAAGCTCACGAGAACAAATTTTTTTTATTGATATAATATAATAAATTATCCATGAATTTTTTAAGAGCTAAATTAACCCACCCAAATTGACACAGGTGAGAATCGAACCTGAGACCTCGAGGATATTCACACTCCCAGATCCCATGCCAATACCACTAGGCCAACCCAAGTGGGTTAATATTCATATAACTTTAATCACAAGATGAACCATTTTTTTCCTTAAAAGTATTTTCATTTATTTCTAATGACTAAAAATTATGGCAAAATTACACAATTAATCCCTTAACTTTATTTTAGGTAACACTTTCGTCCTTTATCTATTTTTTGTCACGATTAGTCCTTTATGTTATAAAATAACAACATAGTTATCCTTTTTTATTAAAAAAAAAATCAAAAACTCCAAAATAAATTCATCAGGCTCATAGACAAAGGCAAATCTTCATCCTACAAGCCTAGAAAATCAAATTTCTTTGAAAAAAATCTCATAAAAAATGATAAGATATATTATCATTTTATAACATAAAGGACTAAATCGTGACAAAAAAAAGATAATGGACGAAAATGTTACTTAAAATAAAGTTAAGGGACTAATTGTGTAATTTTGTCAAAAATTATCTATCAACGTTTATCATAACATAGGAGGCTAAACCAAATGCGTAAATGAATTAACAAACATGTTGCGTAAACAAAACCAAATTCTAAATGTTTTAAGTTCATAGTAACTTCTTGTCAAAAAAAAAGTTCATAGTAACTTAACACTAAATTTATTTAGGTAGTTACCATCTTTCCAGCAGACATTTCGATTTTCATGTGAATTAGTATCCACTAAATGTGATTCAAGATTTATAAAGAGCATAACAACAAATATAGCATCAATTTTTGTTTTTAATTCAACAAATTTTAATGAAAACTAGTTACAAACCCGTGCTTCGCACGGGGGTTAGCTACTTTTTGGACAAAATATTATATCGGACAGATAGATTGCGAAATGACAGATAATTATAAACCATAACCCAATATTTAAAGTACTCCTGCATCACGGGTTAGAAAATGAAATGTTCAAAACGGCTTATCACGAGTAACAAATGAAAACGTCAAGGATTTTTTTTTGTAGAGAGAGATACAAAGCAAGTTGCAGCGAAGACAACAATTGAGAAGGCTAAACGTGCATTGGAAAAGTAGTGGCTTTCAACAACTCAATAACTGTAAAGTTAATTTAGTAGAATAATTGTGAACTGAGTACTTGATCTGATCCACCACCCCTGCACTATGCAGAGTCAATCTAACCTCGTGGGTACCCACTATACGAGTACTCGTGGGTATTCAGGTATCCATGGGTACCCATGAAGTTTTGAATTTATTTATTTTTTGGTACAAATAAAAACATTTTTTAATTACCAAAAAACCTCAACTTTTAAACATCAATACATAATATTTCAAAATTTCATAAATCATATATAATCCATAGGAAATTTATGATTCTTAGATAATCTATATGTTTTATGATGTGAATGAAGTGGAAACGGTGAACCTAATAAGATGAATTAAAAAAATTTAAAATAAAAATAGGTTATCATTGAGGATTTTTAGGTGGGCGGTAAAATTTTCTTCAATAAGGTAACAACTTTAAGTAATAAGATATAATATATAAAAATATTTTAGTAATTTACTTAATTTATTATCGGGTATGGTACCCGTGGTTATGGATACAATCAAATCTGTGTCTGTGTCCATATAATAATGGGTAGTCAAATACCCGTTTATTATACCCGTGGATACCCGTTTAGCTAACCGCTCCATGCCCGTGACAGATTTTACCCACGGGTATCCGTGGGCATTTAGAATACTATGGTTTTGAAATTCTTTATTATATGTTTGAATAAGTTATAATTTAGAAAATCTATTTATTACTAAAACCGATTCATATTTGCGCTCAGGTTTCTACTCTT
The DNA here is from genome assembly GCF_051527215.1 of Medicago sativa. Classification (NCBI taxonomy): domain Eukaryota; kingdom Viridiplantae; phylum Streptophyta; class Magnoliopsida; order Fabales; family Fabaceae; genus Medicago; species Medicago sativa. Next base: position 24,910,746 of record NC_140755.1, read on the forward strand.
TTTAACAATGTTGATACAATTTATCTAAGAACATATATGTAAATGTTGCAGATTAATAACTCTAAAATGATAAACAATCAAAGTTGCACATTTATAAACTAAAGAGGATCATTGCATCTACTAATGTGGGTGGGGTTCCAGAAGTGGACCTTGATCCAACCGAAAAACTATTGTGCTAAAAACTTTTTAAAGTAATGAAGGAAATTATAGGTTGAATAAAACAGTTTCTGAAGAGGGTTTGTATTTTGATGTTGTTTTGTTTGTGATTAAGACTAAACCGTGCCAGAAAATGTTGTGCCTGGAAATGTAGAAACTGCAGGAAATGCTGTTGCAAATGCTGGACTGACATGACTCCTAAATTTTAAGGATCAGTTTGGCAATTAGTATATTAATTGAAGGACTGATATGATTGATTATGTTATGATTTTAGGGACTAATTTGATTGAATTTGCAATTTCAGGGTGTTGCACCAAGGAGGCATGACCTTAGAGGACCAGCTCTTTCAGCTGATAGGCTTAAGCAAACACCAATGAGGGATCCTGCACCAGCTCATCCTACTTCTGTTGGCATAATTAGGGTTCCATATCCAACCTATGGTCCACCCGGTTCGACTTAACCTACTAAATTCATGGAGTTTATACCAACTCTTGAATTTCCAAAGAAGTGATGCTTCGTGGAGTTTAAAAGACTTGCCTATGACTTTTGCCCATATAATATTTCGGTTTCAATTTGTGTGTTCTGGCTTTTTTAGTTTATTTTGCACACATATGTTTCAAGGATCAATTTGATATCTGATTAAACAATCCAGGGACTTATTTGATGGTTTTTTAATATAACGTAGGGATCTATTTGATAGATGGAGAAATAATTCAGGGACTAATTTGATGATAATATTATTACAGAAATGTTACATTCCTCAATCATCTTCAACCTCTTTTCATTAGAACTTTGCCATAGGGCAAACATAAATTGGTCTTCTTGGGTTTTTTGAAGTATTGGATTTTCTAACAACACAAATTTTAGGACACCAACATTTAAGCACTCTCACAACACCATTAAACTTGGAGCTCGAAGATGAAGCTCGATTTTCATAACTGTTTTTTCCCATATTCCCACCCCCATCATTTCAGATTCAATTTCAATAGTTTTGCTTCAAGAAACTTGGATACTACATTACATTTCTCTAAATTTGTGTGTTTTAGATGTTTTTGTTGAGAAAAACACACACACCTCAGAATTTACCCATTATACTATCTTATAAGATGAATGATTTGATTTTGAAGGAAGATGAATATTTTTAAGAGAATTAGTTACAAACCCGTGCTTCGCATAGGTTGAACAACGTATCTTGTAAAAAAAATTGTTCCAAAGGAAAAATAAGCAAATTAAGGAATATTGCACAAACATTAGAAATATTTATCAAAGAAAAAAACATATATTTTGTTCATGAAGTCAGGAAAACAACATAATTCAGATTAAACTAATTGGAACCAATGAAGGAACCAATGATGTGCAAATTACGATTACATGTTAGCCAAACTTATAAAAGCAAGCGCAACTGTCACAGAGTTACCGGATTAACACCAATATTCACATCACACAAAATGAACCAAAGAAACAAAATGAGTGGTTAAAGACCTTTTTGACTTAAAAAGTATAATGTTCGTTCATGTCAATTCTAATATTGAATAAATGATCGTTGGTGGATTGTGTATGATCCTCTTGGATGTTGAAGCTCTATCGAATTAATGGTGTGTCTTCCATACAAAATCATTTCATTTCTCTTTTATTGCAACTTTGGCCATCATTTGAGCTCCTTCCTCAGGCCTCACTGCTTTACCTCTGGCGCTATGTAATAATTTGGTGTGGATGGCGCACACAATGAGAGGAATTTTTTGAAAAATAATCTCAGTACTTTCTTAAAATTAAAAAATAATAAATTTTGACAAAAAAGTTGTTTTGCAGAATTCTTTCAGAAAGAAAAAATATATGTTCTTTAGTACAAATTGTTACTATCATTCTCGTGGATATTGAGAACTCGTTGTGTTGTTTTGTTCAATTATTTAGCAACAACAATTTTTGAACATACACTAACAGAACATTTTATTAAGATATTGTACCTCTTTGATAACTAAATATAACATAAAAAAAACATCAATAATATTTGAGAAGTCGTTGTGAATCATAAACTAAAAATGACTAATGGAATGTAATAAAATAAAAAACTTATCATAAAGAGCAACAGAATTTAACTCGGAAATGAATATCTACTCTTGACAAATTAGATAATAGAGGTCTCAACACAAGTAGAGTCTAGACCAATCAACAATACAATCAAATGCTGAAATAACAGCAACCAGATCCCAAACTCAAATTAAAACATAATAAATTACACCAATACAATGCTAATAGAATTGCAAAGGAACGGGCAGAGAAACAGCTGAAAGCAACTAACGAAAATACATGATAATAATTTTCTAATTGCTAATAAGAATTGAATCTAATGGTGGAAAAAATGATCATTACAAATCTATAAGGCAACGATTAAGGGCTTTTGCATTCTTGAATTATTTCATCGCCGTTGCGAAGTTGCAGCCAAGTGAAATTATCTATATCCAAATGCTCTCCACCTACAGCATAATACACCAAATATCAGTAAAATCACTACACCAAGAGGTATCTAAATTTCATTTTAAAAGTTAAGTTGAATCAATAAAATGCTAGTCATGCCCCCAAAAATTACCTGCTGTACAAAAACTACTAATTTGAATAACTCATTTCTGGAACTCAATTAATAAACACGGTGAAACCATTTCTGCAAAGATTTCCACAAAGAACATAACTGTTAACAGCCTTCTTCTCTCCGATGTAATCTTTGATCCTCTAAGCCATGAAATCAACTTCCTGCACCATTAACAGCCTTCTTATCTCCATTGTTGAGGGAAGATGCCATGGATCCTATAGAAATTTAACAAAGTGTTTTGCTTAATGAAATTTATACCACAAAATTGCATAACCCACACCAAGATGTATGTAAAAGATTCACAAATTTCCTGAGCAGAAAAGACATCATAATATTGAGAATAATAGTATGGGGCAAGAAGGAAGGTGGAATAAATTTTTGAAGAAAAAAGAAAGAACGGTTTATTTTTGGTAGAAAAGAATAGAAGTATAGAAAAAATGGGTAGAAAAAACTTAGAATATTATATTTATGTTAGTAGCTGTGGCAGTCCTTTATATTTCAATAGATAGAGTGAAAGCTAATTATTCAAGGAAGTCAAATAAAATTACCAATAAAATCATCTTACCCTATTTCATAATATAAAAACCTAATCATTTTATTTTACATAAAAACATAATATGGAGTACAACATTCCTAGAGGACTAAGAAAATGCTTTGGTTCTGGGAATTCAAAGAACTATCTTAGCAGTTAGTTAGGACTGTTCAAATAAACGGAAAAACAGAACCCAACTATAAAACCAAATCATACTACACTAAAAAGAACCAAACTGTTTCTCTGATATGACGAACTGATGTTTCAAACATGGTTCACTACACTAACCGAACTCAAACTATAAAAATTGATCCACACAAACTGTTGTTCTCGCTTGTTTTTAAAACAGTTCAGATTCAACAAACGTACCTTGCATCAATTACAAACTGTACTCAAATTTTGAACTTATATAAGTATGCCTTGTGATGTGCTTTTAGTCAATTACATGGTAAGCTTACAGGTTGCTTAGACATAGTAAGCTTACAGGTTGCTTAGTCTACTTGTAATAACTCGAGAAAAAAAGGAGTACGTTGATACAGTCCAAAATTATATAATGCACTTTTAATGTGGAGGAAACTTTACCCCTATTTCAACTTGAACACCAAATTGTCCATGATTCTACTTTGCATTAAGCCAAAACTTCAATCAAATCAACGCCAATCAATTTTTTTAATAAAATAACAATAGACAACTTTAACTGCATTTTTTCATCCAGATAGAAGAGCATGTGCTTTAAGAAATTATAGATCAAAGCTATATACACATAATAGAACAACCACATACTTTTTATCTATTAACAGACAAGATAAACTCAGCAAACTCATTTTTTTTAACAAAACATGGAATATCTTTACATTGACTCTATTCCTTGGCTCATCTAATAGGAACATGCAAATGGCTATATTTCATTAAATTCCATATGCATGTAAAGACAAAGAAACAATTGATCAATATATTATAGTAGGAAGATAAATTTTAGAAGTGCACGTAGTAGCCAATTAGACCAGAAATAATTAACGGGGCAGGAAGACCAAGCCATTTCTTTTGTAACCACATCACAGAAGGATGCATGAACAAATGCAAAAAAGAGGATGCATGAACACTGACATATCAGGGAGATGAAATTATTAATCAATAAAAAAGATCTTTCACATCATTTTTTGATGATTTGTGATAATACTCATTATTTTGAAATTCAATAAATTAGTGGTGTCAATAATGGGAATGAATCTGCCATTTGCAATAGGAAAGAAAGTGCTTAAAAACCATCTGAATTATGCTTATAATTACATCCACATACCTCATAAGAAGAAAATGCATAACACCAAAAGGACAAAAGGTGTCAAAGTGAATCAAAAGTAAGTTGAGGTGTATGATTAAAAGTTGTGTTATCCAAGCATTGATACAGACCTGCCGTTTCCTATCATCCAGCTTCACCGAACCGTCAATCCTGGAAACTTCGAAACCCTTTTCACTAAAATAATAATCCATTATATCTAGCACTTTGGTCCACTGACTGAAGATCAGAACCTAATAGCATTTAGCAAAGGCAGGTGCAGATGAGTAGCAGCTTGGCCACAAAAAGGAAGCAGAAAGGCACAAGCACAGAACTTTAAAGCATACCTTGTGATTCCGTGCAAATAGCCGCTCCAGGAATCGGTCGAGCAATTGAAATTTTCCAATAAATCAATACAATTAAAGAAGACAATGAATGTGACATCTGAAAAACAAAGTATTGAGCTTCCTTAAATGACATCATAGAGATTTAGATCAATTGTCTCCCTTGGCTCAATCTCGTGTTGTTGGTTGATGTTGTAGGTATTATCTATAAAACACAGTAAGTAAAATCTAAGGAAGCCATCATCAAGCAAAACATCATATAAACCTTCACATAAAACAAACCTAGAGAAGGAAATAATAAAAAGAGGAACTTTTGCGATTAAAATAATGGGCTAAAGTAATGACTAATTCACAGACCTGGCGCTCAGTAAGCTCTCCTCTTCCTGCGAAGTCAACCCGAAATAGAGCAATCGAATGCACAATCTGCAAAAAAATATATTCAGTCAACTCTCCAAATCACATGATTGTCTCATGTTTGCTATTTTATCGGTTCAACTGATCTCTTCAGAAATGAAACTCAAACAACAAATTTAAACATATATAATATAGAAGGAAAACATAAGCATACACTCTTTTTTCAATGTGTGTTGTAAACTTGCCAAACTTCTATTCTAACATATATAGAAGATGAACCATTATTTGTAGCTTCTATTCTTAGCTTACTCTATTCTAACCTATCTCAAAAAAAATTGTTTTGTTGTATTTAGAATCAAAAAGAAATAATTTTCTCATCTTTAATACCATGATTTTGTTTGGCACATATATGGTATTCTTATAACAATGTAAATTGAGCAAAATAAAATCTTCAATCATAAGCTTTCAAGTCAGTAACTCTCAACACCATAAACATTACCTCAGCTTTTCTCTGCAACCTAGCATCACCTTCAGCCTTAATACCATCCACCTTTAGCAATTTCCTCATAAGTAACTCTGTAGTCACAACAAATTCTTTGTCAGAAACCTTGGTCCCTCCATTGACAGCCACATCCAAGACCAACACCTGCAAAATTAAAATCAGTAATATCTTCATTATCTAGTTCAAGTTATAATGTTTCTATAATGAATGATAATAATATTCAAAAATAAATCAAGCAATTAACAAACCTAAAAATAAATTGTCACTAATTTCTTATAAATTCAAAAATAAATTGACAGTAAGCTCTAAAGTTAAAAAGTCCATGAGCCCTAAAAAGCGATCAATACTCCAAATCATGAAAGTAAAATCACTAATGAACAAAAGAAGCCTAAAGTAATTTTCTGGAAAAGATAAACATACATCATTGTCACTAATTTCCTTCTGCCAGCTCTTCAAATTCCATGTATCAACTCCTTTAGAACCATAGGCTGCAATGTGAATGCACAAGAAACAACTTAATTCACCAAAAAGATCATGCTTGTGAATTGAAAAATAGTGAATTAAACACAAAGTTATGAACAACATATCTCATTCACAAGGTGACCAGTGGGAGCTAAGAAAACAATCAATATTTTGACACCAGTGGACCTAATAGCTTGACCAGTCTCTTTGATAAGCAGAACAGAAATCAATGTTTTTCTTAAACCTGTATCCATTATTGCAACTTGAAATGCCTCCAACAGATCCTGTAGTGAAAATCCAAAATTGCATGAACCCAAAAATACAATCTTTGACAAAACACAAAAACAAAAAAAACCCATACCAGTTGGACGCGATTCAGAGAGTCCTGTTGAGGCCAATCTGCATTCTAAACACATGAAACCCTAATCACCATCGAAACAGAGAAAAAAAAATTCTGGAAAAAACAATAAAACAAAAATCAAGCATTCAATCATGAGATCAACAAATGAGAACAACAAAAACCCAATTCTCTCAATCGATCAAAGAGGAAATGAATAAAACAGCCAAATCAAAAAAGAGAGAAAAAATTAATAAAAACAAACAAAACAAAAAATGAAATACATCAATAACCTAGACATGCATGCTGAAAAAGATGATGAACGGTGGAGATTAGTGTGTTCGACGGCGAGATCGACGACGGCGACGGCGAGATTGACGGCGGCAGTGAAGATCGCAGGTGACGGAGAGAGCGTTTTAGAGAACGCGTATTTTAGAGAAAGCAGAACGCGTTTTTTTTTTATTTCCTTTTCCAGAGCCACTCCATATATTGCCTAAATGTTAGTGGAAACAATGAGATTACTAAAATGCCCCCTTCTCAAATAAGTAGATTACCAAAATGCCCTCAGAAGGGCAAAATGGTCAAAAACACAGACATTTATTTTCTTATCTAGGTTAGTAGATTTTGTCCTCATAGCAAGGTGACCTGGGAAATAAAAAGAATAAGATAAGAATTAAAGTCACATACAAGGGAAGAAAAATAAAATTACAACTGTACCATTACCTAAATAACGCTAGTACGCTACTTATATTTCACATTCTTCATCATTTCAATTTAAAGGTTGTAATCAAACTCAACATGCAGTGTATTGTTGTGAATTAGTTATAATATTTTTCAAACAATGCGTAAATCAGGGCCGGCCTCACAGATTAAGAGGCTTAAAGCAAAAAAAAAAAAGTGTGGCCTCTAAAAATATTGTTTTTTAACATATATAATATTTATATTAAATCAATTTTGTGGATAGCAAAATTTGAATTCGTGACCAAAAGAAATTGAAACATTTTGGTAATCAGTTAAGCTATGCAAATGTTTGTAATATATCTGTTATATAATACTTATACTTATAACCAATGTAATTTTTTAGAGGCCTTTTTTTTCACCCAAAATTTTGACGCCTAAAGGCCTTGTTTTTGTTGCTTGGCCCTAGCGTAAATGAACTAACAACTAGGGGTGGGAACAGGCCAGGCAGTCCGACAGGGGCCTATGGTCTAGCCTATTTAAAGCCTAGCTCGGCTCAGCTCGTTTATTAACAAGGCCAGGCTCAAGCTTTTTATAAATCCTATTTAATTAAATAGGCCAGGCTAAGGCTTACAAAAAAGCCTATTAAGCCCGTCGGGCCGGCCTATTAAGCTTTTTATGTATAATATATCTTCCATTATTGATATCGTTGAAGTTTTTTTTCTCATAAACTCAAGCCTTCATAAGATTAGTTATTTAGTAGCACATATATTGTTGTGATTATACCTTCATAAGATTTCATTATTTAGTTGCAGACATATTCATGTGTTTTAGGCCTTCGTAAATTTTGGCCTATTTAGTAGTAGGCTTACATGTGTTGCTAGGCTTTGGTGTAAAATATGCTTTTAAATAGGCTTTCAGGCTTCATCGGGCCTTTAAATAGGCCAGGCCAGGCCTCGAAAATGAGCCTATGACGGGTAATAGGCCAGGCTCAGGCCTATAATTTTTGAAGTAGGCCAGACTTAGGCCTTACAAAGCTCGGCCCGGCCTAGCCTATTTCCACCCCTACTAACAACCAAGTCGCGTAAACAAAATACCAAAAGCTAAATGTTTCGAGTTCATAGTTACTTGACACTAAATTTATCAAGATAGTTACCATCTTTTCAAAAGATATTGCAATTTTCATGTGAATATTAGTAGGCCCAAAATTTCAAAAGATATTGCAATTTTCAAAAGATACCATCTTTTCCTCATCTTTTCAATATTAAGATGCTAACCATAAAACATTCCATCTAATGTATTTGTTTGTGGGATTTAAATTTTAACGCAACAAACGTGACAAGTGACTTTTAAATTTTAATGGAAAAGCTAAAAAAAATTGTTGCGACTCCATTTTTTCTCTTAGTTAGTTCAACATTGTTTGATTTGGTTATGCAATTACAAAATAAAATTTAAAAAAAAAATGAGGTATTAAATACATAAGAAATTTTAGCTAATAGAAATTAATGAATTATCCATTAATTTATAACATTTGTAAAAAAAAAAAAAAAACTTTATATAAATGTAATAAATTTATTCTTAGTACCTTGAGATTGTAAGACTAATCTCTTACCACTACGCTAGTATCGCAAGTGTGTAATTGAAAAATGAATATAAAGATCATTTTTATTGAAAAAACATAAATTATTTTGTGTACCTTAATGATGATTATTTTTAAAAAGGATTTGTGTTATAAAGATAATTTGGTGGAGAAGCAACTCAAAACACCTTATTATTTGAAGTAGTTTGTAGATTTTATTTTCAAATTTCCATTTTTATAAAAATAAAACTGTAAAATTTTCAAAGAAAATGTAAATTTTTTTGAGTGGTTATTTTATTTAAAAAATGCTTTTTTTTTTCAAAATAAGTTGTATAATCATATAAAAAAATTATAAACATTCAAAGTAAATATTTAATACTTCAAAATTGAAATCAAACGTATACTACATATAAAAGAAACACGCATAAATTAATTTCAGTGTGCATATCACGAGATCAAGGTTTTCATGTCTAACATGTGAGAAACACATATTCTTCAAGCTTGTTACATAAGCTACGTTCAGGGCACATATCTGGCTATATATACAGGCTTCCAAATCATAGTTTTCTCACAACTTTTCATAATGGCTACTCAAGCAAAACAATTTCTAACAATTGTGACATTGCTTTTTGTGTTTGTTATCAAAATAGAGGGAGATTCAATTTCCTCAATTCCGAGTGATGAAATGAACAAAAATTCTACCAACACCAGTGTTGTTGTTGAGGCAGTTAGTGTGGATCAACAATCACCTAATTGTGGTGCAACACCGTGGATATGTAGTACAGGAGAATTTCCACCAAGATCTTTATGTTGCAGAAACCGTTGTGTTGATGTAACAAATGATTTAAATAATTGTGGGTTTTGTGGGGTTATTTGTCCATTGATTGGCAATTGGAAATGTTGTAACGGTTTGTGTACAAACATAAATTTTAACCCTTTTAGTTGTGGTGATTGTGGAAGATCATGTTCTTTTGGGTTTCCATGCATATTCGGTAGGTGCCCTTTTCAACCTGTCGCTCCGCCACAACTTCCTCCTTTTGAACCTGTAGCTCCGCCACCACTTCTCTCTCCTGGGTTACCTGAACAAAATTCACCAAATATCCCCAATTATCAACGTAAACGTCCACATCCAATAATGCCGATGGAGTAATTTTTTTATATTATGTCTTAAGAATATTATTATTAATCGGTGTTATGTACTTATGAATGATGTTGTATTATCAGTTGGATTAATGAAATAAATGATTTCTATACTATAATTAGATGAAGAATGGTATCGTCGATCTTATATTAAATTTATATGTGATAAACAACAACAAATATAACTATATCCTTCAAACAAAAAAAAACAAATATAACTATAAAGGGGGTTGCTAACTTACTCCCATCCAAAAAATGAAGGAGTAAGTTAGTAAGCCTACTTTCACTTGTGTTTTTCCAAAATACCACCTTCCATTATTTTATTTCACTTGAACAAAGGGTAGTATGGTCAATTTCAATTTATTTATTTTAAAATTTATAAAACACACGTAACTGTTTCCTAATTTTTCGCCGGCAACAATAATTGATTTGATTATGTGGTGGCTGACGTTTTTTTTAGGTCTTGCTGACAAGTGCCCTAAGGGGCATTGTTTAAGGAACCCAAAAAAAGAAATTATGTCTTGAAAATACAAATCAAACACTTGTTAAAGTCATAACCGTACAATTTCCAATACAAAGATTGTTACTTTTAGATGCTTAAACAATGCCCTTAGGGTACTTGTTAGCATTTTCCTTTTTTTGTTGCGTCAAAACGACTGACTTTTATTTTTTTTTTCCACCAAACCCACTAATTTTTTTTTTCTACAAGTATGGTTTTTCATTTTGTCTGTCAATGTGGCTTAGTACTTGAAAAATTAACGTTGGTACGACATACCACCTTAATCATAAAGATATCAATTTCAATTTAAGTTGTTTAAAAAAAAAAACTAATTTCAATTTAAACAAAATACACAATGGATAGTCTTTCAATGTAAACCAAAAGAATTCTGCAAACTTTGAGTACAAAAAAAAAAAGAAATAAGTCTGGAAAACATAATTCTATAAAAATAAAAGTCTGAAAAAAATTACGGGAAGCTAGTTAATTGTTGAAATATATCATTATTGTTTTTATTATTCTATTTACGGTTACTTATTGATCATTAACTCACTCCTAAAATAAAGACTCTTGTATTTTCTCCTATAAAAGGAGCACATTTCTTCATAATCAAATTATCATATTATCACCAATATTATTTGCTACATGGTATCAGAGTCTATCCAAGATCTACCGTTGTCGGGATTCAGCATTGCCACGCTGCATTCCCATTGGGTCTGAGCGTGAGGAGGTGTGTTGGAAATCCCTCCCCGAGCGTGAGGGTGTATGTTGTTAATCCCACCTTAATTGCAATTTGACCCTTGTTACCTTATGTTGGTTTGACTTTGAGGGGGGTGGATTTAGTCCCACGTTGGTTAGAAGGAATTGGTTGATCGGAGTTTATAAAGAGAAGACACTCTTCACCTTAAAAATCGGGTTTGTAAGGATAAGTTAGGCCCCAAATTTCAACATGGCATCACATCCCCCGATTTTGAGGGCCTTGCTTCCGCATTAACCCTAGCCGCCGCCATTATGATTTTTTGTGGTTTTCTATTTTTTTATCTAGCGAGCGCTCTTCATCGCGTCAGTACTGTTCATGTGAGTATTGTTCACACCAGAAGTACTGGTCACGTGCACTGTTCACGCGTGTGGGTACTGTTTATAAAAAAAAAAACCTTCGAATTGTAACTTGCTACTTTTTTAGTGACTCAGATTGAAAAATGAAGGGGATGAATAAATTAAAGTTCGAAAGAGATAGGCATGGCAAAAGATGATGATAGGGGAGGTAATTTTCAACTCATCAACTTGTGCACTCCAAGTTACTTCCGATTAAGAGTCACAATCTTCCTCAAATGCATTTCCATTCACTAAGGAACAACTAGATAATCATACAAGAAGTACTTCATGTCTCAAATTTGTCTTGCAACTTGTTATCTACCAGTATGCTTACCAAAAACAAAAATTGTCAAACTTTATTCTTTCATAATCACTGTGTATTTCAAGATTTGATCTCGGGACAGATAATTGGAAATGCTAAGCAGAGTGGTGGACTCTACTACTTTGAAGATGAACCAGAAACAAGACATCAATCTGGACCAATAAGTTCTTCTTCTATTAAATCTTTTTTTTGGTTTCAAATAATAAGGTTGACATTATGTTATGGCATTTAAGGTTGGGTCACCCTAGTTTTAAATATTTAAAGGCATTGTTTCCAAAAAAATTTAAAGGGAAAGATATATCTTCATTTCAGTGTGAGATTTGCGAAATTGCTAAGTATCATCGAAACGTTTTTCCAATTCAAGCTTATAAACCTTCAAAACCTTTTTCAATTATTCATAGCGATGTTTGGGGGCCAAATGGAACAAGTACTTTATCCAACAAAAAATGGCTTATCACCTTTATGAATGATCATACTAGACTTTGTTGGGTATACTTGTTAAAAGAAAAATCATAGGTAGGTCAGATAATTAAAACTTTTGTAAATTGGTGCAGACACAATTTAACACTCAAATACAAGGGTTTAGAACTGATAATGGGACTGAATATTTTAACAACGTCATGGGAATTTTTTTTCTCCAAAATGGAATTGTGCATCAAAGTTCATGTGTTAACTCACCTTAACAAAATAGAATTGCAGAGAGGAAAAATTGACACCTTCTTGAGGTGGCACGATCACTACTCTTCTCTACCAATGTCCCAAAATATTTATGGGGTGAAGCTGTCCTTATAGTTACACATTTAATAAATCAAATGTCATCCCGTGTTTTGAGATTTCAAACTCCCTTGCAAAGTTTCTTGAAATATTTTCCCATTGCTTCAATTCTAGTTGATTTGCCACTAAAAAATATGTGGATGCATGGTCATTGTTCAAGAACATAAACATCTTGCTAAACTCGAACCCCATGCAATCAAATGTGTTTGTATATGTTATTCATCTTCCTAAAAAGGTTATAAATTATTTGACCCCAATACAAAGAAAATGTTTCTAACAATGGACGTTACTTTTTTTTTAAAACAACCCTTTTTTTGAAAAAAATTAATTTTCAGGGGGGAAAAAAATTGAAGATCCTTCTGAACTGTTTGAAAACGTAATTATCTCTAAAGATGTGTATACATCACATAATTTTGATCCATGTTTATCTGCACCTAAAGAAAAGGCCTTCCAAAAATTCAATGAACTTACTCGTTCTATGAGTAAGGATCATACTGAATCTGAGGCAACAAATCAAATGAAAGATTAAACAAATGACTTTTTCTGAAATTAGTCCAAGCATACTACATAAGGATCCTTGTAATGAAACAAAAAAAGATTTGTGGAAGGACAACCAACTTGGAAAGGCAAAATTTAATCAAGAAGGAATCATGATCAAGTAGTAGAAGACCCCATTCCTCAGCCCAACCAAGAATCTGAACCGAGTGTAAGTCAATCGGCTCAGACAGGTAAACCTCTTTTTGATCCTAATTCTGTATATACTGATCTTGATGTTCCCATAGAGCTTAGAAAATATATACTGATCTTAATTTTCCGATAGCTTTTAGGAAGCCAGGTAGGTCATGTACTAGGCACCCCTTGTCTAATTTTGTATCTTATTCAAACTTGTCTCCATCTTTTGCCGCTTTTACTTCACATATATCTAGTGTCGAAATTCCAAGGAATGTAGAAGAAGCTCTAAAAATTCCAAAGTGGAAGGAAACTGTTTTTGAGGAGATGAAAGCTAAAGAATAAAACTTGGAGTGCCATAACTCTCCAGCAGATAAAAGAACTATGGGGTGTAAGTGAGTGTTCACAATAGAGTACAATTCTGATGGATCAATCGAAAGATACAAAGATCGATTAGTTGCCAAAGGATTTACTCAAACCTATGACCTAGACTACTTAGAGACCTTTGCTCCTGTTGCAAAGCTTAACACAGTCAGAATACTTGTATCCCTTGCTGCTAGCCTAGACTGGAATCTCTACCAGTTAGATGTAAAAAATGCATTTCTCAATGGTGATTTAGAAGAAGAAGTGTATATGGATTGTCCTCCAGGTTTTGAAGAAATGTTTGGGTCACAAGTGTGTAAACTAAAGAAGTCTTTGTATGGGCTGAAACAATCTCCAAAAGCTTGGTTTGAAAAGTTTACACAGTCAATGAAGAAACAGGAATATACTCAAGGACAAGGAGATCATACTTTATTCACGAAATCATGTCAAAATGGAATGATAACTATTTTGATAATCTATGTTGATGATATTGTTCTTAGAGGTAATGATGAGGCAGAAATGGAGAGATTAAAGAAAAACTTAGCAGCAGATTTTGAAACCAAATACTTGGGTTCCCTCAAGTATTTCCTTGGCATGGAAGTAGCAAGATCAAAGAAAGGAATTGTTGTTTCTCAGAGAAAATATGTTCTTGATCTCCTACAAAATACATGTATGAGTGGTTGTAAGCCGGTTGACACTCATATGGACCCAAATGTCAAACTTTGGGAGAAAGGAGACACCCCAGTTGACAATGGAAGGTATCAGAGGTTAGTTGGAAAACTGATATATTTGGCTCATAATCGTCCTGACATTGCTTTCTCTGTTAGTGTTGTTAGTCAGTTTATGTATGCTCCATATGAAGAACACCTTGAAGTCGTGCACAAAATTTTGAGATACTTGAAAGCAACTCCTGTAAAAGGTTTATTCTTCAAGAAGACCAATGATAAACATGTGACTATATTCACTGATGCAGATTGGGCAGGGTCTATTACAGATAAAAAGTCAACTTCAGGTTATTGCACATATGTGTAGGGGAACCTAGTGATTTGGAGAAGTAAAAAACAAGGAGTAGTTGCAAGAAGTAGTGTTGAGCCTGAGTTTAGAGCAATGGCTCAAGGAATTTTTGAATGTATGTGGATTCTTAGAGTTTTGAAGGAACTTAAGATAGTGGTAGAACTTCCATTGAAATTGTATTGTGACAACAAGGCTGCTATAAGCATTGCTCACAATCTTGTTCAACATGATCGTACAAAGCATATTGAGATCGATCATCATTTCATCAAAGAAAAGATAGATTCTGGTATTCACTGCTTGTCATTTGTTCTCTGCTTGCCATCAAAGAAAAGTTAATTACTTTATTGTCTATTAATTTGAATTAGTTTAAAAATAAATATATGGATTTTTTGGTAAAACATAAGTGGGAGTAGGTTTGTTAACTTAGTCCTTCATGTTTTTGGGTGGGAGTAAGTTAGCAAACCCCAACTATAAATGCTATTAATTAATGTTGTTAGATCTTGTGTTAGGGAATACAACAAAATATATGAACAAGGCGAAGATGAAGATAGTTTTACAATTAAGTATCAAAGCATATGCGGACATACTAAACTTTGTTTTATTCACTCACACCACTTGATGTAAATCATTTATATTTGGGTAAACAGGTGAACTTATACTTTAAAAACATTGATCTGAATTGCACTCTCACACCAAATCTATCGATCAATTATATGTTACATAAAAAAAAAAATTGTTCAATCACTCTTGTACACTTGAGAAAAGAAGAAATGACTAATTGCATTTAGAGCTTCATATTCATCAGATAAACCGTCATCAATAGCTTTAGGTTGATCGCTATGAGATATATCATCACCAATAGATTCAAGAATATCAATGATAGTAAGAATTTGAGCAAGATACGCAGCAGAAGATTTCTCACGCTTTGTAATCGTCTTTTATTAAAAAATAAGAACGCGGATTATGAGACTATGCAGCAACATGAGATTTTTTTTTAAAAATGAATCTCATTACGAACTTGATGTGAGTAAACGCATTGCAAACCTCACGAAGAACAGAATCTGAAAGTGTAGTCAACAACCACATAAACAAACAGAGAATCACGTTGTTTCCAATTTACGAATGCAAAATTTTCAGCAACATCTGTGCGATCATCTTCTGTGAGGTATCACTACAGAATGGTAGGATAAACCAAACGAAGAAGCAGTTTATCGAATAATACCTTCAACTTGCTTCTTCCATGAAAGGAAGTTATGTTGGTATACTACAAGAAAGCTCTGAAATTCCGAGGCACAAAACTCCTTGGAAATCGTCAATATCTCCTCGGAATACCAATTTTTTCCGAGGAACTCATGTCCTGGAAAAATAGTTGGTTGCAATCCTATTACCGAGGAAATTTCCGAGGAACTTTTGTTTTCGAGGAAAAATGTCCTCGGAATAATGATTTGACAGCTGCATCGCAGACTGACGCATATGAAAAGCTGTCACTGAAGTGACTAGCATTTCCGAGGAGCGTTGTCCTCGGAATGTATTTAATTTAAAAAAAAAATATAAATTATTTTTTTGAAAACCGTGTTAAACTGATTATGCAGCTGGTGAAGTAGAGATTCCCGACATGTGCATACCGAGGAAATTGTTCCTCGGAAAACCTTTATTTTAGTGAGAAACCAAGTTTCCTCGGAATTTTTTGGTCGGAATTACCTTCATTTCTTGTAGTATTATGTGCAGAGCATCTAAACTTTAGTTGGACGCTAAAAGATACTCCAATGCAAATGATATTTGGTCGGTAGGCTGTATAATGGCTGTATATATTTTTAAGTAGTCTCTTTTCAGTGCTAAAATAGAACTTGACTAACTTGATAAGTTTATTATTACTATCAATAGGATATTTACTTCATTTTCACAACATATTTATATGTGACACGAAACTTTTCTATCTTAGTAACACTTGTTTGCATGTTATCTGTTTGTATATATTTTGAACCCTTAGATCATATAGGTTCAGAGGGTCACATAAAGGATGCATATAGCACCCCAGCAGATCACTATAAAGGATGCACCATAGAGGATGCGATATAACTAGTATAGTGTACGGTTATTATGATGTATATACTATATATTAGCACAAGATGTTAGAGATTAGTTAGTTGACAGTTACTAGCTAGCTGACACTAGTTAGTTAGAGATTAACCTGATCAAAAGTTTTACTTTCTAGTCAAGTAATCATAGTTAGTTAACATAACCACCTCTATATAGGGTGGCAAAGCGGACATGCCCGCCTCGTTTAGACCCTCATCGCTTAAGCCCGTAAAAACGGGACGAGACAAGCCGAATCAATTATAGAGAATCAACACTTTCTCATAATCTTGTGTTAATGCCATTATTGTTTTTTTTGGGCTTGTCTGAATATCAAACTTGGTGATTGTTGGATAGTCACCAGGCAAGCTTCAGTACATAGTGCAGGTTTGGATATGTGGTATGCAACTTTTGAAGAATTAGGTCCGTTGGGTGTATACATAGTTGGTACATTATTTAGATTTATGGTACTTTCTAATATACTAATCAATACGTTATTTAACTAAAGGCACATGTTAACATATAAAGAAATTTGTTGCGTATGATTTCAAGTGAATGGAAGCATGTAGAGTAGAAGCACATCATAGATTCATGGGACCTGGTGAGCGGCAATAACAAAAGACAAAGAGCGATAACAAAAGAGAAGGAAGAAATAGACCCATTGTTTATTTTATTAATATTATAGATTGTTTTAATTTATCTCGTTTCTTTCAGATTTTTTTCCTGAATAAATTTCTTTCGGATTTATAATTCGTTTCTTTCGCTAAATGAAAACAAGACTTGTCATCTCTGATACTGTTAAACTAAGTTGTGTCTGATGAAGAATTTCACTTTAATCTATCTACATTGACCCAAAGTGAATTTCATGCTTTGTTTAATTACAACCTTTCTAGCAATCAAGTCTGTAATGTAGAAGGTAGCACAAACAGTATCACAGTATAGAAGACCTTAAGTAAAAATTAAAGATTAATCCACAAAATAGAAGACCTTGTTAAAGTTTTTCTGTTGATAGGCAATATATCAACTGATTTAGAAGCATCAGAGCACGGCATAAAAGGGCTTATTATGATAAGGGCATCATTATCATCCTAGAAACTTGAAATAAAACGATCAACAATAATCACTTGTATCAAAGAAAAGCCTTAAAACATATCCGAAATTCAAGTTAGAAACCAGAACCAACCTAAAACATGCAAGGATTCTACAATGAAATGGTAGTAAACAAACATTAAACCATTTTCGGATAGAGTGTTTCATAATATTATAGGCATAAACCTAAAAGTAACTAGCTATTCTTGAAAAATATGGGTACGACAATGCTCTCTAGCTTCTTGAAAAAATCCATAAACACATGTGCCTCTGCCTGCTGGCTATCATTAAGTAATTTTTCTGCATCCCTAATTGCCAGATTGATCGTTAATTTATCTTCTGGACAAAACTCCACACTTGTATCAGTATCCTCTATAGCATTCGTTATCTCATCAACATAATCTTTCAAAGCATCCATTGCATCAACTTTATTCTGATACTTCTCATCTTCAGCCTTATTATTTTCAGCTTCTTCAACCATTCTCATAATTTGCTCAGTTGATAGTCTTCCGTTGTCTTTGGTTATGGTAATCTCATTCTTAATTCCAGTAGTTTCTTCCTCGGCAGATACAGTTAAAATTCCATCAGCATCTACGTCAAAGTATACATTAAAAGGAAAACTTTTACTATAACTAGGGAAGCCGCGAAGAGTAAACAAACCTAGCAAGTTGTTATCACTTGCTCTTGTCCTCTCACCCTCATAAATCTTGATCAAGACAGTGGGTTTGAAATCTTTCCGTGTGAAATATACTTTTGCCTTTCTTGTTAGAATGGTGGTATTCCTAGGAATCACCACACTCATGGTATCTTCGTGTGTTAAGATACCGAGAGACAGTGGAGTAACTTCCTGTAGTACAAAGTTTGGAGATATATTCGTAAAGTCTTCCCTACATGAAGCAGCCAAAGCAGCTGCACCATACGCAACAGCCTCATCATGGTTGATACTCATACACAAATCCGTTCTATTGAAAAATTCATGTAAAAGTTGCTGAAGTTTGGGAATCCTAGAAGAGCCACCAAGAAGTACAACATCATGTACACCACTCTTCTCTATCATAGCATCACTAAGACAACTCTCAACTGTCTTCATACACTTTACAAAGAGGTCTAGGTTGAGTTGCTCAAACTTTGCCCGAGTAATAGATAAACAGAAGTCAATACCTTGACATATGGCATCTATCTCAATAGAGGCCTTGGTATCAAATGAAAGCGTCCTTTTTGCCCTTTCACAAGAAGCTCTCACTCTCCTCAAAGCTTTTGGATTCTCACTAATGTCAATTTTGGTTTTCTTCTTGAACTCCTTCACAAAGTGGTTCACCATTCTGGTATCAAAATCTTCTCCTCCAAGGTGAGTGTCTCCAGCAGTACCTTTTACCTCATAGAGACCATCCATAATTGTGAGGAGAGACACATCAAATGTACCACCACCAAGATCAAACACGAAAATATTTCTCCTAGCAACACAATTAGCTCTCTTCTGAAGGCCATATGCAAGAGCAGCTGCAGTAGGTTCATTGATTATCCTTATTACATTGAGACGAGCAATTTCACCTGCATCTTTGGTGGCTTTTCGCTGAGAATCATTGAAATTAGCAGGTACAGTGATAACTGCATCTTTTACCTTTGACTCCAAAAATTTCTCGGCTATCTCCTTTATCTTCATGAGGATCATTGATGAGATTTCCTCAGCGCAACAACGCTTTTCCTCACCCTTATACTTAATAATGATCTCAGGTTTGTCATCATTTCCAGCTTCAACCTTAAATGGCCACAACTGATGTCATTTTGAATGACTGAATCACTATATTTCCTTCCAATCAACCTTTAGATTATGGAGTAGCAAATTAACAATGCCCTTTAAGTTTCTTTCATTATGGAAACAAGTGAACATTTTATAGTATTAATCCTTTCAATAAATACTAACAAATGTCTTTAGAACATTGTTTAAGCAACTAAAAATAGTGACTTTTGAATAGAAAATGATGTAATTTGACTTGCATTACTAAAACAATTTTCTACTCGTGAATTTCTTAAACAATGCCCTTAATTATAGATCACTTTTAAGCGTGACCCAACTTGTATAAGCATCACCCTAATAATCTCTAATCTCTTATCTCTTACTAGATCTCCAATTTTAAAACAAATGTACCACATATATATTTGTACATTATCTTAATAATGGATTACATTTAAAATTTGAACCTATAAAAGAAAATAACAATCTACCAAGACTTGTTCCGCATATTTTTTTATTATCTTTTTTGTAGCAAGAGTTAAATATGCTGCAACTTTAGATGTAATGTTAGAATGGTGGCTTAGATTGATTAGCATATTAGCAGGTGTTTGATTATAAGTCAACTAGAGCAGTCCTTGACTCTTTACATCCTTCCTTGTGATAATATAAATAAATTAGAATGCATGTACACATGACATAATTTCTCTCAAATACCATAAGCAGCACTTTACTAGAAAGCAATAGCAAAATTTAACAGGGCCTTTACTGCAAAACCAGAATTCTGATCATAACAGGGCCTTTAATTGCTACCCCCCTGCCCCCAAAAGATATTATTTTGCAGTCAATAACATACTCAATAGTTTGAATTGAACACAAAATCATAAGCGTAAATCAATGTTTAACTATCTTGAAGCATTCTAAAGAAATACTAGCAATACTCTCTATAGTATATATTATACATCTTCTCACACATTTCCTCTAATGGGCTGAAATTTATACTCTCTAAATTTATGTGGAACCTATGAATTTGGTGTGTTTTCTAATCTAAATTTCTGGAACAATGATCACCACCACACAAAAGCTTTGTCCTCTGCTCAAATGCAGCACCAGCATTAAAACAAATAGAAGTTATGAACATATGAGAGACGAAGATGAGTGAAGCAAAACTCAAAACAAAATTATATTTCCAAGAATCAGGCATTGCGTCTCTACAACACCAAAACAGTGAAGTGGTGTGGCTGGTCTCGCTCAAAAGGGTGAGTGGAAAACATAAATGTTCTGCAAAAGGAAAACATAGAAGAAAGCACAGTAAATGTAAAGTTAGAATAATAGACAAATAAACATGTATAGACAAGCGAGTAGGATTTGGCGAAACACAGGATTTGAAAAACAAAGAATTGAATTTACCCAAAAAACAACTTAAAAAACAAATTTGAAGGAAGGAAGAAACAAAACAAGAATTCTGCTCTTTACCCAAACGGTTTTGCTCATTCCCAAAGTTAATGACCAAAATGCCAAAAAACATATCTAGCTACTAGCACTTAATAAGAACCATCTACATGACAATCACAAATATTTGGGACTGTTTTTGATTACACCATTTTTAGAACGAGTTTGTATGCGCTCACTCTATGTACTTTTCAGCGAAGCTTGTCAATTTGTTTGCTTCTTTAGCCTTTTGCTTTTAGCTAATGCTGTCAAGCAAGGCTAGATTCATGCTCCTCATTAGGATAATCCCCCCAAAACTTTTGTGGAATGTCCACGCTTCTCTGAGCTTCAACAGAACAAGCAACTGCACTATGCACTACTGTGTTTGACACGCTCCAAAACACGAAGCTTGCCTGCTGTTAGAGAGGTGTGGTTAGTAGTGATAGGTTGAGGCATAGGACAATGCTGGTGTGTTCTATTCAAACCAGAAACCAGAGGAATTTGAGGGAACATCAACAACTATGTTCTCCAAATCTAAAGCTGCTATTTTCTCAATAACATGAATAGAATCAGTGTTGTCTTTTGTTGTCGCCGCTAATGATTTTTATAAGGAGCTGCAGACCAAGATTGATTTATATAGGAAGATTTATAGAAAATGACATTGTTACCAAATAAATGTTAATTAAGTAACAATACATCTTTGAGTTATAGTCGTGAAGCACAAAAAACCACTAATCATACAGATAATTTCACATGGTAATTAAAGTTGATACTACTTTCCAACCATTCGCCAGTATTCTGTGGATAGGAGAGAAAAGAAATGTAGACTTTGTAGATAATTAAGCTCCCTCCTAATATATAAGAATTTGAAACAAATTTTTTTAAAACACATAAAGTAAAATGATATATTAGTCGCCTCAAAAGTCATAAAAAATTGATGTTCCCACTTGTGTTTAGGCTGAAAAACACCGGTAAAAACGTAAATACTCATCGGCAGTTGAAACCCTCGGTAGCTAATTGCCGTCGGTTCCCTTTGAGTGTTTACTGTTGCAAGGAAGCAAACTCATGCTTTATTGAATCTTCATGTATTTTGAGGTTATGATAAGATGAGTAAATAAGTTAATTTTGTAACATCATAGGATGAAATATTATTTATGGATTGCCTATGATATATGTCATTTGCTTGTTATTTCTAATTGAATGACTTTAACTCAATTACAAATAGAATTCAGTTGTTCACTAATTAATAGAGATCGTCTAAAAGAAAGTAAAAAATATATATTAATGGGTAGGAAGACCTGTTGTAAATGTCATCAATTTGTGGATGGGGAATACTTTAAAGTTATATTTCTCAGATTATATTGCAAAAACTGTGAGTATAGTAACAAAAATTAACTCTTACTTTGACATGTTATTCTCTTTATTGTTATGCTAATGCAATAATATGTATGTTGAGAACCTAATCTTTAAATTAGAGTGTTCTTCATTACATTCTAAGATTGTTTACCTATTGTTTCAAGATCATTACTCCATCAATTATAAGGTCTAACCATATCCGAGACCCATGCGAATGAACGGGTTTGTAACTAGTTTTGAAAAAGGCAGTAATTTAAGTTTAGTAGATTTGAAACAGGGTAGATTAGTAACTTTACTAGTATTTTATATTAATTAGCCGTTAGTAGATAATTAGTTTTTTTTTTTTTTTTGACAGATAGTAGATGATTAGTAGTTAGTAGATGCAATAAAATAAACCGAAAAAAAAATAAGAGGTGTGAACTTGACGAAAAAAATGAAAATAAAATATAGAAAGAAAGTTATATTTTAACTCACATTTAGTACCCTTTAGGTGTGAACTTCAAAAACAAAACAAAGGTTTACGTCGTTGAAACTTTATATCTATAATATAACATGGGAAAAAAGTTATCTTTTTCTCTCTATATCGTTTCAATTTTATCGGATGTCACGGATGGGACAAATTTTTTTTTCTTTCTAACTATTATAGAATTGGTGAAATTTGAATTTAAGGTCTGTAAATATCAACACTAAAATATTATTAATGTTGTAGAAAGATAATGATATATTGTAAATTTGTAATTAAAAATATGAAGACACTATTGCATTTTCCAAAATATATATCCTCATCTTTGTATATAAAAGTTCAACTTTGATATTTTTTAGAATCCGTTTGTTATAATTTTTTTAATGACGAAATTTTTAAATAAAGTTCTAATAAAAAATTTATCATTTTATCTTAAAATATCATTCTAAGTATTTCATCATTTTATTATAATTTTTTTTTGGATACTTAAATCTTGAAAAAAAATCTCTAAAAAAAACTATTTCAAATAGTTTTTCATAAAAATCATTTTTGATGATGTCATTTTGCAAAAAAATATGTGATTTTTACTATGTAAAATTTCAAAAAATGAATATTTAAGTTTGTGAATTTCAAAATATCTTTTTAAGCTTATTTCAAATAAGTTTGAAATAACTTATACTATCTTTGAGAGCCCTTTTTAGTACGCCTTGTGTCAAGGAGGTGCTCCATTTTTGTGAATATATATATATATATATATATATATATATTTATTTATTCCATTTTTATTTCTTAAAAAAAATAAAGAATTATTTTTATTTTATTTTTAGATCTAAAACAAACAGACCCTAAGTTAGACACATTTTCTTGTTTTTTAATTGAAAGTCCAACAATTGCGTGTAAGTTCTATGTGATGCTAACTTTACGGACAAAAGAAAAATTCATGCACATGTTGAGCCATTTCACTTAACCCAAATATGATTGGTTTGACCAAGTTTTATATTAAAAATAATAAAGCATTATTAAATTGATTAAAAAATTCATATTTGATTCGTATGACCATAACCGATCTTAGGTAGGAACAATGAAACTGGAAAGAATATTCATCCTCTTGCCAACGAAGTTTCAATGAGAACAGTCTAACAAACCAAGTATATATTTTATTGTCATAAATAGGAAGTCATCGCAAATAAGATAATAAGAGTCACTTGACCTCGAAAAAAAGAACTGACTTATATAGTTTTTTTTTTGTTCCTCTCAATAAAAAAAATCACTTATTTATTACCCATAAAAAATCACTTATTTCACACGCATTGTTTTTCCTATAAATAGCTAGGTTGTATTAATTAATAGAAACAGTGGAGTTTTTGGTACGTATTTCATTTCAAATAGGAATATACATTTTTTTGTCCCACAAGAAACATTTATTTTTAAACATTATTTTCATATTTTTTTATTTACACTTTAAATTAATATTTTGCACATCAATTCATCTTAATAGATAAAAGGCTTAATTGCATGTTTGGTCCCTTATGTTTATTTTAGTTTTCAAGTTGGTCCCTTACGTTTTGAAAGTTTCAAGTTGGTCCCTTATGTTTATTTTAGTTTTCAAGTTGGTCCCTTACGTTTTGAAAGTTTCAAGTTAGTCCCTTATGTTTATTTTAGTTTTCAAGTTGGTCCCTTATGTTTATTTTAGTTTTCAAGTTGGTCCCTTATGTTTATTTTAGTTTTCAAGTTGGTCCCTTATGTTTTGAACCGACTTGAAAACTAAAATAAACATAAGGGACCAACTTGAAAACTAAAATAAACATAAGGGACTAACTTGAAACTTTCAAAACGTAAGGGACCAACTTGAAAATTTTTAAAACGTAAGGGACCAACTTGAAACTTTCAAAACGTAAGGGACCAACTTGAAAACTAAAATAAACATAAGGGACCAAACATGCAATTAAGCCTAGATAAAATGTGTCAAATACATGACGGTACATCATTATAAATACATGGACTAGACTCGGATGGGACTGCCTTACCTAATTCATGAGCAACCTCATTTGTTTGCCTCCTATTAAACTCACATGCATTAATAATACAACCAAACTCACTATGATCATCTACACCTGTATGAAAAAGAACTAAAACTTGTTTTGAATCTAATACAAAATCAACATTATCAAATTGTAGATTAAATACCCATTGATGTGTCATATATAATCCAACTACCTCACCTATAGCAACATCATACTCCCCGACATCATCCCGGATACACATACCAATACCCACACGATTAAGTGAAGAAGAAAAGGAAACATCTATGTTACATTTGTATCGACCTCTTGCTGACCTTTTCCATCTAACAACCTCTTGACTTATTGGTTCCGGCTGATTCACAATTCTAGATGCACCACCCTCTCTTCTAATGCATTGTGCAGCCTTCCACATGGATATCGCAGTGGTATATGTGAGTTTTAGGTAGTGTTTGTTAAGTTTGTTTATAGATGAAAAAATATATAATAATGCAAATGTTCAATCCATTTTACTCAACCCAAGTTTGATGGGTTTGACCAAGTATTATATTTAAAATAATAAACCATTATTAATAATAAATCATTTATATTTAATCAGTATGACGAAAGTGATAATATTTTTTTCCTTCGGCCAACGAAGCTTCAATGAGAACAGTCTAACAAACTACGTTAATATTTGTTGTCACAAATATGAAGTCATAATAAATAATATATTAAGAAGTCACCTTTTGCTTTCCTCTCAAAAAAAGTCACATATTGACACTTTTGTTTTGCCTATAAATAGCTAGCTATCTTGTATGTTTTGAACATAAATGCATCTTAGCTAATAGCAACAGTGGAGTTTTTAGTAAGATACACCTTTTTGCACCAAAAGAAACAAACACTTTTAAGCATTATTTTCTTATATACACTTTGAATTAGTGTTTTTTCTTATTAGGATTAGTGGGATATATTATATATTTTCATAATATGTTTTTGATTTCATATCTAAAATATATTTCCATTTTTTTTTGGTGGTCGGGGTTTGAACCCCGACCTTGCATATATTATATATTGTTAAATATTTTTTTTTACCAAACATTTATTAACTTTTGCTTTGTTTCAACAGATCGAACTTAAAAAAAAATATCTGAAATGGATCATGAACACTCATTACAAAGGAAGCTTCCTGGAGAACCATACACATGCAGTGGTTGTGGAGAATTAGGTTTTGGATCAAGTTACCATTGTGAAAATATCAATTGCAGTTATGTCTTGCATGGAGAATGTGCATATCCTGATCCTCACGCCCGTCATCCATTTTTCAGGAAAAGCTTTTTTGATTTCCTTAGAAAACCACCTGGATATAAAAAAAGATACTGTAATGCTTGTGGAGGAGATGTGTTAGGGTTTGTCTATCATTGCTCTACCACAGGATATGATCTTCATCCTTGTTGTTTGAAGCTGCAACATAGTATTTCTGATGATAATGGAGACGTGACACTGCAACTCTATCATAAAGCTCGTTCACAGTGTGTGAAATGTAAGCATAAGCATGTTGTGGGAAATTTTCAAGGGTGGTCTTATTATGATGGAAAGTCTAGTTATCATGTGTCTTGTTTCAAGTCTTTGATACTTGATAATTTTAGGAGGGGTTGTTTTTCTCAAGGTCATGGATCAATTACAAATTCAACTTCTACGAGTGATGGGGCAAGTATTCAGCTCCCAATAGTCAGAAGAAGGTCATCAGGGAGAATAAGGAGCAGGGTTGCAAGGATAACAGTAGTGGTGTTCAAGCTAATATTTTCAGTTATTTTTGGAAATCCTGTATCGTTTGTTACTACTATTGTGGAAGCTATTGCTTCAAATTACTAGACCAAAATAATCTGGCTTGCTTTTACATTATTTTTTTTCTTTTGGTGTTTGAGTTTGAAATATATAGTTAAAATGAATAAAGCTTAAGTGAGTGAATATATATGTATTAATTATATATGAAATAATGTATTATAATGTGTGGAAATGAATAAAGTATGGAGTGATTGAGATATATACTATCTTTATTCTTTACTGAATAATGTATCAATTTAATTTGGATTCAATAAAAAGAGATATACACTATCTTTACTGCAAAAAATAAAACAAAAAGAGACTGTTTTTAATTTTAAGCAATTAGAAAGGTGATTTGTTGAGATACAAGATAGTAGTAAATGGAGGAAAACAATATCGTTCAAGTGATTGAGATATATACTATCTTTACTGAATAATGTATCAATTTATTTTGGATTCAATAAATTGAGATATATACTATCTTTACTGTAATGTATTGCAAAAGACTAGAGTTGTTCTAAAAAACTTATCTCTCTAACTTTACTCTCTCTGTCCTTTCTCTAAGAATTTGCATCGCCGGCATACCCTTGTATCCAAACTCCAAGCTTCCAAGATGTAGAAGAGGTAGTTGGTGGTGCGAAGATGGCCTTGCCATCCGCATCACCTCCTGCACCGGTTCGGCGGTCCTTGGGTCCGGTGGTTGCTGCTCATTTTTCCGACGGCGCCGGTGGTATGGGGCGTTTTGTAGTGAAACGCGTTTGTTCTTTGGTGTGGTGCTCTGTTCATGTCTGTTTTCCATGGTTCCTTGTCCTGGTTTGTTTTCGTGTCCTGGTGCTCTGTCCTGTTCTTGCTTGTTTCTGCTCAGAGCTACTGCCACTGCGTTTTTCGTGTCTGCTTCATATCTAGCGCCACTACATCGCATTGGAGCACGTTTTCATCTATCAGCAATGAAGAAACTTCAACACGTGCTGCACTTTTGCTGCTTCCCTTGCTTCGGTTCGCGTCACTCCACCACCACGATACTATGGTGGGAGCGCGTGCGAGCTGCAAATCACTTCGTTGTGGCTCGTTTCGTTGTGGCGGTTCCGACTTTGTTATCTGTTTTGTGGTTTTTGGTGGTAATGGGTCGGTGTTCCGGTGGTATGATCCGTTTAGAGGGGAAGAGACGGTGGCGGCGGTGGTGATGTGTGTGATGGAGATGTGTGGCGGTGGTGATGCGTGGTGACATGGTGGTGGTGTTGTGTGGTGTCGTTTGTGGTCCGTTTCCGGCGGCTGAAGGTGTCGGTTGTTGGTGAGTTTCGGGTGGAGTGTAGGTGGTGACGGGGTGGTTGGTGGTGGTGACGGATGTGTGGTGTGGAGGGGGCGTGTGGTGTCAATATGTGTGATCAGTTTCCGACGACTGCAGAGGTTGTGGCATCCCTTTCATGCATGATTAATCCTCCTTCAACGAACTTTCGGATCATTTGTCGTCGTAAGGATCGTGGTTGTTGTCGTTGTACGCGTTGGTGGCCGTGGCGTTTCAGATTTGACTTGTTTGGTACCAGATCCCCCCGAGGTCACTATGTGTTTTGTTATTATTACTATTTCGATGTTGTATTCTATTTTGTGTGGTGGTGGCTTTGCTTGAGGGATTGTGGGGCTGTCTTGGTGAGGTTAGGATGGGTGATTGTGGTTGTTTTGGACTCGTATTTGGTGTCGGAATGGTTTGCGACGGGAGCTATATAAGGGGTTGGCAGGTGTTGTTTACGTGTGGAGGGTGGTGTTTGTTGGGGTCATTTCTTTTGGAGGTAGCCTTTGTTACTCGGGTCCATGTTCGTCGTCATTGGCTCTTGTTTGCGTTTTTTGGGTTGTTAAGAAGTTTAGGGTGTTTGGAGGAAGCGGGTCCCGTTGTAATGAGCCTTTTTCTTTTGATCTGTTTTGTTGTTTGCACCACCGTTTGTCTTGTCGTTTGTCATACTTTTTGTGTGCTGGTCTCTGGTGGGCCGGTTATTTCCTCCATTATGGAGGTACCTAGTTACTTAGCATGGTGCTAAATATATGAATCATTATTATTATGGACGTATTTACTTTTAAATATTAAGTTCTCTTAATTAAGAAAATTGTTGCGAATTTGGTAAATCTAAATCACATTAATAAACTTAGATGTGTGGGAGAAGTATCAATGGCAACCAATAATCAATATAGTTCTTAACAACAAAAACAATAGCATATCTAGATCTAATTTAAAAATCAATTGTAAAGCAAAATCACAATCGATTCAATGAATGACAAGATTCTCTAGTATCCATTATCAATTAGTTTTTTACAAAGAAAGATACAAAAGAGTTATAAGAAATTAGCTTCAATAAGTTCTTCAAGAGAAATCCTAATTGATAACTTATTGAAGCTAATTGAAGCTAAGTCCTTAGAAACAAAACGTTCACAGAATTCTATAGTTCTGTTTTGTAACAACCTGCCGCATAATGCATATACTGTGATGACATAAACAAATTACAAATAACAAAATATATTCATAATAACAAAATAAGCGCAGCTTATTTACTAAGCAATCTTTACTATTAATAGGCCTGTAGATGTTTGAAGGCATTTCTCTAAAACAATAGCATGTCAGCACACCAACTCCCTTGTGTGTGAGGAGATTGGAGAAGCAAGAAATTGATCCCCAAAAAATTTAAGCCGTTTGGAATGGCTTATTTGTGAGCATACGCAAAACAGCTTATGCAAATAAATAAGTTTTAATTTTTTCATAAACTTGTTAAGGTAGTTTATGAAAAAACATCTTATGGAGATATAATTTTTGTTAGAGAGAACTTATAAATTACCATAAAAGCTTGTTTATTTACTTAAGCTATTTTTTTTCATAAGCTCATACATTAGTCTATCCAATAAGGCCCTATTTGTATAAGAGGAGCGAAGTTTAATGGGATAAATCTTAGCACTAAATAAGATGAGGAGTGCAAAAGGTTATAAGAAGAGAGGCTTGACAAATTTTAAAGTCTTAAATTTGTGAAAGACTATCTCCTCATAAGTTCTCAACCCCCAACTCAAGCAAAAGGCTGTACACCATACTGTGAATAAAGCAAAATGAGATATATCAAACATATACGTTGGTTTTATAGCTCACTCCCTCTCTACATTTCACAAAATTTTCCAATGTGGGACTTGTTTGCTTTCAAATTGTCACTATCCTATTAGCTTATTGAGTATCCTCCATCCTCCGTGTGGGACATTTTGTATCTATCTATCTATTAAGTAGCCGATAGACGTGCACCAA
Source organism: Medicago sativa (assembly GCF_051527215.1). Taxonomy (NCBI): domain Eukaryota; kingdom Viridiplantae; phylum Streptophyta; class Magnoliopsida; order Fabales; family Fabaceae; genus Medicago; species Medicago sativa. Next base: position 24,940,674 of record NC_140755.1, read on the forward strand.
CGAGTTGCCCAATTAATAAAAGCAAACATAGCAGAAGAGTAAAAAGTCCATGATGTAATACAAAGTTGAAATTTTGAGGCGTGATAAAAACAAAGCAATGTTACATATTCTCGAACTTACCAGTTACCATGATATGTACAAACCTCTAGATTTCCAAAATGAACTGAGAACCACACTAAAGCTCACAACATAAGGTTAATAACACAATTCAGCTTCTAGGCCACTTTTATCCTAACATCATCACTTTTAGTGTGGTTCTCACCGTTATGACCTTCATTTCCTGTAGCACTGGGAATTGCTTGCTTGACGAAACAAAGGCGTTTGGTAGTTTCTAAAAAGAAACCGTAAAACCTAAAAGCAAGCTTGCTGGTGATAACCCGGGTAGTTTCTACATATTGGGCCGTCCAACCTTTAATGAACTGCAAGCAAGTTTCACTACAAGAAAAAACTAGATTTGCTATGGAAACTTGCTATGAAATGTATTGGTAGTTAATATTAAATCAATTGGCTACCATTTGGATACGCGGCCTCTTACTATTTTATTTTTTATTTATTTTTGATAAATCATATTGAAAATTTACTATTTTCTTATTTTTACTTAAAAAAAAAAACGCTGAAACACTATCTTTCTCTCTCTCCGATGCAAACCCTTCTCTAACCTCTTTTTCTTCTGCGATTCTCCGCCACCGTCACGTCCACTCCAGCCACCAATCCTTGATCTGAAACTCCCCGTCACCACCACAACCTTCACTCTCCACCACCGTGACCTCACTCATCATTCTCCCTTCACTCTCATCTGCACCAAATGGTCGAATGGAATCTTCCTTCACACTGAGATCGATTGATTTTTTTAAAAATCGATTGTGGTTCCAAAATCGATTCTGAATCATTTGCATATCCAAATCAATCGTCCATTCTGAAGTCAATTTTTCTTGATCTCACAAATCTGCGGTATGTAGTTACTCTGTATATATTTTTCTTAATTTGAAGTCAATTTTTCTGGTTTTGAACACATATTAGGGTTTTGATTTTTTTGATTTGTTATTGTGCTTGATTAGATTAAATTTGATATTTCTGATCTAATTACAATTTGATTTTTAACTTTGCTCACTGATTCTGAACTTTGATATTTCGAGCATGTATTGTATTCACGGATCACGCATGTACTGGACTGGTTGAGCATGATTAGACTTCAAATGGATAATCTAGGTTATTTGATTTCAGTTTATTATATTGTTTGATAGTGATATATTAATGTGTATGTTTATTGAATTGTTGATTTTATAGAATTTTCTGTTATAATTTTCAGGACCGTGTTGATTCTTCTTGCTGTAAGATTTTAGGGGAAGAGAGTAGAGTATCTCAAGCAGCTTGCTTCTTTCTGTAAGATTTTAGAGAAGATAGTGTTGATTTCATTTTTTTATGTACCTTTTTCTATTGATTTTGGTGCTACATACTTCATTGTGAATATTGATTATGGTTTTACCATTTCAGGAGCTAGTGAAGTCCATTCGGATAAATGATGTACAGGTCAGAAAACAATTTAGTAAAGGAGAATGTGTTGTCGGTGCATAACTTTAATATAGGATTAATTAATTATAAATGATGTCCTATATATGTGGCAGCGTACACATTACCTTTTAGACGATCATGTTTTTCTGTCTACTGTGGCACACACAAGCTTGAGTTTTGGTATAGTATGATCCAATTATGTTTTGGTCTACGTGAATAAACTTCGTCTCCATTTGTATATTATAACATAATTATGTTTCTTGATTGTTCTATAATATATCAATGCTTATCAAAACTTAGTCCATTATAGACTATAACTCATTTGGGCCATGTCATAGTCACCCATTTTTCTATGGTCATTCTCTTTAGGAAAAAGATAGGCATACATGAAAGTATCATATCTTTGACTGGTGCATTCTATGTTATTTTCAGTGACTATTTGTTGACTGGAGATTCTGGTGTGGGCAAGTCTTGTCTCCTCCTCAGGTTTGTTGTAAGTGTTTCGAGCCTTTATCTTTTCTCCCTTCTTTAGGCAACCTCTGCTTTATGGTCACCTATTTTCCAGTTAATAAAAGATAAAGTTGAATATTCCAACTATTCATTTGCGTATAAAGTTTAATATTCAGAACTTCGGATGATTTTTTAGTCATTGAAAGTGTGTGTGTGCGTGTGTGGTGTCACACTCAGTTAGATTGTGAGTAGGATATATGCACACGAAAGAAACCCACACACAGTTAGATTGTGAGTAGGATATATGTGCATGAGAGAAATCTTGGCCATTAACCATATACAGTCAAGATTAAATGGTTTTATTAGTTACACATCTTTATTCATATTAATTCATGGTTAGATTCAACGACAAGATTTACTCGTCCTTCTTATATAAAAATTACTCTCACATGACGGTGAAGGATGCAATGTCAAACAAAAGCTTTCGCTTTGAATGATATTTTATGAAGTGGAAGTTACAATTAAAAACACGATTAACTGACTTCAATTGCAGGTGGTCAAGTTGTTGTCAGTTCCGAAGCCACCACTTGAGCAATGAAACGAGCTTCTGAAGGAAATTTCTGACAAGTTCGAGTTGTACTGGATCCAGTTTCTGTTTACAGACACTACGTCTTCTGCCTCTGAAGACTCAATGTCAAGTGTAAGTATCAATAATTTAAATGTTGGAGTGCCTTTGCAAATGTCTTTATAATAATCTTTAATCATAACCCTATGTTAGTTTTTAAAATTTAGATTCTTGCTAAACAATCCTTACAATTTACTCCATTAAATAATTTCATTTTTTATGACATTTTTTGGTCAACTATATTTCTATGTGCATGTATCTCTGGTTTATATCGTTCACTGCTCTTGGTTTGTATGGTTATGCCCTTCCTCTTTTACACTGCATTAAATAAGGGCGTTTTTAAGGCGTTGATGAGCTTCATAGATCAGTTTTTCTTCAGGATAATATATAGTTGTTCTTTAGCAATGTTTTTAAATCCTGTCATCACCGTTCCTTTGACATGATCATTTCCTATGATGTAGAGGCTTTTTACCCACACGATGTTGAGGCTTTTTAACAAGATCCCCTGTTCTAACAACAAGCAATTGAAGTCCACATGTGGTTTAAAAAATGACTAGTTTATTGGTTTGTTATTTGGATACTTAGCATGCCTTTATATTATACTCAATATGAGCTTTTATCATGCAGCAATAAGTGAACTCTTGTTTTCTTTTTCTGTGGGTGAATTGTTCAATTAATAACACATGAATTACATTTCTTTCATGTATGTACAGTTGAATTTGTTGCATCACATCTACATATCTAAATTCTGATATGGTTGATTGGTGCTCATAAGCGAATTAATGAGTTTAATCATACAAGAAAAAATAATAGTTTAGAGTTGATTGAAACTCTGCATATTAATTTCTTGTTTCATTTTTCTGCTTTCCAAACGCTTTGATAACATGTTAATTGACATTTAAGGCTCAAGTAGAAGCTTTGATAACATGTTTGTTGGCATTTAAGGCTCAAGTAGAAGCTTTGATCTTGAACTGAAATTAACTTATATCCGCCATGTTAGCAATGGAAGAGATACTATGTGAATTTTTATTGAAATTATTTACAAGAACAATTTCTGGTATTTGACATAAATTTCTGGTATTTGAAATAAATGAATCTGAATAAATGTTATTTGCTGATTTTTGAATTTTATTGAATGTATTGCGAAGACAACAGTTTTGATGCTTAATTTATTTATTTGCTCTGTTTGATGATACTACTACTTGTTTTGGAGATTTGACTAAGAGCTATCTGAACTTTAGTTTGGTAGGTCTTTGGGAGTGTTATGTGAAGCTCAATATTTTCAAAATGTCATGGGTGTTCCAATTTTCTTCCTTGTAGGTGGCTGCAGTATTTCGCAAGTTTCTAACGCTTACTCATGAAGCGCGAAAAACAATTTGCATCTGGAAAAATAACCAACTTGATGGCTATCGACGCTGAGTCACTTCAGGTATGATTCTGATTTTGCTAGCTGGTTGTGAACCTTTGGGGAGCTGTCTTGTTGCATAGTTTTTAAAGCAATTTGGGACTGATTTTGGGTTGTATTAGGAAAGCATTGAAATTAAGTTCAAATTTAGAATCATTGAATTGGCCTTTATTTGAATAGTCAACTTAATCTGCAGCTTATAAAATAAGTGTGTATCATGATATAGTAATGCAAATTTCTGTAAGCAAGTACTTCCTCTGTTAACCTCAAGGTCACACCAGCCCCAAACCATTTGTCATTTGGTGACATTTATTTTTGTTTAACCATTTGATTTGTTAGATTTCTTGCTGCATGTACAACTGAATTGTAGATGGCTGCTTATCCTGCATTAGATGAACTTACCTCCAAGGTACACATATAATTGAATCCTTTATCTTGTTTCAGTTTCGTATAAGCCGCCCTCTTCTGATATATAATAAGCTAACAAATATGAAGCTTCGTTAAAAGTGGTTGAGAAGATTTTTCTTTCTTTCAGTTCAGATATCTTATGCTTTTAATTTCTTGTACTTATCATCATTGGGGACAAAGCTGGTAACATAATGTTGATCTCTTCTTTCTTTAGCTTCTTGCTGAGTGTATATCTTCATATGGTACCAAGGATAGTAGTTTGAATGAGCCAAATTCATCTACAGCATGCCAAGAAGCTTTGATAAACAAACTTTTTTCATGTATAAGCTTAATTTTTGTTATAATAGGTAGAATCTCATGTATAAGCTCCACTCTTGAATGAGCCAATTCATTAAATAATACTATGTGCTCAACTCACATGTATAAGCTCAATCCATTAATTGATTGGTAGTGATTTAAATGTTTTTTTTAAAAGGTTAAAAGGTCCTAATTGCTAGGATCCATTAAAAAAAATTGTTAAATTTCTGCTGTAGATTTGCTATGGAATTGCTGCGCCAAGTCTTAGTTATGTTACTGTAGGTTTGTTGCCAAATTGCTATGATAAGTCATGGTTATTTTGCTGCGGAAAATTGATTTTGAATGCTTTTCTGCTGCGGATTAACTAAATATTTGCTATGATTTATGTTTTACTAGCTACGGATTTACTAAGAAATAATTCCCTAGCAAATTTGTCTCTCAATCCATGCTACGGCCGAATCAATAGGTATTCCCTAGCATATCTCTAGCTAAACTCGTTTGCTAGGAATTAGCTGCGTATTAGCTCCAGAAACCGGCGTAGCAAATCACATATTTTCTTGTAGTGTTTGTGCATCGAAAATCGTGATTAAACAAACTGACAGATGCAAGCAAAGTTGTGAAACTGAAAAGTAGAGGGCAGACCAAAAAAACATAAAAGGAAAAAAGTTCTCGCAAGTTATTAAAGGTTGAGATTTAAAAAACATGTCTATGTACTATTTAGTTTGAACTACTACTTTTAAACTCCCTTATTTAGGTTCGTTCATATCTCATAGTTCAAAGGTTGAAAGGAAAATCATCTATTGTTCTCACCTCTTTTATGTATGCTTGTTTTATCTTGGTTTTCGGGTGTCAAACATTGATTACGTTTGAACCTTTTAAACCGGTGATATCTTATTTTTTCTTGGGAAGGGAAAAAGTAAGCAAAACCCTTGAGAATCGAGGTCCGGGAGTTGTTTTCGCTACGGGAAGGTGTTAGGCACCCATAACGACTATAGTATCCTATAGGAACCGTCTTTATTTTCTACGCGCGCACTTTATTTTTAAATGCTATTTTGAAAGATGTTATTTAAACCTAAGAGTTTCTAAGTGAAGAATTGGAGGGAGAAGAATGTTTTTGGATTTTTATTTTAGTTGAATTGAAGGAATTTTGTTCCTTGCTTACGTACCCGATTAAGGGATCAAATCCACCGTAGTTCTCTCTCAAAAATGTTTTTGTTTTTGTTGGTTGATTTTAAGTTTGAAAATGGATTTTGAAGAATAGAAAGGGGCCTCAAGGGCATGAGATTAGGAAATAGTGAGGTTGGATTAGTGAATTGCAAAAGAAGTCAAAGTTTGATTATTTTCATTGAAATTTGATTAAGAAAATGGAAAAGAAAATACAATGGGATATTGGATCCCAAGGTTTATTTGGAAAAGCTTTGAGTGAAGTTGTTCACATTTGTTTGGAAAATTGGTTTTTCTAAGTATAAAGCCTAAACATACATCTAAGCATACAATCCTAAACATACATCTAAACATGCATATTCTAGCTACTTAGTGATGTGTGTGCATGTGTCGGTGCTTGTGTCGGTGTACATTATTAGAGTCCATTGTCCTTTACATCATACCCTAGATACATTCTATGGCCTCTTTGCCAAGAAATTAAAATGACATGAAAAATATTACAAAAAAACTCTTAAGTATTTACATCCTAATTTTTGTATGGAATTGAAACTTAAAGTGTAAGATATAAGATGGATATGGAATGACATGAGAATGCTTATGGGAGATATGAGACATGAAACAAGAAAATGTTAGTAGCATAGGGTGAAATAATGCAAGCAAAAGGTCATGATAAAAGCATGGAAAAAAGAAACTAAACAAGTGTAAAACTAAGCCAAAACTTACTTATAAAAATGCAAGAATCATGCAACCTATAATTCTTGTATTCCAATGGAAATTTTTAAGATTTGGAATCAGATTTTAATACAAGAATTAAAGGCACATGATGATCTCTCATTCACAAAGTAAACCTTGGTATTTCTTGCATTTATTCATACACAAAAGTAACTTGTAAAGCAAGTAAACAAATACAAACCACACATATGCAACAAAACAGAGATAAACTCATCACAAACTCACATGTCACAATTCAATATCATGCATCAAGATTAAAAAACAAGATCATGTAATTTTTCACAAGAGTCAAAACAACACACCACAAAAATAAGCAAGAAAAATATCACATTATTTTTTACCAGTTTTTATTACGTAAAAACAACACAAAATTATCACAAGTGTGTCAAGACATATTCACAAATTTTTTTAAGAATTTTCTAAAGATTTAAAGCCTGCCAGAGGTGTGATTAGCAAACAATAGTATGAAAATAGCAAGAGAGTACATAAAACACAGAAAATTAACGGCTTAAGGCCCAAACCCAAACACAAATGGATCCTGGATCACAAGGAGGCCTGTGGAACGTAGGATTGATCCAGGAACACTAAACCTAGATCTAACGGTGGAGATTCCAGGCCCAGGGGTGAACCAGACTGGTTCAGGTGAACCGGTCTGGTTCACGTCCTTATAAAAACACATGGACCGGTCCACCATTCATTCCACTCTTCTCACTCTCTCTCTAACCTAAACGCTCTCCCTTCTCTCTAGACCTCTGGTCGTCTTCTCCGGCGGATTTCACCGCCGCCGGCGAAGATTCCGTTGCCGGAAACCTAACCGTCACTTAAACTCACCTAAACTCAAAGATCTAAAGCTTCTCACCGTTCGTTTTTTGTTCTAAACATGAATCAAACGTCAGAGATCGCAAAGAAACCCTAGATCTATGTAGATCGGACCAAACGTTTCGGATCTTTGTATTTTTTTTTGAAGAAAAGTCATTCGAAACGTTCGATTTTGTTATCTCTTATAGGGATGAGTTTGAAATGCTTCGATCTTGCTACTTTTGAGGAAAATTATTCGAAACGTTTTGATCTGGATATTTTTTTGATGAAATTACTTCGAAGCATTCCAAATCACACTGATTCTTTACGATCTACATGGATCCTAACGTGAAAGTGTTCGTAATCAAAAGAATACAAGATTATGAGGACAAAGGTGAGTTTAACGGTTTACCTGCTTGAATTTTGGAGGTTCAAACGAAAGAATGGCGAAAAGATGATCTGGTATCTTCTTCTTGCCTCTGGTGAGCTCCTGAATTCGAACTTCGAAAATAAATCGAAGCTCTCTTCGTCTTCTCACTCTTCGTACTCTCTGATTCTTTGATTTCTCTTCTTCTCTTCCTCAAACTCTGTGATCACACCGTTTATCCTCTTGATAATTCGGTGTTGGAATTGCAAAGTTCTCAATTCGATGATGATGATTCCTTCGAATCTCTGAGAATTGTGAAGCAAAATCACCTCAATCTTGAATTGTTTTCGTTGAATTTGAACTTTTTGTGATGAAATTGGTACGGTTCTGTGAAGAATTGAGCTTGAATTGAGTTAGGGTTCAATGGAGAAGATGAAGATTCATCTTCATCCTTGAAGAATTTCGTTTCTGGATTCTGTTAGAGGAGAGAGAAAATGTGAAAGTTGTTTGTGATGAGTTGTTGAAATCTGAGTGGCATGGCAATGATTGGAGCCTTTTATAGGCTGCCAAGTGTATTCCTGGACCAATAAAATGCTGACATGTGGACTTAAGCTTAGGTGGTTTCGGCCTTGCTGTGTTTTGGACTTCAGGGACCTTTGTGCAATTCTGAAAAATTGAGGGACTAACCTGCAAAATTGTTAAGAAATCTGGACTAAAATGTAATTTGACCAAAAGATTTAAAAAGTTTGACTTTAAAAAAACGAATAAAGAAAAAGGACCTTAAAGAAAATAAGGTGACTTGGGGGACTGAAATGCAATTTTGGACACTTTGGACTTAAAAAAAACTAAAAAAATAAAATTGAAAATAAAAAATGATAATTTGACTGAACGTAAAGTGAAACGTCTAAAATTTGACAAAACGGACTAAAACGAACCAATGGCCTAAATGAGGTACTTTAAAGTACCTCTCTGCCGAAATTTCGTGTGAAATGACTAAAATGCCCCTGGGGCTGAAAATGACTCAGATGCAATTGAAAAATGGACTTTTAACAGAAATTGAATCAAAGACTCATATAAGCAAAATTAATAGACTCAGAGGCAATTTTGAGGGTTTAAACAGAGTTTTAACACTTGAAATGACTAAAATGCCCCTAGGGGCAAAACTGACTCAAAAAATGACTTCAAATGCAATTTTTGGAATGGATTTTGACACAGAATGAAACAAAGACTTATTCAACCTATTTGAAAGGACTCAAACAAAATTTTGAAAGACTGAGAGAAATTTTGACATAGGAAATGACTAAAATACCCTTGCATGTGAATTTTGCAGATAATCGTTGAAATAAAATGCAGAGAAAGATGTAATTGATCAGAGACAGTTCAAATGGCTTGAAATGCAAGAAAAGAAGAATTGAACAAGTATTTTTAGGTCCAAAATTAGGGTATAACAGCTGCCCCTATTTAAGTTTCTTTGTCCGGAGAGTCAAGAGACGAAGTCTTAGAGTTGACGGGACGAAGATACTTAAATATTAACATTTGCACTGCTTTTGGACATAAAAATACGTTTTCAGATTTTCAAAAACATGAATGCTATGTAATGTTTGATTATGAATGCAAGACAAACAACTGGAGTCTATGGAACCTATCATGTCACTGGGGATTCAGGTGGACATTGACAGGGTAGACAAACCAGGGATAGAAAATAAGGTACAAGCTGTTCTTTGGGTCGAACTAGTCACTTGACCAAGGAATACAAAACAAGAGATAGGTGCAAGCTGTTCTTGGGATTGAACTTGGCACTTGACCGGAAACATAGACATATAGGCAGATACAAGTGGTTCTTTGGATCGAACTTGACACTTGGTTGAAGATACAAACAGATAGGCAGACACAAACTGTTCTTTTGGATTGAACTGGCTGTTTGGCTGGAGACATAGACAAAAGGGTTGATACAAGCTGTTTCTTTGGATTGAACTTGCTTGTTGGATTATCACCACATCATGTGGGAGAGTGCAGACTGTTCTCTTAGATCGAACTTGTCGTTTGACTGATAACAAAGCATAAGCTGGGTACAAACTGTTCTTCAGATTGAACTTGCCGTCTGACTGATAACAAAGCATAAGCTGGGTACAAACTGTTCTATCGAACTTGCCATTTGACCGATAATAGAACATAAGCTGGGTACAAACTGTTCTATCGAACTTGCCGTTTGTCCGGAAGCATAGGTGTATAAGCAGGTACAAGTGGTTCTTTTTTGGATCGAACCTGGCGCTTGACCAGTAACAAGATACAAATTGAAAGTCTGGTTTAACAAGATACCAATTGAGGGTAAATTGTTATTGACTTAATTTGAAAGTAGACATGACCATTTTTGTTGGCCCAAGAGTAAATTGAGAGTAAATTGACATTGATTTGAATTGAAAATTGGCATTGAAAGTTGAGATTGACCAGAGACATAGACATAGGCATTGGATTGAGAGTTGCAATTGACATTTGAATTGAAAATTGACATTGACATTGACATTGGCATTGGGTATTGACATTGGAATTGACATTTGCCATTGACACTGAAATTGACGTTGGATATTGACATTGGAGATTGTCATTGGAGATTGACATTGAAATTGGAATTGAAAATTGGAGATTGACATTGAAATTGACATTGGAGATTGACATTGGAATTGGCATTGGAATTGGAAATTGGCATTGGAATTGGAATTGGAGATTGACATTGACATTGTCATTGGATGTCAACATTGGAATTGGAGATTGGAAATTGCTTTGAATTTGACAGGTTGAAATTGAATTGAATTTGGAATTGAATTTGGCATTTGGCATGATTGGGATTGAAGTTGGAGAGTTGAAACTTGCATTGAACTTGGCAGTTGAAAGTTGGATATGCAACATGTATGTATGGTATAGCAAGATTATTGGATGTATGAGCACATAAAATGCATGATTATGCATGTATGAATGCTTGGAATGCATGATTGGTTGGCAGTTTGACAGAGAAGTTTCGCAAAGGCAGACGAAACATTGGATGATTGGGCACGTAGTGGCTCGTGCTGCAACATATTCACAGGGGAAAAAACTCTTTTGGAGAGACCGTCGTCGGGAGACGTATCGAAACCATGGCTGAGGGCAATAAAACTTGTAAAGGAGGGACCCTTGGAAAGTCCTTGGATACAGGTCGCCGTTGCTAGGCGTGTCAGTGCTGGGTAAATATTGGATGTTCGCATCTGTGGTCAATGCTTTTTTAATATTCCATTCTTTCATTTTTCATTTTCAAACCCCACTTTTGCCTGAACCGCCCTTTCGGGTTTTCGATTCACCGGGGAATAGGTTCTTTGCATTGCCCCATTTTTGCCTGAATTGCCTTCATAGGTTGTCAATCAGCGGGGTGCTCATTTTTGCCTAAGCCGCCCTTTCGGGTTTTCAACTTAGCGAGCTTTTTATTTTCATTTTCATTTTTTCATTTTCATTCTGTTTTTTCATTCTTGCCATTGACCACAGATCATCCTGGGGAGTAACCTGTTTGTAGCATATATTGAAATAGACATTGACATTCATTTATTCATGCATGTTTCATTGAAATGCACCTTATTGCTCAGGTTTGCCTTCAAAATAGACAGAAAAAGATTTTTCAATTTTCAAAAATGTTTGTTTCAGCCATTGACATTATCAAAATAGAAAGAAAATATTTTGTACATAGCATTTGAAAGTAGAAAGAAAAGTAGAGTTTCAAACAGTAGAAAGGCTCAGATTGATGTAGAAGAGTGAGAGTCAGCCAAGGGCATGACTTCACGGATTTACAAAGCTTGGAAAATGGTAATTTTATTGGTTGGTGATACATTGAACACGATGACCGCTACATTTCATAGAAATTTTGAATTCACAAGTACAGAAGCCTCTGATGAAGAAGATCATTGACAGTTGCAGATGCCCCAAGGGGTGATGGTGATTTGCCAGATATAGTTACTTGTCTTTTATTGTCAACCTCATTTTTGCATGAACCGCCCTTTCGGGTTTTCGGTTCATCGAGGCGCTCATTCTTGCCTGAGTTGCGTACAATCTCAGCGAGCTTTTTCATATATTTTTTTTGTCCCTAATTTTGCCTGGATCGCCCTTTCGGGTTTTCGATCCACCGGGAAGCGCTTTTTTGCCTAGGCCGCCCTTTCGGGTTTTCGACCTACCACGCTGTTCTTTTCTTTCTAGACAAAGTATTTCTTGACTATATCGGCATTAACAGGATTTGGGAGTTCAACACCATCCATGTGCGTAAGAATCAAAGCACCACCAGAGAAAGCCTTCTTGACAACATAAGGACCTTCATAGTTAGGTGTCCACTTGCCCCTTGGGTCGGGTTGCTGACTTATCCTTCTTTTCAATACAAGTTCGCCTTCCTTGAATTCTCGAGGTCGGACTTTCTTGTCAAAAGCATTCTTCATTCGTACTTGATACAACTGTCCATGAGTCATAGCATTCATACGTTTCTCTTCAATCAGATTCAATTGATCATACCGACTTTGACACCATTCAGCCTCAGTCAATTTTGCTTCCATGATTACTCGAAGAGATGGAATCTCCACTTCCAGAGGGAGAACTGCTTCCATACCATATACCAAAGAGAAAGGAGTTGCCCCGGTTGAACTGCGCACCGTAGTACGGTAACCATGCAAGGCAAAGGGTAACATTTCGTGCCAGTCTTTGTAAGTAGTGACCATCTTCTGAACAATCTTCTTGATGTTCTTGTTAGCGGCCTCAACTGCACCATTCATCTGAGGTCTATAAGGAGAAGAGTTGTGATGTTCAATTTTGAATTCTTCACATAAAGCTTGCATCATACTATTGTTCAGATTGGAACCATTGTCAGTGATGATCTTGTTGGGAACACCATATCGACAGATGATGTTATTCTTGATAAATTTGACAACCACTTGCTTGGTCACATTTGCATAGGAAGCGGCCTCAACCCACTTGGTGAAGTAGTCAATTGCCACTAGGATGAAACGATGTCCATTGGAAGCTTTTGGTTCAATTCTCCCGATCATGTCAATGCCCCACATAGAGAAAGGCCATGGGGAAGATATAACATTGAGAGCGTGTGGAGGCACATGAATCTTGTCAGCATAAATTTGACATTTGTGACATCTCTTAGCATGTTTGTGGCAGTCACGCTCCATAGTTATCCAGTAATAGCCGGCTCTTAACAGTTTTCTTGACATGGTGTGACCCGAAGCGTGGGTCCCAAAAGTACCGTCATGTACATCATGCATCAACTGCTCAGCTTCTTGTTTGTCAACACATCTCAACAAGACCATGTCATAGTTCCTCTTGTATAGGATTTCTCCGTCCAGAAGGAATTTGCTAGCCCATCGTCTCAAGGTCTTTTTATCCCTGTTGGAAGCACCAGGTGGATATTCATGATTCTGCAAGAATTGTTTGATGTTGTAATACCAAGGCTTTTTATCATTCACAACCTCATCAGCTTGATCTGGCATATTTTCAATAGTAAACACATGAGCGGGTCTATCAAGACGCTGCACTTTGATTACAGGCACATCATTCCAGTGATTCACACGAAACATGGAAGACAAAGTAGTGAGAGCATCAGCCATCTGGTTTTCATCCCGAGGGATGTGGTGCAGCTCAACCTTGGTAAAGTATGTCAACAAACGTCTTGCGTAGTCACGGTAAGGGATCAGCTTCTCATGATGAGTTTCCCATTCACCCTTTATCTGATTAATAACAAGTGCAGAATCTCCATAGATGTCAAGGTGTTTGATTCTCAGGTCAAGGGCTTCTTCAATGCCCAAGATGCATGCTTCATACTCAGCTATGTTGTTTGTGCATTCAAAAGTTATTCGGGCAGTGAAAGGAATGTGGTGCCCCTGTGGAGTTACAATGATGGCTCCAATTCCTTTACCGTAAGCATTAACAGCACCATCAAACACCAATCCCCACTTGCTATTGGGATCTGGCCCTTCATTGATCAGTGGCTCTTCACAGTCTTTTGCTTTCAGATACATAATCTCTTCATCAGGGAAGTCAAACTTAATTGGCTGGTAATCATCAAGAGGTTGACAAGCAAGATGCTCAGCAAGGACGCTTCCTTTGATTGCTTTCTGAGCTTTGTACACAATATCATATTCAGACAACAACATTTGCCAACGTGCAATCTTTCCAGTAACAGCAGGCTTTTCAAAGATGTACTTGATTGGATCCATTCGGGATATCAACCAAGTGGTATGATTCACCATATAATGACGCAGGCGTTTGGCAGCCCACGCTAAAGCACAACAAGTCTTTTCAAGCATTGTATACCGAGTCTCGCAGTCGGTGAACTTCTTGCTCAGATAGTAGATAGCATGCTCTTTCTTACCAGTCTCATCTTGTTGACCGAGAACACAACCCACTGAATCATCTAATACTGACAGATACATAATCAAAGGCCTCCCTTCCACTGGTGGGACAAGGATAGGTGGTTCCAACAGGTATTCTTTGATGCTATCGAAAGCTTCCTGACATTCATCATTCCATACAACAGGCTGATTCTTTCTGAGCAATTTGAAAATGGGACCACAAGTAGTAGTCATGTGAGATATGAATCTTGAAATGTAATTCAGACGTCCGAGGAAACCTCTGACTTGCTTTTCAGTTTGAGGGGCCGGCATCTCTCTGATGGCTCGGACTTTATCAGGATCAACTTCAATGCCTTTTTGACTGACAATGAAGCCTAGCAACTTTCCCGATCTTACACCAAATGTGCACTTGTTAGGATTCAACCGCAGCTTGTACTTTCTCAATCTTTCAAACATCTTTTTCAAATACACGACATGCTGCTCTTCATCACTTGACTTCACAATCATATCATCAACATATACTTCAATTTCTTTGTGAATCATATCATGAAACAGAGTTGTCATACCTCTTTGATAGGTAGCACCAGCATTTATCAAGCCAAACGGCATTACTTTATAACAGAACGTTCCCCACGGAGTGATGAAGGACGTCTTTTCTCTATCTTCACGTGACATCTGTATTTGGTTATAACCAGAGAAACCATCCATGAAAGAGAACACTTTGGATTGAGCAGTACTGTCAACGAGCACATCAATATGAGGCAATGGGAAGTTATCTTTTGGACTGGCTTTGTTCAGATCTCTGTAATCAACGCACATTCGAACTTTCCCATCTTTCTTTGGTACTGGTACGATGTTGGCAATCCACTCAGGGTATTCAGCTGTCATGAGGAAACCTGCATCAATTTGCTTTTGTACTTCAGCCTTGATCTTAAGAGCCATGTCTGGACGAGACCTTCTCAATTTCTGTTTGACAGGAGGACATTCAGGTCTTGTCGGTATCCGATGTACCATGATCTTGGGATCTAGACCCGGCATATCTTCATAGGACCATGCAAAGACATCTGGATAATCATGGAGCAGCTGAATGATCTTCTTTTTCACCTCTGGCTCAAGTGCAGCACCAATCTTGATCTCTCGCTTGTTCCCTTCAGTACCCAGGTTGATAAACTCAATTTCTTCCTGGTGAGGCTGAATGGCTCTTCTTTCTTGCTCAAGCAGTCGAGTGATCTCATACGGTATCTCTTCATCATCATCCTCATCTTCAGCTTCATACACAGGGAATTCAAAATTTGGAGGAACCATAGGGTCACTGTGTTCAACGAGTTTATTATGGTTCAATCTGCATAATATGATTGGGATGATTTTAGAAAAAGTTTTTTCATGCAGATTTTTGAAATTAATAAGAAAATACAGATGTTTTGGTTTTTTCTGGCATTACCATTATTTCCAAGAAAAAGGCACTAAAAAGTAAAAAACAAGGAGTCGTGAGAAAAACGACAACTTTTATTGATAACGGCAATGCCGAAACAAACACGCCCTTACAATGATATCACTTTCGCCTTGGGCAGAGCGAAAGGATTGTTATTTTGAAAACAAGAAAACATGAGCAACAAGACACATTACACGGAAGCATGCATGACTAAAGGAACATCAATGGCTTCCCAATTTCTCACAGTGCCTCCTGGTATAACAAATGCAGGCACGTAACCACCTTCAGCAGCATTTTCAGTAATAGCATTGATGAACCCAGCACTGTAAAAAGTTCCCTTTGAAACAGCAGATGTCGGGGAGAATCCAAGGCCCTCTTTACGCTTGTTTTCCAAAATCTGAATCACTTTGCCCCAGCCAGCAGCTTGCCCTGCTTGAACAGCCTTCTGGGCGTCCTTTAGTGAAGCCATGCTAGCACCAGCCCTCCGGGGCTCTGCACCCTCAACAGTCAAGCCTTGGAATGACGTCCCTTCAGCGGACCCTGCTTCAACACAAGAGAACGATGATACCTGGCTAACTAGATATGCTTCCTCACCATGCACAGTGACAATCTTACCATTCCTCATGAACTTGAGCTTCTGATGCAAAGTGGATGTGACTGCTCCAGCGTCGTGGATCCATGGTCTTCCGAGGAGACAGCTGTAAGAGGCATTGATATCCATGACTTGGAAGGTTATTTGGAATGTCTCGGGTCCAACGGTAATTGGCAAGTCCACTTCCCCGAGAACATCCTTGCGGGATCCATCAAAAGCTTTAACCAGATAACTGCTACCCCTCAGAGAAATTCCATGATGGCTCAATTGCCTTAGCGTGGATTCGGGCATTACATTCAGAGATGATCCAGTGTCTACCAATACGTTGGATATCATATCAGACCCACAGTGTACTGAAATATGTAGAGCCAAGTTGTGGTGCTTCCCTGCTTCGGGGAGCTCATCGTCACCGAACCCCAAGTTGTTGCAGGCAGTAATATTACTCACTATCCCATCAAACTGATCCACAGAGACTTCGTGGTCAACATAAGCTTGCTCCAGTATCTTCATTAACACTTTCCTATGATATCTTTGAAGGAGTCTGTAGCAGCTGGTCAACAATCTTATAGTCACTTTTCTTGATAAGTCTCAGGATTTCATCCAGATTTGACTCTTCAATAGATTGGCCTGCTGGGCCGGTGTTCTTGTCAACAGGGGGAGCAACTGGTGGAGTTACCGTGGCAATAGGTGTCACCACCTTCTTTTGAAACAAGGGTGGACGGACTTTTCCGCTTCTCAGAGTTGTAACTTCACTAGCAACATTATCAACTGTAGCTGGGGATACGAGAGGCACCTCCACTCCGTTCTCAATCATGGTTGCATTTTATTTGTAGGGAATTGCTTTGGTAGAGGTATAAGATACCGGACCAGGTAGCCTGATCACCAAAGGCTCAACATTCTTTGCACTTTCAACAGGAGAATCATGGAACACTGGTACAATCACACACACATCACTAGTAATCAAGTGCTTGTCATCCATCAGACTCTGGATATCATTTTGCACAACACAACAGCCCATAGGATTCTGCAGACATTCTGAACAAGAATCATGATCATGTTTGAACAGAGAAGCCTGGCAAAGTTTGACATGTAATGGCACCAATGGAGTAACGACATTGCGGACATCCAACATGGGATCCTTTTGAGGAACGGGAACCCTTTCAAAGGCCTCAATCATATTGACAGCAGCATGGTTTGGAAGCGGGTTGTCAAGGACATGAGGAACGCTATTCTCAAAAGTCAACCGTCCTTTTTCTGTCAGATCTTTCACAATATATTTCAGAGCAAAACAACCTTCAACATCATGGCCTTGAGCACCCTGATGGAATTCACATGTTAGGTCCTGACGGAATCTGGGAGGCAACGGATTAGGCGGAGGCTTGCCTGGTCTAGTGACACAGTGTCCCTTAGCCAATAGAGTTGGGAGCAGCTCACCATACCGCATTGGTATTGTTGGAAAGGAAGGTTTGGGTCGGGGACCCTGTTGTTGCTGCCGTTGCTGTTGAGCGGGAGGCTGTTGTTGTGCTTGCTGGGGGATAGCATTGACGGGCATTGGTGGTTGACCCGGTGGCAGAGGATATTGCTGGTAGAATGGTGGGAAAAAAGGATGCTGAGAGTATTGCATGTAGTGATAAGGCAGGGGTAATTGTGTGGCTGCTGCAGACGGGTTACCAGACACCATCCCTACGTCAGATTCTTTCCTCTTGTGGTGACCATTACCATACTTCTTTGGTGCGCTGTTTGAAGATTCACCTTTCTCGAGGACAATAATACCATCTCGGACAGCCTCTTCTAGACGGGTTCCCATTGTAACCATATCAGAGAAGTTGTTCGGAGCAGAGACTATCATTCTCTCCTTATATTCCTTCTTCAGAGTCTTTAGGAATGTCTGTGTCAACTCTTCTTCATCAAGTCGAGGAGAAACACGGGCAGCTGCCCCTCTCCACCTTTGAGCATATTCTCGGAAGGTTTCATCTGATTTCTGAGATAGGGCTTTAAGAGAGTCCCTGTTTGGCCTCAGACGGGTGTTGAACTCATATTGACCTTCAAAAGCAGCAGCGAGTTCCTCAAAGGTATGAATGTTATCTTTGCTCAGACTAGTGTACCAATCTGCTGCATCATCTGTCAAGCTACTCTGAAAGCAGTGGATCATCAGTGCGTCATTGTCGGCATAGTTAGCCATCTTTCTGACATACCGGATAACATGGTTATGTGGGCAAGAAGTCCCATTGTACTTGTCAAATTCTGGCTCTTTGAATTTCTTAGGAACCTCAAATCGGGATACCAAGCATAGATCACGAGCTTTAGCAGGAGCACCATTGTTTCCCCGGCTAGCCTTGACCTCACGGAGTTCTCCAGCCAACTCCCTTAACTGTCTCTTCATAGCTTCCATTGCGGGATCTTGTCCACGCGGAGTGTCAACATCAATCACCTGTTGCACAGTGTGTACAATAGGGTCGGTAACAACAGTAGTTACTTGAGGCATAGCAGTAGACACAGGAATCTGTCCTTGACCAGCAAAACCAGAGACACCAGCAGCAGTATTAGGAGAGTAGTAAGCTGAGAGGCCATAAGGACGGCCGTTGGGCATAACAAAACGAGCATCAGTAGCCACAGTAGATAGTGGGATAGACGGAATTGCTTCAGTAGAAACTGGGACAGATGTGGCTGGTTGTTCTTGTGCAGCCAGCAAAGTAGACATAGTGTCATGAGCCTTAGCCAAGTCTTCTTTCATAGCAGCCAATTCGGCACGGAGCTGAGCATTCTCTTCTTCAAAGTTAGCCATTATCCTTCTCTTGTGAAATCTTGTCTGATGAATTCTATCTGGTTGGTAGACTTTGCGAACACGAGCCACTTTTCAGACTGCGGCGGACAAAACTAGGAGGCAATGAGCACGAGAGAAGTTTTTTGTGACCAATGAATGCATATGATGCATGAAATGTGTTAATGCGTATGCAAAAAGACTCTTTTTGTGTTATCGAAGGGTTTTAGACAAATTATGAACTCGTAAACATTACTAAACAACAATTAACATAAACGGGAATCAAACAACTAACATATAGTCTTACAAGACAAATCCAACATGATCAAATGGAAATAACAACAGGAAATGGAAATCCTCAAGCATAGGAAGTGGAAGCGTCGTCCTCAGAGTCGGACTCATAGCTGCAGTATCGTGCGTAGAAGTCACGGGCACCCCTAGCTCTCTTGGAGTCCCTCATAAGCAACCTATCTTTCTCTTCAATCTCTCTCCTAGCCTTAGCTAACTCTTTCTTCAGTGTCAAGACCTCATGAGTCTTCTGCTCATCCTTTCCATCCAAAGTCATGATCAAGTTCTCAGCCTCATAGTATCTAGCTCTCCACTGATGCTTCTCCCGACTCTCCATAGCTAGATGCTCCTGATACATCTCCTGGGTAGGTGGGAGTAGAGGCAAAGGCATGGTAGGAATAGATGCAGACACGTATCTCATAGAGGGGTAAGGCGTACCAGCCTCCTCAGCTCGGTTTATCACCCACTGTGTATAGGCCTCATGAGCAATACCGGACCTCACACCCATATGCTTTACCTCTTTCTTCCGAAGTTTGGTCCAAGCTTGCATGAAATCTTCTCTAATGCCTGTGGGAGCATTGGAGTAGTGAAAGAAGTAAGGAGCTGTAGCAAGATTGATGGGCTTATCTTTCATCGGAAAACCAAATTGTCGCAAAGCAAGCTCCGGGTTGTAGTTGATTCCACCCCGGGTACCAAGAAGAGGTACATTAAGAAACTTTCCACCACCAAAGATGATTTCCTTGACCCTAGAAGCGGGAGTGAGCCAAACCACTTCATTAGGAGTGAGAGCCATAATCCTCTGTGAAATAGACCAATTCCTCGGATTGTCGTGGAAAGACTGCGGAAGGTGCGAAATAAACCACCTATAGAGGAGAGGCACACAACAAAGAATGTATCCACGACCTTTGCTGGAACGATCGTGAATAGCATGGTATGTGTCAGCTAGCAAAGTAGGAACCGGATTCTTGGAGTGGAAGATCATAATAGCATTCATGTCCACGAAGCCGTCAAGACCCGGAAAGAGAATA
The DNA here is from genome assembly GCF_051527215.1 of Medicago sativa. Lineage (NCBI taxonomy): Eukaryota > Viridiplantae > Streptophyta > Magnoliopsida > Fabales > Fabaceae > Medicago > Medicago sativa. The sequence continues at coordinate 24,960,895 of NC_140755.1, forward strand.
AGCCCATAGATGAGAAGTGCAAGAATAGCCTCAAGAGTGTCCTGACAAGTGGTATTGAGGTTGGCTTTCCCAAGAAGATACTCTGAAGTGAACCCTCGAATATGTGCCTTAGTGACAAGATTCTTGGAGACGTCGGTGGTCTTGAGATCGAGATCTTTAGCAATAACCAATGGAGGAGGAGGGTTTTCAGGTCCCGAGAAAGGTATCCCCTTAGCAATAGATAGACTTGTCAAGGAAGAATAAGCCTCTAGAGTAGGCACCAACTGAAAGTCTGGAAAAGTGAAGCACCGATACCCCGGATCATAGAATTGCACTAGAGTGTGCACAAGCTTCTCATCCACATTAGTATGGAGAATAGGAAGTAAAGCCCCGTAACGGCGTCGGAAACCAGTCGGATCCTCAATCTTGAGTGCCAAATCCCTCAAACTAGCCAAATCCACTTCCTTGAACTTGTAGGATTTAGTCATCTTCATCCCTACAATGTTTACAATTTCAACTTGTCTAAGCCCTTCGATAACAATGCATGACAAAAAGTTTATGCATGTATGCATGTATGCATGAATGCATGATTATGTTCAAGTTCGGAGAAAACATGGTGGGTTTGAAGTTCAAAGTCGAGGAGTCATGGGTGGACACGGTGTCCGGTGAAACTAGGGTTTTAGGATAATAGTAACCGGGTTCTAAAAAGGTTCCCAAGTTGCAACCTCTCCGACGTATCTCATGGTGTCACGAGACAACTCTCGCTCCATGATTATACGTGGAAGGTCTAACTTGAGCGTAGTATCGCGTGACGACTAAAACTCGAGACAACACCCGGTTTAGCCTCCGCACTACATCCTAGAAAATGGCCATGGATGGGTTTGGTTATCTACGGTTCATAGCGTCATAGAACAATTAGAAGCAAAGTGCCTAAACGCGACAACTCGCGCCGACAACATCACCCCCAAAATGCCTCAGCTATGTGGGATTGATCGCATAATCCAAAACACGAGGCAACCCCCGGAATGAATTGTCGATTATATCCCCCCTAAATCCTAAGTTCACTCAGCCCGGGTGCAGGACTTTTGATATTCTTACCCCACACGTTTGCAAGAATTTAAACATTTATTCACATAGGAAAGCAAGTAAAGGAAACAAGTAAAAATACAAGCGCAAGCGTAAAAATAAAGACTAGGCGTAACTCCTGAATCCCCAGTGAAGTCGCCAGTTGTTTTATCTTGGTTTTCGGGTGTCAAACATTGATTACGTTTGAACCTTTTAAACCGGTGATATCTTATTTTTTCTTGGGAAGGGAAAAAGTAAGCAAAACCCTTGAGAATCGAGGTCCGGGAGTTGTTTTCGCTACGGGAAGGTGTTAGGCACCCATAACGACTATAGTATCCTATAGGAACCGTCTTTATTTTCTACGCGCGCACTTTATTTTTAAATGCTATTTTGAAAGATGTTATTTAAACCTAAGAGTTTCTAAGTGAAGAATTGGAGGGAGAAGAATGTTTTTGGATTTTTATTTTAGTTGAATTGAAGGAATTTTGTTCCTTGCCTACGTACCCGATTAAGGGATCAAATCCACCGTAGTTCTCTCTCAAAAATGTTTTTGTTTTTGTTGGTTGATTTTAAGTTTGAAAATGGATTTTGAAGAATAGAAAGGGGCCTCAAGGGCATGAGATTAGGAAATAGTGAGGTTGGATTAGTGAATTGCAAAAGAAGTCAAAGTTTGATTATTTTCATTGAAATTTGATTAAGAAAATGGAAAAGAAAATACAATGGGATATTGGATCCCAAGGTTTATTTGGAAAAGCTTTGAGTGAAGTTGTTCACATTTGTTTGGAAAATTGGTTTTTCTAAGTATAAAGCCTAAACATACATCTAAGCATACAATCCTAAACATACATCTAAACATGCATATTCTAGCTACTTAGTGATGTGTGTGCATGTGTCGGTGCTTGTGTCGGTGTACATTATTAGAGTCCATTGTCCTTTACATCATACCCTAGATACATTCTATGGCCTCTTTGCCAAGAAATTAAAATGACATGAAAAATATTACAAAAAAACTCTTAAGTATTTACATCCTAATTTTTGTATGGAATTGAAACTTAAAGTGTAAGATATAAGATGGATATGGAATGACATGAGAATGCTTATGGGAGATATGAGACATGAAACAAGAAAATGTTAGTAGCATAGGGTGAAATAATGCAAGCAAAAGGTCATGATAAAAGCATGGAAAAAAGAAACTAAACAAGTGTAAAACTAAGCCAAAACTTACTTATAAAAATGCAAGAATCATGCAACCTATAATTCTTGTATTCCAATGGAAATTTTTAAGATTTGGAATCAGATTTTAATACAAGAATTAAAGGCACATGATGATCTCTCATTCACAAAGTAAACCTTGGTATTTCTTGCATTTATTCATACACAAAAGTAACTTGTAAAGCAAGTAAACAAATACAAACCACACATATGCAACAAAACAGAGATAAACTCATCACAAACTCACATGTCACAATTCAATATCATGCATCAAGATTAAAAAACAAGATCATGTAATTTTTCACAAGAGTCAAAACAACACACCACAAAAATAAGCAAGAAAAATATCACATTATTTTTTACCAGTTTTTATTACGTAAAAACAACACAAAATTATCACAAGTGTGTCAAGACATATTCACAAATTTTTTTAAGAATTTTCTAAAGATTTAAAGCCTGCCAGAGGTGTGATTAGCAAACAATAGTATGAAAATAGCAAGAGAGTAGATAAAACACAGAAAATTAACGGCTTAAGGCCCAAACCCAAACACAAATGGATCCTGGATCACAAGGAGGCCTGTGGAACGTAGGATTGATCCAGGAACACTAAACCTAGATCTAACGGTGGAGATTCCAGGCCCAGGGGTGAACCAGACTGGTTCAGGTGAACCGGTCTGGTTCACGTCCTTATAAAAACACATGGACCGGTCCACCATTCATTCCACTCTTCTCACTCTCTCTCTAACCTAAACGCTCTCCCTTCTCTCTAGACCTCTGGTCGTCTTCTCCGGCGGATTTCACCGCCGCCGGCGAAGATTCCGTTGCCGGAAACCTAACCGTCACTTAAACTCACCTAAACTCAAAGATCTAAAGCTTCTCACCGTTCGTTTTTTGTTCTAAACATGAATCAAACGTCAGAGATCGCAAAGAAACCCTAGATCTATGTAGATCAGACCAAACGTTTCGGATCTTTGTATTTTTTTTTGAAGAAAAGTCATTCGAAACGTTCGATTTTGTTATCTCTTATAGGGATGAGTTTGAAATGCTTCGATCTTGCTACTTTTGAGGAAAATTATTCGAAACGTTTTGATCTGGATATTTTTTTGATGAAATTACTTCGAAGCATTCCAAATCACACTGATTCTTTACGATCTACATGGATCCTAACGTGAAAGTGTTCGTAATCAAAAGAATACAAGATTATGAGGACAAAGGTGAGTTTAACGGTTTACCTGCTTGAATTTTGGAGGTTCGAACGAAAGAATGGCGAAAAGATGATCTGGTATCTTCTTCTTGCCTCTGGTGAGCTCCTGAATTCGAACTTCGAAAATAAATCGAAGCTCTCTTCGTCTTCTCACTCTTCGTACTCTCTGATTCTTTGATTTCTCTTCTTCTCTTCCTCAAACTCTGTGATCACACCGTTTATCCTCTTGATAATTCGGTGTTGGAATTGCAAAGTTCTCAATTCGATGATGATGATTCCTTCGAATCTCTGAGAATTGTGAAGCAAAATCACCTCAATCTTGAATTGTTTTCGTTGAATTTGAACTTTTTGTGATGAAATTGGTACGGTTCTGTGAAGAATTGAGCTTGAATTGAGTTAGGGTTCAATGGAGAAGATGAAGATTCATCTTCATCCTTGAAGAATTTCGTTTCTGGATTCTGTTAGAGGAGAGAGAAAATGTGAAAGTTGTTTGTGATGAGTTGTTGAAATCTGAGTGGCATGGCAATGATTGGAGCCTTTTATAGGCTGCCAAGTGTATTCCTGGACCAATAAAATGCTGACATGTGGACTTAAGCTTAGGTGGCTTCGGCCTTGCTGTGTTTTGGACTTCAGGGACCTTTGTGCAATTCTGAAAAATTGAGGGACTAACCTGCAAAATTGTTAAGAAATCTGGACTAAAATGTAATTTGACCAAAAGATTTAAAAAGTTTGACTTTAAAAAAACGAATAAAGAAAAAGGACCTTAAAGAAAATAAGGTGACTTGGGGGACTGAAATGCAATTTTGGACACTTTGGACTTAAAAAAAACTAAAAAAATAAAATTGAAAATAAAAAATGATAATTTGACTGAACGTAAAGTGAAACGTCTAAAATTTGACAAAACGGACTAAAACGAACCAATGGCCTAAATGAGGTACTTTAAAGTACCTCTCTGCCGAAATTTCGTGTGAAATGACTAAAATGCCCCTGGGGCTGAAAATGACTCAGATGCAATTGAAAAATGGACTTTTAACAGAAATTGAATCAAAGACTCATATAAGCAAAATTAATAGACTCAGAGGCAATTTTGAGGGTTTAAACAGAGTTTTAACACTTGAAATGACTAAAATGCCCCTAGGGGCAAAACTGACTCAAAAAATGACTTCAAATGCAATTTTTGGAATGGATTTTGACACAGAATGAAACAAAGACTTATTCAACCTATTTGAAAGGACTCAAACAAAATTTTGAAAGACTGAGAGAAATTTTGACATAGGAAATGACTAAAATACCCTTGCATGTGAATTTTGCAGATAATCGTTGAAATAAAATGCAGAGAAAGATGTAATTGATCAGAGACAGTTCAAATGGCTTGAAATGCAAGAAAAGAAGAATTGAACAAGTATTTTTAGGTCCAAAATTAGGGTATAACAATGCTTACCATTAAAGGATGAAAATAAACTAACACCGTAAAATAGACAAAAATTATGCCTCACTTTAATGCATATAGGTGATACATTTTCTGAGTTGTTTCCATGTAACTCAAAATCTGAATCCAGAATACATAGTCTACATAAAACATAAAAAAACTATCATGTCAAATTCAGTTGCACAAAACAGAACATGATCTTTGTACCTTTGAACTCCATCCCACGCAGTAATGGTGAAAAAGCAATTATATACCATCATTGTCGATAACCTGTGGCCAACAATACATAGGATTGAATCTTATTAACAATACATAGATACTCCATCAGTAATTAATAAAACAGATTATAGGAAGATCTATATATGCTAACAGATTACACTTTTGCTTATAGCAAAGAAAAAATTGATAGTACTTTTTTAGTAACCAAGCTTTATTCGTCAAAAGGTGGTAATCATAAACATCTGAAATAATGCAAGCACAAATTCTTTCAGCTTCACAAGGACCTTGAATGCTAAAAATAATTCATGCGATTAAGTAACGTATCATTTCCTTGCAGGAATAAGATAATATTTCCCGGTCAAAATGCTTCAATCTTATTCTAATCATGTTCCAATCTAAAATCCATCATGAGAAATACGGAAGGAGATGCGAAAAAATAAAGCACTACATCAGAAACCACAGTTACAGCTACATGCATTCATTCTCTAAAAGCTTTATAAATTTTAATACTCCCTCCGTTTCAAAATGAGTGTCGTTTTAGGTGTTTACACACATATTAAGAAATGCAATGATTAAAAGAAAGAAAATGGTTATTTTACCAAATTATCCTTATTAACTATTGGTTAGTTTTAAAAGTAATACTTTGGAAGTAGTGTGCAGAGTATTAATTGGAGGGTACAATTGAAAATAAAAAGTTATTATTGCATTGGAAACTGAAAGTGACATTCATTTTGAACCAATTTTTTTTGGCTAAAGCGACACTCATTTTGAAACGGAGGGAGTATGATTTTCTAATTGTTTGATTCAGATATTGACACCTGTAGTGGTTTTGGTCTCATTTAAAAATCTAATCATAAAATTATTATGTTCTAAAAGGTATAACTCAATTCCTGTAATTTCTAGTATTTTTACAATGTTGGATTAGATTCTAGGACGACGAAGGCAGTATAAACTATGCTGACGAAGGCAGTATAATTTCGGCAAGTGTTTTGTGACATAATAGTTATGGAGTCTCTTATTTTGATTATCAAAGGTAGTTTTCATCTTTGAAACAAAACGTCTATAATATTCGTACAAAATAAAATGAGCTTATGTAGCCAAAGTAAATTATTACGATTATTTCAATAAGCATAAATTCGGATCATATATAGGTGCTTTAAACATGAACATAATAAAATTTACCAAAGAACAATCAAAGAGGCCCTTTTGTTGGTATCCACAGGTTAATGCATCAAACAGGTATCTCGATGAAAATCTCATAGAAACAGTTCAACAGAACAAACCAGGTATGAGGTAACCACTGCTTAACTAGGCCGAGTTTAACCAAATCCATGAAGCTATGAGTACATCAGGTGGAGTTAAAAATAATGTCGTAAAAATTAACAAAGAGCAAACTTCGATTATAGTCCCGAAAGTGTAACTTGATTTCACATTGGAATGGTCACTGAAATGAATATATCGAAACTGCAAAAATATCCACAAATCTCTCTAATATTAGTCATTTTGGTCCTCAGACATATTTTTAGTTTGTATAGTTATCAAATGTGATTTTCGTTGGTCAAATTAGTCCATAAGATAAATTTACTAACAATAAAGTCATGTTCGCAATTTACAGTTTAAAGTCTCCCAACCTCGCCACACAGATCCTTCTGATCTGTGTGGAACGCAAGGCAAGAGGACGGCGGAGACGAGGAGGAGCGGCGAAGGTGATGGGGAGGCTGATGTTTAGATCTGAGACGGTGGTGGTAGCGGTGGTGAGATTTGGTGTGAGGACGACGACGATGGTGAGATTTGAAGGTCGGGATGGTGGCGACGGTGGTGGTCGTGTGATTTGAGGTCAATGACGGCGGAGATGGTGGTGGTGACAACGGTGGTTGGTGGTCGATGAAGAGAATGCAGGAAGAAAAGAAAAAAGAGTGATAGTGAGGTGAAATGACTAAATTACCCCTGCCACATCAAAAGTGGTACAAAGGGGTGTATAGTAAAGAGTGCTCTATGTATCTTTTTCCTAAATTATTAGATGATATGTTTATTCATTTAGGATTATAACCATTCTACAATCATGGCACTGGTGGTAAGGCCTAGACAACTAAGACAATTTAGGCCTTAAATTCTCTCATGCATTAATATTAAGTATTTTATATTATTAGATGATTTGTTCAAATAATGCTATGTTATAGCACCTCTGTTTAACAGCAATGATAAAAACAAATACAAATAACAAGTGTAGGCACAGCGACAGAACGCCAAAAGGTTGTCATGTTGTGGTCAATGCTAAAATAATTCAACACTGCTAAAACTAGGCAAGGGCAATGTATATCTTTTCGAGCAGTGTTATATTAACAACCAAAAACCGACAACTTTGAGCCACACCGTATCATTCCCAAGAAACAATTCAAGTTGGCACGGATTTCAAGATAACACAAAATGATTAAAATATTCAATTTAAACTAGTTTACCATATGAAAATACGCTGTGGACAACCACAAGGTTGTTCATATATCATTCCTGTTTCTTTTCACATTGACAAAATACAAAGTGCATTTAGATGTTTAACACTTAAAAAATTGTGACTTCATCATAAGTATGGTTTCCCTAGTTTCTTCTAATAAAGAATTCCAAGTCAATCACTAACTCTCTTATAATGCAATCATAACTGGGACACATCGCTTGCTAGATGATATATATGTACTAAATAATGAACATGTTCAATTGTAGCTTCTTGTTTGTGTGGTTTGTACCCAATGCAAAGGCCAATTGTTAGAAAAGGAACATTGAATATGAAACGAGTAAATTTACCTTTCAGTTACTACCGACCAAGAATGGTTTTTTTTATTAACAATGAACAATTGCAAAATTTCCATGACAAATAATAATTAATAATGTTAAAAATGATATTTTAGGCTTGAAGACCTCAGCGGCCTATTTCCTAAAGTTAATAGAATCCTACAGCAGGAACATGAACCACAAATGGAATTTCCACATTGTGCGGGGTTAAAAAAAAAAAAGGATGTTGGATAAAATAGAAAATACCTAAAATAAAAATTTTAACTCTCAAATTGAGGGGTAACAGAAGTTATCCACTTTATCCCACCTTTAATTTGAGAATATAAGCCTTAATTATAAAAGCTTCAACTCAAAGTCTAAAGGAAAAGATAAAGGGGAATAAGTTCTTAACCCCTATTCAAAATGTTTGTAATGTAATGTAGACCGATGAAGCCATAGGCTGCTTTTATAGCTAACTTACTATGTAAATATCACAATGTTTCCGATGTGGGACTTGTTTGCTTTCAAACTGACACTGTGCAATGCTGTTAGGTTTTTTTTCTTTTTTTTTTTGACAAAGGTAAATTGAAGAATTTGTGCTAAATTTCACATAACTTTTCAATCATTACGTTCCATGAGACTAGCTAGCTCTTTCTATCACGAAGTTCCTCAAACAGTTTATGAGCTTATAGGTGGTTGAAGTTCTTTCTCAACTCAGCAACTCTTCTTGTGTGTTGAGGAGAACAAGCAGGAAATTGGACCACAAAAATGGGATCAAAAAAGTCTCTTTTATAAATCTTACAATTGAGTTGTTAAATGAGTGAGTCATAAGAGTCACTCCCTCAATTGCTAGCAATAGAACAGGAATATTCAAGGTGAAACAAGTAAATTTACTTTTCAGTGGCTAATTTTACTAGCAGGGATAGTTATTTTATACTAACAGGGATATTGTTAATTAAATAATTGCAAAATTTCCACGCCAAATAAAATTGATAAAAAATGATGTGCTAGCTTCGGAAAAGGCACCTAAAAGTTGGCAAATTGCATTCACTTCACAATAATTCAACCAAGTAATTCGAACAGTCCCACTGAACATATAGAATGCCCTAAAACAAAATGAACATGATAAGTTTGAATTTCACTTTTTGAAAGTTTATTCTTAACCTCTATCAAGTCTACTCTTTCAACTATCTAAAATTGTACAGTGCCTAACATGCTAAATTTCAAAATATCACGTAAGACTCATACGCGCTAAAATTTTATTGTCACTCCATTAGTTGTTCATCTTAAGGTAGCGATGCTCACTAAATTCCTGCGATTTCCAGTATTTTTCCAGTGTTGGATTAAATTCTAGGACGAGAAAGGCAGTGTACCTAATAACATTTTGTAACCCAAATGCGTCGGTATTGTTTTATATAGTTCAACTATTTCTAACTCCTATTTTGAACATGTCGTCTCGTTAGAAACAAAAAGTTCATAGAATTTTGCAGTTCCATTTCATAACTGGCTGCCTCATAATGGGAAACTGTGATGCATGAACAGATTACAATTTAAATAGGTTACCAGTATTCGAAAAACTTCTGGTATATTGATCACTATGGAGAGATTCAAAAAACTTCAGGTATTGATCACTATGGAGAGAGTTGTTTTTATTAACAAAGGTTGTTTTCAACTTCAAAATATAAATTGCTATATATCTATTCATAACAAAATAGATGCAGTTTATATAAGCCATAACAGATAGTCACTAATGAATAATAAGCATATATTATAGAGTTTTAATCATATATTCATGCTATAGACTTCACTTCAAGGACCCTCATTTGAGATACATGTGAACCAAATATCACAAACTAAGATGCGTGAAAGAAGAAGAAAGACTAACGAAAACTTACCATGATTTAAGAGTGTGAGAAAGAAGAAGAAAAAAATGTGGCGTGCGAGAAGTTATTAACACTGAAACATGACAAATTTGAAACATAGGTATTCCCTAATCTGTTTACTCTCAAATTTGCCAAATGTTTCAGCATCAATAAGTTCTCAACGTCAACCCCAAATTCGTATGGAACTTTGCAGTAATTTACAAAGCTGAGGGACATGCGCTGCTTTTATAGCGAAACTTACTCTTGCTATATTTCGCTAAGCTCCTATGTGGGACTTGTTTTTGTCTTGAAACTGTGATCTTGCTATTAGCTGCGATGTTAGGCTTAGTTCCTTATTAATTTATAATAATGTTATATTTTAATTATATTAACATCATTCATTCCTTTAATTCCCCTGATCTCATTTTCACTTAATAATTCACATGACCCTCTAAATCTTAATCATTTTCCTTCTGTAAATCCAACTGTTTGATCATTGAAAAACAAGCTTTATAAGTTAAAACATAGTCCAATTGAAGAATTCTTGTTTGATTATCTATTTAATGTCAATGCCACAGACTGTTCAATTAAAATGACAAGTAGATTTTATTATTAATGCTAAGCTATTGAATCAAGTTACAAAGGCTTGATTGAGATGTGTTTTATCATTTGAGGGACATATCAAGTAAGATTGATGTCTTGAGAGATGAGAGAAGAACATATTAACCCTTAGATTGAAGAGAAGTGTAAAGAAATTGTCTCCCTTCAGAGTTCAATTTTTCTCTCTCAGTTTGTTGAGCAAAAGCCTTTTATTAATGAAGATCAACGAAAAAAGTTCAACAAAATCGAAACAGGCGCATATGAAATAGATAGTGGAATTACTTGCAGTTTTGAGATGGTGCCGGGTTTGAAAGTTAGTTTTTTAAAAATTTGTTTAATAGAAGTAAATGAGAATCACATAACTAGATGCAGCTAGATCGTCGTTATTACAACTCTGACTTTCAAAGCACATCTCTAAAATATATTTCACAAAATATCAAAACTTGTGTGTAAATATGTAAAATCAAAACTCAACTAAAAATCCACTACTTTTTAAATTATCAATAAATCCAAATGAGTACATATTAGTATCAAAATTTACCAAAAACACATCTCAAAACCATACTTTACAACATATCAAAACCAATGCTGAATTACATACAATCAAATTTCAAATTCATATCCACAACGTTATTCCCTAAAATAAATCCACTACATTTATAAATCATAAGTAAATTCCATCTGAGTGTATAATATCGATCACTTTAAAAACTATTGACAATGACGAGAAAAATGTTTAAAAGTTTTATTTATCCATTTTTAAAAATACTTTAACATAGAAAATAAGCAAAATATCAATAAAATATCGTTATCAAAAGCTATGCTAAATCGACTTAATTTGCTCTCCGACCAGTCCCAAAGAAGCAAGTTAAGTATCAGCCGTCCAATCCGAGCTTCAATGATGATTTCAAGATTAAGAGGAATATTCTAAAACTTTTCTAACCGTATGAAACTATAAACTCCTTTTTATCTTTACTTGCTGTTTTTTTATTTGAAACTGTGCATTTCATAAGTAATCCAACCCTGCCTAAGCTTTAGCTTGCATGGCAAATCATAAGATTATTGAACAAGTGTTGACCAAATTACATAACAATCGACATATTATTGAATTCCATGAATTACTATCTGTCTCCATAATAAGAGATTGTTTCAAACACATGTTGACCAATTTCCAAAGACATGTATTTGGAATACATTTAATTTAAAAATAAAACATTTCAATGAATAAAGGTCTATAAAGACCAAAAATGACTCTAACTCTAAGAATAGAGAAGAGATAATAAGATGAGGAGTTCAAGAAATCAACATAAGTGACTCAGTAATATTTGAAAAAGAGGTACTTTCAAATAAAACTGAGCTACTTAAGATAAATTCTCAACCTCCAATTCAAAAAAATTCAAAAAACAATTAAAAAGGCATACCGGAGGAGATGCAACAGCAAAGCCATGTGTTACTAAATGTAAGTCATGTGTTTGTTTTATAGCATCGTCACGCTCTATGTTTCAAGAAGTTTCCGATGTCGGACTTCTTTCTTTTGCTCTTAAATTGTCACCATACGATAAGCTTACTTACAAGTATAGACTATCCTTCCATGTGGGACATTTTGTATCTATCTAAATATGATATATGTTTCATCATGTAATTATGAGGCATGTACCAAAAAATATAATAGGACAAATAATGTTTTACCAAAAAAATATAAAAGAAAAAAATAATGTTATTTGGCTGGTTATCATGTGCATCGAACACATGATATGTTGTATTTATCATTTTTATCCGGCTCTATATCCTATCATGACTATCAAACAAGTTCTAATTTTTTTTTATGGTCCATTAGGTCGCTATAATAAGTTAATTGTATCATATCGTGTCTCAACTCAATGTCTGATGAGACAATACCGATATTGGGTTCCTTTCATTTTATTTTATAATAATAATTGTTAAATTTCAAATGTTCAATTGACCATATTGTTAGGCCAACATCCTCATTCATATTCGAATCCAAGACCTCCTAGTTGTGTCATTAAATTTCAACTTACATTTATCAACTGGTCTACAAACAAGGAAATTAATTAATTTAATATCAGAAATTCCTTTAAAAACAATTTACATAATTTACATATACGGACTATAGCTTAAAACCTTCATGGTGAGAATGACAATTGAAAATAACTTTTTTCTTAGAGCAGCAACAAGATTATCATTCAACAATAGCAAGCTAAACAAAGTTTCTTATATGATAACAAGTTCTAACAGAATCCTGAGGAAACCAATAAGCTCAACAAGCTTGGCTGGACAGACACTTCAAGTTCTACCAAGTAGTGTTCTCTTAACTAGTGTTGTCTCTTAACAAGTTCTACACATTCTCTTAACAAGTTCTGTCTCTAAGAACCTTGATTAACACACAAAATGGACAACAACAATCTGTCACTGTTGAAGATCATCACTTGCTCCATTTATTAAAAATCGAATTACATAAAGATCATATAAAAATTATAAATTGCATAGTTTTTTCTCCTAACAAAAATTAAATTAACAAAAAATGTAACTTACAAATAATTTTTTGGAACCAAGAACTAAACTCATCTGGAGTGTAACTAAAACCAAGAATTTATGAGAGGTAATGACTGCATGAAAGTAGCTCCTGTCTATAATTGAAGATTAAGTTTAAACTTGAATTATGATCCTTAATGGATTATACCATGTTTTGCACCTACCACTTGGCAAACTGCATTCACTTTACAATTCAACCATGTTATTTCAAAAATCCCTTTACTCTTATAGAATGCCCCGAAACAAAATTAACATGATAAGTTGAAATTCCACTTTTGAATTTATTCTTAACGGTTAACCTCTATCAAGTGTATTTTTTCAATCGTCTCGAATTGTATATGTTTAACAGTGGAAAAACTGTGACATCATAAGAACAGTTTCATCTTTTGAATTGTAAAACGATAGCCTACTTCGGCGGTACTTCTGACATCCAATCATTAGCAGCAACATTAGTTTTTGAGTTGTGGACCATTCAAAAACTCCCTTATAATGCAATCATAACTGGAACTCATCAGTTGGCTTGATAATAGGGTTTCTGAACCAACAAATGCTTCAATAATATTCTAATCGCAATCCAATCAGAAAACAATCATGAGACGCAATGGAGGAGATGAGAACCAACATTCGTTTTAGCTACGAAGTGATCTCTAAAGATTTATAGTTTAATATGATTTGTTGGCTGTCATCCAGAAATGGACATGTTAAGGTGCTGACAGTGTTTGATTCAGAAATTTATAGTTGATGGTGTAACTCACTTCCTGTGATATCCAATATTTTTCCAACGTTGGATAGATTCTAGGACAACAAAGGAAAGTGAACCTAATCAAATTTCTGGCCCTTGTATGGTCTGATATTTCATGGGATTGTTACTAAAAAGGTTGTTCTTCTTCTCTAAAACTCTTCTCCTATACACATATGACCTGAGTCACCCCCTAGGATTTACCTTGTCATCACCCAGGTTTTCCTCTTTGAAACCATGTTCTAACCTTATAGTGGCAGATTTTCATATCTAAAATCCAGCCATGTTATCCCAACTCATGAAATATACAATACGTCATATGTTGATTTTATAGATCACTGACTTTCAACATTTCACAAGGTTTCCGATGTGGGACTTTTTTCTTTTCTTTGAATTTGTCACTACGGTATTAGCTAGCCTATAATGTGGGACGTTTTATATCTATCTATTAACAGATGTTACAAGTGTTATTTTTTTAAAGGAGATGTTACAAAGTTAATAATATAGAAAAACAAGTATGTGATTGTTTTAGAGGTACTTTTATCATCTAAATATGATATATATTTTATCATGTATTATTGAGGCATGTACCAAAAGAGTATAATAGAAAAACAACTTATCACGTGAGCATTAAAAATTATATCTTTATCTTGTTTTATATCCTATCATCACCACCAAATAGATTATAAAAATATTTTAGGGTCCATTAGGTCGCCATGATAAGATAATTGTATCATATTATGTCTCAATTCATTGTTTGATGAGACAATGCCGATATTGAGTTTCGTTTAATTTATAATAATGATTGTTAAATTTTTATTGATCATTTGACAATGTCGATATTGTTAAACCGAACATCCTCACTCATATTCAAACTCAAAACCCCACAAACTTGTGATTAAATTTCGGCTGATATTTATCAATTTGTCTACAAACAAAAAAATTATTATCAAGGAAACAAAATGAATGAAATGAAATGTTTATTCTCATTATTAACTGAACTATTACAACACTCTTATATATATATATATAGTTTGGTAACGACTTAACTAACAAAGAAGAAGCTATTAAAAGTACTAAAAAGCCCCTAACAATTACTTGGGCTGCAAGCTATCTACATTCTTCTGTTCATTCTCTTCTATGTTTAATATCCCCCACACAAGTTGGAGGTTGGTAAATGTTGAGCAACCCCAACTTGGATAAAAGGAGATTAAAGGATTGAGGAAGCAGTGATTTAGTGAAGAAATCTGCTAGCTGATCTTTGGAAGAAATGGCAGTAGTTTGAACAAGCCAGCTTGCAACTTTTCCCTGACTATGTGGCAATCAATCTCCAGATGTTTGGTGCGTTCATGGAAGACAGGATTGGCTGCAATGTAGATAGCACTCTGGTTATCACAATAGAGCACAGGTGGCTTGATGCACGTGACCTCCAAATCTCTGAGCAGATAGGTAAGCCAATGCAGTTCACATGAAGCAGATGCAAGTGCTCTGTATTCAGCTTCTGAAGATGACCTGGAAACAGTGAGTTGTTTCTTGGTTCTCCATGAAACAAGAGAATTACCAAGGAAGAAACAATGGCCAGATATGGACCTTCTAGTGTCTCTGCAGCCAGCCCAGTCAGCATCAGTGTACCCTTTGAGTTGAAGAGATGAACTTCTGGGAAAGAATAAACCTTTACCAGGGCATCCTTTAAGGTATCTTAAAACCCTCATAGCTGCATTATGATGAGTTTGAGTAGGGTTACTAAGGAATTGGCTAAGTTGCTGAGTAATATATGTGATATCAGGTCTTGTTGTATTGAGATACAACAATCTGCCAATTAATCTTCTATAAGCTGAAATGTCAGGAAATGAAGGTGCAGAATCATTATAGAGCTTAATAGAAGGATCAGAAGGAGTGGAAAGTGGTTTAGACCCAAGTAAACCTGAATCTTCTAAGAGATCAAGGCAATATTTTCTTTGACATAAAGATATGCCAGACTTTGAATGTGCAACCTCCAGGCCCAAAAAATATTTCAGTTGGCCAATGTCTTTGATTTTAAAAGCATCATGAAGAGCACTCTTAATCAAAGTAAACTCAAAAAGAGTGTTACCAGCCAAGATCACATCATCAACATAAACCAGTAATATAGTGAAAGAGGAATTGGTGCTCTTAATAAACAAAGAAGCATCAGAAGCTGCTTGTTTGTAACCATTGGAGAGGAGAAGAGTGGTTAACTTCTCATACCACTTTCTACTAGCTTGTTTGAGTCCATATAAAGACTTGGTGAGTTTGTAAACTTGGTTGGGATGAAAGTGAGAGACACCAGGAGGTATTGTCATGTAAACATCTTCCTGTAACTCTCCATGCAGGAATGCATTGTTTACATCAAGTTGATGTAAATGCCAGTGATTGATGGAAGCTAAGGCAATGATGAATCTGACTGTAGTGAGTTTGGCTACAGGTGAGTATGTGTCAAAGTAGTCCAGTCCTTCAATCTGGTTGTATCCTTTGGCCACCAATCTTGCTTTGTATCTCTCTATGGATCCATCAGCATTGTGCTTGATTTTGAAGCTAAGATCCATCTGCACCCTATGGGTTTGACTGTTGGAGGAAGATCAACTATCTGCCAAGTACCAGTTTGTTCAAGAGCAGTAATTTCATTTTGCATGGCTTGCTTCCAACCAGGCTCTGATACCATATTATCAAGGAAACAAAATGAATGAAATGAAATGTTTATTCTCATTATTAACTGAACTATTTCAACACTCTTATATATATAGAGTTTGGTAACAGACTTAACTAACAAAGAAGAAGCTATTAAAAGTACTAAAAAGCCCCTAACAATTACTTGGGCTGCAAGCTATCTACATTCTTCTGTTCATTCTCTTCTATGTTTAATAAAAATCAATAAATTTAATATCAGAAAATTCATCATGTTGAGAATGACAATTCACAAAGAACTTATTCTTAGAGCAGTAACATGATTACCATTCAACAATGGGAAGCTGAACAAAGTTTCTTCTATGATAACAAGGTCTATTAGACTTTTGAGGAAACCAACAAGCTCAATAAGCTTGGCTGGATAGGCACTTCAACTTCTGTCTCAAATGACCTGAAAACTCTGTCTCTAAAAACCTTGATTCAAGATAAAATAGACAACTATCTGTCATTGTTGAATATCATAACTTGCTTCATTTGCAAAAAACAAATTACAAGAAGATCATATAAATATTAACAGTTGCATAATTTTTTGTCCTAACAAAAAATTAAATTAATAAAAAATGTAACTTACAAATAATTTTTTGGTACCAACAACTTAACGCAGCTAGAATTCAACAAAAACCAAGAACTTATCAGAGGTAACGACGTTTGATAGTAGGCCCTGTTGGGAATTGTCAAACAAACATGAAATTTTGAGTTCCATGGTACATGCTATACCAAGATACATGTGTTCAAACCTTTGAAGTTCTAAAATCCATTAATTTTACAAAATGAACTGAGAACCATATCAAATCTGGCATCATCATTAGGATAATAATTTATAATAGCACAAGCTGGGCTTCAGGCCACTTTTAGGGCAGTCATCACCATTATGACCTTCAATGCCCTGGCTTGATAACCTAGCTTAACTCAACTTTACAAAATCAACTTATAAGATGAGAGCATCTCAAACTTTATAAGCACTACATAGGTTATATCTAGAGGCAATGTGAGAATAAATCCACCACTTCACATTCAACACAATGAAGGTGTTGGAGATTGCAATGAAGACAATCTAAATTTCGCAACTAGAGGACTAGAGAGGACGTTATTATTACCCTAGTATTATTATAAGCTATATTGTAGCTCACATTTACGTGCTGGCTTTTTTATACGAACTATAAACTATAATGTTCAATTGCAGCTTCTGGTTTTTGTGGTGTGTACCCAATGCAAAGGCCAATTGTTAGGTATAGCAAAGGAACATTGAAGATAAAACGAGTAAATTTACATTTCAGTTTCTTCTAACAATGACATGATATATTACAATGAATAATTGCAAATAATAATGTCAAAAATGATATGTTAGCCTTGAAGACCTCTGTGGCCTATTTCCCTTTTCCCTTAGGAGAATTACCAACAAATACTTTGATCTATTAACCAAAAAATGGAAAGCCAAAAATCGAATGTTCGTTTGTGAGGCGTTAATAAAAAAAAAAAATGGCATGTCACTTAAAAAAGAATTTGAAATTATAAAAAAATGTGAAATTAAAATTTCAACTCTCAAATAGAGGGGTGACAAAAGTTATCCGCCATGACCTACATTCAAATTTGAGAATATAAGAGTCAACTCTCAAACTGAAATGTAGATATGTAGATTATTAGAGATAAGTTCTTAACCCCAATACAGAATGTTTAAAATGTCTACCGATGAACAATAACGAATGTCATAGGCTGATTTTATAGCCAACATACTATGTAAGCATTACAATGTTTCCGATGTGGGACTTCTTTGCTTTCAAACTGTCACATTGCAATGTTGTTAGTTTTTTTTTCTTTTCTTACAAGGTTAAACTGAAGAATTTGTCCTAAATTCCACATAATTTTTTCCAATATATAAAAAGTTGATGATTAATTAATTGATGTGTATATATTATATATTAAAAAAGTCACGACCCTTAGATTGTGTTATTTATTCCACAAGTATTGGCTCTTTATTTTATCTTTTTGACTAGTCATACTAGAGTACATTAGTCCAACAGGAACAACCAGCACAGTAGGCAAAAAAGATAATGATTAACTATCACAAATATATAGTTTATCTTATTGTATAAATTGGTTTTTTAGCAAATCATATACCTTTCTGCATCTCACCAAATAACAATTTCAAATGAAACAGTGTATCATACGCTCCAAACCTCACCAAATAACAATGATATGCCAATAAAAACAGTTTAGGACCTAATAACATTTTCTAACTCAAATGTGTTGGTATGGTCTTATATAGTTCAACTATTTCTAACTCCTATTTTGAACACGCTTTCTCTTTAGAAACAAAAAATTCATAGAACTTTGCATTTCCATTTCATAACTGAGTGCCTCATAATGAGAAAACTGTGATGACATGAACAGATTACAAAGGTCGTGGCTTTCTCTTGGAAAGTTCTTCAAGATCGTATCCCAACAAAAATTAATTTGGCAAGGAGGAATGTTTTGCAACCGGGTGCAAATTTAAATCGCGCTTTATGTAATGATGGTGAGGATAGCTCTTCACATATCTTCTTACATTGTGATGTGGTGTTTAAGGTGTGGGATATGTTCGTTCGGTGGTTAAATATTTATTTCATTATTTCTCATAACTTCTTTGTGCACTATGTTGGAGCTCAGAGGTGAGGAATAAGAAGTTTCGTAAGGGATTTTTGTTAATTTGGCATGCAACTTTATGGGTGATTCGGAAGACTAGGAATGATAGAACCTTCAAAGATAGTATTAAGGGGATTGATGATATAGTTGATGATATTAGGGTCTTGTCTTGGTAGTGGTGTCTAAGTAGATTGAATATTCCATCCTGTCTATTTTATGAGTTGTGTTGGAAACCCTAGGGATTGTTTATTGAGATAATTGCCTTGTATTTGTCTCTTTGGTCATTTCGGTATTTTTTGGTGATTGTTGTTGGGTTTGGTTTTTCTCTTATATACAGTGCGCGTTGTATTTTTCTTTTTGTGGCTTCGCGGTTCTTCTTGTGCGGCATAACTTTTAATAGTATGTTGTTTAAAAAATATGTACTATGAAAATTAAAAAAATTGTAAATTCATCGAATCGAATAAGACTATTCAAAAGTCCCATGTCATAAAGAGGTAAAAACCAAATCAACAACTTTAAACAAAATATAGAAATCATGTATAAAATAAAAGTAATCAAAATAATCAAAGTTTAGTGAAAATGTGTTACAATCAAAGTACCGAGAGCTAGATCTATCTCATTGATAGTTGTTTCCTCCTAAGAGCAATCTTTCTCTTAACCGTAGTTCCATCTAACGGATAGCACTTTTCTATCGACTTAAAAAAAATAAAACATAAAATCTAGCGATCATGGAGCCTACATCTTTTTGATAGCCCTCTCCTCCTAATGGTGGTCTTTCCAAAGGGGTGGCTCTAACGTGTAACTTTCCCTAACCGAAATCATGTAACTAGGTGCACCTAGATCGTCGTCATTACACCGTGATTTTCAAAACACATCTCTAAAACCATATTTCACAATGGATTAAAACTTGTGTATAAATATGTAATATCAAAACTCAATTGAAAATCTACTACTTTTTAAATCATCAATAAATCCAAATTCAAATCAAGTACATATTAGTATCAAAAAATTTCAATAACACATCTCAAAACCATGTTATACAACATATCAAAACCAGTGCCGAATTACTTACAATCAAATTTCAAATTCAAACCCACTACGTTATAAATTATAAGTAAATTCCATCGAAGTATATAACATCGATCACTTTAAAAATTATTGACCATGACGAAAAAAATGTTTAAAAGTTGTGTTTTTCCATTTTGAAAAAGTCTTTAACATAGAAAATAAGCAAAATATCAATAAATAACATATTTAAAATATGTGATAATGATCGCCATCAACTTAGAGCTATGCTAAATCGACTTAATTTGCTCTCCAACCACTCTCGAAGAAGCAAGTTAAGTATCAACTGTCTGAGCAATTCTTACATAGACACAAACCCAAATCAAATTTATTAAGGCACACGCAAATGTAAAAAATTACAAGAGAAATTATTTTGTCACATCACTTAAATCTATTCTCTTTTAATTTTTTGTCATTTGTGAGTGTGCCCAAATAAAATTAATTTGAGGTGGTGTCCAAGTTAGAATATCCCCAACTGTCCAATCTCAACATCAATAATGATTTCAAGATTAAGAGGAGTATTCTAAAACATTTCTAACCGTATGAAACCATAAATTCCTTTAATACCTACCTAATCTAAACACAAAAATAAGTTTTAAATCAAAAACTACATATGACTAAAGACATCTTACTTGAGTTAAGGGTTGTGAACTTGTTGTGAGAAAGAAAAAGAAGGGAAAAGAAATGTGAAAAATAGAGAGAAATGACGGGGTATTGGGGGTTCGGTGGCTTTCTTTTTATCTTTATTTGCTGTTTTCTTTTTTTGCATGGCAAAACACATGATGATTGAACTCCTGTATCTATAAACATTGTTTCAAACACTTACACTTGTTGAGTAATTTCAAAGACACATATTTGCCATACATTTAAAAAAAAAAATATTTCAATGCATAAGGTCTAGAGACCAAAAACGATTCTCACTTTAAAGATAGAGAAGATCTAATAAAATGAGGTGTTCAAGAAGTTATCAAAAGTAAATCTATCTCAAATTTGAAAGAAAGAGAGGTTTTCCTTTCCCTTATTTATTTACTTTCAAATTTGAAGATATACTCACTCATGATAAATTATCAACCCCCAATTCTCATAAAAAATAAAATAAAATGGCATACTAGAGAATATAGCTGGAGGAGATGCAGCATATATTAATATTGCATCATTCAATTAACTCAACAGCGAAGCCATATATCACTTAATGTAATTCATACGTTGGTTTTATAGCTTGGTCATTCTCTACATTTCACAAAGTTTCCGTTGTGGGTCTTCTTTCTTTTGCTTTCATATTGTCACTATGAAAAAAATGAAAGATAACAAAGTAACCAAGCCTTATTTTTCAAAAAAATGAACAGTTTGATTATTTTATTTAGTGCATGGATTATGAAAAATGAATAAAATCACAATCCAGGGAATCAAACATAATACAGGCCATGATGAAAGGGCACCATTATCTTATACCTAATGTCTAAAGATTTCCATTTATTTCCATTTGTTCGTTTAATCTCATATACATAGAGTGTCTTGTCATTTCCGTATTTGAAACAAAAAGTTCATTGAATTATGCAGTTTCATTTTATAACTGCCACCCTCATAATGCTTATTCTTCAACTACTAAAAAAGTGCTATATATCATAATAACAAAATAAATGCATCTTATATAGCCAAAGCAACTTGTCACTTATGAATAATAAGCACATATCCATGTTATATATAAGAATCGGCAACATAAGCATATATCTGTTGTAGAATTAGGAACAAATTTCTATAAGACATTGTTTCAAACACCTATCAACCAAACTAGTGTTGACCAAAACATGATAAGCTGCTGTCACACTTTATGAACAAGTATGAACAAACCGACATATCTTAAGAAAAAGCACGTAATCCAACATAAGCATTAAGAATAAACACTCTGCATCTCAAAGTTAATGTGGCCGCAGGGTCTACAAATAGAGATCTAAAGAAAGTAAAAATAAAATTTTACCAAAGGGTCTGGGAAGAGAGTGAGCGTTACTCCAGAGATAGCAAAACGAGGTTATCGAAAAGTTTGTACCCCGACTCTCGTACATATATAATACAATATTTTTATCAACTGAGTTATGCTCAAGAGACTGGACTTAGTTCTTTATATATATAATAATAATTATTATTTTTAGGTTTGTTAAATTTTTTATGTTGAATTCACAATACCGATCCCATTTGTGTGATACTTGTCGCTTTATCTACAAACATACATGAATTAATTACAAAACCAAGTAATTGAATTCAAGTAGTTAATAACATTTCTGGTGAATCGTTTGGGAGAATACGAATTGGATTTCTGGCAGAAACAATTCTTTGTTAAACTATAATTACCTTCCGACCTAACTCCGGATAACTAGGGTTCCTTTCTCCCTAAGAACTGGAGGGTTAGCATAAAAAAATATACACTAATGTAATATCAGAAATTCCTTGAAAAACCATTTAATAATTTACATAATTATTAGAGTAAGTTTTGTTCCACATAACTTGGAGTAATTGTTATCACAGGGCCTATAAATATTTCTGTTATATATATATATATATATATATATATATATATATATATATATATATATATATATATGTAACTATATGTAACTAGGAGGAATTGTTAATCTGTTGTAAGTCAGTAAGTCAGTTGCTCTGCCATCTTGTCCATTCTAATGAAAATAATAAAATTGACAAAAACACAAAGTGCATTTAGATTTTCAATACTGGAAAAATTGTTAGACCATAAGGATTGTTTCAGATTTTGTAATCTGAATTTTATAACCATAGGTTGCTTTCACAATATTTCTGAACTTCGGATGATTGGTAGCAACACAAGTCTTCGAGTTACAGGCCATTCACAAACTCTTTCTTCTAAATTCTAATGCACTTGGCTTGATATTGTCTATGTATTCCTGTCACTTGTTCAAAAACTTCAACTTTGAATATTGTAGCCTATTCCCTTGTACTTTATGAATATTGTTTTTGAACCAACAAATGCTGAATCTTCTTTTAATCATGATCTGAAATCCATCATGAGAATTGTCGAAGGAGATGAGAAAAAAATAACCACTACATGAGAAACCACAATTATTGCTACATGCCTAACAACATATTGAGGTGTTCTCCGTGTTTGATTCAGATATGAGTCTACACCTAACATCTTAAGTGGTTTTGGTCTCATTTGAAAGTCAAGCCATACACTATTTTTTTCAATGTTGGATTCAATTCTAGGACAACAAAGGTAGTGAAAACATTTTCAGCATGTCGTTTGAGACATAACAGGCTTGATCTTTCTCTTCAAACACCTGGTCAGCATTTTCCATAAACCCACATTTGCAATAAATGTGTGAACCAAAAAAGTTTTGCATATAGACAAATCTTACAACTGATCAAGATGGGGGCGCACTATAAGTTATAAGAGAACTTGGATGACAAATCTGAAAGAAATCCTATAAGTTTTAAACACCCCAACACAGATAAGAAAACGGCATATATCAGTTAATAAAGCTGGAGGACCCGAACAATCAACTCAACAGCTAAACAGTGTAACTATGAATGATGCCATACGTTGGTTTTATAGCAAAACTCACTCACTATATTTAATAAAGTTCCGATGTGGGACTTGTTTTTTGTTTTCAAATTGTCACTATGCAGCTACTGAGCTACCTACAGGCTACAAGTATGGAATAAAATCCTTCCATGCTTTTTTCCTTTTATTTTATTTTATAATAATAATAATAATAATAATAATAATAATAATAATAATAATAATAATAATAATAATAATAATAATAATAAAAATAAAAATTGTTACATTTTAATTAAATTAATATCAAAAAAAAATATTATCCCTAAAAAAAATCAAATGTTTTTTTTTTTACAAATAAATTAATTTCAATTGTTGTTTTCTTTTCTTTTTTATGAGATTATCGGTCATTCCTTTTTTTTTTTTGGTTTATGAAAGTTTAGATGAGATTGGTTATGAGATTCATGGTTTGAGCAGGATCAAAGAATGTCACCAGAGATACATATTAATCACCCACTAAATAGATCTTCACACTTAATAATTCAAGTGAGTGAACTAATTGTCCTCTCTTGACATCCTACATTTTTTAAATTTAAATTGAGTGTATTTCTTTTTTTGCAAAGCCATGATTTTGTTTCTTACTCTACCATTTCATGCATGACAACTAATTGATCATTGAAAATCAAACTTTATAAGGTCAAATTTAGATGCTTCATGAATATCATAAACAAGGTCCGATTGAAGAATTCATGTTGAATTTCACATAATTTATACGTTAAATTTTTATCAAGGTATGTCTGATGAGCTATTAAATATGAATGACGCAAACTGTTCAATCAATTTGACAAGTCATGTGTAACATCCCGCTCGTCAGCTAATGGAAATTTTATCTGTTAAATTTATCAGAGGACGAAAGTTCATGGAAAGTAAGTAGTGGGAGATATTTTATGACATGTCAGCATAATACGGGAAAAATATCAGAGTCGTTTTAAAAACGCTTAAGACAAGGGCAAAGTGGTATTTTCACGCCAAAGGATATTTATTTGGATTTGGTCTCAAAATCATTCATTTTCCATTCACTTTCTCTCTCTAGGGTTTGAGTTTGGCAATTGCTCTCCCCTCTCTCTAGAACTCACACGCCCTCCTTCCCTCTTTCTCTTCCTCAATTCTTCTCAAACTTCTTCCAAAATCATGAATCATGTTGTATAAGATTCCTTCAAGGTCTTTAGTTACTTGGGAGCTTGGGATTTGGTTTGATTTCCTTACTTCTCATCACCAAGAGAATCTCAAGAAGATAGGGTGATGATTGGAGCATGGTTTGAGCTTGGTAAGGTTCCTTCTTGGTCAAGAATTAAAGGAAAGATGATTTGAAGTGGGCTTGAAGAGCTAGAGTATGGATTGTGATACTTAGAGCTTTGGAAGCAAGCTAAGTTTCAATATGTGAAGTGATGAGGATGCTTGAAAGCTTGGGGGTCAAGTGCAAACATTAGAGGTGAGTTCTATAGGTAGAGTAACCTACCTTTGGGGTTGGATATTCATGTTTTGTGCTAGTTTAGCTTCTATGACATTTTATTGAACCTAAAGCCATGCCTTGTGATTACATGATAAATTGCCATGGAACTTGATCTTATATATGTTCTTGTAAGCTATTTTTAGTACATAAACTTGTTAACAATGTTTGGAATGAGTTGGTACATTTAGGAGATCAAAAATTGGAGTTTTGGGTCGAAAATGCCACGAACCCGCAGCCGAAACACGCAGGTTCGCAGCGCTGCGCCTGGACAAGGGCGCTAGGCGCCCAAAGTCAGAGAGGCCAGCGCTAGGCGCCCACTCTCTGGCGCCAGGCGCCCCTGACAGGGCAACTTTTGTGTTGTTTTGTGCTCGGGTGCTTGGGGCCAGTCGTGTGGGGGTCCGATGCGATCGTGTTGACGTATATTTTTACTGTTTTCACCTATTTTACAACTGGAACCAACTTGTCTTGGTTAAAACTTAGAATTTCTAAATGGTTTGTTACTTGGGTTATGGCATTTTGGGTCCTCGGAATTAATAGAAAATGTACCAATCATCCATAGAACTTGAATCGATAATCATGGCAATTTAACATGGGTCACGAAGATGACTCAAGAGAGTTTAAGCATGATGGGGTAGCAATGAACTAAGAAAGGGAATGTATGTAGAGCCTCGGCTTAGCTAGTCGAGAACTAGAATATAGCAAGAATCCCTAGAATGATAAGACGCGAAGTGTAATCTCTTTGCACAAGAGCTAGTATGATTTAGCAAGTACGTAAGCCGTGGTTTGACTAGTTAGTCTCTCCACCATGATTAGGTATTAATATGAACCAGTAAGAGTTTACCACTAATCGGTTCGATTAAGGTTCCGAGGTAAACAATCAAGTATGTACATGTTTAACTTATATGCACGACAAGACTATGATTTAATAATTGTAGGTGACATGTCTCTTGATATCCACATCAGGGGGATACAAGGGGTTCTCATTATGAGAACGATTCAAGCCGTAAGGGACCCGCATGTCACTGAGTAAGCAAGACGTAGGTGTTCGTGTCTCTTGTTATCCACGCCAGGGGGATACGGGAGGTTCTCGACCTAAGGGGAACGGTTCAAGCCGCAAGGGACGCGCACGACACCGAGGGAGTCCGATGTACGTACATCGGTCATGTATGGGATTGATTTCGGGGTTACTCCACCCGGGACTATCCGTAAAATGAATCAAGATAACATTGTTTGTTCAACGCTAACCAATATGAATGAACTTAAGTACGTTTATGTATGTTACGATTATGATTATGAACATGTATGAACTCAGGTACGATTATGTATGGGAATAAGAGCATTAGATGCTTTAAGACAAGTATAAGTTATGTATATAGCAAGCTATGAACATGATACCGATGACGATCTTAAGTTCCCCTAATCGTCCGGTTTAGCATCGTGTCATGATTATGTTAGGATTAGGCCTCGATACATAAAGTGTAATCTTGGCAATGCGGTTTTAGGTTCCCCCTCGACCGCCATGACATGTATAGGTGAGAAGCCTATAACAAGTGAGATATGACTATGACGGCCCTAATATGCACTACCGTCTAAGTATGCATGTCCCCACACACGTATAATCAACCGTCAGGTTGTAATGTAGACACGTGGTGACCGTAGGTTTCCCCTTGAGGTTGCCTATAGCCTAGGATTTAGGGGAACTCACTGAGACATTATGTCTCATCCCAATCCTTATTTGTTTCAGATAAGCAGGATGATGATTATGTATGTGCGGAGCCGGATGGATATTACTTCAAGAGTTCGTTCGTAAAGCTGCAGGACATTATGGACATCAAGGATGTATTTTTATGTATGGATGAGTTGTATTGTATTATGATTTTTACGAACGTAACTTGATGTAAATATTATTCATTCGAAGTTTTTAATTGTTGTATATTTTAATGTATCCAGTACTAATATTAACGCGCGTGCCAGACTTTCTAGATACGTCTGGTATGGGTGTTACAATTGGTATCAGAGCAGGTCGATTCAGACCGGCGCCTTTTGTTTGTATTCTCAGTTCCACCGGTCTCTGTTTGTCTTGAGCAGGGATCTGATTGTTTAATAAAATTTACTGATTCAAAAAAATCCTATCTTTACTGTAAAAAAAACAAAACAAAAAGAGACTGTTTTTAATTTTAAGCAATTAGAAAGGTAATTTGTTGAGATACAAGATAATAGTAAAAGGAGGAAGACAATATCGTTGAAGTGTTTGATCCCAACATCATTGTGTTAATTAATCACTACTGTTGTCCTCGTGAGCTTAACTCAGTTGGTAGGGACAATGCATAATATTTGCATGGTTCGGGGTTCAAATCCCGACCACCACCAAAAAATTAATCACTACTGTTATACTTTTTTTTTTGAAGGAATCACTACTGTTATACTAATTATCTCTTGGATTTCATTCATAAATATTCGAACAATAATATTGGGTTTGCAAAGGAGAAGATTGTTGAGTAGGTTGATTTTAATATTCAATAAATAAATAAAGCATCAAATAGTGAATATACTATTGCGTTTAATAATGTTATTAATAAAGTATTTGATAGCATGAAATAGCCATTAGCACTAAATATTTCAAGATAAAGCCTTAGAGAAGACAGTTGCTACACAATTTTGAATGATTAAGACAGCTTGCTATCACGATCTTTTAAGTAACGTTTCTTTTTTATCACAGGCATTAGAGAAGTTATAAGCAAAAAAAACCTGGTAAATGGTAAATTTGAAACATAGTATTCCCTTAATTTCAAATTTCACATCAACCAGGTTTCACTTGCAGATAAGTTCTCATTCACCTATCAACTCATTAGAGTAGTAATACACTACAAGGATCTCATGCGCTGCTTTTATAAGCAAACTTACTCTCTAATATTGTTGAAAGTTTTCGATGTGGGACTTTTTGTCTATTGTTACTATGCTTTCCGCAAAAAGTGAAGTGAACTGCGAATGCCTCAATAACATTATTTATAAGCACTCAACTTATTTCCTCCATTATGGAGGTACCTAGTTACTTAGCATGGTGCTAAATATATGAATCATTATTATTATGGACGTAATTACTTTTAAATATTAAGTTCTCTTAATTAAGAAAATTGTTGCGAATTTGGTAAATCTAAATCACATTAATAAACTTAGATGTGTGGGAGAAGTATCAATGGCAACCAATAATCAATATAGTTCTTAACAACAAAAACAATAGCATATCTAGATCTAATTTAAAAATCAATTGTAAAGCAAAATCACAATCGATTCAATGAATGACAAGATTCTCTAGTATCCATTATCAATTAGTTTTTTACAAAGAAAGATACAAAAGAGTTATAAGAAATTAGCTTCAATAAGTTCTTCAAGATAAATCCTAATTGATAACTTATTGAAGCTAATTGAAGCTAAGTCCTTAGAAACAAAACGTTCACAGAATTCTATAGTTCTGTTTTGTAACAACCTGCCGCATAATGCATATACTGTGATGACATAAACAAATTACAAATAACAAAATATATTCATAATAACAAAATAAGCGCAGCTTATTTACTAAGCAGTCTTTACTATTAATAGGACTGTAGATGTTTGAAGGCATTTCTCTAAAACAATAGCATGTCAGCACACCAACTCCCTTGTGTGTGAGGAGATTGGAGAAGCAAGAAATTGATCCCCAAAAAATTTAAGCCGTTTGGAATGGCTTATTTGTGAGCATACGCAAAACAGCTTATGCAAATAAATTAGCTTTTGTGTATTATTCATAAACTTGTCAAGGTAGTTTATGAAAAAACATCTTATGGAGATATAATTTTTGTTAGAGAGAACTTATAAAAGCTTGTTTATTTACTTATTTTTTTTCATAAGCTCATACATTAGTCTATCCAATAAGGCCCTATTTGTATAAGAGGAGCGAAGTTTAATGGGATAAATTTTAACACTAATTAAGATGAGGAGTGCAAAAAGTTATAAGAAGAGAGGGTTGACAAATTTTAAAGTCTTAAATTTGTGAAAGACTATCTCCTCATAAGTTCTCAACCCCCAACTCAAGCAAAAGGCTGTACACCATTCTGTGAATAAAGCAAAATGAGGTATATCAAACATATAATGTCATACGTTGGTTTTATAGCTCACTCCCTCTCTACATTTCACAAAATTTTCCAATGTGGGACTTGTTTGCTTTCAAATTGTTACTATCCTATTAGCTTATTGAGTATCCTCCATCCTCCGTGTGGGACATTTTGTATCTATCTATCTATTAAGTAGCCGATAGACGTGCACCAACGAGTTGCCCAATTAATAAAAGCAAACATAGCAGAAGAGTAAAAAGTCCATGATGTAATACAAAGTTGAAATTTTGAGGCGTGATAAAAACAAAGCAATGTTACATATTCTCGAACTTACCAGTTACCATGATATGTACAAACCTCTAGATTTCCAAAATGAACTGAGAACCACACTAAAGCTCACAACATAAGGTTAATAACACAATTCAGCTTCTAGGCCACTTTTATCCTAACATCATCACTTTTAGTGTGGTTCTCACCGTTATGACCTTCATTTCCTGTAGCACTGGGAATTGCTTGCTTGACGAAACAAAGGCGTTTGGTAGTTTCTAAAAAGAAACCGTAAAACCTAAAAGCAAGCTTGCTGGTGATAACTGTCATTTAATATTCCTAGATGCATTCACTTATTTACTAGAACTTTCTATGCATCAATATAACTAGAGGTTCTATGTATTGTCAATGCATTGCAATGAAAAGAACAATTGCTGCCATTCCATAATTGTCACGTTTTCTGTTCCTTTTCTTCCTCTTTCTCCAACAGTTTTGGTATCAGAGCAGCCTGGTTTATTTCAAAAAAAAAAAAAAGGAATGGCAACGTCAAATTCAAATTCAATCTTCTCTTACACAACAAATCAAATTCCAGTTTTCAATGGTGAACACTATGATTACTGGAATTCTCAAATGGAAACTATATTTATCTCTCAAGATCTGTGGGATGTGGTTGAAGACGGATACGAAGAACGCCCAATTCGAAGAAACGCTTCCTCGATTGCAGAGAAAGAGAATGAATACAAGGAGAATGTGAAGAAAAATGCTACAGCATTGAGAATCATCCAGCAAGGTGTAAGTAAAGCCATTTATCCTAGAATATTTGGTGTTAAGAAGGCCAAAGATGCGTGGGATATTCTGAAGACGGAGTTTCAAGGCTCGTCAAAAGTGATTTCCATAAAGCTGCAGTCTTTATGGGGCCAATTTGAAAACTTAGCAATGAAAGAAGGTGAGAAAGTCAAAGATTTCTTCTCTAGAGTAACTGAGATTGGAAATCAAATTAAAAGTTGTGGAGAAGAAGTTCCAGAAAAGAAAGTGGTTGAGAAAATATTGAGAAGCCTTCCACAAAAATTTGAACATGTTGTTGCTGTTATTGAAGAAACAAAGGACCTCTCAAAGCTCTCACAATATGAACTAATGGGTTCCTTAGAAGCTCATGAGGAAAGAGTGAATAGATACAACAATCAGCCATTGGAGAATGTTTTTCAAGCAAAGATGAATATCCGGAGTTCCAACTCGCGACAAGAAGGAAGAGGGGACTCATTTCGTGGACATCCTTCCAATAGAGGTCATGGAAGGCATTCTGGATACAGAGGAAGAGGAGGAGAAAGGATACGAGGTAATTCTAATTCTTATTGCCTTATTTGCAAAAAATCTGGACATGAATCAAAAGATTGTCGCTTTAGATGTACTAGATGCAAAATTCCCAACCATTCAAGTAAAGATTGTTGGCATAAGAAGAAAGAAGATGATGAAAGAATAAAGGGAATTAATTTTTCTGCAGAAGATGATGCAAATAAGTTATTCTCTACGATGATTAATGATCAAAAATCTGGTGAAATATGGTTTTTAGATAGTGGCTGTAGCAATCATGTAACAGGGAATCAAACCATATTTGAAGAGCTAAATGAAAATTATTCATCTCATGTTGAACTTGGTGATGGAAAACATGTTAAAATTGAAGGAAAAGGGGTTATAGCAGTTCATACTAGTCAAGGCAACAAACAATTCATTCATGATGTCCATTACTCTCCTAATATTTCACAAAATCTGTTAAGTGTTGGACAAATTATGAAAAGGGGTTATAAGCTGATTTTTGATGATGACAAATGTGAGATTTTTGACAAAAAATCAGGAGAGCATATTGTCACTGTGTTGCAGACTCCTAATAACCTTTTTCCCCTCAACATGAATTCATTTCAGCCTGCTGCATTTAGCAGTAAAAGTACTGATGATTCTTATCTTTGGCATTTGAGATACGATCACTTGAACAACAAAGGTTTGCAGCTCTTAAAACAGAAGAACATGGTTGTTGGGCTTCCAGAAATCAAGATAGATAATGCAGTTTGTGAAGGCTGCATATATGGAAAAATGCATCGTCTTCCGTTTCCAAAAACAGCATGGAGATCTCAAGCCCCTCTTGAACTAGTACATTCGGACATTTGTGGACCTACTAGAACTCCATCTCTTGGAAATAAAAGGTACTTTCTGCTCTTTGTTGATGACTACACCAGGATGATTTGGATTTATTTTCTTGATAAGAAATCAGAAGCTTTCACCAAGTTCTTGCATTTTAAAGCACTTGTTGAAAATCAAAGTGGTTGCAAGTTGAAGACTCTTAGAACCGATAGAGGAGGCGAATTTATCTACAAGCCGTTTCTCAATTATTGCAAAGAGCAAGGCATTAGCAGACAGCTCACAATTAGACACACACCACAACAGAATGGTGTGGCCGAAAGAAAAAATAGAACAATTGTTGAGATGGCTAGAAGCATGTTAAAAGGTAAAGAGCTTCCAAATAGTTTTTGGGCTGAAGCGGTTAGCAGTGCTGTTTACATCCTCAATCGATCTCCTACAAAGGCAGTTCGAGATAGAACTCCTTTTGAGGCATGGCATGGAAGAAAACCAGTTGTAAGTCAACTTAAAGTGTTCGGATGTATTGCATATTCTCTTGTTCCTGCACAAAATAGAGAAAAGTTTGATGAAAAAGGTGAAAAGCTTATTTTTGTTGGATATAGTGATGAATCAAAAGGATATCGGCTTATTAATCCAACAACTAGTCAGCTCGTAATTTCAAGAGATGTGATTTTTGATGAAAGTGCAGCATGGAAATGGGAAGCTGAAGATGTTGTGCAAACACCTATGGTGCCTGTTGAATTCAAGCAATCACCTCATAATGTTGCTGAACCATCAAGGAGCAATTCTCATGAAGAAGATTCTGATTCAGAAACTCCACCAAGAAAATTTCGTTCCTTGCAAGAAATTCTTGAATCATGTAATGTTACATTTTTTGCACAGGAACCACAATGTTTTGAAGAGGCTATAAAAGAAGAAGTATGGAGGGAAGCCATGGATGCTGAAATGAAAAGCATTGAAAAGAATCGTACTTGGCAGCTAGTAGATCTTCCAAAAGGAAAAGATGCAATTGGTTTGAAGTGGGTCTATAAGACCAAGTATAATGAGGATGGAAGTGTGCAAAAATACAAGGCACGTTTAGTGGCAAAAGGCTATTCCCAGCAGCCCGGCGTAGATTTTAATGAGACTTTTGCTCCCGTAGTACGTATGGAGACAATTAGAACTGTTCTTGCTTTGGCAGCTCAATTAGAATTACAAGTTTTTCAACTTGATGTCAAATCAGCCTTCTTGAATGGAGAACTAGAAGAAGAAGTTTACGTGAAGCAGCCACAAGGTTTTGAAGTTGAAGGAAAGGAAAGAAAAGTCTATAAGCTACACAAGGCTCTTTACGGTTTAAAACAAGCGCCGAGAGCATGGAATAGCAAAATTGATGCTTACTTTCTACAAAATGGATTTGTTAAAAGTCCATCTGAACCATCTCTGTATGTGAAAAGAAGTGGTGCTAATTTCTTGATGGTTTGTCTCTATGTTGATGATTTAATTTATACAGGAACAAATCATGATATGGTGCAGTCATTCAAGGAAGCAATGATGAAAGAATATGAGATGACAGATCTTGGATTAATGAAATACTTCCTTGGAATTCAAGTGAAGCAAACAAAAGGCGAGATTTTTATCACACAAGAAAAATACATTCATGTATCTGTAAGTTCCAGAGAATGTCATTTAATATTCCTAGATGCATTCACTTATTTACTAGAACTTTCTATGCATCAATATAACTAGAGGTTCTATGTATTGTCAATGCATTGCAATGAAAAGAACTATTGCTGCCATTCCATAATTGTCACGTTTTCTGTTCCTTTTCTTTCTCTTTCTCCAACAATAACCCGGGTAGTTTCTACATATTGGGTCGTCCAACCTTTAATGAACTGCAAGCAAGTTTAATTTGCGCATCGAAAATCGTGATTAAACAAACTGACAGATGCAAGCAAAGTTGTGAAACTGAAAAGTAGAGGGCAGACCAAAAAAACATAAAAGGAAAAAAGTTCTCGCAAGTTATTAAAGGTTGAGATTTAAAAAACATGTCTATGTACTATTTAGTTTGAACTACTACTTTTAAACACCCTTATTTAGGTTCGTTCATATTTCATAGTTCAAAGGTTGAAAGGAAAATCATCTATTGTTCTCACCTCTTTTATGTATGCTTACCATTAAAGGATGAAAATAAACTAACACCGTAAAATAGA
Source organism: Medicago sativa (assembly GCF_051527215.1). Taxonomy (NCBI): domain Eukaryota; kingdom Viridiplantae; phylum Streptophyta; class Magnoliopsida; order Fabales; family Fabaceae; genus Medicago; species Medicago sativa. The sequence continues at coordinate 24,994,638 of NC_140755.1, forward strand.
CAAAAAATTATGCCTCACTTTAATGCATATAGGTGATACATTTTCTGAGTTGTTTCCATGTAACTCAAAATCTGAATCTAGAATACATAGTCTACATAAAACATAAAAAAACTATCATGTCAAATTCAGTTGCACAAAACAGAACATGATCTTTGTACCTTTGAACTCCATCCCACGCAGTAATGGTGAAAAAGCAATTATATACCATCATTGTCGATAACCTGTAGCCAACAATACATAGGATTGAATCTTATTAACAATACATAGATACTCCATCAGTAATTAATAAAACAGATTATAGGAAGATCTATATATGCTAACAGATTACACTTTTGCTTATAGCAAAGAAAAAATTGATAGTACTTTTTTAGTAACCAAGCTTTATTCGTCAAAAGGTGGTAATCATAAACATCTGAAATAATGCAAGCACAAATTCTTTCAGCTTCACAAGGACCTTGAATGCTAAAAATAATTCATGCGATTAAGTAACGTATCATTTCCTTGCAGGAATAAGATAATATTTCCCGGTCAAAATGCTTCAATCTTATTCTAATCATGTTCCAATCTAAAATCCATCATGAGAAATACGGAAGGAGATGCGAAAAAATAAAGCACTACATCAGAAACCATAGTTACAGCTACATGCATTCATTCTCTAAAAGCTTTATAAATTTTAATACTCCCTCCGTTTCAAAATGAGTGTCGTTTTAGGTGTTTACACACATATTAAGAAATGCAATGATTAAAAGAAAGAAAATGGTTATTTTACCAAATTATCCTTATTAACTATTGGTTAGTTTTAAAAGTAATACTTTGGAAGTAGTGTGCAGAGTATTAATTGGAGGGTACAATTGAAAATAAAAAGTTATTATTGCATTGGAAACTGAAAGTGACATTCATTTTGAACCAATTTTTTTTTGCTAAAGCGACACTCATTTTGAAACGGAGGGAGTATAATTTTCTAATTGTTTGATTCAGATATTGACACCTGTAGTGGTTTTGGTCTCATTTAAAAATCTAATCATAAAATTATTATGTTCTAAAAGGTATAACTCAATTCCTGTAATTTCTAGTATTTTTACAATGTTGGATTAGATTCTAGGACGACGAAGGCAGTATAAACTATGCTGACGAAGGCAGTATAATTTCGGCAAGTGTTTTGTGACATAATAGTTATGGAGTCTCTTATTTTGATTATCAAAGGTAGTTTTCATCTTTGAAACAAAACGTCTATAATATTCGTACAAAATAAAATGAGCTTATGTAGCCAAAGTAAATTATTACGATTATTTCAATAAGCATAAATTCGGATCATATATAGGTGCTTTAAACATGAACATAATAAAATTTACCAAAGAACAATCAAAGAGGCCCTTTTGTTGGTATCCACAGGTTAATGCATCAAACAGGTATCTCGATGAAAATCTCATAGAAACAGTTCAACAGAACAAACCAGGTATGAGGTAACCACTGCTTAACTAGGCCGAGTTTAACCAAATTCATGAAGCTATGAGTACATCAGGTGGAGTTAAAAATAATGTCGTAAAAATTAACAAAGAGCAAACTTCGATTATAGTCCCGAAAGTGTAACTTGATTTCACATAGGAATGGTCACTGAAATGAATATATCGAAACTGCAAAAATATCCACAAATCTCTCTAATATTAGTCATTTTGGTCCTCGGACATATTTTTAGTTTGTATAGTTATCAAATGTGATTTTCGTTGGTCAAATTAGTCCATAAGATAAATTTACTAACAATAAAGTCATGTTCGCAATTTACAATTTAAAGTCTCCCAACCTCGCCACACAGATCCTTCTGATCTGTGTGGAACGCAAGGCAAGAGGACGGCGGAGACGAGGAGGAGCGGCGGAGGTGATGGGGAGGCTGATGTTTAGATCTGAGACGGTGGTGGTAGCGGTGGTGAGATTTGGTGTGAGGACGACGACGATGGTGAGATCTGAAGGTCGGGATGGTGGCGACGGTGGTGGTCGTGTGATTTGAGGTTAATGACGGCGGAGATGGTGGTGGTGACAACGGTGGTTGGTGGTCGATGAAGAGAATGCAGGAAGAAAAGAAAAAAGAGTGATAGTGAGGTGAAATGACTAAATTACCCCTGCCACATCAAAAGTGGTACAAAGGGGTGTATAGTAAAGAGTGGTCTATGTATCTTTTTCCTAAATTATTAGATGATATGTTTATTCATTTAGGATTATAACCATTCTACAATCATAGCACTGGTGGTAAGGCCTAGACAACTAAGACAATTTAGGCCTTAAATTCTCTCATGCATTAATATTAAGTATTTTATATTATTAGATGATTTGTTCAAATAATGCTATGTTATAGCACCTCTGTTTAACAGCATTGATAAAAACAAATACAAATAACAAGTGTAGGCACAGCGACAGAACGCCAAAAGGTTGTCATGTTGTGGTCAATGCTAAAATAATTCAACACTGCTAAAACTAGGCAAGGGCAATGTATATCTTTTCGAGCAGTGTTATATTAACAACCAAAAACCGACAACTTTGAGCCACACCGTATCATTCCCAAGAAACAAATCAAGTTGGCACGGATTTCAAGATAACACAAAATGATTAAAATATTCAATTTAAACTAGTTTACCATATGAAAATACGCTGTGGACAACCACAAGGTTGTTCATATATCATTCCTGTTTCTTTTCACATTGACAAAATACAAAGTGCATTTAGATGTTTAACACTTAAAAAATTGTGACTTCATCATAAGTATGGTTTCCCTAGTTTCTTCTAATAAAGAATTCCAAGTCAATCACTAACTCTCTTATAATGCAATCATAACTGGGACACATCGCTTGCTAGATGATATATATGTACTAAATAATGAACATGTTCAATTGTAGCTTCTGGTTTGTGTGGTTTGTACCCAATGCAAAGGCCAATTGTTAGAAAAGGAACATTGAATATGAAACGAGTAAATTTACCTTTCAGTTACTACCGACCAAGAATGGTTTTTTTTATTAACAATGAACAATTGCAAAATTTCCATGACAAATAATAATTAATAATGTTAAAAATGATATTTTAGGCTTGAAGACCTCAGCGGCCTATTTCCTAAAGTTAATAGAATCCTACAGCAGGAACATGAACCACAAATGGAATTTCCACATTGTGCGGGGTTAAAAAAAAAAAAGGATGTTGGATAAAATAGAAAATACCTAAAATAAAAATTTTAACTCTCAAATTGAGGGGTAACAGAAGTTATCCACTTTATCCCACCTTTAATTTGAGAATATAAGCCTTAATTATAAAAGCTTCAACTCAAAGTCTAAAGGAAAAGATAAAGGGGAATAAGTTCTTAACCCCTATTCAAAATGTTTGTAATGTAATGTAGACCGATGAAGCCATAGGCTGCTTTTATAGCTAACTTACTATGTAAATATCACAATGTTTCCGATGTGGGACTTGTTTGCTTTCAAACTGACACTATGCAATGCTGTTAGGTTTTTTTTCTTTTTTTTTTTGACAAAGGTAAATTGAAGAATTTGTGCTAAATTTCACATAACTTTTCAATCATTACGTTCCATGAGACTAGCTAGCTCTTTCTATCACGAAGTTCCTCAAACAGTTTATGAGCTTATAGGTGGTTGAAGTTCTTTCTCAACTCAGCAACTCTTCTTGTGTGTTGAGGAGAACAAGCAGGAAATTGGACCACAAAAATGGGATCAAAAAAGTCTCTTTTATAAATCTTACAATTGAGTTGTTAAATGAGTGAGTCATAAGAGTCACTCCCTCAATTGCTAGCAATAGAACAGGAATATTCAAGGTGAAACAAGTAAATTTACTTTTCAGTGGCTAATTTTACTAGCAGGGATAGTTATTTTATACTAACAGGGATATTGTTAATTAAATAATTGCAAAATTTCCACGCCAAATAAAATTGATAAAAAATGATGTGCTAGCTTCGGAAAAGGCACCTAAAAGTTGGCAAATTGCATTCACTTCACAATAATTCAACCAAGTAATTCGAACAGTCCCACTGAACATATAGAATGCCCTAAAACAAAATGAACATGATAAGTTTGAATTTCACTTTTTGAAAGTTTATTCTTAACCTCTATCAAGTCTACTCTTTCAACTATCTAAAATTGTACAGTGCCTAACATGCTAAATTTCAAAATATCACGTAAGACTCATACGCGCTAAAATTTTATTGTCACTCCATTAGTTGTTCATCTTAAGGTAGCGATGCTCACTAAATTCCTGCGATTTCCAGTATTTTTCCAGTGTTGGATTAAATTCTAGGACGAGAAAGGCAGTGTACCTAATAACATTTTGTAACCCAAATGCGTCGGTATTGTTTTATATAGTTCAACTATTTCTAACTCCTATTTTGAACATGTCGTCTCGTTAGAAACAAAAAGTTCATAGAATTTTGCAGTTCCATTTCATAACTGGCTGCCTCATAATGGGAAACTGTGATGCATGAACAGATTACAATTTAAATAGGTTACCAGTATTCGAAAAACTTCTGGTATATTGATCACTATGGAGAGATTCAAAAAACTTCAGGTATTGATCACTATGGAGAGAGTTGTTTTTATTAACAAAGGTTGTTTTCAACTTCAAAATATAAATTGCTATATATCTATTCATAACAAAATAGATGCAGTTTATATAAGCCATAACAGATAGTCACTAATGAATAATAAGCATATATTATAGAGTTTTAATCATATATTCATGCTATAGACTTCACTTCAAGGACCCTCATTTGAGATACATGTGAACCAAATATCACAAACTAAGATGCGTGAAAGAAGAAGAAAGACTAACGAAAACTTACCATGATTTAAGAGTGTGAGAAAGAAGAAGAAAAAAATGTGGCGTGCGAGAAGTTATTAACACTGAAACATGACAAATTTGAAACATAGGTATTCCCTAATCTGTTTACTCTCAAATTTGCCAAATGTTTCAGCATCAATAAGTTCTCAACGTCAACCCCAAATTCGTATGGAACTTTGCAGTAATTTACAAAGCTGAGGGACATGCGCTGCTTTTATAGCGAAACTTACTCTTGCTATATTTCGCTAAGCTCCTATGTGGGACTTGTTTTTGTCTTGAAACTGTGATCTTGCTATTAGCTGCGATGTTAGGCTTAGTTCCTTATTAATTTATAATAATGTTATATTTTAATTATATTAACATCATTCATTCCTTTAATTCCCCTGATCTCATTTTCACTTAATAATTCACATGACCCTCTAAATCTTAATCATTTTCCTTCTGTAAATCCAACTGTTTGATCATTGAAAAACAAGCTTTATAAGTTAAAACATAGTCCAATTGAAGAATTCTTGTTTGATTATCTATTTAATGTCAATGCCACAGACTGTTCAATTAAAATGACAAGTAGATTTTATTATTAATGCTAAGCTATTGAATCAAGTTACAAAGGCTTGATTGAGATGAGTTTTATCATTTGAGGGACATATCAAGTAAGATTGATGTCTTGAGAGATGAGAGAAGAACATATTAACCCTTAGATTGAAGAGAAGTGTAAAGAAATTGTCTCCCTTCAGAGTTCAATTTTTCTCTCTCAGTTTGTTGAGCAAAAGCCTTTTATTAATGAAGATCATCGAAAAAAGTTCAACAAAATCGAAACAGGCGCATATGAAATAGATAGTGGAATTACTTGCAGTTTTGAGATGGTGCCGGGTTTGAAAGTTAGTTTTTTCAAAATTTGTTTAATAGAAGTAAATGAGAATCACATAACTAGATGCAGCTAGATCGTCGTTATTACAACTCTGACTTTCAAAGCACATCTCTAAAATATATTTCACAAAATATCAAAACTTGTGTGTAAATATGTAAAATCAAAACTCAACTAAAAATCCACTACTTTTTAAATTATCAATAAATCCAAATGAGTACATATTAGTATCAAAATTTACCAAAAACACATCTCAAAACCATACTTTACAACATATCAAAACCAATGCTGAATTACATACAATCAAATTTCAAATTCATATCCACAACGTTATTCCCTAAAATAAATCCACTACATTTATAAATCATAAGTAAATTCCATCTGAGTGTATAATATCGATCACTTTAAAAACTATTGACAATGACGAGAAAAATGTTTAAAAGTTTTATTTATCCATTTTTTAAAAATACTTTAACATAGAAAATAAGCAAAATATCAATAAAATATCGTTATCAAAAGCTATGCTAAATCGACTTAATTTGCTCTCCGACCAGTCCCGAAGAAAGCAAGTTAAGTATCAGCCGTCCAATCCGAGCTTCAATCATGATTTCAAGATTAAGAGGAATATTCTAAAACTTTTCTAACCGTATGAAACTATAAACTCCTTTTTATCTTTACTTGCTGTTTTTTTATTTGAAACTGTGCATTTCATAAGTAATCCAACCCTGCCTAAGCTTTAGCTTGCATGGCAAATCATAAGATTATTGAACAAGTGTTGACCAAATTACATAACAATCGACATATTATTGAATTCCATGAATTACTATCTGTCTCCATAATAAGAGATTGTTTCAAACACATGTTGACCAATTTCCAAAGACATGTATTTGGAATACATTTAATTTAAAAATAAAACATTTCAATGAATAAAGGTCTATAAAGACCAAAAATGACTCTAACTCTAAGAATAGAGAAGAGATAATAAGATGAGGAGTTCAAGAAATCAACATAAGTGACTCAGTAATATTTGAAAAAGAGGTACTTTCAAATAAAACTGAGCTACTTAAGATAAATTCTCAACCTCCAATTCAAAAAAATTCAAAAAACAATTAAAAAGGCATACCGGAGGAGATGCAACAGCAAAGCCATGTGTTACTAAATGTAAGTCATGTGTTTGTTTTATAGCATCGTCACGCTCTATGTTTCAAGAAGTTTCCGATGTCGGACTTCTTTCTTTTGCTCTTAAATTGTCACCATACGATAAGCTTACTTACAAGTATAGACTATCCTTCCATGTGGGACATTTTGTATCTATCTAAATATGATATATGTTTCATCATGTAATTATGAGGCATGTACCAAAAAATATAATAGGACGAATAATGTTTTACCAAAAAAATATAAAAGAAAAAAATAATGTTATTTGGCTGGTTATCATGTGCATCGAACACATGATATGTTGTATTTATCATTTTTATCCGGCTCTATATCCTATCATGACTATCAAACAAGTTCTAATTTTTTTTTATGGTCCATTAGGTCGCTATAATAAGTTAATTGTATCATATCGTGTCTCAACTCAATGTCTGATGAGACAATACCGATATTGGGTTCCTTTCATTTTATTTTATAATAATAATTGTTAAATTTCAAATGTTCAATTGACCATATTGTTAGGCCAACATCCTCATTCATATTCGAATCCAAGACCTCCTAGTTGTGTCATTAAATTTCAACTTACATTTATCAACTGGTCTACAAACAAGGAAATTAATTAATTTAATATCAGAAATACCTTTAAAAACAATTTACATAATTTACATATACGGACTATAGCTTAAAACCTTCATGGTGAGAATGACAATTGAAAATAACTTTTTTCTTAGAGCAGCAACAAGATTATCATTCAACAATAGCAAGCTAAACAAAGTTTCTTATATGATAACAAGTTCTAACAGAATCCTGAGGAAACCAATAAGCTCAACAAGCTTGGCTGGACAGACACTTCAAGTTCTACCAAGTAGTGTTCTCTTAACTAGTGTTGTCTCTTAACAAGTTCTACACATTCTCTTAACAAGTTCTGTCTCTAAGAACCTTGATTAACACACAAAATGGACAACAACAATCTGTCACTGTTGAAGATCATCACTTGCTCCATTTATTAAAAATCGAATTACATAAAGATCATATAAAAATTATAAATTGCATAGTTTTTTCTCCTAACAAAAATTAAATTAACAAAAAATGTAACTTACAAATAATTTTTTGGAACCAAGAACTAAACTCATCTGGAGTGTAACTAAAACCAAGAATTTATGAGAGGTAATGACTGCATGAAAGTAGCTCCTGTCTATAATTGAAGATTAAGTTTAAACTTGAATTATGATCCTTAATGGATTATACCATGTTTTGCACCTACCACTTGGCAAACTGCATTCACTTTACAATTCAACCATGTTATTTCAAAAATCCCTTTACTCTTATAGAATGCCCCGAAACAAAATTAACATGATAAGTTGAAATTCCACTTTTGAATTTATTCTTAACGGTTAACCTCTATCAAGTGTATTTTTTCAATCGTCTCGAATTGTATATGTTTAACAGTGGAAAAACTGTGACATCATAAGAACAGTTTCATCTTTTGAATTGTAAAACGATAGCCTACTTCGGCGGTACTTCTGACATCCAATCATTAGCAGCAACATTAGTTTTTGAGTTGTGGACCATTCAAAAACTCCCTTATAATGCAATCATAACTGGAACTCATCAGTTGGCTTGATAATAGGGTTTCTGAACCAACAAATGCTTCAATAATATTCTAATCGCAATCCAATCAGAAAACAATCATGAGACGCAATGGAGGAGATGAGAACCAACATTCGTTTTAGCTACGAAGTGATCTCTAAAGATTTATAGTTTAATATGATTTGTTGGCTGTCATCCAGAAATGGACATGTTAAGGTGCTGACAGTGTTTGATTCAGAAATTTATAGTTGATGGTGTAACTCACTTCCTGTGATATCCAATATTTTTCCAACGTTGGATAGATTCTAGGACAACAAAGGAAAGTGAACCTAATCAAATTTCTGGCCCTTGTATGGTCTGATATTTCATGGGATTGTTACTAAAAAGGTTGTTCTTCTTCTCTAAAACTCTTCTCCTATACACATATGACCTGAGTCACCCCCTAGGATTTACCTTGTCATCACCCAGGTTTTCCTCTTTGAAACCATGTTCTAACCTTATAGTGGCAGATTTTCATATCTAAAATCCAGCCATGTTATCCCAACTCATGAAATATACAATACGTCATATGTTGATTTTATAGATCACTGACTTTCAACATTTCACAAGGTTTCCGATGTGGGACTTTTTTCTTTTCTTTGAATTTGTCACTACGGTATTAGCTAGCCTATAATGTGGGACGTTTTATATCTATCTATTAACAGATGTTACAAGTGTTATTTTTTTAAAGGAGATGTTACAAAGTTAATAATATAGAAAAACAAGTATGTGATTGTTTTAGAGGTACTTTTATCATCTAAATATGATATATATTTTATCATGTATTATTGAGGCATGTACCAAAAGAGTATAATAGAAAAACAACTTATCACGTGAGCATTAAAAATTATATCTTTATCTTGTTTTATATCCTATCATCACCACCAAATAGATTATAAAAATATTTTAGGGTCCATTAGGTCGCCATGATAAGATAATTGTATCATATTATGTCTCAATTCATTGTTTGATGAGACAATGCCGATATTGAGTTTCGTTTAATTTATAATAATGATTGTTAAATTTTTATTGATCATTTGACAATGTCGATATTGTTAAACCGAACATCCTCACTCATATTCAAACTCAAAACCCCACAAACTTGTGATTAAATTTCGGCTGATATTTATCAATTTGTCTACAAACAAAAAAATTATTATCAAGGAAACAAAATGAATGAAATGAAATGTTTATTCTCATTATTAACTGAACTATTACAACACTCTTATATATATATATAGTTTGGTAACGACTTAACTAACAAAGAAGAAGCTATTAAAAGTACTAAAAAGCCCCTAACAATTACTTGGGCTGCAAGCTATCTACATTCTTCTGTTCATTCTCTTCTATGTTTAATATCCCCCACACAAGTTGGAGGTTGGTAAATGTTGAGCAACCCCAACTTGGATAAAAGGAGATTAAAGGATTGAGGAAGCAGTGATTTAGTGAAGAAATCTGCTAGCTGATCTTTGGAAGAAATGGCAGTAGTTTGAACAAGCTAGCTTGCAACTTTTCCCTGACTATGTGGCAATCAATCTCCAGATGTTTGGTGCGTTCATGGAAGACAGGATTGGCTGCAATGTAGATAGCACTCTGGTTATCACAATAGAGCACAGGTGGCTTGATGCACGTGACCTCCAAATCTCTGAGCAGATAGGTAAGCCAATGCAGTTCACATGAAGCAGATGCAAGTGCTCTGTATTCAGCTTCTGAAGATGACCTGGAAACAGTGAGTTGTTTCTTGGTTCTCCATGAAACAAGAGAATTACCAAGGAAGAAACAATGGCCAGATATGGACCTTCTAGTGTCTCTGCAGCCAGCCCAGTCAGCATCAGTGTACCCTTTGAGTTGAAGAGATGAACTTCTGGGAAAGAATAAACCTTTACCAGGGCATCCTTTAAGGTATCTTAAAACCCTCATAGCTGCATTATGATGAGTTTGAGTAGGGTTACTAAGGAATTGGCTAAGTTGCTGAGTAATATATGTGATATCAGGTCTTGTTGTATTGAGATACAACAATCTGCCAATTAATCTTCTATAAGCTGAAATGTCAGGAAATGAAGGTGCAGAATCATTATAGAGCTTAATAGAAGGATCAGAAGGAGTGGAAAGTGGTTTAGACCCAAGTAAACCTGAATCTTCTAAGAGATCAAGGCAATATTTTCTTTGACATAAAGATATGCCAGACTTTGAATGTGCAACCTCCAGGCCCAAAAAATATTTCAGTTGGCCAATGTCTTTGATTTTAAAAGCATCATGAAGAGCACTCTTAATCAAAGTAAACTCAAAAAGAGTGTTACCAGCCAAGATCACATCATCAACATAAACCAGTAATATAGTGAAAAGAGGAATTGGTGCTCTTAATAAACAAAGAAGCATCAGAAGCTGCTTGTTTGTAACCATTGGAGAGGAGAAGAGTGGTTAACTTCTCATACCACTTTCTACTAGCTTGTTTGAGTCCATATAAAGACTTGGTGAGTTTGTAAACTTGGTTGGGATGAAAGTGAGAGACACCAGGAGGTATTGTCATGTAAACATCTTCCTGTAACTCTCCATGCAGGAATGCATTGTTTACATCAAGTTGATGTAAATGCCAGTGATTGATGGAAGCTAAGGCAATGATGAATCTGACTGTAGTGAGTTTGGCTACAGGTGAGTATGTGTCAAAGTAGTCCAGTCCTTCAATCTGGTTGTATCCTTTGGCCACCAATCTTGCTTTGTATCTCTCTATGGATCCATCAGCATTGTGCTTGATTTTGAAGCTAAGATCCATCTGCACCCTATGGGTTTGACTGTTGGAGGAAGATCAACTATCTGCCAAGTACCAGTTTGTTCAAGAGCAGTAATTTCATTTTGCATGGCTTGCTTCCAACCAGGCTCTGATACCATATTATCAAGGAAACAAAATGAATGAAATGAAATGTTTATTCTCATTATTAACTGAACTATTACAACACTCTTATATATATAGAGTTTGGTAACAGACTTAACTAACAAAGAAGAAGCTATTAAAAGTACTAAAAAGCCCCTAACAATTACTTGGGCTGCAAGCTATCTACATTCTTCTGTTCATTCTCTTCTATGTTTAATAAAAATCAATAAATTTAATATCAGAAAATTCATCATGTTGAGAATGACAATTCACAAAGAACTTATTCTTAGAGCAGTAACATGATTACCATTCAACAATGGGAAGCTGAACAAAGTTTCTTCTATGATAACAAGGTCTATTAGACTTTTGAGGAAACCAACAAGCTCAATAAGCTTGGCTGGATAGGCACTTCAACTTCTGTCTCAAATGACCTGAAAACTCTGTCTCTAAAAACCTTGATTCAAGATAAAATAGACAACTATCTGTCATTGTTGAATATCATAACTTGCTTCATTTGTAAAAAACAAATTACAAGAAGATCATATAAATATTAACAGTTGCATAATTTTTTGTCCTAACAAAAAATTAAATTAATAAAAAATGTAACTTACAAATAATTTTTTGGTACCAACAACTTAACGCAGCTAGAATTCAACAAAAACCAAGAACTTATCAGAGGTAACGACGTTTGATAGTAGGCCCTGTTGGGAATTGTCAAACAAACATGAAATTTTGAGTTCCATGGTACATGCTATACCAAGATACATGTGTTCAAACCTTTGAAGTTCTAAAATCCATTAATTTTACAAAATGAACTGAGAACCATATCAAATCTGGCATCATCATTAGGATAATAATTTATAATAGCACAAGCTGGGCTTCAGGCCACTTTTAGGGCAGTCATCACCATTATGACCTTCAATGCCCTGGCTTGATAACCTAGCTTAACTCAACTTTACAAAATCAACTTATAAGATGAGAGCATCTCAAACTTTATAAGCACTACATAGGTTATATCTAGAGGCAATGTGAGAATAAATCCACCACTTCACATTCAACACAATGAAGGTGTTGGAGATTGCAATGAAGACAATCTAAATTTCGCAACTAGAGGACTAGAGAGGACGTTATTATTACCCTAGTATTATTATAAGCTATATTGTAGCTCACATTTACGTGCTGGCTTTTTTATAAGAACTATAAACTATAATGTTCAATTGCAGCTTCTGGTTTTTGTGGTGTGTACCCAATGCAAAGGCCAATTGTTAGGTATAGCAAAGGAACATTGAAGATAAAACGAGTAAATTTACATTTCAGTTTCTTCTAACAATGACATGATATATTACAATGAATAATTGCAAATAATAATGTCAAAAATGATATGTTAGCCTTGAAGACCTCTGTGGCCTATTTCCCTTTTCCCTTAGGAGAATTACCAACAAATACTTTGATCTATTAACCAAAAAATGGAAAGCCAAAAATCGAATGTTCGTTTGTGAGGCGTTAATAAAAAAAAAAAATGGCATGTCACTTAAAAAAGAATTTGAAATTATAAAAAAATGTGAAATTAAAATTTCAACTCTCAAATAGAGGGGTGACAAAAGTTATCCGCCATGACCTACATTCAAATTTGAGAATATAAGAGTCAACTCTCAAACTGAAATGTAGATATGTAGATTATTAGAGATAAGTTCTTAACCCCAATACAGAATGTTTAAAATGTCTACCGATGAACAATAACGAATGTCATAGGCTGATTTTATAGCCAACATACTATGTAAGCATTACAATGTTTCCGATGTGGGACTTCTTTGCTTTCAAACTGTCACAGTGCAATGTTGTTAGTTTTTTTTTCTTTTCTTACAAGGTTAAACTGAAGAATTTGTCCTAAATTCCACATAATTTTTTCCAATATATAAAAAGTTGATGATTAATTAATTGATGTGTATATATTATATATTAAAAAAGTCACGACCCTTAGATTGTGTTATTTATTCCACAAGTATTGGCTCTTTATTTTATCTTTTTGACTAGTCATACTAGAGTACATTAGTCCAACAGGAACAACCAGCACAGTAGGCAAAAAAGATAATGATTAACTATCTCAAATATATAGTTTATCTTATTGTATAAATTGGTTTTTTAGCAAATCATATACCTTTCTGCATCTCACCAAATAACAATTTCAAATGAAACAGTGTATCATACGCTCCAAACCTCACCAAATAACAATGATATGCCAATAAAAACAGTTTAGGACCTAATAACATTTTCTAACTCAAATGTGTTGGTATGGTCTTATATAGTTCAACTATTTCTAACTCCTATTTTGAACACGCTTTCTCTTTAGAAACAAAAAATTCATAGAACTTTGCATTTCCATTTCATAACTGAGTGCCTCATAATGAGAAAACTGTGATGACATGAACAGATTACAAAGGTCGTGGCTTTCTCTTGGAAAGTTCTTCAAGATCGTATCCCAACAAAAATTAATTTGGCAAGGAGGAATGTTTTGCAACCGGGTGCAAATTTAAATCGCGCTTTATGTAATGATGGTGAGGATAGCTCTTCACATATCTTCTTACATTGTGATGTGGTGTTTAAGGTGTGGGATATGTTCGTTCGGTGGTTAAATATTTATTTCATTATTTCTCATAACTTCTTTGTGCACTATGTTGGAGCTCAGAGGTGAGGAATAAGAAGTTTCGTAAGGGATTTTTGTTAATTTGGCATGCAACTTTATGGGTGATTCGGAAGACTAGGAATGATAGAACCTTCAAAGATAGTATTAAGGGGATTGATGATATAGTTGATGATATTAGGGTCTTGTCTTGGTAGTGGTGTCTAAGTAGATTGAATATTCCATCCTGTCTATTTTATGAGTTGTGTTGGAAACCCTAGGGATTGTTTATTGAGATAATTGCCTTGTATTTGTCTCTTTGGTCATTTCGGTATTTTTTGGTGATTGTTGTTGGGTTTGGTTTTTCTCTTATATACAGTGCGCGTTGTATTTTTCTTTTTGTGGCTTCGCGGTTCTTCTTGTGCGGCATAACTTTTAATAATATGTTGTTTAAAAAATATGTACTATGAAAATTAAAAAAATTGTAAATTCATCGAATCGAATAAGACTATTCAAAAGTCCCATGTCATAAAGAGGTAAAAACCAAATCAACAACTTTAAACAAAATATAGAAATCATGTATAAAATAAAAGTAATCAAAATAATCAAAGTTTAGTGAAAATGTGTTACAATCAAAGTACCGAGAGCTAGATCTATCTCATTGATAGTTGTTTCCTCCTAAGAGCAATCTTTCTCTTAACCGTAGTTCCATCTAACGGATAGCACTTTTCTATCGACTTAAAAAAAATAAAACATAAAATCTAGCGATCATGGAGCCTACATCTTTTTGATAGCCCTCTCCTCCTAATGGTGGTCTTTCCAAAGGGGTGGCTCTAACGTGTAACTTTCCCTAACCGAAATCATGTAACTAGGTGCACCTAGATCGTCGTCATTACACCGTGATTTTCAAAACACATCTCTAAAACCATATTTCACAATGGATTAAAACTTGTGTATAAATATGTAATATCAAAACTCAATTGAAAATCTACTACTTTTTAAATCATCAATAAATCCAAATTCAAATCAAGTACATATTAGTATCAAAAAATTTCAATAACACATCTCAAAACCATGTTATACAACATATCAAAACCAGTGCCGAATTACTTACAATCAAATTTCAAATTCAAACCCACTACGTTATAAATTATAAGTAAATTCCATCGAAGTATATAACATCGATCACTTTAAAAATTATTGACCATGACGAAAAAAAATGTTTAAAAGTTGTGTTTTTCCATTTTGAAAAAGTCTTTAACATAGAAAATAAGCAAAATATCAATAAATAACATATTTAAAATATGTGATAATGATCGCCATCAACTTAGAGCTATGCTAAATCGACTTAATTTGCTCTCCAACCACTCTCGAAGAAGCAAGTTAAGTATCAACTGTCTGAGCAATTCTTACATAGACACAAACCCAAATCAAATTTATTAAGGCACACGCAAATGTAAAAAATTACAAGAGAAATTATTTTGTCACATCACTTAAATCTATTCTCTTTTAATTTTTTGTCATTTGTGAGTGTGCCCAAATAAAATTAATTTGAGGTGGTGTCCAAGTTAGAATATCCCCAACTGTCCAATCTCAACATCAATAATGATTTCAAGATTAAGAGGAGTATTCTAAAACATTTCTAACCGTATGAAACCATAAATTCCTTTAATACCTACCTAATCTAAACACAAAAATAAGTTTTAAATCAAAAACTACATATGACTAAAGACATCTTACTTGAGTTAAGGGTTGTGAACTTGTTGTGAGAAAGAAAAAGAAGGGAAAAGAAATGTGAAAAATAGAGAGAAATGACGGGGTATTGGGGGTTCGGTGGCTTTCTTTTTATCTTTATTTGCTGTTTTCTTTTTTTGCATGGCAAAACACATGATGATTGAACTCCTGTATCTATAAACATTGTTTCAAACACTTACACTTGTTGAGTAATTTCAAAGACACATATTTGCCATACATTTAAAAAAAAAAATATTTCAATGCATAAGGTCTAGAGACCAAAAACGATTCTCACTTTAAAGATAGAGAAGATCTAATAAAATGAGGTGTTCAAGAAGTTATCAAAAGTAAATCTATCTCAAATTTGAAAGAAAGAGAGGTTTTCCTTTCCCTTATTTATTTACTTTCAAATTTGAAGATATACTCACTCATGATAAATTATCAACCCCCAATTCTCATAAAAAATAAAATAAAATGGCATACTAGAGAATATAGCTGGAGGAGATGCAGCATATATTAATATTGCATCATTCAATTAACTCAACAGCGAAGCCATATATCACTTAATGTAATTCATACGTTGGTTTTATAGCTTGGTCATTCTCTACATTTCACAAAGTTTCCGTTGTGGGTCTTCTTTCTTTTGCTTTCATATTGTCACTATGAAAAAAATGAAAGATAACAAAGTAACCAAGCCTTATTTTTCAAAAAAATGAACAGTTTGATTATTTTATTTAGTGCATGGATTATGAAAAATGAATAAAATCACAATCCAGGGAATCAAACATAATACAGGCCATGATGAAAGGGCACCATTATCTTATACCTAATGTCTAAAGATTTCCATTTATTTCCATTTGTTCGTTTAATCTCATATACATAGAGTGTCTTGTCATTTCCGTATTTGAAACAAAAAGTTCATTGAATTATGCAGTTTCATTTTATAACTGCCACCCTCATAATGCTTATTCTTCAACTACTAAAAAAGTGCTATATATCATAATAACAAAATAAATGCATCTTATATAGCCAAAGCAACTTGTCACTTATGAATAATAAGCACATATCCATGTTATATATAAGAATCGGCAACATAAGCATATATCTGTTGTAGAATTAGGAACAAATTTCTATAAGACATTGTTTCAAACACCTATCAACCAAACTAGTGTTGACCAAAACATGATAAGCTGCTGTCACACTTTATGAACAAGTATGAACAAACCGACATATCTTAAGAAAAAGCACGTAATCCAACATAAGCATTAAGAATAAACACTCTGCATCTCAAAGTTAATGTGGCCGCAGGGTCTACAAATAGAGATCTAAAGAAAGTAAAAATAAAATTTTACCAAAGGGTCTGGGAAGAGAGTGAGCGTTACTCCAGAGATAGCAAAACGAGGTTATCGAAAAGTTTGTACCCCGACTCTCGTACATATATAATACAATATTTTTATCAACTGAGTTATGCTCAAGAGACTGGACTTAGTTCTTTATATATATAATAATAATTATTATTTTTAGGTTTGTTAAATTTTTTATGTTGAATTCACAATACCGATCCCATTTGTGTGATACTTGTCGCTTTATCTACAAACATACATGAATTAATTACAAAACCAAGTAATTGAATTCAAGTAGTTAATAACATTTCTGGTGAATCGTTTGGGAGAATACGAATTGGATTTCTGGCAGAAACAATTCTTTGTTAAACTATAATTACCTTCCGACCTAACTCCGGATAACTAGGGTTCCTTTCTCCCTAAGAACTGGAGGGTTAGCATAAAAAAATATACACTAATGTAATATCAGAAATTCCTTGAAAAACCATTTAATAATTTACATAATTATTAGAGTAAGTTTTGTTCCACATAACTTGGAGTAATTGTTATCACAGGGCCTATAAATATTTCTGTTATATATATATATATATATATATATATATATATATATATATATATATATATATGTAACTATATGTAACTAGGAGGAATTGTTAATCTGTTGTAAGTCAGTAAGTCAGTTGCTCTGCCATCTTGTCCATTCTAATGAAAATAATAAAATTGACAAAAACACAAAGTGCATTTAGATTTTCAATACTGGAAAAATTGTTAGACCATAAGGATTGTTTCAGATTTTGTAATCTGAATTTTATAACCATAGGTTGCTTTCACAATATTTCTGAACTTCGGATGATTGGTAGCAACACAAGTCTTCGAGTCACAGGCCATTCACAAACTCTTTCTTCTAAATTCTAATGCACTTGGCTTGATATTGTCTATGTATTCCTGTCACTTGTTCAAAAACTTCAACTTTGAATATTGTAGCCTATTCCCTTGTACTTTATGAATATTGTTTTTGAACCAACAAATGCTGAATCTTCTTTTAATCATGATCTGAAATCCATCATGAGAATTGTCGAAGGAGATGAGAAAAAAATAACCACTACATGAGAAACCACAATTATTGCTACATGCCTAACAACATATTGAGGTGTTCTCCGTGTTTGATTCAGATATGAGTCTACACCTAACATCTTAAGTGGTTTTGGTCTCATTTGAAAGTCAAGCCATACACTATTTTTTTCAATGTTGGATTCAATTCTAGGACAACAAAGGTAGTGAAAACATTTTCAGCATGTCGTTTGAGACATAACAGGCTTGATCTTTCTCTTCAAACACCTGGTCAGCATTTTCCATAAACCCACATTTGCAATAAATGTGTGAACCAAAAAAGTTTTGCATATAGACAAATCTTACAACTGATCAAGATGGGGGCGCACTATAAGTTATAAGAGAACTTGGATGACAAATCTGAAAGAAATCCTATAAGTTTTAAACACCCCAACACAGATAAGAAAACGGCATATATCAGTTAATAAAGCTGGAGGACCCGAACAATCAACTCAACAGCTAAACAGTGTAACTATGAATGATGCCATACGTTGGTTTTATAGCAAAACTCACTCACTATATTTAATAAAGTTCCGATGTGGGACTTGTTTTTTGTTTTCAAATTGTCACTATGCAGCTACTGAGCTACCTACAGGCTACAAGTATGGAATAAAATCCTTCCATGCTTTTTTCCTTTTATTTTATTTTATAATAATAATAATAATAATAATAATAATAATAATAATAATAATAATAATAATAATAATAATAAAAATAAAAATTGTTACATTTTAATTAAATTAATATCAAAAAAAAATATTATCCCTAAAAAAAATCAAATGTTTTTTTTTTTACAAATAAATTAATTTCAATTGTTGTTTTCTTTTCTTTTTTATGAGATTATCGGTCATTCCTTTTTTTTTTTTGGTTTATGAAAGTTTAGATGAGATTGGTTATGAGATTCATGGTTTGAGCAGGATCAAAGAATGTCATCAGAGATACATATTAATCACCCACTAAATAGATCTTCACACTTAATAATTCAAGTGAGTGAACTAATTGTCCTCTCTTGACATCCTACATTTTTTAAATTTAAATTGAGTGTATTTCTTTTTTTGCAAAGCCATGATTTTGTTTCTTACTCTACCATTTCATGCATGACAACTAATTGATCATTGAAAATCAAACTTTATAAGGTCAAATTTAGATGCTTCATGAATATCATAAACAAGGTCCGATTGAAGAATTCATGTTGAATTTCACATAATTTATACGTTAAATTTTTATCAAGGTATGTCTGATGAGCTATTAAATATGAATGACGCAAACTGTTCAATCAATTTGACAAGTCATGTGTAACATCCCGCTCGTCAGCTAATGGAAATTTTATCTGTTAAATTTATCAGAGGACGAAAGTTCATGGAAAGTAAGTAGTGGGAGATATTTTATGACATGTCAGCATAATACGGGAAAAATATCAGAGTCGTTTTAAAAACGCTTAAGACAAGGGCAAAGTGGTATTTTCACGCCAAAGGATATTTATTTGGATTTGGTCTCAAAATCATTCATTTTCCATTCACTTTCTCTCTCTAGGGTTTGAGTTTGGCAATTGCTCTCCCCTCTCTCTAGAACTCACACGCCCTCCTTCCCTCTTTCTCTTCCTCAATTCTTCTCAAACTTCTTCCAAAATCATGAATCATGTTGTATAAGATTCCTTCAAGGTCTTTAGTTACTTGGGAGCTTGGGATTTGGTTTGATTTCCTTACTTCTCATCACCAAGAGAATCTCAAGAAGATAGGGTGATGATTGGAGCATGGTTTGAGCTTGGTAAGGTTCCTTCTTGGTCAAGAATTAAAGGAAAGATGATTTGAAGTGGGCTTGAAGAGCTAGAGTATGGATTGTGATACTTAGAGCTTTGGAAGCAAGCTAAGTTTCAATATGTGAAGTGATGAGGATGCTTGAAAGCTTGGGGGTCAAGTGCAAACATTAGAGGTGAGTTCTATAGGTAGAGTAACCTACCTTTGGGGTTGGATATTCATGTTTTGTGCTAGTTTAGCTTCTATGACATTTTATTGAACCTAAAGCCATGCCTTGTGATTACATGATAAATTGCCATGGAACTTGATCTTATATATGTTCTTGTAAGCTATTTTTAGTACATAAACTTGTTAACAATGTTTGGAATGAGTTGGTACATTTAGGAGATCAAAAATTGGAGTTTTGGGTCGAAAATGCCACGAACCCGCAGCCGAAACACGCAGGTTCGCAGCGCTGCGCCTGGACAAGGGCGCTAGGCGCCCAAAGTCAGAGAGGCCAGCGCTAGGCGCCCACTCTCTGGCGCCAGGCGCCCCTAACAGGGCAACTTTTGTGTTGTTTTGTGCTCGGGTGCTTGGGGCCAGTCGTGTGGGGGTCCGATGCGATCGTGTTGACGTATATTTTTACTGTTTTCACCTATTTTACAACTGGAACCAACTTGTCTTGGTTAAAACTTAGAATTTCTAAATGGTTTGTTACTTGGGTTATGGCATTTTGGGTCCTCGGAATTAATAGAAAATGTACCAATCATCCATAGAACTTGAATCGATAATCATGGCAATTTAACATGGGTCACGAAGATGACTCAAGAGAGTTTAAGCATGATGGGGTAGCAATGAACTAAGAAAGGGAATGTATGTAGAGCCTCGGCTTAGCTAGTCGAGAACTAGAATATAGCAAGAATCCCTAGAATGATAAGACGCGAAGTGTAATCTCTTTGCACAAGAGCTAGTATGATTTAGCAAGTACGTAAGCCGTGGTTTGACTAGTTAGTCTCTCCACCATGATTAGGTATTAATATGAACCAGTAAGAGTTTACCACTAATCGGTTCGATTAAGGTTCCGAGGTAAACAATCAAGTATGTACATGTTTAACTTATATGCACGACAAGACTATGATTTAATAATTGTAGGTGACATGTCTCTTGATATCCACATCAGGGGGATACAAGGGGTTCTCATTATGAGAACGATTCAAGCCGTAAGGGACCCGCATGTCACTGAGTAAGCAAGACGTAGGTGTTCGTGTCTCTTGTTATCCACGCCAGGGGGATACGGGAGGTTCTCGACCTAAGGGGAACGGTTCAAGCCGCAAGGGACGCGCACGACACCGAGGGAGTCCGATGTACGTACATCGGTCATGTATGGGATTGATTTCGGGGTTACTCCACCCGGGACTATCCGTAAAATGAATCAAGATAACATTGTTTGTTCAACGCTAACCAATATGAATGAACTTAAGTACGTTTATGTATGTTACGATTATGATTATGAACATGTATGAACTCAGGTACGATTATGTATGGGAATAAGAGCATTAGATGCTTTAAGACAAGTATAAGTTATGTATATAGCAAGCTATGAACATGATACCGATGACGATCTTAAGTTCCCCTAATCGTCCGGTTTAGCATCGTGTCATGATTATGTTAGGATTAGGCCTCGATACATAAAGTGTAATCTTGGCAATGCGGTTTTAGGTTCCCCCTCGACCGCCATGACATGTATAGGTGAGAAGCCTATAACAAGTGAGATATGACTATGACGGCCCTAATATGCACTACCGTCTAAGTATGCATGTCCCCACACACGTATAATCAACCGTCAGGTTGTAATGTAGACACGTGGTGACCGTAGGTTTCCCCTTGAGGTTGCCTATAGCCTAGGATTTAGGGGAACTCACTGAGACATTATGTCTCATCCCAATCCTTATTTGTTTCAGATAAGCAGGATGATGATTATGTATGTGCGGAGCCGGATGGATATTACTTCAAGAGTTCGTTCGTAAAGCTGCAGGACATTATGGACATCAAGGATGTATTTTTATGTATGGATGAGTTGTATTGTATTATGATTTTTACGAACGTAACTTGATGTAAATATTATTCATTCGAAGTTTTTAATTGTTGTATATTTTAATGTATCCAGTACTAATATTAACGCGCGTGCCAGACTTTCTAGATACGTCTGGTATGGGTGTTACAATTGGTATCAGAGCAGGTCGATTCAGACCGGCGCCTTTTGTTTGTATTCTCAGTTCCACCGGTCTCTGTTTGTCTTGAGCAGGGATCTGATTGTTTAATAAAATTTACTGATTCAAAAAAATCCTATCTTTACTGTAAAAAAAACAAAACAAAAAGAGACTGTTTTTAATTTTAAGCAATTAGAAAGGTAATTTGTTGAGATACAAGATAATAGTAAAAGGAGGAAGACAATATCGTTGAAGTGTTTGATCCCAACATCATTGTGTTAATTAATCACTACTGTTGTCCTCGTGAGCTTAACTCAGTTGGTAGGGACAATGCATAATATTTGCATGGTTCGGGGTTCAAACCCCGACCACCACCAAAAAATTAATCACTACTGTTATACTTTTTTTTTTGAAGGAATCACTACTGTTATACTAATTATCTCTTGGATTTCATTCATAAATATTCGAACAATAATATTGGGTTTGCAAAGGAGAAGATTGTTGAGTAGGTTGATTTTAATATTCAATAAATAAATAAAGCATCAAATAGTGAATATACTATTGCGTTTAATAATGTTATTAATAAAGTATTTGATAGCATGAAATAGCCATTAGCACTAAATATTTCAAGATAAAGCCTTAGAGAAGACAGTTGCTACACAATTTTGAATGATTAAGACAGCTTGCTATCACGATCTTTTAAGTAACGTTTCTTTTTTATCACAGGCATTAGAGAAGTTATAAGCAAAAAAAACCTGGTAAATGGTAAATTTGAAACATAGTATTCCCTTAATTTCAAATTTCACATCAACCAGGTTTCACTTGCAGATAAGTTCTCATTCACCTATCAACTCATTAGAGTAGTAATACACTACAAGGATCTCATGCGCTGCTTTTATAAGCAAACTTACTCTCTAATATTGTTGAAAGTTTTCGATGTGGGACTTTTTGTCTATTGTTACTATGCTTTCCGCAAAAAGTGAAGTGAACTGCGAATGCCTCAATAACATTATTTATAAGCACTCAACTTATTTCCTCCATTATGGAGGTACCTAGTTACTTAGCATGGTGCTAAATATATGAATCATTATTATTATGGACGTAATTACTTTTAAATATTAAGTTCTCTTAATTAAGAAAATTGTTGCGAATTTGGTAAATCTAAATCACATTAATAAACTTAGATGTGTGGGAGAAGTATCAATGGCAACCAATAATCAATATAGTTCTTAACAACAAAAACAATAGCATATCTAGATCTAATTTAAAAATCAAGTGTAAAGCAAAATCACAATCGATTCAATGAATGACAAGATTCTCTAGTATCCATTATCAATTAGTTTTTTACAAAGAAAGATACAAAAGAGTTATAAGAAATTAGCTTCAATAAGTTCTTCAAGATAAATCCTAATTGATAACTTATTGAAGCTAATTGAAGCTAAGTCCTTAGAAACAAAACGTTCACAGAATTCTATAGTTCTGTTTTGTAACAACCTGCCGCATAATGCATATACTGTGATGACATAAACAAATTACAAATAACAAAATATATTCATAATAACAAAATAAGCGCAGCTTATTTACTAAGCAGTCTTTACTATTAATAGGACTGTAGATGTTTGAAGGCATTTCTCTAAAACAATAGCATGTCAGCACACCAACTCCCTTGTGTGTGAGGAGATTGGAGAAGCAAGAAATTGATCCCCAAAAAATTTAAGCCGTTTGGAATGGCTTATTTGTGAGCATACGCAAAACAGCTTATGCAAATAAATTAGCTTTTGTGTATTATTCATAAACTTGTCAAGGTAGTTTATGAAAAAACATCTTATGGAGATATAATTTTTGTTAGAGAGAACTTATAAAAGCTTGTTTATTTACTTATTTTTTTTCATAAGCTCATACATTAGTCTATCCAATAAGGCCCTATTTGTATAAGAGGAGCGAAGTTTAATGGGATAAATTTTAACACTAATTAAGATGAGGAGTGCAAAAAGTTATAAGAAGAGAGGGTTGACAAATTTTAAAGTCTTAAATTTGTGAAAGACTATCTCCTCATAAGTTCTCAACCCCCAACTCAAGCAAAAGGCTGTACACCATTCTGTGAATAAAGCAAAATGAGGTATATCAAACATATAATGTCATACGTTGGTTTTATAGCTCACTCCCTCTCTACATTTCACAAAATTTTCCAATGTGGGACTTGTTTGCTTTCAAATTGTTACTATCCTATTAGCTTATTGAGTATCCTCCATCCTCCGTGTGGGACATTTTGTATCTATCTATCTATTAAGTAGCCGATAGACGTGCACCAACGAGTTGCCCAATTAATAAAAGCAAACATAGCAGAAGAGTAAAAAGTCCATGATGTAATACAAAGTTGAAATTTTGAGGCGTGATAAAAACAAAGCAATGTTACATATTCTCGAACTTACCAGTTACCATGATATGTACAAACCTCTAGATTTCCAAAATGAACTGAGAACCACACTAAAGCTCACAACATAAGGTTAATAACACAATTCAGCTTCTAGGCCACTTTTATCCTAACATCATCACTTTTAGTGTGGTTCTCACCGTTATGACCTTCATTTCCTGTAGCACTGGGAATTGCTTGCTTGACGAAACAAAGGCGTTTGGTAGTTTCTAAAAAGAAACCGTAAAACCTAAAAGCAAGCTTGCTGGTGATAACTGTCATTTAATATTCCTAGATGCATTCACTTATTTACTAGAACTTTCTATGCATCAATATAACTAGAGGTTCTATGTATTGTCAATGCATTGCAATGAAAAGAACTATTGCTGCCATTCCATAATTGTCACGTTTTCTGTTCCTTTTCTTCCTCTTTCTCCAACAGTTTTGGTATCAGAGCAGCCTGGTTTATTTCAAAAAAAAAAAAAAAAGGAATGGCAACGTCAAATTCAAATTCAATCTTCTCTTACACAACAAATCAAATTCCAGTTTTCAATGGTGAACACTATGATTACTGGAATTCTCAAATGGAAACTATATTTATCTCTCAAGATCTGTGGGATGTGGTTGAAGACGGATACGAAGAACGCCCAATTCGAAGAAACGCTTCCTCGATTGCAGAGAAAGAGAATGAATACAAGGAGAATGTGAAGAAAAATGCTACAGCATTGAGAATCATCCAGCAAGGTGTAAGTAAAGCCATTTATCCTAGAATATTTGGTGTTAAGAAGGCCAAAGATGCGTGGGATATTCTGAAGACGGAGTTTCAAGGCTCGTCAAAAGTGATTTCCATAAAGCTGCAGTCTTTATGGGGCCAATTTGAAAACTTAGCAATGAAAGAAGGTGAGAAAGTCAAAGATTTCTTCTCTAGAGTAACTGAGATTGGAAATCAAATTAAAAGTTGTGGAGAAGAAGTTCCAAAAAAGAAAGTGGTTGAGAAAATATTGAGAAGCCTTCCACAAAAATTTGAACATGTTGTTGCTGTTATTGAAGAAACAAAGGACCTCTCAAAGCTCTCACAATATGAACTAATGGGTTCCTTAGAAGCTCATGAGGAAAGAGTGAATAGATACAACAATCAGCCATTGGAGAATGTTTTTCAAGCAAAGATGAATATCCGGAGTTCCAACTCGCGACAAGAAGGAAGAGGGGACTCATTTCGTGGACATCCTTCCAATAGAGGTCATGGAAGGCATTCTGGATACAGAGGAAGAGGAGGAGAAAGGATACGAGGTAATTCTAATTCTTATTGCCTTATTTGCAAAAAATCTGGACATGAATCAAAAGATTGTCGCTTTAGATGTACTAGATGCAAAATTCCCAACCATTCAAGTAAAGATTGTTGGCATAAGAAGAAAGAAGATGATGAAAGAATAAAGGGAATTAATTTTTCTGCAGAAGATGATGCAAATAAGTTATTCTCTACGATGATTAATGATCAAAAATCTGGTGAAATATGGTTTTTAGATAGTGGCTGTAGCAATCATGTAACAGGGAATCAAACCATATTTGAAGAGCTAAATGAAAATTATTCATCTCATGTTGAACTTGGTGATGGAAAACATGTTAAAATTGAAGGAAAAGGGGTTATAGCAGTTCATACTAGTCAAGGCAACAAACAATTCATTCATGATGTCCATTACTCTCCTAATATTTCACAAAATCTGTTAAGTGTTGGACAGATTATGAAAAGGGGTTATAAGCTGATTTTTGATGATGACAAATGTGAGATTTTTGACAAAAAATCAGGAGAGCATATTGTCACTGTGTTGCAGACTCCTAATAACCTTTTTCCCCTCAACATGAATTCATTTCAGCCTGCTGCATTTAGCAGTAAAAGTACTGATGATTCTTATCTTTGGCATTTGAGATACGATCACTTGAACAACAAAGGTTTGCAGCTCTTAAAACAGAAGAACATGGTTGTTGGGCTTCCAGAAATCAAGATAGATAATGCAGTTTGTGAAGGCTGCATATATGGAAAAATGCATCGTCTTCCGTTTCCAAAAACAGCATGGAGATCTCAAGCCCCTCTTGAACTAGTACATTCGGACATTTGTGGACCTACTAGAACTCCATCTCTTGGAAATAAAAGGTACTTTCTGCTCTTTGTTGATGACTACACCAGGATGATTTGGATTTATTTTCTTGATAAGAAATCAGAAGCTTTCACCAAGTTCTTGCATTTTAAAGCACTTGTTGAAAATCAAAGTGGTTGCAAGTTGAAGACTCTTAGAACCGATAGAGGAGGCGAATTTATCTACAAGCCGTTTCTCAATTATTGCAAAGAGCAAGGCATTAGCAGACAGCTCACAATTAGACACACACCACAACAGAATGGTGTGGCCGAAAGAAAAAATAGAACAATTGTTGAGATGGCTAGAAGCATGTTAAAAGGTAAAGAGCTTCCAAATAGTTTTTGGGCTGAAGCGGTTAGCAGTGCTGTTTACATCCTCAATCGATCTCCTACAAAGGTAGTTCGAGATAGAACTCCTTTTGAGGCATGGCATGGAAGAAAACCAGTTGTAAGTCAACTTAAAGTGTTCGGATGTATTGCATATTCTCTTGTTCCTGCACAAAATAGAGAAAAGTTTGATGAAAAAGGTGAAAAGCTTATTTTTGTTGGATATAGTGATGAATCAAAAGGATATCGGCTTATTAATCCAACAACTAGTCAGCTCGTAATTTCAAGAGATGTGATTTTTGATGAAAGTGCAGCATGGAAATGGGAAGCTGAAGATGTTGTGCAAACACCTATGGTGCCTGTTGAATTCAAGCAATCACCTCATAATGTTGCTGAACCATCAAGGAGCAATTCTCATGAAGAAGATTCTGATTCAGAAACTCCACCAAGAAAATTTCGTTCCTTGCAAGAAATTCTTGAATCATGTAATGTTACATTTTTTGCACAGGAACCACAATGTTTTGAAGAGGCTATAAAAGAAGAAGTATGGAGGGAAGCCATGGATGCTGAAATGAAAAGCATTGAAAAGAATCGTACTTGGCAGCTAGTAGATCTTCCAAAAGGAAAAGATGCAATTGGTTTGAAGTGGGTCTATAAGACCAAGTATAATGAGGATGGAAGTGTGCAAAAATACAAGGCACGTTTAGTGGCAAAAGGCTATTCCCAGCAGCCCGGCGTAGATTTTAATGAGACTTTTGCTCCCGTAGTACGTATGGAGACAATTAGAACTGTTCTTGCTTTGGCAGCTCAATTAGAATTACAAGTTTTTCAACTTGATGTCAAATCAGCCTTCTTGAATGGAGAACTAGAAGAAGAAGTTTACGTGAAGCAGCCACAAGGTTTTGAAGTTGAAGGAAAGGAAAGAAAAGTCTATAAGCTACACAAGGCTCTTTACGGTTTAAAACAAGCGCCGAGAGCATGGAATAGCAAAATTGATGCTTACTTTCTACAAAATGGATTTGTTAAAAGTCCATCTGAACCATCTCTGTATGTGAAAAGAAGTGGTGCTAATTTCTTGATGGTTTGTCTCTATGTTGATGATTTAATTTATACAGGAACAAATCATGATATGGTGCAGTCATTCAAGGAAGCAATGATGAAAGAATATGAGATGACAGATCTTGGATTAATGAAATACTTCCTTGGAATTCAAGTGAAGCAAACAAAAGGCGAGATTTTTATCACACAAGAAAAATACATTCATGTATCTGTAAGTTCCAGAGAATGTCATTTAATATTCCTAGATGCATTCACTTATTTACTAGAACTTTCTATGCATCAATATAACTAGAGGTTCTATGTATTGTCAATGCATTGCAATGAAAAGAACTATTGCTGCCATTCCATAATTGTCACGTTTTCTGTTCCTTTTCTTTCTCTTTCTCCAACAATAACCCGGGTAGTTTCTACATATTGGGTCGTCCAACCTTTAATGAACTGCAAGCAAGTTTAATTTGCGCATCGAAAATCGTGATTAAACAAACTGACAGATGCAAGCAAAGTTGTGAAACTGAAAAGTAGAGGGCAGACCAAAAAAACATAAAAGGAAAAAAGTTCTCGCAAGTTATTAAAGGTTGAGATTTAAAAAACATGTCTATGTACTATTTAGTTTGAACTACTACTTTTAAACACCCTTATTTAGGTTCGTTCATATTTCATAGTTCAAAGGTTGAAAGGAAAATCATCTATTGTTCTCACCTCTTTTATGTATGCTTACCATTAAAGGATGAAAATAAACTAACACCGTAAAATAGACAAAAAATTATGCCTCACTTTAATGCATATAGGTGATACATTTTCTGAGTTGTTTCCATGTAACTCAAAATCTGAATCTAGAATACATAGTCTACATAAAACATAAAAAAACTATCATGTCAAATTCAGTTGCACAAAACAGAACATGATCTTTGTACCTTTGAACTCCATCCCACGCAGTAATGGTGAAAAAGCAATTATATACCATCATTGTCGATAACCTGTAGCCAACAATACATAGGATTGAATCTTATTAACAATACATAGATACTCCATCAGTAATTAATAAAACAGATTATAGGAAGATCTATATATGCTAACAGATTACACTTTTGCTTATAGCAAAGAAAAAATTGATAGTACTTTTTTAGTAACCAAGCTTTATTCGTCAAAAGGTGGTAATCATAAACATCTGAAATAATGCAAGCACAAATTCTTTCAGCTTCACAAGGACCTTGAATGCTAAAAATAATTCATGCGATTAAGTAACGTATCATTTCCTTGCAGGAATAAGATAATATTTCCCGGTCAAAATGCTTCAATCTTATTCTAATCATGTTCCAATCTAAAATCCATCATGAGAAATACGGAAGGAGATGCGAAAAAATAAAGCACTACATCAGAAACCATAGTTACAGCTACATGCATTCATTCTCTAAAAGCTTTATAAATTTTAATACTCCCTCCGTTTCAAAATGAGTGTCGTTTTAGGTGTTTACACACATATTAAGAAATGCAATGATTAAAAGAAAGAAAATGGTTATTTTACCAAATTATCCTTATTAACTATTGGTTAGTTTTAAAAGTAATACTTTGGAAGTAGTGTGCAGAGTATTAATTGGAGGGTACAATTGAAAATAAAAAGTTATTATTGCATTGGAAACTGAAAGTGACATTCATTTTGAACCAATTTTTTTTTGCTAAAGCGACACTCATTTTGAAACGGAGGGAGTATAATTTTCTAATTGTTTGATTCAGATATTGACACCTGTAGTGGTTTTGGTCTCATTTAAAAATCTAATCATAAAATTATTATGTTCTAAAAGGTATAACTCAATTCCTGTAATTTCTAGTATTTTTACAATGTTGGATTAGATTCTAGGACGACGAAGGCAGTATAAACTATGCTGACGAAGGCAGTATAATTTCGGCAAGTGTTTTGTGACATAATAGTTATGGAGTCTCTTATTTTGATTATCAAAGGTAGTTTTCATCTTTGAAACAAAACGTCTATAATATTCGTACAAAATAAAATGAGCTTATGTAGCCAAAGTAAATTATTACGATTATTTCAATAAGCATAAATTCGGATCATATATAGGTGCTTTAAACATGAACATAATAAAATTTACCAAAGAACAATCAAAGAGGCCCTTTTGTTGGTATCCACAGGTTAATGCATCAAACAGGTATCTCGATGAAAATCTCATAGAAACAGTTCAACAGAACAAACCAGGTATGAGGTAACCACTGCTTAACTAGGCCGAGTTTAACCAAATTCATGAAGCTATGAGTACATCAGGTGGAGTTAAAAATAATGTCGTAAAAATTAACAAAGAGCAAACTTCGATTATAGTCCCGAAAGTGTAACTTGATTTCACATAGGAATGGTCACTGAAATGAATATATCGAAACTGCAAAAATATCCACAAATCTCTCTAATATTAGTCATTTTGGTCCTCGGACATATTTTTAGTTTGTATAGTTATCAAATGTGATTTTCGTTGGTCAAATTAGTCCATAAGATAAATTTACTAACAATAAAGTCATGTTCGCAATTTACAATTTAAAGTCTCCCAACCTCGCCACACAGATCCTTCTGATCTGTGTGGAACGCAAGGCAAGAGGACGGCGGAGACGAGGAGGAGCGGCGGAGGTGATGGGGAGGCTGATGTTTAGATCTGAGACGGTGGTGGTAGCGGTGGTGAGATTTGGTGTGAGGACGACGACGATGGTGAGATCTGAAGGTCGGGATGGTGGCGACGGTGGTGGTCGTGTGATTTGAGGTTAATGACGGCGGAGATGGTGGTGGTGACAACGGTGGTTGGTGGTCGATGAAGAGAATGCAGGAAGAAAAGAAAAAAGAGTGATAGTGAGGTGAAATGACTAAATTACCCCTGCCACATCAAAAGTGGTACAAAGGGGTGTATAGTAAAGAGTGGTCTATGTATCTTTTTCCTAAATTATTAGATGATATGTTTATTCATTTAGGATTATAACCATTCTACAATCATAGCACTGGTGGTAAGGCCTAGACAACTAAGACAATTTAGGCCTTAAATTCTCTCATGCATTAATATTAAGTATTTTATATTATTAGATGATTTGTTCAAATAATGCTATGTTATAGCACCTCTGTTTAACAGCATTGATAAAAACAAATACAAATAACAAGTGTAGGCACAGCGACAGAACGCCAAAAGGTTGTCATGTTGTGGTCAATGCTAAAATAATTCAACACTGCTAAAACTAGGCAAGGGCAATGTATATCTTTTCGAGCAGTGTTATATTAACAACCAAAAACCGACAACTTTGAGCCACACCGTATCATTCCCAAGAAACAAATCAAGTTGGCACGGATTTCAAGATAACACAAAATGATTAAAATATTCAATTTAAACTAGTTTACCATATGAAAATACGCTGTGGACAACCACAAGGTTGTTCATATATCATTCCTGTTTCTTTTCACATTGACAAAATACAAAGTGCATTTAGATGTTTAACACTTAAAAAATTGTGACTTCATCATAAGTATGGTTTCCCTAGTTTCTTCTAATAAAGAATTCCAAGTCAATCACTAACTCTCTTATAATGCAATCATAACTGGGACACATCGCTTGCTAGATGATATATATGTACTAAATAATGAACATGTTCAATTGTAGCTTCTGGTTTGTGTGGTTTGTACCCAATGCAAAGGCCAATTGTTAGAAAAGGAACATTGAATATGAAACGAGTAAATTTACCTTTCAGTTACTACCGACCAAGAATGGTTTTTTTTATTAACAATGAACAATTGCAAAATTTCCATGACAAATAATAATTAATAATGTTAAAAATGATATTTTAGGCTTGAAGACCTCAGCGGCCTATTTCCTAAAGTTAATAGAATCCTACAGCAGGAACATGAACCACAAATGGAATTTCCACATTGTGCGGGGTTAAAAAAAAAAAAGGATGTTGGATAAAATAGAAAATACCTAAAATAAAAATTTTAACTCTCAAATTGAGGGGTAACAGAAGTTATCCACTTTATCCCACCTTTAATTTGAGAATATAAGCCTTAATTATAAAAGCTTCAACTCAAAGTCTAAAGGAAAAGATAAAGGGGAATAAGTTCTTAACCCCTATTCAAAATGTTTGTAATGTAATGTAGACCGATGAAGCCATAGGCTGCTTTTATAGCTAACTTACTATGTAAATATCACAATGTTTCCGATGTGGGACTTGTTTGCTTTCAAACTGACACTATGCAATGCTGTTAGGTTTTTTTTCTTTTTTTTTTTGACAAAGGTAAATTGAAGAATTTGTGCTAAATTTCACATAACTTTTCAATCATTACGTTCCATGAGACTAGCTAGCTCTTTCTATCACGAAGTTCCTCAAACAGTTTATGAGCTTATAGGTGGTTGAAGTTCTTTCTCAACTCAGCAACTCTTCTTGTGTGTTGAGGAGAACAAGCAGGAAATTGGACCACAAAAATGGGATCAAAAAAGTCTCTTTTATAAATCTTACAATTGAGTTGTTAAATGAGTGAGTCATAAGAGTCACTCCCTCAATTGCTAGCAATAGAACAGGAATATTCAAGGTGAAACAAGTAAATTTACTTTTCAGTGGCTAATTTTACTAGCAGGGATAGTTATTTTATACTAACAGGGATATTGTTAATTAAATAATTGCAAAATTTCCACGCCAAATAAAATTGATAAAAAATGATGTGCTAGCTTCGGAAAAGGCACCTAAAAGTTGGCAAATTGCATTCACTTCACAATAATTCAACCAAGTAATTCGAACAGTCCCACTGAACATATAGAATGCCCTAAAACAAAATGAACATGATAAGTTTGAATTTCACTTTTTGAAAGTTTATTCTTAACCTCTATCAAGTCTACTCTTTCAACTATCTAAAATTGTACAGTGCCTAACATGCTAAATTTCAAAATATCACGTAAGACTCATACGCGCTAAAATTTTATTGTCACTCCATTAGTTGTTCATCTTAAGGTAGCGATGCTCACTAAATTCCTGCGATTTCCAGTATTTTTCCAGTGTTGGATTAAATTCTAGGACGAGAAAGGCAGTGTACCTAATAACATTTTGTAACCCAAATGCGTCGGTATTGTTTTATATAGTTCAACTATTTCTAACTCCTATTTTGAACATGTCGTCTCGTTAGAAACAAAAAGTTCATAGAATTTTGCAGTTCCATTTCATAACTGGCTGCCTCATAATGGGAAACTGTGATGCATGAACAGATTACAATTTAAATAGGTTACCAGTATTCGAAAAACTTCTGGTATATTGATCACTATGGAGAGATTCAAAAAACTTCAGGTATTGATCACTATGGAGAGAGTTGTTTTTATTAACAAAGGTTGTTTTCAACTTCAAAATATAAATTGCTATATATCTATTCATAACAAAATAGATGCAGTTTATATAAGCCATAACAGATAGTCACTAATGAATAATAAGCATATATTATAGAGTTTTAATCATATATTCATGCTATAGACTTCACTTCAAGGACCCTCATTTGAGATACATGTGAACCAAATATCACAAACTAAGATGCGTGAAAGAAGAAGAAAGACTAACGAAAACTTACCATGATTTAAGAGTGTGAGAAAGAAGAAGAAAAAAATGTGGCGTGCGAGAAGTTATTAACACTGAAACATGACAAATTTGAAACATAGGTATTCCCTAATCTGTTTACTCTCAAATTTGCCAAATGTTTCAGCATCAATAAGTTCTCAACGTCAACCCCAAATTCGTATGGAACTTTGCAGTAATTTACAAAGCTGAGGGACATGCGCTGCTTTTATAGCGAAACTTACTCTTGCTATATTTCGCTAAGCTCCTATGTGGGACTTGTTTTTGTCTTGAAACTGTGATCTTGCTATTAGCTGCGATGTTAGGCTTAGTTCCTTATTAATTTATAATAATGTTATATTTTAATTATATTAACATCATTCATTCCTTTAATTCCCCTGATCTCATTTTCACTTAATAATTCACATGACCCTCTAAATCTTAATCATTTTCCTTCTGTAAATCCAACTGTTTGATCATTGAAAAACAAGCTTTATAAGTTAAAACATAGTCCAATTGAAGAATTCTTGTTTGATTATCTATTTAATGTCAATGCCACAGACTGTTCAATTAAAATGACAAGTAGATTTTATTATTAATGCTAAGCTATTGAATCAAGTTACAAAGGCTTGATTGAGATGAGTTTTATCATTTGAGGGACATATCAAGTAAGATTGATGTCTTGAGAGATGAGAGAAGAACATATTAACCCTTAGATTGAAGAGAAGTGTAAAGAAATTGTCTCCCTTCAGAGTTCAATTTTTCTCTCTCAGTTTGTTGAGCAAAAGCCTTTTATTAATGAAGATCATCGAAAAAAGTTCAACAAAATCGAAACAGGCGCATATGAAATAGATAGTGGAATTACTTGCAGTTTTGAGATGGTGCCGGGTTTGAAAGTTAGTTTTTTCAAAATTTGTTTAATAGAAGTAAATGAGAATCACATAACTAGATGCAGCTAGATCGTCGTTATTACAACTCTGACTTTCAAAGCACATCTCTAAAATATATTTCACAAAATATCAAAACTTGTGTGTAAATATGTAAAATCAAAACTCAACTAAAAATCCACTACTTTTTAAATTATCAATAAATCCAAATGAGTACATATTAGTATCAAAATTTACCAAAAACACATCTCAAAACCATACTTTACAACATATCAAAACCAATGCTGAATTACATACAATCAAATTTCAAATTCATATCCACAACGTTATTCCCTAAAATAAATCCACTACATTTATAAATCATAAGTAAATTCCATCTGAGTGTATAATATCGATCACTTTAAAAACTATTGACAATGACGAGAAAAATGTTTAAAAGTTTTATTTATCCATTTTTTAAAAATACTTTAACATAGAAAATAAGCAAAATATCAATAAAATATCGTTATCAAAAGCTATGCTAAATCGACTTAATTTGCTCTCCGACCAGTCCCGAAGAAAGCAAGTTAAGTATCAGCCGTCCAATCCGAGCTTCAATCATGATTTCAAGATTAAGAGGAATATTCTAAAACTTTTCTAACCGTATGAAACTATAAACTCCTTTTTATCTTTACTTGCTGTTTTTTTATTTGAAACTGTGCATTTCATAAGTAATCCAACCCTGCCTAAGCTTTAGCTTGCATGGCAAATCATAAGATTATTGAACAAGTGTTGACCAAATTACATAACAATCGACATATTATTGAATTCCATGAATTACTATCTGTCTCCATAATAAGAGATTGTTTCAAACACATGTTGACCAATTTCCAAAGACATGTATTTGGAATACATTTAATTTAAAAATAAAACATTTCAATGAATAAAGGTCTATAAAGACCAAAAATGACTCTAACTCTAAGAATAGAGAAGAGATAATAAGATGAGGAGTTCAAGAAATCAACATAAGTGACTCAGTAATATTTGAAAAAGAGGTACTTTCAAATAAAACTGAGCTACTTAAGATAAATTCTCAACCTCCAATTCAAAAAAATTCAAAAAACAATTAAAAAGGCATACCGGAGGAGATGCAACAGCAAAGCCATGTGTTACTAAATGTAAGTCATGTGTTTGTTTTATAGCATCGTCACGCTCTATGTTTCAAGAAGTTTCCGATGTCGGACTTCTTTCTTTTGCTCTTAAATTGTCACCATACGATAAGCTTACTTACAAGTATAGACTATCCTTCCATGTGGGACATTTTGTATCTATCTAAATATGATATATGTTTCATCATGTAATTATGAGGCATGTACCAAAAAATATAATAGGACGAATAATGTTTTACCAAAAAAATATAAAAGAAAAAAATAATGTTATTTGGCTGGTTATCATGTGCATCGAACACATGATATGTTGTATTTATCATTTTTATCCGGCTCTATATCCTATCATGACTATCAAACAAGTTCTAATTTTTTTTTATGGTCCATTAGGTCGCTATAATAAGTTAATTGTATCATATCGTGTCTCAACTCAATGTCTGATGAGACAATACCGATATTGGGTTCCTTTCATTTTATTTTATAATAATAATTGTTAAATTTCAAATGTTCAATTGACCATATTGTTAGGCCAACATCCTCATTCATATTCGAATCCAAGACCTCCTAGTTGTGTCATTAAATTTCAACTTACATTTATCAACTGGTCTACAAACAAGGAAATTAATTAATTTAATATCAGAAATACCTTTAAAAACAATTTACATAATTTACATATACGGACTATAGCTTAAAACCTTCATGGTGAGAATGACAATTGAAAATAACTTTTTTCTTAGAGCAGCAACAAGATTATCATTCAACAATAGCAAGCTAAACAAAGTTTCTTATATGATAACAAGTTCTAACAGAATCCTGAGGAAACCAATAAGCTCAACAAGCTTGGCTGGACAGACACTTCAAGTTCTACCAAGTAGTGTTCTCTTAACTAGTGTTGTCTCTTAACAAGTTCTACACATTCTCTTAACAAGTTCTGTCTCTAAGAACCTTGATTAACACACAAAATGGACAACAACAATCTGTCACTGTTGAAGATCATCACTTGCTCCATTTATTAAAAATCGAATTACATAAAGATCATATAAAAATTATAAATTGCATAGTTTTTTCTCCTAACAAAAATTAAATTAACAAAAAATGTAACTTACAAATAATTTTTTGGAACCAAGAACTAAACTCATCTGGAGTGTAACTAAAACCAAGAATTTATGAGAGGTAATGACTGCATGAAAGTAGCTCCTGTCTATAATTGAAGATTAAGTTTAAACTTGAATTATGATCCTTAATGGATTATACCATGTTTTGCACCTACCACTTGGCAAACTGCATTCACTTTACAATTCAACCATGTTATTTCAAAAATCCCTTTACTCTTATAGAATGCCCCGAAACAAAATTAACATGATAAGTTGAAATTCCACTTTTGAATTTATTCTTAACGGTTAACCTCTATCAAGTGTATTTTTTCAATCGTCTCGAATTGTATATGTTTAACAGTGGAAAAACTGTGACATCATAAGAACAGTTTCATCTTTTGAATTGTAAAACGATAGCCTACTTCGGCGGTACTTCTGACATCCAATCATTAGCAGCAACATTAGTTTTTGAGTTGTGGACCATTCAAAAACTCCCTTATAATGCAATCATAACTGGAACTCATCAGTTGGCTTGATAATAGGGTTTCTGAACCAACAAATGCTTCAATAATATTCTAATCGCAATCCAATCAGAAAACAATCATGAGACGCAATGGAGGAGATGAGAACCAACATTCGTTTTAGCTACGAAGTGATCTCTAAAGATTTATAGTTTAATATGATTTGTTGGCTGTCATCCAGAAATGGACATGTTAAGGTGCTGACAGTGTTTGATTCAGAAATTTATAGTTGATGGTGTAACTCACTTCCTGTGATATCCAATATTTTTCCAACGTTGGATAGATTCTAGGACAACAAAGGAAAGTGAACCTAATCAAATTTCTGGCCCTTGTATGGTCTGATATTTCATGGGATTGTTACTAAAAAGGTTGTTCTTCTTCTCTAAAACTCTTCTCCTATACACATATGACCTGAGTCACCCCCTAGGATTTACCTTGTCATCACCCAGGTTTTCCTCTTTGAAACCATGTTCTAACCTTATAGTGGCAGATTTTCATATCTAAAATCCAGCCATGTTATCCCAACTCATGAAATATACAATACGTCATATGTTGATTTTATAGATCACTGACTTTCAACATTTCACAAGGTTTCCGATGTGGGACTTTTTTCTTTTCTTTGAATTTGTCACTACGGTATTAGCTAGCCTATAATGTGGGACGTTTTATATCTATCTATTAACAGATGTTACAAGTGTTATTTTTTTAAAGGAGATGTTACAAAGTTAATAATATAGAAAAACAAGTATGTGATTGTTTTAGAGGTACTTTTATCATCTAAATATGATATATATTTTATCATGTATTATTGAGGCATGTACCAAAAGAGTATAATAGAAAAACAACTTATCACGTGAGCATTAAAAATTATATCTTTATCTTGTTTTATATCCTATCATCACCACCAAATAGATTATAAAAATATTTTAGGGTCCATTAGGTCGCCATGATAAGATAATTGTATCATATTATGTCTCAATTCATTGTTTGATGAGACAATGCCGATATTGAGTTTCGTTTAATTTATAATAATGATTGTTAAATTTTTATTGATCATTTGACAATGTCGATATTGTTAAACCGAACATCCTCACTCATATTCAAACTCAAAACCCCACAAACTTGTGATTAAATTTCGGCTGATATTTATCAATTTGTCTACAAACAAAAAAATTATTATCAAGGAAACAAAATGAATGAAATGAAATGTTTATTCTCATTATTAACTGAACTATTACAACACTCTTATATATATATATAGTTTGGTAACGACTTAACTAACAAAGAAGAAGCTATTAAAAGTACTAAAAAGCCCCTAACAATTACTTGGGCTGCAAGCTATCTACATTCTTCTGTTCATTCTCTTCTATGTTTAATATCCCCCACACAAGTTGGAGGTTGGTAAATGTTGAGCAACCCCAACTTGGATAAAAGGAGATTAAAGGATTGAGGAAGCAGTGATTTAGTGAAGAAATCTGCTAGCTGATCTTTGGAAGAAATGGCAGTAGTTTGAACAAGCTAGCTTGCAACTTTTCCCTGACTATGTGGCAATCAATCTCCAGATGTTTGGTGCGTTCATGGAAGACAGGATTGGCTGCAATGTAGATAGCACTCTGGTTATCACAATAGAGCACAGGTGGCTTGATGCACGTGACCTCCAAATCTCTGAGCAGATAGGTAAGCCAATGCAGTTCACATGAAGCAGATGCAAGTGCTCTGTATTCAGCTTCTGAAGATGACCTGGAAACAGTGAGTTGTTTCTTGGTTCTCCATGAAACAAGAGAATTACCAAGGAAGAAACAATGGCCAGATATGGACCTTCTAGTGTCTCTGCAGCCAGCCCAGTCAGCATCAGTGTACCCTTTGAGTTGAAGAGATGAACTTCTGGGAAAGAATAAACCTTTACCAGGGCATCCTTTAAGGTATCTTAAAACCCTCATAGCTGCATTATGATGAGTTTGAGTAGGGTTACTAAGGAATTGGCTAAGTTGCTGAGTAATATATGTGATATCAGGTCTTGTTGTATTGAGATACAACAATCTGCCAATTAATCTTCTATAAGCTGAAATGTCAGGAAATGAAGGTGCAGAATCATTATAGAGCTTAATAGAAGGATCAGAAGGAGTGGAAAGTGGTTTAGACCCAAGTAAACCTGAATCTTCTAAGAGATCAAGGCAATATTTTCTTTGACATAAAGATATGCCAGACTTTGAATGTGCAACCTCCAGGCCCAAAAAATATTTCAGTTGGCCAATGTCTTTGATTTTAAAAGCATCATGAAGAGCACTCTTAATCAAAGTAAACTCAAAAAGAGTGTTACCAGCCAAGATCACATCATCAACATAAACCAGTAATATAGTGAAAAGAGGAATTGGTGCTCTTAATAAACAAAGAAGCATCAGAAGCTGCTTGTTTGTAACCATTGGAGAGGAGAAGAGTGGTTAACTTCTCATACCACTTTCTACTAGCTTGTTTGAGTCCATATAAAGACTTGGTGAGTTTGTAAACTTGGTTGGGATGAAAGTGAGAGACACCAGGAGGTATTGTCATGTAAACATCTTCCTGTAACTCTCCATGCAGGAATGCATTGTTTACATCAAGTTGATGTAAATGCCAGTGATTGATGGAAGCTAAGGCAATGATGAATCTGACTGTAGTGAGTTTGGCTACAGGTGAGTATGTGTCAAAGTAGTCCAGTCCTTCAATCTGGTTGTATCCTTTGGCCACCAATCTTGCTTTGTATCTCTCTATGGATCCATCAGCATTGTGCTTGATTTTGAAGCTAAGATCCATCTGCACCCTATGGGTTTG
Source organism: Medicago sativa (assembly GCF_051527215.1). Classification (NCBI taxonomy): domain Eukaryota; kingdom Viridiplantae; phylum Streptophyta; class Magnoliopsida; order Fabales; family Fabaceae; genus Medicago; species Medicago sativa. The sequence continues at coordinate 25,034,707 of NC_140755.1, forward strand.
ACTGTTGGAGGAAGATCAACTATCTGCCAAGTACCAGTTTGTTCAAGAGCAGTAATTTCATTTTGCATGGCTTGCTTCCAACCAGGCTCTGATACCATATTATCAAGGAAACAAAATGAATGAAATGAAATGTTTATTCTCATTATTAACTGAACTATTACAACACTCTTATATATATAGAGTTTGGTAACAGACTTAACTAACAAAGAAGAAGCTATTAAAAGTACTAAAAAGCCCCTAACAATTACTTGGGCTGCAAGCTATCTACATTCTTCTGTTCATTCTCTTCTATGTTTAATAAAAATCAATAAATTTAATATCAGAAAATTCATCATGTTGAGAATGACAATTCACAAAGAACTTATTCTTAGAGCAGTAACATGATTACCATTCAACAATGGGAAGCTGAACAAAGTTTCTTCTATGATAACAAGGTCTATTAGACTTTTGAGGAAACCAACAAGCTCAATAAGCTTGGCTGGATAGGCACTTCAACTTCTGTCTCAAATGACCTGAAAACTCTGTCTCTAAAAACCTTGATTCAAGATAAAATAGACAACTATCTGTCATTGTTGAATATCATAACTTGCTTCATTTGTAAAAAACAAATTACAAGAAGATCATATAAATATTAACAGTTGCATAATTTTTTGTCCTAACAAAAAATTAAATTAATAAAAAATGTAACTTACAAATAATTTTTTGGTACCAACAACTTAACGCAGCTAGAATTCAACAAAAACCAAGAACTTATCAGAGGTAACGACGTTTGATAGTAGGCCCTGTTGGGAATTGTCAAACAAACATGAAATTTTGAGTTCCATGGTACATGCTATACCAAGATACATGTGTTCAAACCTTTGAAGTTCTAAAATCCATTAATTTTACAAAATGAACTGAGAACCATATCAAATCTGGCATCATCATTAGGATAATAATTTATAATAGCACAAGCTGGGCTTCAGGCCACTTTTAGGGCAGTCATCACCATTATGACCTTCAATGCCCTGGCTTGATAACCTAGCTTAACTCAACTTTACAAAATCAACTTATAAGATGAGAGCATCTCAAACTTTATAAGCACTACATAGGTTATATCTAGAGGCAATGTGAGAATAAATCCACCACTTCACATTCAACACAATGAAGGTGTTGGAGATTGCAATGAAGACAATCTAAATTTCGCAACTAGAGGACTAGAGAGGACGTTATTATTACCCTAGTATTATTATAAGCTATATTGTAGCTCACATTTACGTGCTGGCTTTTTTATAAGAACTATAAACTATAATGTTCAATTGCAGCTTCTGGTTTTTGTGGTGTGTACCCAATGCAAAGGCCAATTGTTAGGTATAGCAAAGGAACATTGAAGATAAAACGAGTAAATTTACATTTCAGTTTCTTCTAACAATGACATGATATATTACAATGAATAATTGCAAATAATAATGTCAAAAATGATATGTTAGCCTTGAAGACCTCTGTGGCCTATTTCCCTTTTCCCTTAGGAGAATTACCAACAAATACTTTGATCTATTAACCAAAAAATGGAAAGCCAAAAATCGAATGTTCGTTTGTGAGGCGTTAATAAAAAAAAAAAATGGCATGTCACTTAAAAAAGAATTTGAAATTATAAAAAAATGTGAAATTAAAATTTCAACTCTCAAATAGAGGGGTGACAAAAGTTATCCGCCATGACCTACATTCAAATTTGAGAATATAAGAGTCAACTCTCAAACTGAAATGTAGATATGTAGATTATTAGAGATAAGTTCTTAACCCCAATACAGAATGTTTAAAATGTCTACCGATGAACAATAACGAATGTCATAGGCTGATTTTATAGCCAACATACTATGTAAGCATTACAATGTTTCCGATGTGGGACTTCTTTGCTTTCAAACTGTCACAGTGCAATGTTGTTAGTTTTTTTTTCTTTTCTTACAAGGTTAAACTGAAGAATTTGTCCTAAATTCCACATAATTTTTTCCAATATATAAAAAGTTGATGATTAATTAATTGATGTGTATATATTATATATTAAAAAAGTCACGACCCTTAGATTGTGTTATTTATTCCACAAGTATTGGCTCTTTATTTTATCTTTTTGACTAGTCATACTAGAGTACATTAGTCCAACAGGAACAACCAGCACAGTAGGCAAAAAAGATAATGATTAACTATCTCAAATATATAGTTTATCTTATTGTATAAATTGGTTTTTTAGCAAATCATATACCTTTCTGCATCTCACCAAATAACAATTTCAAATGAAACAGTGTATCATACGCTCCAAACCTCACCAAATAACAATGATATGCCAATAAAAACAGTTTAGGACCTAATAACATTTTCTAACTCAAATGTGTTGGTATGGTCTTATATAGTTCAACTATTTCTAACTCCTATTTTGAACACGCTTTCTCTTTAGAAACAAAAAATTCATAGAACTTTGCATTTCCATTTCATAACTGAGTGCCTCATAATGAGAAAACTGTGATGACATGAACAGATTACAAAGGTCGTGGCTTTCTCTTGGAAAGTTCTTCAAGATCGTATCCCAACAAAAATTAATTTGGCAAGGAGGAATGTTTTGCAACCGGGTGCAAATTTAAATCGCGCTTTATGTAATGATGGTGAGGATAGCTCTTCACATATCTTCTTACATTGTGATGTGGTGTTTAAGGTGTGGGATATGTTCGTTCGGTGGTTAAATATTTATTTCATTATTTCTCATAACTTCTTTGTGCACTATGTTGGAGCTCAGAGGTGAGGAATAAGAAGTTTCGTAAGGGATTTTTGTTAATTTGGCATGCAACTTTATGGGTGATTCGGAAGACTAGGAATGATAGAACCTTCAAAGATAGTATTAAGGGGATTGATGATATAGTTGATGATATTAGGGTCTTGTCTTGGTAGTGGTGTCTAAGTAGATTGAATATTCCATCCTGTCTATTTTATGAGTTGTGTTGGAAACCCTAGGGATTGTTTATTGAGATAATTGCCTTGTATTTGTCTCTTTGGTCATTTCGGTATTTTTTGGTGATTGTTGTTGGGTTTGGTTTTTCTCTTATATACAGTGCGCGTTGTATTTTTCTTTTTGTGGCTTCGCGGTTCTTCTTGTGCGGCATAACTTTTAATAGTATGTTGTTTAAAAAATATGTACTATGAAAATTAAAAAAATTGTAAATTCATCGAATCGAATAAGACTATTCAAAAGTCCCATGTCATAAAGAGGTAAAAACCAAATCAACAACTTTAAACAAAATATAGAAATCATGTATAAAATAAAAGTAATCAAAATAATCAAAGTTTAGTGAAAATGTGTTACAATCAAAGTACCGAGAGCTAGATCTATCTCATTGATAGTTGTTTCCTCCTAAGAGCAATCTTTCTCTTAACCGTAGTTCCATCTAACGGATAGCACTTTTCTATCGACTTAAAAAAAATAAAACATAAAATCTAGCGATCATGGAGCCTACATCTTTTTGATAGCCCTCTCCTCCTAATGGTGGTCTTTCCAAAGGGGTGGCTCTAACGTGTAACTTTCCCTAACCGAAATCATGTAACTAGGTGCACCTAGATCGTCGTCATTACACCGTGATTTTCAAAACACATCTCTAAAACCATATTTCACAATGGATTAAAACTTGTGTATAAATATGTAATATCAAAACTCAATTGAAAATCTACTACTTTTTAAATCATCAATAAATCCAAATTCAAATCAAGTACATATTAGTATCAAAAAATTTCAATAACACATCTCAAAACCATGTTATACAACATATCAAAACCAGTGCCGAATTACTTACAATCAAATTTCAAATTCAAACCCACTACGTTATAAATTATAAGTAAATTCCATCGAAGTATATAACATCGATCACTTTAAAAATTATTGACCATGACGAAAAAAAATGTTTAAAAGTTGTGTTTTTCCATTTTGAAAAAGTCTTTAACATAGAAAATAAGCAAAATATCAATAAATAACATATTTAAAATATGTGATAATGATCGCCATCAACTTAGAGCTATGCTAAATCGACTTAATTTGCTCTCCAACCACTCTCGAAGAAGCAAGTTAAGTATCAACTGTCTGAGCAATTCTTACATAGACACAAACCCAAATCAAATTTATTAAGGCACACGCAAATGTAAAAAATTACAAGAGAAATTATTTTGTCACATCACTTAAATCTATTCTCTTTTAATTTTTTGTCATTTGTGAGTGTGCCCAAATAAAATTAATTTGAGGTGGTGTCCAAGTTAGAATATCCCCAACTGTCCAATCTCAACATCAATAATGATTTCAAGATTAAGAGGAGTATTCTAAAACATTTCTAACCGTATGAAACCATAAATTCCTTTAATACCTACCTAATCTAAACACAAAAATAAGTTTTAAATCAAAAACTACATATGACTAAAGACATCTTACTTGAGTTAAGGGTTGTGAACTTGTTGTGAGAAAGAAAAAGAAGGGAAAAGAAATGTGAAAAATAGAGAGAAATGACGGGGTATTGGGGGTTCGGTGGCTTTCTTTTTATCTTTATTTGCTGTTTTCTTTTTTTGCATGGCAAAACACATGATGATTGAACTCCTGTATCTATAAACATTGTTTCAAACACTTACACTTGTTGAGTAATTTCAAAGACACATATTTGCCATACATTTAAAAAAAAAAATATTTCAATGCATAAGGTCTAGAGACCAAAAACGATTCTCACTTTAAAGATAGAGAAGATCTAATAAAATGAGGTGTTCAAGAAGTTATCAAAAGTAAATCTATCTCAAATTTGAAAGAAAGAGAGGTTTTCCTTTCCCTTATTTATTTACTTTCAAATTTGAAGATATACTCACTCATGATAAATTATCAACCCCCAATTCTCATAAAAAATAAAATAAAATGGCATACTAGAGAATATAGCTGGAGGAGATGCAGCATATATTAATATTGCATCATTCAATTAACTCAACAGCGAAGCCATATATCACTTAATGTAATTCATACGTTGGTTTTATAGCTTGGTCATTCTCTACATTTCACAAAGTTTCCGTTGTGGGTCTTCTTTCTTTTGCTTTCATATTGTCACTATGAAAAAAATGAAAGATAACAAAGTAACCAAGCCTTATTTTTCAAAAAAATGAACAGTTTGATTATTTTATTTAGTGCATGGATTATGAAAAATGAATAAAATCACAATCCAGGGAATCAAACATAATACAGGCCATGATGAAAGGGCACCATTATCTTATACCTAATGTCTAAAGATTTCCATTTATTTCCATTTGTTCGTTTAATCTCATATACATAGAGTGTCTTGTCATTTCCGTATTTGAAACAAAAAGTTCATTGAATTATGCAGTTTCATTTTATAACTGCCACCCTCATAATGCTTATTCTTCAACTACTAAAAAAGTGCTATATATCATAATAACAAAATAAATGCATCTTATATAGCCAAAGCAACTTGTCACTTATGAATAATAAGCACATATCCATGTTATATATAAGAATCGGCAACATAAGCATATATCTGTTGTAGAATTAGGAACAAATTTCTATAAGACATTGTTTCAAACACCTATCAACCAAACTAGTGTTGACCAAAACATGATAAGCTGCTGTCACACTTTATGAACAAGTATGAACAAACCGACATATCTTAAGAAAAAGCACGTAATCCAACATAAGCATTAAGAATAAACACTCTGCATCTCAAAGTTAATGTGGCCGCAGGGTCTACAAATAGAGATCTAAAGAAAGTAAAAATAAAATTTTACCAAAGGGTCTGGGAAGAGAGTGAGCGTTACTCCAGAGATAGCAAAACGAGGTTATCGAAAAGTTTGTACCCCGACTCTCGTACATATATAATACAATATTTTTATCAACTGAGTTATGCTCAAGAGACTGGACTTAGTTCTTTATATATATAATAATAATTATTATTTTTAGGTTTGTTAAATTTTTTATGTTGAATTCACAATACCGATCCCATTTGTGTGATACTTGTCGCTTTATCTACAAACATACATGAATTAATTACAAAACCAAGTAATTGAATTCAAGTAGTTAATAACATTTCTGGTGAATCGTTTGGGAGAATACGAATTGGATTTCTGGCAGAAACAATTCTTTGTTAAACTATAATTACCTTCCGACCTAACTCCGGATAACTAGGGTTCCTTTCTCCCTAAGAACTGGAGGGTTAGCATAAAAAAATATACACTAATGTAATATCAGAAATTCCTTGAAAAACCATTTAATAATTTACATAATTATTAGAGTAAGTTTTGTTCCACATAACTTGGAGTAATTGTTATCACAGGGCCTATAAATATTTCTGTTATATATATATATATATATATATATATATATATGTAACTATATGTAACTAGGAGGAATTGTTAATCTGTTGTAAGTCAGTAAGTCAGTTGCTCTGCCATCTTGTCCATTCTAATGAAAATAATAAAATTGACAAAAACACAAAGTGCATTTAGATTTTCAATACTGGAAAAATTGTTAGACCATAAGGATTGTTTCAGATTTTGTAATCTGAATTTTATAACCATAGGTTGCTTTCACAATATTTCTGAACTTCGGATGATTGGTAGCAACACAAGTCTTCGAGTTACAGGCCATTCACAAACTCTTTCTTCTAAATTCTAATGCACTTGGCTTGATATTGTCTATGTATTCCTGTCACTTGTTCAAAAACTTCAACTTTGAATATTGTAGCCTATTCCCTTGTACTTTATGAATATTGTTTTTGAACCAACAAATGCTGAATCTTCTTTTAATCATGATCTGAAATCCATCATGAGAATTGTCGAAGGAGATGAGAAAAAAATAACCACTACATGAGAAACCACAATTATTGCTACATGCCTAACAACATATTGAGGTGTTCTCCGTGTTTGATTCAGATATGAGTCTACACCTAACATCTTAAGTGGTTTTGGTCTCATTTGAAAGTCAAGCCATACACTATTTTTTTCAATGTTGGATTCAATTCTAGGACAACAAAGGTAGTGAAAACATTTTCAGCATGTCGTTTGAGACATAACAGGCTTGATCTTTCTCTTCAAACACCTGGTCAGCATTTTCCATAAACCCACATTTGCAATAAATGTGTGAACCAAAAAAGTTTTGCATATAGACAAATCTTACAACTGATCAAGATGGGGGCGCACTATAAGTTATAAGAGAACTTGGATGACAAATCTGAAAGAAATCCTATAAGTTTTAAACACCCCAACACAGATAAGAAAACGGCATATATCAGTTAATAAAGCTGGAGGACCCGAACAATCAACTCAACAGCTAAACAGTGTAACTATGAATGATGCCATACGTTGGTTTTATAGCAAAACTCACTCACTATATTTAATAAAGTTCCGATGTGGGACTTGTTTTTTGTTTTCAAATTGTCACTATGCAGCTACTGAGCTACCTACAGGCTACAAGTATGGAATAAAATCCTTCCATGCTTTTTTCCTTTTATTTTATTTTATAATAATAATAATAATAATAATAATAATAATAATAATAATAATAATAATAATAATAATAATAATAATAATAATAATAATAATAATAAAAATAAAAATTGTTACATTTTAATTAAATTAATATCAAAAAAAAATATTATCCCTAAAAAAAATCAAATGTTTTTTTTTTTACAAATAAATTAATTTCAATTGTTGTTTTCTTTTCTTTTTTATGAGATTATCGGTCATTCCTTTTTTTTTTTTGGTTTATGAAAGTTTAGATGAGATTGGTTATGAGATTCATGGTTTGAGCAGGATCAAAGAATGTCATCAGAGATACATATTAATCACCCACTAAATAGATCTTCACACTTAATAATTCAAGTGAGTGAACTAATTGTCCTCTCTTGACATCCTACATTTTTTAAATTTAAATTGAGTGTATTTCTTTTTTTGCAAAGCCATGATTTTGTTTCTTACTCTACCATTTCATGCATGACAACTAATTGATCATTGAAAATCAAACTTTATAAGGTCAAATTTAGATGCTTCATGAATATCATAAACAAGGTCCGATTGAAGAATTCATGTTGAATTTCACATAATTTATACGTTAAATTTTTATCAAGGTATGTCTGATGAGCTATTAAATATGAATGACGCAAACTGTTCAATCAATTTGACAAGTCATGTGTAACATCCCGCTCGTCAGCTAATGGAAATTTTATCTGTTAAATTTATCAGAGGACGAAAGTTCATGGAAAGTAAGTAGTGGGAGATATTTTATGACATGTCAGCATAATACGGGAAAAATATCAGAGTCGTTTTAAAAACGCTTAAGACAAGGGCAAAGTGGTATTTTCACGCCAAAGGATATTTATTTGGATTTGGTCTCAAAATCATTCATTTTCCATTCACTTTCTCTCTCTAGGGTTTGAGTTTGGCAATTGCTCTCCCCTCTCTCTAGAACTCACACGCCCTCCTTCCCTCTTTCTCTTCCTCAATTCTTCTCAAACTTCTTCCAAAATCATGAATCATGTTGTATAAGATTCCTTCAAGGTCTTTAGTTACTTGGGAGCTTGGGATTTGGTTTGATTTCCTTACTTCTCATCACCAAGAGAATCTCAAGAAGATAGGGTGATGATTGGAGCATGGTTTGAGCTTGGTAAGGTTCCTTCTTGGTCAAGAATTAAAGGAAAGATGATTTGAAGTGGGCTTGAAGAGCTAGAGTATGGATTGTGATACTTAGAGCTTTGGAAGCAAGCTAAGTTTCAATATGTGAAGTGATGAGGATGCTTGAAAGCTTGGGGGTCAAGTGCAAACATTAGAGGTGAGTTCTATAGGTAGAGTAACCTACCTTTGGGGTTGGATATTCATGTTTTGTGCTAGTTTAGCTTCTATGACATTTTATTGAACCTAAAGCCATGCCTTGTGATTACATGATAAATTGCCATGGAACTTGATCTTATATATGTTCTTGTAAGCTATTTTTAGTACATAAACTTGTTAACAATGTTTGGAATGAGTTGGTACATTTAGGAGATCAAAAATTGGAGTTTTGGGTCGAAAATGCCACGAACCCGCAGCCGAAACACGCAGGTTCGCAGCGCTGCGCCTGGACAAGGGCGCTAGGCGCCCAAAGTCAGAGAGGCCAGCGCTAGGCGCCCACTCTCTGGCGCCAGGCGCCCCTGACAGGGCAACTTTTGTGTTGTTTTGTGCTCGGGTGCTTGGGGCCAGTCGTGTGGGGGTCCGATGCGATCGTGTTGACGTATATTTTTACTGTTTTCACCTATTTTACAACTGGAACCAACTTGTCTTGGTTAAAACTTAGAATTTCTAAATGGTTTGTTACTTGGGTTATGGCATTTTGGGTCCTCGGAATTAATAGAAAATGTACCAATCATCCATAGAACTTGAATCGATAATCATGGCAATTTAACATGGGTCACGAAGATGACTCAAGAGAGTTTAAGCATGATGGGGTAGCAATGAACTAAGAAAGGGAATGTATGTAGAGCCTCGGCTTAGCTAGTCGAGAACTAGAATATAGCAAGAATCCCTAGAATGATAAGACGCGAAGTGTAATCTCTTTGCACAAGAGCTAGTATGATTTAGCAAGTACGTAAGCCGTGGTTTGACTAGTTAGTCTCTCCACCATGATTAGGTATTAATATGAACCAGTAAGAGTTTACCACTAATCGGTTCGATTAAGGTTCCGAGGTAAACAATCAAGTATGTACATGTTTAACTTATATGCACGACAAGACTATGATTTAATAATTGTAGGTGACATGTCTCTTGATATCCACATCAGGGGGATACAAGGGGTTCTCATTATGAGAACGATTCAAGCCGTAAGGGACCCGCATGTCACTGAGTAAGCAAGACGTAGGTGTTCGTGTCTCTTGTTATCCACGCCAGGGGGATACGGGAGGTTCTCGACCTAAGGGGAACGGTTCAAGCCGCAAGGGACGCGCACGACACCGAGGGAGTCCGATGTACGTACATCGGTCATGTATGGGATTGATTTCGGGGTTACTCCACCCGGGACTATCCGTAAAATGAATCAAGATAACATTGTTTGTTCAACGCTAACCAATATGAATGAACTTAAGTACGTTTATGTATGTTACGATTATGATTATGAACATGTATGAACTCAGGTACGATTATGTATGGGAATAAGAGCATTAGATGCTTTAAGACAAGTATAAGTTATGTATATAGCAAGCTATGAACATGATACCGATGACGATCTTAAGTTCCCCTAATCGTCCGGTTTAGCATCGTGTCATGATTATGTTAGGATTAGGCCTCGATACATAAAGTGTAATCTTGGCAATGCGGTTTTAGGTTCCCCCTCGACCGCCATGACATGTATAGGTGAGAAGCCTATAACAAGTGAGATATGACTATGACGGCCCTAATATGCACTACCGTCTAAGTATGCATGTCCCCACACACGTATAATCAACCGTCAGGTTGTAATGTAGACACGTGGTGACCGTAGGTTTCCCCTTGAGGTTGCCTATAGCCTAGGATTTAGGGGAACTCACTGAGACATTATGTCTCATCCCAATCCTTATTTGTTTCAGATAAGCAGGATGATGATTATGTATGTGCGGAGCCGGATGGATATTACTTCAAGAGTTCGTTCGTAAAGCTGCAGGACATTATGGACATCAAGGATGTATTTTTATGTATGGATGAGTTGTATTGTATTATGATTTTTACGAACGTAACTTGATGTAAATATTATTCATTCGAAGTTTTTAATTGTTGTATATTTTAATGTATCCAGTACTAATATTAACGCGCGTGCCAGACTTTCTAGATACGTCTGGTATGGGTGTTACAATTGGTATCAGAGCAGGTCGATTCAGACCGGCGCCTTTTGTTTGTATTCTCAGTTCCACCGGTCTCTGTTTGTCTTGAGCAGGGATCTGATTGTTTAATAAAATTTACTGATTCAAAAAAATCCTATCTTTACTGTAAAAAAAACAAAACAAAAAGAGACTGTTTTTAATTTTAAGCAATTAGAAAGGTAATTTGTTGAGATACAAGATAATAGTAAAAGGAGGAAGACAATATCGTTGAAGTGTTTGATCCCAACATCATTGTGTTAATTAATCACTACTGTTGTCCTCGTGAGCTTAACTCAGTTGGTAGGGACAATGCATAATATTTGCATGGTTCGGGGTTCAAACCCCGACCACCACCAAAAAATTAATCACTACTGTTATACTTTTTTTTTTGAAGGAATCACTACTGTTATACTAATTATCTCTTGGATTTCATTCATAAATATTCGAACAATAATATTGGGTTTGCAAAGGAGAAGATTGTTGAGTAGGTTGATTTTAATATTCAATAAATAAATAAAGCATCAAATAGTGAATATACTATTGCGTTTAATAATGTTATTAATAAAGTATTTGATAGCATGAAATAGCCATTAGCACTAAATATTTCAAGATAAAGCCTTAGAGAAGACAGTTGCTACACAATTTTGAATGATTAAGACAGCTTGCTATCACGATCTTTTAAGTAACGTTTCTTTTTTATCACAGGCATTAGAGAAGTTATAAGCAAAAAAAACCTGGTAAATGGTAAATTTGAAACATAGTATTCCCTTAATTTCAAATTTCACATCAACCAGGTTTCACTTGCAGATAAGTTCTCATTCACCTATCAACTCATTAGAGTAGTAATACACTACAAGGATCTCATGCGCTGCTTTTATAAGCAAACTTACTCTCTAATATTGTTGAAAGTTTTCGATGTGGGACTTTTTGTCTATTGTTACTATGCTTTCCGCAAAAAGTGAAGTGAACTGCGAATGCCTCAATAACATTATTTATAAGCACTCAACTTATTTCCTCCATTATGGAGGTACCTAGTTACTTAGCATGGTGCTAAATATATGAATCATTATTATTATGGACGTAATTACTTTTAAATATTAAGTTCTCTTAATTAAGAAAATTGTTGCGAATTTGGTAAATCTAAATCACATTAATAAACTTAGATGTGTGGGAGAAGTATCAATGGCAACCAATAATCAATATAGTTCTTAACAACAAAAACAATAGCATATCTAGATCTAATTTAAAAATCAATTGTAAAGCAAAATCACAATCGATTCAATGAATGACAAGATTCTCTAGTATCCATTATCAATTAGTTTTTTACAAAGAAAGATACAAAAGAGTTATAAGAAATTAGCTTCAATAAGTTCTTCAAGATAAATCCTAATTGATAACTTATTGAAGCTAATTGAAGCTAAGTCCTTAGAAACAAAACGTTCACAGAATTCTATAGTTCTGTTTTGTAACAACCTGCCGCATAATGCATATACTGTGATGACATAAACAAATTACAAATAACAAAATATATTCATAATAACAAAATAAGCGCAGCTTATTTACTAAGCAGTCTTTACTATTAATAGGACTGTAGATGTTTGAAGGCATTTCTCTAAAACAATAGCATGTCAGCACACCAACTCCCTTGTGTGTGAGGAGATTGGAGAAGCAAGAAATTGATCCCCAAAAAATTTAAGCCGTTTGGAATGGCTTATTTGTGAGCATACGCAAAACAGCTTATGCAAATAAATTAGCTTTTGTGTATTATTCATAAACTTGTCAAGGTAGTTTATGAAAAAACATCTTATGGAGATATAATTTTTGTTAGAGAGAACTTATAAAAGCTTGTTTATTTACTTATTTTTTTTCATAAGCTCATACATTAGTCTATCCAATAAGGCCCTATTTGTATAAGAGGAGCGAAGTTTAATGGGATAAATTTTAACACTAATTAAGATGAGGAGTGCAAAAAGTTATAAGAAGAGAGGGTTGACAAATTTTAAAGTCTTAAATTTGTGAAAGACTATCTCCTCATAAGTTCTCAACCCCCAACTCAAGCAAAAGGCTGTACACCATTCTGTGAATAAAGCAAAATGAGGTATATCAAACATATAATGTCATACGTTGGTTTTATAGCTCACTCCCTCTCTACATTTCACAAAATTTTCCAATGTGGGACTTGTTTGCTTTCAAATTGTTACTATCCTATTAGCTTATTGAGTATCCTCCATCCTCCGTGTGGGACATTTTGTATCTATCTATCTATTAAGTAGCCGATAGACGTGCACCAACGAGTTGCCCAATTAATAAAAGCAAACATAGCAGAAGAGTAAAAAGTCCATGATGTAATACAAAGTTGAAATTTTGAGGCGTGATAAAAACAAAGCAATGTTACATATTCTCGAACTTACCAGTTACCATGATATGTACAAACCTCTAGATTTCCAAAATGAACTGAGAACCACACTAAAGCTCACAACATAAGGTTAATAACACAATTCAGCTTCTAGGCCACTTTTATCCTAACATCATCACTTTTAGTGTGGTTCTCACCGTTATGACCTTCATTTCCTGTAGCACTGGGAATTGCTTGCTTGACGAAACAAAGGCGTTTGGTAGTTTCTAAAAAGAAACCGTAAAACCTAAAAGCAAGCTTGCTGGTGATAACTGTCATTTAATATTCCTAGATGCATTCACTTATTTACTAGAACTTTCTATGCATCAATATAACTAGAGGTTCTATGTATTGTCAATGCATTGCAATGAAAAGAACTATTGCTGCCATTCCATAATTGTCACGTTTTCTGTTCCTTTTCTTCCTCTTTCTCCAACAGTTTTGGTATCAGAGCAGCCTGGTTTATTTCAAAAAAAAAAAAAAAAGGAATGGCAACGTCAAATTCAAATTCAATCTTCTCTTACACAACAAATCAAATTCCAGTTTTCAATGGTGAACACTATGATTACTGGAATTCTCAAATGGAAACTATATTTATCTCTCAAGATCTGTGGGATGTGGTTGAAGACGGATACGAAGAACGCCCAATTCGAAGAAACGCTTCCTCGATTGCAGAGAAAGAGAATGAATACAAGGAGAATGTGAAGAAAAATGCTACAGCATTGAGAATCATCCAGCAAGGTGTAAGTAAAGCCATTTATCCTAGAATATTTGGTGTTAAGAAGGCCAAAGATGCGTGGGATATTCTGAAGACGGAGTTTCAAGGCTCGTCAAAAGTGATTTCCATAAAGCTGCAGTCTTTATGGGGCCAATTTGAAAACTTAGCAATGAAAGAAGGTGAGAAAGTCAAAGATTTCTTCTCTAGAGTAACTGAGATTGGAAATCAAATTAAAAGTTGTGGAGAAGAAGTTCCAGAAAAGAAAGTGGTTGAGAAAATATTGAGAAGCCTTCCACAAAAATTTGAACATGTTGTTGCTGTTATTGAAGAAACAAAGGACCTCTCAAAGCTCTCACAATATGAACTAATGGGTTCCTTAGAAGCTCATGAGGAAAGAGTGAATAGATACAACAATCAGCCATTGGAGAATGTTTTTCAAGCAAAGATGAATATCCGGAGTTCCAACTCGCGACAAGAAGGAAGAGGGGACTCATTTCGTGGACATCCTTCCAATAGAGGTCATGGAAGGCATTCTGGATACAGAGGAAGAGGAGGAGAAAGGATACGAGGTAATTCTAATTCTTATTGCCTTATTTGCAAAAAATCTGGACATGAATCAAAAGATTGTCGCTTTAGATGTACTAGATGCAAAATTCCCAACCATTCAAGTAAAGATTGTTGGCATAAGAAGAAAGAAGATGATGAAAGAATAAAGGGAATTAATTTTTCTGCAGAAGATGATGCAAATAAGTTATTCTCTACGATGATTAATGATCAAAAATCTGGTGAAATATGGTTTTTAGATAGTGGCTGTAGCAATCATGTAACAGGGAATCAAACCATATTTGAAGAGCTAAATGAAAATTATTCATCTCATGTTGAACTTGGTGATGGAAAACATGTTAAAATTGAAGGAAAAGGGGTTATAGCAGTTCATACTAGTCAAGGCAACAAACAATTCATTCATGATGTCCATTACTCTCCTAATATTTCACAAAATCTGTTAAGTGTTGGACAGATTATGAAAAGGGGTTATAAGCTGATTTTTGATGATGACAAATGTGAGATTTTTGACAAAAAATCAGGAGAGCATATTGTCACTGTGTTGCAGACTCCTAATAACCTTTTTCCCCTCAACATGAATTCATTTCAGCCTGCTGCATTTAGCAGTAAAAGTACTGATGATTCTTATCTTTGGCATTTGAGATACGATCACTTGAACAACAAAGGTTTGCAGCTCTTAAAACAGAAGAACATGGTTGTTGGGCTTCCAGAAATCAAGATAGATAATGCAGTTTGTGAAGGCTGCATATATGGAAAAATGCATCGTCTTCCGTTTCCAAAAACAGCATGGAGATCTCAAGCCCCTCTTGAACTAGTACATTCGGACATTTGTGGACCTACTAGAACTCCATCTCTTGGAAATAAAAGGTACTTTCTGCTCTTTGTTGATGACTACACCAGGATGATTTGGATTTATTTTCTTGATAAGAAATCAGAAGCTTTCACCAAGTTCTTGCATTTTAAAGCACTTGTTGAAAATCAAAGTGGTTGCAAGTTGAAGACTCTTAGAACCGATAGAGGAGGCGAATTTATCTACAAGCCGTTTCTCAATTATTGCAAAGAGCAAGGCATTAGCAGACAGCTCACAATTAGACACACACCACAACAGAATGGTGTGGCCGAAAGAAAAAATAGAACAATTGTTGAGATGGCTAGAAGCATGTTAAAAGGTAAAGAGCTTCCAAATAGTTTTTGGGCTGAAGCGGTTAGCAGTGCTGTTTACATCCTCAATCGATCTCCTACAAAGGCAGTTCGAGATAGAACTCCTTTTGAGGCATGGCATGGAAGAAAACCAGTTGTAAGTCAACTTAAAGTGTTCGGATGTATTGCATATTCTCTTGTTCCTGCACAAAATAGAGAAAAGTTTGATGAAAAAGGTGAAAAGCTTATTTTTGTTGGATATAGTGATGAATCAAAAGGATATCGGCTTATTAATCCAACAACTAGTCAGCTCGTAATTTCAAGAGATGTGATTTTTGATGAAAGTGCAGCATGGAAATGGGAAGCTGAAGATGTTGTGCAAACACCTATGGTGCCTGTTGAATTCAAGCAATCACCTCATAATGTTGCTGAACCATCAAGGAGCAATTCTCATGAAGAAGATTCTGATTCAGAAACTCCACCAAGAAAATTTCGTTCCTTGCAAGAAATTCTTGAATCATGTAATGTTACATTTTTTGCACAGGAACCACAATGTTTTGAAGAGGCTATAAAAGAAGAAGTATGGAGGGAAGCCATGGATGCTGAAATGAAAAGCATTGAAAAGAATCGTACTTGGCAGCTAGTAGATCTTCCAAAAGGAAAAGATGCAATTGGTTTGAAGTGGGTCTATAAGACCAAGTATAATGAGGATGGAAGTGTGCAAAAATACAAGGCACGTTTAGTGGCAAAAGGCTATTCCCAGCAGCCCGGCGTAGATTTTAATGAGACTTTTGCTCCCGTAGTACGTATGGAGACAATTAGAACTGTTCTTGCTTTGGCAGCTCAATTAGAATTACAAGTTTTTCAACTTGATGTCAAATCAGCCTTCTTGAATGGAGAACTAGAAGAAGAAGTTTACGTGAAGCAGCCACAAGGTTTTGAAGTTGAAGGAAAGGAAAGAAAAGTCTATAAGCTACACAAGGCTCTTTACGGTTTAAAACAAGCGCCGAGAGCATGGAATAGCAAAATTGATGCTTACTTTCTACAAAATGGATTTGTTAAAAGTCCATCTGAACCATCTCTGTATGTGAAAAGAAGTGGTGCTAATTTCTTGATGGTTTGTCTCTATGTTGATGATTTAATTTATACAGGAACAAATCATGATATGGTGCAGTCATTCAAGGAAGCAATGATGAAAGAATATGAGATGACAGATCTTGGATTAATGAAATACTTCCTTGGAATTCAAGTGAAGCAAACAAAAGGCGAGATTTTTATCACACAAGAAAAATACATTCATGTATCTGTAAGTTCCAGAGAATGTCATTTAATATTCCTAGATGCATTCACTTATTTACTAGAACTTTCTATGCATCAATATAACTAGAGGTTCTATGTATTGTCAATGCATTGCAATGAAAAGAACTATTGCTGCCATTCCATAATTGTCACGTTTTCTGTTCCTTTTCTTTCTCTTTCTCCAACAATAACCCGGGTAGTTTCTACATATTGGGTCGTCCAACCTTTAATGAACTGCAAGCAAGTTTAATTTGCGCATCGAAAATCGTGATTAAACAAACTGACAGATGCAAGCAAAGTTGTGAAACTGAAAAGTAGAGGGCAGACCAAAAAAACATAAAAGGAAAAAAGTTCTCGCAAGTTATTAAAGGTTGAGATTTAAAAAACATGTCTATGTACTATTTAGTTTGAACTACTACTTTTAAACACCCTTATTTAGGTTCGTTCATATTTCATAGTTCAAAGGTTGAAAGGAAAATCATCTATTGTTCTCACCTCTTTTATGTATGCTTACCATTAAAGGATGAAAATAAACTAACACCGTAAAATAGACAAAAAATTATGCCTCACTTTAATGCATATAGGTGATACATTTTCTGAGTTGTTTCCATGTAACTCAAAATCTGAATCTAGAATACATAGTCTACATAAAACATAAAAAAACTATCATGTCAAATTCAGTTGCACAAAACAGAACATGATCTTTGTACCTTTGAACTCCATCCCACGCAGTAATGGTGAAAAAGCAATTATATACCATCATTGTCGATAACCTGTAGCCAACAATACATAGGATTGAATCTTATTAACAATACATAGATACTCCATCAGTAATTAATAAAACAGATTATAGGAAGATCTATATATGCTAACAGATTACACTTTTGCTTATAGCAAAGAAAAAATTGATAGTACTTTTTTAGTAACCAAGCTTTATTCGTCAAAAGGTGGTAATCATAAACATCTGAAATAATGCAAGCACAAATTCTTTCAGCTTCACAAGGACCTTGAATGCTAAAAATAATTCATGCGATTAAGTAACGTATCATTTCCTTGCAGGAATAAGATAATATTTCCCGGTCAAAATGCTTCAATCTTATTCTAATCATGTTCCAATCTAAAATCCATCATGAGAAATACGGAAGGAGATGCGAAAAAATAAAGCACTACATCAGAAACCATAGTTACAGCTACATGCATTCATTCTCTAAAAGCTTTATAAATTTTAATACTCCCTCCGTTTCAAAATGAGTGTCGTTTTAGGTGTTTACACACATATTAAGAAATGCAATGATTAAAAGAAAGAAAATGGTTATTTTACCAAATTATCCTTATTAACTATTGGTTAGTTTTAAAAGTAATACTTTGGAAGTAGTGTGCAGAGTATTAATTGGAGGGTACAATTGAAAATAAAAAGTTATTATTGCATTGGAAACTGAAAGTGACATTCATTTTGAACCAATTTTTTTTTGCTAAAGCGACACTCATTTTGAAACGGAGGGAGTATAATTTTCTAATTGTTTGATTCAGATATTGACACCTGTAGTGGTTTTGGTCTCATTTAAAAATCTAATCATAAAATTATTATGTTCTAAAAGGTATAACTCAATTCCTGTAATTTCTAGTATTTTTACAATGTTGGATTAGATTCTAGGACGACGAAGGCAGTATAAACTATGCTGACGAAGGCAGTATAAACTATGCTGACGAAGGCAGTATAATTTCGGCAAGTGTTTTGTGACATAATAGTTATGGAGTCTCTTATTTTGATTATCAAAGGTAATTTTCATCTTTGAAACAAAACGTCTATAATATTCGTACAAAATAAAATGAGCTTATGTAGCCAAAGTAAATTATTACGATTATTTCAATAAGCATAAATTCGGATCATATATAGGTGCTTTAAACATGAACATAATAAAATTTACCAAAGAACAATCAAAGAGGCCCTTTTGTTGGTATCCACAGGTTAATGCATCAAACAGGTATCTCGATGAAAATCTCATAGAAACAGTTCAACAGAACAAACCAGGTATGAGGTAACCACTGCTTAACTAGGCCGAGTTTAACCAAATTCATGAAGCTATGAGTACATCAGGTGGAGTTAAAAATAATGTCGTAAAAATTAACAAAGAGCAAACTTCGATTATAGTCCCGAAAGTGTAACTTGATTTCACATAGGAATGGTCACTGAAATGAATATATCGAAACTGCAAAAATATCCACAAATCTCTCTAATATTAGTCATTTTGGTCCTCGGACATATTTTTAGTTTGTATAGTTATCAAATGTGATTTTCGTTGGTCAAATTAGTCCATAAGATAAATTTACTAACAATAAAGTCATGTTCGCAATTTACAATTTAAAGTCTCCCAACCTCGCCACACAGATCCTTCTGATCTGTGTGGAACGCAAGGCAAGAGGACGGCGGAGACGAGGAGGAGCGGCGGAGGTGATGGGGAGGCTGATGTTTAGATCTGAGACGGTGGTGGTAGCGGTGGTGAGATTTGGTGTGAGGACGACGACGATGGTGAGATCTGAAGGTCGGGATGGTGGCGACGATGGTGGTCGTGTGATTTGAGGTTAATGACGGCGGAGATGGTGGTGGTGACAACGGTGGTTGGTGGTCGATGAAGAGAATGCAGGAAGAAAAGAAAAAAGAGTGATAGTGAGGTGAAATGACTAAATTACCCCTGCCACATCAAAAGTGGTACAAAGGGGTGTATAGTAAAGAGTGGTCTATGTATCTTTTTCCTAAATTATTAGATGATATGTTTATTCATTTAGGATTATAACCATTCTACAATCATAGCACTGGTGGTAAGGCCTAGACAACTAAGACAATTTAGGCCTTAAATTCTCTCATGCATTAATATTAAGTATTTTATATTATTAGATGATTTGTTCAAATAATGCTATGTTATAGCACCTCTGTTTAACAGCATTGATAAAAACAAATACAAATAACAAGTGTAGGCACAGCGACAGAACGCCAAAAGGTTGTCATGTTGTGGTCAATGCTAAAATAATTCAACACTGCTAAAACTAGGCAAGGGCAATGTATATCTTTTCGAGCAGTGTTATATTAACAACCAAAAACCGACAACTTTGAGCCACACCGTATCATTCCCAAGAAACAAATCAAGTTGGCACGGATTTCAAGATAACACAAAATGATTAAAATATTCAATTTAAACTAGTTTACCATATGAAAATACGCTGTGGACAACCACAAGGTTGTTCATATATCATTCCTGTTTCTTTTCACATTGACAAAATACAAAGTGCATTTAGATGTTTAACACTTAAAAAATTGTGACTTCATCATAAGTATGGTTTCCCTAGTTTCTTCTAATAAAGAATTCCAAGTCAATCACTAACTCTCTTATAATGCAATCATAACTGGGACACATCGCTTGCTAGATGATATATATGTACTAAATAATGAACATGTTCAATTGTAGCTTCTGGTTTGTGTGGTTTGTACCCAATGCAAAGGCCAATTGTTAGAAAAGGAACATTGAATATGAAACGAGTAAATTTACCTTTCAGTTACTACCGACCAAGAATGGTTTTTTTTATTAACAATGAACAATTGCAAAATTTCCATGACAAATAATAATTAATAATGTTAAAAATGATATTTTTGGCTTGAAGACCTCAGCGGCCTATTTCCTAAAGTTAATAGAATCCTACAGCAGGAACATGAACCACAAATGGAATTTCCACATTGTGCGGGGTTAAAAAAAAAAAAGGATGTTGGATAAAATAGAAAATACCTAAAATAAAAATTTTAACTCTCAAATTGAGGGGTAACAGAAGTTATCCACTTTATCCCACCTTTAATTTGAGAATATAAGCCTTAATTATAAAAGCTTCAACTCAAAGTCTAAAGGAAAAGATAAAGGGGAATAAGTTCTTAACCCCTATTCAAAATGTTTGTAATGTAATGTAGACCGATGAAGCCATAGGCTGCTTTTATAGCTAACTTACTATGTAAATATCACAATGTTTCCGATGTGGGACTTGTTTGCTTTCAAACTGACACTATGCAATGCTGTTAGGTTTTTTTTCTTTTTTTTTTTGACAAAGGTAAATTGAAGAATTTGTGCTAAATTTCACATAACTTTTCAATCATTACGTTCCATGAGACTAGCTAGCTCTTTCTATCACGAAGTTCCTCAAACAGTTTATGAGCTTATAGGTGGTTGAAGTTCTTTCTCAACTCAGCAACTCTTCTTGTGTGTTGAGGAGAACAAGCAGGAAATTGGACCACAAAAATGGGATCAAAAAAGTCTCTTTTATAAATCTTACAATTGAGTTGTTAAATGAGTGAGTCATAAGAGTCACTCCCTCAATTGCTAGCAATAGAACAGGAATATTCAAGGTGAAACAAGTAAATTTACTTTTCAGTGGCTAATTTTACTAGCAGGGATAGTTATTTTATACTAACAGGGATATTGTTAATTAAATAATTGCAAAATTTCCACGCCAAATAAAATTGATAAAAAATGATGTGCTAGCTTCGGAAAAGGCACCTAAAAGTTGGCAAATTGCATTCACTTCACAATAATTCAACCAAGTAATTCGAACAGTCCCACTGAACATATAGAATGCCCTAAAACAAAATGAACATGATAAGTTTGAATTTCACTTTTTGAAAGTTTATTCTTAACCTCTATCAAGTCTACTCTTTCAACTATCTAAAATTGTACAGTGCCTAACATGCTAAATTTCAAAATATCACGTAAGACTCATACGCGCTAAAATTTTATTGTCACTCCATTAGTTGTTCATCTTAAGGTAGCGATGCTCACTAAATTCCTGCGATTTCCAGTATTTTTCCAGTGTTGGATTAAATTCTAGGACGAGAAAGGCAGTGTACCTAATAACATTTTGTAACCCAAATGCGTCGGTATTGTTTTATATAGTTCAACTATTTCTAACTCCTATTTTGAACATGTCGTCTCGTTAGAAACAAAAAGTTCATAGAATTTTGCAGTTCCATTTCATAACTGGCTGCCTCATAATGGGAAACTGTGATGCATGAACAGATTACAATTTAAATAGGTTACCAGTATTCGAAAAACTTCTGGTATATTGATCACTATGGAGAGATTCAAAAAACTTCAGGTATTGATCACTATGGAGAGAGTTGTTTTTATTAACAAAGGTTGTTTTCAACTTCAAAATATAAATTGCTATATATCTATTCATAACAAAATAGATGCAGTTTATATAAGCCATAACAGATAGTCACTAATGAATAATAAGCATATATTATAGAGTTTTAATCATATATTCATGCTATAGACTTCACTTCAAGGACCCTCATTTGAGATACATGTGAACCAAATATCACAAACTAAGATGCGTGAAAGAAGAAGAAAGACTAACGAAAACTTACCATGATTTAAGAGTGTGAGAAAGAAGAAGAAAAAAATGTGGCGTGCGAGAAGTTATTAACACTGAAACATGACAAATTTGAAACATAGGTATTCCCTAATCTGTTTACTCTCAAATTTGCCAAATGTTTCAGCATCAATAAGTTCTCAACGTCAACCCCAAATTCGTATGGAACTTTGCAGTAATTTACAAAGCTGAGGGACATGCGCTGCTTTTATAGCGAAACTTACTCTTGCTATATTTCGCTAAGCTCCTATGTGGGACTTGTTTTTGTCTTGAAACTGTGATCTTGCTATTAGCTGCGATGTTAGGCTTAGTTCCTTATTAATTTATAATAATGTTATATTTTAATTATATTAACATCATTCATTCCTTTAATTCCCCTGATCTCATTTTCACTTAATAATTCACATGACCCTCTAAATCTTAATCATTTTCCTTCTGTAAATCCAACTGTTTGATCATTGAAAAACAAGCTTTATAAGTTAAAACATAGTCCAATTGAAGAATTCTTGTTTGATTATCTATTTAATGTCAATGCCACAGACTGTTCAATTAAAATGACAAGTAGATTTTATTATTAATGCTAAGCTATTGAATCAAGTTACAAAGGCTTGATTGAGATGAGTTTTATCATTTGAGGGACATATCAAGTAAGATTGATGTCTTGAGAGATGAGAGAAGAACATATTAACCCTTAGATTGAAGAGAAGTGTAAAGAAATTGTCTCCCTTCAGAGTTCAATTTTTCTCTCTCAGTTTGTTGAGCAAAAGCCTTTTATTAATGAAGATCATCGAAAAAAGTTCAACAAAATCGAAACAGGCGCATATGAAATAGATAGTGGAATTACTTGCAGTTTTGAGATGGTGCCGGGTTTGAAAGTTAGTTTTTTCAAAATTTGTTTAATAGAAGTAAATGAGAATCACATAACTAGATGCAGCTAGATCGTCGTTATTACAACTCTGACTTTCAAAGCACATCTCTAAAATATATTTCACAAAATATCAAAACTTGTGTGTAAATATGTAAAATCAAAACTCAACTAAAAATCCACTACTTTTTAAATTATCAATAAATCCAAATGAGTACATATTAGTATCAAAATTTACCAAAAACACATCTCAAAACCATACTTTACAACATATCAAAACCAATGCTGAATTACATACAATCAAATTTCAAATTCATATCCACAACGTTATTCCCTAAAATAAATCCACTACATTTATAAATCATAAGTAAATTCCATCTGAGTGTATAATATCGATCACTTTAAAAACTATTGACAATGACGAGAAAAATGTTTAAAAGTTTTATTTATCCATTTTTAAAAATACTTTAACATAGAAAATAAGCAAAATATCAATAAAATATCGTTATCAAAAGCTATGCTAAATCGACTTAATTTGCTCTCCGACCAGTCCCGAAGAAAGCAAGTTAAGTATCAGCCGTCCAATCCGAGCTTCAATGATGATTTCAAGATTAAGAGGAATATTCTAAAACTTTTCTAACCGTATGAAACTATAAACTCCTTTTTATCTTTACTTGCTGTTTTTTTATTTGAAACTGTGCATTTCATAAGTAATCCAACCCTGCCTAAGCTTTAGCTTGCATGGCAAATCATAAGATTATTGAACAAGTGTTGACCAAATTACATAACAATCGACATATTATTGAATTCCATGAATTACTATCTGTCTCCATAATAAGAGATTGTTTCAAACACATGTTGACCAATTTCCAAAGACATGTATTTGGAATACATTTAATTTAAAAATAAAACATTTCAATGAATAAAGGTCTATAAAGACCAAAAATGACTCTAACTCTAAGAATAGAGAAGAGATAATAAGATGAGGAGTTCAAGAAATCAACATAAGTGACTCAGTAATATTTGAAAAAGAGGTACTTTCAAATAAAACTGAGCTACTTAAGATAAATTCTCAACCTCCAATTCAAAAAAATTCAAAAAACAATTAAAAAGGCATACCGGAGGAGATGCAACAGCAAAGCCATGTGTTACTAAATGTAAGTCATGTGTTTGTTTTATAGCATCGTCACGCTCTATGTTTCAAGAAGTTTCCGATGTCGGACTTCTTTCTTTTGCTCTTAAATTGTCACCATACGATAAGCTTACTTACAAGTATAGACTATCCTTCCATGTGGGACATTTTGTATCTATCTAAATATGATATATGTTTCATCATGTAATTATGAGGCATGTACCAAAAAATATAATAGGACGAATAATGTTTTACCAAAAAAATATAAAAGAAAAAAATAATGTTATTTGGCTGGTTATCATGTGCATCGAACACATGATATGTTGTATTTATCATTTTTATCCGGCTCTATATCCTATCATGACTATCAAACAAGTTCTAATTTTTTTTTATGGTCCATTAGGTCGCTATAATAAGTTAATTGTATCATATCGTGTCTCAACTCAATGTCTGATGAGACAATACCGATATTGGGTTCCTTTCATTTTATTTTATAATAATAATTGTTAAATTTCAAATGTTCAATTGACCATATTGTTAGGCCAACATCCTCATTCATATTCGAATCCAAGACCTCCTAGTTGTGTCATTAAATTTCAACTTACATTTATCAACTGGTCTACAAACAAGGAAATTAATTAATTTAATATCAGAAATACCTTTAAAAACAATTTACATAATTTACATATACGGACTATAGCTTAAAACCTTCATGGTGAGAATGACAATTGAAAATAACTTTTTTCTTAGAGCAGCAACAAGATTATCATTCAACAATAGCAAGCTAAACAAAGTTTCTTATATGATAACAAGTTCTAACAGAATCCTGAGGAAACCAATAAGCTCAACAAGCTTGGCTGGACAGACACTTCAAGTTCTACCAAGTAGTGTTCTCTTAACTAGTGTTGTCTCTTAACAAGTTCTACACATTCTCTTAACAAGTTCTGTCTCTAAGAACCTTGATTAACACACAAAATGGACAACAACAATCTGTCACTGTTGAAGATCATCACTTGCTCCATTTATTAAAAATCGAATTACATAAAGATCATATAAAAATTATAAATTGCATAGTTTTTTCTCCTAACAAAAATTAAATTAACAAAAAATGTAACTTACAAATAATTTTTTGGAACCAAGAACTAAACTCATCTGGAGTGTAACTAAAACCAAGAATTTATGAGAGGTAATGACTGCATGAAAGTAGCTCCTGTCTATAATTGAAGATTAAGTTTAAACTTGAATTATGATCCTTAATGGATTATACCATGTTTTGCACCTACCACTTGGCAAACTGCATTCACTTTACAATTCAACCATGTTATTTCAAAAATCCCTTTACTCTTATAGAATGCCCCGAAACA
The DNA here is from genome assembly GCF_051527215.1 of Medicago sativa. Lineage (NCBI taxonomy): Eukaryota > Viridiplantae > Streptophyta > Magnoliopsida > Fabales > Fabaceae > Medicago > Medicago sativa. The sequence goes on from NC_140755.1 coordinate 25,060,455, forward strand.
AAATTAACATGATAAGTTGAAATTCCACTTTTGAATTTATTCTTAACGGTTAACCTCTATCAAGTGTATTTTTTCAATCGTCTCGAATTGTATATGTTTAACAGTGGAAAAACTGTGACATCATAAGAACAGTTTCATCTTTTGAATTGTAAAACGATAGCCTACTTCGGCGGTACTTCTGACATCCAATCATTAGCAGCAACATTAGTTTTTGAGTTGTGGACCATTCAAAAACTCCCTTATAATGCAATCATAACTGGAACTCATCAGTTGGCTTGATAATAGGGTTTCTGAACCAACAAATGCTTCAATAATATTCTAATCGCAATCCAATCAGAAAACAATCATGAGACGCAATGGAGGAGATGAGAACCAACATTCGTTTTAGCTACGAAGTGATCTCTAAAGATTTATAGTTTAATATGATTTGTTGGCTGTCATCCAGAAATGGACATGTTAAGGTGCTGACAGTGTTTGATTCAGAAATTTATAGTTGATGGTGTAACTCACTTCCTGTGATATCCAATATTTTTCCAACGTTGGATAGATTCTAGGACAACAAAGGAAAGTGAACCTAATCAAATTTCTGGCCCTTGTATGGTCTGATATTTCATGGGATTGTTACTAAAAAGGTTGTTCTTCTTCTCTAAAACTCTTCTCCTATACACATATGACCTGAGTCACCCCCTAGGATTTACCTTGTCATCACCCAGGTTTTCCTCTTTGAAACCATGTTCTAACCTTATAGTGGCAGATTTTCATATCTAAAATCCAGCCATGTTATCCCAACTCATGAAATATACAATACGTCATATGTTGATTTTATAGATCACTGACTTTCAACATTTCACAAGGTTTCCGATGTGGGACTTTTTTCTTTTCTTTGAATTTGTCACTACGGTATTAGCTAGCCTATAATGTGGGACGTTTTATATCTATCTATTAACAGATGTTACAAGTGTTATTTTTTTAAAGGAGATGTTACAAAGTTAATAATATAGAAAAACAAGTATGTGATTGTTTTAGAGGTACTTTTATCATCTAAATATGATATATATTTTATCATGTATTATTGAGGCATGTACCAAAAGAGTATAATAGAAAAACAACTTATCACGTGAGCATTAAAAATTATATCTTTATCTTGTTTTATATCCTATCATCACCACCAAATAGATTATAAAAATATTTTAGGGTCCATTAGGTCGCCATGATAAGATAATTGTATCATATTATGTCTCAATTCATTGTTTGATGAGACAATGCCGATATTGAGTTTCGTTTAATTTATAATAATGATTGTTAAATTTTTATTGATCATTTGACAATGTCGATATTGTTAAACCGAACATCCTCACTCATATTCAAACTCAAAACCCCACAAACTTGTGATTAAATTTCGGCTGATATTTATCAATTTGTCTACAAACAAAAAAATTATTATCAAGGAAACAAAATGAATGAAATGAAATGTTTATTCTCATTATTAACTGAACTATTACAACACTCTTATATATATATATAGTTTGGTAACGACTTAACTAACAAAGAAGAAGCTATTAAAAGTACTAAAAAGCCCCTAACAATTACTTGGGCTGCAAGCTATCTACATTCTTCTGTTCATTCTCTTCTATGTTTAATATCCCCCACACAAGTTGGAGGTTGGTAAATGTTGAGCAACCCCAACTTGGATAAAAGGAGATTAAAGGATTGAGGAAGCAGTGATTTAGTGAAGAAATCTGCTAGCTGATCTTTGGAAGAAATGGCAGTAGTTTGAACAAGCTAGCTTGCAACTTTTCCCTGACTATGTGGCAATCAATCTCCAGATGTTTGGTGCGTTCATGGAAGACAGGATTGGCTGCAATGTAGATAGCACTCTGGTTATCACAATAGAGCACAGGTGGCTTGATGCACGTGACCTCCAAATCTCTGAGCAGATAGGTAAGCCAATGCAGTTCACATGAAGCAGATGCAAGTGCTCTGTATTCAGCTTCTGAAGATGACCTGGAAACAGTGAGTTGTTTCTTGGTTCTCCATGAAACAAGAGAATTACCAAGGAAGAAACAATGGCCAGATATGGACCTTCTAGTGTCTCTGCAGCCAGCCCAGTCAGCATCAGTGTACCCTTTGAGTTGAAGAGATGAACTTCTGGGAAAGAATAAACCTTTACCAGGGCATCCTTTAAGGTATCTTAAAACCCTCATAGCTGCATTATGATGAGTTTGAGTAGGGTTACTAAGGAATTGGCTAAGTTGCTGAGTAATATATGTGATATCAGGTCTTGTTGTATTGAGATACAACAATCTGCCAATTAATCTTCTATAAGCTGAAATGTCAGGAAATGAAGGTGCAGAATCATTATAGAGCTTAATAGAAGGATCAGAAGGAGTGGAAAGTGGTTTAGACCCAAGTAAACCTGAATCTTCTAAGAGATCAAGGCAATATTTTCTTTGACATAAAGATATGCCAGACTTTGAATGTGCAACCTCCAGGCCCAAAAAATATTTCAGTTGGCCAATGTCTTTGATTTTAAAAGCATCATGAAGAGCACTCTTAATCAAAGTAAACTCAAAAAGAGTGTTACCAGCCAAGATCACATCATCAACATAAACCAGTAATATAGTGAAAAGAGGAATTGGTGCTCTTAATAAACAAAGAAGCATCATAAGCTGCTTGTTTGTAACCATTGGAGAGGAGAAGAGTGGTTAACTTCTCATACCACTTTCTACTAGCTTGTTTGAGTCCATATAAAGACTTGGTGAGTTTGTAAACTTGGTTGGGATGAAAGTGAGAGACACCAGGAGGTATTGTCATGTAAACATCTTCCTGTAACTCTCCATGCAGGAATGCATTGTTTACATCAAGTTGATGTAAATGCCAGTGATTGATGGAAGCTAAGGCAATGATGAATCTGACTGTAGTGAGTTTGGCTACAGGTGAGTATGTGTCAAAGTAGTCCAGTCCTTCAATCTGGTTGTATCCTTTGGCCACCAATCTTGCTTTGTATCTCTCTATGGATCCATCAGCATTGTGCTTGATTTTGAAGCTAAGATCCATCTGCACCCTATGTGTTTGACTGTTGGAGGAAGATCAACTATCTGCCAAGTACCAGTTTGTTCAAGAGCAGTAATTTCATTTTGCATGGCTTGCTTCCAACCAGGCTCTGATACCATATTATCAAGGAAACAAAATGAATGAAATGAAATGTTTATTCTCATTATTAACTGAACTATTACAACACTCTTATATATATAGAGTTTGGTAACAGACTTAACTAACAAAGAAGAAGCTATTAAAAGTACTAAAAAGCCCCTAACAATTACTTGGGCTGCAAGCTATCTACATTCTTCTGTTCATTCTCTTCTATGTTTAATAAAAATCAATAAATTTAATATCAGAAAATTCATCATGTTGAGAATGACAATTCACAAAGAACTTATTCTTAGAGCAGTAACATGATTACCATTCAACAATGGGAAGCTGAACAAAGTTTCTTCTATGATAACAAGGTCTATTAGACTTTTGAGGAAACCAACAAGCTCAATAAGCTTGGCTGGATAGGCACTTCAACTTCTGTCTCAAATGACCTGAAAACTCTGTCTCTAAAAACCTTGATTCAAGATAAAATAGACAACTATCTGTCATTGTTGAATATCATAACTTGCTTCATTTGTAAAAAACAAATTACAAGAAGATCATATAAATATTAACAGTTGCATAATTTTTTGTCCTAACAAAAAATTAAATTAATAAAAAATGTAACTTACAAATAATTTTTTGGTACCAACAACTTAACGCAGCTAGAATTCAACAAAAACCAAGAACTTATCAGAGGTAACGACGTTTGATAGTAGGCCCTGTTGGGAATTGTCAAACAAACATGAAATTTTGAGTTCCATGGTACATGCTATACCAAGATACATGTGTTCAAACCTTTGAAGTTCTAAAATCCATTAATTTTACAAAATGAACTGAGAACCATATCAAATCTGGCATCATCATTAGGATAATAATTTATAATAGCACAAGCTGGGCTTCAGGCCACTTTTAGGGCAGTCATCACCATTATGACCTTCAATGCCCTGGCTTGATAACCTAGCTTAACTCAACTTTACAAAATCAACTTATAAGATGAGAGCATCTCAAACTTTATAAGCACTACATAGGTTATATCTAGAGGCAATGTGAGAATAAATCCACCACTTCACATTCAACACAATGAAGGTGTTGGAGATTGCAATGAAGACAATCTAAATTTCGCAACTAGAGGACTAGAGAGGACGTTATTATTACCCTAGTATTATTATAAGCTATATTGTAGCTCACATTTACGTGCTGGCTTTTTTATAAGAACTATAAACTATAATGTTCAATTGCAGCTTCTGGTTTTTGTGGTGTGTACCCAATGCAAAGGCCAATTGTTAGGTATAGCAAAGGAACATTGAAGATAAAACGAGTAAATTTACATTTCAGTTTCTTCTAACAATGACATGATATATTACAATGAATAATTGCAAATAATAATGTCAAAAATGATATGTTAGCCTTGAAGACCTCTGTGGCCTATTTCCCTTTTCCCTTAGGAGAATTACCAACAAATACTTTGATCTATTAACCAAAAAATGGAAAGCCAAAAATCGAATGTTCGTTTGTGAGGCGTTAATAAAAAAAAAAAATGGCATGTCACTTAAAAAAGAATTTGAAATTATAAAAAAATGTGAAATTAAAATTTCAACTCTCAAATAGAGGGGTGACAAAAGTTATCCGCCATGACCTACATTCAAATTTGAGAATATAAGAGTCAACTCTCAAACTGAAATGTAGATATGTAGATTATTAGAGATAAGTTCTTAACCCCAATACAGAATGTTTAAAATGTCTACCGATGAACAATAACGAATGTCATAGGCTGATTTTATAGCCAACATACTATGTAAGCATTACAATGTTTCCGATGTGGGACTTCTTTGCTTTCAAACTGTCACAGTGCAATGTTGTTAGTTTTTTTTTCTTTTCTTACAAGGTTAAACTGAAGAATTTGTCCTAAATTCCACATAATTTTTTCCAATATATAAAAAGTTGATGATTAATTAATTGATGTGTATATATTATATATTAAAAAAGTCACGACCCTTAGATTGTGTTATTTATTCCACAAGTATTGGCTCTTTATTTTATCTTTTTGACTAGTCATACTAGAGTACATTAGTCCAACAGGAACAACCAGCACAGTAGGCAAAAAAGATAATGATTAACTATCACAAATATATAGTTTATCTTATTGTATAAATTGGTTTTTTAGCAAATCATATACCTTTCTGCATCTCACCAAATAACAATTTCAAATGAAACAGTGTATCATACGCTCCAAACCTCACCAAATAACAATGATATGCCAATAAAAACAGTTTAGGACCTAATAACATTTTCTAACTCAAATGTGTTGGTATGGTCTTATATAGTTCAACTATTTCTAACTCCTATTTTGAACACGCTTTCTCTTTAGAAACAAAAAATTCATAGAACTTTGCATTTCCATTTCATAACTGAGTGCCTCATAATGAGAAAACTGTGATGACATGAACAGATTACAAAGGTCGTGGCTTTCTCTTGGAAAGTTCTTCAAGATCGTATCCCAACAAAAATTAATTTGGCAAGGAGGAATGTTTTGCAACCGGGTGCAAATTTAAATCGCGCTTTATGTAATGATGGTGAGGATAGCTCTTCACATATCTTCTTACATTGTGATGTGGTGTTTAAGGTGTGGGATATGTTCGTTCGGTGGTTAAATATTTATTTCATTATTTCTCATAACTTCTTTGTGCACTATGTTGGAGCTCAGAGGTGAGGAATAAGAAGTTTCGTAAGGGATTTTTGTTAATTTGGCATGCAACTTTATGGGTGATTCGGAAGACTAGGAATGATAGAACCTTCAAAGATAGTATTAAGGGGATTGATGATATAGTTGATGATATTAGGGTCTTGTCTTGGTAGTGGTGTCTAAGTAGATTGAATATTCCATCCTGTCTATTTTATGAGTTGTGTTGGAAACCCTAGGGATTGTTTATTGAGATAATTGCCTTGTATTTGTCTCTTTGGTCATTTCGGTATTTTTTGGTGATTGTTGTTGGGTTTGGTTTTTCTCTTATATACAGTGCGCGTTGTATTTTTCTTTTTGTGGCTTCGCGGTTCTTCTTGTGCGGCATAACTTTTAATAATATGTTGTTTAAAAAATATGTACTATGAAAATTAAAAAAATTGTAAATTCATCGAATCGAATAAGACTATTCAAAAGTCCCATGTCATAAAGAGGTAAAAACCAAATCAACAACTTTAAACAAAATATAGAAATCATGTATAAAATAAAAGTAATCAAAATAATCAAAGTTTAGTGAAAATGTGTTACAATCAAAGTACCGAGAGCTAGATCTATCTCATTGATAGTTGTTTCCTCCTAAGAGCGATCTTTCTCTTAACCGTAGTTCCATCTAACGGATAGCACTTTTCTATCGACTTAAAAAAATAAAACATAAAATCTAGCGATCATGGAGCCTACATCTTTTTGATAGCCCTCTCCTCCTAATGGTGGTCTTTCCAAAGGGGTGGCTCTAACGTGTAACTCTCCCTAACCGAAATCATGTAACTAGGTGCACCTAGATCGTCGTCATTACACCGTGATTTTCAAAACACATCTCTAAAACCATATTTCACAATGGATTAAAACTTGTGTATAAATATGTAATATCAAAACTCAATTGAAAATCTACTACTTTTTAAATCATCAATAAATCCAAATTCAAATCAAGTACATATTAGTATCAAAAAATTTCAATAACACATCTCAAAACCATGTTATACAACATATCAAAACCAGTGCCGAATTACTTACAATCAAATTTCAAATTCAAACCCACTACGTTATAAATTATAAGTAAATTCCATCGAAGTATATAACATCGATCACTTTAAAAATTATTGACCATGACGAAAAAAATGTTTAAAAGTTGTGTTTTTCCATTTTGAAAAAGTCTTTAACATAGAAAATAAGCAAAATATCAATAAATAACATATTTAAAATATGTGATAATGATCGCCATCAACTTAGAGCTATGCTAAATCGACTTAATTTGCTCTCCAACCACTCTCGAAGAAGCAAGTTAAGTATCAACTGTCTGAGCAATTCTTACATAGACACAAACCCAAATCAAATTTATTAAGGCACACGCAAATGTAAAAAATTACAAGAGAAATTATTTTGTCACATCACTTAAATCTATTCTCTTTTAATTTTTTGTCATTTGTGAGTGTGCCCAAATAAAATTAATTTGAGGTGGTGTCCAAGTTAGAATATCCCCAACTGTCCAATCTCAACATCAATAATGATTTCAAGATTAAGAGGAGTATTCTAAAACATTTCTAACCGTATGAAACCATAAATTCCTTTAATACCTACCTAATCTAAACACAAAAATAAGTTTTAAATCAAAAACTACATATGACTAAAGACATCTTACTTGAGTTAAGGGTTGTGAACTTGTTGTGAGAAAGAAAAAGAAGGGAAAAGAAATGTGAAAAATAGAGAGAAATGACGGGGTATTGGGGGTTCGGTGGCTTTCTTTTTATCTTTATTTGCTGTTTTCTTTTTTTGCATGGCAAAACACATGATGATTGAACTCCTGTATCTATAAACATTGTTTCAAACACTTACACTTGTTGAGTAATTTCAAAGACACATATTTGCCATACATTTAAAAAAAAAAATATTTCAATGCATAAGGTCTAGAGACCAAAAACGATTCTCACTTTAAAGATAGAGAAGATCTAATAAAATGAGGTGTTCAAGAAGTTATCAAAAGTAAATCTATCTCAAATTTGAAAGAAAGAGAGGTTTTCCTTTCCCTTATTTATTTACTTTCAAATTTGAAGATATACTCACTCATGATAAATTATCAACCCCCAATTCTCATAAAAAATAAAATAAAATGGCATACTAGAGAATATAGCTGGAGGAGATGCAGCATATATTAATATTGCATCATTCAATTAACTCAACAGCGAAGCCATATATCACTTAATGTAATTCATACGTTGGTTTTATAGCTTGGTCATTCTCTACATTTCACAAAGTTTCCGTTGTGGGTCTTCTTTCTTTTGCTTTCATATTGTCACTATGAAAAAAATGAAAGATAACAAAGTAACCAAGCCTTATTTTTCAAAAAAATGAACAGTTTGATTATTTTATTTAGTGCATGGATTATGAAAAATGAATAAAATCACAATCCAGGGAATCAAACATAATACAGGCCATGATGAAAGGGCACCATTATCTTATACCTCATGTCTAAAGATTTCCATTTATTTCCATTTGTTCGTTTAATCTCATATACATAGAGTGTCTTGTCATTTCCGTATTTGAAACAAAAAGTTCATTGAATTATGCAGTTTCATTTTATAACTGCCACCCTCATAATGCTTATTCTTCAACTACTAAAAAAGTGCTATATATCATAATAACAAAATAAATGCATCTTATATAGCCAAAGCAACTTGTCACTTATGAATAATAAGCACATATCCATGTTATATATAAGAATCGGCAACATAAGCATATATCTGTTGTAGAATCAGGAACAAATTTCTATAAGACATTGTTTCAAACACCTATCAACCAAACTAGTGTTGACCAAAACATGATAAGCTGCTGTCACACTTTATGAACAAGTATGAACAAACCGACATATCTTAAGAAAAAGCACGTAATCCAACATAAGCATTAAGAATAAACACTCTGCATCTCAAAGTTAATGTGGCCGCAGGGTCTACAAATAGAGATCTAAAGAAAGTAAAAATAAAATTTTACCAAAGGGTCTGGGAAGAGAGTGAGCGTTACTCCAGAGATAGCAAAACGAGGTTATCGAAAAGTTTGTACCCCGACTCTCGTACATATATAATACAATATTTTTATCAACTAAGTTATGCTCAAGAGACTGGACTTAGTTCTTTATATATATAATAATAATTATTATTTTTAGGTTTGTTAAATTTTTTATGTTGAATTCACAATACTGATCCCATTTGTGTGATACTTGTCGCTTTATCTACAAACATACATGAATTAATTACAAAACCAAGTAATTGAATTCAAGTAGTTAATAACATTTCTGGTGAATCGTTTGGGAGAATACGAATTGGATTTCTGGCAGAAACAATTCTTTGTTAAACTATAATTACCTTCCGACCTAACTCCGGATAACTAGGGTTCCTTTCTCCCTAAGAACTGGAGGGTTAGCATAAAAAAATATACACTAATGTAATATCAGAAATTCCTTGAAAAACCATTTAATAATTTACATAATTATTAGAGTAAGTTTTGTTCCACATAACTTGGAGTAATTGTTATCACAGGTCCTATAAATATTTCTGTTATATATATATATGTAACTAGGAGGAATTGTTAATCTGTTGTAAGTCAGTAAGTCAGTTGCTCTGCCATCTTGTCCATTCTAATGAAAATAATACACATTGACAAAAACACAAAGTGCATTTAGATTTTCAATACTGGAAAAATTGTGAGACCCATAAGGATTGTTTCAGATTTTGTAATCTGAATCTTATAACCATAGGTTGCTTTCACAATATTTCTGAACTTCGGATGATTGGTAGCAACACAAGTCTTCGAGTTACAGGCCATTCACAAACTCTTTCTTCTAATACTCTAATGCACTTGGCCTGATATTGTCTATGTATTCCTGTCACTTGTTCAAAAACTTCAACTTTGAATATTGTAGCCTATTCCCTTGTACTTTATGAATATTGTTTTTGAACCAACAAATGCTGAATCTTCTTTTAATCATGATCTGAAATCCATCATGAGAATTGTCGAAGGAGATGAGAAAAAAATAACCACTACATGAGAAACCACAATTATTGCTACATGCCTAACAACATATTGAGGTGTTCTCCGTGTTTGATTCAGATATGAGTCTACACCTAACATCTTAAGTGGTTTTGGTCTCATTTGAAAGTCAAGCCATACACTATTTTTTTCAATGTTGGATTCAATTCTAGGACAACAAAGGTAGTGAAAACATTTTCAGCATGTCGTTTGAGACATAACAGGCTTGATCTTTCTCTTCAAACACCTGGTCAGCATTTTCCATAAACCCACATTTGCAATAAATGTGTGAACCAAAAAAGTTTTGCATATAGACAAATCTTACAACTGATCAAGATGGGGGCGCACTATAAGTTATAAGAGAACTTGGATGACAAATCTGAAAGAAATCCTATAAGTTTTAAACACCCCAACACAGATAAGAAAACGGCATATATCAGTTAATAAAGCTGGAGGACCCGAACAATCAACTCAACAGCTAAACAGTGTAACTATGAATGATGCCATACGTTGGTTTTATAGCAAAACTCACTCACTATATTTAATAAAGTTCCGATGTGGGACTTGTTTTTTGTTTTCAAATTGTCACTATGCAGCTACTGAGCTACCTACAGGCTACAAGTATGGAATAAAATCCTTCCATGCTTTTTTCCTTTTATTTTATTTTATAATAATAATAATAATAATAATAATAATAATAATAATAATAATAATAATAATAATAATAATAATAATAATAATAAAAATAAAAATTGTTACATTTTAATTAAATTAATATCAAAAAAAAATATTATCCCTAAAAAAAATCAAATGTTTTTTTTTTTACAAATAAATTAATTTCAATTGTTGTTTTCTTTTCTTTTTTATGAGATTATCGGTCATTCCTTTTTTTTTTTTGGTTTATGAAAGTTTAGATGAGATTGGTTATGAGATTCATGGTTTGAGCAGGATCAAAGAATGTCACCAGAGATACATATTAATCACCCACTAAATAGATCTTCACACTTAATAATTCAAGTGAGTGAACTAATTGTCCTCTCTTGACATCCTACATTTTTTATATTTAAATTGAGTGTATTTCTTTTTTTGCAAAGCCATGATTTTGTTTCTTACTCTACCATTTCATGCATGACAACTAATTGATCATTGAAAATCAAACTTTATAAGGTCAAATTTAGATGCTTCATGAATATCATAAACAAGGTCCGATTGAAGAATTCATGTTGAATTTCACATAATTTATACGTTAAATTTTTATCAAGGTATGTCTGATGAGCTATTAAATATGAATGACGCAAACTGTTCAATCAATTTGACAAGTCATGTGTAACATCCCGCTCGTCAGCTAATGGAAATTTTATCTGTTAAATTTATCAGAGGACGAAAGTTCATGGAAAGTAAGTAGTGGGAGATATTTTATGACATGTCAGCATAATACGGGAAAAATATCAGAGTCGTTTTAAAAACGCTTAAGACAAGGGCAAAGTGGTATTTTCACGCCAAAGGATATTTATTTGGATTTGGTCTCAAAATCATTCATTTTCCATTCACTTTCTCTCTCTAGGGTTTGAGTTTGGCAATTGCTCTCCCCTCTCTCTAGAACTCACACGCCCTCCTTCCCTCTTTCTCTTCCTCAATTCTTCTCAAACTTCTTCCAAAATCATGAATCATGTTGTATAAGATTCCTTCAAGGTCTTTAGTTACTTGGGAGCTTGGGATTTGGTTTGATTTCCTTACTTCTCATCACCAAGAGAATCTCAAGAAGATAGGGTGATGATTGGAGCATGGTTTGAGCTTGGTAAGGTTCCTTCTTGGTCAAGAATTAAAGGAAAGATGATTTGAAGTGGGCTTGAAGAGCTAGAGTATGGATTGTGATACTTAGAGCTTTGGAAGCAAGCTAAGTTTCAATATGTGAAGTGATGAGGATGCTTGAAAGCTTGGGGGTCAAGTGCAAACATTAGAGGTGAGTTCTATAGGTAGAGTAACCTACCTTTGGGGTTGGATATTCATGTTTTGTGCTAGTTTAGCTTCTATGACATTTTATTGAACCTAAAGCCATGCCTTGTGATTACATGATAAATTGCCATGGAACTTGATCTTATATATGTTCTTGTAAGCTATTTTTAGTACATAAACTTGTTAACAATGTTTGGAATGAGTTGGTACATTTAGGAGATCAAAAATTGGAGTTTTGGGTCGAAAATGCCACGAACCCGCAGCCGAAACACGCAGGTTCGCAGCGCTGCGCCTGGACAAGGGCGCTAGGCGCCCAAAGTCAGAGAGGCCAGCGCTAGGCGCCCACTCTCTGGCGCCAGGCGCCCCTGACAGGGCAACTTTTGTGTTGTTTTGTGCTCGGGTGCTTGGGGCCAGTCGTGTGGGGGTCCGATGCGATCGTGTTGACGTATATTTTTACTGTTTTCACCTATTTTACAACTGGAACCAACTTGTCTTGGTTAAAACTTAGAATTTCTAAATGGTTTGTTACTTGGGTTATGGCATTTTGGGTCCTCGGAATTAATAGAAAATGTACCAATCATCCATAGAACTTGAATCGATAATCATGGCAATTTAACATGGGTCACGAAGATGACTCAAGAGAGTTTAAGCATGATGGGGTAGCAATGAACTAAGAAAGGGAATGTATGTAGAGCCTCGGCTTAGCTAGTCGAGAACTAGAATATAGCAAGAATCCCTAGAATGATAAGACGCGAAGTGTAATCTCTTCGCACAAGAGCTAGTATGATTTAGCAAGTACGTAAGCCGTGGTTTGACTAGTTAGTCTCTCCACCATGATTAGGTATTAATATGAACCAGTAAGAGTTTACCACTAATCGGTTCGATTAAGGTTCCGAGGTAAACAATCAAGTATGTACATGTTTAACTTATATGCACGACAAGACTATGATTTAATAATTGTAGGTGACATGTCTCTTGATATCCACATCAGGGGGATACAAGGGGTTCTCATTATGAGAACGATTCAAGCCGTAAGGGACCCGCATGTCACTGAGTAAGCAAGACGTAGGTGTTCGTGTCTCTTGTTATCCACGCCAGGGGGATACGGGAGGTTCTCGACCTAAGGGGAACGGTTCAAGCCGCAAGGGACGCGCACGACACCGAGGGAGTCCGATGTACGTACATCGGTCATGTATGGGATTGATTTCGGGGTTACTCCACCCGGGACTATCCGTAAAATGAATCAAGATAACATTGTTTGTTCAACGCAAACCAATATGAATGAACTTAAGTACGTTTATGTATGTTACGATTATGATTATGAACATGTATGAACTCAGGTACGATTATGTATGGGAATAAGAGCATTAGATGCTTTAAGACAAGTATAAGTTATGTATATAGCAAGCTATGAACATGATACCGATGACGATCCTAAGTTCCCCTAATCGTCCGGTTTAGCATCGTGTCATGATTATGTTAGGATTAGGCCTCGATACATAAAGTGTAATCTTGGCAATGCGGTTTTAGGTTCCCCCTCGACCGCCATGACATGTATAGGTGAGAAGCCTATAACAAGTGAGATATGACTATGACGGCCCTAATATGCACTACCGTCTAAGTATGCATGTCCCCACACACGTATAATCAACCGTCAGGTTGTAATGTAGACACGTGGTGACCGTAGGTTTCCCCTTGAGGTTGCCTATAGCCTAGGATTTAGGGGAACTCACTGAGACATTATGTCTCATCCCAATCCTTATTTGTTTCAGATAAGCAGGATGATGATTATGTATGTGCGGAGCCGGATGGATATTACTTCAAGAGTTCGTTCGTAAAGCTGCAGGACATTATGGACATCAAGGATGTATTTTTATGTATGGATGAGTTGTATTGTATTATGATTTTTACGAACGTAACTTGATGTAAATATTATTCATTCGAAGTTTTTAATTGTTGTATATTTTAATGTATCCAGTACTAATATTAACGCGCGTGCCAGACTTTCTAGATACGTCTGGTATGGGTGTTACAATTGGTATCAGAGCAGGTCGATTCAGACCGTGCCTTGGGTCATTAAATTACAACAAAGGTAGTGGGACCATTGGGTTCCGGGTAGATGTTCTATTTGTTGTTGTTAGTTGAGCCTGATCACCTCAATTTAGCATTCAACGATTAGAACGGATGTCTGAGAACTGAATAGGACCCAGGAGGAATGAAGTATATGATGAAGAAGTTTGACCGTGCCAAAAGGTGGCCGGTGAATTAATCAAGTGGAAGTGTGAATCCTCCGGGAATGTAAGGTATGTTAAGAAGGAACGTTCCAACAATGTCAGGTAAGATGTTAGTGATACTTTATGTACCCGTAAGTGAAGAAGTTGGATATATGTATCTAACCATGACCAAAAGTTTCGGTAAGAATTGTTGTTGGAACGGATTTATGATATTCTAGAATGTCCGAATAAGGCTACAAGGTAGTAAGAGGTCGGCGTATGTTGACGGAGTCAGCGGGCTCTCAGGATAGCAATATGAGAATGAAGTTAAGGATTCAAGAGAAAGTTTTATGTTATCAGGAGTAAGGCATTGATTTCCGACGTGCCAAGAATTGTATCGAAAAAGGTTGATGATTGCCATGCATATGTTATAGAATATTTTACGACGATAGGAATGAATAATGTGCATTGTATACTTGAGGATAAGAATTTTATACAATAAATGTTTTCTGAAAAATAGAGTTGGAGAAGCTCACCAATAGCAAGCCTAGGACGAAATTTTTTTCGTTTTTATGAAACCTACTAGCTCGTTCCTATGGTTTGCAATGACTATTGGGGAGATGTCTTCACAATAATCTTTTATGTGATGAAAATAATTTATGACATCAAGTAATGAATGCATATCACATCCTACGATTTTTTTTTTAAGGAAAAGGGCGTGGGCAACCATCAACTATCGATACGGTTTAAGGTAGCTTTGGGAGTCAATGTGTTAAGAGTCAAGAACGAGTTAAGATCAAGAGTATAGAAGTTCCGGCATTTAAAAGGAAAGTAACCGATATTTATGCATGAGGTATGAAGTAAGAAGTTAAAGCGGTGTAAAGTTATAAGAAATCAAAAGGTTCTCGGATTATATGGAATTATGGTGTATCTCTCGAACCTATGTTTTGCTTAATAGACTTGCTAAAGTTCGATATGATGTTGAGTTATAAAGTTTAAAAGAATTACGCATATGGGTGATTGAAGTTGACATTTTGAAAATTCATAAAAGTTTTTCTAGGAACCGGTTTGCTACGATACTCGTAGAGCGAGCTAGACTTATTAAAATCTAGAATTGATGACACGTATGTGTTATCAACTCGTTCTATGATTTTATAGCAACGGCCGGGACCTAAACTCAATATATTTATAAAGTAGAAAACCATCAACGTCAGTGACCCGTGCGCTAGTTTACGAAGTTTTCTTTAAAAGAAAAATTAATGAGCAAGCATTGGTATGATTAAGCAAAATATAATCCGCGAGAATGCGAAGGTACAAAGATTAGATGTTCAAGAAAGTTATGTTCAAGTGCTAGATGGGTTGTTAATGGAAATTGAGTTTACTCGAAAATAAGTTCAGATATGATATGTATGGTGAGTGCAACCAGCAAGAAGGTGAGGTTTACCCCCGAGTCAAGTCTTATGAGCATAAGATAAACCATCATGAGTTTTGAATTCACAAGACAAGTGTAAGGTTGTGATGTTGGTTACAACATGGAAGATCTTGAGAATAGTTCAAGAAGTTAGTATTTAAGTGGTAATTAGGAATATGAAGTCTCAGTCGCTCTAACGGATTAGAGTAATGGTTTAAACCAACCGGTGAGAATCAGAGTAGCGCCATGGAAGCTAATCGTTAATTATGAAACATGGAAGTTTTAGTATGTATGAATTTTAGTAAAGAATCAAAGCATCAAGAATGGCGACCGGTTTCGAAAAAGGTATTAACGCTCCAGCGATAACCGAATGAGTTAATGTGGAGAATCAAGTTAGTGTTCCGAAGAAGAGGAATAAGTTTATGTTAAGAGGTCCGAGGATTGTTTATGGATATGTAAGCGGTATGGCAAGTATGTATATCGGTGGAATAAGGAAAGAATTTATATTCGAAGTTAAGTATGTTATCATGAAAGGAGATGCAACTCTCGAGATGATGCAAGGAGAATCATACTCTTGTATGCAATACTTGTTGAGTGAAAACGATACTTGTTAAGACATGTTAAGTCATGATTTTAAAACTTTTAAAAGTTAAGATTGGTATTATGGAGCTTGGGAACGATGTTTTTATTTAAACTTATGGAATTATACATTTTTGAAACCGATGAGGTCCGTTATAAGTGGACTCACTTACGACGTACAAACTTCAGGACCAACTTGTCGTGGAAAAGTTTTGGGCGAGTGGTTAAATCTTTTCCAAAAATATCGAAACTCGTCCGGTGGTTCTGTGGCACCTTTATACAATCAGTTTTAGAAATGATAAAATCTTTTTAGTCATGTATAAATTCGTTCCAAGAACCCGAATACCAAAATTTAAGAAAAAAAAATTTCTTTAAGGAAGATTTTAGAACACGTATCGTTATCATTTAACAAGAGATGGCACTTGAAAGTATGTACATGTTATGGAAACGACAACGTGCGTATGAAGTCAATAACAAGTAGGATACACAGAAGTGTGTTAAGAGTATACGATGTATGTGCAGGTGGATGTGCTAGTAAGTTTCAAGAGTATGTGAACCATGATGCTAATTAATAGATTATCAGATGAAGTGGTGAATTGATTTCACTTTTTCATGTCAAGCTATATAAGTTACCCTCAGTACGGATGATAAGATGCAATGAGATTGCAATGAGATCGAAAATTTCCTAAGGCTCTGAAATGAGATAAGTGATTCGTGGAACCGTCTATATGAGTAATGAATGTAAGAGGCATAAGTCGCAACGTGCGGTAAAGAAGATTATGTAGGCATGAAAAGATATTTAATGTTGGAAGCAAGCACTGTAGGGCAAACCTGGTTTCCGGTAGGAATCCAGTTAAAAGGCAAATCCTGAGTGTACATGTTTATGATAAGATACTTTTATGAATGGTTTATGTTAAATGGGTAAGGTACGAATCCGAAACAATAAGCCTATGTGTAGCAAGGTAAGTTCCAAATCATGATATACTAAGATAACTCTAAGTTTGAGTGATATTAAGATCAAGAAGGCTATGTTTAGTTACATGTGGGTTAAGAACAAGAAGAGGACATGATGCGATAAACCCTTGGATATGTATGAATGGAAAAAAAAAATGTTTGACTCAGACTATAGATGATAAGTTTTTGTCATGAGGATTGATAGTTGGTCTCTAAATTTCGAGGACGAAATTTCTTTAAGGGGGGTAGAGTGTAACATCCCGCTCGTCAGCTAATGGAAATTTTATCTGTTAAATTTATCAGAGGACGAAAGTTCATGGAAAGTAAGTAGTGGGAGATATTTTATGACATGTCAGCATAATACGGGAAAAATATCAGAGTCGTTTTAAAAACGCTTAAGACAAGGGCAAAGTGGTATTTTCACGCCAAAGGATATTTATTTGGATTTGGTCTCAAAATCATTCATTTTCCATTCACTTTCTCTCTCTAGGGTTTGAGTTTGGCAATTGCTCTCCCCTCTCTCTAGAACTCACACGCCCTCCTTCCCTCTTTCTCTTCCTCAATTCTTCTCAAACTTCTTCCAAAATCATGAATCATGTTGTATAAGATTCCTTCAAGGTCTTTAGTTACTTGGGAGCTTGGGATTTGGTTTAATTTCCTTACTTCTCATCACCAAGAGAATCTCAAGAAGATAGGGTGATGATTGGAGCATGGTTTGAGCTTGGTAAGGTTCCTTCTTGGTCAAGAATTAAAGGAAAGATGATTTGAAGTGGGCTTGAAGAGCTAGAGTATGGATTGTGATACTTAGAGCTTTGGAAGCAAGCTAAGTTTCAATATGTGAAGTGATGAGGATGCTTGAAAGCTTGGGGGTCAAGTGCAAACATTAGAGGTGAGTTCTATAGGTAGAGTAACCTACCTTTGGGGTTGGATATTCATGTTTTGTGCTAGTTTAGCTTCTATGACATTTTATTGAACCTAAAGCCATGCCTTGTGATTACATGATAAATTGCCATGGAACTTGATCTTATATATGTTCTTGTAAGCTATTTTTAGTACATAAACTTGTTAACAATGTTTGGAATGAGTTGGTACATTTAGGAGATCAAAAATTGGAGTTTTGGGTCGAAAATGCCACGAACCCGCAGCCGAAACACGCAGGTTCGCAGCGCTGCGCCTGGACAAGGGCGCTAGGCGCCCAAAGTCAGAGAGGCCAGCGCTAGGCGCCCACTCTCTGGCGCCAGGCGCCCCTGACAGGGCAACTTTTGTGTTGTTTTGTGCTCGGGTGCTTGGGGCCAGTCGTGTGGGGGTCCGATGCGATCGTGTTGACGTATATTTTTACTGTTTTCACCTATTTTACAACTGGAACCAACTTGTCTTGGTTAAAACTTAGAATTTCTAAATGGTTTGTTACTTGGGTTATGGCATTTTGGGTCCTCGGAATTAATAGAAAATGTACCAATCATCCATAGAACTTGAATCGATAATCATGGCAATTTAACATGGGTCACGAAGATGACTCAAGAGAGTTTAAGCATGATGGGGTAGCAATGAACTAAGAAAGGGAATGTATGTAGAGCCTCGGCTTAGCTAGTCGAGAACTAGAATATAGCAAGAATCCCTAGAATGATAAGACGCGAAGTGTAATCTCTTCGCACAGGAGCTAGTATGATTTAGCAAGTACGTAAGCCGTGGTTTGACTAGTTAGTCTCTCCACCATGATTAGGTATTAATATGAACCAGTAAGAGTTTACCACTAATCGGTTCGATTAAGGTTCCGAGGTAAACAATCAAGTATGTACATGTTTAACTTATATGCACGACAAGACTATGATTTAATAAGTGTAGGTGACATGTCTCTTGATATCCACATCAGGGGGATACAAGGGGTTCTCATTATGAGAACGATTCAAGCCGTAAGGGACCCGCATGTCACTGAGTAAGCAAGACGTAGGTGTTCGTGTCTCTTGTTATCCACGCCAGGGGGATACGGGAGGTTCTCGACCTAAGGGGAACGGTTCAAGCCGCAAGGGACCCGCACGACACCGAGGGAGTCCGATGTACGTACATCGGTCATGTATGGGATTGATTTCGGGGTTACTCCACCCGGGACTATCCGTAAAATGAATCAAGATAACATTGTTTGTTCAACGCAAACCAATATGAATGAACTTAAGTACGTTTATGTATGTTACGATTATGATTATGAACATGTATGAACTCAGGTACGATTATGTATGGGAATAAGAGCATTAGATGCTTTAAGACAAGTATAAGTTATGTATATAGCAAGCTATGAACATGATACCGATGACGATCTGAAGTTCCCCTAATCGTCCGGTTTAGCATCGTGTCATGATTATGTTAGGATTAGGCCTCGATACATAAAGTGTAATCTTGGCAATGCGGTTTTAGGTTCCCCCTCGACCGCCATGACATGTATAGGTGAGAAGCCTATAACAAGTGAGATATGACTATGACGGCCCTAATATGCACTACCGTCTAAGTATGCATGTCCCCACACACGTATAATCAACCGTCAGGTTGTAATGTAGACACGTGGTGACCGTAGGTTTCCCCTTGAGGTTGCCTATAGCCTAGGATTTAGGGGAACTCACTGAGACATTATGTCTCATCCCAATCCTTATTTGTTTCAGATAAGCAGGATGATGATTATGTATGTGCGGAGCCGGATGGATATTACTTCAAGAGTTCGTTCGTAAAGCTGCAGGACATTATGGACATCAAGGATGTATTTTTATGTATGGATGAGTTGTATTGTATTATGATTTTTACGAACGTAACTTGATGTAAATATTATTCATTCGAAGTTTTTAATTGTTGTATATTTTAATGTATCCAGTACTAATATTAACGCGCGTGCCAGACTTTCTAGATACGTCTGGTATGGGTGTTACAATTGGTATCAGAGCAGGTCGATTCAGACCGTGCCTTGGGTCATTAAATTACAACAAAGGTAGTGGGGCCATTGGGTTCCGGGTAGATGTTCTATTTGTTGTTGTTAGTTGAGCCTGATCACCTCAATTTAGCATTCAACGATTAGAACGGATGTCTGAGAACTGAATAGGACCCAGGAGGAATGAAGTATATGATGAAGAAGTTTGACCGTGCCAAAAGGTGGCCGGTGAATTAATCAAGTGGAAGTGTGAATCCTCCGGGAATGTAAGGTATGTTAAGAAGGAACGTTCCAACAATGTCAGGTAAGATGTTAGTGATACTTTATGTACCCGTAAGTGAAGAAGTTGGATATATGTATCTAACCATGACCAAAAGTTTCGGTAAGAATTGTTGTTGGAACGGATTTATGATATTCTAGAATGTCCGAATAAGGCTACAAGGTAGTAAGAGGTCGGCGTATGTTGACGGAGTCAGCGGGCTCTCAGGATAGCAATATGAGAATGAAGTTAAGGATTCAAGAGAAAGTTTTATGTTATCAGGAGTAAGGCATTGATTTCCGACGTGCCAAGAATTGTATCGAAAAAGGTTGATGATTGCCATGCATATGTTATAGAATATTTTACGACGATAGGAATGAATAATGTGCATTGTATACTTGAGGATAAGAATTTTATACAATAAATGTTTTCTGAAAAATAGAGTTGGAGAAGCTCACCAATAGCAAGCCTAGGACGAAATTTTTTTCGTTTTTATGAAACCTACTAGCTCGTTCCTATGGTTTGCAATGACTATTGGGGAGATGTCTTCACAATAATCTTTTATGTGATGAAAATAATTTATGACATCAAGTAATGAATGCATATCACATCCTACGATTTTTTTTTTAAGGAAAAGGGCGTGGGCAACCATCAACTATCGATACGGTTTAAGGTAGCTTTGGGAGTCAATGTGTTAAGAGTCAAGAACGAGTTAAGATCAAGAGTATAGAAGTTCCGGCATTTAAAAGGAAAGTAACCGATATTTATGCATGAGGTATGAAGTAAGAAGTTAAAGCGGTGTAAAGTTATAAGAAATCAAAAGGTTCTCGGATTATATGGAATTATGGTGTATCTCTCGAACCTATGTTTTGCTTAATAGACTTGCTAAAGTTCGATATGATGTTGAGTTATAAAGTTTAAAAGAATTACGCATATGGGTGATTGAAGTTGACATTTTGAAAATTCATAAAAGTTTTTCTAGGAACCGGTTTGCTACGATACTCGTAGAGCGAGCTAGACTTATTAAAATCTAGAATTGATGACACGTATGTGTTATCAACTCGTTCTATGATTTTATAGCAACGGCCGGGACCTAAACTCAATATATTTATAAAGTAGAAAACCATCAACGTCAGTGACCCGTGCGCTAGTTTACGAAGTTTTCTTTAAAAGAAAAATTAATGAGCAAGCATTGGTATGATTAAGCAAAATATAATCCGCGAGAATGCGAAGGTACAAAGATTAGATGTTCAAGAAAGTTATGTTCAAGTGCTAGATGGGTTGTTAATGGAAATTGAGTTTACTCGAAAATAAGTTCAGATATGATATGTATGGTGAGTGCAACCAGCAAGAAGGTGAGGTTTACCCCCGAGTCAAGTCTTATGAGCATAAGATAAACCATCATGAGTTTTGAATTCACAAGACAAGTGTAAGGTTGTGATGTTGGTTACAACATGGAAGATCTTGAGAATAGTTCAAGAAGTTAGTATTTAAGTGGTAATTAGGAATATGAAGTCTCAGTCGCTCTAACGGATTAGAGTAATGGTTTAAACCAACCGGTGAGAATCAGAGTAGCGCCATGGAAGCTAATCGTTAATTATGAAACATGGAAGTTTTAGTATGTATGAATTTTAGTAAAGAATCAAAGCATCAAGAATGGCGACCGGTTTCGGAAAAGGTATTAACGCTCCAGCGATAACCGAATGAGTTAATGTGGAGAATCAAGTTAGTGTTCCGAAGAAGAGGAATAAGTTTATGTTAAGAGGTCCGAGGATTGTTTATGGATATGTAAGCGGTATGGCAGGTATGTATATCGGTGGAATAAGGAAAGAATTTATATTCGAAGTTAAGTATGTTATCATGAAAGGAGATGCAACTCTCGAGATGATGCAAGGAGAATCATACTCTTGTATGCAATACTTGTTGAGTGAAAACGATACTTGTTAAGACATGTTAAGTCATGATTTTAAAACTTTTAAAAGTTAAGATTGGTATTATGGAGCTTGGGAACGATGTTTTTATTTAAACTTATGGAATTATACATTTTTGAAACCGATGAGGTCCGTTATAAGTGGACTCACTTACGACGTACAAACTTCAGGACCAACTTGTCGTGGAAAAGTTTTGGGCGAGTGGTTAAATCTTTTCCAAAAATATCGAAACTCGTCCGGTGGTTCTGTGGCACCTTTATACAATCAGTTTTAGAAATGATAAAATCTTTTTAGTCATGTATAAATTCGTTCCAAGAACCCGAATACCAAAATTTAAGAAAAAAAAATTTCTTTAAGGAAGATTTTAGAACACGTATCGTTATCATTTAACAAGAGATGGCACTTGAAAGTATGTACATGTTATGGAAACGACAACGTGCGTATGAAGTCAATAACAAGTAGGATACACAGAAGTGTGTTAAGAGTATACGATGTATGTGCAGGTGGATGTGCTAGTAAGTTTCAAGAGTATGTGAACCATGATGCTAATTAATAGATTATCAGATGAAGTGGTGAATTGATTTCACTTTTTCATGTCAAGCTATATAAGTTACCCTCAGTACGGATGATAAGATGCAATGAGATTGCAATGAGATCGAAAATTTCCTAAGGCTCTGAAATGAGATAAGTGATTCGTGGAACCGTCTATATGAGTAATGAATGTAAGAGGCATAAGTCGCAACGTGCGGTAAAGAAGATTATGTAGGCATGAAAAGATATTTAATGTTGGAAGCAAGCACTGTAGGGCAAACCTGGTTTCCGGTAGGAATCCAGTTAAAAGGCAAATCCTGAGTGTACATGTTTATGATAAGATACTTTTATGAATGGTTTATGTTAAATGGGTAAGGTACGAATCCGAAACAATAAGCCTATGTGTAGCAAGGTAAGTTCCAAATCATGATATACTAAGATAACTCTAAGTTTGAGTGATATTAAGATCAAGAAGGCTATGTTTAGTTACATGTGGGTTAAGAACAAGAAGAGGACATGATGCGATAAACCCTTGGATATGTATGAATGGAAAAAAAAAATGTTTGACTCAGACTATAGATGATAAGTTTTTGTCATGAGGATTGATAGTTGGTCTCTAAATTTCGAGGACGAAATTTCTTTAAGGGGGGTAGAGTGTAACATCCCGCTCGTCAGCTAATGGAAATTTTATCTGTTAAATTTATCAGAGGACGAAAGTTCATGGAAAGTAAGTAGTGGGAGATATTTTATGACATGTCAGCATAATACGGGAAAAATATCAGAGTCGTTTTAAAAACGCTTAAGACAAGGGCAAAGTGGTATTTTCACGCCAAAGGATATTTATTTGGATTTGGTCTCAAAATCATTCATTTTCCATTCACTTTCTCTCTCTAGGGTTTGAGTTTGGCAATTGCTCTCCCCTCTCTCTAGAACTCACACGCCCTCCTTCCCTCTTTCTCTTCCTCAATTCTTCTCAAACTTCTTCCAAAATCATGAATCATGTTGTATAAGATTCCTTCAAGGTCTTTAGTTACTTGGGAGCTTGGGATTTGGTTTAATTTCCTTACTTATCATCACCAAGAGAATCTCAAGAAGATAGGGTGATGATTGGAGCATGGTTTGAGCTTGGTAAGGTTCCTTCTTGGTCAAGAATTAAAGGAAAGATGATTTGAAGTGGGCTTGAAGAGCTAGAGTATGGATTGTGATACTTAGAGCTTTGGAAGCAAGCTAAGCTTCAATATGTGAAGTGATGAGGATGCTTGAAAGCTTGGGGGTCAAGTGCAAACATTAGAGGTGAGTTCTATAGGTAGAGTAACCTACCTTTGGGGTTGGATATTCATGTTTTGTGCTAGTTTAGCTTCTATGACATTTTATTGAACCTAAAGCCATGCCTTGTGATTACATGATAAATTGCCATGGAACTTGATCTTATATATGTTCTTGTAAGCTATTTTTAGTACATAAACTTGTTAACAATGTTTGGAATGAGTTGGTACATTTAGGAGATCAAAAATTGGAGTTTTGGGTCGAAAATGCCACGAACCCGCAGCCGAAACACGCAGGTTCGCAGCGCTGCGCCTGGACAAGGGCGCTAGGTGCCCAAAGTCAGAGAGGCCAGCGCTAGGCGCCCACTCTCTGGCGCCAGGCGCCCCTGACAGGGCAACTTTTGTGTTGTTTTGTGCTCGGGTGCTTGGGGCCAGTCGTGTGGGGGTCCGATGCGATCGTGTTGACGTATATTTTTACTGTTTTCACCTATTTTACAACTGGAACCAACTTGTCTTGGTTAAAACTTAGAATTTCTAAATGGTTTGTTACTTGGGTTATGGCATTTTGGGTCCTCGGAATTAATAGAAAATGTACCAATCATCCATAGAACTTGAATCGATAATCATGGCAATTTAACATGGGTCACGAAGATGACTCAAGAGAGTTTAAGCATGATGGTGTAGCAATGAACTAAGAAAGGGAATGTATGTAGAGCCTCGGCTTAGCTAGTCGAGAACTAGAATATAGCAAGAATCCCTAGAATGATAAGACGCGAAGTGTAATCTCTTCGCACAGGAGCTAGTATGATTTAGCAAGTACGTAAGCCGTGGTTTGACTAGTTAGTCTCTCCACCATGATTAGGTATCAATATGAACCAGTAAGAGTTTACCACTAATCGGTTCGATTAAGGTTCCGAGGTAAACAATCAAGTATGTACATGTTTAACTTATATGCACGACAAGACTATGATTTAATAAGTGTAGGTGACATGTCTCTTGATATCCACATCAGGGGGATACAAGGGGTTCTCATTATGAGAACGATTCAAGCCGTAAGGGACCCTCATGTCACTGAGTAAGCAAGACGTAGGTGTTCGTGTCTCTTGTTATCCACGCCAGGGGGATACGGGAGGTTCTCGACCTAAGGGGAACGGTTCAAGCCGCAAGGGACCCGCACGACACCGAGGGAGTCCGATGTACGTACATCGGTCATGTATGGGATTGATTTCGGGGTTACTCCACCCGGGACTATCCGTAAAATGAATCAAGATAACATTGTTTGTTCAACGCTAACCAATATGAATGAACTTAAGTACGTTTATGTATGTTACGATTATGATTATGAACATGTATGAACTCAGGTACGATTATGTATGGGAATAAGAGCATTAGATGCTTTAAGACAAGTATAAGTTATGTATATAGCAAGCTATGAACATGATACCGATGACGATCTTAAGTTCCCCTAATTGTCCGGTTTAGCATCGTGTCATGATTATGTTAGGATTAGGCCTCGATACATAAAGTGTAATCTTGGCAATGCGGTTTTAGGTTCCCCCTCGACCGCCATGACATGTATAGGTGAGAAGCCTATAACAAGTGAGATATGACTATGACGGCCCTAATATGCACTACCGTCTAAGTATGCATGTCCCCACACACGTATAATCAACCGTCAGGTTGTAATGTAGACACGTGGTGACCGTAGGTTTCCCCTTGAGGTTGCCTATAGCCTAGGATTTAGGGGAACTCACTGAGACATTATGTCTCATCCCAATCCTTATTTGTTTCAGATAAGCAGGATGATGATTATGTATGTGCGGAGCCGGATGGATATTACTTCAAGAGTTCGTTCGTAAAGCTGCAGGACATTATGGACATCAAGGATGTATTTTTATGTATGGATAAGTTGTATTGTATTATGATTTTTACGAACGTAACTTGATGTAAATATTATTCATTCGAAGTTTTTAATTGTTGTATATTTTAATGTATCCAGTACTAATATTAACGCGCGTGCCAGACTTTCTAGATACGTCTGGTATGGGTGTTACAATTGGTATCAGAGCAGGTCGATTCAAACCGTGCCTTGGGTCATTAAATTACAACAAAGGTAGTGGGACCATTGGGTTCCGGGTAGATGTTCTATTTGTTGTTGTTAGTTGAGCCTGATCACCTCAATTTAGCATTCAACGATTAGAACGGATGTCTGAGAACTGAATAGGACCCAGGAGGAATGAAGTATATGATGAAGAAGTTTGACCGTGCCAAAAGGTGGCCGGTGAATTAATCAAGTGGAAGTGTGAATCCTCCGGGAATGTAAGGTATGTTAAGAAGGAACGTTCCAACAATGTCAGGTAAGATGTTAGTGATACTTTATGTACCCGTAAGTGAAGAAGTTGGATATATGTATCTAACCATGACCAAAAGTTTCGGTAAGAATTGTTGTTGGAACGGATTTATGATATTCTAGAATGTCCGAATAAGGCTACAAGGTAGTAAGAGGTCGGCGTATGTTGACGGAGTCAGCGGGCTCTCAGGATAGCAATATGAGAATGAAGTTAAGGATTCAAGAGAAAGTTTTATGTTATCAGGAGTAAGGCATTGATTTCCGACGTGCCAATAATTGTATCGAAAATGGTTGATGATTGCCATGCATATGTTATAGAATATTTTACGACGATAGGAATGAATAATGTGCATTGTATACTTGAGGATAAGAATTTTATACAATAAATGTTTTCTGAAAAATAGAGTTGGAGAAGCTCACCAATAGCAAGCCTAGGACGAAATTTTTTTCGTTTTTATGAAACCTACTAGCTCGTTCCTATGGTTTGCAATGACTATTGGGGAGATGTCTTCACAATAATCTTTTATGTGATGAAAATAATTTATGACATCAAGTAATGAATGCATATCACATCCTACGATTTTTTTTTTAAGGAAAAGGGCGTGGGCAACCATCAACGAAATCGATACGGTTTAAGGTAGCTTTGGGAGTCAATGTGTTAAGAGTCAAGAACGAGTTAAGATCAAGAGTATAGAAGTTCCGGCATTTAAAAGGAAAGTAACCGATATTTATGCATGAGGTATGAAGTAAGAAGTTAAAGCGGTGTAAAGTTATAAGAAATCAAAAGGTTCTCGGATTATATGGAATTATGGTGTATCTCTCGAACCTATGTTTTGCTTAATAGACTTGCTAAAGTTCGATATGATGTTGAGTTATAAAGTTTAAAAGAATTACGCATATGGGTGATTGAAGTTGACATTTTGAAAATTCATAAAAGTTTTTCTAGGAACCGGTTTGCTACGATACTCGTAGAGCGAGCTAGACTTATTAAAATCTAGAATTGATGACACGTATGTGTTATCAACTCGTTCTATGATTTTATAGCAACGGCCGGGACCTAAACTCAATATATTTATAAAGTAGAAAACCATCAACGTCAGTGACCCGTGCGCTAGTTTACGAAGTTTTCTTTAAAAGAAAAATTAATGAGCAAGCATTGGTATGATTAAGCAAAATATAATCCGCGAGAATGCGAAGGTACAAAGATTAGATGTTCAAGAAAGTTATGTTCAAGTGCTAGATGGGTTGTTAATGGAAATTGAGTTTACTCGAAAATAAGTTCAGATATGATATGTATGGTGAGTGCAACCAGCAAGAAGGTGAGGTTTACCCCCGAGTCAAGTCTTATGAGCATAAGATAAACCATCATGAGTTTTGAATTCACAAGACAAGTGTAAGGTTGTGATGTTGGTTACAACATGGAAGATCTTGAGAATAGTTCAAGAAGTTAGTATTTAAGTGGTAATTAGGAATATGAAGTCTCAGTCGCTCTAACGGATTAGAGTAATGGTTTAAACCAACCGGTGAGAATCAGAGTAGCGCCATGGAAGCTAATCGTTAATTATGAAACATGGAAGTTTTAGTATGTATGAATTTTAGTAAAGAATCAAAGCATCAAGAATGGCGACCGGTTTCGGAAAAGGTATTAACGCTCCAGCGATAACCGAATGAGTTAATGTGGAGAATCAAGTTAGTGTTCCGAAGAAGAGGAATAAGTTTATGTTAAGAGGTCCGAGGATTGTTTATGGATATGTAAGCGGTATGGCAAGTATGTATATCGGTGGAATAAGGAAAGAATTTATATTCGAAGTTAAGTATGTTATCATGAAAGGAGATGCAACTCTCGAGATGATGCAAGGAGAATCATACTCTTGTATGCAATACTTGTTGAGTGAAAACGATACTTGTTAAGACATGTTAAGTCATGATTTTAAAACTTTTAAAAGTTAAGATTGGTATTATGGAGCTTGGGAACGATGTTTTTATTTAAACTTATGGAATTATACATTTTTGAAACCGATGAGGTCCGTTATAAGTGGACTCACTTACGACGTACAAACTTCAGGACCAACTTGTCGTGGAAAAGTTTTGGGCGAGTGGTTAAATCTTTTCCAAAAATATCGAAACTCGTCCGGTGGTTCTGTGGCACCTTTATACAATCAGTTTTAGAAATGATAAAATCTTTTTAGTCATGTATAAATTCGTTCCAAGAACCCGAATACCAAAATTTAAGAAAAAAAAATTTCTTTAAGGAAGATTTTAGAACACGTATCGTTATCATTTAACAAGAGATGGCACTTGAAAGTATGTACATGTTATGGAAACGACAACGTGCGTATGAAGTCAATAACAAGTAGGATACACAGAAGTGTGTTAAGAGTATACGATGTATGTGCAGGTGGATGTGCTAGTAAGTTTCAAGAGTATGTGAACCATGATGCTAATTAATAGATTATCAGATGAAGTGGTGAATTGATTTCACTTTTTCATGTCAAGCTATATAAGTTACCCTCAGTACGGATGATAAGATGCAATGAGATTGCAATGAGATCGAAAATTTCCTAAGGCTCTGAAATGAGATAAGTGATTCGTGGAACCGTCTATATGAGTAATGAATGTAAGAGGCATAAGTCGCAACGTGCGGTAAAGAAGATTATGTAGGCATGAAAAGATATTTAATGTTGGAAGCAAGCACTGTAGGGCAAACCTGGTTTTCGGTAGGAATCCAGTTAAAAGGCAAATCCTGAGTGTACATGTTTATGATAAGATACTTTTATGAATGGTTTATGTTAAATGGGTAAGGTACGAATCCGAAACAATAAGCCTATGTGTAGCAAGGTAAGTTCCAAATCATGATATACTAAGATAACTCTAAGTTTGAGTGATATTAAGATCAAGAAGGCTATGTTTAGTTACATGTGGGTTAAGAACAAGAAGAGGACATGATGCGATAAACCCTTGGATATGTATGAATGGAAAAAAAAATGTTTGACTCAGACTATAGATGATAAGTTTTTGTCATGAGGATTGATAGTTGGTCTCTAAATTTCGAGGACGAAATTTCTTTAAGGGGGGTAGAGTGTAACATCCCGCTCGTCAGCTAATGGAAATTTTATCTGTTAAATTTATCAGAGGACGAAAGTTCATGGAAAGTAAGTAGTGGGAGATATTTTATGACATGTCAGCATAATACGGGAAAAATATCAGAGTCGTTTTAAAAACGCTTAAGACAAGGGCAAAGTGGTATTTTCACGCCAAAGGATATTTATTTGGATTTGGTCTCAAAATCATTCATTTTCCATTCACTTTCTCTCTCTAGGGTTTGAGTTTGGCAATTGCTCTCCCCTCTCTCTAGAACTCACACGCCCTCCTTCCCTCTTTCTCTTCCTCAATTCTTCTCAAACTTCTTCCAAAATCATGAATCATGTTGTATAAGATTCCTTCAAGGTCTTTAGTTACTTGGGAGCTTGGGATTTGGTTTAATTTCCTTACTTCTCATCACCAAGAGAATCTCAAGAAGATAGGGTGATGATTGGAGCATGGTTTGAGCTTGGTAAGGTTCCTTCTTGGTCAAGAATTAAAGGAAAGATGATTTGAAGTGGGCTTGAAGAGCTAGAGTATGGATTGTGATACTTAGAGCTTTGGAAGCAAGCTAAGTTTCAATATGTGAAGTGATGAGGATGCTTGAAAGCTTGGGGGTCAAGTGAAAACATTAGAGGTGAGTTCTATAGGTAGAGTAACCTACCTTTGGGGTTGGATATTCATGTTTTGTGCTAGTTTAGCTTCTATGACATTTTATTGAACCTAAAGCCATGCCTTGTGATTACATGATAAATTGCCATGGAACTTGATCTTATATATGTTCTTGTAAGCTATTTTTAGTACATAAACTTGTTAACAATGTTTGGAATGAGTTGGTACATTTAGGAGATCAAAAATTGGAGTTTTGGGTCGAAAATGCCACGAACCCGCAGCCGAAACACGCAGGTTCGCAGCGCTGCGCCTGGACAAGGGCGCTAGGCGCCCAAAGTCAGAGAGGCCAGCGCTAGGCGCCCACTCTCTGGCGCCAGGCGCCCCTGACAGGGCAACTTTTGTGTTGTTTTGTGCTCGGGTGCTTGGGGCCAGTCGTGTGGGGGTCCGATGCGATCGTGTTGACGTATATTTTTACTGTTTTCACCAATTTTACAACTGGAACCAACTTGTCTTGGTTAAAACTTAGAATTTCTAAATGGTTTGTTACTTGGGTTATGGCATTTTGGGTCCTCGGAATTAATAGAAAATGTACCAATCATCCATAGAACTTGAATCGATAATCATGGCAATTTAACATGGGTCACGAAGATGACTCAAGAGAGTTTAAGCATGATGGGGTAGCAATGAACTAAGAAAGGGAATGTATGTAGAGCCTCGGCTTAGCTAGTCGAGAACTAGAATATAGCAAGAATCCCTAGAATGATAAGACGCGAAGTGTAATCTCTTCGCACAGGAGCTAGTATGATTTAGCAAGTACGTAAGCCGTGGTTTGACTAGTTAGTCTCTCCACCATGATTAGGTATTAATATGAACCAGTAAGAGTTTACCACTAATCGGTTCGATTAAGGTTCCGAGGTAAACAATCAAGTATGTACATGTTTAACTTATATGCACGACAAGACTATGATTTAATAAGTGTAGGTGACATGTCTCTTGATATCCACATCAGGGGGATACAAGGGGTTCTCATTATGAGAACGATTCAAGCCGTAAGGGACCCGCATGTCACTGAGTAAGCAAGACGTAGGTGTTCGTGTCTCTTGTTATCCACGCCAGGGGGATACGGGAGGTTCTCGACCTAAGGGGAACGGTTCAAGCCGCAAGGGACCCGCACGACACCGAGGGAGTCCGATGTACGTACATCGGTCATGTATGGGATTGATTTCGGGGTTACTCCACCCGGGACTATCCGTAAAATGAATCAAGATAACATTGTTTGTTCAACGCTAACCAATATGAATGAACTTAAGTACGTTTATGTATGTTACGATTATGATTATGAACATGTATGAACTCAGGTACGATTATGTATGGGAATAAGAGCATTAGATGCTTTAAGACAAGTATAAGTTATGTATATAGCAAGCTATGAACATGATACCGATGACGATCTTAAGTTCCCCTAATCGTCCGGTTTAGCATCGTGTCATGATTATGTTAGGATTAGGCCTCGATACATAAAGTGTAATCTTGGCAATGCGGTTTTAGGTTCCCCCTCGACCGCCATGACATGTATAGGTGAGAAGCCTATAACAAGTGAGATATGACTATGACGGCCCTAATATGCACTACCGTCTAAGTATGCATGTCCCCACACACGTATAATCAACCGTCAGGTTGTAATGTAGACACGTGGTGACCGTAGGTTTCCCCTTGAGGTTGCCTATAGCCTAGGATTTAGGGGAACTCACTGAGACATTATGTCTCATCCCAATCCTTATTTGTTTCAGATAAGCAGGATGATGATTATGTATGTGCGGAGCCGGATGGATAGTACTTCAAGAGTTCGTTCGTAAAGCTGCAGGACATTATGGACATCAAGGATGTATTTTTATGTATGGATGAGTTGTATTGTATTATGATTTTTACGAACGTAACTTGATGTAAATATTATTCATTCGAAGTTTTTAATTGTTGTATATTTTAATGTATCCAGTACTAATATTAACGCGCGTGCCAGACTTTCTAGATACGTCTGGTATGGGTGTTACAATTGGTATCAGAGCAGGTCGATTCAGACCGTGCCTTGGGTCATTAAATTACAACAAAGGTAGTGGGACCATTGGGTTCCGGGTAGATGTTCTATTTGTTGTTGTTAGTTGAGCCTGATCACCTCAATTTAGCATTCAACGATTAGAACGGATGTCTGAGAACTGAATAGGACCCAGGAGGAATGAAGTATATGATGAAGAAGTTTGACCGTGCCAAAAGGTGGCCGGTGAATTAATCAAGTGGAAGTGTGAATCCTCCGGGAATGTAAGGTATGTTAAGAAGGAACGTTCCAACAATGTCAGGTAAGATGTTAGTGATACTTTATGTACCCGTAAGTGAAGAAGTTGGATATATGTATCTAACCATGACCAAAAGTTTCGGTAAGAATTGTTGTTGGAACGGATTTATGATATTCTAGAATGTCCGAATAAGGCTACAAGGTAGTAAGAGGTCGGCGTATGTTGACGGAGTCAGCGGGCTCTCAGGATAGCAATATGAGAATGAAGTTAAGGATTCAAGAGAAAGTTTTATGTTATCAGGAGTAAGGCATTGATTTCCGACGTGCCAAGAATTGTATCGAAAAAGGTTGATGATTGCCATGCATATGTTATAGAATATTTTACGACGATAGGAATGAATAATGTGCATTGTATACTTGAGGATAAGAATTTTATACAATAAATGTTTTCTGAAAAATAGAGTTGGAGAAGCTCACCAATAGCAAGCCTGGGACGAAATTTTTTTCGTTTTTATGAAACCTACTAGCTCGTTCCTATGGTTTGCAATGACTATTGGGGAGATGTCTTCACAATAATCTTTTATGTGATGAAAATAATTTATGACATCAAGTAATGAATGCATATCACATCCTACGATTTTTTTTTTAAGGAAAAGGGCGTGGGCAACCATCAACAAAATCGATACGGTTTAAGGTAGCTTTGGGAGTCAATGTGTTAAGAGTCAAGAACGAGTTAAGATCAAGAGTATAGAAGTTCCGGCATTTAAAAGGAAAGTAACCGATATTTATGCATGAGGTATGAAGTAAGAAGTTAAAGCGGTGTAAAGTTATAAGAAATCAAAAGGTTCTCGGATTATATGGAATTATGGTGTATCTCTCGAACCTATGTTTTGCTTAATAGACTTGCTAAAGTTCGATATGATGTTGAGTTATAAAGTTTAAAAGAATTACGCATATGGGTGATTGAAGTTGACATTTTGAAAATTCATAAAAGTTTTTCTAGGAACCGGTTTGCTACGATACTCGTAGAGCGAGCTAGACTTATTAAAATCTAGAATTGATGACACGTATGTGTTATCAACTCGTTCTATGATTTTATAGCAACGGCCGGGACCTAAACTCAATATATTTATAAAGTAGAAAACCATCAACGTCAGTGACCCGTGCGCTAGTTTACGAAGTTTTCTTTAAAAGAAAAATTAATGAGCAAGCATTGGTATGATTAAGCAAAATATAATCCGCGAGAATGCGAAGGTACAAAGATTAGATGTTCAAGAAAGTTATGTTCAAGTGCTAGATGGGTTGTTAATGGAAATTGAGTTTACTCGAAAATAAGTTCAGATATGATATGTATGGTGAGTGCAACCAGCAAGAAGGTGAGGTTTACCCCCGAGTCAAGTCTTATGAGCATAAGATAAACCATCATGAGTTTTGAATTCACAAGACAAGTGTAAGGTTGTGATGTTGGTTACAACATGGAAGATCTTGAGAATAGTTCAAGAAGTTAGTATTTAAGTGGTAATTAGGAATATGAAGTCTCAGTCGCTCTAACGGATTAGAGTAATGGTTTAAACCAACCGGTGAGAATCAGAGTAGCGCCATGGAAGCTAATCGTTAATTATGAAACATGGAAGTTTTAGTATGTATGAATTTTAGTAAAGAATCAAAGCATCAAGAATGGCGACCGGTTTCGGAAAAGGTATTAACGCTCCAGCGATAACCGAATGAGTTAATGTGGAGAATCAAGTTAGTGTTCCGAAGAAGAGGAATAAGTTTATGTTAAGAGGTCCGAGGATTGTTTATGGATATGTAAGCGGTATGGCAAGTATGTATATCGGTGGAATAAGGAAAGAATTTATATTCGAAGTTAAGTATGTTATCATGAAAGGAGATGCAACTCTCGAGATGATGCAAGGAGAATCATACTCTTGTATGCAATACTTGTTGAGTGAAAACGATACTTGTTAAGACATGTTAAGTCATGATTTTAAAACTTTTAATAGTTAAGATTGGTATTATGGAGCTTGGGAACGATGTTTTTATTTAAACTTATGGAATTATACATTTTTGAAACCGATGAGGTCCGTTATAAGTGGACTCACTTACGACGTACAAACTTCAGGACCAACTTGTCGTGGAAAAGTTTTGGGCGAGTGGTTAAATCTTTTCCAAAAATATCGAAACTCGTCCGGTGGTTCTGTGGCACCTTTATACAATCAGTTTTAGAAATGATAAAATCTTTTTAGTCATGTATAAATTCGTTCCAAGAACCCGAATACCAAAATTTAAGAAAAAAAAATTTCTTTAAGGAAGATTTTAGAACACGTATCGTTATCATTTAACAAGAGATGGCACTTGAAAGTATGTACATGTTATGGAAACGACAACGTGCGTATGAAGTCAATAACAAGTAGGATACACATAAGTGTGTTAAGAGTATACGATGTATGTGCAGGTGGATGTGCTAGTAAGTTTCAAGAGTATGTGAACCATGATGCTAATTAATAGATTATCAGATGAAGTGGTGAATTGATTTCACTTTTTCATGTCAAGCTATATAAGTTACCCTCAGTACGGATGATAAGATGCAATGAGATTGCAATGAGATCGAAAATTTCCTAAGGCTCTGAAATGAGATAAGTGATTCGTGGAACCGTCTATATGAGTAATGAATGTAAGAGGCATAAGTCGCAACGTGCGGTAAAGAAGATTATGTAGGCATGAAAAGATTTTTGATGTTGGAAGCAAGCACTGTAGGGCAAACCTGGTTTCCGGTAGGAATCCAGTTAAAAGGCAAATCCTGAGTGTACATGTTTATGATAAGATACTTTTATGAATGGTTTATGTTAAATGGGTAAGGTACGAATCCGAAACAATAAACCTATGTGTAGCAAGGTAAGTTCCAAATCATGATATACTAAGATAACTCTAAGTTTGAGTGATATTAAGATCAAGAAGGCTATGTTTAGTTACATGTGGGTTAAGAACAAGAAGAGGACATGATGCGATAAACCCTTGGATATGTATGAATGGAAAAAAAAAATGTTTGACTCAGACTATAGATGATAAGTTTTTGTCATGAGGATTGATAGTTGGTCTCTAAATTTCGAGGACGAAATTTCTTTAAGGGGGGTAGAGTGTAACATCCCGCTCGTCAGCTAATGGAAATTTTATCTGTTAAATTTATCAGAGGACGAAAGTTCATGGAAAGTAAGTAGTGGGAGATATTTTATGACATGTCAGCATAATACGGGAAAAATATCAGAGTCGTTTTAAAAACGCTTAAGACAAGGGCAAAGTGGTATTTTCACGCCAAAGGATATTTATTTGGATTTGGTCTCAAAATCATTCATTTTCCATTCACTTTCTCTCTCTAGGGTTTGAGTTTGGCAATTGCTCTCCCCTCTCTCTAGAACTCACACGCCCTCCTTCCCTCTTTCTCTTCCTCAATTCTTCTCAAACTTCTTCCAAAATCATGAATCATGTTGTATAAGATTCCTTCAAGGTCTTTAGTTACTTGGGAGCTTGGGATTTGGTTTAATTTCCTTACTTCTCATCACCAAGAGAATCTCAAGAAGATAGGGTGATGATTGGAGCATGGTTTGAGCTTGGTAAGGTTCCTTCTTGGTCAAGAATTAAAGGAAAGATGATTTGAAGTGGGCTTGAAGAGCTAGAGTATGGATTGTGATACTTAGAGCTTTGGAAGCAAGCTAAGTTTCAATATGTGAAGTGATGAGGATGCTTGAAAGCTTGGGGGTCAAGTGCAAACATTAGAGGTGAGTTCTATAGGTAGAGTAACCTACCTTTGGGGTTGGATATTCATGTTTTGTGCTAGTTTAGCTTCTATGACATTTTATTGAACCTAAAGCCATGCCTTGTGATTACATGATAAATTGCCATGGAACTTGATCTTATATATGTTCTTGTAAGCTATTTTTAGTACATAAACTTGTTAACAATGTTTGGAATGAGTTGGTACATTTAGGAGATCAAAAATTGGAGTTTTGGGTCGAAAATGCCACGAACCCGCAGCCGAAACACGCAGGTTCGCAGCGCTGCGCCTGGACAAGGGCGCTAGGCGCCCAAAGTCAGAGAGGCCAGCGCTAGGCGCCCACTCTCTGGCGCCAGGCGCCCCTGACAGGGCAACTTTTATGTTGTTTTGTGCTCGGGTGCTTGGGGCCAGTCGTGTGGGGGTCCGATGCGATCGTGTTGACGTATATTTTTACTGTTTTCACCTATTTTACAACTGGAACCAACTTGTCTTGGTTAAAACTTAGAATTTCTAAATGGTTTGTTACTTGGGTTATGGCATTTTGGGTCCTTGGAATTAATAGAAAATGTACCAATCATCCATAGAACTTGAATCGATAATCATGGCAATTTAACATGGGTCACGAAGATGACTCAAGAGAGTTTAAGCATGATGGGGTAGCAATGAACTAAGAAAGGGAATGTATGTAGAGCCTCGGCTTAGCTAGTCGAGAACTAGAATATAACAAGAATCCCTAGAATGATAAGACGCGAAGTGTAATCTCTTCGCACAGGAGCTAGTATGATTTAGCAAGTACGTAAGCCGTGGTTTGACTAGTTAGTCTCTCCACCATGATTAGGTATTAATATGAACCAGTAAGAGTTTACCACTAATCGGTTCGATTAAGGTTCCGAGGTAAACAATCAAGTATGTACATGTTTAACTTATATGCACGACAAGACTATGATTTAATAAGTGTAGGTGACATGTCTCTTGATATCCACATCAGGGGGATACAAGGGGTTCTCATTATGAGAACGATTCAAGCCGTAAGGGACCCGCATGTCACTGAGTAAGCAAGACGTAGGTGTTCGTGTCTCTTGTTATCCACGCCAGGGGGATACGGGAGGTTCTCGACCTAAGGGGAACGGTTCAAGCCGCAAGGGACCCGCACGACACCGAGGGAGTCCGATGTACGTACATCGGTCATGTATGGGATTGATTTCGGGGTTACTCCACCCGGGACTATCCGTAAAATGAATCAAGATAACATTGTTTGTTCAACGCTAACCAATATGAATGAACTTAAGTACGTTTATGTATGTTACGATTATGATTATGAACATGTATGAACTCAGGTACGATTATGTATGGGAATAAGAGCATTAGATGCTTTAAGACAAGTATAAGTTATGTATATAGCAAGCTATGAACATGATACCGATGACGATCTTAAGTTCCCCTAATCGTCCGGTTTAGCATCGTGTCATGATTATGTTAGGATTAGGCCTCGATACATAAAGTGTAATCTTGGCAATGCGGTTTTAGGTTCCCCCTCGACCGCCATGACATGTATAGGTGAGAAGCCTATAACAAGTGAGATATGACTATGACGGCCCTAATATGCACTACCGTCTAAGTATGCATGTCCCCACACACGTATAATCAACCGTCAGGTTGTAATGTAGACACGTGGTGACCGTAGGTTTCCCCTTGAGGTTGCCTATAGCCTAGGATTTAGGGGAACTCACTGAGACATTATGTCTCATCCCAATCCTTATTTGTTTCAGATAAGCAGGATGATGATTATGTATGTGCGGAGCCGGATGGATATTACTTCAAGAGTTCGTTCGTAAAGCTGCAGGACATTATGGACATCAAGGATGTATTTTTATGTATGGATGAGTTGTATTGTATTATGATTTTTACGAACGTAACTTGATGTAAATATTATTCATTCGAAGTTTTTAATTGTTGTATATTTTAATGTATCCAGTACTAATATTAACGCGCGTGCCAGACTTTCTAGATACGTCTGGTATGGGTGTTACAATTGGTATCAGAGCAGGTCGATTCAGACCGTGCCTTGGGTCATTAAATTACAACAAAGGTAGTGGGGCCATTGGGTTCCGGGTAGATGTTCTATTTGTTGTTG
Source organism: Medicago sativa (assembly GCF_051527215.1). NCBI lineage: Eukaryota > Viridiplantae > Streptophyta > Magnoliopsida > Fabales > Fabaceae > Medicago > Medicago sativa. The sequence goes on from NC_140755.1 coordinate 25,098,602, forward strand.
TTAGTTGAGCCTGATCACCTCAATTTAGCATTCAACGATTAGAACGGATGTCTGAGAACTGAATAGGACCCAGGAGGAATGAAGTATATGATGAAGAAGTTTGACCGTGCCAAAAGGTGGCCGGTGAATTAATCAAGTGGAAGTGTGAATCCTCCGGGAATGTAAGGTATGTTAAGAAGGAACGTTCCAACAATGTCAGGTAAGATGTTAGTGATACTTTATGTACCCGTAAGTGAAGAAGTTGGATATATGTATCTAACCATGACCAAAAGTTTCGGTAAGAATTGTTGTTGGAACGGATTTATGATATTCTAGAATGTCCGAATAAGGCTACAAGGTAGTAAGAGGTCGGCGTATGTTGACGGAGTCAGCGGGCTCTCAGGATAGCAATATGAGAATGAAGTTAAGGATTCAAGAGAAAGTTTTATGTTATCAGGAGTAAGGCATTGATTTCCGACGTGCCAAGAATTGTATCGAAAAAGGTTGATGATTGCCATGCATATGTTATAGAATATTTTACGACGATAGGAATGAATAATGTGCATTGTATACTTGAGGATAAGAATTTTATACAATAAATGTTTTCTGAAAAATAGAGTTGGAGAAGCTCACCAATAGCAAGCCTGGGACGAAATTTTTTTCGTTTTTATGAAACCTACTAGCTCGTTCCTATGGTTTGCAATGACTATTGGGGAGATGTCTTCACAATAATCTTTTATGTGATGAAAATAATTTATGACATCAAGTAATGAATGCATATCACATCCTACGATTTTTTTTTTAAGGAAAAGGGCGTGGGCAACCATCAACTATCGATACGGTTTAAGGTAGCTTTGGGAGTCAATGTGTTAAGAGTCAAGAACGAGTTAAGATCAAGAGTATAGAAGTTCCGGCATTTAAAAGGAAAGTAACCGATATTTATGCATGAGGTATGAAGTAAGAAGTTAAAGCGGTGTAAAGTTATAAGAAATCAAAAGGTTCTCGGATTATATGGAATTATGGTGTATCTCTCGAACCTATGTTTTGCTTAATAGACTTGCTAAAGTTCGATATGATGTTGAGTTATAAAGTTTAAAAGAATTACGCATATGGGTGATTGAAGTTGACATTTTGAAAATTCATAAAAGTTTTTCTAGGAACCGGTTTGCTACGATACTCGTAGAGCGAGCTAGACTTATTAAAATCTAGAATTGATGACACGTATGTGTTATCAACTCGTTCTATGATTTTATAGCAACGGCCGGGACCTAAACTCAATATATTTATAAAGTAGAAAACCATCAACGTCAGTGACCCGTGCGCTAGTTTACGAAGTTTTCTTTAAAAGAAAAATTAATGAGCAAGCATTGGTATGATTAAGCAAAATATAATCCACGAGAATGCGAAGGTACAAAGATTAGATGTTCAAGAAAGTTATGTTCAAGTGCTAGATGGGTTGTTAATGGAAATTGAGTTTACTCGAAAATAAGTTCAGATATGATATGTATGGTGAGTGCAACCAGCAAGAAGGTGAGGTTTACCCCCGAGTCAAGTCTTATGAGCATAAGATAAACCATCATGAGTTTTGAATTCACAAGACAAGTGTAAGGTTGTGATGTTGGTTACAACATGGAAGATCTTGAGAATAGTTCAAGAAGTTAGTATTTAAGTGGTAATTAGGAATATGAAGTCTCAGTCGCTCTAACGGATTAGAGTAATGGTTTAAACCAACCGGTGAGAATCAGAGTAGCGCCATGGAAGCTAATCGTTAATTATGAAACATGGAAGTTTTAGTATGTATGAATTTTAGTAAAGAATCAAAGCATCAAGAATGGCGACCGGTTTCGGAAAAGGTATTAACGCTCCAGCGATAACCGAATGAGTTAATGTGGAGAATCAAGTTAGTGTTCCGAAGAAGAGGAATAAGTTTATGTTAAGAGGTCCGAGGATTGTTTATGGATATGTAAGCGGTATGGCAAGTATGTATATCGGTGGAATAAGGAAAGAATTTATATTCGAAGTTAAGTATGTTATCATGAAAGGAGATGCAACTCTCGAGATGATGCAAGGAGAATCATACTCTTGTATGCAATACTTGTTGAGTGAAAACGATACTTGTTAAGACATGTTAAGTCATGATTTTAAAACTTTTAAAAGTTAAGATTGGTATTATGGAGCTTGGGAACGATGTTTTTATTTAAACTTATGGAATTATACATTTTTGAAACCGATGAGGTCCGTTATAAGTGGACTCACTTACGACGTACAAACTTCAGGACCAACTTGTCGTGGAAAAGTTTTGGGCGAGTGGTTAAATCTTTTCCAAAAATATCGAAACTCGTCCGGTGGTTCTGTGGCACCTTTATACAATCAGTTTTAGAAATGATAAAATCTTTTTAGTCATGTATAAATTCGTTCCAAGAACCCGAATACCAAAATTTAAGAAAAAAAAATTTCTTTAAGGAAGATTTTAGAACACGTATCGTTATCATTTAACAAGAGATGGCACTTGAAAGTATGTACATGTTATGGAAACGACAACGTGCGTATGAAGTCAATAACAAGTAGGATACACAGAAGTGTGTTAAGAGTATACGATGTATGTGCAGGTGGATGTGCTAGTAAGTTTCAAGAGTATGTGAACCATGATGCTAATTAATAGATTATCAGATGAAGTGGTGAATTGATTTCACTTTTTCATGTTAAGCTATATAAGTTACCCTCAGTACGGATGATAAGATGCAATGAGATTGCAATGAGATCGAAAATTTCCTAAGGCTCTGAAATGAGATAAGTGATTCGTGGAACCGTCTATATGAGTAATGAATGTAAGAGGCATAAGTCGCAACGTGCGGTAAAGAAGATTATGTAGGCATGAAAAGATATTTAATGTTGGAAGCAAGCACTGTAGGGCAAACCTGGTTTCCGGTAGGAATCCAGTTAAAAGGCAAATCCTGAGTGTACATGTTTATGATAAGATACTTTTATGAATGGTTTATGTTAAATGGGTAAGGTACGAATCCGAAACAATAAGCCTATGTGTAGCAAGGTAAGTTCCAAATCATGATATACTAAGATAACTCTAAGTTTGAGTGATATTAAGATCAAGAAGGCTATGTTTAGTTACATGTGGGTTAAGAACAAGAAGAGGACATGATGCGATAAACCCTTGGATATGTATGAATGGAAAAAAAAAATGTTTGACTCAGACTATAGATGATAAGTTTTTGTCATGAGGATTGATAGTTGGTCTCTAAATTTCGAGGACGAAATTTCTTTAAGGGGGGTAGAGTGTAACATCCCGCTCGTCAGCTAATGGAAATTTTATCTGTTAAATTTATCAGAGGACGAAAGTTCATGGAAAGTAAGTAGTGGGAGATATTTTATGACATGTCAGCATAATACGGGAAAAATATCAGAGTCGTTTTAAAAACGCTTAAGACAAGGGCAAAGTGGTATTTTCACGCCAAAGGATATTTATTTGAATTTGGTCTCAAAATCATTCATTTTCCATTCACTTTCTCTCTCTAGGGTTTGAGTTTGGCAATTGCTCTCCCCTCTCTCTAGAACTCACACGCCCTCCTTCCCTCTTTCTCTTCCTCAATTCTTCTCAAACTTCTTCCAAAATCATGAATCATGTTGTATAAGATTCCTTCAAGGTCTTTAGTTACTTGGGAGCTTGGGATTTGGTTTAATTTCCTTACTTCTCATCACCAAGAGAATCTCAAGAAGATAGGGTGATGATTGGAGCATGGTTTGAGCTTGGTAAGGTTCCTTCTTGGTCAAGAATTAAAGGAAAGATGATTTGAAGTGGGCTTGAAGAGCTAGAGTATGGATTGTGATACTTAGAGCTTTGGAAGCAAGCTAAGTTTCAATATGTGAAGTGATGAGGATGCTTGAAAGCTTGGGGGTCAAGTGCAAACATTAGAGGTGAGTTCTATAGGTAGAGTAACCTACCTTTGGGGTTGGATATTCATGTTTTGTGCTAGTTTAGCTTCTATGACATTTTATTGAACCTAAAGCCATGCCTTGTGATTACATGATAAATTGCCATGGAACTTGATCTTATATATGTTCTTGTAAGCTATTTTTAGTACATAAACTTGTTAACAATGTTTGGAATGAGTTGGTACATTTAGGAGATCAAAAATTGGAGTTTTGGGTCGAAAATGCCACGAACCCGCAGCCGAAACACGCAGGTTCGCAGCGCTGCGCCTGGACAAGGGCGCTAGGTGCCCAAAGTCAGAGAGGCCAGCGCTAGGCGCCCACTCTCTGGCGCCAGGCGCCCCTGACAGGGCAACTTTTGTGTTGTTTTGTGCTCGGGTGCTTGGGGCCAGTCGTGTGGGGGTCCGATGCGATCGTGTTGACGTATATTTTTACTGTTTTCACCTATTTTACAACTGGAACCAACTTGTCTTGGTTAAAACTTAGAATTTCTAAATGGTTTGTTACTTGGGTTATGGCATTTTGGGTCCTCGGAATTAATAGAAAATGTACCAATCATCCATAGAACTTGAATCGATAATCATGGCAATTTAACATGGGTCACGAAGATAACTCAAGAGAGTTTAAGCATGATGGGGTAGCAATGAACTAAGAAAGGGAATGTATGTAGAGCCTCGGCTTAGCTAGTCGAGAACTAGAATATAGCAAGAATCCCTAGAATGATAAGACGCGAAGTGTAATCTCTTCGCACAGGAGCTAGTATGATTTAGCAAGTACGTAAGCCGTGGTTTGACTAGTTAGTCTCTCCACCATGATTAGGTATCAATATGAACCAGTAAGAGTTTACCACTAATCGGTTCGATTAAGGTTCCGAGGTAAACAATCAAGTATGTACATGTTTAACTTATATGCACGACAAGACTATGATTTAATAAGTGTAGGTGACATGTCTCTTGATATCCACATCAGGGGGATACAAGGGGTTCTCATTATGAGAACGATTCAAGCCGTAAGGGACCCGCATGTCACTGAGTAAGCAAGACGTAGGTGTTCGTGTCTCTTGTTATCCACGCCAGGGGGATACGGGAGGTTCTCGACCTAAGGGGAACGGTTCAAGCCGCAAGGGACCCGCACGACACCGAGGGAGTCCGATGTACGTACATCGGTCATGTATGGGATTGATTTCGGGGTTACTCCACCCGGGACTATCCGTAAAATGAATCAAGATAACATTGTTTGTTCAACGCTAACCAATATGAATGAACTTAAGTACGTTTATGTATGTTACGATTATGATTATGAACATGTATGAACTCAGGTACGATTATGTATGGGAATAAGAGCATTAGATGCTTTAAGACAAGTATAAGTTATGTATATAGCAAGCTATGAACATGATACCGATGACGATCTTAAGTTCCCCTAATTGTCCGGTTTAGCATCGTGTCATGATTATGTTAGGATTAGGCCTCGATACATAAAGTGTAATCTTGGCAATGCGGTTTTAGGTTCCCCCTCGACCGCCATGACATGTATAGGTGAGAAGCCTATAACAAGTGAGATATGACTATGACGGCCCTAATATGCACTACCGTCTAAGTATGCATGTCCCCACACACGTATAATCAACCGTCAGGTTGTAATGTAGACACGTGGTGACCGTAGGTTTCCCCTTGAGGTTGCCTATAGCCTAGGATTTAGGGGAACTCACTGAGACATTATGTCTCATCCCAATCCTTATTTGTTTCAGATAAGCAGGATGATGATTATGTATGTGCGGAGCCGGATGGATATTACTTCAAGAGTTCGTTCGTAAAGCTGCAGGACATTATGGACATCAAGGATGTATTTTTATGTATGGATAAGTTGTATTGTATTATGATTTTTACGAACGTAACTTGATGTAAATATTATTCATTCGAAGTTTTTAATTGTTGTATATTTTAATGTATCCAGTACTAATATTAACGCGCGTGCCAGACTTTCTAGATACGTCTGGTATGGGTGTTACAATTGGTATCAGAGCAGGTCGATTCAAACCGTGCCTTGGGTCATTAAATTACAACAAAGGTAGTGGGACCATTGGGTTCCGGGTAGATGTTCTATTTGTTGTTGTTAGTTGAGCCTGATCACCTCAATTTAGCATTCAACGATTAGAACGGATGTCTGAGAACTGAATAGGACCCAGGAGGAATGAAGTATATGATGAAGAAGTTTGACCGTGCCAAAAGGTGGCCGGTGAATTAATCAAGTGGAAGTGTGAATCCTCCGGGAATGTAAGGTATGTTAAGAAGGAACGTTCCAACAATGTCAGGTAAGATGTTAGTGATACTTTATGTACCCGTAAGTGAAGAAGTTGGATATATGTATCTAACCATGACCAAAAGTTTCGGTAAGAATTGTTGTTGGAACGGATTTATGATATTCTAGAATGTCCGAATAAGGCTACAAGGTAGTAAGAGGTCGGCGTATGTTGACGGAGTCAGCGGGCTCTCAGGATAGCAATATGAGAATGAAGTTAAGGATTCAAGAGAAAGTTTTATGTTATCAGGAGTAAGGCATTGATTTCCGACGTGCCAAGAATTGTATCGAAAAAGGTTGATGATTGCCATGCATATGTTATAGAATATTTTACGACGATAGGAATGAATAATGTGCATTGTATACTTGAGGATAAGAATTTTATACAATAAATGTTTTCTGAAAAATAGAGTTGGAGAAGCTCACCAATAGCAAGCCTGGGACGAAATTTTTTTCGTTTTTATGAAACCTACTAGCTCGTTCCTATGGTTTGCAATGACTATTGGGGAGATGTCTTCACAATAATCTTTTATGTGATGAAAATAATTTATGACATCAAGTAATGAATGCATATCACATCCTACGATTTTTTTTTAAGGAAAAGGGCGTGGGCAACCATCAACGAAATCGATACGGTTTAAGGTAGCTTTGGGAGTCAATGTGTTAAGAGTCAAGAACGAGTTAAGATCAAGAGTATAGAAGTTCCGGCATTTAAAAGGAAAGTAACCGATATTTATGCATGAGGTATGAAGTAAGAAGTTAAAGCGGTGTAAAGTTATAAGAAATCAAAAGGTTCTCGGATTATATGGAATTATGGTGTATCTCTCGAACCTATGTTTTGCTTAATAGACTTGCTAAAGTTCGATATGATGTTGAGTTATAAAGTTTAAAAGAATTACGCATATGGGTGATTGAAGTTGACATTTTGAAAATTCATAAAAGTTTTTCTAGGAACCGGTTTGCTACGATACTCGTAGAGCGAGCTAGACTTATTAAAATCTAGAATTGATGACACGTATGTGTTATCAACTCGTTCTATGATTTTATAGCAACGGCCGGGACCTAAACTCAATATATTTATAAAGTAGAAAACCATCAACGTCAGTGACCCGTGCGCTAGTTTACGAAGTTTTCTTTAAAAGAAAAATTAATGAGCAAGCATTGGTATGATTAAGCAAAATATAATCCGCGAGAATGCGAAGGTACAAAGATTAGATGTTCAAGAAAGTTATGTTCAAGTGCTAGATGGGTTGTTAATGGAAATTGAGTTTACTCGAAAATAAGTTCAGATATGATATGTATGGTGAGTGCAACCAGCAAGAAGGTGAGGTTTACCCCCGAGTCAAGTCTTATGAGCATAAGATAAACCATCATGAGTTTTGAATTCACAAGACAAGTGTAAGGTTGTGATGTTGGTTACAACATGGAAGATCTTGAGAATAGTTCAAGAAGTTAGTATTTAAGTGGTAATTAGGAATATGAAGTCTCAGTCGCTCTAACGGATTAGAGTAATGGTTTAAACCAACCGGTGAGAATCAGAGTAGCGCCATGGAAGCTAATCGTTAATTATGAAACATGGAAGTTTTAGTATGTATGAATTTTAGTAAAGAATCAAAGCATCAAGAATGGCGACCGGTTTCGGAAAAGGTATTAACGCTCCAGCGATAACCGAATGAGTTAATGTGGAGAATCAAGTTAGTGTTCCGAAGAAGAGGAATAAGTTTATGTTAAGAGGTCCGAGGATTGTTTATGGATATGTAAGCGGTATGGCAAGTATGTATATCGGTGGAATAAGGAAAGAATTTATATTCGAAGTTAAGTATGTTATCATGAAAGGAGATGCAACTCTCGAGATGATGCAAGGAGAATCATACTCTTGTATGCAATACTTGTTGAGTGAAAACGATACTTGTTAAGACATGTTAAGTCATGATTTTAAAACTTTTAAAAGTTAAGATTGGTATTATGGAGCTTGGGAACGATGTTTTTATTTAAACTTATGGAATTATACATTTTTGAAACCGATGAGGTCCGTTATAAGTGGACTCACTTACGACGTACAAACTTCAGGACCAACTTGTCGTGGAAAAGTTTTGGGCGAGTGGTTAAATCTTTTCCAAAAATATCGAAACTCGTCCGGTGGTTCTGTGGCACCTTTATACAATCAGTTTTAGAAATGATAAAATCTTTTTAGTCATGTATAAATTCGTTCCAAGAACCCGAATACCAAAATTTAAGAAAAAAAAATTTCTTTAAGGAAGATTTTAGAACACGTATCGTTATCATTTAACAAGAGATGGCACTTGAAAGTATGTACATGTTATGGAAACGACAACGTGCGTATGAAGTCAATAACAAGTAGGATACACAGAAGTGTGTTAAGAGTATACGATGTATGTGCAGGTGGATGTGCTAGTAAGTTTCAAGAGTATGTGAACCATGATGCTAATTAATAGATTATCAGATGAAGTGGTGAATTGATTTCACTTTTTCATGTCAAGCTATATAAGTTACCCTCAGTACGGATGATAAGATGCAATGAGATTGCAATGAGATCGAAAATTTCCTAAGGCTTTGAAATGAGATAAGTGATTCGTGGAACCGTCTATATGAGTAATGAATGTAAGAGGCATAAGTCGCAACGTGCGGTAAAGAAGATTATGTAGGCATGAAAAGATATTTAATGTTGGAAGCAAGCACTGTAGGGCAAACCTGGTTTCCGGTAGGAATCCAGTTAAAAGGCAAATCCTGAGTGTACATGTTTATGATAAGATACTTTTATGAATGGTTTATGTTAAATGGGTAAGGTACGAATCCGAAACAATAAGCCTATGTGTAGCAAGGTAAGTTCCAAATCATGATATACTAAGATAACTCTAAGTTTGAGTGATATTAAGATCAAGAAGGCTATGTTTAGTTACATGTGGGTTAAGAACAAGAAGAGGACATGATGCGATAAACCCTTGGATATGTATGAATGGAAAAAAAAAATGTTTGACTCAGACTATAGATGATAAGTTTTTGTCATGAGGATTGATAGTTGGTCTCTAAATTTCGAGGACGAAATTTCTTTAAGGGGGGTAGAGTGTAACATCCCGCTCGTCAGCTAATGGAAATTTTATCTGTTAAATTTATCAGAGGACGAAAGTTCATGGAAAGTAAGTAGTGGGAGATATTTTATGACATGTCAGCATAATACGGGAAAAATATCAGAGTCGTTTTAAAAACGCTTAAGACAAGGGCAAAGTGGTATTTTCACGCCAAAGGATATTTATTTGGATTTGGTCTCAAAATCATTCATTTTCCATTCACTTTCTCTCTCTAGGGTTTGAGTTTGGCAATTGCTCTCCCCTCTCTCTAGAACTCACACGCCCTCCTTCCCTCTTTCTCTTCCTCAATTCTTCTCAAACTTCTTCCAAAATCATGAATCATGTTGTATAAGATTCCTTCAAGGTCTTTAGTTACTTGGGAGCTTGGGATTTGGTTTAATTTCCTTACTTCTCATCACCAAGAGAATCTCAAGAAGATAGGGTGATGATTGGAGCATGGTTTGAGCTTGGTAAGGTTCCTTCTTGGTCAAGAATTAAAGGAAAGATGATTTGAAGTGGGCTTGAAGAGCTAGAGTATGGATTGTGATACTTAGAGCTTTGGAAGCAAGCTAAGTTTCAATATGTGAAGTGATGAGGATGCTTGAAAGCTTGGGGGTCAAGTGCAAACATTAGAGGTGAGTTCTATAGGTAGAGTAACCTACCTTTGGGGTTGGATATTCATGTTTTGTGCTAGTTTAGCTTCTATGACATTTTATTGAACCTAAAGCCATGCCTTGTGATTACATGATAAATTGCCATGGAACTTGATCTTATATATGTTCTTGTAAGCTATTTTTAGTACATAAACTTGTTAACAATGTTTGGAATGAGTTGGTACATTTAGGAGATCAAAAATTGGAGTTTTGGGTCGAAAATGCCACGAACCCGCAGCCGAAACACGCAGGTTCGCAGCGCTGCGCCTGGACAAGGGTGCTAGGCGCCCAAAGTCAGAGAGGCCAGCGCTAGGCGCCCACTCTCTGGCGCCAGGCGCCCCTGACAGGGCAACTTTTGTGTTGTTTTGTGCTCGGGTGCTTGGGGCCAGTCGTGTGGGGGTCCGATGCGATCGTGTTGACGTATATTTTTACTGTTTTCACCTATTTTACAACTGGAACCAACTTGTCTTGGTTAAAACTTAGAATTTCTAAATGGTTTGTTACTTGGGTTATGGCATTTTGGGTCCTCGAAATTAATAGAAAATGTACCAATCATCCATAGAACTTGAATCGATAATCATGGCAATTTAACATGGGTCACGAAGATGACTCAAGAGAGTTTAAGCATGATGGGGTAGCAATGAACTAAGAAAGGGAATGTATGTAGAGCCTCGGCTTAGCTAGTCGAGAACTAGAATATAGCAAGAATCCCTAGAATGATAAGACGCGAAGTGTAATCTCTTCGCACATGAGCTAGTATGATTTAGCAAGTACGTAAGCCGTGGTTTGACTAGTTAGTCTCTCCACCATGATTAGGTATTAATATGAACCAGTAAGAGTTTACCACTAATCGGTTCGATTAAGGTTCCGAGGTAAACAATCAAGTATGTACATGTTTAACTTATATGCACGACAAGACTATGATTTAATAAGTGTAGGTGACATGTCTCTTGATATCCACATCAGGGGGATACAAGGGGTTCTCATTATGAGAACGATTCAAGCCGTAAGGGACCCGCATGTCACTGAGTAAGCAAGACGTAGGTGTTCGTGTCTCTTGTTATCCACGCCAGGGGGATACGGGAGGTTCTCGACCTAAGGGGAACGGTTCAAGCCGCAAGGGACGCGCACGACACCGAGGGAGTCCGATGTACGTACATCGGTCATGTATGGGATTGATTTCGGGGTTACTCCACCCGGGACTATCCGTAAAATGAATCAAGATAACATTGTCTGTTCAACGCTAACCAATATGAATGAACTTAAGTACGTTTATGTATGTTACGATTATGATTATGAACATGTATGAACTCAGGTACGATTATGTATGGGAATAAGAGCATTAGATGCTTTAAGACAAGTATAAGTTATGTATATAGCAAGCTATGAACATGATACCGATGACGATCTTAAGTTCCCCTAATCGTCCGGTTTAGCATCGTGTCATGATTATGTTAGGATTAGGCCTCGATACATAAAGTGTAATCTTGGCAATGCGGTTTTAGGTTCCCCCTCGACCGCCATGCCATGTATAGGTGAGAAGCCTATAACAAGTGAGATATGACTATGACGGCCCTAATATGCACTACCGTCTAAGTATGCATGTCCCCACACACGTATAATCAACCGTCAGGTTGTAATGTAGACACGTGGTGACCGTAGGTTTCCCCTTGAGGTTGCCTATAGCCTAGGATTTAGGGGAACTCACTGAGACATTATGTCTCATCCCAATCCTTATTTGTTTCAGATAAGCAGGATGATGATTATGTATGTGCGGAGCCGGATGGATATTACTTCAAGAGTTCGTTCGTAAAGCTGCAGGACATTATGGACATCAAGGATGTATTTTTATGTATGGATGAGTTGTATTGTATTATGATTTTTACGAACGTAACTTGATGTAAATATTATTCATTCGAAGTTTTTAATTGTTGTATATTTTAATGTATCCAGTACTAATATTAACGCGCGTGCCAGACTTTCTAGATACGTCTGGTATGGGTGTTACAATTGGTATCAGAGCAGGTCGATTCAGACCGTGCCTTGGATCATTAAATTACAACAAAGGTAGTGGGACCATTGGGTTCCGGGTAGATGTTCTATTTGTTGTTGTTAGTTGAGCCTGATCACCTCAATTTAGCATTCAACGATTAGAACGGATGTCTGAGAACTGAATAGGACCCAGGAGGAATGAAGTATATGATGAAGAAGTTTGACCGTGCCAAAAGGTGGCCGGTGAATTAATCAAGTGGAAGTGTGAATCCTCCGGGAATGTAAGGTATGTTAAGAAGGAACGTTCCAACAATGTCAGGTAAGATGTTAGTGATACTTTATGTACCCGTAAGTGAAGAAGTTGGATATATGTATCTAACCATGACCAAAAGTTTCGGTAAGAATTGTTGTTGGAACGGATTTATGATATTCTAGAATGTCCGAATAAGGCTACAAGGTAGTAAGAGGTCGGCGTATGTTGACGGAGTCAGCGGGCTCTCAGGATAGCAATATGAGAATGAAGTTAAGGATTCAAGAGAAAGTTTTATGTTATCAGGAGTAAGGCATTGATTTCCGACGTGCCAAGAATTGTATCGAAAAAGGTTGATGATTGCCATGCATATGTTATAGAATATTTTACGACGATAGGAATGAATAATGTGCATTGTATACTTGAGGATAAGAATTTTATACAATAAATGTTTTCTGAAAAATAGAGTTGGAGAAGCTCACCAATAGCAAGCCTGGGACGAAATTTTTTTCGTTTTTATGAAACCTACTAGCTCGTTCCTATGGTTTGCAATGACTATTGGGGAGATGTCTTCACAATAATCTTTTATGTGATGAAAATAATTTATGACATCAAGTAATGAATGCATATCACATCCTACGATTTTTTTTTTAAGGAAAAGGGCGTGGGCAACCATCAACGAAATCGATACGGTTTAAGGTAGCTTTGGGAGTCAATGTGTTAAGAGTCAAGAACGAGTTAAGATCAAGAGTATAGAAGTTCCGGCATTTAAAAGGAAAGTAACCGATATTTATGCATGAGGTATGAAGTAAGAAGTTAAAGCGGTGTAAAGTTATAAGAAATCAAAAGGTTCTCGGATTATATGGAATTATGGTGTATCTCTCGAACCTATGTTTTGCTTAATAGACTTGCTAAAGTTCGATATGATGTTGAGTTATAAAGTTTAAAAGAATTACGCATATGGGTGATTGAAGTTGACATTTTGAAAATTCATAAAAGTTTTTCTAGGAACCGGTTTGCTACGATACTCGTAGAGCGAGCTAGACTTATTAAAATCTAGAATTGATGACACGTATGTGTTATCAACTCGTTCTATGATTTTATAGCAACGGCCGGGACCTAAACTCAATATATTTATAAAGTAGAAAACCATCAACGTCAGTGACCCGTGCGCTAGTTTACGAAGTTTTCTTTAAAAGAAAAATTAATGAGCAAGCATTGGTATGATTAAGCAAAATATAATCCGCGAGAATGCGAAGGTACAAAGATTAGATGTTCAAGAAAGTTATGTTCAAGTGCTAGATGGGTTGTTAATGGAAATTGAGTTTACTCGAAAATAAGTTCAGATATGATATGTATGGTGAGTGCAACCAGCAAGAAGGTGAGGTTTACTCCCGAGTCAAGTCTTATGAGCTTAAGATAAACCATCATGAGTTTTGAATTCACAAGACAAGTGTAAGGTTGTGATGTTGGTTACAACATGGAAGATCTTGAGAATAGTTCAAGAAGTTAGTATTTAAGTGGTAATTAGGAATATGAAGTCTCAGTCGCTCTAACGGATTAGAGTAATGGTTTAAACCAACCGGTGAGAATCAGAGTAGCGCCATGGAAGCTAATCGTTAATTATGAAACATGGAAGTTTTAGTATGTATGAATTTTAGTAAAGAATCAAAGCATCAAGAATGGCGACCGGTTTCGGAAAAGGTATTAACGCTCCAGCGATAACCGAATGAGTTAATGTGGAGAATCAAGTTAGTGTTCCGAAGAAGAGGAATAAGTTTATGTTAAGAGGTCCGAGGATTGTTTATGGATATGTAAGCGGTATGGCAAGTATGTATATCGGTGGAATAAGGAAAGAATTTATATTCGAAGTTAAGTATGTTATCATGAAAGGAGATGCAACTCTCGAGATGATGCAAGGAGAATCATACTCTTGTATGCAATACTTGTTGAGTGAAAACGATACTTGTTAAGACATGTTAAGTCATGATTTTAAAACTTTTAAAAGTTAAGATTGGTATTATGGAGCTTGGGAACGATGTTTTTATTTAAACTTATGGAATTATACATTTTTGAAACCGATGAGGTCCGTTATAAGTGGACTCACTTACGACGTACAAACTTCAGGACCAACTTGTCGTGGAAAAGTTTTGGGCGAGTGGTTAAATCTTTTCCAAAAATATCGAAACTCGTCCGGTGGTTCTGTGGCACCTTTATACAATCAGTTTTAGAAATGATAAAATCTTTTTAGTCATGTATAAATTCGTTCCAAGAACCCGAATACCAAAATTTAAGAAAAAAAAATTTCTTTAAGGAAGATTTTAGAACACGTATCGTTATCATTTAACAAGAGATGGCACTTGAAAGTATGTACATGTTATGGAAACGACAACGTGCGTATGAAGTCAATAACAAGTAGGATACACAGAAGTGTGTTAAGAGTATACGATGTATGTGCAGGTGGATGTGCTAGTAAGTTTCAAGAGTATGTGAACCATGATGCTAATTAATAGATTATCAGATGAAGTGGTGAATTGATTTCACTTTTTCATGTCAAGCTATATAAGTTACCCTCAGTACGGATGATAAGATGCAATGAGATTGCAATGAGATCGAAAATTTCCTAAGGCTCTAAAATGAGATAAGTGATTCGTGGAACCGTCTATATGAGTAATGAATGTAAGAGGCATAAGTCGCAACGTGCGGTAAAGAAGATTATGTAGGCATGAAAAGATATTTAATGTTGGAAGCAAGCACTGTAGGGCAAACCTGGTTTCCGGTAGGAATCCAGTTAAAAGGCAAATCCTGAGTGTACATGTTTATGATAAGATACTTTTATGAATGGTTTATGTTAAATGGGTAAGGTACGAATCCGAAACAATAAACCTATGTGTAGCAAGGTAAGTTCCAAATCATGATATACTAAGATAACTCTAAGTTTGAGTGATATTAAGATCAAGAAGGCTATGTTTAGTTACATGTGGGTTAAGAACAAGAAGAGGACATGATGCGATAAACCCTTGGATATGTATGAATGGAAAAAAAAATGTTTGACTCAGACTATAGATGATAAGTTTTTGTCATGAGGATTGATAGTTGGTCTCTAAATTTCGAGGACGAAATTTCTTTAAGGGGGGTAGAGTGTAACATCCCGCTCGTCAGCTAATGGAAATTTTATCTGTTAAATTTATCAGAGGACGAAAGTTCATGGAAAGTAAGTAGTGGGAGATATTTTATGACATGTCAGCATAATACGGGAAAAATATCAGAGTCGTTTTAAAAACGCTTAAGACAAGGGCAAAGTGGTATTTTCACGCCAAAGGATATTTATTTGGATTTGGTCTCAAAATCATTCATTTTCCATTCACTTTCTCTCTCTAGGGTTTGAGTTTGGCAATTGCTCTCCCCTCTCTCTAGAACTCACACGCCCTCCTTCCCTCTTTCTCTTCCTCAATTCTTCTCAAACTTCTTCCAAAATCATGAATCATGTTGTATAAGATTCCTTCAAGGTCTTTAGTTACTTGGGAGCTTGGGATTTGGTTTAATTTCCTTACTTCTCATCACCAAGAGAATCTCAAGAAGATAGGGTGATGATTGGAGCATGGTTTGAGCTTGGTAAGGTTCCTTCTTGGTCAAGAATTAAAGGAAAGATGATTTGAAGTGGGCTTGAAGAGCTAGAGTATGGATTGTGATACTTAGAGCTTTGGAAGCAAGCTAAGTTTCAATATGTGAAGTGATGAGGATGCTTGAAAGCTTGGGGGTCAAGTGCAAACATTAGAGGTGAGTTCTATAGGTAGAGTAACCTACCTTTGGGGTTGGATATTCATGTTTTGTGCTAGTTTAGCTTCTATGACATTTTATTGAACCTAAAGCCATGCCTTGTGATTACATGATAAATTGCCATGGAACTTGATCTTATATATGTTCTTGTAAGCTATTTTTAGTACATAAACTTGTTAACAATGTTTGGAATGAGTTGGTACATTTAGGAGATCAAAAATTGGAGTTTTGGGTCGAAAATGCCACGAACCCGCAGCCGAAACACGCAGGTTCGCAGCGCTGCGCCTGGACAAGGGCGCTAGGCGCCCAAAGTCAGAGAGGCCAGCGCTAGGCGCCCACTCTCTGGCGCCAGGCGCCCCTGACAGGGCAACTTTTGTGTTGTTTTGTGCTCGGGTGCTTGGGGCCAGTCGTGTGGGGGTCCGATGCGATCGTGTTGACGTATATTTTTACTGTTTTCACCTATTTTACAACTGGAACCAACTTGTCTTGGTTAAAACTTAGAATTTCTAAATGGTTTGTTACTTGGGTTATGGCATTTTGGGTCCTCGGAATTAATAGAAAATGTACCAATCATCCATAGAACTTGAATCGATAATCATGGCAATTTAACATGGGTCACGAAGATGACTCAAGAGAGTTTAAGCATGATGGGGTAGCAATGAACTAAGAAAGGGAATGTATGTAGAGCCTCGGCTTAGCTAGTCGAGAACTAGAATATAGCAAGAATCCCTAGAATGATAAGACGCGAAGTGTAATCTCTTCGCACATGAGCTAGTATGATTTAGCAAGTACGTAAGCCGTGGTTTGACTAGTTAGTCTCTCCACCATGATTAGGTATTAATATGAACCAGTAAGAGTTTACCACTAATCGGTTCGATTAAGGTTCCGAGGTAAACAATCAAGTATGTACATGTTTAACTTATATGCACGACAAGACTATGATTTAATAAGTGTAGGTGACATGTCTCTTGATATCCACATCAGGGGGATACAAGGGGTTCTCATTATGAGAACGATTCAAGCCGTAAGGGACCCGCATGTCACTGAGTAAGCAAGACGTAGGTGTTCGTGTCTCTTGTTATCCACGCCAGGGGGATACGGGAGGTTCTCGACCTAAGGGGAACGGTTCAAGCCGCAAGGGACCCGCACGACACCGAGGGAGTCCGATGTACGTACATCGGTCATGTATGGGATTGATTTCGGGGTTACTCCACCCGGGACTATCCGTAAAATGAATCAAGATAACATTGTTTGTTCAACGCTAACCAATATGAATGAACTTAAGTACGTTTATGTATGTTACGATTATGATTATGAACATGTATGAACTCAGGTACGATTATGTATGGGAATAAGAGCATTAGATGCTTTAAGACAAGTATAAGTTATGTATATAGCAAGCTATGAACATGATACCGATGACGATCTTAAGTTCCCCTAATCGTCCAGTTTAGCATCGTGTCATGATTATGTTAGGATTAGGCCTCGATACATAAAATGTAATCTTGGCAATGCGGTTTTAGGTTCCCCCTCGACCGCCATGACATGTATAGGTGAGAAGCCTATAACAAGTGAGATATGACTATGACGGCCCTAATATGCACTACCGTCTAAGTATGCATGTCCCCACACACGTATAATCAACCGTCAGGTTGTAATGTAGACACGTGGTGACCGTAGGTTTCCCCTTGAGGTTGCCTATAGCCTAGGATTTAGGGGAACTCACTGAGACATTATGTCTCATCCCAATCCTTATTTGTTTCAGATAAGCAGGATGATGATTATGTATGTGCGGAGCCGGATGGATATTACTTCAAGAGTTCGTTCGTAAAGCTGCAGGACATTATGGACATCAAGGATGTATTTTTATGTATGGATGAGTTGTATTGTATTATGATTTTTACGAACGTAACTTGATGTAAATATTATTCATTCGAAGTTTTTAATTGTTGTATATTTTAATGTATCCAGTACTAATATTAACGCGCGTGCCAGACTTTCTAGATACGTCTGGTATGGGTGTTACATCATGATAAGCTATTGAATCAAGTTTACAGAAGTATTTTTGTTATGTGTTTTTATCATTCGAGTTTCATATACAATAGTAAATAGTAATGTCTTATTGTTAGAGACGAGAGAAGAACATATATTATTAACTCTTGGATTGAAGATAAGTGTATAAAATATTTCTTCCTTGTGTGTTCAAATTTTTCTCTCCATGTTTGATGGTGTAATTACGCGGTGTGGTTTAGTTTGTGGAGCAAAAGAGCTTTTAAGTAATGGTGATCAGGAATTAGGTCTATTCTTAATTACTCAAATGCGACATTAGAAACTTGGGATGATATAACTTGAATGATTAATATGCTAAATGGATTTTTCTAACACATGTTAATGTATATCATCACCTATGATCAATTAAGATCGATATCATAATTCACATATTATTACAAAGGAAACTAGGAAATGTGAGCATTATCTTGTTCACCGTTTGTTCATTTACAGGTCAAATATCAGATTCTTCGCTCACGAAGTCACTTGTTGCGCTGATTAATTTAACACCAGCCTCAACAAGGCTTGCCAAAATAATACATCTTAATAAACATCCAGACAAATGTTGAACGGAATCATAAAGAACATATAACAACGACCTAAAACTGGTGATAGCAACAACTTAACTTGATCATGGTTAAATAACTTTTCCAATCAAGAAATCAATCCAAATAAAAACATCCCACAAATTTGATTTCACCACCAAGCAACATACACACCAAGAGACACAATGATAGCGCAACACTTTTAAAATTCCTGCTTATTGACCATCAAGAAAATTGGCTACCCATGACGCATTCACCCTACATCAGTTTCTGGGGTATAATTTTTCATTATAAGCAAAAAATCTATGGTTACAAAATCACTATCACGTTTTGTCAGATAGTTTCTAGGTCTAACAAAACGACACAAAATCTCTACTTGTATGAAGCTCAACAGTCATCGCTCCTTTCACTCATCATTATCACAAACCTTCATTATGTAACAAGAAGAGCTAAAGGGTTTGCAAAATGGAATTAAGAGAGTGAGTTGTAGGAGTCACTCACTCCCTCCCTCAATTGAGGGATTGAGAAAATAAAACTTAGCAAAGGTATTATATTTAATCTCAAATTTGCAAAAAAAATTCTCAGCTAATAAGTTCTCAAACTCAAAATCCCAAAAAACTGGGTACTAATGCATGAACGAAACCGAAGGACTTACCCTGATTTTATAACTAAGCATACTGACTACATTTCATAAAGTTCCGATGTGGGACTTATTTTTGTTCTCAGATTTTTGACGAAGCTATTAGGCATTAGATAGAATATCATTTCCATCTGGGACATACTGTATACTATTTAATACATGTTAGCCTTAGTTCCTTTTTATTTTATTTTATAATAATAATTGTTAAATTTTAATTAAATGTTAATTGTTAAGTGACTTTGTTTGAAGTTATTAATGTTACTTGCATTTTTAATATGAAGAGTGCTAGAAACGTTCTTTTTTTACCATTCTTCTAGCACTCACATTTTAATTCCATGAAATCAATGTATATCTTACATTTTAGAAATATATTTGATTTAAATGACCTATATGAATTTCACCCAATAAACGAATGAATGTTAGAGAAAATGTTGAAAATCGAGTGTTACTAGCAATTGTCTTTTAACCATAGTATTCCATCCAAGGAAAGAACAGATATCTATCTAACATTTTCAAAACTGAAGTATATATTTTAATTTGCACGCCAATTGTTTTGATCAATGAAAAACAAACTTTTAAGCTAAAAGTTAAATGATGAATGGGTATCTCAAACAAGGTTTAATTGAAGAATTAATGTACGGTTTGATATGATAAACCGTAAATACTGAATAAATTAGTACAAGATAGAACAACAAAACACAAGGCAGAACATCATATGACAAATTTTTATGGTATTGAATAATCTTTGGTCTTATACAATTTTTAGTGGAGAAAATACTATTTAAGTATATTAGACAACTAGTACGAGGACAAAAAATTGTGACGTGGTTTAGTGAGGGACATAAATTTTATTTTTTGTCGTGTCAGTTGTCCTCATTTTTTATGTCCTTGAAACAGTTTTACAAATCAAACATTATACAACTGAAGTTGTCATATCGTGTCTTTTATTTTTTAGTAAATCAAACGCACCATATTTCATATTTTATTTTTTGACAAGCATATTTTTATCAAGCATGTTTATACGTTAAAATTTGTATCCAATCATGTTTGATGAGTTATTAAATGCCAATTCCAAAGCCTATTAATCAATTTGACAAGTAGATTTGATTATCAAATCATTTTAATTTTAGTCTAATATTGTGCATTTCACAATCTCTACATTTCACAAGTAATCCAACGCTGCCTCAGCTTTAACTTACATTGCAAAAGACACACATAATTCGTAAAAAATACTAGCACCGCTTTAAACAAATATTTCAATGCATGCATAAGGTCCTTAGAGACCAAAAACGACTCTCACTCCAAAGATAGAGAAGAGATAATAAGATGAGGCCTTCAAAAAGTTATCAAAAGCAACTCTATCTCAAATTTGAAAGAAAGAGAGGTTTCCCTTATTTATTTACTTTCATATTTGAAAGATCGAGTTGCAAGTGATAAATTCTCAACCCCCAATTCACCAAAAATAAAATAAAATGGCATACTAGAGAATATAACTGGAGGAGATGCATGCATCTGACAATTGACATAACAACAAAGCGCAAGTCATGTGTTGGTTATATAGTTCAGCCACTCTCTACATTTCACAAAGTTTCCTATGTGGGACTTCTTTCCTTTGCTTTCATATTGTGACTATGATATTAGCTAGCCTACAAGTATAGACTATCCTTCCATGTGGGACGTTTTGTATCTATCTAAATATGATACATATTTCATCATGTAATTATGAGGCTTGAAACAAAAAATATAATAGAACAAATAATGTTTAACCAAAAAAATATAATTAGAACAACATGATGTTATTTGGTTGGTAATCATGTGAGCATCAAACACATGATATGAATGTATTTATCAATTTTATCCGGCTCAATATCTTATCATGCTTCTAACAATAGCATGCTGAACAAAGTTTCTTCTGTGATCACAACTTCTAACAGGCAATTCAACTTTAATCTTAACTTTGACTCATCACTTGTTTCAATTAAATCTTCTGGTTTGGGTGGACTGTGACAAATGCAGTGGCCAAAATAACTTTTTTCTAATGTCTTGTGGAGAGTAGGACATATATTGAATATGACAACAAAATAAATCTAAATAGGTTTATAGCAGATTTATTATGCCATAAATGAGTTCAAGAGCCCTAGTTGTCAATGCTGTGGCAGATGGAGCTTCATTAAGAGACTCCAATCTATGTCTAGCTGGAGCTGGAAAGAATAACTCAAATTAAGAAGAGAAGGCTGAAGCGCAGAGTAACAAAACCCAGGCCCTGATCCTGATACACTACAGGGAGACGACAGAAACATGTTCTAGCAGAAAACTGGCAGCACAAACCGCTGCCAGATGCCCAGCAGAACATTAAACTGTAGAAAAATTAAACACACCAGCCGCAGCACACAACAGCCACCCTGACAAAAACAACCTCCAAATTAACTACCTATGCAAAGGCGAGGGTTCCATCATTAATCATAAAACAGGCACGTGGGAATTTTCAACCTACACATACTCCATTGCCACGCTAGCACCTTGATTTTATCCACCATCTCTTCCACCTCAATGATCTTATTATTAAAAATGTGATCATTTCTCGTAAGCCAAACAACCCAAATGACCGCATGCCAAATTAGCCACGCCCCTCGTATAAGCTTTTTAGACCACACCTCCCTTGTCCAACAACAAATATGAACGAAAAGATTTGGAGTAATTAAATTAAAATTCTCATCACCTCCCTCCAAACCTTAACAATTATCTCACAATGAAGAAATAGATGCAAAGTTGATTCATCATGGATATCACAAAACACACACCGCTTTGAATCCTCATTCCCCAATAACCATCTCTCAGCGAGATTCTCCTTGGTCGGAATCCTATCTAGTCAATGTTCATGAGGAAGCCAACACCTTTGCTGGCGCTCTACTCTTCCAAAGCTCACGGAAAACCAATGCTTCTTCCAATGACAAAACCCCATTGTCTAGCCACAAATTTTGTAATAATAAATAGCAAGACTTGACTGTAAACTTGCCATCCGTATCCAGCCTCCAAAACCAATAGTCCACACCCTCCTTAACCACCACCCCTTCCAACCTCTCCATCATCGCTTGAACGATATTTGTTTCCCACACAAACAACTCCCTACGCCAACGAACCTCCACCTCTCACCCATCGAATTCCGATTCCAATAATCACCCACCTTAGTATCTTGCTCCTCGGCTAAAGAGTAGAGACGTGGAAAAGCTTTCATGAACGGAACACTAGATAACCAAGCATCCTTAAAAAAAAGTACCATATCCATCCCCGACCTTCCTACCCAAATCCCTCTTGAACCACCTAATCCCTCCTTCTTCCTCCAACGACATGACATCCCTCCACCGCCGTGAAGCATAAGATGGCAACGCCCCCCCACCACGCCACTACTAAAACTCACCAAAGGACCATACTTATCTTTTAAAACATCCTTCCATAATGATGGTTCATCATCTAGAAGTCTCCACCTCCACTTGGCTAAAAGATTTGCATTAGCCAATTAATATCTCTCACCCCAAGCCCCCCTAGTACGAGGACAAAAAATTGTGATGTGGTTTAGTGAGGGACAAAAATTTTATTTTTTGTCGTGTCAGTTGTCCTCATTTTTTATGTCCTTGAAACAGTTTTACAAATCAAACATTATACAACTGAAGTTGTCATATCGTGTCTTTTATTTTTTAGCAAATCAAACGCACCATATTTCATATTTTATTTTTTGACAAGCATATTTTTATCAAGCATGTTTATACGTTAAAATTTGTATCCAATCATGTTTGATGAATTATTAAATGCCAATTTCAAAGGCTATTAATCAATTTGACAAGTAGATTTGATTATCAAATCAATTTAATTTTAGTCTAACATTGTGCATTTCACAATCTCTATATTTCACAAGTAATCCAACGCTGCCTCAGCTTTAACTTACATTGCAAAAGACACACATAATTCGTAAAAACTACTAGCACCGCTTAAAACAAATATTTCAATGCATGCATAAGGTCTATAGAGACTAAAAACGACTCTCACTCCAAAGATAGAGAAGAGAAAATAAGATGAGGCCTTCAAAAAGTTATCATAAGCAACTTTATCTCAAATTTGAAAGAAAGAGAGGTTTCCCTTATTTTTTTACTTTTAAATTGAAGATAAAGTGGCCAGTGATAAATTCTCAACCCCCAATTCACCAAAAATAAAATAAAATGGCATACTAGAGAATATAACTGGAGGAGATGCATGCATCCGACAATTGACTTAACAACGAAACCATATATCACAGAATGCAAGTCATGTGTTGGTTATATAGTTCAGCCACTCTCTACATTTCACAAAGTTTCCGATGTGGGACTTCTTTCTTTTGCTTTCATATTGTAACTATGATATTAGCTAGCCTACAAGTACAGACTATCCTTCCATGTGGGACGTTTTGTATCTATCTAAATATGATACATATTTCATCATGTAATTATGAGGCTTGAAACAAAAAATATAATAGAACAAATAATGTTTAACCAAAAAAATATAATTAGAACAACATGATGTTATTTGGTTGGTAATCATGTGAGCATCAAACACATGATATGATTGTATTTATCATTTTTATCCGGCTCAATATCTTATCATGCTTCTAACAATAGCATGCTGAACAAAGTTTCTTCTGTGATCACAACTTCTAACAGGCCATTAACTTTAATCATAACTTTGACTCATCACTTGGTTTGATATTGTCTTTGTAATAACTTGTTCGAGAACTTCAACTTTAATCATTTTCAATTAAATGAGTTCAAGAGCCCTAGCTGTCAATGGTGTGGCAGATGGAGCTTCATTAAGCGACTCCAATCGATGTCTAGCTGGAGCTGGAAAGAATAACCCAATTCATCAAGTTATCGTGTTCTAAAATTTGAAGGTCAAATTCAACTGCTGTGATTTCTAGTATTTTTCCAACGTTAGATTATAGATTCTTGGATGACAAAGGAAGTGAAACATTTACGGCCTGTGGTTTGTGACACAACATGCTTGATATTTCTCTTCAAATGTGTCGGTATGGTAAGACATAGTTCAACTTTTTATAACACTTATTTTGAACATGCTATATCTTTAGAAATAAAAAAAAGTTCATAAAATTCTGCATGAACGGATTACAGATAGGTTATGCTTATTCCTAGATAGTTTTCATCTTTGAAACAAAATTTCTATAATATTCATAACAAAATAAAAGCAGCTTATATAACAAAGGAAATTCATCACTAATGGTTACTTTAATATAAACACTAGTTTAGAGACTCGGCGTTGCCCGGGTTAAATATTAAATAAGTTTTATAAGTTTGTGTGCACGAATACACGTGTCAGTATATTAGATTGAATTTATTTAAATTTAAAATTATAATAATATCATAAAAATAAATATAAATGATGAGATGAATGTCCAATGCAAGAATAAAAAGTGTAACAAAATCAATAATGAATTAGTCCAAGTGGTAAGAGTTTTGGGTCCCTTTAAACATGTGGTCATGAGTTTGTTTCGTGACCCATGCGTATGAGAGAGAAAAATCGATTGTAAAAGAAGAAAGTGGTTGATATATATATTGGTGTTTGACAAACCTGAAAAAGGAAAAATGTTAGATGAAAAGAAGATTTTTTTTTTTTTTTTTTTTTTGGAAAAATAGGGAATCGGATCTCCCTTCTAGCAGCAATAGTAATAATCAGTATTGGAAAAAACTATGGGCGCTCCAGACAATACCTAGACACAAAATGTTGCTATGGAGAATTATTAATCATGCACTGCCTCTCAGATGTGCACTGGAGAAGAGGGGAATAACTGGCCCCCCACTTTGCCCCAGATGTTATTCAAAAGTTGAAACAACTACACATGCTTTCATGCAATGTCCTAAGGTTACCAAAGTATGGTTTGGATCTTCTCTAAACCTTAAAATTCTAGATCAACCTATAATAAACTTTCCAGAATGGCTGATCCACAACATACAACATGAAAACTCAGAAACAGTCATTCAAATAGCCGCTATAACATACTACATCTGGTTTGCGCGTAATTTAAGTGTGTTCGAAGACAGAAGTTTACCTGAAGAAGAAATCATCCAGCGAGCTTACTCCAGCATCACCGAGTTCATCACAGCGAACACACCAGATCCGTATGCAGACAATAAGCTTGATCCTAGCCCTCAAATTCGTAAAACTCATCAATTCCGTCGATCCACTAGCTGGAAGAAACCGGATTCTCACCTTGTCAAAGCGAATAGTGATGCGAATCTCCAGGAACCAGGATGGTGGGGTTTAGGAGCTATTGTTCGGAACTCCGAGGGTTTGGTTATGGCATCAGCCACATGGAAGGTGCCTGGGATAGGAAATGCGACGCTAGCAGAAGCTATAGGAGTTCTTTACACCATGCGGTTGGCTAGAGACTGTGGATTCAGGAAAGTTGTCTTTGAAGGGGACAACGAAAAAGTCTGGAAGATGATACGCAACAACAATAATGAAGATAGAACTTATTTCGGTTGTGTTATCCTAGAAATCCAAAGGTTGCAATCAGATTTTGACATCTGTCAATTTATTTTTACTCATAGAGAGTGTAATGCTACGGCCCACCAGTTAGCACAATTGGCTCTATCTGATCCGGGTAAAATCTGGATTGAGGATATACCCCCCTCCATTAGTGAGGCATATGTACATGACTTTTTGAATTAATTCAATTCTATCCTTTATTCAGAAAAAAAAAGAAGATTTGGGGTTTCTACTTGTGCTCAAAATATGTAAATATGTGATTAACGAAAATTTATTTATTTATAGTTAACATTTGCATTAGAATATGCTGCTAAAAGATAACATAATAATTAATCAAACCTTTTTTTTTTTATCAAAACAAAAACTAATTGAACATTTTTTTCCTCAAACATAAAAATTAATTGAATGATATAGTGCTAAAAGATTAATAATAACTTATTGAAGTTTCTTTTCCTAAAAACAAATAAACAAATTGGAGTCTTATAATCATAAAATAAGATCGTATATGTAAACTTTGTTGAAAGTATTATGTGTAGTTTGTTGAGATATTTCTGTTACATAAGATCAAAAATTTAAATAAAATATTGAGTGGATAAGATCAAAATGTTGTTGAGATATTTAAGTTAAATAAAATAGGGTTAATTAAGTTTTTAGTCCCTATAAATATTCACAATTTTGTTTTTAGTCCCTATAAAATAAAATCACACTTATTAGTCCCTGTGACATTTTCCTTAAGCATTTTAGGGACCAAAAATGTTGATGGAAATATTTTATAGAGACTAAAAATGCTAATGGAAAAATTTTATAGGGACTAAAAATGTTGATGGAAAATTTTATAAGGACTAAAAACAAAATTCTGAATATTTACAGGGACCATTTACTTAATTAACCCAATAAAATATTGGTTTTTAAAAATAAAAAAATAATAAAAATATTGAGAATGAATGTGAAAGTGACACGTGGCAAAAAAACCTTACTTTATATATATATATATATTATTGATTGATTGATATTGATTGATTGATGTGTAGTTTGTTGAGATATTTCTACTACATAACATATTAAAAATTCAATAAAAATAAAAATATTGAGTGCATAAGATCAAAAGTTTGTTGAGATATTTATTTTAAATAAAATATTGGTTTTTAAAAATAGAAAAAAAATAAAAATATTGAGAATGAATGTGGAAGTGACACGTGGCATAAAAAACCTTACTTTATATATATACTATTGATCAGCAACGTAGCACTTATCAAAGGAGGTCCTTTTGTTGGTAACAACAGATAAATGCATCAATCAGGAACTTGGATGAAAATTTAATCAAGACTTGCTATGAAAACAACTGCTCTGATGAAAACCAATCCTTATGATGAAAAAAGATGAAAATGTGATGATGCAGAAACGTGATTTAGATCTACATGTCAGTTCAACAAAATTATTCATAGCAGCAAGAGAATTCAGCAATAAATCAATGGATACTCTTCAAAGAAATAAGTATAGCTCTGATGCAGCAAGAGATGGTAAAGAAGTAATAAAGTATACCAAAAAGAAAAGTCTTCAATCATTGTAACTAGCCAATGGAATAGTAAAAAAAAAAGTGTCTTGAATTGGAAGCGCTTGAATACATATAAGATAAATAAAGAAAAAAAGAACTGTGAATGGAAAACGGGTCGCCTATCGCTGTGAAAGTGCAAATTATCACTAATAATTCATAAGCATTATCAACAACATAAGTAGAATTAGGGACAAATTTCTCAACCTTCACCATAGGGACAAGGTAATCAAACAAGTGTTGCATATCATACAACAAGAAATTTCAAAAGAGTATCATACTCTCCAACATGTGCATAAGAAACAAGCAATGAATACATTCCACGAAGAGAAATGATATTTGAACATTCATTTTGTGACAACTTTTGTGACAATTTTCTCTCTCTTACTCACATGATATTTTACTTTATCTCTCTATTACTTTAGTTTTCGTGTCAATACCTACTTTTTCTTTATAAAACTATGGTTGTCAAATAAGTTGTCACCCAAAAAGTTGTTCAAATAACACATCTCTTCCATGAAACCTTGCTCCTTCTTTCACGCATTTTGTCAAAGAGTTTCCATAGATGTTTGAAGGCATTTCCTTATAAGATATTCACTTCTATTCTCCAATTGCTCCTTATAAGATAAACAATTTTCAATGCCTTTGTTCATCTTACCATGGTCTTTGAAGTAATTTTTTCTTTTTGATCAAAGGCATTAGAGAAGTTATAGACAAACAATACGTGGTAAATGGTAAATTTGAAACATAGATATTCCCTTAGTTTCAAATTTCAAATCTACCCCGAAAAGCTTGCAGATAAGTTCTGATTCACCTATCAACTCATTAGCATTAGAGAAGTAATACAATACAACGATATATGCGTTGGTTTTATAGGCAACTTACACTCTCTATTGTTGAAAGTTTTCGATGTGGGACTTTTTGTCTATTGTGACTGTGCTATTGCCAGATTTATTAAATTATAGTATAATATAATACAATCCGCAAAAAGTGAAGAGAACGGGGATATTTGTAAGCACTCAACTTCTTTCCTCCATAATGGAGGCCCCTAGTTACTTAGTAGCATGGTGCTAAATATATGAATCACTATTATCGTTGATGTACTTACTTCTAAATATTAAATTCGGATAATTAAAAAATTGTTGCAAATTTGGTAACTCTAAATGAAATTAATAAACTTAGATGGTGAGACAAATATCAATGACAACCAATAATCAAAATAGGCACAAGCAGCAACAACAACAATAACTTATCTAGATCTAATCTAAAAACTAATTGTAAAGTAAAACCACTATAAAGTAAAACCACAATCGAACTAAAGAATGACATGATTCTCTCATATCCATTATCAATGAGTTTTTTTTACAAAGAGAGATACAAAAAATTATAAGAAATTAGTTTAAACAAACTCTTGAAGATCAATTTCAGTTTCTACCGTAAAAAAATGTATGCAACTAATCCATAAACAATAAGCAACAAAAACACACCAAAAAACATAAATGTGAAAGGAAAACGAGTCGCTTAAAAATGTGAAAGTGTAAAAATGAGATGCATACTAACGTGGCATGATTGGGATAATAATAACACAAGCCATGATAAGAATACACTATCAAAATTTTCCTATATATTACCGCTTACATAACCAAAGAAATTTGTCACCAATGAATAATAAGCATTAGTTCTATAGACATTGGCAATATAAGAGGGAGCAATTTGCATTGAAGTAGTACTTATCCCCAGGTACTAGGTTCGATTCCCACGGGAGGCAAAAACACTACTAGAGAGGGGGGGTAGTGATTAAGCTTGTGAGTAATAGTGAGACCGGGTGGGCCCCGGGCTGTTACACACGTCGCTGACATAAGTGATACAAATCAAAGAATTTCATTATTAGTTTTCAATGTATCAAAAGGCGAAAAGGGAAACTTGACCCCAAGTTGACGAAAAACACACTCATACAACATGAAAGAACACTTTTGGGGGCTGCACACACGGTGCTTGACAGACAGAGCCTCGACGACCCAACCCTTGGAAACGTTCTAGAGGACAGAAGGAAGGCGTACGACACGACCATCTGGCTCCCCAAAGACGGAAGTGTACCCCAAGATTTCTACACTAACAAGCGGAAATCGTTCCCTGTAGCCAGCAGGAATGATCTGCCTGTCTCACGGATAGCTCCCCGTCCTAGCCATGGTTGCAGACCTGTCCAAAGTAAGGTCGCAGATTAGGCACAAGGGTGAGAGTGGCATATCGCACAAAAAGTACGTGATGACATAAGACCGAAGGAACCAAGGAACGATCATATTCATAGGCATATATGCCACTATCACCATAGGACAAGACCAAAGCCACCCCTGGAAGGAAGCAACGACGATGTAGGAACCCCACCGCCTGCCGCGGTCCATTAACAGAGAGATAGACAAAAACATCTCTAGAAAGAAGTGACGGAGGAAAACGCCGTAGAAAGGGCACTCTAAAACCAAAAGCCTACTCACTTCCTCCCATCATAGTGGGGTAACCTCCTAGGAGAAGTGATTTCGGTGGAAAAACAAAAGGAAAGAACCGTACCTGAGAATTCTAAAGAAGACAAGCATAGTGGAGAGATGAGCGGTGCAATGCTCTTCCTAGCCTACTAGGATATACCTTTGGCCAGTAAGTCTACCTGGCCAACTGATCATTATTTTTACTCTATCATTCTATAAGTTATAGTGTACCTCACATCTGTGTCTGCTAACAGTTAACACTTTCGCTTATAGCTAAGAAAAAATTGAAAGATAACAAAGTAAGTTACAAAGTACTAATATGAATTAATTCACGATCCAATCGGAAATCCATCATGAAAAATACTGAAGGAGATGCGAAAAAAGAAACCACTACATCAAAAACCAGAGTTACTTCAACATGCATTCATTCTCTAAAAGCTTTAAATAGTTTAATATGATTTGTTGATTGTCATCCCGACATGGACACCAATTCGCATACAAAGTGTTTTGTGATAAACATTTAGGTGATAACCTTTTTTTACAATATTAGATTGGATTTTAAGACAACGGAGGCAGTATAAACATTTCCGGCCAGTGTTTTGTGACATAATAATAATGGAGTGTGTTATTTTGATTACCAAAGGTAGTTTTCATCTTTGAAAGTTGAAACAAAACTTCTATAATATTCATAAAAATAAAAACAGCTTATATAGCCAAAGTAAATTAGTACAGCAATTACAAGTTCGGATCATATATTGGTGCTCTAAACAATGCTGGAATTTCTCACAGCTTTTCCTAAAGAGCTTTCTCAAACACTTAAATCAATGGAATTTCAAAAATAATATTTCAATGCATGAGGTCTGTAAAAAAGACCAAAAAAAATGACTCTTAACAAGAGATAATAAGATAAATTATAAGAAAGAACTCTCATGACAGACATAAGAGAACAAAGAAGTATTCCATTCTTTTTGTACTCTCAAATCTGCCGAAGGAGTCATCACTCATAAGTTTTCAAGAAGCAACTAAGAAGCAAAAGGCATTGCTGGAGGACATCAAGCATCTATCAATCAACTCCACAGCTCACTCTCCATAGGAAATAGTCATGCGTTACTTTTATAGCTCACTCACTCCCTACATTTCACAATGTTTCTGATGTGGGACTTCTTTGCTTTCAAATTGTGACTATCCTTCCTTGTGGAACATTTTATTCTTATATATTTGTGTTTCCACATTTCATTGTAACATTTATTATTGGTTTGTCAATAGTACCCTTAGATATTTATACCAATGAGAAAAAAAC
Source organism: Medicago sativa (assembly GCF_051527215.1). Taxonomy (NCBI): domain Eukaryota; kingdom Viridiplantae; phylum Streptophyta; class Magnoliopsida; order Fabales; family Fabaceae; genus Medicago; species Medicago sativa. Next base: position 25,129,688 of record NC_140755.1, read on the forward strand.
AATTAAGCTAATACTTATTAAGATTATTATAAAAAAAAATACAAATATTAATATTAAGTAACAACATTTACTATACCCTTGTAAAAAACTACCCGTCTTGATATGTTTAAATAGCCAAAAAATAAAGTCAATTAAAAACTCATACACATAATTGTGAGGTCTTATGTGAAGATGTTCGGTCTATCAATATTGGCATTGTCACTTGAGCTAATTCGCATACAAACAAAGTGATAGCTATGGCAGAGGAATATTGAAGGCGAAGCGAGTAAATGTACCTTTAAATTCCTGCTATTTCCAGTATTTTTCTAATGTTGGATTCGATTATTGGACACCAAAGGATGTGAAAACATTTTTGGCCTGTGGTTTGTGACATAATAGTCTTGATCTTTCTCTTCATATGTGTCGGTAGTATGGCCAGACATAGTCCAACTATTTCTAACACTTATTTTGAACATTTCAAATCTTTAGAAATAAAAAAAAAAAAAAAGTTTATAGAAATCTGCATGAACACTAAATTAGGCTCTGCTATTTCTAACACTTATATTGAATTCTGCATGACTACGGAAAAAAGTTCAAGTAATAAATCAATAGATACTCTTCAAAGAAATAAGTATAGCTCTGATGCAGCAAGAGATGAAATATTGAAAAAACAATGCCTTGAACATATTTCAATTGATAGAGTTCTCGATTATGACTTCAGTTCTCGATTCAAACCTATGACATCAATAATTCAATTGTTTCGAGGTCTTAACATTAATCAAAACAAAGTAAAAAAAGAACATGAATTAAGTCCTAATAGAAATAAAGAACCTACAAGTAGGTGGAAATTAAAAAATAAAAATTTCCTTCCTTTCCTCATAGAGTAACGTAACTAATCCATGATATGATGTGAATCAAAGTAAATATATTTGTTAAAACCTACGGAGTTCCAAAATGAAAAAGTATAACAACATAAATTGTGAAGCACACTATATGGTGCATGATTAGTACAACAATAACACAAGCCAGGCATCGGGCCTCTTTTATCCCATAATCTTATAACATTCAGTGCAGTCCTCGTTATTATGACCTTCGTTTCTGGACCTGCGAATTTGTTTCTTATAATACCATGTTATGCTTCATTCAGATATAGACACACACTGGCATACTAAATGTATGGTCTTCTTGATACAGTTCAACTATTTCTAACTCTTAAAATTTGAAGGTCTAACTCAGATTAATGAATAATGATTAATGAATTCAAATCTAATGATTAATGATTAATGAATTCAAATCTCTCCCTCTCTTTTAAGACATTCTTTCAAACCTTTGGTGAGCAATTTGAAAGGACACACATTTCTCAAACTATTAAAAAATATTTTACTTTTGAATGCATAAGGTATTCCCTTGTCACGGATAGGAATTCATATTATAGTTAACTATATATGTCATTGTGACCCGGTACACGAACTAGTTCCTCATAGTTCGGCAAGTTTCATGACAAACAATAAATAAGAAATATCGAAACTAACTTTCGGATCAAAATAACATTTACTGAAATTTCGACAGAGTAACCGGTGTATTTTCAACAATTTCAAAATCATAATTTATTTATGGGTTTTGTTAACGAGTGCCCCCGGGGCACTCTTTATGTACTATAAGTAGCAAGTATTTGTGAAAAAGTGTGTAATCATTGCATCGGAAATCGAAATAATTGATTTTTTATGACAACAGTGTCCACTTGGCTCTCGGAATTTATGACAGCAGAAATACTTGAAAAGGAATCTCTGTCATCACCTGAAGGAGGTGGTTGTTCTTGGTTTCTGCCCAATGGATTGCTACGGAAATATGCCTCAACCAACTCTGCCTCGGCTTTAGCTTGCATGGAAAAAACACATGATTATTGAACAAGTGTTGACCAAAACTCCACAATCAACACTTGTTGAGCAATTTCCAAAGACACACATTTGCCATATACAATTAAAAAAAAATATTCAATGCATAAGGTCTATAAAGACCAAAAATGACACCAACTCCAAAGAGAGAAGAGATAATAAGATGAGGCGTTCAAAAAATTATGAAAAGTGTTCCTAAGTCAAACTTGAAAGAAAGAGAGGTGTCCCTACCCTAATTTATCTACTCTCAAATTTGACTTGGTAACAAATCTCATAAATTCTCAACCCCTAATTCACCAAAAGAAAATGGTATACTAATCAACAGTTGTGAATTGACATAAAGGAAGTCATGTGTTGGTTTTATAGGTCAGTCACACTCTACATTTCACAAAATTTCCGATGTGGGACTTCTTTTCTTTTGCTTTCAAATTGTCTTTATGATATAAAGCTTGCTTACAAGTATAGAGTATCCTTCATGTGGGACAATCTGTATCTATCTAAATATGATATATATTTCATCTTGTAATTATGAGGCATGTACCAAAAAATATAATAGAACAAATAATGTTTTACCAAAAAAGTATAATATAACAAAATAATGTTATTTGGCCGGCTCTATATCCTATCATGACCATCAAACAAGTTCGGAATTTTTTAAGGTCCATTACGTTACCATAATAATATAATCGTATCATATTATGTTCCAATTAGGACTAAAGATAAAAACCCTGATGTTGAGAATAATAGACTTGACAGGTGACAAAGAACTTATTCTTAGAGCATCAACAAGATTATCATTCAACAATATATAGCATGCTGAACAAAGTTTCTTCTATGATAACAACTTCTAACAGACTTCTGAGGAAACCAATAAGCTAAACAAGCTTGGCTGGACAGGCACTTCAACTTCTGTCTCTAAGTACAGAATGGACAACAATTTGTCACTGCTGAAGATCATAATTTGCTTCATTGACTAGCTTCATTTATAAAAAATGAATTACATAAAGATCATATATAAATTAAAAATTGCCTAATATTTTGTCCTAGCAAAATTAAATAAACAAAAAATATAAGTTACGAATAATTTTTTTGGTACCAACAGTTTAACTCAGCTGGAGTTTATCTAACTAAAACCAAGAACTTATGAGAGGTAATGACTGCATGAAAGTAGCCTCTGTTGGGAATTGTGAAACAAATATGAAATTTTGAGTTCCATGATACATGCTATTAAACTTACCATGATATATATGTTCAAACATGAAATTATTAAACAAAGTAATGCTATCAAACTTATGATGATACATATGTTCAAACCTTTGGAATTCGAAAGTGCATTAATTTTACAAAATGAACCAGGAACCAGACTAAATATGGCATCATTAGGATAATAAGAGCACAAGCCGAGCTTCAGGACACTTTTATTCACAGCGATTCAACTTTTAATGAAGTCCTCGCGATTATGAACTTCAGTGCCCTGACCTGATAGTGTGGCATAACTCAACCTTAAAAAACCAACTTGTATGATGAGAGCAGTTAAAGCTTTAAAGATGAAACCAGAAATACTATCATTGCATGTTTTTTCCACTCATTTTTAAGTCTATATGATATGATAGTCCATAGTTTCTATACACAACCTGACTACAATTGAAGATTCAGTTTAAACTTGAACTATGATCCTTAATTTATTACTCCCAAGTCTAATTCTACATTTTTACATGGATCATACAATGTTTTGCGCCTAGAAGTTATCAAACTTCATTCACTTTATTATAGTTGGTATGCTTTGCCAACATAAAACACAAAATACTATCATGTCAAAAACAGCTCTAAACTACTATCATGCAAATACTATAAATGGAAAGTAGCAGATTGTTAAAACTCTGCGATGCAACAGTGCTATTGCTATAGCTTCTATTTTACAACATTTTGTATTAACTATCTTATCGCGGAACAATAACGGCTCCGCTGTAGAGGTATTGTTCCCCATAACTGTTGTTTAACAATCCTGCCGTTAACTAATTATGCGCCTTTTTTTTCTATAAGCACTTACTTAAGTGCCTTAAATTTGTGAAGAATTGCAATTGATATGTGTGCAACCAGCTGGAAAACCTGATTTATCTCCAAAAAGATGATGTTAAACCATTTTCTTTACAAAATTCCAGATTTATATTTCAACTATTTTTCTCTTTCTATTCCAGTTTACACATTAATCTTAAGACCTGCAACAATGCTCGTTGGCACTGCCGCGGTTACGTCTTGTCCTCTCCTAATCATTTACACCGACATTAGAAAACAAAAAAAATGCTTTGAACAAGTCAATGATGAAGATGAGAAAGAAGCAAAATTTTAAAAATGTCATCTTTTCCATAATCAGAGCACTGCATCTCTTCAACACCAAAACTATGAAGCGGCGTGTCTGGTCTTTCAAAGGGTATTGTTGAAAACGCGAATGATTTGCAGAAGGAAAATCTGCTGGTGTGAAATTTGAAATTTTTAATGGGAAACATAAAAGGCATGTATGTAAAGAAAGAACAAGCAACAAAGAAACTAAAATAAAACAATCATATAAGAAGATAAAGCATAAATAATATATATATTTCGTGGAGGCAAGCAAGCGGGAAATTTTGATACAGAGAAGCAAACACATGTAAAATAGAGATTAAATCTCAGAATAGATGGATTTAACTAGGAGAAGTTGTCATTTGTTGCAAGTCATTGATCTGCCAAGTCATAAATTCTAAAAAAGTAATAGTCCAATTATCAAAAATTACAAATTACAAGTGTAGGTACATCAACATATGACAAAACCAAAAAACAACAAAGTTCTCGTTGATGTTAAAATAATTCAACAATGACATACATAATAATTAAATTTGGGCAAGAGCAAGGTGTTTCTTTGCACATTGAAAAAACTTAAAGTGCATTTAGATGTATAACACATGAAAAATTGTGACGCCATAAGGATTGTTTCAGGCTCTGAATTGTGTAACCATAGTTTGCTTTCACAGTATTTCCGAACTCATAAATATGGTTAGTAGCAACATGAGATAACGATCGAGGAATTTCACACAGGCATTGAGATTAGGAGAATGGAAAGATGCAGTAAATGGTTCGAAAAAACAACTCAAGCGCAAAGATGCATATAAAATGACAATAAAAACAGTGATTGTTTAAGCATTCATGAAAATTAAATCTAAATAGGTTCAGAGCATATTGATTATGACATAAATTCAAACTGGAAAAACAAGAGTTTGAGAGACCTAGCGGTCATTTATGTGAAAACAAGCATTGTATTGAGAAAGAGTAAACAGAACCAAATGACATCAACCAAGAAAATGAATAACAATGATGAATATGCACGAAGATATGTCCATGGTGTGGCAGATGGAGATGCATTCAGCGACTCCAATCGATCGATGTCTACCCGAAGCTGGAAAGAATAACTCAATTCATCCAATTATGTTCTTAAATTTGAAGGTATAACTCAATTCATGTGATTTTAGTATTTTTCCAATGTTGGATTAGATTCTAGGATGACAGAGACAGTGAAACACTCCTGGCCTTTGGTTTGTAACACAACATGCTTGATCTTTCTCTTCAAATGCTTGATCTTTCTCTTCTCTTGAAAATTCTTTGTTTCTAGAATTTTCTCAAAGAAAAATCAATTGTTAGTAGTTTAGGTAGTAGGATAGTTTATAGTGAAGAAGGCTATAGTTGATAGTTGGAATATAGTAGTAAGTAGTGTGAGAACTTTGAAGGCCGAAGAGGGGAAAGTTTCCATGTGAACGGCACTTGCACATGGGTTAGTCGATCCTAAGGGACGGGGGAAGCTCGTCTGATAACGCTATAAGGGCGTACACCGAAAGGGAATTGGGTTAAAATTCCTGAACCGGGACGTGGTGGCTGGCGGCAATGTTAGTCTTCTACAAATTGTTTATCTTCACCCTTGTAGTTAACACCAATCAATGGCTTTTCAGCTGGGCCAGAAATAGGCCACAATTTCATATCACTCTGAACAGAGGAATCACTGAATCTACGCCCAATCAACCTCTTAGCATCAAAAACGGTGTTGATAGGGTTCACGGCGACTTGATTCTTAGCAGCATCACCAATGAGACGTTCGGAGTCGGTAAAGGCAACGTAAGACTGTGTGGTTCTGTTAACTTGGTCATTGGCAATGATTTCAACACAGTCATGTTGCCATAAACCGACGCATGAGTATGTTGTTCCAAGATCGATTCAGATTGCTGGTCCTTCTCACACTCATGCTCTTCAACGAAGTTTGCTTGGAGTTACCGAAATATGCATCAAGGAGGAGTGTTAGAATGTGTTGCATATTTCTAGAATTTTCTAGAATGCATTAGTAACCTATAGAATGTTATAGAATGATGTACATGCCTAGATTTCTCTAGAATAGTTTAGTATGTTTTAGAATTAATTAATACTAAACATGTAATATGAAATGTCATGAAGAATCTAGAAAGAACTATCTAGAACATGACATTCACGCTATAAATAGGCAAGCATGTACTCATTTGTAATCAATCCAAATAATCCAAATCAATCCAATTTGGAGAGCAATGCAATCTATTCTTGCTCTAAGTCCTCACACTACTTACTACTATATTCCAACTATCAATTATAGCCTTCTTCACAATAAACTATCACTACTACCTAAACTACTAACAGTGGTATCCGAGCATAGGCAATACATCCAAAGATGCTTGGGGTACACTAAAGGAGGAGTTTAAAGGAAGTGACAAGGTACGTGCCATTAAACTTCAGACTCTAAGACGTGAGTTTGAGTTATTAAAAATGAAAGAGTCTGAGACCGTAAAAGAATATTATACCAAGATAAAAGAACTAGTGAGTCAAATGAAAACTTACGGGGATAGTATTCTCGACAACAGAATTGTTGAGAGAATTCTAATTTCTATTCCTCGTAAGTATGATGCAATTGTTACTCTAACGTTGCCGTCAGCCACCACGTCCCGGTTCAGGAATTTTAACCCGATTCCCTTTCGATGTATGCGCTTAGAGCGCTATCAGACGGGCTTCCCCCGTCCCTTAGGATCGACTAACCCATGTGCAAGTGCCGTTCAAATGGAACCTTTCACCTCTTCGGCCTTCAAATTTCTCACACTGCTTACTACTATATTCCAACTATCAACTATAGCCTTCTTCACTATAAACTATCACTACTACCTAAACTACTAACAGTTGATTTTTCTTTGAGAAATTTCTTGAAAATTCTTTGTTTCTTGAAATTTCTTGCAGTAATTTTGATTACAAATGGTAGTTTTCAATTTCAAAAAATTTCTATTTGATCAAAATAAATGCAGCTTATATAGCCAAAGCAAAATTTTAGTAATGAATAATAAGCATTGGTTCTAATCATTTACCCAAAAACCCATGAAGATTATTGAACTCCCTGTATTCACAAGAAAATGACTCAAGAAAATAAAATGACAAATCTTACCACTAATTGAAATTAGGAGTACAAAAAGTTATAGAAAAAACTAGGTCACAAGTTTAAAAAATTTTAAATTTGTATCCCAGTCACAATCTATAAGTTCTCAACCCCAACTTAGTAAACAAAGCTGGAGGATAGTTGCCTATCAACTCAACAGCGAATCAATGTTGCATTGAACGGATGTCATACGTTGGTTTTATAACTCCCTTGCTCTCTACATTTTAGTAAAGATTTCTGATGTGGGGCTTATTTCTTTGCGTAACTTGCTATTAGCTAGCCTACAATCATTAGAGTATACTTTTATGTGGGACGTTTTTTTTATCTATCCATTAGCATATGTTACAAGTTAATAATATATAAAACACAACTTTGTCCTGTTATTGTTTTACGAGGTACTTTTATCATCTGAATATGGTATATATTTTATTATGTAATTATGTGGTATGTACCAAAATTTAATTTATTGGTTATCATTTAATATTATTGGTCAATGGTTATCTTGTGCGTATCAAACATATCATATGATTAATGTCATCATGTTTTTATCATATGATATCTTTATCTTGTTCTATATATATCATATCATGATCATAAGGTTTTAAAATTCTTTAAAGGTTCGTTAGGTGGTTATGATAGAATTTTTTTTTGTGATGGTTAGGGTTTGAACCTTGTACCTTACATATATTATGCATTGTCCTTACCAACTAAGTTAAACTCACGAGAACAAGTGGTTATGATAGAATAATTGTATCATATTATTTTTTGACTCAATGTTTAATGAGAAAATACCGATTGGGTTTAGTTTCTTTTATTTTATATTAATAATTGTTAATTTTTTAATGTTTAATTGATAATACCGATATTATTAGACCGAACATCCTCACTTATATTCAAACCCGAGACCTAAGAGTTGTGATTAAGTTTTGGCTAATATTTACAGATTCGTTCTTAAAAAAATTAATTTAATATCAGAAATTCACTTTTAAAAACAACTTACATAATTACTAAAGGAAGATTGTTAGTTGTTACTCATAACTTGCTTCATTGACTAGGTTAACTTGCTTCATTGACTACCTTCATTTATATAAAAAAAATAATAATTGCATAAGAATCATATAAAAATAAAAAGAATTCTAATATTCTTGTCCTAATAAAAAATTAAATTAATAAAAAATGCAACTTTCAACAACAAAATAAAATAAAATAAATGTTGTAAAAATAATCTTTTTTATTATATGAATTGTAGGTATACACCGATATAAACCACATATTTTATCTCTCAAAAAAAAAAAAATAAACCACATATTTTATATAGGGTCATGCTAATCAGTGCCCCCGGGACACTGATTAAGCATACAAAAAAGGAAATTCTTACCATAAATGGAAACTTTGTTTACTTATTTATGTATTAATTACACAATTTTCAATACAATTATTACTATATAATTTCCCTTTTTAGTATCCTTAAGACCTTAACTGGTGTCCTGGGAGCACCGGTTAACATTTTCCTTTAATATATAATCAATGTATTAATGTATTTATTAATAAATCCTTCATTTAGGACGATAGTATAAAACAATGTTTTAACTTTCTCTCCAAATAAGTTGACAACTAATTAGCTGCAAAGATATAAAACACTGCCTTCCAAATTCCATTCAGCTAAGTACCTCTAGCTAATACACATTTATCAAAAACAAAAGGCAAGACAATTAGACTAAGGCATAAAGTCCCAATCCAAAATCAACGCTGTAACTCAAACAAACTGAAATTGTTCCCTAATATAGTCAAACATCCATCCATCCATATATTAAAATAAGCTAATAATTACTGCTGGAATGAGTACTTGTCAAGCTGCTTGGCTTGATTCACTGATGACAGAACTCAGAATCAAAGATGAAGAAGCAACTGTGATATTGAGCGTTGACAATAAATCTGCCATAATATCCTATTACACATGGGAAAAGCAAACACGTTGAAGCAAGATTTCATGATGGCACGCTGAAGATGCAATTACAAAGACTTTGAAGATTCAAATGTTTGAAAGGTTGAGAAACATGATGGCATGGTGAATTCAACAAACATGAATTAAGGAAGAGTGTTAAGAATAGTAATTCAGTTTGTTATATGTTTTAGTTAGTTACAAAGTTGGTTACAAAGTTGTTTTGGTAGTTAGCTTGTATAACAATTAACTTGCATAGCAAGTAAATGCTATAAGTAGTTAACCCATCATGTGTATTTGTACAATGAGATTCATTCCAAAATAATATACAATACACAATTCTCTAAAAGACTCTCAAATCTCTTTCCTATTTTCTCTCAAATTCATAAAATAAAGCTTTTTGTTCCAACATAGACAAGCAAGCAGGAGATTTTGACACCATTAGTGGTTTTAGTCTCATTTAAAAACCACAGTTACTGCTATATGCATTCATTCTCTATTTCTAAAAGCTTTATACAGTTTAATATGACTTGCGGATTGTTTTATTCAGATATTGATACATCTAGTGGTTTTGGCCTCATTTAAAAATCTAATAATCCGATTATTATGTTTTAAAATGTATAACTCAATTCCTTTGATTTCCAGTATTTTTACGATGTTGGGTTAGATTCTAGGACGACAAAGGCAGTATAAACATTTTCAGACTAATAATTATGGAGTGTGCTATTTTGATTATCAAAAGGCAGTTTTCATCTTTGAAACAAAACTTCTATAATATTCATACAAAATAAAATCAGCTCATAAGTTCGAATCATATGCATATATAGGTGCTATAAACATCAACAACATAGAATTTACCAAAGAAAAACCAATGAGGCCCTTTTGTTGGTAACCAGTTCAACGGAACAGACCATGTAATCAAAACCAAGAAGCTATGAGTACACCAGGGTGGAGTTAAAAATAATATTTCATAAAAATTAACAAAGAGGAAATCACGATTATAGTCCCTAAAGTGTCACATGATCTGACATTGGAATTGTCCCTGAAATGAATATATTGAAGCTCCAAAAAAATCCACAGATTTATCTAATATTAGTCATTTTGGTCGTCGGATCTATTTTAAGGTAGTGAGTGTGGTCATCCAATGTGATTTTCGTTGGTCAATTTATTCCATAATAAAACTACTAAAAAAAGAATCATGTTTGAGGCACTTTCCCAAATAGTTTTTTTTTCCACTTTAAAGAGCTTCCACAAACATTTAAATCACTGGAGTTTAAAAAATAACATTTCAACGCATAAAGTCGTAAAAAGAAACAATATTGTGTCAAAGTAAAAACGAGAGAAATCAACAGCTAAACAAAAATTGAGAGAAGATTATAAGAGAAGAGGCGGGAATACCCCTTAAACTGGCATAAAACAAGATGAGGCGTGACAGAAGTTATAAACAAAAAATCCATCTGAAAATTGAAGCAAACTCCCTACTTTCATAAACCTCAAATTTTGGAATGGATTCTTTTGCATATAAGTTCTCTCAACCCCAAAATCACATATAATGGAACTAACTAAATTGATTGGGCATGTCATACGCTGCTTTTATAGCTAAACTTACTCTCCATACAATTATTTATTCAAAAGTTATATATTTAATACAAAATGTATAAGTTCCAATGTAAAGTTACTATTCTAAACTTTTTAACATGTGCAAATTTGTACATGATAGAAAAACTCTTTATCTATTATTAATATTAATATACATTGGACTTAGTTTTTATTTTAGCCAAATTACACTAACTATTATGAAACTGGAAAAATGTCGAAATGATTCTTATTACTTGAGAACGAATTGTGTGTAGAATCGTATATATACAAGAGGAAACTATACTGCTTATTTCTAATTGTACTACAACTAGTTACCTGTACTACAAGTAATCTATGTTTCACTCTCCTTTGAAGAATTAAGCTTATGGTGTAATAGCCCCCCACAAGTTGGAGGTTGGTATATATTGACCATCCCCAACTTGGATAACAAACTGTTGAAAGGTTGAGGAAGCAAAGATTTTGTGAAGAAATCTGTTACTTGTTCCTTTGAAGAAACTGGCAAATCTTTTAGTTGTATAACCATAGCCTGCTTTCACATTATTATTTCTGAACTTCTGATGGTTAGTATCAACACAAATCTATGAGTTGCAAGCTATTCACAAATTCTTTCTTTTAATGCAGTTGGCGTGATATTGTCTTTGTACTCCTGTAACTTGTTCAAAAATTTCAACCTTGAATATGTTGAATTAAAGCTTCTAGTTTGTGTGGTATGTGACAAATGCAAAGGAAAATTGTTATCTCTAGAACAGGAATACTGTAGCCTATTCCCTTTTACTTTATGCGAATTAACTGAATATAACAGGTTTTTGAACCAACGAATGCTTCAATCTTCTTCTAATCATGATCCAATCTGAAATCCATCATGAGAAATATTGAAGGAGATGAGAAAAAATAAACCACTAACATCAGAAACCACAATTGCTGCTACATGCATTCATTTTAGCTATAGACTCCAGTATTTTTCTAATGTTGGATTCAATTATAGGATGACAAAGGCAGTGAAAACATTTTCAACCTGTGGTTTGTGACATAACAGGCTTGATCTTTCTCTTCAAAACCTATGATTATTGTTTCCAACACCTGTGAGCCTTTTCCATGGACCTACATTTGTAGATAACATTTCAACGTTCATTATCATTGCAAACCCAACCCTTCTTGCGTGTGAGGAGAAGCAGGAAATTAAACCACAACAAATTAAGATAAAAAAAACCAAAAATGACTCACAAAAGTAAATGGGATAAATCTTACACTAATCAAGATGAGGCGAGCAAGAAGTTATAAGAGTTCTTAGATGAAAAATTTCAAAGAAAGGTATCCCTTATTGGTTTACTCGGATTTTAAACAAAACGGCATTCTAGTAAACAGCTAAGCAATGTAACTATGAATGAACCCATATGTTGCTTTTATGGCTAAACTTACTCACTATATTTCTTAAAGTTCCAAAGGTATTGAATAAATTTTACCACAGCATTTTTGTTAAGTGTTGTAATTTATCATTTGAGCTTGGTATCAACTGATCAGAGTATTGTCTTATTGTAAGAGATGAGAGAAGAACATATATTATTAACCCTTGGATTGAAGAGAAGCGTATAAATTTTTTCTCTCTTATGTGTTCAAATTTTTCGCTCCATGTTTGATGGTGTGACGCGGTGGGGTTTAGTTTGTGGAGCAAGAGCATTAAAAACTTGGGATGATAGCAAAGTGTTGGTCAAAGCAAAAATAATTCAACACTAGTTTTTTGAGTTGCAGGCCATTCACAAAATATCTATTCTAATGCCATAAAAAACGAATCCTATCACTTGTTCAAAAACTTTGACCTTGAAGATGTTTAATTGTTAGTTTCTGGTTTGTGTGGTCTTACCATGATCTATCTTTGTAGGTGTCACCAAAATATTTTGAAGAGGAGTTAAAAAACAACATTGAAATCGAATCACAAAAATTAAAGATAATGTTTATAGGGTCTGCAAATAGAGACCAAAATTGAGGCGTTAAACAAGTTTTTAGAAGATGCAGAAGAGACTGTATCGTAAACTTCAAACAAAGGTATTCCCTTATTTAATTTACGATGACATTGTTTCTGCTAATAATTTATCAACGCCCAATGGCTGGAGGAAATATAGCATTGAATGCAATTACTAACTCATCAGCCAAGCAATGTCGTAATAATTTATCAGCTAGAATATATACTCATTTTGGGACAAGTCTTTCAAAACAGAAACTTTTAACATGTGGAGACGTAGATAAGAAAGAAGCAACAATTCAGCTTTTGAACACCAAAATGATGACGTGGTGAGCCTAGTCTTTCAAAGGGGTAAAGTGGAAAATATCCTCTTCCTAACGGCTCCATTTTCCATTTGTGAGCCATTTTCCAATCCGTACCCAGCTTCAATGACAAGTCTCGCGCCGTGTAGGGTTTATCCCCCTTGACTAAAGTAAGACGTCCACGAAGAGCGTTACGACATTCTTCTACACCCTTCATATATTCTGTCTGCCCAATTGTGATGCTAAGTGAATCCCCCTTAATGCAAGGAGCAGGAAGGGGAGTGTCATCGGTGGAGGAGCTTCTTCTGCTGAGAACTGCCGCAAAAGACTTGGTAGGAATAATCTGTTAACTAGTAACATTCGCAGCAGTATTACATGTCTGCGATGGAATAGAAACCAAAGCCAGCACTGCAAGTTACGCCTGCCAATCAAACATGGTGGGGAAGGCTGAATTGGAACCAAAATAGGAAATCGAAAAATCTACAGAGAACTGATAAATAGAAACTGCAGTGCAGCTATTTCAAATTTTAGAATACTGTCAATAAGAATCAAAGTTATGGAAATAACGTGAACCAGCCTTTGTAACGCCAAACAACATTAACCCGACTACGTTTTTCCAATTGTATTGATCCCTACGTTCAGCAAGAAGAAAGAGAGGGCTGAGGAAGGTGGCTGGAGCTGACGGAACCGGAAATCACCAAAACCCTAGCAGGGCTATTGTTATACTTCACTTTTCCAAACACACCCTATTTCACATTTTATTTTTTTTCAAGAATATTTTTAAAGCAAGCATTGTTTATTTGTATGTTAAAATTTGTATCCAATCATGTTTGATGAGCTATTAAATGCCAATACCATCGGCTATTCAATCAATTTGACAAGTAGATTTGATTATCCAATCATGTGTTTTGCAATGTAAGCTAAAGTTGCGGCAGCGTTGCATTACTTGTGAAATGTAGAGACTAGAGATTATGATACGCACAATTTCAGATTAAAAAACAACATTTTCGTGACACTTTTTCAAAACCCATGATTAATGAACTACATAAATTAATATTTATCTCAAAAAGACATTGTTTCAAACACCTTTTGAGCAATTTCGAAATGCACATTTGCAATACATTTAAAAATAATGCATAAGGTCTATAAAGTCAAAAAATGAATCTAGCTCCAAAGATAGAGAAGACATGATAAGATGAGGCGTTCAAGAAGTTATCTAAAGTAACTCTACGACAAATTTGAAAGAGAGGTGTCCCTTATTTATTCAAAAAAAAAAAAGGCATTCTATAGAGAATATAGCTGGAAGAGATGCATCATTTAATGCTATGTCAATTGACTCAACAGCAAAGCCATATACCAGTGAGTGCAAGTCATGAGCTGGTTTTATAGCTCAATCACTCTATACATTTCACAAAGTTTTCGATGTAGGACTTCTTTCTTTGCTTTTAAATTGTCACACTAATATAAGCTTCCTTACAAGGGGAGTGGTTATGGTGCATAAGGAAATCCTTATGCAGCGTGCATAAATCCCAACATAATTGCTTCCTATACCCCCAAACGCGAAAACAAACTGAATCATCACCGTCGTTCATCATCATCACCACTGGAATCTTCAATCTCATCATCAACACCGTCGTTCATCATCATCACCGTCATCATCACCGTACCAGAATGCCAAAACCATTTTGCTGTGGAAATGGTTTCTGTGAGTTGTACTCCAAACCCATTTTGCTATGGAAATGGTTTCTAGAATCTTCAATCTCATCATCAACACCGTCGTTCATCATCATCCTCGTCATCACCGTACCGGAATGCCAAAACCATTTTGTTGTGGAAAACCATTAGATGTACTTAATGGTTTCCAGCAGTTGTACTCTAAAACCATTAGATGTACTTAATGGTTTTCTTTGATCCAGCAGGGTGCAATTGAAAACAGAACCGCTGGAAATCAGTACTCTATAAAGGTACGATGAGCTTCGCCGGTGAAATTGGAAACAGAACCGCCGAAAAACAGAATCAGAGGAGTAGCGGTGATCGGAGTAAGCTTCTGTTCAACTTCAATAATCGGAGTTTCAGTTGAAACTGGTGCAACGACAGATGGAATAGCATCGGGAACTTCAACAGAAGGAGAAGCGGTGGCCGTCTCCGTCACCGGAGTCGGAAGTTTCTGTTCAGCTTCGGTCGCCGGAGAAGGAAGTGTTGGAACAATTGACATTGGGAATGATGGAGCAGTGGTGACCGGAGGAGATGCATGCACGGCGGAAGAGGACGGAAGGATTGGTGCTGCAACGGTGACAGAAGTTTGTTGCGGTGGAGACATGGCGATGATGAAAACGGTTAGAGGAGAGAGAACAAAGATGAGAAATGGAAAATTCTAGAAGGAAATGAATTCAATTGTGTGTAGAATGGAAAAATTGAGTTTATGCATTGTGCATAAGGAAATAACTTATGCACCATAACTTTGCCCAATTAATTACATTACTTAATTCGTGTGAAATGCTCAAACCGTCGTATAATATGGGATGGAGGGAGTAACTTTTGAATCAAGTCCACCACCTCTTCAACTTTGAACACTTTTGAATATGTTAGGGCTAAGTTGCCTTTATTTTTTAATTAAATTTTTAACTAAATTAATATCACACATTCCTTTAACCTCATTTTTCACTTAATAATTCACGTCAGCCTCTGATTTCATGCCTAATCAAACAAGTTGAAAATAATTTGGATCTTAAATGCTTGAATTTGGAACAGGGATCAAACAAGTAGTAACGTTCTTGAATAAGTTGCAAAAGCATGTTTGTGATGCGTTGTGTTTTTATAATTTGAGGGACCTATTGTGAGAGATAAGAACATATTGAATTGAAGAGTAGTTAATTTAATCTATAGATTAATATGCTTTTTGTCTCACAACAAAATATTGCTCTCACTTGATATGCCCTCAGTTACTATTCATTAGCAAATGACATCAATTATATTTATCAGGGTTAAATATATTTTTACTCCTTATGAATATGTCAATTTTTCGTTTTAATTCTCTTAAAATTTTCTAAATTTTAATCACCGCTCTTAATCTTTACTTTTAATTTAACTCATGTAAAGCTTTTATGTAAAGCTTTCATATGAAAATTTTCAAAAAAAAAATTATAACGTTACAAAAATTTCTCACAAAACAAAAATTTATCAAAACATAAATTAAATATAATAGCACAAGCCAGACTTTCAAGCCAATTTTATCCTAGAACTGATAGTGCGGTCCTGGCCATTAAGACCTTCACTGCCCAAGTCATGAAAAATACAATGTCATATGTTGCTTTTATAGACCACTGACTTTCAAGATTTCACAAGGTTTCCGATGTAGGACTTTTTTCTTTTCTTTGAAATTGTCACTACGCTATTAGCTATAGCCTATAATGTGGGACGTTTTGTATCTATCTATTAATAGATGTTATAAGTGCTATTTTTTTAAAGGAGATGTTACAAAGTTAATAATATAGAAAAAACAAGTATGTGATTGTTTTAGAGGTACTTTTATCATCTAACTATGATATATATTTTATCATGTAATATAATATTGAGCCATATACCAAACGAGTATAATAGAATAACAACTTATCTTTTAGGGTTTGTCAGGTCGCTATGATAAGATAATTGTACCATATTATGTCTCAATTCAATGTCTGATCAATGCCGATATTGAGTTTCTTTTAATTTTTTATAATAATAATTGTTAAATTTTTATTGTTCATTTGACATTGTTGATATTGTTAGAACGAACATCCTCACTCATATTCAAACTCAAAACCCCGCAAACTTGTGATTAAATTTCGGCTGATATTTATCAATTTGTCTACAAATAAAAAAAATCAATTAATTTAATATCAGAAATTCCTTCATGTTGAGAATGACAATTCACAATGAACTTATTCTTAGAGCAGTAACAAAGTTTCTTTTATGATAACAAGGTCTATTAGACTTTTGAGGAAACCAACAAGCTCAAAAAGCTTCGCTGGATAGGCACTTCAACTTCTGTCTCAAATGACCTCAAAACTCTGTCTCTAAAAACCTTGATTAAAGACAGAATGGACAACTATTTGTCATTGTTGAATATCATAACTTGCTTCATTTATATTCTTCAAATATATATATATAACTTGCTTATTTATAAAAAAAAAAAAATTACAAAAAGGTCATATAAATATTAAAAGTTACATAATTTTTTGTACTAACAAAAAATTAAATTAATGGAAAATGTAAGTTACAAATATATTTTTGGTACAAACAGCTTAAGGCAACTAAAAGGACTAACTTAGGAATTATGTCAAACTAAAAGGACCAAAAATGGCATTTAACCTGAAAATTATTGAAGGAGATGAGAAAAAATATACCACGATAATACATAAGATACCATAGTTACTGCTATATGCATTCATTTTAGGTATAATTTTCTGCTTATAAGACATATATGGTTACCAATTGGCATAAGAAATTGTGATACCATTTTCAGCTAACATGTTTAGGTTCTTATATGTGATTTAGATATGAGTCTACAACCTAACATCTTTTAGTCGCTTTCGTCTTTGTTTAAAAATCAAGTCATCCAATTCTTATGTTCTAAACATTGAAGGTCTAACTAGATTTCTAATATTTTTTCAACATTGGCTTAGATTCTAGGATGACAAAGGCAACCAATTGGAATTAAAATAAATGTAAAATGATTAATAATTACACAGTCAATGTGCCACATAATAAAAAAAATGTTGACTCAATACACCATATAAGCATAAATGTACAGTTAACTGTTTTAAAAGTCTAAATGATTTTGCTATTATATGCAAATTTGCACATGTTAAAAAATTTAAAATTGTAAATTTATCTTATAACTTGTGTATTTTATATTAAATATACAATTTTTTAATAAATAATTAAAGTTTTTTTAATAAAAAAGTTACTATTTTTAGTTACCTTAACATTGCATACACATGTTAGACAAACTCAGGTCTAAAACCAAAAAAAAATTATTAGAAGAATAAAATCTAAATATTTCTTTTACAAAGAAAAATAAAAAAATAACCTATATCACAAGGCAAATTCTATGGTATACCAAAAAAATTGAGTGTATTGGTACACCAAATCAATAAAATAAATTAAGATAAATGCTAAAAAGTGCCTTAAGGGCATTGGTTAAGAATATAAATTTAGAAATGTTGTATTGAGAAATGGTGAAAAGTAATAGATTTGACTTTTTAAAAGTTCAAAAATAGCTGAATTTGACGCAAACCTACCTTTTTTGGTTTCTTTAATGAGTGCCCTTAGGGCATTGGTTAGCATAACTCTTATTTTTATTAAAGGCGTTGTAGAAGTTATAAATATACTTTTCATGGTAAATTTGAAACGTAGGTATTACCTTAATTTCAAATTTACCATATGAAAGCTTACTTATAAGTTCTCATTCACCTGTCAACTAGGAAGTAATGCACTATATGGCTATCATGCTTTGCTTTTATAGGCAACGTACTTTTTATAATTTAGAAAGTTTTCGATGTGGGACTTTTTGTATCGTGACTATGGTGGCAGCAAATATACACATCAGTACTAATAATACACAGTCACATTACTGTATTATTTAACACATCAGTACTAATAATACACAGATAGATTACTGTATTGTATTGTATGATATTATTCTTCTAATCATATTATAGGAAGATCCAAGTATGCAAAAACCGCAAACAGCTCACACTTTTTCTGGTAGCTAAGAAAAAAATTGAAAGATGACAAAGTAACCAGGCTTCATTTGTCAAAATGTGGTAATCATAAAAATCTTATGAAACCCATTAATATTGCAATTTTAATAGAAGACAGGGTAAAATGGTACTCATACTATGTTGGCTTAAACATATAGGTTGGAGTGCCTCGTCATTTCCGTAATTGAAAAAAAAAAAAAACCGTGAATTTGAAAATAAGAAAACATAAGTATTGCGAGCTAGATCGAGAGTAACCAACCAAATCATAATCATCTAACAAATGCTTCAAGTGTGATACCATTTTCAGCTAAAAACATGTTAAGGTGCTCAATGTGTGATCCAGATATGAGTCTACAACCTAACATATTTTAGCGTCTTTCGTCTCATTTGAAAATCAAGTCGTCCAATTATTATGTTCTAAAATTTGAAGGTCTAACTAGATTCCTGAGATTTCTAATATTTTTTCAACATTGGATTAGATTCTAGGATGACAAAGGTAGTCAACCTAATAACATTTTCTTACTCAAATGTGTCGTTTTGGCAAGCCACCAAAAGATCTTGAGTTCCTTGTTTCAAAATATGTATTTCAAGATCCCGAGTTTTGCTTTTATAGGTTTGGTTATCTACGTTGAAAATTGTATCACGATGATAAATATCATGCCACAATTGCTTCATTAAATTCAAATCTTCAAGTTTGGGGCACACAAAATCGTGTCACAATATTGAAGATCGTGCCACAATTTGCAAGGCAGTTGCCAATGCACATATTGGACCAAAAATCGTGTCACAATGCTGAAAATCGTGTCACGATGATGAATTAATATAAAAACCATTGATTTTATTTAATTCTTCAGTTCCAAACTATCTAAAACTACTAATGTAACACCCATACCAGACGTATCTAGAAAGTCTAGCACGTGTGTTAATATTAGTACTGGATACATTAAAATTTACAACATAAATTACACACGAATGAATATTTATACAACAAATTGCGTTCGTACATAAATCACATAAACATCACGACTATACATATATAATTTCATCCTTCAATATCCAAAGCATCCTGCAGCGACACGAACGCACACTTGCTGAAACATTCATCCGACTTCAAGCTTGCATAGCGTCCTGCTTATCTGAAACAAATAAGGATTGGGATGAGACATAATGTCTCAGTGAGTTCCACCTAATCCTAGGCTATAGGCAACCTCAAGGGGAAAACCTACGGTCACCACGTGTCTACATTACAACCTGACGGTTGATTATACGTGTGTGGGGACTTGCATGCTTAGACGGTAGTGCATACTAGAGCCGTCATATTCTTATCCTAACTTGTTATAGGCTTCACTTCCTATACGTGTCATGGCGGTCGATGGGAACCTAAAACCGCATTGCCAAAGATACGCTCTACGTATCAAGGCCTAAGCATACATAATCATGGCACGATTCTAAACCGGACGATTAGGGGAAACCTAAGATCGTCATCGGCATAACATACTTTACTTGTTCTCTACATAACTTGCTCATGTCTTATGGCATCTAATGCCCTTGCTCATAACTTAATCATAAACATAACATACATAATCGTGCATAAGTTCATTCATTAGGTTAGCGTTGAACAAACAATTATTATCTTGGTTCATTTTACGGATAGTCCCGGGTGGAGTAACCCCGAGATCAATCCCATACATGACCGATGTACGTACATCGGACTCCCTCGGTGTCGTGCGGGTCCCTTGCGGCTTGAACCGTTCCCCTTAGGTCGAGAACCTCCCGTATCCCCCTAGCGTGGATAACAAGAGACACGAACACCTACGTCTTGTTAATTTCAGTGACATGCGGGTCCCTTACGGCTTGAATCGTTCCCCTTAGATCGAGAACCTCTTGTATCCCCCTGATGTGGATAGCAAGAGACATGCCACCTACTTATTAAGTCATAGTCTTATCGTACATATACATAAACATATTCATACTTGCTTGCTTATTACCTCGGACCCTTGAGTCGATCCGGTTAGCGGTAAACTTATACATTCTTATTCTTAGTGGAGAGATTAACTAATCAATCCATGACTTAATGTGCTAACTAATCATACATGATCATATGCGAAGAGATTACGCTTCGCGTCTTACTTACTTAGGTTCATTCCTATACTTAACATACTTAGGGATTTCATGCTAAACTTGCTAGTTTTCGACTACTATGTCGAGGCTCTAGTTCGTCCCTTCCTTAATGCTTACTACCCGAATAAATCGGCTTAAACTCTCTTGTGCATTTCTTGATGTACATGTTAAGATCACCACGAATCTTGATTCGATGATTGCTTGATGTTATGTGCATTGATTAGATGTTGTTTTGGGGTTACAAAGTTATAAAACGTGGAAAGAAAAGCTTCGGAATGCACCACGGACCCTAAACTGGGCCAACAGGCCAAAGCAAGTTGGCCAAGTCCAGAAGGCCACGCTATTAGCGCAGCTGGGGCGTAGCCCTTGCTGAAGAATTTCGCTATTAGCGTATATTTCGCTAATAGCGTGGTTCTTCGAGTCTGTGGTACAAATTTTGCTATTTTTGACCCAAAACTCATCCTAATGGTTCCTGCAATGCACCAAAACATCCAGCAACATATATATACATTCTAAAACATCTTTCATAGCCATATTAACATGTACAAAGCAAGATCAAGGCAAGGGGATAAAATTCTCATATTTTCTAATCTTAACATAATTCATGTTTTCTTGCAAAATAAACACATAATCCCAAGGGAGGGTTCTATCTAAGAACTCACCTAACATAATCATTGTGATTCCTCAAGTTCCAAGCTTCCCCAAGATCAAACCCTAAGCCAAGAATCCAAGATAAATCCATTCTCTTTGTTGTTTCTTGTCCTTGAAGCTTCTATGATTCTTGTTTGATCACCTCTTGCATGATTTGGAAAGCCTTGGATGAATTAGAGAGGGAAGGAGGGGCGCATACTTAGAGAGAAGGAGGAGAGAAATATTTCCTCAAAACCTAGAGAGAGAAATGAAATGGGAAAATGAGTATTTGGTGCCCAAACATGCTTATATACTCCCTTGTGCGAGATTACTTAAATGCCCTTCGTCTCAATCGTGTTTACCTGACACTGATACATAAGTCCTTGCTTAACTGATATTGCATACTTTTACTATCCTCCATACTTAACTTTCTCCATCATACTTTCTTTCCATGAACCTGAGTCCTCTGATACATTTAACCGATAAAATTTCCTTTAGCTGATGAGCGGGATGTTACATTCTACCCCCCTTAAAAAAAATTTCGTCCTCGAAATTTAGAGATCACTACCACTTATCATGACAAAAATTTACCATCTATGGTCTGAGCCAAACATTTTCCATTCATACATATCAAAAGGGTTCGTCGTATCATGTCTTCATCTTGTTTCTTAACCCACATGTACCTGAACATAGCCTTCTTGATCTTATTATTCACTCCAACTTAGAGTTATCTTAGTATATCACGATTTAGAACTTATCTTGCTACACATAAACTTATTATCTCGATCTCGAATCTTACCCGATTAACATAAACCATTCATAACAGTATCTTATCGTAAACATGAACACTCAGGATTTGCCTTTTAACTGGAATCCTATCGGATACCAGGTTTGCCCTGCAGTGCTTACTTGCAACATAAAACATATTTCATACCTACATCTTATCATGAATTCATAATCTTACTTGTATTACTCATATAAACAATTCCATGGATCACTTATCTCTTTCCGAGTCTTAGGAAATCGTTCGACCTCATTGAGATCTAATATAGCTTGACATCTTATCACACCCGAACTAATGGGTATCTCATATAACTTGACTTGAAAAAGTGAAATCAACTCACCACTTCATCTGATAATCTATCAATCAACATCATGATTCAGATACTCTTGAAACTTGCTAGAAATTCCACTTGTACTTACGTCGTATACTCTTAATACAATTCTGTGTATTCTATATGACATTGGCTTCATATAAACATTGTCGTTTCCATAACATGTACATACTTTCAAGTGTCGTCTCTTGTTAAATGATAACGATACGTGTTCTAAAATCTTCCTTGAAGAAATTTTTTCTTAAACTTTGGTATTCGGGTTCTTGGAACGAATTTATACATAACTAAAAAGATTTTATCATTTCCAAAACTGATTGTATAAGGAACCTCAGAACCACCGGACGAGTTTCGATATTTTGGAAAAAGATTTTACAACTCGTCCGAAACTTGTCCACGACGAGTTGGTCCTGAAGTTTGTACGTCTTAAGTGAGTTCACTTACGACGTATCTCATCAGTTTCAAAAATGTATAATTTCATAAGTTTAAATAAAAACATCATTCCCAAGTTCCATAATACCGATCTTAGCTTTAAAGGTTAAAAAAATCATGGCTTGACGTGTCCTAACAAGTATCGTTTTCACTCAACAAGTATTGCAAACATGAGTATGAATCTCTTTACACAACACTCAAAAGTTGCTTCTCTCTTATGATAACATGCTTAACTTCGAAGATAAATTCTTCCCTTGTTTAACCGATATACATACTTGCCATACCGCTTACATATCCACAGGAAATCCTTGGACCTCTTAACATAAACTTATTCCTCTTCTTCAGAACACTAAACTTGATTCTCCACATTATCTCATTTGGTTATCGCTTGAGCGTTAATACCTTTTCCGGAACCCGATCATCATTCTTGATGCTTTGATTCTTTACTTGAGTCACGAAATGTAACCTTCTGAACCTTACATACTTTCCAATATCATCATTCATGCATTCTTGACTAATTCATATAGGGCAACTCTTGTCTGTTTCATCTTACCTTGGTGGAGGTACATACTTAAAACTTTTACCTTAGCCAATGCTAACTATATAAACATCCATACTTATCACATCAAGAACTCTTCACTTGTCTTATAATGCTTCATATATACTAAAACTCCCATGTTTCGTGTTTAACAATTAACTTCCATGGCGCTACTCTGATTCCCACCGGTTGGCTTAACCTATTACTCTAACCCATTAGAGCAATTGAGACTTCAATTCGTGCTTACCACTTGAATACTTACTTTTTGAACTATTCTCAGGATCATCCATGTTGCCAACAACGTCACACCTCACACTTGTCCTTACCACTGCCTTGTAAGAACAAAACTCATGATAACTTTTCTTATGCTTATAATACTTGACTTGGGGGTAAACCTTACGTTCTTGCTGGTTGCATTTACCATACACATCATATTTGAACTTGTTTTCGAGTAACGCAACATCCGTTAACAAACCCATCTAACACTTGAACATATCTTTCTTGAACCTCTAGCCTGGTACCTTCGTATCTTCGCATACTATATTTTTGCTTAATCATACCAATGCTTGCTCATTGATTTTTCTTTTAAAGAAAACTTAGTAAACTAGTGCACGGGTCATTGACGTTGGTGATTTTCTACCATATACAAAAACTGAGTTTAGGCCCCAGTTGTTACTCTAAAATTATAGAACGAGTTGATAACACATACGTGTCATCAAATCTAGATTCTAATGAGTCTAGCTCGCTCTACAAGTGTCGTAGCAACCGGTTCCTAGAAAACCTCGTGAATTTTCAAAATGCCAACTTCAATAACCCATACGCGTAAATCTTTCTAAAATTATTTAAACTTTAGGATTCAACATCATATCAAGCCTTAGCAAGTCAATTAAGCAAAACATAGGTTCGAGAGATACGTCATAACTCCACATATTCCGAGAACCTTGTGATTTCTTATAACTTTGCACCATTTCAACTTCTTACTTCATACCTCATGCATAAACTTCGGTGACTTTCCTTCTGAATTCTGGTACTTCCATACTCTTGATCTTGGCTTGTTCTTGACTCTTGACACATTAACTTTCAAAACTACCTTAAACCGGATTGATTCCGTTAATACTTGTCCATGCATTTTCTTCCTTAGAAATCATATGATGTGATATGCATTCGATACTTGATGTTATAGAGAGTATTTGTTACATAAAAGATTGTGAAAACAACCCCCAATAGCTACTACTAACCCTAGAGACGAAATGACAGTTTTTGGAAAAACTGAAAATTTCGCTCCAGGTTCGCTATTAGCGAAATCCTCTGGAGTAATTTCGCTATTAGCGAAATTTTCGCTATTGGCTTGTTTTCTTCAGCTCAGTTTTCCAAAAATCATATTTTTCATAAAAATCTTATTTCCTCAAGTATCCCAATGCATATCATTCCTTCCAAACATCTTAAAACAATTTTATAACCTTTGCATGGCAAGCATTAACATCATTCGGGTCAATTCAAGGCACATTAGAAACTAATGTCTTGTTCATTATGTCTCTTAACATAAAACTTCCACATAAACCTTAACTTCTTCCGCTACGAACAGCTTAACTTATTACGTTGCCACTTACGCAACTTTCCGAACGTACTTGTCCTTAACTTCATTCACATATTGCTATTCCTGAGAGCCAGCTAAACCCGTCAACATATGTCGACTTCTCTCTATCCTGTAACCTTGTACTAACATTCTAGAATATCTTAAATCCGTTCCAGTATCTCTTGCCGATACTTGCCGATACTATATATATATTCAACTTCTTCACTTACAAATACATGGAGTATCACTATCATCTTACCCGACATTGTCGGAACCTTCCTTCTTAACATACCTTACATTCCCGGAGGATTCACACTTCTACTTGATTAGTTCACCGGCCACCTTTTGGCACGATCAACCTTCCCCATCACATACTTCGTTCCTCCTGGGTCCTATTCAGCTCTCCGGCATCCATTCTAATCGTTGAATGCTAAATTGAGTTGATCAGGCTCAACTAACACCAACAAATAGAACATTTACCCGGAACCCAATGGTCCCACTACGTTAGTTGTAATTTAATGACCCAAGGCACGGTCTGAATCGACCTGCTCTGATACCAATTGTAACACCCATACCAGACGTATCTAGAAAGTCTAGCACGTGTGTTAATATTAGTACTGGATACATTAAAATTTACAACATAAATTACACACGAATGAATATTTATACAACAAATTGCGTTCGTACATAAATCACATAAACATCACGACTATACATATATAATTTCATCCTTCAATATCCAAAGCATCCTGCAGCGACACGAACGCACACTTGCTGAAACATTCATCCGACTTCAAGCTTGCATAGCGTCCTGCTTATCTGAAACAAATAAGGATTGGGATGAGACATAATGTCTCAGTGAGTTCCACCTAATCCTAGGCTATAGGCAACCTCAAGGGGAAAACCTACGGTCACCACGTGTCTACATTACAACCTGACGGTTGATTATACGTGTGTGGGGACTTGCATGCTTAGACGGTAGTGCATACTAGAGCCGTCATATTCTTATCCTAACTTGTTATAGGCTTCACTTCCTATACGTGTCATGGCGGTCGATGGGAACCTAAAACCGCATTGCCAAAGATACGCTCTACGTATCAAGGCCTAAGCATACATAATCATGGCACGATTCTAAACCGGACGATTAGGGGAAACCTAAGATCGTCATCGGCATAACATACTTTACTTGTTCTCTACATAACTTGCTCATGTCTTATGGCATCTAATGCCCTTGCTCATAACTTAATCATAAACATAACATACATAATCGTGCATAAGTTCATTCATTAGGTTAGCGTTGAACAAACAATTATTATCTTGGTTCATTTTACGGATAGTCCCGGGTGGAGTAACCCCGAGATCAATCCCATACATGACCGATGTACGTACATCGGACTCCCTCGGTGTCGTGCGGGTCCCTTGCGGCTTGAACCGTTCCCCTTAGGTCGAGAACCTCCCGTATCCCCCTAGCGTGGATAACAAGAGACACGAACACCTACGTCTTGTTAATTTCAGTGACATGCGGGTCCCTTACGGCTTGAATCGTTCCCCTTAGATCGAGAACCTCTTGTATCCCCCTGATGTGGATAGCAAGAGACATGCCACCTACTTATTAAGTCATAGTCTTATCGTACATATACATAAACATATTCATACTTGCACTACTACAAAAATGGGTTTATATAGCGCTTTTTTTTTGCTTTAGATAGCGCTTTTGAAGCGCTACTATAAATGGCGCTGGTAAAAGTAATATAGCGCTTTTTTTTCTGTATAAAGCGCTAGCTAAAGCAGGGTTTATATAGCGCTTTAGGTCAAAAAGCGCTAGCAAAGGTTCTCCTTAGATAGCGCTTTTTAAAAAAAAACGCTATCTAAGACAGGTTTAAAGACGACGTTTTTGTTTTAAAGCGCTATGTAACAATATGTTTAGATAACACTTTATAAAGGAAAAAAAGCGCTAGGAGAAGCATTTTTTTTTTGTCAATTTTTTCTTCCTTTGCAGATAGCGTTTTTTATTAATTTAAAGTAAAATATGTATAAAGTCAAAAATTTAAAGGGAAATATATATAATTTTAACACATTATAATTGGGACTATTATTTATCAAATAAAACTTAACCATATCATAAAAAATGTATGTATATATGGCATAAAAGTCAGAAATGTATAGCCTCTACGTAACATAGATATTTCTAGGAGTTACAACTAATTAGTTAACATAAAGATCAAAATCTTCTATGGTATCATGCAGTCTTCATCTATCTTCTTGGTCTTCTCAACATTTTTATCCAAAACAAACAGGCAAATCATCATTCATTACCAAATTTCGTTCACTCTCCTCCACCTGAATATATACCAAAAAACACCATTAAGCAATAACACTATATTATATTAAAGATAAATTCAAAGTACTACTGATCATGAGTACAAATTAAAGCAAGATTATAAATTAAAACAACTACCACTTCTAGCAACTATATTTAGAAACATGAAACCCACCTTATCATAAAAATATCATATAACTTTTAGGCTGAGCATGAACTGACACCATTCTTCTTGGATTTCTCTTAGTTTATCTTTTGAGTATGTCACACACTTGAAATCATCAATGTACTGCATATATTATAACAAAAAAAAACCATGTTACTTAATAAACTTAATTATATACAAATATTATACTTTAATATAAAAATAACATACCAGCTTTGGAATTTCGTTTAGTTTTGAAATGAGAATCTCTTTCATAAACCTCATCACAAAGTACCCGCAATCTATACCATTTTCTTGGCGAGGACACTACAAAAAATAAGATAAGTTTGTATACACTAATTTTTTAAGGTTGTTATATGTTATATTATTAAACCTGTACTCGGACCCATGATATGTTGTTAAATTTATTCTTTGATACTTGAGCGTCCCTTGCAGAGCGAAATTCCTGTACAAACAAGTAGCATTATCAAAACATGGTATTCAATTATATAAATTATATAATATCATAAAAAACATTTGTCAATAAAATTATTCTAACTTTGAATTCAGGAGTATTCCGTTTAGCTACAAAAGTCTCCCATTCCTTCGGAGATATCAGGCTTTCGTAAAGTGTTAGACGATCAGCTTCTATAAAATTTCCATCATCATCTCTAACATACTTTGTTGTTAAATAAGATCGAAAACATCTATGTAATTTTTCAGCTAGTTGAAGTACATATTTCTTCTGTGATTCATCAACATTAAGGAATAACTCTACAAAATAAAAAAATAAAAGACAAATGTATAAGTAAAAGCATTTATATGCAGTCAAACATCAACTACTATTTGATACCTGTATATCCTTGAAAACAAACTCTTTATGGGGATCCATTGATTTGTCTTTGGGGTTCCAATGATCACAAGTGATTGGAATGTGTCTACGAACATTGGCACCAACGAAACTTGCAAACGGTGCGGAGTAATTCCCAATTGGTTGATTACGTTCATTCCATAACACCTAATAATTTCATAAAACAATTGTAGGCATGTCTAGAAGAAAGAAACCACATATAATTTAATTTCAAACAAATTGTTGAACAACCTCAAATTTGACTCCTTTATCTCTTTCGTGGATGACGTTCTTCATAAGAGTTATCCCACGTGTGATCTCACGCTCAATAGAGTTGTTGCCCTCATTAATAAGGGAGTCACTTTCCTCATTGTCAGGATCATAGTCCATGTCTTCATCAGAATACTTCATTGATCTACAATAATAAATTAGAAAAAAATTACATAATACGTTCATGGTTTAATGAACATTCATAATAGAAATCCATTCATAATAGTTTTTACAATCATATAGGATTTGACAAAACTTTGTGAATTTTTTGTAGTCTTGACAGTGGTATGGGCTGCACATGGTTTTATCACAACACATGAATTTTTACCAGACTGGACTTTCGTGTGAATATTTGCAGAGGGTTTAATCATATATGTTGAGTTTTTAGCAGCCTTAACAGTTGTATGTACATGTGCAGAGGGTTTGGCTAGTGTCGTTGATATTGCAAATTGGTTTATAATCTTAAAATTTACATCTTTAACAGGCAACCACAACAATCTATATCCCTTTGTAATTTTGAGATCCAATTCCACAATACCAATTATTTCAAAATAGCTCTACGTATCATTTTCTAACCCTTCAAACAATTTTTCCTCCCTTTTTTTAATAAGTGATCAACCAATCCCTAACAAATTTATGTCCATAATGAAATGCAATAGAAATACCCATAATTGATTAAAAAAATGGGAAAAAAACATAATCGATTATATAGCAGCTTCATAATTTTTAAAAAAATTGCAGAACAAGTTTAGTAAAGGAATTTTTTAAAAAATTACACAATGGTCTTCAGATCACACCACAAGTTTAGTAAAGGAATTTTTAAAAAAAATTGCAGAACAAAAACATAATTGAACTTCCCCTATCACGGGTTCGTAATCGATTATATAGCAGCTTCATAATTGAACAAAAACATAATTGATACCTTCATTCTTCAATTGGCTCTGCCAAATTCATATATCAGCTTTTCCCTTTTTCAATTGCACCGTTAAATTGCAAAAATTAAGTACAATTGCTTATCAATTTTCCAATTATTCATTGTTTTGTTCTTATGATTGTCTCAAAACATAACAACATCCTTTCAAAAAAAAAATTGTGCCAATTGACACGTCTAGTGTTCACTATTGTATGCTTAAAAATTAGGAACATAATCTTGTTGGCTTTAGCTGCTACTAAACGGCATTAAAATGCAACTAACAGCAACATCACAAACACAAATTGAAAACTAGAAAAAGAGAGATACCTGAAGAAGAAATTACAGGAAAAAGAGAGAGAAAGCTAACTCCGGTGGCCGATAACGAACTCTGACGAAGTTTTCCGGCGAGTTGAGTTCAACGCTATTCGTACGTTCCGACCGGCAAGGTAGAGAGAGCGGTGAGGGAGAGAGTGACTGAAAGGGATTAAGGCTAGCGATTTTTGGAGAAAGGGTTATGGAATGTGAAAACGTAG
This sequence comes from Medicago sativa, assembly GCF_051527215.1. Classification (NCBI taxonomy): domain Eukaryota; kingdom Viridiplantae; phylum Streptophyta; class Magnoliopsida; order Fabales; family Fabaceae; genus Medicago; species Medicago sativa. The sequence continues at coordinate 25,160,019 of NC_140755.1, forward strand.
GAACGTGAAAAAGCTTGTGAGAACCTGAAGCCAATTTTTTTTTTTTTTTACGATATGATTTATGGAAAAGTAGGATTCAGTGGGACTAGAAAATTTGATTTATTTTTTTAGTTTGGATTTGTTTTTTGGGAAAAAGTTTGGATTTGTTTTTTTTGAAAAGTTTGGATTTTGTTTGTTATATATATTTTTGGTTACATTTATATTTTTTTTAGTTACAGTTTGTTATATATATAATAAAAGAATTAAAAAAAGGTTTGTACCAAAAAAAAAATTAAAAAAAGGTGTGCTTTGTTACTGCAATCCATTTTTCATAAAAATTCAAAAAATATTTGAAATATGCTATGCTGGGGATCGAACAGGGGACCTGTTAGTTAATATACATTAAATCACTTTATAAAATGGCGCTTTTTTTAACCTATAATCGCTATCTTTCTCAAGCATACAGTAGCGCTTTTTTAACCTATAAGCGCTATTTAAGGTTGATTTATATATAGCGCTTTTTCATAAAAAGCGCCATATACGATTAATCATATTTTTTATTTAAATAACTATTATTTTTATTTAACCTATACTGACGCTTTCAATACAAAGCGCTATATATACATAAAATGATAGATAGCGCTTTTTCAAAAAAACGCTAGCTAAGACCTCTGTGTTTTAATTTATAGCGCTTTAGTGTTAAAAGCGCTATTTATGAGGCGCTATATTTTCCCAATTTTGTAGTAGTGTTGCTTGCTTATTACCTCGGACCCTTGAGTCGATCCGGTTAGCGGTAAACTTATACATTCTTATTCTTAGTGGAGAGATTAACTAATCAATCCATGACTTAATGTGCTAACTAATCATACATGATCATATGCGAAGAGATTACGCTTCGCGTCTTACTTACTTAGGTTCATTCCTATACTTAACATACTTAGGGATTTCATGCTAAACTTGCTAGTTCTCGACTACTATGTCGAGGCTCTAGTTCGTCCCTTCCTTAATGCTTACTACCCGAATAAATCGGCTTAAACTCTCTTGTGCCTTTCTTGATGTACATGTTAAGATCACCACGATTCTTGATTCGATGATTGCTTGATGTTATGTGCATTGATTAGATGTTGTTTTGGGGTTACAAAGTTATAAAACGTTGAAAGAAAAGCTTCGGAATGCACCACGGACCCTGAACTGGGCCAACAGGCCAAAGCAAGTTGGCCAAGTCCAGAAGGCCACGCTATTAGCGCAGCTGGGGCGTAGCCCTTGCTGAAGAATTTTGCTATTAGCGTATATTTTGCTAATAGCGTGGTTCTTCGAGTCTGTGGTACAAATTTTGCTATTTTTGACCCAAAACTCATCCTAATGGTTCCTGCAATGCACCAAAACATCCAGCAACATATATATACATTCTAAAACATCTTTCATAGCCATATTAACATGTACAAAGCAAGATCAAGGCAAGGGGATAAAATTCTCATATTTTCTAATCTTAACATAATTCATGTTTTCTTGCAAAATAAACACATAATCCCAAGGGAGGGTTCTATCTAAGAACTCACCTAACATAATCCTTGTGATTCCTCAAGTTCCAAGCTTCCCCAAGATCAAACCCTAAGCCAAGAATCCAAGCTAAATCCATTCTCTTTGTTGTTTCTTGTCCTTGAAGCTTCTATGATTCTTGTTTGATCACCTCTTGCATGATTTGGAAAGCCTTGGATGAATTAGAGAGGGAAGGAGGGGCGCATACTTAGAGAGAAGGAGGAGAGAAATATTTCCTCAAAACCTAGAGAGAGAAATGAAATGGGAAAATGAGTATTTGGTGCCCAAACATGCTTATATACTCCCTTGTGCGAGATTACTTAAATGCCCTTCGTCTCAATCGTGTTTACCTGACACTGATACATAAGTCCTTGCTTAACTGATATTGCATACTTTTACTATCCTCCATACTTAACTTTCTCCATCATACTCACTTTCCATGAACCTGAGTCCTCTGATACATTTAACCGATAAAATTTCCTTTAGCTGATGAGCGGGATGTTACAACTAAAGACTCAACTAAAAATTAAAATAAATGGATAAACACCATCATAGGACAGCATGTCATCAACATTGTTTCAAACAAACAGTTGATGAGCAATTTGTGTTTGTAATAATCCCTCAGTCCCAAATTATAAGTCGCTTTATAATTTCAATGAAACATTAATGTTACTTTTTCTTTTATACTTTTAACTATTTATCACTCTTTTTTTCGATTCTTTAATTTATCTTTCCCACATGATTTATTAAGGACAATTTTGTAAGACAACTCATAATATCTCATTCATAAAATTATAAAATTAATTACATTTTTTAATACGTTTGAAATGTCAAAAACATCTTATAATTTGGGATGAAGGAAGTACATGACATGATAAGCAACGTTGTTGTGACACATTTTGGAAATATAAGCATGAACGAATCCATGATAAACACTCTAAATTTGTACCAAAATAAAAAATAAATAAACCCTCTTGCATCTCAAAATGAAAATTTTAAGATAATGTGCAAAGGAACTGCAAATAGAGATGTGATAAATCTTATAAATCTTACCACTGGTCTGTGAAAGAGAGTGAGAGTCACTCTCGAGATAACAAAATGAGGCATTTGACAAGTTATTCCATGAAAACCAAGGACAAATTTGAAACAAGGTATTCCCTTAATAATTTACTCCCAAATTTGTCACTTGATTTCAATGGGATAAGTTATCAACCCCATGCTGTAAGAGGATTATGAATGTCATGCGTTCTTTTATAGCTAACTTACTACATCTATATTTCATACAGTTTTCGATGTGGGACATCTTTGCTTTGAAACGGTGACTATGCGCTTATAATAATTGTAAGACATCTTTGCTTTGAAACGGTGACTATGCGCTTATAATAATTGTAATCGTGAGAATATTTCAAATATATACTCCATCTTCTTTTCTACTTGTTGCATTTGCAAGAATATTTTTGTTTTTATTTAGTTGTTATCCTCATGAGCTTAGCTCAGTTGGTAGGGACAATGCATAAAATATGTAAGGTTTGGGGTTCAAACCGCTGCCACCACAAACAAAAGTTGTTATATTCAAAGTTCAATACAACATTAATTATTGTTTTGGTAATAATACTATTCAATACAACATTAATTATTGATTTGGTAATAATACTATAGTTATTAATTGTAGAGAGAAATAGATGAAATAAAATAATAAAGGATAGCTAAAATCTCTATAAAAAAAAAAAAATATATATATATATATATATATATATATATATATATATATATATATATATATAATGATATCTACTGTAACAAAAAAAATCTGTCCATCCAAAATATAAGAAAAATATATAATGATATCTACAGTAACAAAAAAATTTGTCCATTTCCCTCAAAAAAAAAAATCTGTCCATCCAATGTTTGATGAGCAAGCTTGTCTCAATAGTTAAAAAGTTTATCAGTAAGAGCTATGCTTATACTAGTAGTATAGGATAAGAAAATAAATTATTGATTCATCCCTATAAAATATAATTTAAGATTTGAAAAATTGAAACTTCACCTTTCACTACTAAAAAACGATCATTTTCGAACAGAATTTCGGACGGTTTTGGGACGGAATTTACGGAAATTTCCCACGGATTTCGGACGGAAATGTGTTTTTGGACGGAATTCGGACGGATAGGGCGTTGTCCGAAAAAGCCGCGTCGCAAATCATAATTCCGTCCCAAATTCCGTCCCAAAAATATTTCAGACGGATTTCACACGTTTTTCTCCGTGGGATATTGGAATAGACTTCGGACGCATTTCAGACGAACTTAAGTTTAATTTCCAACGGATTTCAAACGGAATTAAGTTTAATTTCCAACGGATTTCAGACGGAATTAAGTTTAATTTCCAACGGATTTCGGACGGAATTAAGGTAAAATTTTCTACGAAATTCGGACGGAATTCATTTAAAACTTCCAACAATGTTCTAGCAAAATTAATAATTTAATTTGCTTTAAAATATTTACCACGCTTTTCGGACGAGATTATAACCTTATTTTTTTTTACAGAATTGCCACAAATAGATTTTTTTTTAATGTGTTTGAGATAAATTCAAATTCTAAAATTTATATTCGATAATACAATACTAGACTCAAATAAAAATAAATAATAATTCAAGAGTAAACAAATGCTCATTGTCTAAAATAAAATTATACGAACTAGATTCAATGTTCTAGCACAATATATCACAAACTAACATGACAAAATTGTTCATTAGTCAATACAAGAAAGTAAAGTAACACAAATTTGAGTAATACTTTGTTCAAAAGATGACATACTCGAACACAAGACAAACATATACACTACACACTCAACTGAACTAGCAGGGACAAGTGCGACAACAACTGCCCTCAAAAAGTAAATAGCCAAAAGGTAAAGAGAGAGTTCATTTGCCTCCCTTTATACGTTCTTGCTCTTTTGCCTTTTCTTCCCATTTTAAGAGCTCTTGTTCTATGTTTTTATCCTTAAAGGCATTTGAGCATGAACCAATAGTATACTTCGAAGCATTTGTTCCTATAGAACCTAAACCATATAATTTCCCTTTTTTACCTTTGGGAGCTACTTCTTTCCAAATAGTCAAGTCATCTGGCATATTATGTTGGGTTTCAGAAGACAATCCTTCTTCCTCTTGATTTTGAGACATAGATATTTCCAAAAGCTATGCTTTTCTCTTCTTAGAATTTCCCTGCAATTTTGAATTTTGTTAATCATTTAAAACCTATCCTTTCTCAGCTCTATTATTATAACTTAAATAATAGATAAATTAAATTTGTAATGTTAAAGAACTACTTACATAGGCTTGCTCAGCTCTATTATCAACCCATGTCTTATCCCTTTTAATATGGCAATGAGTAAATACCTCCTCCACAGGAGGCTCGACTCCTGTTTCATTCTCCTACAATTTTCCATAACTTCAATGAGAAAATTTCCAATATGTTGTTCACAAATTAATGGGGTCACATGACACAAATACACAGAAAATCCAGAAGTCATGCAATACTATCAACAAATAATCAATTACTATATTAATTCACCAGGACTATAGTACATTATCTTTCTAATGCTCACATAATTTTTTATTTATCTTTATATGTGTCTGAACAATAGTTTAAGGTCAGTTTATTATTTCATTTACTAGGCATATGTTAATTTGCCTGAAGTACAATATTCATCAATTCACATTCATGAAAAGCATGAGAGGCAGATTTCTCTCATGAGATGATGATGTCATTACAACTTAATTAACTGAAGCATATCATATTTATTATGTATTATACTTTAACGCCCTTTTGATAATATAATATGGAGTACTTTTTGAAAGTTGTATTACAAACAAATGTTAAATAATTTCCCTGTCATTCATCTCAAAAGAACAGATTAACCTAATACCTAACATGAAGAGAAACAAGGTTTTTAAGGACAGAAGAAAGCACAACAATTTCAAACATTAGATTGTCGCACGAGCATTAAGTTATGAAATTGCTAGAGTTTAAACAGGTCAGCACTAAGTTATGAAATAATACATTTAAGCGGAGAGTTCCTGTGAACTGACCCCGTTTCAAAAAATAATTTGTACACATATATTTGAAGGTTCAGTAGTCCCTTAAATAAAAATACTTCATTAATACTATGTAATGGTATTAGGTTCATGTGCGTGTAAGTGAAACTGCTAGATTTAGTGTTAACAGAATATGGGATTAGTGCTAATCCCTTAAACAGGTCAGCACTAAGTTATGAATATGGGATTAGTAAGCCCTACATATTAAGGGGGGAAATACACATAATAACAGAACACACATTTCAAGTAAAACAAAATGTTTAAGGGGGCAAACATATAATATAATCCACCAAGAATATGGGTATAATATTAAGCAATGTTTCAGACTTCACAAACAACAGGGATGAGCTATAGACACTTCTGTCAAAAATGAGACTCGATGCATCCAATTCTAAAAAATGAGTCTCAACTTAAGTCAATCTTTGATCAGGTTATTAGGCTATATACATGTTGGTCTAAAATATATTGAAAATATAGCCTAGTTGACAATATTAGTAAAACAATGATTGTTACCCTTTATAAGAAAAATATAATCATTCATTTCAATAAGATGCTCAGCATTGGTAATATTAATGTTGATAATGTACTCTTTATTTAATTAAAATGTGTAATTGACTAGTATCTAATCTAATATAATTGGGTAACAAGAGAGACAAAACAGGTCAAGTTCTCAAATTCTAAGTTTCAATAATATTTATGAATAGAAATTAAGCAACAGAGAAAGAACCCACTGAATAGTATCATAAACTATAGCATGAAAATGAACACTACCTTTTTACAAAAGTTGGTAATCCTTTAGTATGTAACAGAGGCAAAAATATACCTGATTCAATCTTTGCTTCAAAGTACATCATGGCATCCCAATATGAACAACTCTCTAAAGCCAAAATTACAGGCAGCTCAAAAAAAAAAAATATAGATAACAAAGAAAATAATCATTGTAAACAACAAGAAACATAAATCCACCCGTTGATCTTGTTTGTCTAGCTTTGATGCAGAGATAAGTATATCCAATTTGATTAACTTCCTAAATTATTAGGCTATATAATGCAATGCATACAATTACAAAATGAATAATTGTTCAAATATACATACAACTAATAAACTCAAATGCAAAGGATAATTCAAAACTAACTAAAGAAAGAGCAGGGGCTAAAGATCTCAGAGTAAATTGAACAGAAAATCCCTCTAGAAGTCTGAAATAGTTTAAATGAAAGAAAGCTTCCACCGAAGCAACACAACACCTAAAAACACAAAACCCACAATTGGAACAGCAAAAACCAACAATATATTTCAACAATAAAGGTGAATCCAGGTAGTTAAACACACTAAAAACCCTAATAAGTAAAACAAAATAAACCCAGTAAATCGAAACAAGAATCAGGTACAAGTTTATCGGAACATGGTTGATTTGTTGAATAGAACACATATTATAATAGAGAGAGTGAATAGTAGTACCTTGAAAAGCTTGAAACTGAGAATCCTCAAATCTGAAGAGAAGAGAATCCAAACTTGAACAGCTTGAGAAATTGATTGAAGAGCTTGAGAAATCATAAAACTGATTTTTGGAAGAAATTGATTGAAGAGCTTGCTAAATTGGTTGTGAAATTGATTTTAGGGTTATGAAAGAGTGAGATTGGTTATGAGAGAGAGAGCAGTACACGAGAGGGAAATTTCACTCGTACAGGCGGGACATGAAATTTTCACAATAAATAAAAATGAAAATAAAAACCCTCAAATCTGTCTGAAATCCGTCTCAATGTTTCACACGGTTTTGGGACGGAATTGCTTTTTTTAGAAAATTCGTGCGAAATTCGTGGGAAAAAATCCTGTTTGAACCTGTCATCAAATTTTCACACAATTTTGGGACGGATTTCGAACAAAAATTTCTCTCCGTTCAAACCGTCCCAAATCCGTCCGAAAAATTCAGACAAAATCGTATCCGTCCGAAAATTCCGTCCGAAATCACTGTTTTTTTAGTAGTGTTTTGAAAGTTTATTCTTAACCTCTATGAATTATATCTTTCAACTGTCACAAGTTTTAGAGTGCCTAACATGCTAAATTTCAAAATTTCAAGACCAGCTCATACCTGCCAAGTAGTTTTTTCTCATTACATTAGTTGTTCCAGTTAAGGTTCCAATGGAAACAACAACTTCTATACATGTTATCAGCTCCTAAGCTTCCAATGCTGCTAAATACTATTATGAGTTCTTCTCTATAAATAATATAGAAAAATTAATATTAAAAATGTCTTATATTATAATTATAAACTTTGAAATAATAATTTTTCCGATAAGTCAAAATCTCTATTATATATATTTGCCTTATTTTTTTTTTGAAAAGTACACTTGGCACTCCTTCTTGCTTCATCTCATTAATTGCTTGATCAAAGATTCAAATCACCATATATTTACTCACATTTTATTTATGTGATTTGCATCACTCACACAAATTTAATTCAATTAATTTATTAAAAAGTAAAATGGAAATTATAAACATTTTAATAGCCTTATCATGAATATGTTTTGTATTATCAACCAATAAAAATTGACCATGATTCATAATTTAAATTATCAGCCAATCATGATTCATGATTAAAATTACCAACCAATCAAATTTGAGCATACATGTCATCCTTTTAACTTTTACTTAGGTTTTTTCCCCTTCTATATAGTCAATATGTCTGCATGATTTTCATCTTCATCATATCACACATCCTTTCTCTCTATCTTCATTGTGACACACACCTTCTCTCTCTCTCTCTCTCTCTCTCTCTCTCTCTCTCTCTCTCTCTCTCTCTCTCACATATGTTTATAATTTTAGTTGTTTTCGTTTCCTTTATTTTTCATTTTTTATTACAACAATTCTTTTTAAATACGAAGAGACAACTCTCTAAATTTTTGTAACGCCTTCCATAGTTTATGCAGCATGAAAGGAATGATATGGTACATAATATGTTTATACACATTTTTAGTTTTTTTTGTTACACATTGAAATTAAATAAAAATATATTTGGTCAAAAAATAGTGTGCGTACGTAGATGTCAAATATATGGTTATCAATAAAATAAAATTGTCAAAAAAAAAAAGTTATCAATAAAATAAAATCATTTGGTTTGAATTACTACGATTTTGTTTCTAAGAACAAATGCATCAATTGATGAATATAAATGTACAATTTTTTTTTTTCCGTTACAAGATGCATGAATCAAGCACTTGATTATTTTTGTTACTTTATGTCTTTGGCTATAAATATCCGTTTTGACTCACACTTTTCACACCACTCTCTATTCACAAGAAAGTCTTCTATGAACCTCTATTTTCTCTCTTTGTTACAATGTCAATTTTTTTACATATTTCTCTTATTAATGTACATGACCCATGTATTGTAACAACTTATTTGATTTCTTTGATATATGTAAGAGAAACACGAGTTTTGGTAATTCATATTATTGAAAGTCTTTTCTGATTATGTTTTTCTTTCTTTAACAAATATAATGTAGTTTTTCTTCTTCGGTATAAAGTTGTGTTGTTGAATATTTTATAACTTTTTTGTTTGTTTTGACTTTTTAACTTGCAGAAATTATTCATGAATAGACAATATTCATGAAGATTGAATTATGGAAAGAAAAAAAAAAGTATAGTTGAGATCCAAAGAGAACAAAAGACAAACGTGCTTCTTTATTCTTTTAATTTGAATTTTTCTTTGGCATTGAAAGAGATAATTATGATAATAGCTACACTACCTTTTCGGTTGTAAGATAGATGTCAATTATAATTATAATAGGTGATGACCTTATAAATTGAATCAATATTCTATATTTTTAGGAAATTGTCTTAAGGATGTATCTAGCAAGGGCATGAACAAGACGATAGAAGACAATACTACTATTGTAATTGATCACACATTAATATGACAATTGATTCTTGCACTTAAATTCATGATCAGAATAAAACCTATTTACTACGTTGACTACCTTGCCTTAATTATATTAGAGTAAATAATTGTAATTACTGTTTATTAGGGTATTAAATTATTTTGATATTGATTGATTTACATTTATTAATATATATCTTTTCATTAATGTGCACTATTTTTTTTAGAGAATGAAATTTGTATTAATGATGTAATTGTGTTATTATCTTTTTTTTAAGCAAAGAAAATATATTAAATAAAAGCAAGTATAAATGCTGAGAGTATATAAACCTGACCCAGCAACCACGAAATCAACCTTAAAAGGATATTAAAACATATGATAAACAACAAATTGTATTGCTATCAATATTGATTAAACTCATAAAAATAAATATTGTAGAATAAATTGATTTTGATATATCAGGAACTAAATTAAAAACTAATTATTAACATGAT